>NC_045599.1:141648778-142888063 GCF_009762305.2 Zalophus californianus | reverse complement strand
GGGTTATCACCTGTGCTCTCTGTGGTGTGGTTCAAATCCCACCACCCAGCTTGATGTTTAAAAGGTGACAGGTGTTGCTGGCAGACGTTGATGGTTTCTTAGCTTGACATTTTTTATTGGTAGGCTGACCTTATGGTCTAAACAGAGATGCTTCTGAGAGTGAAAGAGGGTGTTACTGATAATTCTTCTGGAACAATAGGAGTGAACTGGAACTGTCCCTGTAGAAATAGAATATATGGTCACTCAGTGACCACAGTTTTGTCATTTCTGTCTACAGAGGATGAGAGTCATGTTAAGATATTCATGACTCCCAATGTTGAGTATTTCGTGGCTCATTCCTAACTTGGATAAAATGATACTTGATTCAGTATTGGACACATAAAGGCATTGACAATTGGCTGAGAAGAGTAGTCAGAAGAGATGATGCTGAGTCAGAACTCCTCTCAATAGTGGTCTGTGTGGAGTACATTCAGAGATCCTCCCCCCGCCCCCCGGCTCGAGTGGTTGAATTGCCCATTTTATGTGTGAGCGAAGTGTGACTTGAGCAGTGAATCAGGATTTGTCAACACTCGGGACCTGGCGCGCATCCCACCCTTCTTTACATGAACTCAGAAGGGGGTCTTTGTGCTACCCTTGCCCTCCCTAATCACAGAAGAAGGGTGGTGAAAAAGGCTTTTTAACTGCGTTCCTGTTTTGAATGAGTGAAGTTATTTTGGTCAGAGTCCTCTCCTCCTCTTGGCCAGCATCCTCGAAATCCCCTGAGTGGGTCTGGTGTCCCAGAATGAGAGAAAATTCCTCTTGAGCAGCTAGATTCCCTGAGTAGAATCCCCCCACAACTTCTTTACTGAACGTTAGAGCAACTGTTCTGTATTCGATCTTAGTTGTTCTGTAATGCTAGGTTAAATGCATTTTTAACCACCTTAAAATAAAAATATATTCTTTCTACTTTCTCTGCCCTCTGAATTCTTCAGTAGTGTAAGCACTTAGATAAACCAGAGGTAAGATGTGTTAAAAGATACCTTTTTCTTAAAATCTGGAATTTTGTACCTACTGTATATTTTAAATTCACTTGATTTTGGAAGGTATGTTGTGTAGAATGACCATTAACTGTAATATAGATGTAGTCAAGCCTGTGCATTATAGTCCCTAGTTTTCTGGTGCAGCCTCTTGAAATAACCTAGATAAAAAGCTGGTTACATGCTGATATTTTCAGTCTGTGTGGCCTGAATTTCCAAACTGATCATTACATACTGCCTGGAGCTTTCTATTCTCATTGGATTAAAAAAGATTATTTTGAAGGGAATGGGGCAAAAGAGGGTAACTGAGTTTACCACTCTGTTTTCTTTAACTGTGCTAAGAGTATTGAGTTACATGAAAACTGTCAGGATTTTTACCTAAATAAATAAGGCTTGCTTGCTTTTTTTTTTTAAACAAATATAACCTAAATTGGATTTTTGGAAGAATCTCATTTTTAGCTTTAAAAAAAAATCTCAGAAGTAGGACATATTAGAAGTGACTGATCTTTGAATATGAGAATCCATATAGTTTTAATTTTCTTGTAAAATCTATTACTTGAGTTGGCCAATTTTTTTGTGCATGCTAAAATACATAATTTTGTCCAGTGAAATATTCAGAAAAAAAACTAAAGTATAAAAAAACATGCAAGAAAATAGCATTTATATGCAGTCACTTTTGGAATTTTCCTTGGTTCCATTATATGGATTATGAAAAGAAAATTGACAGTGGAACATTACAATGTATTTTTTGGTTTGATCTATTGTGTTTCAGCCTCTTACTGTTTGTAGGACATGGCAGCTAACATTACAGCCTTTTCCTAAGTAATAAGAAAGGCACCTTCATTAAGGGGTATAGAATGAATGTTGATATTTCTCCAGATACCAGATTGTTCTTAGATGCCTTAAAGCGTGTGAGAGGACACTGAAAAGGAGACAACTGCTCCGATATTGGCCCAGTTGAGATGGTATCAGTGCTTGTCTGAAGGTTTGGGCAGTTGTTGAAACTGAAGGTGGAGTGCGACTCCACGCGTTATGGACACCTCCGGACAGTGAGGTGCATTACCCAGTGCGGGTGAGCCTGGGAGCTCTTTATCCCCATTCACTGTTGTTAGCTCCCAGAGATCCTGGCGCTGGTGGTTAGCACCCCACAGTCATCCTGTGATCAGTCCTGGCTGAGCGTCTGTGGTGAACCTCACACCAGCTTGTGAAGGGCTGTGGGCAGGCCTGTGATCAGGTGTGGAGAGTTTCTGGGCCAGGTGGTCCTTGAGATAGCGCACGGGACCATTCACACGGGGCACAGGTGTATACTCTGCTCACAGCACACTGTGAATTCTCTGGCTCCCTCTTCCTCACTTTGCTTTAGACTAATGTTGGGAGTATTTAAAGACAAGTTAGAGGGTTTTAGCCAAGAATCTGAGTGGATGAATAGCAGGAGTAGTAACTGGGCACAGTGCAAGGAACGGGAAATCAGAAGCGAGAGCGTCGTGTTCGGCTCTGCGGTGCAAGGCATGTTAGCCTGGTAACTGCTGTTTACAGAGCATGCGCTCCTTGTAGGGTGAAAACCAAGGTTCTGTTTCTGTGTTTTTCATCGGTGTGGAGAGCCTGAGTGAACCTTTTATGTAGATTATGTCATTTGCTTTTCCCATCTTATCTCTCCTGTACGGATACTATTCTCTTCATTTTATTGATGAGAAGACTATAAAGCAAGGCTCAGAGACATTAACCCACTTAATTTGCCGAAGGCCGTGAGGCAAGGAGATGTGGAAGTGTTGGGATCTAGAACGGGCTTGGTCTAACGCTGAAGCTTATTGTGTTCCTTTCTGGCACTCTGTTGTCTTTCTCAAATTTTAGTGTTTCTTCCTGCTAACCTCTCAATCGTGGCATGTGTGTGAAGAGGTATAACCAAGGTAATATGGGATAAAGGGTACATACCTGGAGCTTCCAGCCGGGGTAAGGTGGTGCAGGGAGAAGATTCTGAGTATAGAGCAGATAGAGTTGGAGGGGAGCAGTGGTTCAGGGGTGGGGAGTGGAAACAGGCCTCTCGTGGCGGACTCCCCCCCACCCTCAACTAGAATGTGACTTTAATTCACCAGCACACGGCCCTTCTGCACCTGGCCCTGGGGCTGAACGTCCTTCCTGGCGGGGACCAGCTGGTATGTGTGATTCCTGGAGGCAGGTAGGTGCCCGCCCGGTAGGGACACGGGCATAGCGTGGCTGAAAGGGTTCCTTTGTCCATGATGTCAGGGTCTCGCGTCTTGTGTTCACCGTGAGGGGAAGCAGAGTGAGCTTTCCGTCAGTGTCACACAGCGGGTTTGAGAGACTTAACTCCGCAGCACAGATGAAGAACACTGAGGTTGAAATCTTTTTTGGGATTTTCCTTATTCCTGATATATGTTAGTGGTGTTCAATTTTGCCAAAAATGTATTTTGGTTCATGAACTTTGGACTTTGTGTACATTTTTGTAGTTACAGCCTTTTAGGAAAAGTTATCCAATTTTGGCTTCGTTTTCAACAAATGATGTGGTTTTTCTCTTTTTGATTGTATCCTTAACGATTTTCAAGGGCTCAAGATGATCATACAGTTTAAAGGTTAACATGTGAGCTGGATTTTCATGGATAGGGGCCTTGAGAGGTTTCTTGTGAAATGGGGGAACAGAGAGGGGGAAGAGAAATGCTGGACTCGTATTTCGTAAACTGCAGTATTTAGAGCAGGTTTCTTGAGCCCCAAGCAGAGAGCACACCAGTGAAGAGAGGCAGCCTCATCCTTTTTGTAGACCCAAAGCTCAGAACTCAGTGTTAAGAATGACTGCCACAGGCTAAAGAGATACCCTCCAACTTGCAAGGGGAGCCATTCCTAAATATAAGCATAACCTTTTATTTTTAGTCCCCTTGTCCCTTATTTTTACTCTCCTGTCCCTCCCAACTCAACACTCATTGGAATTTAGAATCTCTTTATTCTAGTTCTGGCCTAAGGTTCCCAGGTGTTGGGAACCGCGAAAGCTCTTTTCTGCTGAGCCTTTGAAGAATACGAAGATAGTGAGCAGGCCCCTCCTGGCCTCATGCTCTTTCTTGAAACGTACACACTTTCCCTCAGTGTCCCCCAGTGGCTTCCACACTTTGCACCGAGGTGGGTTCACAGGACCCCAGGCCTGGCCTTCGTGAACCCCGCAGAGTACGCACAGCTCCAGCCCGTTCCTGTCAGAGCTCTGGCTCTTGGAACTGTCCAGAATGCCCGCTGTTTTTTGTCTTATCATCTCCTTCCTTTTCACTCAGGTCCTTCCTGACTTGGTATTTAAGAAATACGTGTTTTGAATGTAAATGTAACTTTACACATATCATTGAATTTCATCTTCTTTCAGTTATTCCTGTTCAGATCGTTGGATAGTGTTTTTTTCACCCGATACAGCACTGATTTCCATGAATTGTGTGGTCTGCAGGTCTGAGAGCTAGGACTCCTCTATCTTGACGTCTGAGTCGCTGCTAGCAAGTGCCGAGGAGAGGGTCCGTCAGTGAAATGTATAGGCATCTGCTGTTTGCTGTCCTCTGTACCCTGTGTCAAGCTCTCTGAGAAGTGGGACACCTCCTACCAGCTGACCCCCTTTGACTTCTGCCAGTACCATCTTTGACCAGAACAGGATTTTGTTCCCTTGGATCTTGGTCCCTTGTTACCAGTCCCAGGATTGCCCGATGGAGATCCTTCAACTTTGGGGCAGACTTATATATCTGATAGAAACGGTTGTGGAGGTTTCTATGAAATAGTGAAATTTTCAAAGCAAGGAGACAGTCATTGTTTTAGATGTGATTGGCTTATCAAATACAATGCAGTTCCTTCTCACTAGCCCATAGAGTGGGCTAAAATCTCCCTTGTAATAAGATATGATTAAATGGTAGTATAAATTCTATGCCTTAACTTTGATAAAGATTGAAGTATAAAAATTAGTGAGAAATTTACATGTAAGAGCTCGGTTTGTGAGAAAATAGCACTAATTAGGAAGGACGGTGTTAAACTTTATGTCCTTTTCTCTTTGATTAAATCTTATGAGATTCTACATTTTTTTTTCTTTGTAAGAAATTACCTGTTGGAAAGCTCACTAGAATTTAAGGATTCACTTAATTTCTCCTGATAGGTGAAGTGCCCTCTGGGTATGAATTTGGAGTTCTGATGATTTTTTTTTTTTAATTCTCTCCTGATTTTCTAGAGGATTGGTAAGGAAGATGGGACCAAACACTGCTGAGAACCTCTGCTTTGCCATTTACCTCCTTCTAGAGCAGGGATGACAAATACAGGTGTGTTCAAGGACAAGGCATTAGTCCTCTGGGGTACTTTTCCTCTGAGCCGGGACAGTCGCCTGGACGTTTACACAAGTTGTAAAGCTACAGTCACAGTGGAGCATCCTTAATTTCCCTTGACTGAAAGCCGTGAGTCACAGTGTCTGGCCCCTGTACTTGTGTGGAACTTAGTTGTGCATGTGTGGTAATTTAAATCATGAAAAAATGTTCTGGGAGACCTCTTTTTTTTTTTTTTTTTTAAAGATTTTATTTATTTGACAGAGACACAGCGAGAGAGGGAACACAAGCAGGGGGAGTGGGAGAGGGAGAAGCAGGCTTTCCACAGAGCAGGGAGCCTGATGCGGGGCTCGATCCCAGGACCCTGGGATCATGACCCGAGCTGAAGGCAGACACTTAATGACTGAGCCACCCAGGCACCCAGGGAGACCTCTTTTTAAAAAGGACTGTTACAAAGACATCAATTTACTAAAAAATGTATTGTGTTCTTTCAGAAGAATTAATTCATCCCCTAAAAGTTATTAGTTTAAACAAAGTAGTACTTGTTAAATATTCCCTTATTTGAATAAAAAACTCCCCAACACCCCTAACCTTGAAGATACCCTAAATAATTAAAAAGAAAAAAATTCAATTCATCACAGGTACTTAAGCACCAGTCTCTTTTTTTCTCTTCGGTCCTCCACAGTGGCACCGGTTTCACACTTGGGTGGAACAGAGCTTAGTGCCACCTTCCCTTCTCGTTTGCTGAGGAAGGCACACAGGGACGGCTGTGGCCACTGCCGGCCGCACCGTTCAGCCTCTCTGGAGGGCTGTTTGCTGGGGAACCGGGGTCCTGCGGTGCGCTGGCAGCTTCATCTTAGACAAACGGCGGCTGTTTCACTTGAATGCATTTGTTTTTAGAAAATACTACCCAAGAGGATATGGCTTGGCAAGGAAAGATGGAGCCCCCAAATTAAAAAATGCACAGTTGTCCGTCCAGCTTTCTGTGTGCTCTGCGGTTTATTAATGAGGACTTCTCACTGGCCTTGACTTCAGGGTTCCCAAGCCAGCCGGGCAGTCGTCCCAGAGCATGCCGTGTGTTCGGGTAGCTGGGTTCCTTGTCTGCAGCAAATCCAGCGGTTGCTAACCGAATGCTTCGCACACTTCAACTTCCGGGGATTTCGAGCTGTTTTTGTTAGAAGAGCTTTGCTGCTCACCTTAGCAGCAGTAGCGATGTTTGGGGAGGTGCAGAGGGTACCGCACAGTTTGTGTGTTCCCTCAGCAAAAAGACAGCTGGCAGCTGCTACTGGAAACTCGGTCCTGTGGCTGCGAGGCTGTCCCCTGCTCCACGGCCTCTGTCCAGTCCTTGGATCACAGAGTTTCGATTCTGCAAGGAGCCTTCCGCTGTCCTCTGATCTACTAAAGGCACTTGACAATGCTGTCGAGGCTTTGAACTTGTGATTTTTGTCACCTTGAGAAAACGAGGATGTGTCCGCGTACTGGATCATGTTTTCGTTTACTTAATACCAGCTGTCTGTTAGGATTCAGGAATTCATTGCTTTGGAGGCCTCCTTTCCTTGCTGTTTCTGTCCTCATATGATTAACACATGGAGGTTTGAGAGGAAAGCTTGTATCTTAGTATCTTATAAATATTCCTGAAATAAACTTCTCTTGTAAAACACTTGTCCTCTCATGGTCCTTTTCAGTCCATATTGCATGTGGCAAGTTCTTGGTGTTTCAGGAAAATATTCAAGTTCTGTTAGTGGGAGTGAGAGTGGACACTTTGTGGGTCAGTTTTCATCCATTTTGACACTCTTCCAGCACGACTATGATTACCCGTGATTCCTCTGTTTTTCTACACCACTTGTCATCTTCCTGTTCATTAATCACTTTTGCTGTTCTGAATCCTAACCAAAGATCAGACTTGCCCTGCAAGCAGCCTCCTTTCCTCGGGCAACCTGCTCCTTGTGGCTCCCGAAGCAGGCCTGGGTGGCTGGGTTGCTGGGCCTCCACGTGCAGGAGCCATCTGGCCCCAGTGGCTCACAGACAGTGCTGGGTGTGAACGGCCCCCAGGACTGTGGAACAGGCATTACAGTCTGTTTCTGTGAGTGTACCCGTAGCCTCTGGTGGTCAGCATTTTTACTTCATAAAGCTTGTTTGGAATATAAAATACTGTAATTTTTTTTGACTGTTGGGTCTTGGGTTTTGAGTGTGCAAAAACACCTAAGGGGTCATGGATGTTGATGAGTATAGTGAAGTGACAAAGACATTTTTGGAAAGCGGGAAGATCATTTGTTTAAAACCATTAGTGATAATTATTTGTAGAAGTTGTGATTTTCGGGGCGCCTGGGTGGCTCAGTCGGTTAAGCGGCTGCCTTTGGCTCAGGTCATGATCCCAGGGTCCTGGGATCGAGCCCCGCATTGGGCTCCCTGCTCGGCGGGGAGCCTGCTTCTCCCTCTTCCTCTGCCTGCCTCTCTGCCTACTTGCTCTCTCTCTGTATCTCTCTACCAAATAAATAAATAAAATCTTTAAAAAAAAAAAAAGTTGTGATTTTCATCATGATTTAAAACTTAATGAGCTGCTTTTGGCCCATATACTTAAAATTTCTTCCCAGTGTTCAGTACGTAGGATGTTTACACCCATGATTCCTATAGTTTAAGACTTTCATGGCTCTACTCATTGGGTCATTGCTATGAATTCCAAAAATTTATCAATACTTTTATGAGCCCAGTGTCTATCTGTATCAGTAACTGTACGTACTGTAACTTTCTGAAATCTTTGTGCATCTTTCAATACAGATGTTTGTCTAATGCATTAATATCCTCTCCCCTCCCAACAAAAAGCTGTTATGAAACATTTAGTGCATCCTCCAGTCTGTAGCATCCTTAATCAAAGAGATAAAAAATTGATTTGTTGAAATGATTGTGCTTTAAAGAAGAATGAGGCGATCTGTTTAACCCAGCCCTGGGAATGATTCTCAGGCAGATGATCAATAGATCCTGGAGTGGAGAGATTGTGTGGGAGACTGCGGTGGCTGGATTTCCCTAAAATATAAGTGGGCTGCCAGATCTCAAAGGCATTTGAGTCATTTTCAGGGACTGAATCCAGAACGCCTGGATCTTTCTGCCTTTTCCCCATAAAGTTAGGGTCCCCCTGCCTGCCTTCTTACCCATCCATTTCTGTCTGTCCTCCCCCTGAAAAGGCTAATAGCGAGTGTTCCCAAACTTTAAGCCAAAACAAAACGAAGTTACGGAGGATTATGGGAGAGCTTGGTCCTGTTGTTTTCTTCCACATTGAATCCTGGAGACTCTTGACATCAACTGAAAAATAACTACATAAAAGCATTGACAGTGTACTCCCTTCCAAGTCCTAAGTGGGATGGACGTTCTGTTCATGGTGCGCCAGCTCTCATGAACAGCGAAAGACATGACCGGCATCAAGTTTTTAAAGGTGGCAGTGAGAACAGGTGTGCTGGGCTCTGAGCAAGCTCCCAGGCCCAGATTGGCCACCATGTCCTGGTGGAGTACTGTCCACACCTGGCTCTGTGCTACCCGCCTTCTGTGCGCACCTGCCCTCCACCCATGTGCCTCACGTGCCCCTTATGTGCACCTGCCCAGGATCATACCTGCCCCGCATGTGCACCTGCCCCCAACCTCCGTGCCTACCCACGCCTCATGTGCACCTGCCCCCCTTGTGTGCCCTCCCCCTCCTGTGCGTACTGGCTGCCCCCAACCCCCCTGCGCCCCTGCCCCTGTGCCACTTGCCTACCACATCTGTGGCTGCAGAGACGGCTTCCAGGCTGAGGAGCAGGAAGGAATTGGTACTGCTGTTCTGATACCAAACACCGAGGAAAGGGTGAGGAGGTGCTAAAAGATAAGTGGAAATAATGATTGGGAGAACACGGGAAAAAAGACCAAATTTCTGGGGTACATGGGGGAAATTTTAAAAAAATATTTGGAAGCTGATTTAATTAGTTAGAATTAAACTTGCTTGAATTTGGCTAATTCATGACATGTATTTTCGTAACAAATTTAAATGAAGCATTTTCTTGCTGCCAACTGCAAAAAAGCATTTGCCTATTTATGTAGCCTTAACTTTTGCCAGGTAAGTTTTTAAACCTTGCATTTAATATCACTAGCATTTTATGTTGCCTTGTCTAAAATTGTGAGTGTATATTAAGTACTTTATGGCCAGTAATAGAACTTTTAACAGGAGATATAGTTGTCTCCAATGTTTATTTGATGCCTTATAGGGCTTGTTCATAGTTTTTTAAATTGTTTTTTCCTACAGGTGATTTGAATTAGCAAAGGGAGCATTGGTGTATTTATATTTGACATACTGTATTGGGAAAGCTCTGACGGGATTAACCAAACTATGGATACTTAGGAAATAATCCCATAGGCTGAGTGTACATCTAACTGCAACACGAAGATCTGCCCTGTTCCTCTTACAAATGGGTTGATTTTTGTCATTTGTATAGTGAGATAGACAACTGCTACTTCCTTGTTGATTCCTTGAAACTTCGGAAACCTTCCCCAATGAATAGACTCCTTATAGGTTGTAGACATGGAGTGGGAGGTGGGGAGTGTGAAGTTTTTCTTCTCTCAATCAGAGAAGACTGTTTTGCTGTTCTGAGTATTTCAGCCTGGGAAGAACTGCTGGAAAAACTGATTCCTAGTTATGCCTTAGTAAATGCTTTCAAAATATTTTTTTAGGCAGCTTGGGACAGGGAGTTTTGAATAGCTTGTTAAACAGACTTTTAAGAGGTAGAACCAATTAGCACTACTGAGTAGTGTTTAAATGTTGACTAGATTCATGAGACTATGCTGGAAAATAAATTGCAAACTTGAGTTAAGTGTGACATTTTAAATAAGCCTTTGGTCCTTAAAATCACTTTTCCTGAGCTGGAGATGAACCAGCTTCTCTCTTGTTTTTCTTGCCTAGTCACCGAGCTTTAGAGCACTAGGCTGGCCCCCCCAACACTCAAACATATTCCTTTTTTAGAAATAAAAGTACCTGGCCTCTATGATACATAACTGTGAGTCATCCAGTGGATATTAGAGAACTATAAAAACATGCTTCAAGATAGTTTTTCATGTTGTTCCAGAGCACAGTCTAAATATGGACTCATTTGAAATTGAAGTGAAAGGCTGTATCCTTGGTGCCCTGATGGAACATTCTGGTTGGTGGTTCTTTGAGCTGCCATGGAGCGGGCAGGGCCACCCTCACCTGGGCAGAGGCACTTGAGTTTACTTGCATCCAGGCCTGAAGTGGTGGCCTGTCCTTTGTGTGTCAGTGACCAGCAAATGTTTGTGACTCTTGGACCTAGCGACTCACCGTTTTGTTAATGCCAGTGTGAGCCAATATTGCCTTCATGGTGGATAGAGCCATAGTTGGTTAAAGTTTTATGTGAATGTTTAGTAATATTTGAGCAAATTGGAGCCTGAGTGCCTGGTCATAGCAAGATACATACCAACATGTGGGAAAGTCATGAGATGAAAAGTTAACTTGGCCAGGGCAGCCTAGCTTGATGAATGGGAACTCGATAGTATTTTATGGAATGCCAGTTTTGGTCTTTCTTATGTGTCTAAGTATAATGTCAAAGTACAATAAGTTAGTAAGTTCTGGAATGTATTATATGCTATTTTCCCCCACCATTTCAAAATGCAGCATATAGTATTAGCAAGGACTGCAGAGCTGCTCTCTAACAGTTAACAGGGGCAGGAAGGATTTTTAAGAAAAGGTAAAAGTTACCAGGTGGTTTTTGTTGGGGGTTGAGGCTCTAAGGTGCAAAGAGAATTGCCACTCTCTCTGTGTTACCGTGAGGTGGTAAACGTGTGTCATGGGCTTTGTTTGATTCACTTTTATTGCTCACAGTCCTTAGCACTGTATCTGGCATCTAACTGGCTCTTGGTTGGGGTGTACCTTTGAATCTGTGTTTTTGAAGATCCTTGTACCCAGGAGTATGTATGTAGAGCAATCACAGTCAATCCTATTTAAACAAATTGTGTTTCTTTTGTTGTTAGAATTTTTGAATTTATGAGGAAAAAATGGACATTAGGATTGGTACTTGCATTTGAATTTTTATTTAAAATAGATTCCACATAGAACTCTGATTGAGTAAAAGAGGATATGGATGCTTGTTTTATATGGAATGCTTCAAGGAATTATTGTTCTTTAGGTGTTACATTTTGTGGGTTTCCTGATTATTAAAATGCTGTATTTTCTTGTAAAACAATGAGAGAAAGAGATGTAGGGGAAGGAGGGGAAGGAATTATTAAAATAATAAAAGGAGGGCTTTGCCTTTCTTACAGGGATAAGTGTGTTTTGTCATTGAAATTTTTGTCCTGCTGTGAGCTACTCCTGGTTGAGCTGGGAGCAGACCCCATTCTTTTAGTTTGCTGTTAGGAAGCTTGAATCCATCTTTGCTTTTTTCATAATTATAGCCTCGCTTTTCTCCTCACCAGCTGAGAAGTTAGACTGAAACATCAGGATGGACTCTAATTTCCGATATGTGAATACAAATTTTATAAAATCACTGGTGTTTTATTTGTGGCTTCTGCTAGGTGACCCAAAATAAAAAGTTTAAAACATACTTTGGTGCAAAGGACAAAGTGTGCGCTTGCTGGAGTTGGGTAAATCTTGGATGCCGTTTCTGGTGATCTTGGAGGAACCATGGTGCCGGCTCACCCTTCCGGCCTGCTGTGCTACCTGCTGCTCTGCTTGTCGCCGTCACTTATTCAGTAATTTAATACTGTTACCCCCACTCCACAGATGAGGAAACTGAGGTACAGAGTGGCTGAGTAGCCCAAGGCAAGAGTTGGTTAAGGGTGGAGTGATTTGAACCTAGTTCCTGGTCCCTGCTCGTAACTGCTCAGCTAGAACTTAAAAAAATTTCTTTTTAAATTTTTTTTTGAGAGAGAGAGAGAGAGCACGTGTGCATGAGGGGAGCGGCAGAGGGAGAGGGAGAGAGAATCTGAAGCAGGCTCCACGCCGGGTGTCACTGGGGCTCGATCTCATGACATTGAGAGTCGGACGCTCAACTGACTGAGCCACCCAGGCGCCCCTGCTCAGCTGGAACTTTGAAACAATTCAGTAGACAGGAGTGTAAATTAATACAATTTATTTTTTTGTGACCTATAAAATCAGATCCATTATTTTCCATTCCTTACACAGACTCTAATGTTTTGAAAGGTGTTTCCTATTTTTGAATGCTCTTTCTGCCTTCATTTTCACCCTTTTCCGCTGCACCGTTGCTGATAACCTGTAAACAGGGCTTGTAACGGAGAGGAAGGAGGCAGTCCCATCAGTAATGACTTCAAGCTCCTCCTTCACCTATTGCTGCTTTTCAGCTTTTCTGCTGTAATTCCTCACCAGTTTCTAGGTTTGTTCCGTGGATTGAATCCTGTATTGCTTTTTAGCCTGGAATGTTTGTGTGGGGAGAATCCAGTGAGGTAGTTCAAGATGAAATACTGTGAAATGAATACTTTAGTAAACCCATGCACTTGTGTGCACATTACATGTATTTTTAGCAATTGAGCTTTGGCTCATTGTAGTGAAAATGTTTTTCCATGAATAATTCTTTAATGTTGGTCTTGGGCTTTTGCTACAGATGTTACAAGTTTGGCTCTGCTTCTCCTTTTGAAAAACTCCTACAAATTGCCAGTTCGGTGTAAGAGTTATGGAATCACATTACTTTTGAATTATGTTTATTTCTATTTTTAGTATTTTTCTCTATATAGTACTGTAAAAATGTGTCTATATGTGAAATTATTTTGTAGTGAGGATGTTGGCATGGGACTTATAGCCTTTGTCTACTTTTGAATATCATATAAAAGTCTGGGACTTCTCCCACAGTTTAATATTTGGCACTATTTTTATTATCAAATCTGGACTAAAATCTCTAGCCCAACTGCAAGTGTAATGTTGAAATTTTTATCAGTTCCCAAGCACCCAGTATTTCTGTCGAATTGGATTGGAGAGAGCTGGGAAAGGGTTAATCCCGAAGAACCCAAAAATAGCAGTTCCTCTTCATCCTAAGTAAGTATGTGGTCTTGGAGAACGTTGGATAATTCCTGTGTTAGCTTGACACATGACCAGGGCACTGGGTAGATTTACGTGTGAGTGCCGTTCATTTTCATGCTCTCCGGAATGTATTTGGTGCTATTTCTGCCACCCTAGGCTTTAAAGAAGTCTGTAGTTCATTGGGGATTGCAGAGAGCTGAGGTGCTGCCATTCTGACCATGTTCAGAAGTTAGTTCATATCTGGCACAGACGATTGGCCTTTTTTGGTCAACAGAAGCTAGTTTACATAGTAGTGAATGAATCTATGAAAAGGAAAGTTACAGGAAAGTTATATTGAGCTAATGTAGGCTACCAATTTTGAATAGAGGGAAGATGACTATTTAAAGGGATTGCTTCCTTAATCCCCAGTGGTCTTTGCTAACACATGGCCTTGATGGGGTGCTTGGCGGGAGTGAGGACTGCACTGGGCAGACCCATCCAGCTAGCGGGATAACGTTGTATGAGGAAGCCTAGTGACAGACGTAGTGTCAAGTTTAGGCAGTCTGAAAGGAAAAGCATAAAGTCAGCGACTTACACAAATATTTGAAAAATTGATGTATCTCTTTGTTTATAAGAGATTACTTTTAAAAGTGTGTGCCCCCCCTAAAAAGAAGAAAAGTCTATTCCTATAGGAGATTTGAGCCAGAGGTGAGACTGGCCTTAGCTCCCCTGAAGCGTCTTTCTCGGGGCCTTCCTGTAGACACACGTGCTCTTTTGTGGGCAGGGGTATTGGATTTACTCACTTCCTGCCTGTTTAAATGTTTCAGGCACATGAAATTCAGCATAAATATTTCTTTAATTTGCCTTCTCTGTCCCTTATTCATTCATTTGATGACCTACCCAGATGCCTGGGGCAGTGACTTGTGGAACTTGTGATCCTTTGCAAATACCTGGTTCCCCTGTCTTGGAAGAACTCACTAAGTTAAAAAGAAAAAAATTCCTCCTCACACAGAAGCGAATGGCTGGCCTGGTCTACTCCCAAGTATCTCAGGACAAATTTACATACACACCTCTTCATTTGACGCCTGTGGCTTTTAAGAAAGAAAGCCAGGTAACAGTGCATAGTGATTTAATCAGTTTGTATCTGCACAAGTGCTTCTAGGATTTCCCTCCCTGGTGAATTAGGTAACAAGGCCCCTCTTCTGAGATTGATACATCTATAATTAACTAGCCCAGCCAGCTCTCCTCGAAAGTGGGGAGTGGCAGGCTGACTACCCCCCAGCTTCTGCCGGATTGCTCCCCTACCCCAAGAGGGATGCAGGACATGGGAAGCACTGCTAATGTGGTGTGTTGACTATGATGGTGTGTCGACCCTCAGTCCCATCACTGCATGTCTGCATCTATGTCTCTCCCCCGGCCCCCCATGGCACAGGGCCTGAGTATTAAAGTTGTCATAGCATTTATCAAGCCACTTTGAGGTAATTGGCAAATATGTATGTTGTACTCTGCACCCACAGACTTTAAAATGACTTCTCTAGAAATTAGTCAGAAGTTGCTGTCCACAAATCACTTTCTGGCCCTTCAGTGTACACTTAGAATTCTTTTACCGCCATTTTGAAAATGGGCATAGCAAATTGTCCACCTATTTTCATCATTAACACATAGAGTATGATATACTTTCTCAAAAATGATTAAATCGAATGATTAAATCGTGGAACGAGTAGGGAAGTTCATTCTGATGAAGTAGACCATACTCAGGACTTAGAGCTAAGTCAGCCACGTCAGGAAACTTGCAGTCTGGAAAGAACATTTACCAGTAGAGAATTCTTGAGGTTCTGAATACAGGTTTCCCTTGCTCTCAGAAAGTTCATGTTACACCACTTGTCTTTTATGAAAGACGTGCTTTAGAGTACCAGTTTTCACTAATAGAAAGAAATCCAAAGAAGATTTTGGCTTTTACAAAATGGTAATTGCTTCTTTGCTTTACACCATTTTGGGGTATGAATGGTTTCATAGGCACCCTCTACTTTGGGTAAGCAGTGGAGACCTGGAGATGTCCCTGAAGCTGGTAGCCCTGCTTCTCCACTGTGAAATCCTGATTTTGTTGATTAACCTCGTTGTATTCAGTAACAACCCTAAATAGTTTATTTATTGGTGGTGTTTTCCCTCTTTTTTGTTTATATTAAACATATTGGGATGTTGGCATATGAAAGATGTGAAAAAAATAGAAGGAATTTAGAAAACGTAATAAAAACTAGAATTAGTTGTTAATGTATCTTAATGTGAAAAAAAATTCTGAAAGAATGATGCATCTAATCTTTGGAGATAATGTGGTTTTCTAAAGAAGAGGAGCCTATTTAGCATTAATAATAACAGCAATATATACATTATCTCAGTAATATATACATTATCTCAAAAGAAGAGTCCACAGTAACTTCTTGGAAACCTAAAGTTGGTTACCAGATAATTTTTTGTTGTACAAACCAGAATATTTTTGAGAATGAAAGGCAATGCTATTAATAACTGTGCTGGGACACCAGGTGTAAATCAAAACTGCCTATAAGACAGTGAATAAAATGAATATAATGGGACCCTTCTTACTAAACAAGTGTCTTTGGCCTTTCCATGAACATTTACAGGCCAAGACTAGAAGAGGGGAAGGTCTGCCTAACAGAAGCACATCAGCTCACTGACTTGATCTGGTTTGTTATTCCTTCCATTGAACCAAAATTCTGTGTAGACATTACCCATCCTCAGAGCTAAATTTGGACTGCCCTTAAAATCAGAGTTTTAAAAACTTGAGTGTGGTATTGATTTATTTTTATGATAGTTTACATATCGGAAGTGATCACTTTGCAAAGCATAGTTTACTTCAAAGGTGAAAGAGTGATCATAGTTAAGGACAAATGCCACGTATGTCATTGTTCTCAGCAGCTTATGAGATTTGGAGAACTCTGTAGAAAGTTTTCCACAGCTGGGAGGAATGAAATGCTGGGAAGTAACTGAGAAATCTGTGGCAATAGTTGCTCTAATTACAAGAGTTCAGACTTGGAGATTTTGTTTAAACTGCATTTCCATGCAGCTTCTATTAGTATAACGATTTTGAATTAATGTTTATTGTGTGATACGTACTATAATAATAGGTTATGACACGGTTAACTCTAATTAAGTGCATTAAGCAACTTAAAAATCAGTATTGTTATTTGCTTCCATTTTTCTTTTAGGAGAAAGTATACAGTGGGCACAATACAGATAAGATCGTGCAGGGGTGTATCACTAAATTCAACTGCTTATTTGAGGGTTAGTGGAATTTAAATCTGCTTCTGACTGATGGTACCTTGACCAGATTTTCTGTTTATGTATACTTTGAAAATACGAACACATAGAAATTAATTTCCTTTTATAAAAGCGGTGGACTGAATTCTGAAGCTGGTTCTTTTAATTTCAAGATAGTATTTTCAAACGGAATCATTCACTGTTCTCTCATTCTCATGGTCAAAAACGAGATGTTACTATATGTCGTTCCCAAAAACTGCTTTGTAGCCGGTTAGGCAGTCATGTGCTTGGCAGATGTAACTAAATAAGTAAAATAAGTGTAGTAAAAATAAGTACATCATCGGCCTTAACTTATTTAGTTAATATTTTACTAGTTATATCATTCCTGTCCCCTTCCTTCTCTATATCATATCTATTATCTAAAATTTTTTCCCTGAAACATACTGTGATGAAGTTGTTGTGTCTCTTACCTCCAGATGCCTCAGTGTGTATTTCCTAAAACCAAGGACATTCTGTTACATCCACAGTAAAATGATCAAAATCAGGACAATTACATTGATTCCGTATTTTACCCGATTTACAAACCTTAGGCACACCTTGTCCGTTTCCTCAGTCAAGTCCTCTACCTGGTGCTGGGTTCATTCCCAGGTCACACAAGAGTTTTGTCTCATAGCTCTTTAGTCTTTAATCTGGAAGAGTTCCTTAGTTTTTCCTTATCGTGAGGACCTTGACAGTTTTGAAGAATTCAAACTAGTTAATTCTAGCTAATTGGTGGAATGTTCCTCAGTTTGGATTTGTGTTCTCTTTCCTCCTGACTAGATGCAGATTATTCATTTTTGTTAGAAATGCTGCAGAAGTGAAGTTTTGTTCTTCTCTGCATTTTATCAGGAGACTTAGAATGGTTCCTACCGATCTCCTTTGTAGAATTAATCATGTTTCATTTTGTAGCTAATGAGTATCTTGTGCGGATGTTCTTTGAAACTGTAAATATCTCACTCTCATTTCTCATTGTACTTTCTCTCATTAATTTTATACCCATTGATGGTTTTTAGGTAAAATAATTATTACCATGGTATTTGCCAAATGGTAATTTTCTAATTTCTTCACTTATTTTACTATTATTGGTTGGAATCCTACTGTAAGAAAGAGCCTTCCTTTCTTATTTACTTATTTATATCAGAATGGGCACATAGATTCTCATTTTATTTTACTGATTATTATCATTACTATTTTTGTTCAAATTGTTCCAGGTTAGCCAGTGGGAACCCAGTCAAGTTTTGACTCATCCTGAGCACTTTTTGAGCACTTCCTGGCTTTTCCTGAGCACTTCCTTTTTTGTTTATTCTATTTTAGTTGGTGGTGTGTGTGTGTGTGTGTGTGTGTGTGTGCGCGCATGTGGAATTTACTGGATTTTATCTAAATTTATGCATGTATTTGTGTTTATATAAATTTAAAAACTCTAAGTGAGCCTTATTTAAGTGTCAGTGATGGTTGCCTTTGGGGTTACTAGTTATCTGCATTTCCCTCCTCCCCCCTCAAATGGCCATTTGGCAGGTATGTTACTTTCATTGGGGGGAAAAGGCTTTTCTTTAACAGCAAAGATTAGTTGTGATTGGCAATCACACATTTCTGAACCCAGCTGAAATTATCACGCATTTTATGCCTGTCATTTAGAACGTACATGTTTTTCAGGATACATTATATGTGAAATGGAGCACTGCCACTAAATGGTGGTTTAATGAGTTGAAGTAATTCTTCTACCTTTAGAAGAAGTCGTGATAACCTTGCTATAATCCATTCTTATGACAGATGAGGCATTTGGTGCCTGGGAGGTTAAGTGACTTGCCCACAGTCAGAGAGTGGATTGAGGGCAAATGTAATGTTCTTGCTGAGTCCAGTATTCTTAGATAATCTCAATTATTGTTTTCATTTGTTAACCACCTTCTAGCTGCAAGGTACCATATGAAGTGTTAAAAGAGCCTTAAGCTTAAATTTTCATGTGTCATTCATTGGATAATCTAAACACTTTATGTGCAAAGGTTATCAAAGTCCATTCGCTGTGATTAATGATTTAACAACTTTAAGGGATTCTGAATTGGCTTCGTGTTAGACCATAGTCATGAAATGCTCATCAGTCTACTGCTTGGCACTAATCTTGTAATTACACTGTTATTCTATAATTATAAAAACATAGTTGGATTGAAAGAATGGAGGGCTGGTATATTTAAATTTGTAAACTTTCTCTGGGATGAAGATGGGCCTACCAGGAGAAAAAGTCTCCTTGTGCACCGTTAAGTGACATCTGTAGAATGTCAAGAATGCCTTCCCTAACCCCCCTCAGACTTGCTCTGACTCCACTCTCCTGCCCTCTGAAAGCACCTTGTCCTGGTTCATGTAGTTACTGTGGTGGTAGGTACATACATGTGTGTATTGAGATGCTTCCTGTCTCTCTTGTCCTCAGCTCTGTCCTTAGCTCCAGGCACAGCACCTTCATACAGCAGGGGTGCAGTAAAAATGAGAATGTCCTTTGACCTGTCCAGTGCTATATTGTAGAGGTGAGGGTCTTCTGGATCCTTCTCCCTTCCTTTTTTTTTTTCTTTCTCTCTCCTCCCTCCCTCCCTCCCTCCCTCCCTCCCTCCCTCCCTTCCTTCCTTCCTTCCTTCCTCCCTTCCTTCCTTCCTTCCTTCCTTACAGAACATTTAAAGACTTGATTCTTAAAGCGGTTGTATCATTAGG
Organism: Zalophus californianus; assembly: GCF_009762305.2. Classification (NCBI taxonomy): domain Eukaryota; kingdom Metazoa; phylum Chordata; class Mammalia; order Carnivora; family Otariidae; genus Zalophus; species Zalophus californianus. The sequence goes on along the minus strand of NC_045599.1, from coordinate 142,868,765 downwards.
CATGGCTTTTGGTTGCAAGCAGTGGAAACTGTCTCTTACTAATTCTGAGCATCTCAGATGGTAACAATAGTTCATATTTGTCAAGAGCTATGAAGGGTCTGAGCTTTTTTACCTATGAAAGCTAAAAGATTGGCCTGCTGCAGTTTGACAGATGCTGGCAGAAGATGTGAAACTCTTAGGTTTCTTTCATGATAGTACTAGTTGTCATGATACCAGCGTTTTTTTGCACCAGTACTCTTAAGACCTGATTCCCGCAGGGTGACACACAGAAGGCCAACTGACACTTGTATACACAGTGGTTGTGTTACAGGAGAGGAACCCTGAATTTAGGGTGTCTGGATTGTAAGCTTGGCTGTTCTTGGCTCTGAAGAGAGACATTCACCGCCTTCCAGAGTCATAAGCAAACCTGCCCTTTGCCCTGGAGGGAGACACTGTCTTTCTCTTCTGAGTATATTTGCTGTAAAAATATCCTTGTAATGATAGGCTGGAGCAAAGATAGTGCCTCTGCTTACATGATGTATAGAATTGCAAGAGACCTCTACTAGGTCACTACTAGCAGGTCTACCAGCAATATGCATTGTGGAAATTTAGAAAACAAGTGAAAAAAAGTCCCTGTAGTTCTGCCATTCTAAGATAATCATGGTTAAAGTTTCGAAGTACGTACTTTTAGTTTTCTTCTCCGTAAATATAGATGTTTGTGTATAACTTGTATTTCATAAAAGTACATTCCGACTTGATTTTTCAGCCAACACTATATTATACCTGTTTCCCTCTCCTGCCTGCCTAGGTCATCTTTGCCCGGTCTGCTAGTCTTTTAGACCCTACTCCTTGCCTAACACTTAATTGTACTAAGTATAGAACCAGAGTTTTAGAGATTCGAGAGATTTCAGATCATTTGGTCTTGCCTTTTCATTTAAGGTGTTAACTCTCATTTAACATTTCACTGAGAACTTCTGGAAGCTACACCACAACCTTCATGTGGAACTGTAATGTTGGGAATTTGGGGCATTCTAAGAGGTGTGGATTTAGCTGCATAGCTTGGGTGATTTTATTCTTGAAATTGTGCCCTGAGTAAGAAAACCCTTGCATTAGGCTCTTAACTAGGTTGTGCACTCGGAACCTCCTGGTCCCCTGCATCTTGCTCAGTCAGCCCACAGCCGACTACTGTTGACTGAACTGCAAGAACCACTTTTGCTAATACTTGTGACCTCAGACCCCCTCTGGAATCAGATGGGTCATCATGGGACTAGGTGGCCCAGAGCCTTGGATGTGCTTGCCCAAATAGGGACTCGTTTTGAAAACTCTTCTTCCAATTAAACTCAAGTCTTTGTGAATAGTGGCAAGATAGTTCATTTCTAGACATGTACTTCTTTTGATTTATTAAAAACTATGGAAAAATCTTTTCTTGAAAAGTATCCTCCAAAACTGAATTCGAAGTATTAAATATTCATTATTTCTAGGTTCCGTTAAAAAGAGTTGCGAGTTATTTAAATAAATAGAATTTACCTTGATTAAAAAAATTCAGTACTATTAGATTTTAGATTATTAAGGCAGAATTGCTAAATATTCTTTGAATGGTGTCTTTCTTTTGAAAGGCACAAAGCCATCTTATCTTCTCTCAAGAAAATATTCTTTGTTGAATGATTTAAGCCTATTAGTTCTTGGAAAATTATAATGATGTGCTGCCTTCAAATAGTAAAACAAGTTCCAGCTTCTTTCACTAAGAAGAGACTTGTTACTAAGGATTATTTCTACTCTTGATGTCATTCTATTGGCTGGACTTTATGGAGAGGATATTCGAGAAGCTTGCTGGGGCTGTGGCATTATGTATTCTCATTCCTGTCTCTTTTTTTCTGCCGTTCTCTTGCTAAATTTTGGTTTCTTAAGTTAGATGTAGTGCTACACAATTGCCCAGACAGGGAGTTGTGGAGAAGGGCTTTGGGCTGGGTCAGTTAGATCTGTTGGAAGGGGTCCAGACAGACTTGTAAAGGAGGGGATGTAGCCAGCATTGGGGTTCCCAAGGTAAATGGTTGTGATTAAGAGGTCACCTGAGGTAGTGTTACCCAGAGGTTAGAGCACAATTCTCTGCTGATTGACTGGTGCAGGGTCATAAAAGCAGGGCCCTGGCCACTAGCCAGTGATTCGGACCCTGGCTTCTGTCCCCACCCCTGTCCCACCATAGGGCGGGAGAACCAGCCATGGCAGTAGTGTCTTCTGGGAGCCAGCCATGGTGTCCGAGGGGCTTTGCATACTGCGTCATTCTATCAGGTGGCCCTGCTGCCATACCACTCCTCACTGCAATCTGTGGGTGCTTTTATTCTGTTCGTGGAGGACTCTCCTGCCCTTCTCAGGACCCTGCTCCTCTTCGGCATTCTTCCTCACCCTGAGTTCTCAGCTTGAGGGTCACTCTCTGCGAGGTTTCTCTGACCCCTTGACAGGACCCTGTCCTTAATCTTTCATTGCACTTGTCACTTGAATTCAACACTTACCACCGTGTCTGTTCTGTGTTTAATTTCAGCCTCCCCCTGTGGGATGGGTCTGCTTCTTGGGTCAGGGAGTGTGCGTCTGTTTTTCAGATCTGGACTCCCAGGGCCTAAGATGTGATGGCACGTGTGAGCGTCCGGTGCATGTCTGTGGACTAAGTGGCCTGGGTCTATGTAGTATTTCCCCCGTTGGTCTTGGATCAGCCTAGAAATTGGTGGGCAGGATCTGCAAGTAGAGATTGAAGAACCTTCCAGCTGTGGAGCTGTGGGGGAGGCAGACATAAGTGCAGTTAAGTGGAGAGCCTTAACGCCTTAACTACAAGCTGCTGGGTTTTTGGGTTCATCGGATGTAATAAAGCCATTGGTCCATTAAGAGTGCTCCTCTCAGTTTCTGCTCTGCTGTGGTTACCGATGGTAGATGATATATTCAGTTCCAGCGGGTGAACAAACTGCCCATTTACAGTTAATTTTTCCTCTCCGTTGTTAAATGACTGAGGTTTTGCTTTTTCAAGGTTAGCTGAAAATTCATTTTCTACATTTAAATAATGTTTTAAAAATCAGTATTCTTTCAAAGATAACTGTATCCAAGAGGAAAACTTCCTTCTGATCTGCCGTTTGTTTTAGAGTAACTTAAGATTTTGCTTCTATTTACCAAACAACAAAAGTATAGTAAGAGTTCAGATTATACCTGAGCTACAGCAGTTTTTAAAGATTAAAACCTGCTTTTGAATAGGACTTTTTAACACTGAGTTGATTACAGATAAATACATTGCAATTGAGTGTAATACTTTGCTCAGGTCATGTTCTGTAGTTTTTAGACTGCTATGTTTGGCTGTATTATTTGTTAACTTTGAGGATTAAGCATGACTACTCTGATAACAGAACCTTTTCCTGGAGGGTAGGAGGAGCTGTGGTCTGAGATGATCGCTTGGAGAAAGGGAGAGGTTCATTTTTATTGCTTCACTTAGTCAGATTTACTTTGAAAATAATAATTCTGTTCATATATTAACTCAATAAATTGCTTGTTTTTTTTTTTTTTAAATATAGGTTGTCTGCAAATCACAAGATCTATACTAAGTAAAAACAAAAACAGAGAAGTGATTGGAAATCTGGGCCTGGAGGTGTAGGTGGACCTACCTGGCAGTCAAATTGACAGTTTTGGGAAAAAAGATAAAAATAAAAGTCCTGTTAATCATCTTGTGAAAGTAGCATATAGTCAGCCCAACATTTCTGGGCACTTTGAAGGCCTTGTATACAAGCTGAAGTAATTTTAAATACTGTCGCTAGTGTTGTGAATACCAGTCATTCCATTCCATTCTGTTATAATTTTTATTAATGATTTATAATTTTTAAGAAGAGCTTAATCAACTTACAGGGTCATAAGAAATAATGTCATTGATTTGAATCTATGTTTTGGGGTGGTCTGTTGTGTAGTAATTAGATACCTGATATACCAAGTACATTCATGACTTTTTTTTTTTTTTTTTACAGTAACCAAGTTTCATTATTCTATTCACCTATACTTGGCATGGAATAATTTACTTATTTCCCAAATTCTAATAGGTTCTGAAAGAATAACAGTTTACTACATTAGAGAATGTGCCACAGGCTATAATAGGCAACTTGAAAAGAGAGCTTCCAGATGGCTTTGAGCACTGGCAGTGTTTCTGTAGTGTGTGCTGGAATAAGTCTGTAGCTTCCCGAGGTGATTACTTAGAAGGTAACCATGCTAGAGTCTTCCTTTTGGCATCTTTGTTAAAAATAAATAGAAATAAGAGGAAAATAACAAGCTTTATTCCTTGGTTTCCAGAAACATTTTCCCCCCAAGGACTGCAAAAGCCTTGCAGACGTTATCTTAATTCTGACAGGATTCTTCACAATCAATTTAGGGAGGTGATATTTTTCAGAACCTGTTTCCTGGTCAGATATTTCTGGCTTTGTGCTTAATAATGGAAGGATATGAAGATAAGATCTTATATTCAAATTACCTTTTTTATGTTCTTAGTATAAAAAGTAATAAATTCTAAGAAACAGTTTTTTAAAAAATTTTGTTAGCCATCCGGTATGACTCTTGGTCTCCTCAAGAATGTGGATGAGTCATGGCGGGATGTTGTGATCCACCCTCTCGAGAGTCTGGCGCGGGGGCGGCCTGGCCCTGTCCTCTGTGTGAGGGGCTCGGGGCCAGGGAGCCTCGGTCCCTGTGGACAAAGGCGCCTGCTCTGTGCTGGGCTGAAGCTGGTGGCACTGGAAGTGGTGGGGAGGGTGCAGGCTGATGGCTGTTGGGGAAACACAAGGAGCGGAGCACACAATTCACGGAGGAAAGTGAATTCTAGTTGATTGTGCAGTACAACTGGTAATTTTTTCCTTTTTTGTGATTTCGTTACTGTTACGTTATAGGTACCTCAGAAATCAGTCTGGTGCTTTAAGTGAAAGAACTGCAGTCCTCTTTCTAGGGTCTTGATGGATGCCTTGAATGTTTATAGACCTTGGTGAAAGCACCAGAACCTGCCAATAGCTATAGACTTTAAAAGCTGATTATGCTTTCTATTTCTTGGGAAATGCCTGTTTGGATTCTGTCTCTGGTTTGGAGCCGAGAAAGTCTCAGCTGTGGTTGTGCTACTCCTAGATTTCGTCTTGACCTCACACAATAAAATGCTGGGTTTGAAGGCACCAGCCTGATTTTTTACTGCACTGGGTGGTTTGGAGCCAAGTGCAAAGGAGGGAGGGGACAGGGTTCTGAGTTTCTAGTGTGTGGGGTGCACGAGAGGAAGAGGAGCTGCTTCTCCTCTCTGTTGGAGGGCGCAGAGCAGTGTGACCTCTTTCCCTGTCTTTATGATCGCTGACACCTTAGCCGTAAGCAAAGTCCTGGTACCTCTGGGCTACCTTAGGTAGACGGCCATTGTGTGGTCAGTGTAGGGTGGTGTGTCCTAGGGAAACGTGCTCTCAAGTGCAGTGAAACATGGCTAATGAAGTAGAGATTTGGAGAGATGAATGATTGAGCATCCTTTCAGATGAGATTTGTGGAAGAGGTGGTCTGAAAGAAGACTGTTGTGATGCACCCCGTGCTGCATCAGAATGCCGTTCAGATGTGTGGGGGCAGAGGTCAGCCAACGGGTACAGTTTAGCCTCAGAGTTATTCTTGGGGGCACCGTGTTACAGTAGCGACCCTGACCTGGCAACCTATTGCGCCTCACCCTGCCTCAGTTTCCCCACCCCAAAGTGGGGATGGTCATAGTACCCACTCGGGTTTCTTGTGATGATTAACTCATTTACTATCGTGTAGTGCCTGGAATGGGCCCTGATCCCACATAAGCTCTGTGTACGTCTTACTAATGACATTTGTCAGGGGTATTCTTCAGACTTGTTAGAAGCCTCGGGAATGTGGTGTTGCCCCTCTTTAAAACGTTCACTTCCAAGCTTTTTTCCCCTGCTCTCTGTATTCTTACATGACTTCAGGAGAGACAAAGGGCAGTATTTGTGGTGTGAAGGGAAGTGCCCATGGATTAAGAAGGGCACAGGATTTTGTTGTCCTAAACTACCGGCTATTGCCGGAAGAATCCAAAGAACATCCTTGTGTGAGCTGCAGGGCAGGGAGTGTCTGCTTGGGGGTCTGAGCTCTGAGTAGGTGGGGTGGACTGAATACATCCATCACATGCCTTCTTCACTCTTTCTTTTGTGGATTGGAAATTCTTTGGAAAATAGAACACGTGATCCAGAGAAACAGGAATTAAAAATTCCCCGGCATAATGAAGCTGCTGACGTTTCATTTGGAGGTGCTCACGGCAGTAGACACTAGTTCCTCGGCATTTGAAGTAACCTTACAATGAAGTGTGCCGTTTGTTACAGCTGATTCACAATGAAGATCTATCTTGTATCCGAAGTTCATTGGCCACAGGTGGAAGGACAAGAGCTGCTGGCAAAAAGAGGAATCTTCCAGTGGTAGTTGTGATTAAATTTAATTCATAAAGAACTGCATACCACACTCAGTAACTCATTAATTTTTATTATCTGCCTACTGTATTGTTAAAAACACAGCATGTAGGAATTACTGGTGTTCTAGAACATAACCAGTTTTTCCTTTTAAAATGTACTTTTCAGAAAAAGGAATTCTCTAAAAAATTAAACATGTTTTTCGCTTCATCCAGATCCTTGCTGCAGTCTCGAGTACTTTGCATTCTGTGCGCACACCTTGCGGCCAGGCTCTCCAGATGTTCCTCATCCTTGGAAGTTGAGCTCAGTCAACTGTTTTTCTAACTGTGAGACTCTCCAAGGTCTCTGTAGCCCCTTTTCCCTCCTGTCCTGCTAACCTCTAGGATGTCTCCGGCGGCTGCTTCTATTCGGGAGCCTACGGTTTGGAGTGTAGCATTTTGGAACCACTTTATTATATGTTATTCCTGAGTACCACCAAAAAAGAAGAAAATAAAACTCTCTAAAATATAAGTACCAATCTGCTGTTTTGGTGTATATCCGTTTAGGCTTTTCTGTTTCTATTTATGTTTGTATGTTTGCGTGTAACTACATAGAAGCATATATAATCATATTTAACACATGTTTTAAAGGGGTCATTTTGCAATACAGTTTTATCACCGGTTTTCTCCAGCAAGGAACAAATTATGGAAATAGATCACAAAACTAAATGTAAAACTAAAACTTCTAGAAGGAAGCATAAGAGACCATCTTTATGATTTTGGGTTAATAAAAGATTTCTTAGATAATATACAAAAAGCATGAACAACAAAAGAAAAGTTTGATGAATATTAAATAAAAAAAATTGCCTTTTACAGTATATCGTTAAGAAAATGAAAATCCAAGCCACAGACCAGGACAAAATACACGTAAATCATGTATCACATAAAGGACCTGAGTATAAGAAGAATTTTTACAACTCAAGAAGGTAAACAACCAAATTAAAAAAAAATTAGCACAAGATTTCAGTAGATACTTCAACAAAGGAGATGTATTGGGGGGGCAGCAAATACACAGGCAGATGCTCAATATCATTAATCACTAGGAAAGTGTAAATTTGAACCACAGTGACCACTGCCCACCTACTAGAATGCTGTAATGAAAAAGATGGGTACACCAGGTGAGGTGAGGCTGTGGAGGAACTAGAGGCCTCATAAATTGCTGGTAGGAATATAAAATTGTACAGTCATTTTGGAAAACAGTTGGTAGTTTCTTAAAAAGTTCAATTTTTGCTTACTCTCTGAACCAGCAGTTCCACTCCTAGGTGTCTGCCTCAAGAGAAATAAAAACATACGGTCCTGCACAGGCTCTCATACAGATATCCAGCCACATTACTCCTGGTGGCCAAAAATGAACGTCTGAATGTCCAACAGGATGTGATATATCCTATCCATACAGCAAAACGGAAAAAACTTCTGATACATACCACAAAAAGGATGAACCTCAACAACATTATGCTAAGTCCAGGAAAGCCAAACACAAAATATGACTTATTGTTTGATTCCATTTATATGAAATTTCTAGAAAAGGCAGAACTATAAAGACAGAAAGCAGATCGATCAGTGGTTGCCTTGGCCTACAGGTAGAAGAGAATTGCCTGCAAAGGGGCACAAGGGAGCAGTGGAGTGATGCAAGTACTCCAGAACCAATGATGGTGGTGACTGCACAACTGTCAGTTTACTAAGAATCACTGAACAGGTCACTTAAAATGGGTGAGTATTTTAAAAAATAGTGAAATCAAAATTTATCTAACAAATTGCAGTGTATAGAAACCTCTGCCATTTGTTTCATTTAATTCTAAAAGGTAGATGATGTGCCCACTTTCCAGAAGAGGACATTGAGGACCAATGATGGTAAATGATTTTCAGGTCTCAGAGCCAGTAACTGGCAGACCAGGTGGCCACATCCAGGCGTTCTGACCATATTACCCCATCTGATAAAAATGAGGGAATTTTATGGTATGTAAATTTTACTTCATGAAAATACCTCAGGACACATTTTGAAGAACATATCATGAATATCTTTCTATGCCTGGAACTGTATTTGCCATCATTTCTTAAAATTGGAACATTGAGACATTCATAAAAATAGAATTGGTCGTGACCACCCAGCACTCAGCACTTGGCTTCTGCGACATCACCTGGCCTGTCTTGGTGCTACTCTGTTTCTCACTGTCTGGATTACGTGGAAGCAAGTCCCAGTCATCATCTTTTCTACTGGAAACACTTTAGTAGCCTTATTTGTAAGTAGTCGACTACCGTTCCATTGCTTGTAGAGTAAGGTGTTAAACCGGTTGTTGGTAGATGGTCATCTGAGGTGATTGCTGTGTATTGCTTGGTAAAGGATACCACGGCAGACACCCTGCCGGGTAAATCTCTCTGTTGACTACCATGGCTGTTGTTTGAGGTATCGTACTGGAGAACCCTTTTTATTTTCAGTGCTTTAAGTGTACTCTGACTTAAAAAAAACTAGAACAAGATTCACAATAAAGGTAGCCCTTAGGTAATTTTGCTTGTCTCAGAACATGTGCACAATGAACTAGCCCAGCTGGTTCACTTTCTTTTGTTTGTAGTTGGTTCCTTGGAAACAAAGACATTATTCGTATTCATGCTTCACATCCCCACCCCCCACCCCCCACCCCCGCCTTTTTTGCTCACATTTGTGATTGTCTTATGAGCTAAGCTATATGTTTTATACTGAAGGTCTTTAAAAAAAAAAATACCTGGCAGTATTTTCAAGTTGTTAGTCCTTCAGTTGTCAGGAAATTTGATCAGTCTCCACTCTTAGGTGAGAGGTACCTGGGTGGGAAGGGCATTGCAGTGCCCCCAGCAGACAGGATCCCCAGGGTGCTGCTTTTCCTTTCTTCCCCTCGGCAGAACAGCCTGAGTCGGGGGTGGGGGGGTGGGGTGGGGGGGTGGGGGTGGGGGGTGGGGTGGGGGGGTGGGGGCTGGGGGAGGCATCAAGCTGGTGTAGGAGCCTGGCGGGGCGAGGGAGCAGATGATCACAGGCCAGGACAGGGCACGTGGTGTATGGGCACCCAAGGGAGGTGGAGCTGGTGGACTCTTGAGTTGAGTATTGCAGGAAGGTTACAAGTTAGGTGACAGGGCTGGCTCTGTGTAGAGGGTGGAAGCATGAAACGGCATGGTCATTTCAAGAAACCACATATCCATTCTGAGTATGGTATTTTGTCTAACTTCCTCATTTACATGGGGGAGAAACTGAGTCTAGGGAGGCTGTGGCTTGTCTCAGGCCACATAGGTAATTGTTGAGTGAACTACCAGATGGTGGTATGTATGTCCCCACAGCCCCCCACCCCTTGCCGCGGGGCCTCCTTGTTGGCCCCGTTTGGAGCCGGTTGTTTGGCGGTGTATACTTAGCCTCTGACACTGCTGTCTAGACTCATTTAACTTAGGCACACATTTATCAGAGCCACTGCGTGGTCTCATTTTCCAGACCCGCGGAGACCGTCGAGAGGTCATTTTGCAGTACTTGTTTCTTCTAAATCTCTTCCAAGCACTTTTGGAAACTGTGCTTTCTTGTTTTCTAATTATTTGAGGGAAAAACCATGGAGGAAAAAGGAAATAGTCAAATTTTTATTTCAACACGAGTTACAGATGTTATCACCCTCATTTTTTCATTGATTATAACAATAATTTTAAAGCACCAGCTGATTCTGTTCGGCCTTGTTTGTTGTCCAGTAGTTCCTTATTAAATTAAAATTAAAATTTAAAGTCAACAAAAATGAGGTGGCTATCCACGAATGATCCATACTTGTCTGTCTGTTCTTTGCCCTTGCATTAACCCCCTTCGTTCCTTTACCCCTTTCCTGCCGCTCAATGAGCTCTTTCCTTTCTGGCCACTCTACCCATTCCCACCTGGGAGTCTCTCATGAGCTCCTAGGCCAAAGCTTGGATCTGTTCCCTTGACATTTTGGGAATGGTGGCCACTTGCAGCCATGCCACCAAGGGAATTAGAGCTTTTGAGGATTCCTTGTGACTGGAAAAAAAAAAATTCTCATTAACATAACTTTATGATTTTTTGACTTCATCTTCCCCTGACTTTCCAATGAGAACTAGAGATTGTGGTCAGACCAGTGACTGATAGCTGTAGCAGCTACCCAAATAATATCCTCAAGAGGGGAGGAATCCAAGAGATGGATGTTTACTGTCTCAAAAAGAATCACCATCTCAAAGATTTGCTGCATGTAAGGATTAACAGGTCATACTTAATGGCTTACAAAATACTTGATGTGAGTAATGAGTACTGTAGATCTGTCTGTAAATGTACCTGGCATAAAGCCTATCATCTGAAATGGCTTACTGTTACTAACTGTAAGTGTACCAACAGCATAAGCAGTCATTATTATATTGTAAACTTGACCCTAGTGTGAATCAGCTTCTGGTAGAAGATACTCATCCGCTAATTTAAAATGTGAAACGGGCGCCTGGCTGGCTCAGTCTCTAGAGCACTCGACTCTTGGATCTCGGGTTTGTAAATTCAAGCCCCACGTTGGGTGTAGAGGTTACTTAAAAATAAAAATCTTTTTAAAACAATGGAATATTTTGCCATCTGTGACTGAAGGTTTACAATATCAGAACCAGCATTTTCCACCTGAAGCATATATAGGACTTAACTGTGCAAACCCTGTTACATTCCTTTTTATTATGCAAATTTAAGATCTGCTCTTTAGCAACTGGTAAGAAGTCTTTTTGTCACTTGAGTCTGCTCTTGGCTAGATCAGAGTGTAGATGTGATTTTAAACAGATTTCTTGAATAGATAGGTGTTGAAACAATGTGGAGTTTTTTTTTTTTTTTTTTTTTTTAAGCATTCTGATCAAATCAGTACTATGAGGGCAAATTTTTTCCAGTGGAATAAAAGGTATAAAGAGAAATGTAACAGATGAAAGTAAAATAGTGGTTTAAATGTATTAGTTATGCTCATGTAGAGTGCTCAGAATGGAAAGAATCAGAAATGTTGGGGTGCTTGGATGGCACAGTCCATTAAGTGTCCGACTGTTGGTTTCAGCTCAGGTCGTGATCTCAGGGTCATGAGATCGAGCCCTGCATTGGGCTCTAAGCTCAGCATGGAGTCTGCTCTCTCCCTCTCCCTGCCCCTCCCACTTGTCTGTTCTCTCCCTCTCAGATAAATAAATCTTAAAAGAAAAAAGAATCAGAAATAGTTAACATGGACCAGCTCCATCCCTTCAAAAACGTAGAGGCAGGGTTTGGGGGCCGGGAAGGCTCCTGCCTACCCAGGTGGGCCCAGGGCCCCTGTTGAGTGGGGTGTGGGCTGTGGTTGGTTCCCTCATGAGTCCCAGTGGCGGACCAGCTTCTCCATGCCTGACTGGACTGAATTCTAAGAGGGCGGTAGGACCAGCTGTATCCTTAGATCTCTTTTTTACTTAAAAGGCTCTCAGTCAGTACATTTATTTGTTGGATGCTCGGTATGGGGGGGGGGGCGAGGGAGTGGTGTGTGCAGAGAAGCCTACTTTGCGATTCCTGGAAATAAGATAGAATTATCATGAAACACATGAAGGTGCTTTTGATCTTATTTTCTACTGTCTAAAGGATTTTTAATAATGTCCCAAAAAAGCAGTTTGATATTATCAGTAGAATGTAGAATGAACAGAAATCAGTTTATAGGGGAGGAACGAACTGATTTTTTAGCTAGTACTAAAATTTTAAATATTTGAAACAATCCGTTTTGAATAGCTTGTTTTAAATGTTTTGCTTGCTGCTTTTACTCTTAGTTGCTTGTAATACCACTTTATAAATATAAAAGGTGACATCTGTTCTTAAAATTATTATAAAAAACATTGTTAATTTTGTTTCTTGGTTTGGCTGCCTCCTCCCTTCATCTTGAAAGGAAAGCGACTGCTCTTTGTGAGAGCTTGTGTCACAGTTTAGTTAGAATCTCTGAAGACAGTCATTCAACACTGACTCATAGGAGGCCCTGGCCTGGCGATTTCCTTCCCCATCCAGATGTGCGCGCACACGCTCAGACACACGCATACGCTCAGACACGTGCACGCTCAGACAAGTGCGCACCCTCAGACACGCGCACACGCTCAGACATGCGCGCACCCTCAGACACGCTCAGACACGTGATTGCTCAGACACGCGCACATGCTCAGACACACTCATACACGTGCTCGCTCAGACGCGCGCCATGCTCAGACGCGCACACTCAGACACGCTCACATACTCAGACACGCTCAGACACGTTCTCGCTCAGACGTGCGCACGCTCAGACACGCACATGTGCTGCTGGCCTTGCGTTCCCGTCTCAGGCCTGCAGGGTGTTTTACCAGGCCTGTCCCAAGTTTCAGTGCGAGCCAAATAGCAGGGGGCCAGGGGAAGGGCTGGAGCAGGTTGGTAAGAATTGTTGGCATTATTGAAGAAAAAATATTTTCCTGAATTGCAGAGAGACACAGCAAACGACTCCTGAGCAGGGTGCATTGAGTCTGCTGATAGTAGCCCGGAAGATGGGGTTTGGTTTCTTTTTTAATTATTGTATTTGACTTTGATTTAGGTCAGATGTTTTAAGAAAGTGATTCTCATGACTTTTATGTGTGCATACTCATTCTAGTTCATTTATTTTCTAGCAATCAAAAACACCAAATAGGGCAAGCTGTATTTTTAGTGTACAATTAGTCTAGTGACAGGGTTGAGCCTAGTAGCCTGATCTTCTCATTTAGGATCTCTTGCTTCTGACCTAAGAGCGGTTTGCGTGCCATTGAGCAGTGCTAACGGTATGTGTTAGAGGAATTCAGAGCAGGGCAGAGGTTCTTCTTCCTGGAGGTTGTGTGTTTTGTACAAATAACAAGCACTGATACCGATGGCAGGAAAACCAGTCTGCTTTGTTCTTAAGGATATTGTCCTTTAAATTGAGGCAGAAGGATTCCTGTGAGTGGAATGAAGGAGCAGGAAAATGCACTGTTCCCCTCTTTTCCTCCTCCTCCCCCTCCCCCCTCCCTCCTGCCCTTTTCCTCTTCTGTCCTCCCCTCCCTTTCTTCCTCCTCCTGTTCCTTCTTCCCTCCTCTTTCTCCTTCCCTCCTCCTCCTCTCTCCCTTTAAAAATAAATACTAAGCTTGTGATGAACTCTAGCTGCTCGCAGAGCAGAGAGCATTGCTACCCTAGCAGGCTTGGGCGCTGTGCTCTCCCCGTTTGAATAATTCGCTTATAGAAAACCTAGATGCGTTTCTTTCAAACTGGTCTATGTTGGGTGTGCTTTCACGATCTGTATACAACGCAATTAAATGTTATCTAAGTGTTTCAGTCATGAGTGGGAAAAGAGAATGTTGCAGTAAAAGCTAAATTGAATGATTTGGGAAGATTTGATAAAGGCTATCCGTTTAAAATACCTGTCAAGTTAAGTGTGGAAGAGACCATTGTAAAGACAAGCATTCCGCCCTTACATTTCTTCAGGGGGTCTCTATATTCTAGTTCCATTGAAGGCATATGAGGGTGTCTGCTGGTAAGATGGGGAAGTCGTCCCATCCCTTTGAGATTCGTACTCCAAGGAAAGACCTCAACCCAGGACTGAAGATGACAGCAAGAGGCAGGGCTCTTAGAGTGGACTTGGTGTAGTGGGTAAAGTGTCCATATTGAGCAGGAGGAGGAAAGAAACAGAGTACTTGCATCTTTTTTAAGGGCTTTCTGCTTTTACTGACTTGGTTTAAAATGAACTGACCAGAGACTAGTTGATCACATTGAGAAAGAGGGCTTCTGCCCCTGACGGAGACTCTCGTGGGTGGGGAGCACCAGCTGTGCACTTCGACCGGAGGGTGGTCCGTTTCCCTGTTTGAATCACACACGTGGAGAAAACTAAAGGAGGACTCGGGACTGGCCATCGTGAAGGCTGAAAATGACATGTTGGTGGCACTTGCCCTCCAGCTAACAGGGTAGACCAGTAAGCCTCAGGTGTTCACGGTCACACGAACTTCCAGGCCTAAGCGAAGAAGGTTCCACTGGTCACCTAGGAAGAATGACTGGAGATTGTGTGATCATGGCGGGGAAACTGAGGCTGTTTGTCCAAATCTTAGGGGTGTTTGGCTATGCTAAAAACCAGAAATCAATTTTGTTGTCCCTTATTTCACCTATTTATTTTTAAGTGGATGGATTAAACTGAGAGGTATGTTTCAGTTTGATCGAGGTCCTCACTGGTTTGTCTGTGTCATCAGCCAGTGCATGTGTATAGACAAGGGTGTTTTCTATCTGTCTCTGACCAAGGTGAAGGAGGTACTGTGGGTAATGAGACACATCCTATGTTAGATCATTATGCTTTACTCAGTGATTTCAAGTCAGCAGTATGGTGATTTTTTTCCTTTTACATTAAAAAAATTAATGTTATTTACTTCAATATGATTTTAAAAACTTGACTTGGAGGAAGAAAGTAAAATGATGAGACTTTATTTATTTATTTATTTTTTAAAAGGTTTTATTTATTTATCAGAGACAGAGAGACAGAGGCAGGCAGAGGGAGAAGCAGGCTGCTTGCTCAGCAAGGAGCCCGATGTGGGACTCGATCCCAGGACCCTGGTATCATGACCTGAGCTGAAGGCAGATGCTTAACCGACTGAGCCACCCAGGTGTCCCGAGACATTTATTTTTGATGAGAATTAATCTTTTTATATATTTGGTTTTTACCATGTGTAGTTTAAAAAGGAAGGTACAATGCTCAGAATGGAGAAATTAATTTACATAATAGCCTAGATTTTCTGCATGTATACATTAAGAAAGATGACTTGTAGTTTGTCTTACTGGTTTTTAATTTGGGAATCCCAGATCTTAGAAATATTTTTAAGCTTAAAAAAAATATTGCCACAAATTTACCTGGAAAGCATGCATCTTTTTTATATGATGCTAAGTAGGAGAGCACTGAACTGTAATTTTGTCACATTTTCTTTAGGAGCATTCTTCTATAGTGGATTTGTTATTAGTGTTTGCTACCACACACTGTTAATGATTATTGGTGGCAGTGACAAATTTGATTGTGATCCAAAGTGTATCACCCTTTATCATGTTTTTATATTTTTAGTGAGTGTGCTAGTGATAAAAATTTGATCCCCCTCTTCCCTGCCACCGCTTTCTTCATTTAGACCTGGATTCTTCATATGTGACCTTGAGAACATGATTCAGCTTGTCTGAACCTTGATTTTTCATCCATGAAGTGAAGGCTTGGTACTACATGGCTCCTAAGGTCTCTAGCTCTGAGGCCCAGTGATCCTGTGAGGCGTGTGATCTCGCTTGTGAGCCAAATCCTTATTTGCAATTTTACCAGTGACCTTTCTACTACTGCAAAGCATGTAGAAACTGAGCAGCCAAATCACAAGTCTTGTTCCTTCTACATAGGCAACTGAGTTTTGAGAATAGAAGCTAGTTGTGAGAACTGGTCATTGATTTATGCTGACTGGATTATTCTTTTAATTTGCACGTCAGTGATTAAGAACTTGGGTTCCGGGGTCAGCTTTGAATCCCATCCCCTCTCACTCAATAGCTGTTTGATTTGGGCCATGTAATTTTCCTTCTCTTCAGTTTTCTCCTCTGTAAAGTAGGAGCAGCAATCGAATCTGCTTCTTGGTGTTAATGAGGATTTGGCGAGAGAAGCCGTGCAGAGGTTGGCTTGTGGCCATAGCTTCACAAAGGTTGGCTGTTTTGATTGTGACAGTGACTTTCTCCAGGTCGTGGTTGTGGGCAGCCTACAGCCTTTCCTTCCACGAGTTTGTCAGAGTTCTCTCAGTCTGCCCCCCGCACTTGCCCCTTGACCTGGTTTGACTGTGGAAATACTGCAGGTGCTGTTCTCCAGAGTTTACGAATGGTCATGGCACCCCTAGACTTGGTTTGTCCAGTGCCCGCCATAGATTCACACTTGTCTAATTGTTGTTGTTAGTTTTGCCTGCCCACTTATTTATATGATTATTTGAAAAGAAGTGATGTTCCAGACAATAAGATGATGTTCATTTTCCTTCTTATATTTGCTGCACCTTTTTTGGACTGTTTGTGTTGGTGTCTCATACCCCGACCATTGAGAGAGAACTGAGTGGTCATTGGAGTATTGATGGTCTCTTAGAAATAATAACCTGTGGTCCAGGTTATCATGTTGTCAACACTGAGGTACCTTGATCATGAATGGGCTTTTTGTCCAGTGCATTGAGTAAACTTCCATGAGGTGGGTTTCAGCCATACCTCTTGGATTTTAAAGACCATGTGGCATGGTCTTTATATGGCATATGGCAGACTGTTAATTTTGTAATTCCATTTGGCATGTGCTAGTACAGGAGCAGTATAAAGACATGTTTATTTATTTATTTATTTTTAAAAGATTTTTATTTATTTATTTGACAGAGAGACAGCGAGAGAGGGAACACAAGCAGTGGGAGTAGGAGAGGGAGAAGCAGGCTTCCCGCCAAGTAGGGAGCCCGATGCGGGGCTCAATCCCAGGACCCCGGGATCATGACCTGAGCTGAAGGCAGATGCCCAATGACTGAGCCACCCAGGCACCCCTATTTTTTTTAAGATTTTATTTTTTAAGTAATCTCCACACCCAATGTGAGGTTCGAACTCAACCCCGAGATCAAGAATTGTATGCTCTACTAACAGAGCCAACCAGGCACCCCCAGCATGTTTATCTTTTAACATGATTCAGTGATTTGGGGAAAACTACCTGAATGTGCCCTGAATGGATCAGTACATTTGTTTCTCCTCTCTTCTTAATCATGGGCCCATTTGTCTTGCTTAGGGAAATTCTTACAGTCACCTCATGTGGTAGGTAGCCTGCCCTAGGTCCCATGGCTGGAGCATTGCACACTTGACCACATTCATTAGAAAATGGTAGAGGTAAACCATGTGCAGCCATTTCACATATGTGTGACATTTCAGAAGTTCTGGGGCCCATGGTGGCCACAGCATTCGGGCCCCAGGGCGCGTCCACTACCACCACAGTTCCCTTCCTTACTAAGAATCCTTAGTGTGACATCCTAAAGGCAATCTGGGAAAATAGCTTCTTTTTCTGTGTTATAATGCTAATAATGTGAGATAGTCTCAGGTTTGGGAAAATACTAAATGAATGAGTGATATCTGTGAGTTTGAAATCAAACATTCCTAAAACATTCAGTAGCTTTTAGGAACAAGGCTCTGCAATTCTTAGAGAAACAAAGGTGTTTTTAATCAGTTGATTTTTAATGTAACTATCATCTGTGTCTCTTGGTGAGGAAAGAAGATTCTCCTTTACCTTCTCCAAACAGGTTAGATTTTTACTTTTTTAAGATTTTGTTTATTTATCTGAGAGAGAGAGAGAGCCCAAACAGGGGGAGTGGGAGAGGGAGAGGGAGAAGCAGGCTTCCCGCTGAGCGAGGAGCCCAGTGCGGGACTTGATCCCAGGACCCTGGAATCATGACCTGAGCCGAAGGCAGCCGCTTAACGACTGAGCCACCCATGCGCCCCCAGGTTGGATTTTTAAATGTAACTTTTGAAAACTAAGTAAGACTCATCCACGGGGACATATTTTCAGTTCATTACACTCAATCACCAGCTTCAATAAGAAATGACATGGAACATAAGCATGCTGTTTTAATAAAGAGTACTTGGTGTCTTCTTGCTTAATAGATTATGTAAGAAAAGATGTGCAGGGACCCCCTCCTTGTGCTCCATGTGCAGAGCGTGGACCCATGCTCTTAGCCTCCTGCTGTGTGATCTCTGGGGAGCGCTTGCTGTCCCTTTGCCACCATAATGGGTTGTTGGGATGATTCAGTGAAGTTGTCATGTAAGAGCTTAGGATGGTGCCTGGTACAGAGTTAAGTGTCTAATTATTGTGAAAGTAATTTTCATTATTTTATTATAAAACCACAATGACACACATAAGAAGGCTGATATTAAGACCCCAAAAGAAATGTTGTTCCAATGCTGTGGCATCATTTAATTTGAAGAAAAAAAAAAAAAGAAATAACCTCCTCAGTAATCAGTACCCAAGGACCTGAGCTGACTGACTGACTGAGAGTCAGGTGTACCACGGAAGAGATACCCAAATACAGAAACTGAACAGAGTAGTTCGTAGGGAAAGTAACACTTCCGTCCCGTTGGACAGAGCGGTGGAGGAGTGTGCTCTGGGCGGGGCTTTGCCCCAGCCGCTCCCCGTGGCTGCCGTGGGCCTGGCCTGGCCCTGCCAGCACGCTGGCCCCAGTAGTCCGCACAGCAGTCCGCATCGAGGGCACATCAGGACTGCGCAGCTGCTAGAGCCGGGGCTCCACCCAGAGCCCCAGCCAGAGCCACTGTCCTTTCCTGGGCCCCGCACCAGGCGTTGTGTGTCAAACAGAACCGTGACCGCTGGTGAAATGAGGAAAATTGTCATTTCAAAAACTGATGAACTTTCCAAGATGAGTATAATCCTATAAAAGGGACTGGAACTACTGAAGTGGGGTCCGCGGGCCGGCAGTGCAGTGCAGTGGTCTGCCGTGTCGGACGCCGAAAGCCTGATGCTGTGGTTGGACAGTCGGTGGCTGCTTCCCCATGGAGTCTGTTGCTTTGCTCTTGCCTGTTGAGTTTGCAAGGGTTAAGACGAGTGCCTCAGTTTCTGCTGCTGCTGAAGAGAGACTTGGTCCAAGGTGACAGCAGGTGGCCCAGAATTTGCAGAAATAGGTCATGGCCGATGTGTTGGCCTGACATTGGTGAATGTTTGTTACATGGAAAAGTACTTCTAGGATTTTAGCAGAGCCTGTGGCTAATGAGAACAAAGTTTTAGGGCCAGTGGCTTTGGGTATATATGTGGGGTGGGGAGAGATAAAGGGTACTTTATTTTCTTACGGAGTTTGCTTTGATCCTTATTCCCTTCCCCACGGAGTGGGGAAGCTCCTTCTAGAGCCCTGCTTTGGCCTCTGTGAGCAGTTGCTTTGTTATTCTGAGTGCTCACCCCTGGGTCTTCGGTCCTCCTCTTCAGGGCCAGGGAGAGATTGCTTCTTTCCCCCACATCCCCAGCTGTCCTACCAGCCCTGCTGGGAATGGTGTTCCCTCAAGTTTGGATGCTTCTGACAGAGCTTGTGGCTGTTTCAGGCTATAGGAGACAGACCCTCCAGGTTTGAGGATTCTGTCTCAGCAGGTCCCTCACCATCCTTGGGTTGTCCTGCCCCACCGGGTACCCTGGTGTGGATGTGGGCCTGCAGTGATGGATCACATGCATCAGCATCACCCGGAGCCCCCCGGATGACGCACCAGAATCTGGGATAGGGCTCAGGACTCTGCATTATGCTGGGATCTCTACGTGAGAACTAAACTACTGTTGAAGAACCATTTCTGGAGGAAATAAAATAGATTGGTATTTTTCAAGCAGTAGGTTGTTACCAACATTTCTAAAAAAATAAGAGCAGACTAAAATAAAATAGTATAGGACATATCAGAGTTCATTGCACACACCAAGGATTATTTGGTGAGACTGAGAAATCCGTGTGTCTGACATGTGTTCCAGTTTGGTTACATCGTAGAATGTATTTCTTACCGTGGGTCAAGGTCAGTGAAGTTTGAAAGATGTCATCTCTGAGTTCCAACTCCTCACAGCGCCCTCCTGCCTTGTTTGCAACCCTTAGCCCACGCCACAGCCAGGAAATTATCTATTTTGTGAGGAACATCAAAAATGAAAGATGCGGGGAACACACTTTTAATCCATCCTTGGCAGTGGGTCTCAAATTTCAGTGCGCATTTGAATATCCCAGGAAAATGAGTAAAATGCAGCCCCGCTCCAGACCGTCTGTCTCAGAATCCACGAGGATCTTGCATTTTAAGTAAGTGTCCCATATGATCCCGAGGCGGGTGTTTGTGGGACCACCGTTTAGGAAATATGGATGGGCCTGTGCAGGCACTTTACATGTTATATTTTAAACCTTGTGACAAGTCTGTGAGGTGACAACCCCCCTCCCGATTTTACAGATAAAGACATTGCAGTCCACGTTAATTTGATTTGGGGACTTATGTGGTGTCCCAGAGATGCTAAGGCCGAGGGTAGCCCTCCCTCCTCAGAGGGAATCAGGGGCATGAGATGTGAAGGATAAACACTCCTGATGGGGGATTGCCCTCATGGGAAGAAAATAAGATTGTTTAAAAAATGACCGTTTTAGAGAGAAGACTGGGCACAAAGCATTTTGCCTTGGAAGCAGATACCATCCGTCACTGCTGCCTCTCGGGCCCTCCGAGCATGGAGCCGGACATTGGAGAAGCTCGTGCCCAGGTGGGTGGGCAGATCCCACAGGGTGCTGGACCTCCTGCCCAGCCCTGCCTCCGGCTGGGGTCTTAGGTGATGGCTTCAGCTGCTGGGCTCTCGCTGCTTCCTTTGTGAAACCAGCCTCTCTGCCTGAGAGGGCTTCTAGATTGCAAATCCTGTGATTTTATCTTTTGAAAAGGTAGTATTTCCTGTCTCCTACCCTGCCAGAGATACTGAATGGCTAAACAGAATGTAAGGAAGTGTTCTGAGCCGCACGTACTGGGGTGCGGCTGCCCAGTTCAGGCTGACACACACTCCCCAGGCCACACCCTCTGAGGGCTATTCCCCCCCCCCCCCCCCCCCCGGCGCGGGAACAGCGCTGCTTTTATAGTGGGAGGCGTTCCTTGGTCTCCTGTCCATCAGGCCGACTCTGGAACAGGGTGTGGAACAGGGTGCGGGCACAGCTGGGCGAGACCGCACCCCCCGAGGACTGCACGGCCGCAGCTTAATCTCATTATGTAAAGAAAGGGAGAATGATTATCTTTCAAGATGAGGCAACTGCTTCTGATAGGGTGTAAGTGGGAAGTTCTATCTAGGGGGATTTGTGAGAACCAGAGGAAGTAGTCACGTTTCCGGGAAGCTGGGCTAGCGCTGTGTAGCTGTGCATTTTGTGGCCCTAAAAAGGAACTTTATTTTTAACTTGAAGGTATCGTTTCCCTCCCTGCCTCTGGCATATGGACTTCCTTCTCTTTTTAAATGTGTGACATTTTATGCTCAAAATCTCATCTAATTTTAGTCTTAATCTAAATTGGATTATACAGATACAAATCCTCTCAAAATACAATTTTACAATCATTCCCAAACCCTTGACTTGGATCTGCAAGTGATTACATTTGCTGTCTTTTCTGCTTGATATCCTGGAGAGTACAGAGAGGCAGAACCCACATTTGGCCTGAAAATAGTATCTACAGAGGTAAATGTTTTTCAGGCATAAGTTGCAGTCCTATTTTTTTGGTTTCCCACTAAATCACATTTTTACTTTGAAAATTTACATGTTTAATTTTGTTTTGTGTTAATATGTTTTTCCATTTCTTGATTTTTTTATGCAAGAAACAATAATTATTATATATTAATTTTCAGAAAGTATGTGAGGCCAGTATCCCATATCATTTTCAGGTTAACTTTATCTGTGTTGCTTGTTTTAAGTAGAAATTCCAGCATTTGTCTTTTTTAATAGAACTTAAAATGGGGAAGGGCTGATGAGTTATAAGCTATTTTAGAACTCAGGTTGCTCCTGGAGTAACAGGAGACACAGGTAAGTTAACCTACGGTCTTTTGGTGAAGACAGAATAAAGTGAAGGATATGCTAAAAGTTACACTGAAGATGATGTCTATAATGTTAGCACCATCTTAAACATTTGTTTTTATACTGTTTTTAAAGGACAGAGAGTAACCTGGGAGGATGGCTAGCTGCTTCCTTTTATGGATGAGCTACAAGTTACTAGCAGGCAATAGCAAACAAATAATGAGTGAGATTTATAGAAAAAGCAGAGTGGAAGGAGTCCATAAGTAAGATATATTTCAGTGCACAAAAACAAGTGCCTTTGAGTTATTTTCTGAGGGCTTGACCCTAATGCATCCAAACATGGAGGTAGAAATTATAAATGTGGAAGAAGAATAAATACCCAGGAAATAGGACTTGCCACCAATTTTTAAATGAAAGAGAAAATAGAATACCAGAATGTTAAACACATATATAGGTTAAGATCTGTAACATTATGCTAAGTACATAAATGTGTATTTTTGATATCCTGTATGAAAGTTAAAGTTTGTGAATTAAAAATTAAAAATTGGCCTGTGAATGTTTAAACTCTTTGAGCCTCTGTTCTCATTTCTAGGAATGAAGGGGTTGTGCTCTGTCATTGTATCCAACATAGAAGTCCCGAGCGGTTTTTGTTACTTTTAAAAGCCACAGGTTACCAAAAGCATGGAGTGTTTCCTTAAGTTTTGCTTGAATTATAGAGAATTAATGTGGAGTTGTGGGCTCATCAAAAACAGTAATTGGCTATTTTGTGGATGGGGGTGAGGTGGGTAGGGCAGACAGGACGGAGGAGATTTGGGCGCACTTCTCTGAGAAAAGAAGAAAAAGCAGGTGGAATGAAGTCTGCAGAACCCAAAACGAAGTTAGGCGCCTGTATTTCTGTTGCCGTGTTAACAGGTCCCCACAAACTTAGCACTCCAGGCACTCTGAATAGGCCCGGTGTCTGGCCGCAGCACTGCTGGCTTCTCTGCTGTGTCTCACGGGCTGAGCTCGGGGCTGGGGTGCCATAGCCCCTGAAGCTCTTTCACGTGCGCGCCCCAGGTGCCTTGCGGGTTGTTGGCCGACGAGGTTCGCTCTCAGGTCCCTGCCCCATGGCCTGCCTGCTGCACCCAGTGGCAGTGTGCTCTGTCGAGGCCAGCAGGACAACCTCTCTGACCGTTTGCCTTCATGGAAGGGCCTCCCCGGATTGGCTCGCTGAGAGCCAGCTCTTTTGTAGACAACTCGCAGGGCTCCTGTCCTTTGGTGCACAGTGGCTCGCACAACACTCGGGAGGGGATTCTGTGAGGGCCACATGCCAGGTGCGGTCTTAGGGCATCCTCAAGTTGTGCCTACCACAGTGCTTAATAAAATAGTGGCCGGACTAATGGGTGGAAGGAAGGAAGGAAACAAAGAAGAGGTTACATAAGGGAAAAGTCAACTTTGAGTTCCCGCACGGCTGGGCCGGTGCTCATACCCCCTCATCGGGGCACGGTGTATGTGTGACTGAATGGGAGGGGAGCCATCAGAGGGAAGGTGCGGCAGTCCAGGGGCGACTCTGGAGGCCTGCAACAGTGGACTGAGCCCTGGGCTTCAGGCAGAGGTGCAGACTGAGAGGACCCCTCTTGGAGTGGGACTTCCCTCCTTCAGTGGAACTAGCATGGAAAGTTCCAAAGTGCCAGTCCCTGTAGCCTCTCAGGTTATTTGATGACAGCAAGGATGTTCTCGGACTGGGCCTTTCTCCTGTAAAATCCCAGCCTTTCCAACATGCTAATACAGGCTGTTTTTTTAAGCAGGTTTCATACTCAGTGTAGAGTCCAATGCAGGGCCTGAACTCACAACCCTGAGATCAAGAACTGAGCTGAGATCAAGAGTCGGATGCTCAACCGACTGAGCCACCCAGGCGCCCCTACAGTTATGTTTTAAGAAGACCTTGTGGAGTCTGAGAACGAGGCCAATGCCAGGCGCATTGCAGCTTTCTGGTCACGATAAGATTCACCTGCGTGCCTCGGGGTGAGCAGAATGTTACTGATGGAACTTCAACTTTAGTAAACCAGGAATCTGCACGTTATTTTTGAGGCTGAGCATATCCACATGGAAAGGTCTACGGAAGTAGGTTTCTTTTTTACAATAGTGTTTTATTCTGGATTATGTATTTATAAGAGGCTATGTCTATTAACATGTGGAATTTCTAGTAATCATGAACATTATAGTTTCATGTTGTCCATGAAGCTTGGCAAAATGTCTTTGTCTTCATTTAAACAACCTATTTAGTCAGTTCCTTGGGTAATCCAGTATTTTGAAAGGCCTTCACTCGCAGTAGAGGCTCCACGGGGAGTGAGCGTTTCCAGATCTTCCCCAGGAGCAGCCCAGTGAGCAAGTGGCTTGAAGTCAGGAGGATGGGGGAGACCGTGGTTCTTTAAGCTCCTCCCCGGCATTCCCTTAGCCTAGTGCTTAAGGGTGGAAGTCAGGAGGAGCAGGAGCAAGGCTAAGTGTCCTCAGAACGGGGGACCTGCAGGAAACCCACAGCTCTGTGATGTCAAGAGTTGAGGCACAGGAGGGTGCTTTGGGGAAAACAGGCGGAAATAACTATGGTATTGTTTTAAGCTCTCAGCTTGCGGGCCAGGTTTGTTTTTTCACAGCTCTCAGTCCTTGAGGAATTTCAGGCATTTTGGTCATCCCCCTTTAGGGCCTTCCGGAAGTGTGTTGCTGTCAGCGGCTCAGACTGTGTCATAAAAGTGAAGGGAGCTGACAGAGATGGCCACTTGGAGAGTTAAAATGAGGATGTTTTTAATAAATGTTAGCACGAGGAGAAAGCCAAGAAACAGCACACCTTTGACCTTTGTGATAAAGGACAGGGGCATCCATCCTTGTGTGCCGTGTGAAACTAAATCCTCAAGTATTAGGTCGTGGGTTATAGAGCGGACTTCCTCGTGTGTGGTGTCCCGAGTGGAAGATTTATTTTACTAAGCGGCATGCTAGGGCTCTGGTGTTTAACGCAGTACGCCACGGGAGCACTTTGTCAGTGCCCACTGTGTTCTCAGGACCATGTCCCTCCACGCGCTGTAGGAAATGGCAGATGGAAGGTGGCAGCCACTGAGGAATTGGGTTGGGAAGGCTGACCTTGTGTGTAAGGGACACCGAGAGCTCCATGTAGTTTTCCACTAAGTACAAGTCAACAAATGCTGCTGCACCGAATATGATGAAGCTGTATTGGGAGGGCTTGTTTTAGGTCCTATGATAAAGATTCCAACACTTAACTTGTTTACTTCTGGTATGAAATTTAGAGATACACCTTTAGCTTTGTTCTTCAATCTCAGTTGAGAGGTTATGGTATAAGAGGGAAGTTCGTTTTCTGTGTGCTGGAAAAGTCTCTTATGAATAAAGTTAGAATCCAGTTTTGTTAATATCATGTTTGTTATATTTGAAACTCAAAATGAGTACAGCTCATCATTAATATTTAGCAAAGTATTCCATAATAGAGGCCTCGAAGGGGTGATATCAGAGCTCTCCCTGAGCTCAGAGCGAAGGTGTCAGGGCTGGTGCCTGGGGCCAGTGAGAGCTGGCCCTTTCAGGGTTTCTGTGGCCAGTTTTGGAATGGACGAAACCCCACCCTCCCTGACCACCCCCAATAAAGGACAAAGGAAGAACAGATTTGCTTTCATTACTTCCTGTTAGGTGTGGGGAAAAATCATGTTTCTGTCTTTTAATGCGGTTTTCTGCACCTTGAGCTTGAATTCTGAGGTGTTTCACGTGAGCACGTCAGGGACAAAAATCCCTTCTTGAAAGCTGTTGCGAGGAGAGCACTGCCCACAATTTGAGTTTTTATTTCCTGCTTGGTCTTCCTGCGGTCCACGCGGCACGGGTGAGCTGAAGCTGTTTTTGAAGTGGACACATGATCTGCTGCCGTGAATGTGGGAGTCTGTGATTGACAGCGTGTCAGGAATATCAGTGTGAGTCTGGGAACCAGACACTTGGCCCAGGAACCTCAGCGAGTGCACCGTGTAACTCCAGCAGCATAGACGGCCGGCCTCAAATGCTGGCGGAGACGGAGAAGGACCTCCGTGTAGACCATCTCATTTCTTGCAATCCTGTGAGCTTTCAGGAGGTTGCATGTGGATTTTAAGTACAGGTAGTCTGCATGGGCACAAGTCACATCATTTTGAATAAGCTTTAGAATGAAATTTTTATCAACTTTATCACCACTTGTACTCCTAGAACTGTTCGACTTTAGAGGAATTTACTTGATAAGAAAAGTTTTATTAAGGTTGCTGAACATATCAAATTATAATAGATGGTTCAAACCATTCTAATTGTAGGCTGTGACAAACCAGAATCTGGACAGGAAATTTTAGATATACATTCATAAAATGAAAGCATAAAATTCAAACGTATTGAAGGGAGTTGAGAGCATCCTGTTTTATCTCAGACATCCTCTATAATATTGAAATTTATGATATCAATTATATATAGATTTTTATATATTTCAAATAGATGTAAGATAAAAATAAAACATCAAGGTATGTTTGATCTTAAACACGAATTGGCACTTTTTAAAAAAATGAATGGCCAGATAGTACTTTGTGGACCCACATGGTGGGTCTTCGATGAGGCTGCTCAGCTCTGCAGTCCGAACATGGAAGCAGTGTTTGTCGAGAATGGACTTGGCCTGCAGGCCCTTTTTGGTCAGGCCCTTCCTGCAGTATTGTTTCAAAGCTTGGGATGGAGAGGAGTTCTGTCTTCTCTACTTTTGAATAAAGTGAAACTGTAAAATATTAGACAGTCTCTAGAACCTGTTCCAGGAGTTTAATTTAGGTTTTGGGGGTGATGTAATTTTGACCACCTTTGAATGATCCAAATAATTAGGGCCCTTTTGATCTTTCCCTGTACATTTAGGAAGATAGCATTCAAAGCTGGATTCAGATGGTTCTTCTCTTAACTCCATCAGCCACAGCTTCTCTGCTGATGAAGTGTTGTGTAATGCTCTGTGTATTATCCTAAAATGTAGTTAGCACCTAATTAAATCAAAACAGTACTTTAACAAAGAAGAAATGAAAGAAACCTAATTTACAGACATTTGTTTGAGTATGTAATGCTGAAGTATGACTGTGTACTAGCACATGGTACTGAAGTGCTGATCTGCTTCGAGAATGTAAATCTGTAAATCACCTGGTAGCTTCCTTCATTGACAGTCTTGCTGTGGAAAAGAAAGGTCAGCAGAAGACCTATGCACTCTTTTCTAAGTGCAGAGAGGTGCTCATGAACTTGTGGACTTGCGGCCAGTCCTGGGATCACACTTTGGTAGGAGCACTCTGGGAGAGGTAGCATCTCCACGGACGGGATGTCCATGGAGGCCGACTTCTAGCAAAATGTTCTGTTGGTGACTCAGATGCTATGAGCCACATTGCTGCTGGTGACGGGATTTTCTGAAGTGAACAGTTCTTGGTACATTTCCAAGCCAAAGTAGAGATTTCTTCCACTTACAAGATAGTTTCTCTCCTGAAAAATGTAGTGTATAAAAACTGTGCCAAAAATTTGTTTCTCTTTATGCATAAAATGGAGTTCGGTTCTAAGCTCAGGATTTTGAATTCTTTGAATATCTGGCAAGACATTGGAAAGTCAGGATGTCAAAGTCAAAGATGTTTAATGAAGCATGTGTGTGCTGGGGGCTGTCACATGTGAGGTCTCTCCGGCATTCCTGGCCCTCATCCTCCCCAGGCCAGTCATGTTCCCCCCAATCATTGTGACAATTACAAATGCCCGCACAGATTTCCGAATATAAAATAGAACAACGAAGTACCAGGTGAGGATCCATGGAGGGTGTTAAGCACTTGGTCAAATGTGCAGATCGACACTCGTCTGTGCTCTGATCGTGCAGACAGACCGCGGGGCGTGATCGGAGTAGCTCATTGTCCACCCAAGCAGAACTCCTGAGTGCTTTTTCTGGAAGCGCTTCTCTCTTTATTTCTTATATTCTCCTTTTCTATCTTTTCCTTATGGTTCCCGCCGCCCCCCAGCATTTTACTTGGTCATTTCTCTGGGTATGATTCTCTAGGGTAAAGTTTCCTATCTTGATGATCCACCAAACTGCTGAGTCCTAATCATTTGTAATGTGTGGTGAGAATCATCTATTACCATAATAATTAAAGCACTGAAATTTGCAATATACGTTTTCCAATATCACTTGGATGGTTTTTGTTTTTGTGTTTTCCCGGAGCTGGAGAGAAAGTGGTAAAGTTAAGGCTCACTCATATCATAATTCTACAAATGGATTACCATCAGTACCTTTCACAAGAGGTTGCTTGAGAATTTAAATTTGCAAGACAGTACTTTCAAATTACTTGCATTGCAATGCCCACCAAATGTGTTTAGTGGTCGCTGTTACAAAGAAGGGAAAAACAAAGAATAGTTTGTCATGTTTACTGTTGTTTGGAATTTTAACAGTCCAAAGGTGCAGAAATTTGCTTTGCTTCAGTAGTTCTCTCTCTCTCCCTTGTGATCCCATTACATTTGGGTGGAACATGCTGAATGGGCCCATTTTTCAGCAATGGCCCCTGCCCTTTCCATCCCATCTGTGGGGTTGGGGGAACCCTTGAATGACCTGTGGGTGCCAGAAAGCGGATATGGGAAGGAGTGCTGTTATTAGTGTTATGTCCGAACCAAGAAAGAATTAAGGTTATATTTTATGAACGAACTTTGGCTATTTTCAGTTGACTTTTATAAATTTCACAGTTGAGCAGTAATGAGTCATAATCACTATTTAATTTCAAGCCAGAGAGTAGATGCATTTTGTTCTTAGACCCGCCAGGTTATAAGTGAAGGGGAGAAAACTTTCCCTTGGGGTTAAGGAGGAAGTCTGTTAACGCCTATTCCTGGGCCTGCCTTGCTCTCCTAAGCGGGCCTCTTTCTAGGTGCCTCTTTTTCCTGTCCTCTCTGCAGGGAGAGCTGTTTACCAGCTTCATTCTCTGCTCTTAACGAGTTTAATTTAATAATGTGATTAGAACATAAAGTACGCAGAACAGAATGTTTTTATGATCAGTTATTTAAAACTTGTATTATACAAAGTTATAGAAAGTTATATATTGTAGAGTCATAATAGAATCTGATCTTGGGGACTTGAACTCCTTTGGACAGTCTTATACAGGCATGAAACAGTGACTGATTTTTTTTTTTTTAAGATTTTATTTATTTGGCAGAGAGAGACACAGCAAGAGAGGGAACACAAGCAGGGGGAGTGGGAGAGGGAGAAGCAAGCTTCCCGCTGAGCAGGATGCAGGGCTCGATCCCAGGACCCTAGGATCATGACCTGAGCTGAAGGCAGGTGCTTAATGACTGAGCCACCCAGGTGCCCCTGCTTTTTTTTTTTTTTTTTTTTTTTTAAGAGACGGGGAGGGAGAGAGAGTGAGAGAGACAGAGCGAGACTCCCAAGCAGGCTCCATGCCCCCAGCGTGGAGCTCCATCTCAAATCCCTGAGATCATGACCTGAGCCAAAATCAACAGTCAGACACTTTACCAACTGAGCCACTCAGGCACCCCCGAATTTTTTTTTATAACAGTAGTCCCCCAATCTGTGAGGAATACGATCCAGGACCTTTGGTCTCTGAAACCACGGATAGGACTGAACTCTATAATATACTATTTTTTTTCCTGTACATACATACCTATGATAAAGTTTAATTTATAAATTAGGCACAGTAAAAGATTAATAATAGAGTAGAACAATTGTAACAGTACACTGTAATGTAAGTTCTGTGAATGTGGTCTCTCTCAAAATACCTCACTGTGCTGTACCCAGTTTTCTTGCTGTGAGATGGAGTAATGCCTGCACAGTGAGGTGACGTGAGGTGGGTGACGCAGGCGCTGGGACGTAGCCTTGGCTACTGTTGACCTGGCAGCGTGCAGAAGAGGGTCATCAGGTTCCCGACCGGGGGTGACTGTGGGTAACTGACACCGCGGATAAGGGGGGCCTACTGTATTTTCTTACACTATCATAGGTCATTGAAGGAGTCAGGGGGAAGCAAATACTTGTTGAGAATCAAAATGTCCAAGTTCACTCAGGTAAAGATTCCGGTCTTGTGGGTGTTCCAATCTAGTTGAGTACATAAGGGCTTAATTATAACAGCAATGGCAACAGCTACCCGTTCCTGTAATAAGCACTACATGAGTTATCTCATCCAATCCTTCTGACAGTCCTGCCGAGGTAGATCTCATTATTCACATTTGGTAGTGCTGGAGGCTAAAGAAGACAGGTGCTAAGTGGTTGTCAGGGTCACATGGCTGGTAGGGGCAGAGTGTGTACCTGCCACTGTTGTTCTCCACTGCATGTTTTTACCATACTGGGCTGCTCTCAGTTCCTTGAATGAGACATGCCCACTTGTTTCTGGCTTCAGTGAACATGTTCTTCTTCACCCTTGCCCCCATGCCCCATACAGAGAGGCATTTCCTGCTCTCCTACACTACCTTTGTACCCGCCCCCACCTTCTGCAGTATGTCCCCTTAACTTCCTGTAACCCCAGCTTCACACTCAATTGCATTTATGGTTTTAGTTTTATGGACTCTTGGAATATACTTAGCTCCACGAACAGGTCCTTTCTTAGCTCCCTGAAGGCCGGAGGAACTGTCCATTATCATTGCCTAGCATGGCACGTGACATGGTGGATACACAAGAAATATGCCCCCACAAGAAATCTTTACTAAATGGATGTACAAACTTTTGTTCACTATGTACCACACAGGGTAGAAAGTGAGAGATGCTCTGAGAGACTGTGCATCTTTTGAGCTGTGGGCAACACACTTTTAAAAAACAGAATCCTAAATCAGTTACAAAAAATTGAGTATAGGGGTGCCTGGGTGGCTTAGTCGGTTAAGCTTCTGCCTTCAGCTCAGGTCATGATCCCAGGGTCCTGGGATTGAGCTCCCTGCTCAGCGGGGAGCCTGCTTCTCCCTCTCCCTCTGCTGCTGTTCCCCCTGCCTGTGCTCTCTTATTCTCTGTTAAATGAATAAATAAAATCTTTTAAAAAATTGAGTATACGTTTTCAGCATGTGTGTTTGTTTACTTAATGCTGTGTATTACAAAAAGTCATAAAATTGGAACTTAAAAAGGATAAAAAATTTTAAAAACATGGAGTTTCTAGTATTTTTTTTCTATATGTCAAAGGATCACCTGGTGCAGGGGACCTACCCCACTTACACCTAGGAGTGCTGTGGGTGCTTTCTGTTGGCAGACAGCCATTGAATAAGCCTCAACACCTGGTGGAATTGGCTGGTGGGCTGATCAAAGTGTGGTCTCGAGTGGGAAGTGCTGGGCTCAGGAGGGGAATGGCAAGCAGTTGAGCATGAAGTATGATGCTCCGGGACTGCGGGGGAGCGTGGAAAATAAAATTCATCCAAAAGGCTGGGGCTAGGCTAGAATTGTGGTCTGATGGCGTTCAGTGTGTAAGACGTCACCGTTATTGAGTTCTTGAGGAAGCAGGTAACTTGACCCCCCTCAACATTTAGTAAATAGTTTTCCTTCCCTCTCATCTCTGAATATAGTAGACATAATGTTCCATTGATTCTATCCCTTAAGCCCCTGGTTAATTTTTCCCCTCTCTGTACCACATCCACCTAAAGATTTACTCCCTGTCATTATCATTGAAAACGTTGGTGAGGTTCCTGTGTGAAGACTGTACAGACAGCATGATGCCATGGACTACTTGAAGGCCATAGAGAAATACTGGTAGTTCAGAGGTGGGATGAATGTCAGAGGATAAAAAAGTACAGTTCTGTGGATGAGCTGGGTGATGGCTAGGGGACCAGGCAGTTGTGACCTTAGAAGCTGGTGGCCAGACCAGTGGATGGGGAGATGCTTATTCCTTTGCTAAACTGTGGGTAGGATGGTAGCTGCCTTGGCTTGTCTAACCTTCTGTACTGTGAAGACTGCCTGCGATGCTGGTGAACAGCCTGATGCTCGTCGGGGGCCCAGTTCCGCAATCTCAGTGTCTTTCTGGAGGAAGGCTTACCCCACAAATGAGTGGAGGGAAAATGTTCTGAGATCTGTATTTAGAGAATCAATACACAAAAATCATGTTTGTGCTGTAAGGAGTGAAATAGTGAAAATTGTTTCTGTTCCTAACTGTGACAAGTGTCTATAAGTAAAAGGGGATGCACTGTAATGATTGCAGATTGTGATGATGCAGGAAGTATTTTAGCCTGTTTCACAGCAGATATGTCAGTCTGTTAAGAGGAATGTATGAATTTGCCCCGTGTAGTCATTTAACAGAGGTGTGGGGCATTTTAAAAAGTGATTTGTAAAAAGATCTGAAATGACTATTTAAAATTTTTTTTATCTAATCTACAAAGCTAGATGATTTTCAAGGAATGCGATACCAAATGTTGATAAGAAAAGATGATTTTGTTTTAGGTTAAAATGCACTGTTTTTCTTTTTAAATGATTCTAATAAAAGAAAGGGATTTTACTTTGCCCTAAATTACATTCCAATAATTTGGAAGATTTGCTCTAAACACATTAATGGAGACTTTAAGAACATGTCTTCTATTTGAGGAAACTCTGATCTATTAAAGAATGAAGTGGAAAATGGTATCTCTGAAAAACCAAAACAAAATATTATCCATTCTTACATAATATATTCAGAATATAAGGGAAACCTAGGATGTGTATTTTGCTACTTGTAAAACATTTCAGACTTTAAAAGTATATTTCAAGCATCTTATAATACAGTCTAATTCATTTGTACAAACTAACAAATTCTAGAAAATGATCAGACCTAAAAAAAAAAATTCAAGCTCTGGGTTGAGTACAGCAAAAAGCAACAAAAAAATGCTCCCAAAACAGAAGACCTGGATTTGATTATGGCTTCCTGGCTATATTATCTTGAGTAAATGGTGATTTCATGTCTTTGACCCTTGAGTCCCTGGTTTCTAAAGTGTAGACCATAAATGTATAAAAAATAAATGTATTTAGGGGCGCCTGGGTGCCTCAGTCGTTAAGTGTTTGCCTTTGCCTTCGGCTCAGGTCGTGATCCCAGGGTCCTGGGATCGAGCCCCGCGGCGGGCTCCCTGCTCAGCGGGAAGCCTGCTTCTCCCTCTCCCACTCCCCCTGCTTGTGTTCCCTCTCTCGCTGTGTCTCTCTCTGTCAAATAAATAAAATCTTAAAAAAAAAAAAATAAATGTATCTATCTTCCAGGCTGGCTTTGGTCATTAGGTGAACTAATTAGGTTTGTAAAATGCTGTAAAGAACTGTAAAGAACTATATAAAATGTTAATAGTTTTAATAGTTTAAAGGTGGGATGTTGGCCAGTGATGGTTCGGCTAGGTCCAAAGATGATTTTATTTACGTAAATTGGAAATTGTCTAGAAAAATGAAAGCTTTTTCTTCCAAAGCCAAAATGTAAAACCGAATGAAAATTTAGCACTTATGTGTACTCATTCTAATCAATAAACATGTATTTGTAGAATGAGTTCACTGGCAAGTCGTCAAAAGCTTTTGGGTGGGGATGCAAGATTTTTTTTGTGGTATAACTGATAAAACTATGCATTTTTGATGAAACCTAAAACTTAGAACTGTGGATTCAACCAGCTGACCTGGTTGGTTAGATGGATGACCTATTTAGCAAATGATTTATTATGAGAGAGACCAACCTAATTTTATTGAACTGTTGATTCCTCAGGGTGAAAGGCCCAATGATATGGAGTTATGGTGGTTTGGCCCTTTCCAGAGCAGTTTAATACAGCCTCCCCCCCCCCCCCCGAGCTTCAAAAGTCCCCCCAAACTAAAAACTTAATGGTGACTGAAGATACGTCCTTTAAATGTATTCAAAATCTTAAAATGCTTGCATTTTTTATATAATGACAAAAAACCTTTATGAAAAAAATTTTTGTCTTAATTTGTAAAATCTGTATTTTTATTCTTCAAGTCTTGTAGTGAACTGTTTGTTGAAGCAGAGATGATGAATACTTAGATAGCCCACTCTCTTTCTATTCAGTACACCAGACTAAACTGTTGGGATCAGGAATGGATTAACTTAGAATGTATGCACTTATTTCCCAGAGGAGTATTTGACAAAGTTATTAAACATTAATACTGTTATAATTATTGAATACACCCAAACCTTATGTCCATTTAGGAGAGAAGAAATAATCATACCGCCTCTGATCAAAATGACCTCTTCTCCATTCCGTATAAATATTTTTAATAATCAGTTATGACATCTTTTATGTAGAATGTTTTTGAAACATTTCTCAACTTTTTTGGGCCAGCTTTATTGAGATATAACCAACTCTAGTGTAAAAACCACCCATTTAAAGTGTTTGATTCAGTGGCTTTCCAGTACATTCACGGAGTAGTACAACCATCACAGCAGTTAATTTTAGAATGTCTTCACCAGAGAGAACCCCACACTCCTTAACCTTCGTCCCTCCAAACTTCTCATTTTTTCCAGTCCCATGCATCTCCTAAGCTACTCTTTTTCTCTACAGATTTGCCTATAAAACTACCTGGTTTTATAACTTGAGAAAGCTATTCACAGACTTTCTAGGCCCGTCTGCTTTTGCACTCTGTGGTAACTCAGTGTATCTTTATAAACATCTGGGAGAGGAACGGGGCCCCCTACCTGCCTACTTGTCAGCATTATGGAGTCCTTTTTCCCTCTGATAGTATCTGGGAGTTCTTTCCCTTTCCTTTGGTACTAATTTGGTTGTCGATACAGTGGTTGAAGAGGACTGGGTTCAGTGATCTGTGGTGTGATGTGCAGTTGAGGGGGAAAGGCTTGCGTGTTGCTTTGAAATACCAGAGACTCAGAATTTGTGGAGGCAGGCTGACGTGGTCCACTGCAGACGTGTACACACAGACGGTGCACACACCTGCTGCTACCAGCAGTTGTTGGGTGGAAATCAGCAGTTGTTGGGTGGAAATCAGCAGTTGTAGTCTTGACACAGATGGGCGTGAACGCGACACATTCAAGTATGCGACCTAAAACCCTCTGCACAGTCACTGAATTCGTTGACCAGTACGGTGCTTAAAATGCCTGATGCTTCACCTTGGCAACTTCATCTCCTCTCAGTTCACCTGTTGATGAGAGAGAATTATTTGGCCACTAGGACTGGTCAGGCCTTGATAGCTAGGTATTAAAAAGGGAGACTGGTTACAAGCTAAACCAAAACCAACTTGCCTAGTTTAACTTAGAGGTGGCTACTATTTGAAGTAGAATTTATGGCCCAGTGATTTTTATTCTTTCTTACCACTAGTGCTATTATTATTTATTGGACAAAATTACTTTTAAAAATGTTACTGTATTTAATATAGCTACTAACCCCGTCCTGCCTATGATCAACGGAACATGCGGGAGATGCTACACAGGATGGGTTTTCCTTTTTTATCTGTGGTGAATTTTAAAGTTGATCATAATGTTCAGATGTAATCAGATACAGAATGATATTTACGTGTGCAAAAGTAGAGTTTGGGTCAGATTTCTTTCAATAGTAGGCATGTAGTAGATTTTAATAGGAGTAAAAGTTAGAAAAATGCACAGTGATGTTGTTTTTGGAGGAGTATGGCCAGTGTTGGAGGGGAACTGATTACCTGTGTCCTGGGAAGGACTTTCTGTAGGAAGGTAATTAGATGGTGAAAAATGCTGATTAAAAATTTTCATTAATTTGCTCTTTACTCTTAAAACATTTATAATAATGTCAGTGACACAGTCTCGTCCCTATTGCACGATGCAGTGGTAGGTGAACTTGAAGCCGGGTATCTGTTGTACTGTGTTTGTGACCCTGATTCCCATGCCAGCGCTCTGTCACCCCACGTGGGCTCGAGTGTGGGCGTGTTGCCTCCCACAATCCCTTGTGGTGCAGGAGGGAGAGGTGTGTGGGTGCACCGTCTCTTGCTGTAGTTGAGAAATCTTCTTCCTTTGTGTCCCATGTGCATATAATTTAGGACGATAGTAAAGAGGATTCAGTGTTCATCCTTTTAATTTAATGTAACTTTTTCTGCTTCTTTTTTCTTTAATTCATAGAGTGGTCCTTTAAGTTAAGATCTTGCAGTGCAGTTTTTAAAGTACCCGGGAGAGCAACTGCAGTGTTTTCTGCTTGGTCTTGTTTGAATGGTGTTGTGTAGGGTTGAGGAGTCCCTGGTGTCAGTTCCTAGCTCTCAGGCACCTGTGCAAGTGAATTAACCCTGTAAATGTCCATCTCCAAATGAAAGGTATAAAAACAAGCGCTTTGTGGGATCGGTGGAGTTGCCAGCTCATGATGCTGATGATCATGACATTTTGGCCATATTTTCATATAGGATGGTGGTAGGTGGTTATGCATCATCTGAAATTGTTGGCCATAGAGAAGATAGGAGTGCATAATGCCCAGGATGTTTTGTATAGTCAATAGAGTAAAAAAATATTGAAAATTCAAATATTAAACTGCCAGGAATAATTCCGGTATACAGTTAACTCTTGAACAATATGGGTTTGAACTGTGCGGGTCCACTTATATGCAGACTTTTTTCCCCAATAAATACAGTACAGTACTATAAATGTATTTTCTATTCCTTATGATTTTCTTAATGTTTTTTTCTGTAACATACTTTATTGTAAGAATAAAGTATATGATACATACACAAAAATATGTGTTAGTCCCCTGTTTGTGTTCTCAGTTTCCGGTCAACAGTAGGGTATTGGTAGTGAAGGTTTTGGAGAGCCAAAACATATTATACATGAACTTTTGACTGTGTTAGAGTCGGTTCTCCTGACCCCGTGTTGTTTAAGGGACACCTGTATGTAAATGGCATTCTGACATAGAATGTGTGTGTGTTTGTTTTTGATAGAAAGTCTAGCAGTTATTTTGTAGTGTTCTATTCTGATTAGTGATACAGACCTCCTCCCATCTCTCTCCTCCCTCCCCAGGCCTTTCTGGGTGCTTGTGAGCGTTCTTCAGTATGCACCTGGTTATTCCTCCTCCTATGCTTAGTTGAAATGTACAGAATAAGAATTTTATGTAGTAATTCAGTCGGCAGTGAAAGCTTTTGTGCATTCAAAGGTTTGGGTTATTGGTCTCTTTCCCGAAAAGATCTATGCAAGCACAGCACACGGGAGCTACAGTGTTTACTCCCACCCCGATCCCCCCAAATACCTGGAGATGCGGAGATGACTTCCCGTAGTGAGTAAGCGCCGAACTGACTTGTATTCCCTAGGTGCTTGTTTGGAAACTGACTTCCCTGTTTAATCCTCACTGACCTTATCAGATGCCCCACCCCATTCCACAGATGGGGCTCTGAGACCCAAGGCCACCCCGTTGCAGAACTGAATTCTGATCAGGTTGGGCAAACTAAAAAAATCCACCTTCTTTCCACCATTGTCTGCCTTCATGTTTTGTGGAGGGGAAAATACAGGAACATAAATGACCATGAAATTCATAACAGGGGTACCAGATTCAGTTCAACAGCTACTGAACAATGGGTAGAGTACTGCATAGGGTCATCTACAACGAGAGCATCTCCCCCCCCCCCCCATTAGGAAAGGCTTCATGAAGTTTGAGACTGGCCTTCAAAGAAGGATACTTTGGGGGAGAGGGGAGGGTGATAGCAGAAGGAATATTTTCTCAATTTTGAAGTAATTCACATGTAATTTGCAAATTGTTTGAGAGTATTCCCATCATTCCAGCTAGAATGTTACCAAGGTTTTCCCCTCTCCGATGGTTCCTTCCTAAACTCTTTGCCCTTTTTTGCAACCTAAATTTTGCCAAATTTCAGTATTTTGTCTTTGGTCTGTGAGTAATAAATTTTAAAATAATAAAACAGTTAATAGGAATCATACAGATTTCTGAAATAAGGCTTTAGAAACTAAGTGAAGCTTGAAGTTTGTTTGCTTTTATGAATGCAGTGTGGTTACATTGGTTTATTCTAACAGATACATGATTTCTAAACATGGGATCAGTTATTACCTACTAAATGCAGTTCGTAGGGAGACTCCAATCAGGAGCTTTGCAGTGGGGGTGAATGAAGGAAAAGGGGTTCTTGGTCACAAGAAGATTGGGAATAACTGATGTATTTATGCAAAAATCACTAAAACTTTAGCTAAGCTGTTAATGTGAGGCTATCCCCCTTCTTTTTTTACGTGACAGCAGATTTCCATTCTCCTCACTACTTCCCTTGCTCTGAACAGTTGCATTTAAGCATTATCAGCATTAAAAACATATTTGGGAGGAAATCCAAGCCAAGCATCTGTTAACCAGCCAGACATTTTCCAAAACTCTTTCAGCTGCAGACAGTGGCTCTGCACACCGTGTGCTTCTGATGCGCGTGTTCCGGGGGGTGCGTGCGTGTGTGCGTGCTTGGGGGGGAGGCTTTCCTGTTGAGACTTTCAGACAAGAGAGAATACTAACTTTTCACCAAAGCTGTGGAAAACAAGCCACACTCTTATCAATATCTGATGAGATTCTGCATGTCTACTAATTGGTTTGAATCTGAAGGATATTAAATGTGAATTTTTCTCCCTACTTCTTTCTTTTTACAGTCAAGATGGAATTTCTTCATTAAAGCTATTGGCAAAACCCATTTTGGAATATAATATGGTAAAAGTTTGAAATTTACATTATGTTCTCATGAATTGTGAAACAAGTTTTTAAGAGTAGTTCTTGGATCCCTAGAGTGTCTGATTAAAGTATTGGTGATGGTTTTTTTTTCTTTTACGGAAAATAGCAATGCATTTCAGTAGGTTGAAAGAAACAAAAATGCCACTTGGATTATTTCTTTGTTATCAGTGTTGGAATGAGAACCCCCTCCCCCAGCCCCAGCTTGTTTTTGCTGAAGACTGTTAAAACCGTTTGAGGGCTTATTCAAAGAATATTTTCTAAATACTTTTCTTTCCTATTAACTTAGAAATACAGGCCTTGTTTTGGGCCTGTCTCATGTATTCAAATTCATAGTATGTAGTTATTCTTTGAACCTTATAAATTTGCCTTGTATCATAATTGGGAATTAAATGATACTGACTTAGGGAAGCCAGGTAGAAATTACGGAGTTGGTAGATGACTTTGTAATCTTTTAGTAATCACTTAGTATGATCATAAAAACTGTACATAGTAGAGCAAATATTCAAGATGTTCTGATGCCATGGGAGCAAGCTGGGAGGAAGAGGGCAGAGTGTCGGTCCCTACTTAAGATTATGTACCTTTAAAACGTTTTTCATTAAAGTTTTCTTTGAAACTTCATTCGTATTAGAGGCTGATTTAATATTGTGGATCCAGAGAAGTTTTCAGCTCTAAAACTCTGATTTTAGCATTCTTTGCATTTTATTTCGACATTTTAAATAGCAAAGCTTGGAGAAGGCAAAGCAATAACAACTAAAACATGTATTTGCTCATTTTATGTTGTTTCCTCTCTCTTACCCCAGACACTTTCTGTGATTGTATTTCCTTCTAGTTGTACTTGTTAGGGTATGCCATTTATATTAGTAGCAGAGCCTCTCAAGACCAGATGTGGGATAAATTATATTCTGTGTGAAGCTTGGAATACTTTTTGTAGCAGTTCAATGCATTTGAGTGCTATAATTTTTACTAAAATTACAAGTTCTGTTGAGCAGCATCTTGATGATGACGGTGACAAGGATACTCAGGGTCACTATGCTACTCCCTGCGTCAGGCATCGGTGTCAACTCTTGACTGTCTTCACTGTAGCACTGCAAAGTCGGTGTGCTGTGGTACAGACGTGGAAATTGAGAAGCAGAAGTGAAGTGACTTATCAAGGCCACACAGCTCCCTCAGTGGCAAAGCCATACTTGGAACCCAAGCAGCGATGCTGTTGCTGTGCTCTTAACCACATGCTGCACTTCAGCCAGCTGACTGATAGAAAGTTCTTCTATTGTGTTAAGATGGCCTGAGAATTGGAATATCTGTATCTCTGTGTATAATGAAGATACGCTAAATCTTTATCTTTTCTCAACCTGCTCATCTGTACACAGAGTAAAGGTGGTTGACAAAGGAGACCAAACCATTGCAAGTCTGAAGTCTGGTCTGTTTTTCTGGTTAAAAATATTATTGAAGTTAATGCAGTTTTTCCCTTGAGGAATTCTCATGAGAAGAAAATAAAGTGGTGTCTGCCAGGCATCGAGAAGTTTCTGCTTCACACTCCTTCACAAGTGAATGTTATAAGGAAAAGATAATAACGTGGGGGCTTTTTAATCTACCGTTTGCTTGCTTGAAGTCAGCCAATCCTTAAATTCCCACCATAGTCTGCATTGTTGGAGAATAAAGTAGAAATGAGAAACACAGTCCTCACCCTCTGTAAACTCCATCTGTACTTGGGAAGGTCGATGACAGGCAAACCTCCAAACGCCTGGTCAGTAAGTGAGTTCTAGCAGAGGGGGCTTTCAGAACGGACGCCGGTGCTGGTGGGCCCCTCGCCACAGCAGCAGGTGGGCAGGTGTTGGGTCTTCTCAGCCCTGCGTGGGGAGCTCAGTGGGAGCTCAGGAGGTGTGCTGAGCAAAGACTTAGGGGCACTCTGGCCACCTTGCCATGGCTCTCTCCCTTTTCATTTGCATTTATCCCCTTCCCTTAACGTTCAGCCCATACTTAAAAATGAGGTGTTTTTTTTTTTAAGTGAAATTTAAGTTTGCTTCGAGG
This sequence comes from Zalophus californianus, assembly GCF_009762305.2. Lineage (NCBI taxonomy): Eukaryota > Metazoa > Chordata > Mammalia > Carnivora > Otariidae > Zalophus > Zalophus californianus. The sequence continues at coordinate 142,828,222 of NC_045599.1, read as the reverse complement.
TTATATTCCTTAATGTAGTAAACTTTTTCCCCATCCCTTTTGTTTCCTTTATGTTTGTGGGGCTTGATTAAAGTTTCCATGTACCTGCTGTAATGACCACTTTTATTATGCATGTCTTGAATTAGAAAATGATTTTTAGAAAGGTATACTTCAAATAGAGACGATAACGACAAAATAGTATGTCTGGATGTAGTGTCCTGGGTTTAAAAAAAGGCCTTCAGCAGGAGGAGCTAAGCCAGACTAGTGCTTTCCGCAGCATTTGCTTTTCTCATTTATAAGGAAAACCTGTCAGGAAAATAATTAGGTGCATCAAAAGACCATATTGATTTTTGTATGCTGGTAGTTTTTTCCCCCCTTAATTGTGTACATTTTTTATTAGTTTTTGTCTTGTCTGATCAGTTTTCAGTATAGGCATGCCAGTAGCCTAGAGCTTCCTAATTCATCAAATAGAGAATATTTTCTAGGAAAATAGCAAAGGCCCGGTCTGAGCCTTCCACATGCTGTCCAACAAAGCAGCTCCACACAGACGCTGTGTGCGCCTCAGGGCCTCTGAGGGGGAAGGGTCCTCCTAGGGAGGGGCGGCTCAGCTCTTGCCTGCAGGCCTGCTCAGCTGCAGCTCGGCCACTGCCTAACAGAGGGACGGTCATTTAGCATTCTGTACTTTGTTCATTAAAGTTGGAAGAATAAAACATGGGAGAATTTTAAGCTTTTTGGATAGAATATTTTAACATAGGGGTTGATTTTCTTTTCATATGAGAGATGTTGATACATTAGGAAAATATAACCTATTTTTCACGAAGATGGCTGTTTTCTGTCTGAAGTTGCCATTTTTGGGAAGGCACTTTGAAATTGTGATTTCCTTTTTTCAATTCACAGCATTTTGTGTAAAAATGCATAGGCTTTCTGATTGATGGCTCGGACGCATCTGCGTAAATGCAGCTGAACTAACCTCCCTGAAGTTGTAGAGAAGGTAAAAATCGATGCTTCTCTGAAGGCGCCAGCGCATAAATACTTACAAGTAACTTACAGCCAACTTTTCTGAATTAGTTATCTACACTCTTGAACGTGTTTTCCTGTAGAATTGTTACTAGTGGCTAAGCTCTCAGGCCAGGCCCTAGAAGTTGACCTACTCTGTCATGTTGCTGAATTACAGTATTAAGACTATTAGAGAAAATAAGCAGTAATCATCAAAATAGATCTGAAGTTCTGATGGGCCAGTGGGACCACATCTGTGTCCAAGTAAAGCCCAGGAAGCAGGAAGCAGCAGCATTGCCGGTGGCCTGGGGGACTCAGCGCTCTGCTCCTGGTTATCGGGGAGCGGCCGGTTCCTGGTAGATTCGGGTGGGGGACATCAGAGATGGGTCTGGCTCTTTTCCAGGGGGCGTGGTCCCTGGAGCACTGGGAGAACAAGGTTTGGGGCTTTGGTGTGCACGTTGAGGGCCTGCATGTACAAAACCCTCTCCAGCAAGCACTAAGATATTAGGACGTGAAGTTCGAAAAAGCTGGTGAACCTTTTGGGTCCGTGAAGAGATAGCTTTTGTTCTTAAACACTGTTCCCGTGGGCTGTAACCATTCTCCGCCCTTGTGTGGTGTAGCCATTTGTCCGTGGTATTTAAATTAGGTTATTGTGAGAGCTCGTTTGCACCTGTTGAAAGTGCTGGCATAATTTCTCCATTAGTAAACCCCAGAAATCTGAGCCCTTCTTTCACTGAAGTTTCTTATTTCAACTAGAACATTCTTGTTGAATGTGTGTGATGGGATCAGTGTACAGCTTTCAAATGGTTCAGTCTTTCTTTGCAACAACGAAGTTTCTTATTCAGGGGGTGCCTCAGTGCTTTCGCTCCCCTCCTCCGCCAGTGGAATTAAGAACAGAAAGGCTTATTTTTGAGGCAGCTGCTAACAAAAATCTTGTTTTCTTAAGGGCCGTGCTTGTCATTGCTTAATGATAGTAGATGTGCGCCCAGGCTGGTGATGGTCGCACTGCTGTGAATGGGTGATGCCTCGGCATGGAGGTGCCTGTCTGTGCAGATCAATGGCCTTTGCAACAGACCCTTTCTGCACCTGGAGCCGGCTGTAGGGCTGTGTGTGCCCGTGCACACAGAGGTCACCGGGAAGAACAAGTAGGGGAAGGGTGTGCCAGGGGGTTGATATTTTGGCCCGGTGCTTCAGAATCTGGGATGACTGGTAGCCTGTGGTTTTGTTGTCAGCCCTCCTAGGCCAGCATTGACCCTGCTAAAAAGCCCATTCGTCAAATGATTCCCATTCCAGTTAAGTGACGCATGCTATGGAATTAGCTATTTATTTTGAGTACTAAATGTATTTGGTATCTGTTTCAAGCAGCAAAACATTGTAGGTACTTAGGGATAGAGTGTGTACTAAATACCGCTTGATTGTTCTGCAGAGTAATTCTTAACGATATAATGAGAAAACACCCCTTCTCTGGCCCCTTAATGTAAATTTTACTTCTCTCAGACCATTTCTTTTATCTGATAAGCAGTTACAAACACTGTTGAAAGAATTGAAACCCTTTGAAACAATTCGAACCTTTTGAAACAATTTAAATCAGAAGGTGAAGTTCAAAATAAACAGAAACCCTTTTTAAGGATAGAAAAATAAAATATAACTTAATTACAGGCTCAATGGTATTAAAGTTTCAGCTTCTTAGTTCTCTTAAATTTGAAACTTGATTAAAACTAGGTGGGAATTCTCAGGTGCAGTTTCATTCAGGGCTGGGAGGTTCATGTGCTCTTGGAACTTAATATCTTTGCCAGTATTTTAAAATAGCAAGTCTGTCTATGAAGTCACTACTTTACTAACTGTCAGACTGTGGGAAGGCACAACCAGGAATGGTCTGGCTTTGCCACCACCTGCCTCCACCTCTTGGTAGCTTCTCATGAAGTCCCTAGAGTCGTCACTTATCTTCAGGGTGTTAGAAAGGTCTTGCTCTACGAGTTAAGGAACCGGACCAGACTAAACCCAAACATTCCTCTCTTAACCAACTCAAAGCCCTTTTCTTCCCCAGTTCAGGTCTATGCCCCCACCCCTTCTGTGGGTCAGCTGCAGGGCAGGGAGGGGGCCATGTCTGTTTATTCTTCAGCTCTCTCCTCTCTACAACCCCCCCCCCCAAGTTTCTCTTGGCCCCTTATGGTAGGGGGCAGAAACGGGAAAGGACAAGGGTGTGACACCTCTTTTGACCTGGGATGTTATCTACCATTCTCTTTTGCTTTGTTTCCGTTTCTGCATCTTATCTGTCTCGCAAGTTCTTCAGAGACATTGCCTCGTGCGATGTTCCTAGGGCCTGGTGAGGCTCTAGGTGACCTTGTAAAGCTGCCCTCCAGAACCTCTCCCGGAGGTGCAGCTGGCTCAAACTGGAAGGAGCATTGTTGCCCTCTCCCTCTCCCCACCGCAGCCTGCAGAGCCAGGGGCTGGCACCAGGGTGCTGCTGGGCTGAGTTCCTCCATGGGAGCCGCGGAAAGATGGACCTGTTGTTAGAGGCTTCGGGCCTGAGCCAAGTTCAAGACAAGGGGACTGCTCCTGTCACAATTGGGGATTTGGACTTGGCTGCCGTAATCTGTTGTTTTATGTGTAGATATAAACCTCAGAATTATAAGGAAGATCAGTCTGAATTATGGAAATTTTCAGTGTACAACCTGCATATTTTCAAGTGTATCTATACATGCCTTTACATGCACAGGTTTGTTCTTGCATCTTATAAAAAATAAGTCTTTTAAGGAATCCATTCTTATAGGTTAACTCAGAAATTGAAGTTATATGTCAAAGGAATTCTTGATCATTTGAACCTTATTTTGGAAAATTAACTGAATTTTATAGGTTTCTTATAGTATACACACTTATATATTCAGTCTAGATTTGTAAATAAGTTTCCATTATGGAAATTAAAATACATCTTAATTTTGTTTCAAGACTTTACAGCTCATGCTAAGATGGCACACCATTTTGACAATGAAGTTCACAAGTTAGAATCTGTGACATGTTAATGAAAAAGACTGTTGCTTTTTTGCTTTTGTTTTTTATTTTTTTAGCTTGAGTGTGGGAAATCTAAATAGATCTTGTACTTCATGGTGTATTGGGAAATCATAGCGTTAGAAACTGGTAATATACTGGGGCGCCTGGGTGGCTCAGTCATTAAGCGTCTGCCTTCCACTCAGGTCGTGATCCCAGGGTCCTGGGGTCAAGCCCCACATCGGGCTCCCTGCTCCGCGGGAAGCCTGCTTCTCCCTCTCCCACTCCCCGTTTGTGTTCCCTCTCTCGCTGTGTCTCTCTCTGTCAAATAAATAAATAAAATCTTTAAGAAAAAAACTTTTAATATACCGAGTTAAAATGATCAAAATAGCTTTTGAAGGAATCATGAATTTGTTATAGCCTTTTTTTTTTTTTTAAATTTTATTTGAGAGAGAAAGGGAGAGTGTGGGGGGAGGGGGCAGGGGGCAGAGCGACAAGGAGACTCCCTGCTGAGCCCGAAGCCTGCCACAGGGCTTGATCCCAGGACCCCTGAGATCATGACCTGAGCCGAAGTTGGACACTTAACTGATTGAGCCACTCAGGCATCCCTTCTAAAATTTAAAAATAAAAATTTGGAAAGAAATAGAATGTCAAACCTTAGGTAATAAAGCCTATGTTTTACCCTTTTGTTAAAATAGTCACTGTTGAAAAATGTGTTGAATGCATTTGAGTAACCAATATCCACTGCCAATTCAAAGTGACACGAGTAGATTAGGAAAATGAAATACATTGATTTGAACTGTTAATTACTTGAATGGTAATTTTATGTTAACTGAGTAGATGAAATACACAGAGAAATGTTGGGGCCAGGGCCCCAGGTAGTGTCCTTGCATGCAGTGCCTTAGGTGAGGGGGACAGAAGAGCCCCACTCCTGCCTGGAATAGGAGGGCCACTCCATGTCTAAGGTCAGCCATCCTGAGGGCTAAGCCCCTAGTTAGCACTGCCCCTTTCGAGAATGGTTGCCTGGGCCGGTGGGTGCCTCTCTTGTCTGTCTTCCCTCATGGCCAGGAACCACTCTATTGGGCTCTGATTTGGAACAAAGAAGCCTCATCAGAGCTGATATTTGTTGGACACCATTGGAGTCCCAGGCACTGTACTCAGTGCTTACAGACTTTTCCTTTAAGTCCTCAGAGCAAACCTGCACATAAATTCTTACTCCCATTTGATAGACAACCCTGATGCTCTAAGGAGTTGACTAATGTGGAGATGGTACTTCTGAGGTTTGATTCCAAGCCTGACTGACTGCCTGAAGGTGATAATCTTTCCCACTATTCTGAACCCCCTCAAAAAACTGCTGAACCTTCGGTTCAACACAGGTGGGCCAGTGTGAGCGAGACCCAGTTCCTGGTCTGAGGTGCTCACAGGCTGGGAATAGACAGGTCTTGGAACTGCTGACCTCGAGGACCACAGAGAGCAGGCTTGACTTGTTATTTCTCAGGGGGGGACATGTGGCTTCTCTGTTGAAGAAAGCACTGGAAATGAACAAGAGAAGTATAAATGGAACCTTGTTGGTGCAGCGGACTTGAAAAAGTTGACAGTTTCTGATTTAGTTGATTTCTGGTCCTAGAGCCATCCTGAAACTGAGGGAGAGATGTTGTCATTATGAAGCTGATGACACTTAGCCCCTGGCAAGGCTTACCCGTTTGCTGGCTGATGGCAGACACCCTCATCATTACTTCAGCTTGAAAAACAGCTGAACTTTCCGGGCTTTAGAGGAGGGAGTTCCTGATGGAGAATGTGTCCATGTAGTTCAGGCTTCATTTGTTCCTTTGTGTAAGTGTCATTTGCATGTGTCCTGGTCAAGCAACTGGACAGACCCTCAGCACAGCTACTTTGTTGCCAAGGCTTGAGGGCGAGGTTTGATGGCAATGTGAGGGGCGGGCCTGCTTGCTAGCAGGACCCATTTTGGGAGCAGGGTTCTTGGTAGTGACGTCATTCTGAGCTGACTCCTGACTTGCCTGTTTAATAGAATCATTTGAAAGGAACAGAGCAGAATTCTGGCCTGGGGGATGGCCCCGCCTGAGGGCTTGGTTAAGGACTTTCTGGGCTTGGCTCTGTGCCGCCCAGAGCATCTCCATCTTCTGGTGGGAGAGAACACGGACTCCAGGTATACATCCATACGTGCGCCACCTTGCGTGGAATGGAAAGCTGAAGTAGATTGGGAGGAAGAATGAATATTCTGGGCATTTTCTAACCTAGTTCATAAAAAGACCTATGTATTTTTTTCCTCTCCAGCTTTAGGAATTAACCTGTTAAAACAGTATGCTTGAGAAGGCACAGGGAAATGATGAATATGAATTTGTTAGGGAATCCACGCTGCTTGATTTTATTGTCTTTGGGGGCATGTTTTATTTTTGACACAGAGGAGAAATAAGGATGATTTTCACCTTAAAAAATCAGCCGTCTGTAGCATAGCTCCGTGTGGTGCTTAAACTAGCGAGCAGTTGCTTCTCCCGCAGTTCAGCTTTGCACAAAGGAGATGATGTAATCTTCTTCACTGTGGGCCACGTGGCCGGCATGCCGCCACTGTCTTCCCACGGTTACCTCTGTGCTGCCAGCGCTTTATCAGCTCGGAAGGACTGTGCATTTGGAATTAAATTGCATTCCTCTCGCAGTGCCTTGCTCTCCTGCCAAGGCTGTCCTTCACCTGTGTGTACACATGCCTTTGTGCTTTTGGAGAGCGGGGCTGACTTTCTGCAGAAAGCTGACCAGAGTAACGTGTTGTAGGGAGCCACGGAGGCCATGTGTGTGCAGATGTAACATTGGAAGAGATGCTCTGTTGCCATTAGCAACCACTTGCCTATTTATTAGAGGGGGGATATGCTCAGAGCTTAGGTTTTCCCCTTTTCTTCCACTGCTTCTTTGTGAGTTCTGACAGTAGCTCACCTGTGCTTGTACCCTTGAGCGGGGTGACCAGGAAGACGACTGCGTTCAGCTGCATAGACATAGAGGCACGTCCTTTTCAGTGGAATGAATCCTACCGCACGTTCTGCCTTTTAGTTGCCCTTCCTCCGTGGTCATCACACCGTCCTGTTGATTTAGGGCAGTTGCAGCTACGTAATCGCTGCTGTGGACTGTGCCCTTATTTGTTCAGCTCTGGGTTAAACGCTTCTCTGCATATTTGCTCATTAGATTCTGCCACCAGCTTCTGAAAGGCACGGCGCAGGGGGGGGGGACCTGCAGCCGGGCTGGGTGGGGGGGTGGGCTGCTTTGCTGCAGGGACTGAGTCAGGCGAGGTGAGCATGTTGCATTTCATCCTGCTGAATTTTTTTTTTCTTTAAATGAAAGATTACGTTTGGAACCTTCCTTCTCCTCAAGTGACCTTGGTGTTCTCTTGCCAGTTATTAAGAGCCCCTGGGTGTGTGAGCCCCCGGCCACTGAGGCTTAATTACATCAGGCCAGCTTTGCACTCTTGGGCCTGGCTTTCTGGGTGACGTGAGTGCAGTGATACCGTAACGTTTAAGGAATCACAGAATTCCCTTGACTTACGAGCCCGATGCCTTTGGGGGCCTTATTGTTAAGCTGTGTGAGCACTGATTGTGATCAGCATTTATGGCCTGCACATAAGATGACAGAGCATAACTCCTGTATAATTAAAAATCATCGCACCTTAATCCCAGATTCTGAAAGTGCCTAATTATTTGGAGAATTTGGACCTGGGGTGGAGGGGAGAGAGGAGCATGTGTCCATGCTCCTGCCTGCTGTGCACACTTGTTTTCTCCCTCTCAGTGGCTGTTCTGTTGGCTGCGCCTCAGGCTGAGATGGCCATCGGAAAAGGCCTTGCACTCTCTCTTGATGGTGCAGGCTCAGGCCTGGGTGGTGGCAAACAGAGGTGCAGTGTCTGTTTCTTGAGCCGACATTTACAGAGCAGTTTTTGGTGCTTCACTTGTATCGGCTCATTGAGTCCTCGCAGTTCCCCGGGGAGGTGGCAGCTCCTTGCAGAGGATGGCTGAGGCCTTGGATCTGTCTGCCAGGGGGGCGAGGGGAGCGGTGGCAGTGGCCTCACGAATAGACCAGGCAAGTGCCAACGGAAGCCACGGGATCGGAGGAGGTGGTTTGTGAAAAGATGGAATCTATTCTCAAAAGTCAGAAGGGAAGAGTATCTTAAAATCTTGCTTTTCTTGGTGAAATAAGGGGTATTAAGGGGTGATAGCGGGGGAATGGGTGAGCTGAGGTCAAGGACTTGAGACCAGGGTGTGAGAAGAGCACAGCAGTCCCGGTGCCCTCAGGGCTGACCGTCCGTTGGGACTGTTTGCCAGGTGTATGGTTTTATGCATGGGGATGGTCGATCCAGGCAGCTGACCCCTTTTGGCCAACCTGTGAGATGAAAGCCTTTTAAAGAGGTCCTTCCCTAGCTCATGGTATCTTTTTTTTTTTTTTTTAAAGATTTTATTTATTTGTTTGAGAGAGAGAGAATGAGAGAGAGAGAGCGCACAGAGAGCGCACATCAGAGGGGATAGGGTCAGAGGGAGAAGCAGACTCCCTGCCGAGCAGGGAGCCCGATGCGGGACTCGATCCTGGGACTCCAGGATCATGACCTGAGCCGAAGGCAGTCGCTTAACCAACTGAGCCACCCAGGCGCCCCTAGCTCATGGTATCTTTAACCAGATCCTGTAAAACAAGATGTTGAAATAAAAGTATCAGTTTGCTTTTGTTATATTTGTTTACAAAAGGAAAAGGTCACTTCGTTACTGTGTACTTAGTTGTGATGTTCTTAAGATTTTTGTCTCATTAAAAATTAAGCATCTTTTGTGCAAGACTCTGGAGACATTTTTAGTATGGTAGGGCTGTTGCTTTCCCATCATGTCTGTTGGCACCGATTTAATTCCTTTTCCATTCGTGATCATGTGCGTCTAGTCTTTTGTTACACGCTGTCCTGCTGCAGCCTAACCCAGCGCCTGGCCACCTCACCAGACTGCCTGCCCCAGGCGCACCGGCTCCTCGTTGACTAAAATGTGTCTGTTGTTTTGTACCTGCCGAGGACCAGGTCGCTGTGTCACTGAGGGACTCCCATCTGTTCTTGATGTGGGGGGCCTGTTGTCAGGCACAGCTTTCAGGGGGGCGCCCATGGTTTCTTCCCGACTTCGGCCAACCTCATGGGGGGTGGGAGTGCGTGGGAAACAGGCGCAGCATAGGGGACTGAGCCGTGGACAGACACCCAGCGAGGACCGGCCGCACCCTCAGGGCTCCTGGACTGGGGGTTCGACTGTGCACGCTGCCACCATGTTCTCTCCCCCGGGGAGCCTGGTGCCGAGATGATGAGTAGCCATTCATTGGATTAAGGAAACACCTTCTGTCAGCACTGTTTTTAGTCACAGATGTAGATTAACTCGTCACATCCAGTAGTAATTCAGAGGAACTTTGCTGAAGAAAAGGAAATGCTGATTCCAAGGAGCACCGGAGCTCTGTGTTTGCTGAAAGGGAATGTACACTGGGATCTCCTGAGTGGGGGGAGAAAATACCAAAATCCTTTTAAAGATATTTATTTAAAGCTTATCTTCAAACATCTATTTGTGGGTATATAATATACTAGTACAGTAGTACATTTATATAATTGAGGGCATGTAGTAAAATTCTCTGGTGATAGGACTCTTGAGCAAAAGCATTCGAAGAGCATTGCTTTAGGGCAGTGGTTCTCAAAGTGTGGTTTTAGGATCCCTTGGGCTTCCCACAAACTTTTCAGGGGATCTCTGAGTAAAAGGTATTTCCACAATAGGCAAATTATAGTCTCAGATTTTTTTCACACTCCTTCTTTCCAAGGTGTATAATGATGTTTTCTAGGGTCTGCACGGCATGTAATGTCACAACAAATTGGGGGCAGAAGCAGATGTGAGAATCTAGATGTGTTCTATTAAGCCAGACTTTAAAGCCAGTCTCAAAAGTATAAAACAATGCCAGCCTTCTAATTTTTTGGAAAATACAGATAGTTTAATAAACAGTATTATTTATTCTAACCTGTGATGGTTTTTTAGACATCTGTTAAATTTTTCTGTTTTAATTTTTAATATGGTAAGTATCCATACTAGATACCTAGATATTCTATGGACGGTAAAGATAACAGGAAGCACCCACGTAAATGAAAACTCTTTGGCATCCTCAGTAATTTTTAAGCACGTGAAGCGGTCTCAAGACCAGAGTCTTTTGAGAACTGCTTGCTGTGGTCGAGGCCCGGTAGACTGGTTCAGGTAGTGCAATGCAGTGTGAGGAGCCTGGGGTGGACCACTGGGCAGGCGAGGGGATGGTGAGTGCCAGGGCCGTCTTTCCCCTTTTGCCTCGGCTCCATCTTCCCCACACACCCCGTGTCCGCTCTAATCCATGCCAGCAGCTTAGATGGGTTATTGTGAATGAAATAGGCTTTTGTGGGAATCCCCGAGACCCCAAGGCCCATTGGTAGCATGATTTCTGTGGGAAGATCCATTCCTGTAATCGAGTAGCGGGGGATTTGACAAGGTTTTGGAAGAGAGGCCATTTGGAGATTAGAGACTGAGTTTTCTGTGCAGGTCTCCACAGCAGTTCCTTTTTGGCAGTTACTCTGCAGGACTCTTAAATAGGAGGAACTATTAGAGGAATTCAGTTGAGATAGAAATAGAAAGGGAAACATCTGGGGTATCCTGTTCTTTCAGCCTACCAACTTGCAGGACGAAATGTGAAAATCTAGGTTATTGTTCTTTCGGTGTGGAGAGATTAGAACCCAAAATTAATTTCAGACTGATTTCTTGTTTGTTAATATGCTTGTTTTTGTTGTTTTCTTCAACTCATTTTGGTAGAAAGTACCAAATGGTTGCATCCTTAAAAAAAGAAAAACAAACAAAAACATAGATTCATCTGACAGACAATGCAGGCTTTAGAGAGGATGTGGATGGAGCACAGCCATTTGGGAAAACAATTAGGCATCACCTCGTAAACTTGAATAGGTACGTCAGTTCTGACCCGGTAGTCAATTCTGACCCAGCAGTTTTCCCCGTAGGCCTGAGACACTCCAGAATTGTGTTCTGGGGTATATGGACAAGGCTGTTCATGGGAGCATCATTTATAATGGCACACATGGGAGACAGAGCAAATGTCCATTAATAAGATTGCCTAAGTAAGTTTGTGGTGTAGTCACAGAATGGAGCATTAAATAAAGCTCAGCGTGCACATCAGTGTAGATTAACCGTACAAACCGATGGCAAGTCACAAGAGGATGCACATAGTATGACTGCATTCACATGAAGCTCAAAAACAAGGAAACAAAGCAATATATCATGTAGCAATAGAGTAATAAGTAGCAAAGCTATCAAGAAAAGCAAGGGAATGGTTACCCTCCGTGTCAGCACAGTGGTTATGTCAGGAGGGTAGGTATCATCAGGCAGGAGCAGGGGGAGGCTTCTAAGGTGTTGGCATGTCCCGGTTCTTAAATAGGATGCTGCTTTCAAACATATGCATGGAACACACATACCTTCGTGCAGACCAGACTGGTACTGTCTTGTAAGTGGGACCCATGTTGCCTGGACTTTCATTTTAGTAGCTGAAAGAATTAGGAAAATTGATTTGAAAGCCTTTTTGCTTTACCATAAAGTGAATAATTGAATATTTAAAGCCACCAGGGCACTTAGATGTTATTTACTATAATAGCACCCACCGTCCTCCTGTTTTGAGGTTTTGAGGCAGTACCTTCGCAGAGTTGACTGATAGCAGTCATGCTGTCCGCATCCACCTGGGCTGGCCTCTGCAAGGAACGAAGAAGGAAAGCTTAGAGTGGTTTCTCATCACTTTAAAACCTTAATTTTGCACGACTTCGGTCTTCACCAGCATGGGCTTGAGGGTCTGGCAGCCACGGGCAGTCATATGGACAGAGGCCAGCGTTTTTGTGTGCATACAGCCGGCTGCTCATTGCACTGTTTACTACAGTTCTCGGCAGAATGGGAAAATCCTGTTTGTTCTTGATCACCTATTAAAAACAGCAGGAAGGTGGAAGATGAGGCTGGAGGGGAAAGAGTACGGTCTGTGACTTCTGGCCTCAGGTAGCCTTGTAGGGGTAGAGAGTGACCTCCTCTTGGTTACAGATGTCCCAGGGGCAGGGCAGGGCTGCTGTAGGTGCAGGACCTGGATGGGGGAGCCAGACCAGCACCGCCTGCATCCCTTGCAGCTCCTGCAGTCACTAGCAAGCTCAAGGCTCTTGCTGTAGTCCCTGCCCCTCCCACTGGCAAAGCCGAAGAAAAGGACTTCTTACACCAACGGACAGGTCTCGACTGTAGAGAGGTGTGAACGAGGAGGTGTCAGAAAGGGAGAGCGCTTTGGGGTTATTCAAGTTTTTGTTGCCAGCATTTTAGTGAGAGGAGGTGATCTCTTACAAAAATGTTTTCCCTTCAGGTGACTTTTCTGGCTCATCTGCTTTCATTTCTATTTGTATTCTGATTTGCCCCTTCCTACAGATGGGAACAGGCTAATAAGCAGGATCCTGAGATGCTTGGGTGCCGCTGGGGTGTTGCTGTGTGTGTGTGTGTGTGGGGGGGTGACGAAGGGGTCGGGATGAACTGCTGAAAGCTCTTACATCAGAGAGTCTTCTGACTTTTGAACCGCCTTACAGTTACTTATTTACAGTCAGTCTGGGAGGAGGAAATTGCCAAGGTTAATCTGTTGTGACTTAAAAATAAGTGGTTTCTTTTTGGTGACTTTTGACGGTAACTGGACATCTCAGTCCTACTGTTTTTTATTTTTGATGAAAATGCATCTTTGCAGGGCGCCTGGGTGGCTCAGTTGGTTAAGCGACTGCCTTCGGCTCAGGTCATGATCCCGGAGTCCTGGGATCGAGTCCCACATCGGGCTCCCTGCTCAGTGGGGAGTCTGCTTCTCCCTCTGACCTTCTCCCCTCTCGTGCTGTTTCTCTCTCTTTCTCTCAAATAAATAAATAAAATCTTTAAAAAAAAAAAAGAAAATGCATCTTTGCATTTCATCATTTGATGAAAATGAAGATGCATCTCCATACAGAATGCAGAAATGGCAGGTAAATGGGCAAAATTTCCTCAAATCCATTTATTTAAAGCACTTACCAAATGCGTGTATCTAAGAATAAGTGGCTTTCTCAAATGTCATTGACAATCATAGCGAGTGGTCTGGGCGCTGTTTATTGGTTCTGTGAGGTGGTGTCATTGGGATCCCATTTTGCAGATGAGGAAACAAAGTGCAGAGGGACTGAGCGTGCGTCCACTGTGTCCCTGCTGGGAGTTGGCAGACCAGGCAGCCGGGTCCAGCCCTGGCTCCTTACTAGATGTAGTAGTACCTTGACAATTTTCTTTTGAGTTGTGGCACTGTCGCTTTCAGGTGACATCCGTAAAATGTAATGCTAACAGAAGTGAGGGGTGGAGTCCCCTCCACACCCTCTGTGTGTCTCCTCTCTCCCTTGGAAGGACGTTGTAGCCCTGTGCCATCTTGTCCTTGGGCACGAGCACCTGGGCAGCAGGTGTCCTTGGTCTCTGCAGAGTACTGCAAAGGGCCTGCAGGTGCGTGAGCTGGAGAAGGAGTACTACGCATCTTACTTTGAAATGCCCTTATTGCATTGCTGTTTGCACTTCTATACTGAGTTAACTTGGAAGAAATATTCTTTTGGTAGACACATACTGTTTCTCTGTCAGGAGTGTAGCAATCAGGGAATTGGGAAAGGAAAGCGGATTCCCAAGCCTACAAGGCACACGCTCTTGGGCTTGACCCCACTCAGGTTGGGTGGCAGGACAAGCCTGAAGAAGTAAAACTTGCAGGGGAGGCTGCCCCCCTCCCCGCCAGGTTATATACTGCGGGACTCCGTGGCGGCCAGGAGGAAGCCCTGCGGCACAGGCCCACGTGCCGCCTGTCCATTCTGCCCTTAGCGCTTCAACGGTGCCCCAGGTGGGATGATGAGTGGCAGTCACACGGGTGGACCTTCTCCACCTTTTGTGTGGGTCATAGTCCTTCTGGAGCGCTTGTGCTTCATTCCTCTGAGCCTGTGCTGGCTTCTGCTTACTGACTTCCCACCTCAACCTCCAGTGACTTGGAGGAGGAGCCGCGCCCCCCAGGACGAGCTCGAAGTTTCCTCAGATGTGCCGAGTGCCTGGCAGTGACTTCCAGCAAGCTGCTCTGCACTCCTTCCCTGAGGGTTCACGCCCCTCAGACACTTGTGTCCTCTACCTTGTGAATTTGCACCTTTTTCTCTTCCTCAGTGCATATGCATAAAAATATAAGTGGAGATGAATCAATCCCCATTAAATCTATTTTTATGTCAAAATTTGCTTTCTCATTAGTATATCTAAATTATTTGATTTAATAAACACATTTTAAACCAGAATTTAAAAAAAATCTACTTTTGTGTGTATATGCAAAGGGGATTTGAGGTGGAGGAGGTGAGAGAGGCAGTTAGTGGCAATGACTTTAACTTTGCTTTTTGTTTTTTACAATAGCAGGTGGTGTTTCTTTTCTCAACTCTGGTAGTTTCTTTAATTTCTTGTTAGGAATCCAATAGGAAGGTAAATGGTAGGGACCTTTTCACTAGAATGGTTTTTTTCCTCTGCTTGGAAATGAGGGTAAGTCAGGACAACAGCACCTGAATTAGAAGGCACTTTAACCTTAAAAGCCGGTTAGTCCTAAAGGCTGAGCTTGCCCTCAGTGGTCTAATTGTAAAACAAGTCACATTGTCTGTGCCCAGAGTTGGCCTGGTCCTTCTCTCAGCGTGTCCTCAGCAGTCAAATCTCATTGTGGCAAATAGAAAGATCTGGAAGAAAAATTCAAACTTTAGGTTGTACTCCAAATTCAGCCTGAAAACAAGTTACAAAGCACCAGGTTCTGTTGTTGTTTTGGTTTTTTGAGTTGTCCTTACATGGTGGTGACAGAATTGCTCCTTGGGTTCTTGTACTGTTGGAGGTTCTTGTCCGTGGTTGGTCAGTAGACATCTGAAGGTCAGAACTTAGCTTGTTCTGGTTTGTGTCCTCAAGCACCAGATGTATGACAGTGCATTTCCGATGTTTTTCTGATACGTTCAGAAAAAGATGAAAACAGTTGTCAAAGAGTAGGGGAACGGAGTAACTTAGACAAAGCAGCTGTGTGTAAACAATCAAGTGGGTTTCTAATGATTAAAACATCACAGTGTTCATCTTTGAACATGTTATTCATATTATTCACTCCTACGCTTTGTGGTCTTAATCCCTGGAGCAAGGGTTTCTAACCCTTTCGGAAGGGTCCCAAACCCCCTTTTTTATGTCACAGACTTAGTGCCCAAGATTGATAAGAAATTTCAGGGACAAAAGTAACACTTCTGGGTGGGTTTGTCTAATCACAGCAGTATCTACATCTCTTTTAACAATAACAGTACGTGGATTTGCAAGACATTTGTTTATCTTCATCAGGCTTTTCCTGTTGCGTACACATTGTTAAGGCCACTGTTGGTCTAAGTGTGTGTTTTATTTTGTTTTAGATTATAAGCTTCTTAAAATCAGAACATACCATTTAGGAGGAAAATCTCTAGGACTTAAGAGAGCACTGTGTGTAAATATGTCCTCTGTGAATGCCAAGGGATTAAAAACACAACTCTAAGCTTCATCAAAGGACTGGCTGGTAGAAAGTTCTGCCAAATTCTTTGATGTTATTAAAGATACATCTTTCTAGTGAGTTTATGTTGAAATTAAGTCCAAATGGAAATAACTTTTCAGTCCTTGGGTTAAAAATTGTTTCTTTGTGGCATTTGCCTTGGATGATATCCTAATGTAAGGATAAATGAATTAACTGAAGAGTTTTGAAGCAGAATTGACATATACTAATTTTGCTGACTACTTCCTTTAGGAGACATTTTGATATTTTGTATATATATGTGTGTAATTTAGTGTCCCTAAATACAGTATTTCCATTTGAATATGATCACTGGTCAGTCAGGGTAATTGATAGCTTATTAAGACACTCAACCTTGGTTTATTTTTTCTCCATGAATGTAAAACTAATCAAGTGTCTTGAAGGTAGACGGGATTGATAGGCGTTTGCTGAGGAGCCTGGAGGAAGACCTCCGGGTGAGGATTGTGGCTTCCGTGCCTATCCCGTGCTTATACCCTTTCTTATCTATCTGGGCAGGAGGAAATATTCGAGAGCAGAGCCTTGGCATTGTAGGGTGGATAGAAGGAAGGCTGGCTTGGGGAATATTGATGTGCAGAGAAGCTGAAACAAACCAAAGTTTGAACCCAAATGTTGATTCATTGATAGGAATTACGTCCCTTTATCTTAAATTTATAGACCAGCCAGAAAGGTTTGACTCTGCCTATTTGCTTGATGTGTTTTCTGTTCCCTTCATACTTGTGGTCAGTAACAAGGAAAGATGTCAGTGACATAATGCAGGTGTTCTGGGATTTACTATTTGTGATATATGACACAGAGGCTTAACTTGTGTTTAATTAATGTGGCAAAAGACATTGCCATGTGAGTATTCAGTTAGGTTGCCTTAGGCTGAACTTGGCCTTCTGGTACTGAGGGGCTTAAGACAACAAGACAGAAAGAAAGGTGTTCAGTTTTGAGTTGCTCGGCATTTATTTGGTTGCTGGTTCCCTCATGCTTCTTCTGTTTACAGAATCTCAGGATGAAAGGACTTCCGGGTAACTTGGAATTCTTGGGTGAAGACAGGACCATGACCCCACTCACTGCAAAGAGGCAGGGCTCCCTGTGTTTCTTACTTAGAAACCACTTCCCTGAAGGCCTGCATTCTTTTGGTCCTTGAGAAGGTAGAACGAAAAGTCACTGGATGCTCTTTTCACAAATCACAGCCTGGTCTTCCCACCAGAGAAGCTTTTTATAATTAATTAAAGTTTTGGTGGCTAGGGGAGAAAATACCTTTTTAATTACATTATAAAAATCCCAAGAATATATAAATGTGATTTTATGTGCTAGTCACCAAATATACTAGACAAGTAATGCAGTCACGTTAGCCTCCTCAAACTGAGCGTGTGTAGCAGACTGACTGCTTTGGACTTGTTGCTTTATGTGATAAGATGGATACTTTGCTCACAACTCCAAATTGTAGACGGCCCCTGAAAATGTCTGACTGCTTGGAACGTTTTGAACCCCAGGGTCAAGCTAGCTAGGTGTGAGGCTCTTCCCGTGTGCCGCGCATTCTGCCGCAGCGAAACCAGGCTGGAAGATGAGAGGCACCAGCTTGCCTTCTGATGGGGTGGGGTGGGGGCATGGCCCCGGACAGGTATTTTCTTAGATAATTACCATGCAGCGTGGTGAGGTTTTGGGTGTGGTGGGAGTGCCGGGTGGGGGATCAGATCCAGCAGTGGGGAAACGGCAAGACTTCACCAAAGGAGTGGATCTGGTCTGAGTCTTCAGGAGGGTGAAGAATGTGTGGGCTTGTGCATGGGCAGGGGAGGGGATGCTTGAGGCAGTGCTGGAGCAGGGGCCTGTGGAGGTACCTGCAGGAGTAGGTGAGGGAGAGGATAATGAATGGGGAGCTCATGAGGGTGCAGAGGTCAACAGGCTCAGATCATGAAGCACTTTGTGCCATGTCAGGGAGTTTGGGTTTTATTGGAGGGCTCCGAGGAGCCATTGACACATTTTAGGTGAGTAAAATGATGAGGTGTGGGTTAGGGGAGAGTGGCAGGATGGATCAAAGAGAGTCCTGCACCTCCTTTAGGAGACTGCTGGAGTAATCCACGAAAGAGAGGTGCTGGCCAGTGGGCCAGGGAGACAAGGTGCTCCAGTTAAGTATGGAGCCTACAGGAGTACATGAGAGGATGGGGGGCAGGGGGAAGCCCGGGTTTCTGGTTTGGCTGTTGGATAGGTGGTTTATGGGGCCAGGTAGTGTGCTGGGACCCACACAGTGGGGAGCAGGTTTGTGGGGACCATGATGAGCACAGGTGGAGATGGCTGTATCATAGACATGCAGGTGTCCCCTTTTTCTTGATACCTTTTTATGCCAGTGAAGGGGGTTTCCTGCTTGGCCATCAAGACCCATCATAATCATCTCCACCCCACACATCCTCCATCTTACAGGGTGTCTTCTCCTATTGTGATCCCTCTGGCTCTGGTTTTTCCGTACCAAGTCTGAACACTCAAGTGTTGCTTTCTCAAACAGACTGCAACAAGGGCACTCTAGTAGTTTATGTACAAGTCCCTCCCCCTCCCCCCAAAACAGGGCAGATCAGTGTACACAATATCACTTAGTTATACTGAGTCTCTGTAAGTGCATCTTTATTCCTTATAATAATCAAAAAGATCTGCACATAAAAGAAAAGGAGAATTACAACATAGCTTAATTTTTCAAAGCCTTTTACAAGAATGATTTTGATCTACATTAAAAAATAGGAAGGCAAAAGGATTTTTTTTTTCCTGTTTTGGTAGAGGGCAAGGGTACTAACATGTATGAAATGTTTGTTGTAATGATTAAACGTGGTTTCTTTTAGCAGTCAGTCTTGGATGATTTGTTCTACATCATTTGGCAGTGATCAGACTGTATCAGTTGTATCTCTGTGGTTCATCTGATAGAAACTTAGTTTCTGACTGGCTTTCCTGAGAGGCAGCTTCTTGATCCGAAGCAAGCCTTCTTTTGAGTAGGTATCACAGAACCGTAAGTGCAGGCACACATGTATCCGTATCTGTATACATGTGCCTTGGGATGGGTGGCTGGCGGTTCAGAGCACAGTGTGGGAGCTTTCCCTAGAGGCATCTCCTGATACTCTTAGAGGTACAGACAGATGTATGTGTTCTTTCTTTTGGCTTTCGGCAAACATGAGGATAAGGTTTCTCTGTGCTTGGTTAGCCCTGGCTGGTCCTTCCGGATACAAAGATGAACAGCACATCTGGGCACATGGTTCTTTTTTGGTGTGTGAGGTTGTAGGAAGGTAGAGTCCCCTTGTATACTACTACTTTTTGACTATTAAAGTATTCCCTTCCATTGATCTGTTAGGCATGGTTTTTAATTAAATTCTAATGCATAGCTAATGCATAATTAAATCATCAAACATTAAAAATTCATTATTTCATTTACATTAAAGTATATGGAATAATTAAAAAATATTTTTTGTTATGGTCTTTTGGTTATTTTGGTTTGTCGTCTGTGTTTTGTGTTCAAGACATTAAAAAGCCAGAGCTATTTTAAGTTGACAAGCCCTTAACTTCCTTGGATCAGTCAAGCTTACGCTGCTTTTCTTCCTTAAAGGTATGATGTTACATTACAGGCTGTTGCTTCTAAAATTATGCGAAGGAATAAATTAACAAGTCTGACAGTTACTCTAACCATAAAGGTTTAAGTGAAAATTATAATACTGTACTGTGAAACCCCGTCTGTATTCCTGTGCGGTGGTCTGTGAGCATGCCCATGTTCTTGATACAAGTATTTAATTCACTTCGTATGCATTTTATAAACATTTTATATGTGTGGATTGTAGTCATATATTTACATAAAAATATAAGCATTACATTATATTTTGATGTTTTTATGCCTCAGTAAAAATGACGTTAATATCATTTGATTTATAGCCTTCTTTCCCCCTAAACATTTTCATAGAGGATCCAGGCTAGTTAAAAATGCTTCCTTCCTACACAACACTAGTCTAACTGCTTGCCTAGTTGAAACCCTTGATAGCACAAACACTGTATGCCACGCACCGCCGCTTGCTGTGATCTGTGACTAATCCTGCGGGCTCTGCAGAGAAAGGTGAGGGAGTCGGAACTGCGGACGGCCTGCCTGGAAAGGGTGACGTCACCTCTATTTGCGCATGCGCGGCGCCACTGATGCAGAGATTTATCATCCTGCTCTTTGTGTTGAGGGGTGCGTGTGCACGCGCGCGTTTCCCCTAAATAAACCAATGAGTAAAATTAGGTAATTACCACCAAGACTTGGTACTAATAGTAACCCTCCAGCTTACTGGAGTGTTCCTTTTTGTTGTTGTTTCAGAATGCTGCTTTATTTATTAACACATTTTTATTACTGCTACAACCTGTGTTTCTGAAGGTGTAGAATTTTATTTTTCAGTTACTCCCATTTTTGATCTTCCCATCAAGTACTAAAGTAGTATAGCTGACAGGCAAATGAGACCTTTGAAAATGGATGAAGAGCAGTTTGTCTTGTGGATTGTTTCTTAAAGACAAATCCCAGTGCAGGAGGTAAGGCAGACGGTTCGGAACAAGGCGTCAGTTCATTCCGTTCAGCCCAAATGATCAAGAGATAACTATGGTTTTTTTCTAACACTTTTTACTTCACAAGAAAAAAGAAAAATCAAACGATTTGACTCGTTTAATTGAAGAATACATAAAATTTCAAATTACTAATATCTGCCAGTAGTCCTGGGAGAAATAAGGGATTAAAAAAAAATGATCCTGTGTCTTAGTTTAAAAAGTTTAAATTTGATATATATATATATATATATATATATTTTTTTTTTTTACCTCATCTGACTTATTTCACCTTAATTAGCTCTTTCTTTTTTCTTCAATAATGCCACAATTGGGCGCCTGGGAGGCTCAGTCGGTTAAGCGTCTGCCTTCGGCTCAGGTCATGATCCCAGGGTCCTGGGATCAAGTCCCACATCGGGCTCCCTGCTCAGCGGGGAGCCTCCTCCCTCTGCCCCTCACCCTGCTTGTGCTTTCTCTCTCTCAAATAAATAAAATCTTAAAAAAATAAATTGTAAAAAGAATCTAGCCTCTTTCTGCACTCTTTAGTTAGGTCTGTGTAATTTAAAAGTATCTAAATTAAGAAACAGGTATAACTAAATGTCCTCCGACTTTGACCCCTCGTTATCACTTTTCAAGCTGCTTTTCTTTTTGTCTAATTTTACCAAGAGTAATTTCTCTGGCACCCCCTTTTACCTATTAGTGGCATTTTCAAACTCTCTTGGTAGCACTGAGAAGTAAAACTGCTGTTGACTCGTGGTCTGTGACACAAAGATGTGGTCTGAGAACTCAGGAGCATTGCTCCAAGGTGGCATTTGCCATCCCTTTCTCTCCGCATGAGCATGGGTGGGGTGGGGTGGGGGGAGCTGTGTGCTTATAGGGATAGTCCTGGAGCGTATCCTTTTGATCCAAAAGTTTAGACAGCACAGCTAGCTCCTTTAATGCACAAGGAAGGAGCACAGTAGGAGTTGTCTTATCTGCAGTGTAATCTAGAATCACTGGACTAGCACAGAAGCCATGTATTTGGAATTTTTTTTTTTAAATAGTTGCACACTCTGTTTTCATAAGTAGCTCTTCAGGGCATAGAACAGAATCTGCCTTTTTGATCTGAGGATGTTTCATGGCTGAGTTCTTCCTGCTTTTTATTAAAAGTTACATGATATATTTAATCTAGCTTTATGGTATGTATACATGCTTCCTTAGCCTTTTGTATGGGGTGTGTTTTTTAAAATGGAAATGAGATTAAAGATAATACGTAGGTGACTGCCATAATAGTGACAAACTCAGTTTCTTTGCGGTTATTGTTACATTTCTGCTTTTAAAAATTTTCTATTTTGGAAAAGTTTTGACTGTTTTAATGAAATTCCCATCTCTTTTTCTGTGACATATTCAACAAAAATATTGTGGTAAAACTGAAGAATTTATATTCTACTCTATGTTTGGACGTGTATGTATATCACGATAGAAGCATAACCCACTTCAAAACCAGTTTAACCCTGGATTCATGTGCCTTTCCTCCTCTAACAAAACTGTGGGTCTTACTTAATTTAGGGGAGAAATTCAGGAACTGATAGGCTTAAAGTAACTATAATTTTTAGAAACTAAAACACAGGAGTGAGTCTGTGGTTTCTAGTGGGTCATAGGAAATCGAGATTTTGGTTGTGAAGTTTCGTTTACTTCACCTTGTTTTCACCTCAGTGTGCTATTCTTCCCGTGGGGTGGCCTGGAACATGGCAGCTCTAACTTCCATCATCCACTCCATAAAGGGTAGTAATAAATGGGTTGTTTCAGAGAGTCAGCAGGAATTGGTAAGGATGCTTTGGAATTATCCTGTAAGTCACGGAGTCCTCTTGTGAGGTGCCAGCACTAGGATTAGGACAGTCTAACTTGTTGAGCGTTGTGTGAGATGGGCTAGACCCTCAAGTGGGGCTTCGGTTTCTGTAGAGTGTGAGAATCCAGGACAGCAGGCAGCTGGTGGTCCTTCTCGGAGGGCTTGGCTGTGTCCTGGCCAGGGCTTCTGTGGGGGCAGAGGCAGTGTGCGAATGGGGGAAAGCCTGTGTTTTCTTATCTGGTAGCAATAGAAGGGGGATCCTCTTTTCAGATCCCTGTAGATTGCAATCCACAGTTAAGGCTTAGTTCTTCCTACTGTTTCTATCATTTGATTTGCCTCTTCATTTGTCCAGGCCCCCTAGCACTCTGGGCTGCTCGTGGAACTTTTCATATGGTGCCTTGCCATAGGTATTTATAAACTGGTCTTCATGAGGGCCGCCATGCTGCCTAATTCCTCTTTGTAGTTTACCCTACTGACATCTCTGTCCACCCCAGATGGAATTGAGATGCAATCTGTCTTTGTAGACGTGTCCAGTGAATTACCCAACGACTGGCAATGAATTGCTGAGACTAGATTGCATCCATTCAAGAGTTTTGAAGGAACCTTAAGGATGAAATTGCAGAACTCTTGGCTCTTGTTTTGCCTTTTATAAATAGCCACTGTTTTTAAGAGCTTGGTGGGTTGCCAGCACACAAAGCTTGGTATATTGGAAAGCAAAATGGCCTGATGATGTAGAGGTGTGGGTTCTGTGTTGAGCCCTTACATGACCAGAGAGGTCATGCTGCTCTATCTCTTGGACCTTGGGATCCTTCTCAGGATGTGTTCACTGCTGTCTTTGTGCAGCAACTCTGGTGATTGTCAATATCATGGTTAATCCTTGTTAAACTGGGTTCTTAGTATACATATGAGTATTCTGTGGGCAGGAGAGATTTACTTAATCAAATCACACCATTAATTTAGTCATTCTTTGCTTCTATGAATGATATATTGCAGAGGCTGGATTCTGTTACATTCTTCCTCAAAGTGCTGATTTTGTTGTTTGCTTGCTTTGGCAGGCTGCTAATTTGGCTGGACTCAAGCTACGGCCCATCTCGTCTGCCCCAACGTGAATCTCAGTCAGATACTTTGTAGCTTGGAGCTTGCCTCCTACAAGCAAAGCTCAGGGGAGAGCCAGAGATTTGGGCCAAGATTATACCCAGAATTTGGGGCTCCTCTGCTCCTTTCCACAGTTTCTCCTCAGCTACTGAGGTTGCCCTGAGCTGTGTCCTGGTTCATGTGCTGGCAGCTCCATGTGGCTTAGCCTGCACCCTGTTCTCAGGCTAAAAGCCCCAGTCCAGTGCTCTCAATGCCCTTGCCTTTTTTCCCAAGTGGGTCTCCCTGCTTTGGGTTACTCTGCAGCCTTGAGACGGTTGATTTTTTTTTTTTATAGGTTTCCTCTGTGGCACGGCTGGTTCCCCAGGGGCTACTCAGACACGTCACAGGTGGAAGCCCCGGTTCATTGAGAGAGAGCTTTCCTTGCTCTCTCAATCCAGGTCTTCATCTTTCATTGTTGTGTTACCAAGCTACCATCCTGGGGCATTCCTTGTACTACTTCGGCAAAAACAAACAGGAAAATAGCGATGGGGCAGTGGTCTTTTATTTTTCCTAGAGATTGCTCAGCCAGTAATGATAGTTTCTCGTTTTGATGAGGATGGCCAGCATCCTGAACCTAGATTTCCTCTGTTCGAGACCTCCAGGAGAAATATGTCGAGGCATTATTATGAGCATGAACATTTTTGACCCCAGCCTTTGGGGGCCTTTGCCCTGGTGAGCTGGGCCAGACACGTTTGGGCTGCAAGAATTCCTTATCTTAGATGGATGTTGGCTTGGCCTAAATTGCTTGCTGCGTGCTTCTTTTCCATGATCTCTCCATTTGCCTTCGACGATATTGGGCATGGGGAGAATTAGTTTCACAGTTGAGGAGAGGGTCTCAGCCACCTTCTGAAGCAGGTGGCACTGGGCCATCTTATCCCACTAACCAGTGACATTCCTCCAGGGGGGCATGACCCAGAAAGCCTGGAAGGGTAGAGTCTAAAGGGAGCTGTGGCCAGTGTCCGGCTATTTATAATCCCTGCTCTCCTCACTGCCACTGTTTATTTTTAACCACACCAGACTCTGGGAAGGAAAGGAGGAGGGGGAGGAGGAGGCTTTGCGCTCCCCCTAGAGGCTTCAGCGTGCCACCAAACCGCGCGTTTAAAACATGATGTTGCTGCTTTAGTTGCATTCATCTACAGGATTCAGATGAAGATTTTTGAAATGATCTGGACTGGTTTCATATCCTGTGTTTTTGGGGACCAGATCTTTATTGCTACGAGTGGCCTGGAGCCTGCTTGGTACCGGAGCCTTTGGATCTATGTGTAAATCATTGTTTGACATTAAAATAGAAGATAATTCTGTAATCACAGTCTTTCAGATGCTTTGAGATGATATTTCTAAAGCTGATTTAATGGGTGTGAGGAAAGCTGCTGTGTTGACATTGGATAGACTGGGTAAGAAGTTAAATGTCACTCAAGCAACATAGTAACTTGAATTTCTCCTTTTGTATTTCAGGGTTTCGAAAAAATGATGAAATGAAAGCTATGGATGTTTTGCCAATTTTAAAGGAAAAAGTTGCATACCTTTCAGGTAAAGTTGAACTTTCTACTCTGCTTTACTGTTTCTTCTGACTGCTTTCTGATACAGTATTAGAGTATCAGAGTCTGAAATACCACAGTCATTCACCTGCCACACACATTAAAGCACTGGTGTTTCAGTGGATTTTAATTGCTTAATTCTTGTAACATTTTCCTGAGAAATTAGTGCCTAAAGCATTTTCTCCTAGCGGGTAGGCACATTATAAGTCAGATAGCACGGGTGAGTAAGATATGTTTGTGTCTGTCATTCAACAAACATTTGATGTTTTTCCCCATTCGATTAAGTAAAGCAACTGATTGTTTAAAAGTTTAAAAGTCCATCATCTGGGCACCTGGATGGCTCAGTTGGTTAAACATCTGCCTTTGGCTCGGGTCATGATCCTCTGGGTCCTGGGATGGAGTCCCCTCATCGGGCTCCCTGCTCAGTGGGGAGTCGGCTTCTCCCTCTGCCTCTGTCTGCCACTCCCCCTGCTTGTGCTCTCTGTCAAATAAATAAATAAAATCTTAAAAAAAAAAAAAAAAGTCCATCTTCCTGAAATTGATGGGAATGTGACCTTACTGGATGTGTCCTGATTTCCTTGCCTTGGTTTCTTGTTCCCTGACCCTGGAGTTTCTAGAACCCATGTTATGGACTATGAAAGCCCCAGTGATCTCTGCCAGCTGGGTCCTCCCCTCACCTGTACATCCTGGCCCTCCTGTAAGGTGGGGACGTCGAGGCCAGACTCTCAGGCTTTGGGGCACTGGAGGGTCAGCCTTAGGGCTGTTTCTCTGGGGGCCTGCTCTACATGAACAGAAGAGCCGTTGGGTTTTTTACCTTTTTGGCACGAGTTCACTTGTTACAAAACAAAGGTTTGCAGATTTTTCTGCTCTGTTGTAGCAGGAAGTAAAGTGTGTGGAGCGTCATGTGCTTTTAGATGGTCTTCCTGGATGTGTTTCCCCTGATAATTTTTTATCTTTCTCAAACAGGCATAATATGCTGATCTGATGTCTCCTTTTGAACACATTGTATTTTAAACGTATAACACCACCAGCTGCTTTTATATGTGGGGTGTGTCCTTTTGGCATGCCGAACGGGGCTATATTTAGGGCGCAGCTCCTCATGGTGCTTTTGCTAATCTCACCTTGGTGGCCAGTGGTGTTTCCTGGTGCCCCTCGTAAACACTGTTTGCTGATTTGGCTCAAGTGAGTCTTAATTCAGAATGCACTTGGAATGTTAATAGAAGTTCATGAAAAGAAGATGCTTTAGGTAGTTGGGAATACATGCTTAAAAAAAAAGTCCCCTCCTGGCTTGTAGTACACCAAATTTTAAAAGTAGCCTTTGCTCTTTCCTAATCACTTAGTGACAAACTGCATAATGTGGACTCGTGCCGCGGTTTGTCAGCTCCTGAGTTTGTAGTTGACAGATGGATTTTAATGAAAAGCTTCCACTTATAAATAGCAGAGGCGTCTGTAGGAGGACCTAAAGCCAATTCCACATGTTCCTCAGTTTTTGGATGTTTAAAGTTTGGATCTGTGGTGAGAACGCTTGTTTCTTTGGTTAAGCTCCTGGAGACGGGCATGTCAAGCGCAGGGGAAGGTTAAGGTTGATGATTTTTACTTGTACTCATTCTTTATTAGGCATTTAATACAGAATGCCTCATTTGATGTCATTTTTGTCTAAGTTACTATCAGAATTAAAACTATTTCCCTTTTAACCTGATTGAAGAAATAAAATCATCGGTTTTTCAGAGTTTATCATGACTCATTACTCAAACCTGAAATTCTGCAGGGTTAGTTAAAGTTGGGTCTCTTTAGTGGGGAGGGAAGTTGTGCACTGCAGCAAACTAGTCTGGAACTGTTGTTAAATATCTGAGACTTTGGCCAGCTGTGTTGGTTAAATGAGGTTGGTAGGTGCCATCACAGTTTTATAGTATTTCCTACTTTATGATCAGAATTGACAAGTTATGTTAGCATGATGTCATTTGCTGTTTTTCTTAGGCTTGCTGTTATTTTGTTTAGGAAGAGAAAAGGGAAAAACCCCCACTAAATTAAAAACCTTAATTTTAAAAAGTTAAAAACGTTACTTGCATGTTGATTTCTTTGTGTGCATAAAAGGTTTACAGTGAAAGAATAAACTTTTGAAAAATTTATACCTCTGATCCTGTTTTTTAAAATCTGTTTTATTGAGATGTAGTCCACAACCATAAAATCTACCCTTTAAAAGTGTATGATTCAGTGGATTTTAGGGTTTTCACAAGGTTGTGAAACTTATCACCATGGTCGAATCCCAGCACACTTGATTACCTCCAGAAGAACCCCACGCCCAGTCCCCATTTCCTCTACCGCCTGGCTCGGGCAACTGCTAATCTACTTTCTGCTCTGACCCCATTTTTTAAAATATTAGGGGATATTTATTGTGGTACGTTTGTAAAAGCTCTTTTTGTGAGTAGCTTTTAGTAAATTAAATCTAAGTGGAATAACTAGGGCTTTGACAAAGCAGGCCAGAATATCAGTGATTCCATGAGATACTTATTAGGTCAAAATCTCTAAAAACCCAGTGGGGATTCTTTGAACCTGAGTATTTCTGATCCTCAGTCTCATCTCCAGGTACCGTAGAAAGCAGTCCTCACCACATAGAGGTAAGGCGGCAAAGTACTTACTAACTCCTGCGGAGGGTGAATTCAGTGAGGTGGCCAGCCTGACTTCATGCTTCAGGTCGGGAGCAGGGGCAGTAAAATAGGGTTTTATAGTTTATAATTAACATTTTATTTGATATATATGTTAATGTGTTACATGTATTGTCCTAGTGTGGACATCATATGGTGTGTGTGTGTGTGTGTATATATATATATATATATATATATATATATATATATATATATATATAAAATGTCCACCCTATGCCACTAGGTGCTAGGGTTTGGGCATCAAAAGAGCTCACAGACTACCATGAGAATTAAGAACACTTTTTTCCCCTTAACCTTTTATAAGACATTTCAGCATCCAAAAGGAGAGAGAATAATACAATGAATTTCCATGAACCGTGGTTCACTTCAGTAATCTTGTCATCTGTATTCCTGTAAAAGCTTTGGAAAAAAACCTCAATACCATTAACAGCCCTAAAAAATGAGTAGTAATTCTTTACTATAAAAATAGGCCAATCGATATTCAGATTTTCCTGCTTGTCTCGTAATTTGTTTCACAGGATACACATGGCAATTGGTTGCTTGCTCTGTGTTTCTCAGTCTATAGGTTCTTACTCTTGTCTTATCCCCTTATGTTAATTATTAGATGAGGAGACTTTTTCTGAAGATTTCCTTACATTTTAGCTTTTGCTGGTTGCACCCATGGGTAGCCATTTAATATGTTCTCCTTCCCCTGTGTTTCCTGTAAACTAGGAGCTGGATCTTGAGGCTTGATAGGACCTAGGTTAGATTTTGCAGGAAGAAGGCAAAAAATCCTTAATGGGTGGTGGTAGGTGGTTTCTACTGGGAGTTCTACTGGGGGAGTCTGGCTGTCTCCTTTTTTATGATGTCAAGCATTCACTGATGATCATGGTTTAGGTCTAGTATTTTATCACAGTTGCAAAATGGTGACATTCTAATTACATCCTTTCTTCTTTATCAACTTAGCTATTCTATAAAAAGAAGTGTTCCATCATCAGTTTTTTGGTTCTCCTGAGAACATAGTTAATACAAGAAAAGGATAAATGATTGATTCTTGTCCTTTACCAGTTTTCAGACTAATGAAAAAGAATGATCACTGGTCATTTCAGACTGATAAAAAAAAAACTTTGCTTTTTAATGTTTGATGTGTTTCAGTTGATTGCCAAATTTTAAAAAATCTCTTATGAAGTTAAAATTTTCTCATCTTAGGCCCAGTGGGAGTGTCTTCAGATTGGCTCCTTGAATCTGTGCACTGCAGTCCTCCAGGTTCTCTTTTTGCTGGTGAGACAGGGTGTTGCAGGCCCAGCTCGTCTGTCCTATTCCACATCTGGAGCCAGCCATTTCTCCAAAGTGTGCTGGTTCCTTTGCGTGGGAGAAAGGCGCAGGGTGCTGCAGAAGCTCGCTGTTCCTGGCTGGGTCAATGTTTCTGTGCTCTTCAGCAGATACATCTAGGAAATATGTGTATAGATAATTTTTTTTTTTTTTAAGTAAGATGACTTCATAGTAAAGTTTCTAATTCAGATTTAGGATTACAGGTATTTTTCTTTGATTTTATATTTGTGTCTCCTTTTCCTTATACTAAAAATCTTGAGTTCCTACTCTCATCAACATAATTGCTTATTTATATTTTAACACTGATGTTATTGCCACACTGTGACTACCAAATGTAATCTAATACTTCTGTTGTCCTAAGGGTATATGCCCCTAGGAACACACAGTCCTGTTACTGTGCTTTAAAATCACATAAACTAGCTCCTCTCTGTGTGGGTCAGGTTCCTGCCAACTTGAAACTCCAGATCATATGTTTCATTTTGTTTTACAGTTGTAAAGCTTAAAAAAAAAAAAACCACCTAATCTTGCTTTAGTATTAAGTAAAATGTGTACATCATTCCAGGGCTAAAAACTAAAAAAAATTTAAAGTACAAAGAAATGTAGTTTTTTTTCCCCCTGCCTCTTCAACCCTGTACCTTTCCTCCACCAAAGGAAACCTTTTTTTGTTTTTGTTTTCTTTAGTTTTCTGTTTTTTTTCCTTACACTTGTAAAACAGTGCTCTCTTTCTCTCTGTCTCACCGCCCCCCCCCCCCGCCCCAGTCCATTCTCCTTTCCTCCCTCCCTGAGATAAACAGTCATGTATTTTCCATTTTCTCTGCTTGCTGTTAAATTTTAACAGTATTCTGGAGAACAGAATATTAGTACATACAGAGATTCCACATTCCTTTTACAGTTGTTTAAACTGGACTGTGTGTATACAGCACACTGGGTTCAGTCGTTTGCCTATTGATAGACATTTGGGTTGCCGTTTTAGAAGGCATTTTTGGGGTGGGGCAAGGTGAACATCATTCACCTTTGCAAGTGGGGGTATTGACAGGAATGTAGGATTTGATTGCCCAGAGGTTTGCTGTCAGGATTGGGACTACTGACCATAGTTTTTCTTGTTCTAGTTTTGCAGAGTTCTACATTTTCTGGAAAGGGGGGAGGGTACCTCCCATCCATCTGGGATATTCTCGTTAGCCTCTGGTACAGTCTGAGGCCATGTGACAGACTGGAAGCCTGGGTATAGCCAGAGGCTCCCCAAGCGCCCCCTCAAGAGTCCCCTTAGCGTTTCCATTCGAAATGCTCTAAGCCGGTTTCTAGTGCTCAGGACTGGGCTGCAGGAGGTGAGCATGGGAGGGTTTGGAGCTGTGGAGCTGCTGGCCTTGGCTACCGCTAGAGCAGGGGCCCAGTGACCACCTTCATAACAGAGTTTTCTTAGCTGATAGCAGACTTAATAGATTGTAGCCATAATTTCTCCTTCACAAACTGTGCCTTTTCAGGGCTTCCTTTGTAAAAGTCTACTTTTCATGATCTGTGAGGTAGACTGCTCCTCGGGGGAGGGAGGCATAAAGAATCATTTTCACTGGTATAATCCAGAAATTCAAATAAGGATCATACAAGAAAAATACAGTGGGTTCACTGAGATTTACATCATACTCCTCAAAGCAGGTATGGCTGCCTTAGAAGAGAAGGGTGAAAGGTGAGTTCTTAATTGATTTAAAGAAAAAGGGGCAACTCTGAATCTAGCTGCTTTTGTGGTCATTCTGGGCCATGCTGCTCCAGAGCCCAAGTCCTCTGGACTTGGACCTTTTAGAAGAGAAAATAAGCATCACTGGGTTTAAGGAAGGGCCACACAGACAGCTGCAGCTGCTTTCTTTCTCATGTTAACAAGCACCTCAGTCTGTTTAGCATCTCTGTGTGTGTGTGTGTTTAAGATTTATTTATTTGAGAGAGGGAGAGGGAGAGGGAGAGAGGGAGAGGGAGAGGGAGGGAGAGAGAGAGAGAGAGAGAGAGAGAGGACACAAGCGGGAGGGGCAGAGGAAGAGGGAGAGAGAATCTCAGGCAGACTTGACGCTGAGCGCAGAGCCTGACCCGGGACTGGATCCCAAGACCCTGCGATCACGACCTGAGCCGAAATGAAGAGTCAGACGCTTAACCGACTGCACCAGACAGGAGCCCCTATGTGTGTGTTTCTATAGGAAAGTTCATTAGGCATGTCTGTTTTTAACTTCCTGATACTGAAAGTAGGTATTTTTAATTAACTTTGTGTGGAATATAGATGAATCCATTCATTCAGCAGATAATTTATTGAGTATGCTTTTTGTTCCAGTCTCTTACTAGGCCTTGAAGGTATATACTGATGTCAGTGAATGAGCAAACCTGCCTCCATAGAGCTTCCATTTAGTGGGCGGGACAGACAAAGAAAAAGACTGTGTAAATCATATAATTGACTAGAAAGTGAGAGGTGCCTGACAGAAATATAAGGGAGTATGGGGAGAACTGTAAGAATCAAAAATAAAACAGTGTCATTATGAACAAAAACTACACTTTCTGTTTTGTTTTGTTTGACTAAAACAGCATTTGGGTATGCAGATGATCCTTAGCGAGCTACTAGTTTTTGACGACAGACATGGAGCAGTCCAGAGACTGGGCCGCTCTCATACTTAGACATACTGGACGTTGGTAGATGCAGGAAATGGATTTCTTGCCCTTTTCTTTGTAGAAACTAAGGCACTGGGATTCCCGTCTATAAAACGGGACTGACGTGTGTCCCACCTCCCTCACCCTGAGGCTGCAGGTCGACATCACATCCCTCTGAGTAGATCCAGCAGGTGAAGCTTTGATGAGCTGGAGCATCATTCTTGTTACTAGTTCAGGAGCAAGAACTTTAAAGTTGTCACTTTTTTCCTTCACAGCCTGACAGTGTTTCTATTTGTGTACCTTGTGTGTTTGTGACATTGGCACCATGTTAAATCTTGGAGAACACCATCCAAATACGCATCCGCGCCATTGACTTTAGGCTCCTTGAGGCTCAGAGACCATGCTTCTTTGAACTAATACTGTGTCTCATCGGTTCTCAGATTTTTTTTTTTTTTTAAACCTCACTGGGAGGGGTCAGCAGGTGGGTGACTGGCACCTGCCTGTCACTGACTACGACATCACAGGTCGGAAGATGTGCCCGATGCAGGGAGGTTAGCAAACAAAAGCCAATTATTAAATTATTTAAATAGAGACTCTGCAGTTTTTACTTCATAAGTGATTTTTGATGAAGTTTTAAAACTATTGAGTTTTCTGAAGCTCTGTTCTGGGAAAAGGAAAAAGAGAAAGTGGTTTTTTTTCCCCCCTCTTAAAGGTCAAATTTGGGTTTACGGAGGCTTTTCTTTAGGACATAAGTGAGAGCCTATTTGGTGGATGAGCTTGCGGGCAGCTCTCAGGGGACTCTCCATTAGCGCTACCAGCTTGGGGAAAATCTCTAGTTAAAAGGTGAAGCAGCACAACAGGCAGGCAGTCAGGACGTGTGCACAGACGGCTGTGCGCGGTGTGCACACACGGCTGTGTGCGGTATGCACACCTGTTGATTGTCCACGTGAGAGTCCTTGATAGGCAGGCTTTGGATTCTTCTTTTCGCACCCACAGTGGAGTGTGCCTTGCTTGCTTGGTGAGATATGATGACCCCAGAGGGAGGAGAGACGAGCATGGGTCATTGTCATCTAGTCTCCCTACTGAATCAAATGTTATGTCGCATTTAAAAAATACAGAATGGTGGTCCAGGAAAACGTTAGATGCTGTTCTTTTTACCAAAAGTGGGGTAAATGTTTTAACCCAAATCTCATACTGTATTTTTAAGAACTCAAATTTTTGTAAAATATGTTGTTCCACAATATTTTTTAAAAGATTTTATTTATTTCAGAGAGAGCGCTCGCAGATAGGGGGAGGGGCAGAGAGAGAAGCAGACTCCTCGCTGAGCAGGGAGCCCGATGCAAGGCTTTTCCCAGGACCCTGGGATTATGACCTGAGCCGAAGGCAGACGCCTAGCCACCCAGGCACCTGATCCACAATATTTTTGATGAAGGAGACTGATTCTCTTTTTGGAAAGTATCAAAGATGTTGGGAGAGTTAAAAAAAAATACTGAATTGTTGCCTGTCTTATCTTGGGGATAAGAAGTATTCCCCCAAAACTTGGGCCATTGATTTTACCCTAAAAATACTATCCAAGAAGGTTACTTGGTGATGACACTCTGGCATTTATAACAGAACTGCTGCTTACTTTTAATAGTACCTTTCATTCATTAAAAAGCTTAGAACCATCATTCAGTTGTCCTTCTGACATTTTTACTACTCTAATTTAGAGAGATTTTCTAAATTTTTGTCAGGGCAAAGGACCCAGCTGTGACCATGTGACATAGTCCCTTTTTTTTTTTTTTTTTTGGTAATTTCGTTTATTTTAAGTAATCTCTACACGCAACATGGGATGTGAACTCACAGCCTGAGATCAGGAGTTGCACACTCTTCTGACTAGGCAGCCAGATCCTCCCCTCCCCCATCTTTATTTAAGCTCTTTGAGCTTTAGTATCTTTAATTATAAAGCTGGAAGGGTAAAACCTCTTAACAGGGTCATTGTGATGTTGAAATCAGAGCACGTGTAAAGGACTTGATACCATATCTAGCATGTATCAGTGGCTATGGTTTCGTGTTGTTCCCATTTAATACATGAATTACTGGATTTATAAATAATTTAATACTTTTCTAGATTGCATGACCTAACAGTACATGTGGATCATTTTAGTGTTCAGAATCAAAATTGAGTTTCATTATTGTTCAGAGGGACTATTAACCATTCTAGGAAATTATAAAAATCTATATTGGTGAAATATGTTTTTAAAATACCAGTATCTTGTGCTGAATCCTTTTTTGGCTTTTCTAAAAGGAAATAATCTGGTTTTCTGTTAATGTTTGCTTGGTTTTTAGTTTTACCTTTGCTAATGAAGTAAATAAGATGAGAAAATAATGAAGAGTTTCATGTTGTGACTTGAATTTTGTGGTCTTACTGCTCTACTTCTGAAGACAGTTGACCAGAGCTGTGAAACTAAGGAAGGATCCGCTTGGGAAGGCTAGATTTTCCTTCTCTGTTTTATTTTCTGAAAACATTGGTGGAGTAATAAAATATTTCTGGAAATTTCACCGAGAATATTCAGTGATACCAACAGACCTCATTAGGATTTTATGTATGCTCACGAGGGCTACATCTGCCTCTCTATGACAAGACAGTCCCTGAGATTTGTACTTAGTATGTGATGTAATTTTTCTAAACTCAAGCTAATGTAGTTCTCTTTTAAAATTCTTAAATGCCAGTCGCTTTATTTGTATGTGCGGCTTTGTGTGAGAGATGGGTGAGGCTTGACCGCTGGGGTTAGGTGCCGCCCTCAAGAGAGGAAGATGTCCTAGATCCCAGATGATAGAAAGTCATCATCAGCATAAAAATTTGAGGTCCATTCCTGTCTCTTTCCTTCAAGACTTAAAACCCGATTTGGTTGATAGCAAAGAGAGAGCTTGGAATGCTGGGGCGGGAAGGAGGGGGCAGTGTGGGGGACGACAGAAGGGCCTGGTAAGGCGTGAGGAGGCCGTGTTCAAGGGGAATGATGCCCATATACATGGAAACGTTGTCCACACATAAAACTGAAGTCGGAGGAGACACGTAGGAGGATAAAGATGAGGCCTTCTCTGCTGGCTTCCACGTGGTGGGCAGCACTCAGACTTGTTCTCCGGAGTCCCGGGAGGGGATGAAGTAGCCCAGCCACATGTCTGCCCAACCCCGACTCTTGCTGGTTGCACGCTCCTTCCTGGCCGTGCGGCTGCTGGAGGTAAAGCGTTGTGCGAGCGGTTGGGTCACGACGTTGGACCTCCAGGGGCGTCCAGAGTCCTGTCTTCTCTTGCTTTTGTCTAAGTGTGCTCCAAATGCTTGTTTTTCAGGTGGCAGAGATAAACGTGGAGGTCCCATTCTCACATTTCCGGCCCGCAGCAATCACGATAGAATACGACAGGAGGACCTCAGGAGACTCATTTCCTATCTAGCCTGTATCCCTAGGTGAGTTCTGTGCGGTTGTGGTTTGCCACTGTTGTGACCGTTCCAAGAAATGCGGCACTGCGCTCTCCAGAAGCCGCTGCACAGTGGCTTGAATTCCAAGCAGACCAGACAGTGCAGAACGAAAATCATCACCTCTGTCCTTAGTTCCATTTTGTGACCGTTCTGTCATGTTTCAACACTTCTGGGTGTGGGGACGAGAAGGTAGGCATCTTGCCCGGAGTGCTTTGTGGGGGGACGGTGGGGCTGGGGTTAGGATGCGGTGCCTCAGGTGGACCATCCTTGGTGACTCTGATAGCAAGACACTGCGCCCTGCAAGACCAGAAATGGAATGCTGTTTCTCACTATACGTTTCTGTCTTCATGCTGAGCTTCGGTTTCTGAAAAACATTCTCTTGATTTGTGGCATGAGGTTTGTGAGGCATTAAGAATCTTTACTAGCTAATATGCCCCGTTTGGGAACACCCATTCAATCCGAGACCCCCTTCATGATAAGGTGGTCGTTCGTGTGGATGCTAAAGAAAGACCAGGCAAAGCTTTATTTTCCAGATTACTTTTTGGAAAAGAGAGAACTGCTGTGATACAACCCAAGGTTGTAGTCATGCCTGCGCTAAGAAACTGTGTGTGTCTGGGTTGGAGGGCTCCTTCCCTGTGAGGAAAAGGAAAGGCACATACTAAAGGGGGCATAATCGATGTGCTAGAGCCAGGAGGCGTTTCCTCAGAGACGAAACTAGGATGTGTGGAAGAAAACTTGGTCATTATACGTAGGCTAGAGTAGACAGTAATGTTCACGAACGCTTACGCAAGAGAGTAATAAAAGGTGGTCAGTGGCATTGTTGAGGTTGAGAGGAGTGTGGTACATCTGCCACGGCACACGGGTTGGGACACTGCTGACCTTCTTTGGTTGACACCGAGCAGGGAAGGCAGCAGGGCCTGGTTGTGACCCATCCTTGCTGTGGCTGAGGCAAGTCCGCTTTCGCTGTTGACCACCTGACCTGCTGATGAAGTGGTTGGGTTTTCCGCTGTGGTCATCCTTTACGAGAAAACCATCACTCTGCATCATCAGTGACAACGTGATAAAGCCCTGCACTCGTATATGGAAAAGTTTACTCTTTCCTCCTACTCTGGTATTTTCTTGGGCCGTTGAACTGTTGAAACCATGGAATTAGAAAGGGCTTTAGAAGTTCTGTGCTACTCACTATCACTTATAAATAACAGTAGACTTGATAAGGACCACTTACAGAGTTCTGTGTGCTAGGTACTGTGCTAATGATGGAAGAAGAAACAAATGCAAAGGACAATGTAAACATCTCTGCCAATCAAAGTGATACTTGTATAGTGTAATTATGGAATGACTATATAATTTTGGCAGCTGGCTTTCTGGTTTAAAAATCCGTGTTGATTGTAACTTAAAAATTTCTTTTACTTCATTGATACTGTAAAAAGAATTGATTCATGTGTATTTTGGATCATCTGGATGACCCACTTAAGCCTGCAGAACTTCATTATGGTGAGCATACACAAAAG
The DNA here is from genome assembly GCF_009762305.2 of Zalophus californianus. Taxonomy (NCBI): domain Eukaryota; kingdom Metazoa; phylum Chordata; class Mammalia; order Carnivora; family Otariidae; genus Zalophus; species Zalophus californianus. Next base: position 142,792,031 of record NC_045599.1, on the reverse strand, counting down.
TAGTGAAACTATCACAGCAAACATCCACGTACCTGTCATCCGGCTTCAGTGATGACCAGATTTTGCCAATCTTGTTTTTCTCTGAGTTTCCCCCCGGAATAAAAAAATCGCAAGCTTCCTATCATTTCTCTTATAAATACTAAGCGTGTAGGGTGACCCCTCCACGGTCGAGCGCAGCCACTTCATCACCTAGATTTGCTTTTGTATTTATAATTCCAGGTGATAAGAAATGTCACTTTGCTTGCCCTGCGTTAATGACAAGAGAAGTGGGATTAACACGTAAATGATACGTTTCTCAAGGGATTAATGGGGGAAATTTCACTGTGGTCCAAACGGAGAGAAGTGGCAACAGAACCCATGGGTCTACCCTGGCCACCCAGGAGCTGCTTTGTCCCACTGTGCGCTTCGTGGCGGGAACATTGTTTTGTTAGAGCCGAGCAGTAGGGCCAAGAAAATTGTCAGCAAAATAATGGTGTGTGAATTTTTTTTTTTTGACTTGTGGCTTTCCTTGCACTTAAGTCTGATTATTTGTTGCCATAGTTCGAGAGTGGTATAAGTCATCCTGGGGGTCATGAGACTTCTTTTCCTGCCCATTTCTCCTGGCAGTTTCTGTGCGGTGAAGTTGGCCTTTTGCTGCCCCCCCCCCCCCAGTGGACAGTCACAGGGCCCCACGTTGCCAGATGTGGAGAAGCGTGCGCCATCCGGAAAGCATGGGCAGCAGACTCAGACCATCTGTTCCTTTTACCAGTTTTCTCATCTACGAAATGTGATAGTAATGTGTACTTCTTGGGATCATTGTGAGTGTGGAGTAAGATTACTTATGTACATGCCTAGTGCAGTGCCTGATACACAGTAGCTCCCTCAGAAAAAGTACGATAATTTCCATCTTTCCTACTTCCCCTCTTTTATTTTTCCCTCTGACATGTGCTCTAGAGTCCGGATATCTTGTTTTTCTTCTGCATGGCCTCTAGTCTGTCTTTGTGCCTCTTAAAATGTGGCCCTCGGAGGTAATCATAAGTGTGATCTGAGCAGTGGTGAGTAGTTTGAGTATTATTACTTGGGTCGCCTTCCCTTTCATTCCTCCCTCCTTTAAAAAAAAAAAAAAAGGAAAAGCAATTGGAGTAATAGAGTGACTTTCATAAAATTAATTTTCAAGGAAACTTTCCATTAACTATGTGTAAGAGAAGCAAGTCACAGTAGAACTTCTTGCTGGTCTAACTGGGATTCCCACACAGTGATGAAAATAACATCAGTCTTAGTACATCTCTAGGTGTTTATTGCTCTTATTGTTTGAATTACACTTATACTAATTATGTTTTAGAGCATTTTGCCTTCTTTAGAATGATTTATGGTAGCTACACGGATAAACTGTCTTTTGTCACCAGCAAAATAATGTGAGACTTCAATTAATTTGTTCATGAACATTCGTATTAAAAGATACTTTCTTCATCTAGAAACTAAAGAGCGTTTCTCTTTTTCAGAGACCAGCATTGAGAAGGGACCTTAATTTTATCTAACGTTTCTTTGTCTCACAGATAAAATGAGGTTCTTAGATGAAGCTGCCAGAATACCTGGTTGATGGTCACACGTCCCAGTGAGCAGCGTCTTCCGGGGGGAGGAGTGGCATGCATGCCTTCTCCTGGAGACAGCTGCCCACGTCCATTAGCTGCTCCTGAATAGAACTGGGTTTGCCAATCTTTGCAAGCCACTGCTTTCTTAACGAGGACTGGCTTTTAACTGGAAAAAGAGCCGGATTGAAAGGATGTGCCCTCCCAGCCCAGTTCACCTGCGATTTTCATTATTTAGAAGTTCCTGGGTGGTCAGTTCAATTGTGGAGGAAGGTGGATAGTGCGTCCTTTTGTAAACTCTGCAAGCTCAGGTACCTTCTGGTTGTGGTATTATCTAGCGTGTTCCTGTTGTCGAGCCTGGAGCTATTCAGTATGCCTTTCCTGCCCCTTTCGAGGGGAGGGGGCTGTGCTGTGTTCTGTACACAGCCTGCGGCGCTCTCTGAGGAGAGACCCTGGCTGCCCGAGTGATCTGGTGAAGGCTGATGCCTGAAGTCCGTCTAGCAGAGCTCCCACTGAGGCCATCAGGGGCCTGGCGTACGGTCTTCTGCCTCTGGTGTGTGGCAGCAGAGGGGGCATCCGGAGGAGAATGTCTCTGCTGGGGCGGGCTCCCTTTGCTCTGGCTGGTCTTGCCAGCCTGCCCACCCCATCAGGACCCAAAGAGGCCCAGAATGCTTCATTTCAGTGACTTGGGAGATTTGAGGAGACATTTCTGGAAGCCCTGTTTGCTTCTAGGATCTGTGAAGGAGGTCCATGCTGTGCTGTTCCCTGGTTTGTGGCCCAGGACCCACTGGAGACCTGGAGAAGCGCTATCATGAGGGGTGTCTGAGCCAAGTGTTAACTCATTTGGAGTTCATATTCCTATAGGAGTTGCAGACAGGAGTCCATCAAACCATTGCTGGCAGTTTCCACCTTTGAGTGAGAAGCTGGGCCGCTGTCAGCCTATGTCCTCGAGACGGCTTTCCCACCATGTGTCCAGGACCTGTGCTGTTGCCTGCTCAGGTTCTTGCCCCACAGACTTGTTTTTTGGAATTTTTTTTGTGCCATGTCTCTTACATGGCTGTAGCTGTGACAGGAACTTTATACATCTGTGAAATTTGGAGCGACAGTTACTGTGATGGCATGCATCAAGATAAGGAAAAGAAGGGCATTCCTGTGGGGATGGGGAGGGGAAGGGTAAAGGAGTGAGCTTATGCAAGAGAGCATGAAATTGGTTTTAAGTTTGACTTAATTTATTTTGGCTTTTTAACATCACTTAATGATAGCAATTAGTTTTCTGAGTTTTTAATTTATAAACTATATGAATTTATAACTATAAATAGTTTTTAGTTTCTCAGGTGATTACCTGAGGCAGAAAAATGTCCGATGTCTTTCCTCTAGGCCCAGTAATTCACGCTGGGTGAAACCTAAAGTTGTCATTATGCCCTCGGGGTCTTAGGTGTGTTTCCAAATACCTTCCCACAAGTCATTATCTGGCTCACGTCTGGCAGGGATCGGCAGCCTGCATGGACTCTGTGAGTCCACCACGAAACAGGATTCCAGTTGTTCCTGAAGTGTAAGGCTGTGCCAAAGCCTTCCTCAGTGCTTCCCCGTGAACGCTGCAGTTCTAACCAAGTGCGACTAAGTATTGTAACCTGTGTTCAAGGACACTTTGACTCTTGATTTCCTTTATTGCAGGAGTGCATTTCATATGTTTCCCATGTACTCAGGGGTTGAGATTTAGTAAAACTAATCATTTTTATTGCTTTATCAGGGTCATTGTTAAGAGAAGCTGGCTTTTTTGTTTAAATTTACCAGAACGTGGAGGGGCAGAACACAAAGGCTGTGGCACTTCCTTGGCCAGTGCTGAGGACCAGCCTCCTTACCACCATGGCCTTTCTGTCACTAGTACACCCGGGTGTAACGGACAAATAAGTCTCAGCATTACTGCGAAAATCCCTTTACCCCAAAGACCCTGCCAGAAGGGCGCCAAGGGCCCCTAGGGATCAGCGAACCATACTTGGGGAGCCTCTGAGATAGCTCAAGGGCCTGAACCAGTTAAAGGGGACGCAATGGGACACTGAAAAGCTCCCACCCTCACCAGTGCGCAGGTACAGGAGGTTTCAGCACCTGGGATCCTGGCAGGCTCCTGGGACTGCTGTTCATTGGTCTGTCACCCTCCCCACCTGGGCTCTGTGCACATTGTCAGGGGTCTGTCCCCATTAGCGCTCACCAAGGACCTTTGCTTATATAATAGCTCCTAGACAATGTATGTGATCATTTAGTGCACAAAAGATGAGAAATCCCCTGCCCTTCCCCCATCCCACCCACCCCCACCTGACAGCCCCACAGACATCAGGATGAAGGATGCAGAGTCAGCCTCACCTAGTGGGACTCTGGACCAGAGAAAGAGTTGCATGGTTTAAACCTGTTTTTTTCTTTTTCTCTAGTGAAGAGGTCTGCAAGCGAGGATTCACAGTGATCGTGGACATGCGTGGGTCCAAATGGGACTCCATTAAGCCTCTGCTGAAGATATTGCAAGAGTCCTTTCCCTGCTGCATTCATGTTGCACTGATAATCAAGCCAGACAACTTTTGGCAGAAACAGAGGACTAATTTTGGCAGTTCTAAATTTGAATTTGAGGTAACTTCCATGTGTAGCCAGACCAGTTAAACCAATAGGCATGGTTTATTAAAACTTGACTTTTTCCTCATCATTTTAGATAATAGGTTTTTAAAACCACATATTAAATGGGAACTGCACATCTTATATACATATGGCATGTAAAATTAGTTATTGCATAAAACAACAAAATTCAGTTCATTAATCACATTACCCTACTGGATTATTTCACCCAAGGGCGATTTAGGTTTTAGTTCTCTTGGTTTTTGGTGGTGGGGCTGCTGAGGTATAAGGCGTGTACCATAGAAAGAGGTTCCCTCTTACTTCTCTTGATAAAACAGCTTCACCTTTGAGTCCAGGTGGCTTTATGTGGCCTCAGATTCATCATTGCCTTAGCCTTGGGAATAAGGGAATGTTAGGGAGAGATACCCAACTTCACGTGTCCAGAAGAAACTTGAGTTTTCACCTTGTCCTTGATGATGGAGGGAATGATCCGTTCTGTATTTCATGCATCAGTTCTCTCGTTTATGAAACGGGAGGTACTCCTTTAAAAACTATGCAGAGTTCTGAATTCAACGGCGCATAAGGTCGCCGACTCTCAGACGGTGTGTGAGACAAGCCTCAACCTGCTGACTTCTTTTCCTTTCCACTGTCACCTCTCCTTCAGCTGCCAAGGCTTTGCCCAGGCTTTGATGTAGTTAGTGTAAGGAGATGATTATGGGAAGAAAGTATTCCGGCCAGCTTGAAACTTGATTCATGCCGTAATATTCTGTAATAGAATGTTTTCTTATAAGATCTCATAATTTTTGGTTGAGTAGCTTGTGCTGCTTCTAGCAAGTTTGCCCAAACAGTAGGTTTCAGTGAATGTATTCATGTGTGTTAAGGTAAACAACAACAGTAGTATTAAGCACATCGCACAAAATTAATTCTTAAGTTTTATGTTCCATGTTAACTTTTCAAAGTGTTTTCACATGTGCATTACTTGCATTTTTAAATCTCTTGTTGTGATTTTCAATCTGAAATCTGAATTTAGTTTGAATTTGAATTTGAAACTGCATTCAAGAGATTTAGGTAAAAGATGAAACCAGTAAGCCTTTCTCTTCACACAACTGAGAAGTGATTTTGGATGACAGTTTATTGGGTCTTACTATTTTCTTGATGCCAGATTTAAAGTGTGTTCCTTTTAATTATACATGTTCTAAGCAGAAACAATGGTTTAGCAATATAATGCACACAAATGTTTTCTAGTCCAATTTTGCTATCTTCCTCTGGGCCTTTAAAGTTATCTATATCAGCTTTTCTACTGAACTTACTGTCTCTACATTGTTACCAGCCTCTTTCTGTTAAGTGATTAGTTCCATGGATGTTATTAAAAGTCTGGACAGGTGAGACAGGAATGAACCTACAGTCACATTGCAAACAAAAGTGCAAGACTAGGAGCAGCCCTCTTTCTAGCTCTGTTGCTTTTTGCAGGTTCTCATGCCAGCCAGCGTGGAGCTGATACAGTCCTAGGTTTCTCTAAGGCTGGAAGTGATAGAGGTGGGGCTAAACCAGCCTTTCTCTGTTTTATTTTTTGGTTCTTAGGCTACAAATCTTTGTCCTTTAACTTTGTTTTTGCATTTAATGACCCCTCTCCCACCCCCCATGTTTTCCTTGAGGCACAATATTGATAGTAACCCTGCAGCACATGGTGTATATAGGTAGTGTGAGGTTAAGATTTTTCTTAGATTGTAAAGGACTAAAACGTGGTCGCTGTTAGATTGGAATGTAGTGCAAATTGAAATATCCCCTTCTACTACTCAGAATTGCGACCGATTGTTGAAATGAATGAAACATTCCCTCTGTCTTTAGCTTTATGGCAAGAGCTTCTGCCCCCCTGGCTGGCTAACCTTTGTATATTTTAGAAAGTTTCAAAAAGTCATTCATATCCTGTCATCTGCTACCTGATGAGAGGTGGAGTTAGGACCAGATGAGCCTTGATCGTGGTCTGGTTGGAGCATGTTTATCACTGAATAAGTAGCTCACAAATATGTGTCCTCAGAGGGAGGTGGCCCTTCATAGGGTTTTGGAAGCCCATGAGCAAGACAGGCGCTTGACTGCCGAGAGCAGGAGGCCTCTACAGAGTTTTCTGTCGGGAGTGAGATGGTAGAGTGGTGCGGATGAGAAAGAATGCACTGATGAAAGTAAAATTTCTAAATCATCTGCTCTGTATTGCGATTTAAGACATTTCCTGGTTACCATGCCTAAGATAGCATCTCATTTCTTTAGCTCTCATGAGATACATGTCCTGTAATTTTAGGTATTCTACTAGCGTGTTGTTCTAATGGACTTCTCTTTCACTGACTATACCGGTAATGTTTCTTTCATCTGCATTTGTTTTTATGGGGCCAGAACAAGGTATGTTTCTGTAAAGAGATTACTTGCTTTATGTTTGAAAATCTGTAAGTATTGCACATTGCATTATGATAAGACCACAGAAAATTGGTTCATCTTCTCATACATGATTTTTTTTCCCCTTAAGACAAATATGGTCTCTTTAGAAGGCCTTACCAAAGTAGTTGATCCTTCTCAGCTAACTCCCGAGTTTGATGGCTGCTTGGAATACAACCACGAAGAATGGATTGAAATCAGAGTTGCTTTTGAAGACTACATTAGCAATGCAACCCACATGCTCTCTCGGCTGGAGGAACTTCAGGACATCCTAGCCAAGAAAGAATTGCCTCAGGATTTAGAGGGGGCTCGGAACATGATCGAGGAGCATTCCCAGCTGAAGAAGAAAGTGATTAAGGCCCCCATAGAAGACTTGGATTTGGAGGGACAGAAGCTGCTCCAGAGGATTCAGAGCAGTGACAGCTTTCCCAAAAAGAACTCCGGCTCAGGCAATGCGGACCTGCAGGGCCTCCTTCCCAAGGTGTCCGCCATGTTGGACAGGCTGCACTCCACACGGCAGCACCTGCACCAGATGTGGCATGTACGAAAATTGAAACTGGACCAGTGCTTTCAGCTGAGGCTGTTCGAGCAGGACGCTGAGAAGGTAAAGGAGCAGGGGGAGGGCTTCCTGGACCGTTGGGTCCCAGCAGTCAAGGGGCTGCGTTGGTCGGGAGAGAGGGCCGAGGATGCATCAAGCACGCTTAGGGTTCACTGCGGCCATCTGCCCCCAGTCTGCCTTCCAGCTTTCCTCATGGTGCAGGCCCGGGCTTTTTCAGGAGCTATGAGTTCTTCATTACTGACGGTTCGGTCTAGCATGCCTATAGGATAGATGAGAAGGATATCTTGAGTTAAAAGGGTGACAGCTTTATATAGAATTTATATTATCGAAACCAATAATTACGTAGGTAATTTTGCCCCTAGCTGCTGCTGCACTCCTATAAAGTCAGTGACAGAACACCGTTCCGATCTATTATTGACCATGCTTTTAAAATAAAAGACCAATAAGGTGTTAAAAAGCATAGCTTCTGGGAAGTATGGGTGGTGATTACTTATGTCCTCATTTTATTCTCGTGCTGCAGACAAAACAGCTGGTCCAAGTGGATGCTCGTGTTACCAGCCAACTCTCTCTTAGCAATGCGGAAACAGGACACTTTAATTTAGAGGACTGTGTTGCAAGCCATGAACACGGGTGAATCGATCACTCTTAATTTGAGCTCATTGAATTTTTTTCACAGACAGGAAAATATTTTCTAAAGTTAAAAAAAACTACATCACAAATCTTTGATACAAAAGGACCTTTCAAACAGTGACAGTCCACTACTGTTGTTTGGCAAGCTTTTAATCTGTCAGTGTACTTGCCGTTTAAAAGAAGTGCCTTGTCAAAGACACTGGAAAAATCTTCCTTTCAATTACTAGAAAAAACAGTTGACTGTCTCTGGGATTCTGGTTCAGGTCATGATACCAGTCCAAATAATGATAGTTATTTCCTTTTGCTTTCGTGTTTTCCCTGTGAGCAACATAATTGACATCCTTTTCCAGGTAGCATCTGTATTGAACCTTGAGAGAGATGTCATCATTAAATTTTTTCCCCAGTCTTTCCTATTTTTATGGTAAATTTTATTGTTTGCATTTGCACAGTTTTTAAAATACTGTTTGCACTAAAACATATATGATCTTGTAGTCACCGGAATTGCTGTCAGTAATCTGTGAGCGTAGCAAAGCCCGTCCAGATACCTGAAAGACCCCAGTTTCACCTAACAGGTCTTTTCACTGAAGAGCAGTGTGGCCAGTCAAGCATTCATTATAGCAGGGAGGCTGGGTTGAGAGTCAAAGATTAGTTTTAATTAGCCAGGGGGATTTGAATATCTCTCTTTGCCTCTCTGTTCCTTAATTCCTCATCGGTCAAAGGAACACATGAGATAAGACTTTCTTCTAGATCGTGCAAGTTCGGAACAGCTTACTTAGAAGTCAAGGATCTTTTGGACCCAAATGCCTGAGAGGTTGTCAGAGCATAGACACTGCCCCTGATTGGCGTGGCCCTGCTCCTGAGCCTGCGCCAGTCATCTCTCTTTCTGGGGTGATTTCAAGTTGTCTTTTTTCATTCTGGTAGATGTTTGACTGGATCACACACAACAAGGGCCTGTTTCTGAACAGCTACACTGAGATTGGGACCAGCCATCCTCATGCGATGGAGCTCCAGACACAGCACAACCACTTTGCCATGAACTGTATGGTAAGATACTGTCTGAACAGATGTATCTTGTGTGTGAGTGGATTCTAGCAGATGGGAGGGATTTACACAGATGGTGTCCCAGCCCTCTGCCAGGAGGCCATGGGGGGCCTTTAGAGTTACTGGTGGTGGTAGCAGCTGACCTCCGAGCATGCGACGTTCTTGGTGTTAGCAGTACCTACAGCTTCCTTTAAGTTTTAAGCAAACAAAACTGTGAAAACAAGCAAACACATTAGTGAAACTTGAACCAATTACTTGGCCTGTTGAACATGGATGATTTTGAGGCCGGTTCCTGTGCTGTACCTCTTGGAGCCTGTAGGGGCTCTAGAAAAGCTGCTCGGTGGCCAAGTGAGTGTTCTGAGCAGAGCTGCCGTCAATTTGCTGGCTGCCCTTCATGAGGAAGAAATAAGCCAGTCTGCCTGGTTTCTACCTCGAGGGCATACTCTGGTTCTCTTAAAACATGAGATTTCTCTCCAAGTTGAACTGACATGGACCATGGCTGGAAGACCCTGCTCTATTTGAGGTTGATGCACTTGACTCCTTTGGCCTATTGTGACCAGTGTTGGGTTGTTGTAGGACCATTAAACAAAACAATAAAAAACCACAATTCTAAATAGTACTTTTGTTACATTTTTGGAGTTAATATAACTAAAATAAAACACTGAGTTCTACAGGATATATGTTATTTCTGTAGACAGTTAACCTTCTAGAAATTTGCTTTTCAGGGACAAGGAGTTTTGGTTTGGACTTTGAGCTAGTCTTATGAGAATTAACTACTCTTGGGCCTTATAACATTTGTTACAGAGCATTGAAGTGGTATAAAGACAGGATCTTTGTTTAAATTAATTCAGTAAGATGCCATTTAAATAAAGTTTGGACAACTGAGTGCTCCAGTTTAGGTAGTTTTAAAGATAACATCTAGTAATAAAATTTTTGTAATAGACTCTATCAAAAAAGCTTGGTATCTGTTCTAGAGTTTGAGGTAAGAGAATTTCTGGTTTCAAGTTTCAAACACGGGCATAGTTGCGGAGAACCAAAATGTTACCTTTGGAGGAAGCCTCTTAGAATTTCTTCCTAAGAAAGTTTTATCCATTTTTCAAGTTATTCTGAAACTGCAGCTAATGGTGGGCAGTGTGCAGTCCATTGTATCACATACTATAAAAACAAGAAACATGAAAATGTATTTTAGAAAAATGAGAACAGAAAATATACCGCCCCCCACCAGCATTATTAGTGGGACATTTAGGATCAAGAAAATGGTTAGTATGGTGTAGAAGACAGGAGTATGGGGTGGGTTAGGAATGCAGAGGTTTCTAATCTGAGCCTGCCAGTTAGCATGGTGACTTTGGGCAGTTCGTTTAGGCTCTACGAGCCTCAGTTTCCTAGTCTGTAAAGTGGGGATTATATCTGCCTTCCATGGAGTTCCATAATTTTATTTCTTCTGCATATGTAAAACACTAAGATAGTGCTGAATGCATAGTAAGTACTTGATAAATGGTAATTATTAGCAGTCATGTCATCACCATTAAATACCTTATTAAACAAAAGTATGGGTGATGTCCTTTTTTTGTTGTTTAAGTCTGTTTTCTGGTTCTTTACAATAAACTTCTCTTACTTTTCTAAGTTAAAGTTTTGTTTTTTTTTTTTAAGATTTTATTTATTTGAGAGAGACCGAGATAGAGAGAGCATAAGTGGGGGGAGAGGGAGAAACAGGCTCCCCCGCCAAGCAGGGAGACCAACATGGGGCTTCATCCCAGGATCCTGGGATCATGACCTGAGCTGAAGGCAGAAGGCGGACACTCAACCGACTGAGCCACCGAGGTGCCCCTCTAAGTTAAAGTTTTAATTGGAAGAGTGGGGTAACCCTGTGCCATGGTGGGTGGCAGCCCCCGGGGGAGCTTCCAGGCCTGTCTGGCCCCTTGTCCACTACCCCTCCATGAGTGCTTGGTACCCAGCTAGGACATTTCTTTATGCAGAGCAAGGGCCTGTTAACTTTCAGCCCTTTCTTGTGCTTCCTACAGTGTTTTAACCATTTTTTTGACAAAATGAAAATGCTAAATATCAATATACAGAGTTGACAGTCTCTAAAGCATGTTAAGGGATGCCAACAATTCTGCTTATTACACTATCACAGATACTTTTAAAAGCTATGATAAGGGCGCCTGGGTGGCTCAGTCGGTTAAGCATCTGCCTTCGGCTCAGGTCATGATCCCAGGGTCCCGGGATCGAGTCCCACATCGGCCTCCCTGCTCAGCGGGGAGCCTCCTCCTTCCTCTGCCCCTCACCCTGCTCGTGCTTTCTCTCTCTCTGTCTCAAATAAATAAATAAAATCTAAAAAAAAAAAAAAACTGTAATGATAAGAACTAGAGGTAGGTACTTTTAACAAAGGGAGTTCTATATTCTATCTTATGGGTTGTTTATTGGGCTGTGTGCCACCACGTTCCTTTATCTGTGTAGTCAGTGATGGAACGATGGGAAAGGTCTACTCCACAGACCCTCTACGCTCAGTACAGTCTGGGTGAGGATCTGAAAGTGACGCGGGACACCGTAACGGAATCTCGGTGGGAATGGGTGCCCTCAGTGGTTCCCACAGCGGAGCCGTCTGAATGGAGAGCTCTGCTCTGGATTCTAACAGAGGGCATCTGCGTATGCCCTTCCCGACACCTTTGGGGTTGATTTTCCTCTTTAATGTTACAAACACAACAAAAATTAGTAACTCTAGTCATCTGCACCTAGAGGGAGAGAACACATATGGGACGGGGAGGCATCAATTTTGACTAAAGGATGCTAGTTAGAGCATTATTGCCACAAGAGCCAGGGAGGCTGGTGTCCCACTGCCCATGGCCTTGGCTGACTGTCACAGCTTCACAGGAGCCCTGTCTCCCTGCCACTGTAGACACTGGTCATCTCTTGGTTGATTCTAGCCTTCAGATGCACCCAAAAGAGGAGCTCAGAGGCTGGAGTCTGTGGCTCTCTGATCCCGGAGTGACTCCATCTAGTTTTGATTTGGGTCAAAGTGGAGAGAAAAAATGGGTAGGGTAGGGTACAAGGAAAGAACAGACAGGTACGTTCTTCAGGGGGCTTCCTGGGTCGGCTGCGGATGAGGGGACCACGAGGAGGCTGTGCAGGGTGCGTGGCAGTGGCAGAGGGGCCCAGAGGGCCGCGGCGAGGAGGGAGAGGAGGCAGGAAAAATGGAGAGAGCTCTGGACAGCTTGGGTATTTAGATTTAGCAGCACAATTGGGAGGAGCCAATGAGGTGTGTACAGTTTTGGGGGACCCATCAAGAGGAGCAGTGTTGTGATGAAGAACGACAAACCTGGGGCGTGTTGAGGCGTGTGTTCCCACAGCTGCCTCTTCTGGACTAGCAACCTCGAAGGTGCCTTGAAGGCGGAAGGGAGCATAGCATAGCGAGAACTTGTTTTGAGGGACAGATGGGTACTTTTTTTCAGCCTCACACTGTTACTTTTGCAGTAAACTGGTGGGCTTGAAGATGGGCATTTCCGCAGAGTAGAAAACTTGATGGAAAGTTTGCACACGGCATTGCTCCCTTTCGTGCCTCCGTTCCTCTTCGTGGAGAAAGTGGATCCGTCTGCAGAAGATTCTCTGTTGGCACCACACAGACAACTTGGGGTCGTGTAGACGGGAGAGCTTGTTTCCGCACAGAGCAGCCTGTGGTTGCTCAGTGTGTAGTGTGTAGTTCCTGGGTTCTAGTTAGAAGCTGCAGTGTTGGGTTTTCTCCGTTCTGGGTGACTGCTTCTCAGTAGGCTTGCCATCTGGACCCTTGTCAGGATTCGAAGCCAGCAAGTGAGTAAGAGTATATTTGTGTGCACCCACTTGTGTACGTGATTGCTTTGTGCCTACCAGTCTGCCTCTCAGCTAGTTGATTTGTAATTTTGCAGTTTTAAAAATAGAAATTGAAACCAATATTTAGAGTTTGTGGTAATCAGAGAGCAAATACGTACACTGTTCTATACCAGGTGATTCTGCTGTTAAAAATGGAACTTAAGTTAGTGGGGCTGTGTTTTAGAAAGTGCTGTCATCCGCGGTTCCTACAAGGAAGCCTCTTGTTTGCCTTCCCTGACAAGCCCTCTTTCTCTCCCCCTTTTGCAGAACGTGTATGTAAATATAAACCGCATAATGTCGGTGGCAAATCGCTTGGTAGAGTCTGGCCACTACGCCTCTCAGCAGATTAAGCAGATTGCGAATCAGCTGGAGCAGGAGTGGAAGGCATTTGCGGCAGCCCTGGATGAGCGGAGTACCTTGCTGGACATGTCCTCCATTTTCCACCAGAAGGCTGAAAAGGTCAGTGCCTGGCACCCAAAGCCCACGAGGTGGTGACTGGAGCAGGTCCTCCCCCAGTACCCTCCCAACCTGCAGCCAGATCCGTGGAGGACTTGTGTGTGACACCTACAGTGCTTAAGAACATGAGCTCTGAAGTCAGGCAGCTGTGCGCTAAAACCCCAGTTGTCTGACCCTGTGCCGTGCGATCCTCAGCAAGTTACTTTGCCTCTCTGTTCCTTGGTTTTCTCATCTGTAAAGTGGAAATAAAAGTATCTACTTGAGAGGAGTGTTTTCTCATGTAAATGAGATAATGTGTATTAGGTGGCCTGGTATACAGTAGGTACTAATCAGTGGTAGCCACTGTTCTTTTTCCCTCTTCTCCCTTCTCCCCACTCTCCTTTCCCCTTCCCCCTCAGTACTGTCACTTTAGTATTCTGATAGGATGCTTTGGCAGCAAGTAATAATGCCTATTAGGTTTAAATATCAGTGCTTTGCTTTTCTCACAAAACAAGAAGTTGCAAAGTATGGGAGTTCTAGCCATACAGCGATGTCAGGCCTGGGGTCTGCTCCTCTTGGGTTGCCTTGGCCTTCCTGACATGGCCACAGAGATGGTGCCACAGCCCCTGCACCTCAAGCATGGTGTCCACTGTAGCCGGGATGGTGGTGCCTGTCACTTTTTTCAGGGAAGCATTATTTTCAGAAGGTCCCTCCATCCCCACACACCTCGCCTCCATTCCCCTTGACCAGGAGTGGGGTGCAGGCCCATGCCATAGCTCCCCAGGACGGTGGGAAAAGGTGAATGTGGCTTTTTAGCCTCCACAGCAGTAGGCCGGCTCTGCCAGCAAAGCCTAGGGTTGAAAAGTGGCTTTTGGTAGGCAGCTTGCAGTGTCTTTCACGTTCATGAAATTATTTGCATGGATCCAGACTTCACATTGGCTTCATTTGCCAATGTGCTGGTCAAAATACTTGAAGAGGTAACATATAATGTGTGCCCATGACACTCCCCACACCTCTACAGTCCTCCGGTGAGCTTGCTTAAGCAAACACTCTAAAGTTGCACAAGGGAAGTGCTTTGCTCATGACTCAGACTTTAGTAGTGGAAAGTGCTAGGCAGGGAAATACCTTTTCAAGTTGTGGAGAAACAACATAGGAACTTTTAGCTGCTTGGAAGACATGGGGAAGAAGCGAGTGGTTGCCTTAAGGGAGAAATATTGATAGGGAGAATTTTTTGGTGTTGAGGGGGAGACTACATTCATAGGGATCTGTGTTGATGCTGCTAAGAAGGAAATAGTACCTCTCTGTAATCTAGAAACAGTCCCTGTTGAGGAGTGGAGTCAGTAAAGGTAAGGTAAAGGTCCCAGCTTGCCCAGGGTTTTGGCAAGACAGTGAGAATGTTGCCCAAGACCCTAATTAGCAGTGATCTCGACTCTAGAAACCTTTCAAGTGTGAAGCAAGAGAGGAAACTAAAGGGAATAAAGAGAAAAAAGTCTTAGTAGCCTCACGTGAAAGCTGTGAATAGGGACTTCCAGGTTTTAATAGTAAGATTTTTCACCTTCCTAAACTTACCCCTTTAATTGGTTTTATGATAAAGAATAAACAAAAGCCCACACACAAAAACGGGTTTTTTAAAAAAGTAACAGGAACCCCCTCCAGCAGAGAATAGCACCATGCTCACCCCTGCTACCTCTTGTCCTGAGTAGTGCTATATTGTTCACTGGACATCATCATGGGTGTGAGGATGAGCTGTCTGGTCCCTACATGTTGGTCATCTGGAATGGTAACATACTATGGGGTGTAGCAACCCCTGGAAGTACAAGTGTGTGAATTGGTACTGGGCTGTCAGAAAGTTCCATGAAGACGATATGAATAAATGTGAGACAGGACAAGCTACGTGGGTGAATGGCAGAGAGTCTGAAGCATAGTAACACACCGGGAAAATCTCTTTCATAAACATGGTAGGATTCAGAATTGCAAATAAATCCCGAAGTTAATTGCTATTCTGACCTGCTTGAAGATAATCTAGAAATATGGGTGCGATGGGGCATTTTCAGACATTCAGCATCAAAAGAGCCGGGGGTGTTTTTGTTGGGATAAGATGAATGACTGTAATTTATGGATTTGAAGGAAACTAAACTAGATGAATACATTATTGAACACAATTTTGTGGGACCCTTCATAAACTGTAAAAGCGCTTGAGGTCTCTGTGTGTATCGAGTAGCCGGAGAAGAAGCCAGATGTGAGCACAGGGACAGAGGGGCCTGGTGAAGAAAGGGCCCAGCATCTCTGGTGGACCTCAATCGAGGTCTGCCCAAGCAACTAAAATGTGCAGATGGGACGTTAGAAAGTGTTCAGAGTGTCTTTAGTCTCAGGTGAAAACGTGTCGGGAATCTTCCGCTTCACTGAACAAAAGTAAGATCCTTGAAATTCTGATGCATGAAGGAAGATCACATCTACTCAGTACTTTTCCTCTTCCCAGGAGAGAAATAGCTCAGCTTTGGTCTTTTTTTTTTTTTTAAGTGCTTTGCTTTCTGGTTATGCTTACGCTGTTTTCGTAAGCTCAGTGGGGAGAAGACCAGAAGCTTGGACGTTGTAAGTGAGGTTGCCCTCTTAGCCACCTCTTTGAACCCCATCCAGATGTATCAGTAAGAAATGAAATCTGATTAGGAAGGCCTGGAGCTCCACTATGGGACTCCCGTGGTTCATGGTGTTACCGAAGGAAGCAGCCTTCCCTGTAAGGATTCCAGCTCCCAGCTGGGGAGACATGTGCCCTGCACTGCCCAGCCACGCTCCTCTGTGGTCTCTCGGTGGGTGTTCTGGTGTTGGGGTTTGCTTGTGGTTTTACAGACATAAATCTTGAGGTGCAGACTAGATGAGGAGAACATTGCCTAGACAGCGTGCCTTCTGCAGGCGTCTCGGCTGTTCGTGCGCTCTCAGGCCTTCCCCCCCGTCCGGGGACGTTATGTGGGCAATTGGAATCTCCGTTGGCAAGCTTGGAGTCAGGACCACAAGGCCGGCAGTCTCACCGGTACATGGTGTTCAGGGGCTCTGGCCTTCACTTCTTTTGGTCATGGGGCATATCCGCTGGATGGTCTCTTCATACGAAGAAGCTTTCATAGCTAATGTTATTAGAATTACATTTTTATAAAACAAGAGAAAGTGATTGATTTTACTACACCTTTGCATCTCCAGTTTTTAAAAAAAGAATGATCTGGAGTGTGAGGGTGATCTGGCTGTGACATCTATCACCCCACTGATTGCCAGTGTTGAGCTGGCTGATCTGGCTGGCGAGGTGGGTTTCCCCCTCCTCTGTCCCCGCTCCACGTGTGTCCCTCCCGGAGCTGCACACTGCACCCAAGAGGGTGACTGTCCCGAAAAAGGAGGATAGTCTTCGGTCAGGAGTGTGCCAGTATCTGTGCTTTCCTGCTAGAACCCCCACACAGACCTTCAAGGTCCATTTGTGGAAAGGAGGGTAGTTAAAACTTCAAGACTCCCAACACATCCAAATGAGGTGCTGTGTGTGGCAGTCTGCCTTTCTAAAAACAAAAAAAAAGGGTCTAGAGCTGCACTGTCCAGTATGGTAGCCAGTCACCACATGCGGCTGTGGAAATCAGTTTGTTAATAAGATAATGTAAAAGTAAATTAAAATTCCATACAGTGTCCACCCTGTGGCTGCTGGCTGCTGTAGACCAGACAGCACAGATAGACATTTCCATCGCTGCCGAAAGTTCTATGAGTGCTGATAAAGGTCTGCCTTAACTCTGATTACCTCATTTTATCTGTGAGTTTGAGAGCCCCTACAATTTGATAATAGCCAAAAATAAAGAGCCAGTATCTGTATAGTTCTTTAGAATCTACAGTATCTGTTTAGTTCTTTAGCATTTACAGAGCTCTCTAACACAAAACGTCATTTCATCCTTAAATTAGCCCAGTGACATAGACGGGGCTGTAGTGTTACTGTCCTTATGTTGTGTTTGGGGAGTGATTTACTTATGTTGGGGTTTCTGAGATATGTGACAGTCTTTTAGTTCTGGACATAATAGAACACTTCCACAACAAGGCACTTAGGTTAATATCCTTATAAAAAAAAGTTTTAAAGAAATAACATTTATGGTAAACGTGACCTATCCTCATTATCTGTATAACTTTATCCTAAGTCTGGGTTGGAACTCAGAGGAAAATGATACTTCACTATTCCTTTTTGAATTTTTAAGGCAAATAATACACATGTAATTGTTCCATTTTAATGGTGTTTTACTTTATTAAAAGCATGGGCCTAACTCTCGGCTTGTGGACAAAATCAAGATTCTCATGGAATGGAAAGGAATTGGAGTAAATATGTATAAAAATAAAAGAAAAGGTTCTTAATGAGAACAGGTTTAAGGCACATGATCACTGGCATATTCTGGGTCAAATTGAGCCTGCTCCTCCAAGTTGCCGTGGTGGTTCTGTCGGAGCTTTGCAAATGGAACAGGCTCCTCACCCCTGTGATCTCCACGGGCAGAGAAGGGAGCCTGTCTCCCTCAGAGGAACCAGGAAAGAGGGCGTGCTGATGAATGAATACTCACGGAGCAAAAAGGACGAAATAAAAAAGAAAAGGAGTAAATTATAAGTTACTTTACTATAGGCAGATATAAAACTTCTAGGGTAAAATTTTTTAGACATGAAAATAAAAAAATAGAAATAAGAAAAGAACTCTGATGTTTGAGTTCATATGTATATTAAACATGTACGTGTGTGTACCTATAATTTTAAACAGGTCCTATTTTTGTCAAAGAAGAGAAAATCCCTCTAAACATTTGAAAAATCCCCATTCTAGGCAGTTTTTGTCTCTTTGTCTCCTAAATCGGCTCGGCGGTGCCCCGTCATGAGCCCTGGTGGGGGTGGGAGGTGGTTGGGGGGAGGCAGAGCAGGCCAGAGAGCTGAGCCGCTCCCAAATTGGAAGCCCCCACTCTCTCAGCACGTGGAAGGTAGTGGAATAAATGTTTATGAAAACAAATCTAATTAATTATTCAAGCTCTCCCGTTAAAGCTGTATGTATTAATTACTCTGCCCTCCACTGCTTGCCTCAATTTTGCAAACTGGCTGAGCCAGACGCTTCATCTTGTATTCAGCTACACTTGAAAAAAGTCACCACTCTGAACATCAGAATTCACAGTTTTATAGCCAGCTCCTGAGTTCATGGAGAAGCATGAATTCTCTTGTCCTCTCCTGTCTTTACCCTCAGCCTAGCTGGATACTGTGTATTCACATATTTTGGGCATTTAAAGCATCAGAGACTTAATTGGCTGCTCTGACTTCTCGCTAGAGCATCGTAGCCCCCTTCTGCACTGTCCTTTACAGAGTGCATATTCCCCTGGAGTTGTAATCCCAAACCGTATTTCTCAAGATGGTACACGTGCAGGGAGGGGCTGGGGGTGAGGAGGGTGCAGTGCAGTAGAGTGGTCAGAGAAGTTTGGGGAACAAACATACCAGGCTGCCCCCCTTGCCCATCCAGCAGTGCACATTATCATATTAAAAGACTCTGAGAGGTTCTGTTCTATATAGGTACCTGTTGAACTTTCCCACCAGGATGCCCTTTTTTGGGAAGACCTATTAGTGCCTTCTTTTTTGGCTCTCTGATTGGAGATTGCTGCCCTATGGCAGTGGGTTCAGACTCTTTGGGTATTCAGCCTTTCAGAAACCATGTGGGGCTTAGAGCTTGCCCTCTGGAGTCTAGAGTTGCCATCTCAAAAACAAAAGACAAATTGCGCTTACACAGAAGTCCTGTGAAACCATGCCCGGGTTTATTTCTGTCATCGGAATACTTTAACCCAGTGAATTTAGATGGGCAGAACCCTTTCTCCACAAGATTTCCTCATGGCAAGCCATCCTTCTTTATGTATTTAGGACCTGGCCATATTTTTTCAGGTAAGTATAATCAATACCCTTTCCAGATACTGGAAGAAATTGTAACTTACTTTTACTACAGGCATATATAAAACTTCTTGAATGTTTCTCTTTACTGGGTGGTTCAAAAAATTAGAGATGAATATATTTTAATAGTCATTTTGATACAGTGATATATGAGCCTGACACTTCTGCTTATCATGTGGTATTGTATAACTGAAACTTGTTTCCACCTTGTTATAGCAGAAGCATTTTAGCCTCTTCTAAAGAATATATGGTAACTCTGCCTTGTGTGTGCAGCTGTGGCCTTGTGCAGGAGCAATTAATTGCTGACTTGACCTGATGATTTATTAATGATGGTGGTTAACCTGAGTCAGTTCATGTTTGAGAAAGGTTTACAATGGTTGGTGTTGAATGCAGTCGCGGAAAAGGAGTGAAATTAAGATCAAGAATACTTAGAATCATTCACCTGACCTGTTTGACATTTATAGAATGCTCCACACACAAAATCCCTAGAAATATGCGTATATAGTCACACATGTACACATGTGGAGGGGGAGAGGCGTAAAATAACTCCATCCCTACTTCTGTTGGTCTGACGGCGTTCGGAAGGCGCCGTAAGAGAGGCTATTCCCCTGCGCGGGTGTTGGTTGAAGCCATCGGATGCTATCATGTGACACACAATGCCCTATGAATTGCTTTCAAGCTGTAAGGTTTGCATACAGATATTTTTCTGAGCCAGTACGTTTAATAATAAAAGGATTTTTATAAACAAATTATTACTTGGGTGACTTGCCTATTTTAAGTTTCTAAAAATATCATAAGTAATTAGGAGGTCATTATGCTATGTATTTTAAGAGAATCCTAGCACATTTCCTGTCTGGCAGGTCAGTCACCCAATTTTAAATAGTCACCCTCTGCATTCCCTGGTAAACGTAGAAAGATGCCAGGGAATTAGAGTAAAAGAGGTGAAGCCCAGGGAAATGTGTCCATGCCTATTTGGTGTAATTGAATTAGCGTCTTTAATTGGTCTGCTGCTTGCCTTTGACACTTACCTGTGATGGGTGCTGATAGGATCCCCCTGGGAAGTCTGGCCGTGATTTCTCGGCTCTTGATGAATCCCAGGGCTGGGGGCGTGGCAGGGGAGAAAATTGAGGATAGGTTGGAATGGCAGTCCTCAGCCAGGACTGCAGCTGAGACTTCCCTTTTTGTTTACATGCAAAATGAAAAAGACCTATGAGTGAGTCTGCCACCTTCCTCCACCTTCCCATGGGCTCAGTGGGCATGGCTGAGGACTTTGGCCTTCCTTTGGTCTTTTTCATTTCTGTGCATATTTACTTTTGAAAAGGTAGAAAAATGGGCCTGCTGCGCTTCCTGTGTTGAGGCAAATGATTTCAGGAACTCGGGCTTCTGTTAGCATCTCAGTGTTAGAGCAAAGTGGGCAGGCTGCACGGCAGTTCCCAGCTGAGGCCGAGGCACAGGGCGGTTGGCATCACTGGTTCAGAGGAGGGCTGGGGAATTAGCCAGGAGGCCCAAAACAGAACTCGGGGCAGGTTTGCTCTGGATGCGCTGCTGGCTGTGGGCCTCAGAGCTCAGGGGCGGAGTCCAGGGATGGTTGGAGGGCTCCCAGTCGTGCCATCTGAGGTGGAGATTCAACCAGACTGCATGCTTAGAGTCTCTCTCAACTACCCTCATTTCAAAACCATATTAAAAAAAATCTACTTCTCAATATAAATTGCCATTGATAGAAATAATCCTTTTTTTTTTTTTTTTAATCTTCCAAGTATATGAGCAACGTGGACGCGTGGTGTAAAGCCTGTGGCGAGGTGGACCTTCCCTCCGAACTGCAGGATCTGGAGGACGCCATTCATCACCATCAGGGAGTATATGAGCACATCACTCTCGCCTATTCTGAGGTGAGCGGGCAGTTCCACTTGAGATGCAAAGCAACAGTTCTATATCATAACACCAAAAGCTGCAGAGAAAGAACACAGTTTTGTCTAGCCCAGAGACAGCTTGTGGATTTCGCGTTAAACTGCAGTTTGGTTGTGACTTTTGAATGCTGTGTGTGCTAGGGTGGGGGTGGGGCTCCTGTAAAACAGGGCGGTCGGCAGTGAGCACACTTCTCCTGCCCCTGTGACGTTTGTGGATTTCCTCTAGTGTGCTTCTGTCTCCATCTGCTAGAGTGAGATTCCAATTTTCTGGCTTGCATGTACTTAGGAAATACATATTTTTGCATGCTCTTCAGTCTAGTTGAACTCAGTTTTCCTGAATGAAACATTCTAGAAAGGAGGGAAACCCGATACCGCCTCATGTTCTGGATCCAAAAGCACACACTGTTTTGTTTGTTTTGTTTTGTTTGTTTTTTAAAGTTTATTTGAGAGAGAGAGAGCATGCACGAGCAGGGGGAGGGACAGAGGGAGAGGGAGAGAGAATCTCAAGCAGACTCCACGCTGAGTGAGGAAGCCTGACGTGGGGCGTGATCTCTTGACCCTGAGATCATGACCTGAGCCAAAACCAGGTCAGATGCTCAACCAACTCAGCTACCCAGGTGCCCCCAAAAACACACACTTTTGAAGCTACTAGCTGTTTTAGAAATCTAAGTATAGCATTTTCTATATTATTTTAAGGTAAACTATTTCTTTATATATCCCTATCTTATTTTCTGCCCCCTTTTTCTGGACCTGTTTTTAAATTTTTATTTTATTTATTAATATTATTTTTTTAGAGAGAGTGAGCTCATGCACACGCAGCAGGAAAGCGGCAGATGGAGAGGGAGAGAGAGAATCTTAAGCAGACTCCACGCCCAGTGTGGAGCCTGATGCAGGGCTCGATCTCACCACCTGAGATCATGACCTGAGCTGAAATCAAGAGTTGGACACTTAACCAACTGAGCCACCCAGGCGCCCCTGGGCCTGGCTTTTTTTGTGAGGACTTTATGGGATCACTTATTTCATGTTCACAACTCGGGTACGTGTCCTCGTTGGCTGTGCTGTTACAAATGAGGAGACCGAGGCTCAGAGATGAAGTGACTTGTGCCAGGTCTGCCACTGGAGGAGGTGGAGCAGAGACGTGGACCCAGGCAGGCCGGCTCCATGCTGCCTCTGAGTGCTCTCACGTGCTAGGCGCAGCTAGTGCCGAGAGCCCGACCTGGGCCCGCCTCATCCGCGGCGTGGTCATCAGGCCAGTCAGACCAGTCTGCCTTTGTGATGGTGGTTAAATTCCCGGAGGGGAGTGGGGGGGGTGCATGCCTGTCTTCAGCAGGGTGTCCCCCAGTCTCCCGTCGTCGTGGGCATTGACAGTCGTGTATGCTGAGATGAAAGCTCACTGGAGACCTGTAAGAAATGCTGCAAAACCCTGGCAGAGGGCAGGGCACAGAGTGGAGGCTCAGTTTACCCACGTCTTCCTTGATGGGAGCTACAAACACACTTGTCAAAGTCGTAGGGAAGAAGCCGGCCATTTGCTTTTCACTCGGCCCTTCCTGCTTCACTGAGCACCTGCTCTTCTCCTGCCCTTGCGCCCGGGCCTCCTGGTCCCGTAGTGTCCGCAGTGCCTGTGATACTTGCCTCCGAAAGCGGTCACGCCTCCTGCCCGGAAGGTTGAAATACACATTCGTTTCTCTAGCTACCTTTTTATCCAAAGGACCACCCCCCCCGCCTTTTTTAGCACAGTTTTATTTTGTCCATGGAATTTTAAAAAGTCCACTCTGTATTATGCTTCTTAATTTTGCACCCAATGTATTTAAGTACTGATAAAAGCCGAGGGTCACAGCAGGGTCACAGGATGCTGACCCCTCCCGCCATTGGTGATGTTAACCTTGACCCCTTGGTGAGGTTGGTCTGCAAGGTTTCTCTAGTGCAAAGTCATTAAAAAAACAATTTGTGAGAAGTCATCATTAAAAAAAATTTGGTTTTGAGGAGCATTTTGTGGGAGATAACACTGATTAAATGTTTCTCCCTGGTGCTTCTTGCCCCTCCCAGCTCCCCCTGCAATCGTTATTTGAGCGCTTCCTTACTTCCTGGTGTAACGTTCCCAGGCTCACTGTGTACTTTCCCTGCCTCGTCCCTGGGATCTGCCATCTCACTGAGGAGTTATAGTAATTGTGTCATGTGGAATTTAGAGCCTAAGATGGGGCGCTCAGGAGCACTCATTTACTTGTGGGGCATCAGCGCATTCAGGCCCTCAGGGCAGACAGTCAGGAAACCCTCGTACGCGGCTGTGTACCTGCGCACCGTGCACGCATGTCCACTCCACCCGGGACTGCTGCTGTATGGCCCCGTGTCTGTGTTAAAGACCCACGTGTTCATACCGGTGCTTCTGTTCCGAATCCAGTGCATCAGGGCTCTCTCCAGCCTTGCCCTTGCTGTGTTTATGAATTCCTTCTCAGACGACCAGAAGCCTGGCTCCCTTTATCCTCCAATCTGATAAGCTGTATTTTCTCCGTCTGCCCCGTCTCCTAGCCACTTGGTCTGCATCTGCGTCTCTCCCCCCGCCCCCCAGATCCTTAGAAAGCCCTGCCGTGGACACCTGTGTCCGCGCCCCCACCCTCACTGCCTCGGACCCTGGGTGCCAGGAGGGGAGGGGAAGCAAGATGGGAAGGGGAGGACTGCTTCTTTTGATTTTAAAGTGATTTTTTCTTTCCTGAATCGGTGGTTTTCTAACTTAGGGTGCTGGTTAAAGCAGCTTCTCATGCTCTACCCCAGAGATGGAGAGTCTCCGTCCGTGTTTAACCAATGTCCTTACTGATCTGGCACCTCTGCTGCAGAGGCTCTGTGGACCGCATGCTGGGAGCCAGTCCTTACTGTGTTTCGAAGGGTTGCGGTGCACCCAGGAGGCACTCCTCCCAGGGCTAACTGTGAGCCCCTGCCAGGGCGCGGGGTCCTTGAGAAGCAGGGACATGTGAGAGTGGGACTTTGCTCATCTTTTTTCTTTTCCTCTCACTTTCCCTTCTCCCTCCCATAATTTTTTCTTTAAACAATGTCTGCAGTTTCTAGTCTCTGATGACGCAGGTTTGCTGTGGGAAATCTTCCGAGTGTTTTTTTTTCCAAGACACAAACACCTGCTTTTCAGTGTTTTAATAAGCCCCATCCCATGGTGTTTCTGTTTGTGATTTAGCAGCAGGAGTATACATGTGCCTCGTAAACATGCGCTTGCTTCAGCTTGCCAGGTTTGGGGCTAATATTGTCTGTTGTAGTTGATCACAGGAGAGTGAAGTAATAGACACGTCTGGGGTAAGCTGTGCTTTTAGAAACAGCATATGTAGAGTATTCATTTTTAACATTTTATTTTTAAGCAAGCAAACTCATCAACTACTTTCCCCACAAACTAAATTCATACGGATGACTTTTATCTCAGCATTGCCCATTGGTCATACAAACCTAAACACTGAATGTTTGGATTGTGCAGTGCGTGTCTGTGCACCTGCCGAAGGTCTTTGCCACTGCAGCCGTGGGTGGCGACTCTTGGAGCAGGAGGAAGGGGGCTGGCACGTCGGCTTTGGCGGCTCTGATTGGCCGGGGCGTCAGGGTTTCTCAGTGTACCCCATGTGCTGACATACTGCACAGTTCAGTAGGGCCTCATGGAAGTGACTGGTTTGCTGCCCGTGAAACCGGTCAGCCTCCTTCTATGAGGCACTATATACGTGGGTGACGGCATGATTAGAGTTAACAGCATGTGAGAAGAAACAGCAAAATGAGTCACCTTGACATAGTCTTTGGTGTATGTGGAAGCTCGGCGACCTTGCTATAGAGGAACTCCTCTAAAGCGGTTGTTCCAAAGCCTCAGTAAGTGTCGCACCTTGCTGTCACTAGGCAGCGTGGTGGAGTCAGCGTTTGGCGCAGCATCAGAGGTGACAGACCACACAGCGGTCTCTGCACACCCCCAGTCTTGAAGCCTTGCAAGGACTTGAAATATAAAGGACTAAAAACCGGCAGGCCCAAGTGGAATCTGCAGGACAGCCATGTTCTCTGCATGGACCTGACGGGGCTGGTCCAGCGGTCTCCTGTTGTCATCTTGTCTTGGTTTTTCCTTTCTGATAATCCCAGGTAGAGGTGTCAGAGAGTCAACAGCTGAAAGATTTAGAAACCTGCCGTTAGAGGACCATCCTAAGAACTTGGCCGGGAGAAAGAACCATCATCAGAGGGGAGCCAAAAAGTCTGAAGGCAAGAATGTTGCCTTTTCTCTCTCAGGCGGCCTCCCTGATGCGTGGGGAAATGCCGCTGCTGGAACAGGACCTTTCAGAAGGTCATTGGCCTCTGTCATTGGTAGGAAATTCTTAGCGTAGTCATCTTAGGACGCTCCTCATCCAGGGAGGAGGTGTTCCTGTTTGGCCAAGGGCCATCGACCACAGCTACAGGACACGTGGACCCATCGTCACTCTTTCCTGCTTTATTAGAACTTTGATTCCAGAATCATTTCAGCACGAGTTGGAAAGGATAGTGGTGGCCGTGAGGCCATTCCCAGGCTTACCGTGGAGGTGTTTGCTCTGCAGGCCGTGGCCAGCCCCAAGCCCGGCCAAAAGTCAAATTGTGTTGGTTTGAGTTTATGCAGATGGTGCAGCTTGTTTCATGAAAGTTTTGAAGGACCAGTGTTTCCTCACTGCATGCTAAGTGTAGTCATTTCTGATCATGCCTTTATATATTTTGTGTATTTTGCTTGTTTGGGTTATATCTGGGGAATAACATTTCCTAGGACTTTCAGATCTACACCACCACATTTGGACCTAACTGACATATTGTAGGTCATATGTGATCTTTGGGTGGTGGCGGTTTTTTGCAACCATAAGCAATGATCTCCCATACTGTTCCCTTTTCTTAGATCAGAGCCACCTGCTTACTTTGTGCAAGTGAAGAAGATTCCTTGTGGAGTCTTTTAGCTCTCATCTGATTGATGGGAAATGTAGAGCACCAAGTACCAGAAATAAGAAGAGGCAAGTCTCTGTGAGGTGTGGTGGAACACACAGGAATCCAGATCTTGCCAATCTTACAAATCTCACGTGGAGTTTGATTAAAAGTAAATATTCAAGGGGTGCCTGGGTGGTTAAGTGTTTGCCTTCAGCTCAGGTCATGATCTCTGGGTCCTGTTATTGAGCCCTGTGTTGGGCTCCCTGCTCAGTGGGGAGCCTGCTTCTCCCTCTCGCTCTGCCTCTCCCCCTGCATGCTCGCTTGCTCGCTCTCAAATAAATAAAATCTTCTTTAAAAAAAGTAAAAGTTCAAGTACCAGACCATTATTCCAAATTTTTAACAGTTAAGAGTTTTCATTTGTCCTAGCTGGTTTAGTTATTAGAGCGTATTAGTTGTTCATATAGTTATAGAACATTAGTCTTTGTAAAATGTAATTTGCACGATCCATGCAGTCCTCGAGCACTGTAGTCCAAGAAAAACAAAGAGCAGAACCTGAAAAAAATGAGCCAGTTTGATTTCTTCAAAAATTGCAGCAGTCCTGCTTTTTGATAATAAAGGTTGATCTTTTTTGCAGCTATTGTCCCTTTGTGGGACAGGGTTTGACTGCCTGAAAGCTAGAAAAATATTTTTAGACAACACATGTAACTTCAATAAATTAATTCACCTATTCTATGGTTAAGAAATCTAGAACTACCTCACATACCATAAACGTAGGCTATTTGTTTCAGTACTTAAACTGTATAGTAATATTTGGGCTGCTGTATACTTTTCAGTGTCTTTCGTTATTTCTCTTCTGGTTATTGTGTACCATCTAAAAATCTTTATTTCTATGAAGTAGAATGGCTGCCTTCATAAATTTGTAGGGTATTTTTTCCTTACCTAATACTACCCTACTAATGAAGACAGACATTTTGCTGGAAGTCACTGAAATAGACATGATATCCTTTATGTGCCTGAATAGCTTCTTTTCAGTCGACATATCTATAAAAGCCGCACTGAGGGGACGCCTGGGTGGCTCAGTCAGTGAAGCGTCTGCCTTTGCCTCAGGTCGTGATCCCGGGGTCTTAGGACCGAGCTCCACATTGAGTACCACCTTGGGCTCCCTGCTCAGAGAGGACCCTGCTTCTCTCCCCCCCCCCAACCTCCCCCCCCCACAACCGCTCGTGTTCTGTCTCACATGCGCATGCTCTCTCTCTCTCAAATAAATAAAATCTTTAAACAAAAATGAAAAAAAAAAAAACTGCACGGAAATAGAATTGTTTCCAGAAGGTCTGTTGGAGAAATGCTACAGTGAGCATGTGCCAGAGTCGCGTGCTGTCTGTGTGTGGTCTCAGTGGGCGTAAGAGATGTTCTCTTGCCTGGAATCTGTCCGCCACTGACAGCAGCAGCCGTGACACTGAGGTGGACCCTTCAGTCCCTGCTTAGGAATTCCCAGAAGGCGGGGTTCTACTTGATAAGTTGTCTTATGTTGAGGTATTTTGTGTTCACATTCTCTGTATGAACTCAGCCATTTCCCACCACCTGCCCGTCATGAGCCAGTGTGTTCTTCTAAACCCAATAATGATATCTGCTCCGGAGCTCTGCTGAATACTAGAGACCCCCAAGGGAAGACAGATTCATTGGAATATTCTCGCTCAGATTATTTATTTATTCGTAGTAGTAGAATATTAATGGTATCACAACAATGCCGGTGGATACCTAGTGAGGCCGGAGAATTTTGTATTTCTAGTGTATCATATAAAACAATGGCTTAAGATAAAAGGTTTGCTTTCTGCCAGTGTAGAAGTCCCAAGGCTGGCATTCCAGGGCTGGTGCAGTAGCTCTGTTAGCAACAGATCTCTCGATCCTTTTGTCTTTTGCCTCTTTAGCAGGTAGGCTGCTATCCTGCTGCTATCCTGCTGCTATCCTTAAGGCTGACTCAAGGTTATTATTAGCTGCTAAAGCTCCAGCCATCTCCACCAAGTTCTTGGCAGCAGGGAGGGGAAAGAGGCAAGTGGGGGATGAGCATACACCACCTCCTAAACATCTTTCCTGGAAGCCCCCTCAATATTTTTTACTTCTGTATATTGGCTACTCTTGTTTGTAAGTGAGGTTTGGAAATGCAGTTTTATGCTGGGGAATTGCCATCCCTGACATTCAGGGTTTGGCTGTCAAGGAGGGGCCAGTGGACTTTGAGGAGGTAACTCTCCATTTCTGCCATACCTCTGGTCTGTGTCCTTCTAACACATATTCACCAAATCATATGCTCTGTACGTTTTTTTGACTATGTTATGAGGAGTAAAACATAGATGAAATATTTATATGAATTCTTAGTAGGCTCTATAGAACGTAAAATGTGTGACTTGGGGCACTGATGTTCAGTCCTAAGAGAAGCTACACCCCCAGTGATTAACAAAACATTTTCTGATGCCTGCTAGAATAAATTGTATGAATAATCTATCTTCACATAAAATTTATGTCTGTACATATATGTAAATCACATATATGCTACAATATAGAGACAAAGGTGATTTATAATAAAATGTGTTACAGCCTAAGGACATGCACAATAGAGGAAAAAATTAGATATTCAGATTCTTATCTGTGTTGGCCATAGATAAAAAACTGTTGCGAATATAGCAAATGCAGATCGGATATGTGTTACGTTGGTGACTCCAATACAGAGAATGGCATTATCCTGCTGCTGCTCTGAAATGGTAAGCAGCTCTTATAAAGTTACGAAGAAAACCAGGCACTGCCTTGCTTTGATTAACATGGTAATTGCATTCCTGAAAAAAATCAGTGTATGTTAGAGTAGGCAAAAAAAAAAAAAAAAAAAAAAGGAAGAACCTTCATGTGTATATGTTAAAATAGAACCTAGCTCAGATAATTGAGCAGGACAGGTCTTCATTTCGAGGTAATACCCTGCTTCTCTTGATCCTTCACAATGAGTCCCTTCCCAGATCCGTCATGGCGCCTCCCTCTCCAAAGTCATTGTATCAGAATTGCCCACGTGAGTTTCAGTGACTTCTGGGGCAACTCTCTGCTTTAGAAGACTTACATTTTCACTGTTTTTGTTGTTACACGTGCCTGATACTAAGTGGTTTAGTTGGTTCTTTTTCACCTGTTTTCTTTGGTTACGGTCACCTTGGCTGTTTCTGCTGAAGTTTTGCTATCTTGACGAGTTCGATCAGTCTTTTTTTTTTTTATTATTAATTAATTTGACAGAGAGACAGACAGAGAGAGAGAGGGAACACAAGCAGGGGGAGGGGAGGGGGAGAAGCAGGCTCCCCGCCGAGCGGGAGTTGGATCAGTCTTCATCTGTGAAGGCTGACAACCAGCCTTCGTGAGGAGCAGTCAGCACTTCCCACAGAGGTCTCAAAATCAGGTCTTAGGAATCAAACACGTTCCATTCCAGCACGACTGAAAGTTGTAAGAGCCTGGAAGGAAATTTCACGGGCTTCTGGTTGCTGAGGGCTTCCCGTGGTGGTCTGTCCTGCCCACCTCCTCCTCCTGCGGCCTCTGAACTCTGCTTGTGTGTGTTCACAAGGTTCCCATTTGCTCCTCCTTTCCGTAGAAACCCAGGGAGGTTTTCAGACTCAGAAGTATCTGAGCACAGGGATCATGGTGGTGGGGGCTGACTCGAGAAGCCCCCTGAATTACAGCCTCACTACGTTTATAGGCCACCTGTCTTTTCGATTCTCCATGTTGTATTTTTTCTGCCACATCTGGCATAGTCCTTTATAAATCTTAAGAATCACTTAAATGTAAAAAATACATAGTGCTTGGGGTGCCTGGGTGGCTCAGTTGTTAAGCGTCTGCCGTCGGCTCAGGTCATGATCCCAGGGTCCTGGGATCGAGCCCCGCATTGGGCTCCCTGCTCGGCGGGAAGCCTGCTTCTCCCTCTCTGCTACTCCCCCTGCTTGTGTTCCCTCTCTCTCTGTCTCTCTCTCTCTGTCAATTAAATAAGTAAAATCTTTAAAAAAAAAAATACATAGTGCTTTTCTTTCCATATTCCGCTTTTACCTTTGCTTATTTCTTTGGTTAGTCTGAATGCTTTCATTTCATTGTAATTTGGTAATTAGCTGCCATAGTATAGAAATAATATTGAAATCTCTTTTTAAAAATGATGGCACTTTAATTAAAATTTCTTTAAGTTCATGAATCAAGTAAAATGGCACTTGAAATTTTTAGTCTGTGAGGTAAAATTGCTATCCAACTACATCAGAAAGTTTAAGTACATATTCTTTGCCAAGGGCTACATAGTACTTTTTTAACTGAGGTTTTAAGATTCAGTGTCTAAAATTTTGCTCCACTGTGAATGTTTAATTCTAACAATACCTCAAGAGAAAATTATTACATTTAAATTTTAATTTGCGGGTAACTCAACAATGCAATTATATCAACTGACATATGCCATTTAAGGCAAAATACTATGTTTATTCATTAAGAATGGCATTTAGTGTCATGTATGAAAATGAACAGTCTTTTAACTCGGTGTTTTACCGCCTTTGGTTCTGTAGCACCACTGGAGAACTGAGGGATTTGTTTTAAATTTTATTTTGCTCTTTATAAAATATTCTTTGAGTAAAACTGCAGTTCGTATTTGTATGTGAGTGTGAGTGCGTGCGTGTGTGTGCATGTACACACATGCTCCGAGCCCGGTATTGGGCTCTCCCGGTGGAGGTAGAGCTGCGACCCTTGGCTAATCAGCCCTCTGTTCTCTCGGAAGGTGAGCCAGGATGGGAAGTCGCTCCTTGACAAGCTCCAGCGGCCTTTGACTCCCGGCAGCTCTGATTCCCTGACGGCCTCCGCCAACTACTCCAAGGCCGTGCACCACGTCCTTGATGTCATCCACGAGGTGCTGCACCACCAGCGGCAGCTGGAAAACATCTGGCAGCATCGCAAGGTCCGGCTCCACCAGCGGCTGCAGCTCTGTGTGTTCCAGCAAGACGTGCAGCAGGTCAGTCTTGGGCCCGCTTTGCTGCCTGTGGATGGAGTCGGGACCATGCACACCCACACACACACGCAGCTGCTGTGCTTTCCACGAGCAACTGTGGGTCTGAGCGTGCACGCGCAGGCTTCTGCCAGCCACTAGCTCACATCGGCAGGACACGTGAGGCGGTGCAGGGCCTCCGCCAGAAACTCTGAGGCGTGTTCTTGGAACAGGGCATCCCCACTTACGCTTATTTGTGAGAGTAATGCCAGAGGTGCTTCTACCCGGTTTTGTTACAATTTAGCATCTCTCTGTCCTCTGGTCACTGAAGCAGTAAGCTAACCGCACTTCATGAGATAGTGCGGTCTGTGGTACACAGTAGGTGCTTAGCAGATACTAGTCTAGTTAACAAAAAGTGGAGTTTTATGACTCTTAATTTCTAAGCAGTTTTCATCTTGTTACTGTTGTTAGAAAAATAAGAGTAAACCTACCTGCCATGCTGTTTATGCCCTATTATGGGGTAGAGAAGATTGGCCTGCTGCCAGGGTTTTGAGGGTTAAAGCTATGGTAGCATATAAAATATGATACAGCTTTAGTGATAAACAAGATAACAGTTGTGTCCTTGCCCTAAAATAGAGGGAAACATGGGTGTGGACGAGGTGTGAACGCTGGGGCTGAGGAGATCCTGGGTTATTTATGCAAGGAAGCCGTCACGGTGATAGGTCTGGAACAAAACCTCTCTCTCTTCCCTGGGTGCCCAGGAGCCCAGGAGCGTTGCTCAGACATGTATGGGTTCAGATTTCACTCTCCCCATGTGACATCCGAAGGCCAGTGGGCTTTCCTGCTCAGTGGGTTGAGACTGTGGAGAGTCGTGCTGTGTTCCGATGAACACACAGATTCTCTATATTTTATTGACCATCATTCTTCACGTAATGTGAGTCTGGTGAGTTCAGAATACTTTAAATTGCTCTATAATTTTTAATTTTCACATACAGTGCTTTGATTCTACTTATGGTTATTGAGTTCTCTGAAGATTGCATATACCAAGTACCTCAGAAACGATCATTTTGATGTTATTCATGCCTCTTTCCAATGCTGTTTTAATCAAAGAGGATAATTGGCAGGGAAAGAATGTAGAGCAGGGAGTGAACGGGGGGAGTCAATGTCAGGGAGAAAAGAGGTGCTGTGGTTGAAAGCATGAATATCAGCTTCCCCTGATTGTCTAAAAACTTCCACAAACCACGAAATGTTAATAGTTTCAGTGCAATTATTAAAGGATTTTCCCACTCACCTCCCATCCCTTGGATCAAGTGTTCATTACACCCCCATGGACCAGCACGCCCTCTGGACTTGTGTCTGAAGCAGCAGCAGGGGCTCCCCTCCGCCGTTGCCCCAACTCTGAGGGCTCCACGGGGCACCAGGCACATGAGAATAAGCCGCTGGGCAGTTTATGGTAGGGGGAGGCATCTTTGGGAATAGGCTGAGGAGTCTAGCCATCTAATTTGGCACCACGTACTTGATGCCCTTGAATTTGAAAACAGCAAACATTACATTTTATATGTAGAAAGGTAATTATGATAATTATGAGACCAGTTCTTTAAGCTAGATTTTTTTTTTTTTTCTCAAACATCAGTAGGTTGGGTTGGATGTTAGCAGGAGAGAGTGTTTTGCAATACACATAATGCATATATGGTCCTCTTAGCATTCCATAGAAAATAGATAATTGCTCTTTAAGGGAAATGTTCTTTTGATTAAATGATCTGGAATGGTCTGGACTTGTTATGCAAACAGGAGATTGCTGTGTAGGCTTGACTTGTGGAGCAAGAACTGAAGTTGATAAGATTACGCAAAGCAAGTGCTTTACCTTGAAGGAGTCCATAGGATGTCAGAACCAAAACCGTGTTTCTGAAACTCAAGCAGTTATAACACGTGGAAAGTTTTGCTATATTGAACATAGACTAGGAGAGGAAGCTGAGAATAAATGGAAAAAAATAGTAGTCCTTTAGAAAGACATTGTCAGCAGAAGGTAAATTTGTAAAGATGAACACAAAATCCACAAAAAATATAAGTCAACTAGATACCACAAGTGGTTTTTGCTTGGTTGTTTTGAGTGATGAAAAAGCATCCATAAATACTGCTGAGAAAAAAGAAAAGCAAGCAACCAACCACACAATAGGTATGGAATGATGACTTTTTTTTATGGAAACAGCCCTCCCAAAGAGTACATGCTTGTCCATGGAAAAATCTTGGAAAGAATAGAAGCCAGAGTGTCAGCAGCACATTTTCCAGGAAGAATGGCATGATCTTTGAAACATGAATAATTTTGGCTTAGTGTTTAATTTTTCCACAAGCAAAGGGGGTGTTATGATTTCTATATGGAAGACACTGAGGTGGACGCGCAGGTGAGGCCACAGCTGCGTGGGCCACTTGCCGCTGGAGGAGCGGGCTGGCACGACTGACAGGTGCACATGCTACCTGCTGACAAGTAGAAACCTTCGTCCTTGTTCACTGAAAAATAAAATTAATACTCTGCCACATTTCTTGATGATGGAGTAATACATGTATTCCCATTGCCTTGTGTTCACTGTTAGAGCAACCCTGCGTGTGGGTGTTTGGTTGTGTTACCGCTGAGCAGTGGTCTTCAGTTTAGGGCAGGCTGAAGTTTGCTCTAGCAGCATCAGTTTGGCTGCACTTGTTCGAGTGGGGTGATATGTGTGCGAGTAGCCCATAGTGGTATTGCTCGCAGACTCATTTTCCTACTCACCGACCGGTTCAGTCTGCCTGACTCTCACACTGGTGCCATTTAGTTACTCCAACACGTTGGGCAAGGTGAAGGGCCCCAGAATTCCCTTTCCTGAAGCAGGCTGCCCTCCCCAAAGAAGCCTGTAAGGCAGGGAGATCTCTCAAGAAAGCCTCCTGACCCCACCCCCCACCCCCGGTCGGCCTTCGTGTGTATGAGTGTCACCCCCACTGCGTTATTTCTTGGAAAAACTCCTTCCTATTGATGTGGGGCCATTAACTAATATTCTGAGAAAACAGTGAAACAAATCCAGTATCCTCTAGATTCTTCTTCTCATCCACATTTCATTCCCCCCCCTTTTTTTCTAAAGTCTCTTACTCACATGTGTGACACTCAGAGATACAGAGGTAACTGTGTTGCATATGTCAAAGCTTCTTTTCTCGAGGAATTATAATCTAGTAAAAACAGATCATTTGATAATCTAATAAATTATACCATAACATGTTCAGATTGAGTGTTTAATGTCTGGTTATTGTCAGGTGTAATTTCGCTAAGGCGTGAGTGTGAGTCATGCCTTTGAAGGGGTTAGCTGGAGTGAGGGAGTAGGTACAATGAGCTGCCCTTCTCCATGTTATCTGCCTACCTTGCACATGCATTTTAAGGGTGAATATCTATGCCTTAATGATGTGTGCAAACGTGGGCGTACCAGAAAGCTTTGTCTGTATCCATCTCAAACGTCAAGGGTCTGGTGTACAGGGAAAATGAAGAGACCTGTAATAGAGGCACAAGTCACAGTTACCTGGCTGTCGTGAACACCTTCACAGGAGAGGTAGGGTTTGAGCTGCTCTTTGAAGGATGGGTAGAAAGTCGGCAGGTTGAGGATTGGGCAATGGGAACTGCAGTGAGATTCGAGACACAGAAGGGCGGGGCCTGTCCAAAGAGCTGCTGGCAGCACGGCGTAGGCGGCATGGAGAGGTGTGGAGGTGTGAGATGGGCCAGGTGCTGGAAGGGTGACCTCATGATGAAAGCTTGCAACTTGTTTCTGTGAGCGTGGGGATGCCACTGAAGGGACACAGTGGAGCTTGCCTGAGTGCTGCAAATGGTTGCCAGGGACTGGGGTGGCTTGTGAGTGGCCACGAGGCTTATGTGAGGAACACGTAGATGGCATTCTGCTTATCTTGGTGCTTCAGGTGCTTAACTACCGTGTGTTTCTCTCCTCTCTTACTCTCACAGCCAACCTGTTGAGCTAATGCTTTCCCCCTGCACTATGCTGAGTTCACACCAGGCAGGGCCTGTGCCGTGTGCATTTTGACTCGATGCTCTGGGCCGTGGCGTGGAGGACAGGATCCTGCACGTGTTGGAAAGCTTGCCCTGGTTGCAGTGTGGTGAGGGAGTTGGAGGGAGCGAGACTCCCGTTGAGGAGACAGGCTAAGTCCTATCGTGGACGTCCGTGCATGCCGTGGAGGAGTCTTGGAGAACAGAAGTGTGAGGTCCATGGGGCAGTGGTCTGTATTTTATTCACTGCTGTTTCCCAAGTGTCTGGGATTCAGTTCAGTATTTGTCAAATGAGTGAATGAATGGATAGATGAAGAAATTTAAGGAATTATCCAGTTTTGCTGATTAAAGATTCTTTTGGGTTAAAAGTTTCTTCATTTATTCTGGAAAGGGGGTAGGTTGGCCTTATATTGGAAACAAGTGATCTAACTAGGAGATCTGCTTGAAGGAATGGGAGTTTTGCTTGATGTTAGGGATTCAGGAGTGGCAGGGAAAGGAAGGGATAATTTCAGTGCATGGGAATTGTGCAAATGTGGCGAGGTCTCTAGTACAGATTTTAGCCACTTGAATGCAAAATGGGTCTTCAGTGCAGCAGCGGGAGGGAAGTCAGGATATGCCATAAAGGCAAAGGAAGAGGTTTCAAGTGCCCAGAGAAGCTATTTTATAGGTTTGCCTCGGGTCCTAGGCTGCTCTCCTTATGCCAGTTAAAGCCGTCTCATTGTGATGCTTGACTTAAAAGAGTTCTTGTTTGGTATCACCTACGACGGACCTAACTTTTAAGTGAAGGTTTCTGAACCTCATTGTCCTTTCCTCATTCATTTAAGTCAGGAGGGTGGGTTTTTCTCGTCCCACTCACCAGAATCATTATATAGCCCTAGCTACTTAACATTTTCTTCTATGTACATTCCCACGCTCACAGTTTTGATTGTGACTGGTGATAAGAATGGTTAGAGGATTGCCATCTTTTCTGAGAGCTTCTCCATTGGAATTAGGGAGTCCTGGAGGGTAAGTGTTTGGGTAGGGACCGGGAAGCTGCTGGGGGCCTATGGAGGCTGATGCTGATCTTCCTGGTGGGTCTAGAGCCAGCTTTAATTCCTTTTTTTTTTGTGGTAGTGAACACAGGAGAGACTCGGCTGTGAGGGTTATCTTAGTAACTAAGCTCAGAAGGAGCTGAAAGCCAGTGGTGGGAGTTCAAAGGGTGGGAAATGGATTAATTTCTTCCCCCAAAGCAGATAGAATACAGGACTGTAGGATACATGAGCTGGCACTGTGAGCCGGCAGGACAGGGAGCTGGAGCCTAGGGGACTGGGTAAATCAGAAGTGAGTAGAGAGCAGAGGTCATCAAGCCCTCGAGCACTCCTGCGCTCAGGAGCAGGCAGAGTCCGGAAAACCCCAGACCCCTTGGGACTCCCTTTTATTGAGTGCCAGCCACATTGCCTGGGACCCCAAAGTGGAAAATGCCCAGGGATTATTAGCTGGACACATGCATGTAGACATGTGCACGGGTGTGTATTTATACAGTTCAGTAACTAGACTTACGCTATACATAATAACTTCAGTGTACCAGATTAAGATCTGGACATAGGAAGATTTGGGGGGAGGTGGATAACTTTGGACTTTTTACATTCATTTACAAACTAAGAATGAGAAAAGTAAACAGATGAGCCAGTATTGATAGAATGATGCATTTGGTTGGAGTTTGATGGGAGTATCCAAGGTGAGACTATTTATATGAGTAATAACCTACCTACCACCTTCCTCCTTCCTTTCCTTCCTTAGCTTCTTTGTTTTCCTTAAGAAGTTTCATGTACTTATGTAATTAAAACTAGGGTAATAACCATGAGAACTGGTGATTTAAATATTTTTAGAAGATAGATGGGTAGGTAGATGATGTAAAAGTTTAAAATTATGCCAACTCCTCTTTTTTTTTTGTTTTAATTTTAATTCCAGTATAGTCAACATACAGTGTAATGTTAGTTTCAGGTGTACCATATAGTGATTCAGCATTCTGTACATTACTCAGTGCTCATCACGGGGAGTGTACCCTTTAATCCCCCTCACCTATTTCACCCATCCCCCGCCACCTCCCCTCTGGCAACCATCTCTTTGTTCTCTGTAGTTTAGAATCTCTTTCTTGCTTTGTCTCTCTCTTTTTTTTCCCTTTGCTCATTTGTTTCTTAAATTCCACATGAGTAAAACATATGGTATTTGTCTTTCTCTGACTTATTTCCCTTAACTTTATACTTTCTAGCTCCATCCATGTCATTGCAAATGGCAAGATTTCATTCATTTTTATGGCTGGATAATATTCCATTACACACACACACAACACACATTATACCTCTTTATTAAAATATCAGTGGACAGTTGGGCTGCTTCCATAATTTGACTATTGTAAATAATGCTTCTATAAATATCAGGGTGTTTATGTCCCTTTGAATTAGTGTTCTTGTATTCTTTGGGTAAATACCTGAGTAGCGTGATTACTGGATGGTAGGGTAGTTCTATTTTTAACTTTTTGAGGAAATTCTGTACTGTTTTCCATAGTGGCTGTACCAGTTTGCATTCCCACCAACAGTGTAGAGGGTTCTCCTTTCTTTCCCTACATCCTCGCCAAAATCTGTTGTCTCTTGTGTTTTTGATTTTAGCCATTCTGACTGGTGTGAGGTGGTATCTCATTGTGGTTTTGATTTGTATTTCCCTGGTGATGAGTGATGAGCATCTTTTCATGTGTCAGCCATCTGTTGGAGAGCTGTTCGTATCTTCTGCCCATTTTTCATTGGCTTACTTGTTTTTTGGGCGTTGAATTGTCTAAGTTCTTTATGTATTTTTGGATACTAACCCTTTATCAGATATGTCATTTGCAAATATCTTCTCCCATTCAGTAAGTTGCCTTTTTGTTTTGTTGATTGTTTCCTCCTTCACAGTGTGGAAATTCTTTATTTTGATGAAGACCCAGTAGTTTATTTTTGTTTTTGTTTCCTTTGCCTCAGGAGATATATCCAGAAAAATGTTGCTATGGCCAGTGTCAGAGGGTTCTTCTAGGATTTTTATGGTTTCACGTCTCACATTTAGGTCTTTAATCCCCACCGAGCCCTTTGTGAGCCCTTCTTCATTGATTTCACCTATGTTCCCTTGTAGCCAAGACAGTGTACATGGAGCTCGTGTTCCTGACATTTCATATGCTCTTAGATTAGGTAAGCAAAAGTAGCTCTAGAGGTGCCAGGGTGGATCAGTCGGTTAAGCATCTTTCTACTGATTTTAGCTCAGGTCATGATCTCAGGGTCGTGAGATTGAGCCTCGAGTCGGGCTCCCCACTCCGCAGACAGTCTGCTTAAGATTCTCTCTCTCCGTCTTCCCTTCACCCCTGTGCTCAAGCTCTCCCTCCCCCCCCCCCCAAATAAGTATATCTTTTTTTAAGAAACTAGTAGCTCTTGCAACGCAGGGCATTGTGGTTCTGTATTACACGTTTGCTGTAATGTTTGCTATACATTTGTGTAACTTGTTGAGGTTGTTTATTTAAACGGCCTATTTTTTTTCTTTTTTTAAAGATTTTATTTATTAGAGAGAGAAAGAGCATGAGCAGGGAGGGGCAGCAGGAGAGGGAGAAGCAGGCTCCCCGCTGAGCAGGGAGCCCGATGTGGGACTCTGTCCCGAACCCTGGGATCATGACCTGAGCCAAAGGCAGACGCTTAACCAACTGAGCCACCCAGGCGCCCTGTTTAAATAGCCTATTTTTCCAAGTGAGCATTAGGCTTAGTATACTTCAGAATGTTCTAGAAAGCATATTTTTTAAAAGACCTTTCCATATTAAGAATAATTCTATAGATTTTTAGGGCAAACTTAACTCTAATTTTGGAATACAGTGAATGAAGAAACAGTTCTTGGCTCCAGTGGAGAGAAATAAAGAAATGGAGGACTATCATTATTGTCAGGCAACTGTACATGCTGGCCCTGAAAAACTCCCCCTTCTTTCCTCAGTCCCCAGTAGACCGCAGCTGCGTGTTGCCTTGTGTCTCTCATTTCACCGTGGAGGTTGTGCCATGCAGGTCATAGAATTTAGAGCCAGAGGTCCTTGTGACCCTGTCAAGCTGAGCTCCTTATTTTCCAGTTAATAAAACTGAGCCTTGAAAAAGTCCAGTGACTTGGCCGAAGCTCCAGGAAGCCCAGCGGTTTTCTAACTGCTTCACTGGTCTTGACCTGAGGAGGATGGTTCATTTCTGAGCTAATCAAAGAGCAAAATTCAATTGGCAGGTTACTTAGGAAGGAGTATTGAAGTGGGGCTTTTCAGGCTGGGGAAGGGCTCTCTAGAAGCTACAGTTGCTCGTTGCTGTGAGGGGTTCCTTTAGTCCCCTTGGGAATGGATAAGTGGGGGCAGAGAAGGCAGGGGAGAGAACCCCTCTGCACTGACTCATAGCTTCCAGCGGTCTTGAAGCCAGCTCCCCACAGCGGCCCCGGGCTGTGTCCGTGTCCTGTTCTCCAGGCGGTGGCCCACAAGCCTGGCCCCCACCAGAAAGAAAGGGAAGAACATGAACGAGGGTGCTGGCTTCAGGTGAAATATGCTCTGAGCTTCTGGGAAGAGGTACCAGGCAGCCTGGGAGAGCAGGTGTATGTGGGATTCAATAATATAAACTCAGAGTATTCCTTCTTTTGTGATCTTAACTTTGTGGGCAAATTTCATTAGTAGCATAATATCGGATATCCTCACAGCAATGCTAAACACCAGGCTTTCCTAAAAGCATTCTCTAAGGGAAGGCCTCCTTTTTGGTCTTTGGTCTCCTGCTTTGTTGCCTAATCACTCATTCTTTGTTATAATCGTTAAAATATCATGGATTTGATAATCAAGAAAGCTCTGATCTAGATGATGGTTTCAGGAGCACTTGTTTAAAAATGGCCCTGGGGGAAAAAAAAAATTTAAAAAATAGCCCGGAAACACATAGTATGTCTATTTCGAGATTGGCATCCCTGGTGATTTAAATGAAAACCAACAAGGGTCAAACAAGGAAGTAACTAAATGAAACTGGGTTAATTTTGGTTTCATAGGGAATGGGCAGGGAGAAAATTAGTATTTTGCCACTGGAAAAATCTGATTTTATATTAAAAAAGAACACATTTAGGGTATTTTAGAATTAACTTGGTTTTTCACTTGATTCATGTGTTTGTGTTTTGTGAACTGAATAAATGTGACTTAGAAGGAATTCTCATTATTCTGACAGAAAACGCTTATTCACTGATTATGTCTCTTTAAAATGGTGGCTGGATTTCACAGATATTTGTATGCTTTCCCTGAATACTCTTTGGATCCAAAGTTCCCAGTAAAACGAGACTGGCTTCATGTGTTCTTGGTTGTTTTATGTCTGAGGTCTTATCTAGTTTTTATAAACAGCCCTCCTAAAGCTGGAACTCTAATTTTAGAAATATTTTTACAGCGTTCATGTTGTATCTACAAGCCATGATGTAATGTAATGACGGGTTAGAGCCTGAGTTTGGGGCTCTGAAGACCTTCATGTGAATCTCTTTCCTCGGTCTTCTTTCTTGGGCACGTTGCTTCACTTCTCTGAGACCCCATGTCTTGTTGAATAGGGACAGTAATCAAAGTCCACTCTCTCGTTTGTAGCCCTTGGGCATAGATGTGTTTGGGGGTTGAGAGTTTTTCAAACTTTAGGAAGATAACAGAGTGCGTACAGGGTGTGATACAGGACCCTCTCGTGGGGTCTGGGCCGCCCCCCATACTCTAAAGGAAAACATGGAGATTTCTGCAGCCAAGTGGACAAGGATCTAAACTACACTAAGGGAGTCAGATCTTGCTGCCAAATGAATTTTTGGGACCAAGTTTTGAAAAAATAATTGAGACTTTCAGAGCTGTTGCTGCTTTTTTGTGGATAAGGGATTATGGACCTGCATGTGTTGCCCTCCCAAACATGGTGTGGAATAATCTCTCAGTAAATGATGGCTGGCAGCAGTGATGTGATTCGTGGTGATAGTAGGAGGTGACTCCGGTCAGTATTTGAAATAAACATCTCTGCGCTTTGAAGGGAAAATGTCTTTACATGGTCTTCATATTGTCTATTGTTGAGACATGGGTTTGTAAGAATTAGTTTCCTCTGATGGGGGTGTAGTATTTAGTCACAAAATCTTAAAGAAGCAGTCACCAGAAAGAGTAGTCCAGGAAACAGTGAGCGTTAGGTAGTGGGGGCTTGTCACAGAAAATCACGTAGGTTGTACAAGACAGCCGGAACTCTGCCACGTGAGTTGGGGGAAAGGTGCCGGCGGCAGCCAGTTCCCATGGCCTTTAACCGAGAGTTGGGAGTGTTTGCTGTCCATTATAACACAGTCACTTCATCAGAGGTCGTTTGCCCAGGAGCCCCCAGCTGTTGGCAAACAAGAACAGCTCTTTCCTTCCAGACCCCATTGTGCCACCTAGATGGCACTGGAGCCGACTCAAGAGGCGTACAGACCAGCGGTTAAGAGAGTGGACCCTTTGACCAGATTTTCTGGATCTTAGTCCCCAGACTGACTCTTCCACATGGTAGTTGAGGGTCTTTGGTCCTGTGTCTTCATCTGTGAAATGGGCATATGATATGCCTCCCCTACCCCAGCTCACTGTGAGGACTGATGGCTTGGTGCACACACAGCCCAGGTCAGTGCTTGCTGTAACAGCAAGTTCTCAGACAGCAGTATAATTATTAGGTAAGAAATGAGCATAATCATACTTGCCATCATCATGATCTATCTTGTAATTACAAACAGGGAGTGAAGCTAAACAATATGTAAGGTTTCCTGACCATCTGACATTTTGACTTAGATGCTGAGACGGTATCTGTGTTGTGTTGGTGGCTCACTTTGGAGTGACCTTGACCTTGGGGCTGTCACTGTGTCCATTAGAGGGCACTGATGTACAGACGAATCAGCTCCCGCCACATCCTCTGCGCAGAGAGGGAGGTGGCCTAGGCCTCCCAGCTTTGCTCTCCTGCCCAGGAACCAGGTAGCCTGTGGGAAGGAATCCCTCTTGTCCTTTTCCCTCGGTCTAGCAGCAGAGCCTCAAATCCTGTGCCAGCCTTGTTTCTGGGGCTGGGGGCACAAAGACAAATGACGGCTGCTGGCTACAGCTGAGGTCAGGGAGGCGGCTGGCTGGATTAGGTTGATGAAGCCCCTGATTTGCAAATATTTTTATGTTTTAAATGGAAAAGATTCCACAAGCGTGTCTTTGAAATGCTCTTTGGGCAGCTGTATTGATTCCTTGGCAATCTGGGAAATGTTCTCAGACTTGTCGAAGAAGCAGAAGCCTTGTGGGGAATTTGGTTTTGAATGTGAGCTGGATTTCATAATTGTCTGCCACTAGTTTTTTTTAAAGTGCTTGGAGTTTGTACACCTTCTTTGAATTACTTTCATGTTTGTTGGAAATAACAGTTTCACCTGGTGTTTACAATTCTGTCTAAAGGAACCGCTAATAAAAGAAAAATTGTAACTCTGAGCAGTTGGTTCATAATAGCTTTAATTTCCAACTTAAGCTTCCTGAAAGACTTTTCTTAGGCTTCAAAAACCAAATTTTTATTTTTATTCTTTAATTTATTTTAAAGATTTTATTTATTTACTTGACAGAGACACACACACAAGAGAGGGAACACAAGCAGGGGGAGCGGGAGAGGGAGAAGCAGGCTTCCGGCCGAGCAGGGAGCCCGATGCGGGGCTCAATCCCAGGACCCCGCGATCATGACCTGAGCCGAAGGCAGACGCTTAACAACTGAGCCACCCAGGCCCCCCAAAACCAAATTTTTATTATTTTAAAGATACTGTAGTTTGTTTCCTCAGCCCTTTCTACCAAATAATGTTTACATTTTACTTTTTCAAATTGTGTCCTTGTTTCAAGTCTGTATTGAGTTGCTGGTGATTATCAGATTTGCTGCTTACCAGTGGCTCAGTTTTTCTTTTAACAGTAAAGTTGAGGAATATACAGAATATACTGTAGTTGAAGATCTCTTAGTCCTTCATACAGATCCGATAGGCAGGGAGACTTACGTATCTTTAAGTTCTTTTCAGGCTTAATATATTTGATCCTTGTCTCCTGTGTGGTATTGGCCTCATGCCCAGAGGCACTTTCCATTTAACTGTATCCATTCTTGAGGTTGAGACGTCTTGAAGTTGTCAATGGACATTTCGTAGGAGTGGAACAGGATCTGTGTTTTATAATATGAATTAAGAGACTCATGTAAACAACTCAGCAGCTTTATATCTGCCTTGAAGTCAGGCGTGAATGTAGCTCTACTTACTAATGGTAATACTAAAGTGCAGTCTCTCTCTCTCTCTCTCTCTTATCTCGAGAAAGGAAAATAATGTACACTAATTAAAAAGCAATGGATGGGGCGCCTGGCTGGCTCAGTCGGAGGAGCGTGTGACCCTTGATCTTGGGGTCATGAGTTTTGAGCCCCGTGTTGGGTGTAGAGATTACTTAAAGAAAAAATTAAACTGAAAAGCAACAGATAATTGTAGCTTGTGCAACCAAAGAGCTTTAAATTAGATGGAAGTCTGCCATGGGCTACGGTTTAGGGGTGGGGATGCTACACATACTCTATATCCGCCGTGCTGGGGTTAATGTGCTTAGCGTAGACCTCACAACTCCCCGTTACAGTCACGAGCACCAAGGAAGCTACAGTCCAGGAAGGATAAAGAACTCGCCCAAGAACACATAGCTAGACCCTGGGTATGCAGTGGGGGCTAGAAGTGGAGGGTGGAAACGAGAGAGCTTTCAGGAGGACTGGGAGTGAGGTGACAGAATACATGTAGATCCACTCAGAAGCACTCTGATAGTGTGACCCCAGTGACTAGCAGATTGGTGGTGTTGACAAAAGAGGTTCAGAAATGAGCTATAACAATAGAGTAGATGTGTGGCTTTAGCTGAGCTTCTGCTGCAAGGCTTGGCCTCTGTGCTCCACCCCCGCCCAATGCACCAACACTTCTGCTAATTCTACAGGGTCTTTAAGAAAGACCATCAGTGGTTTATTCAGGTTTGCAAGCTATTTTATTTACATGTACTACTAACTTTGCTCAACCCTATGCAGAAAGGGCCCTCGGTCAGACCCTTGGCTTCTTGAATGTTGCTGGTTTGGAGCGATGGATAACAAGGCCAGTTGTCCCTGGACGACTAGCCCTTACCAGCTGCCCTTTTTTTTTTTCCCCCTTTTTAAGAGTTCTGTCAGCACAGCTGATCTCTCCCTAGTGCAGGCAACAAAGGGCAAGGGATCCTTTTCATAGCACTGAATCCCAAGTTAAGACCCCTTTTATTTTGCCATTAGTGGGGTGCCATGACTGGTCGGCTTCCAGGTTGTCCCCTCAACCACTGTCCTGGCTGTGCTTCCCCAGCTGGTTCTTCAGTCTGAGATAGTTTTGATCCATGTACATCATAACCATAGTTACTAAATGTGAAGTATGAGAGGTGGCCTTCAGCAGTCTGTTAACAAATATATTCGAATATTTAAATATCTTGTACCCAAAGTTTTAGTTTTTAGCGGAAGATGTCACTGGCTTATTTTTTGCTAGTTCTCTTTTCCCCATCACAAAGGGGCCAAGTATACATTTGAGGGTAGTGTAAATACTTTTGTTAGTTTTTTGTGGTTTCTCAGGTAAGAGAGCCAGTGAACTCTCTGTACTGACTCTGA
This sequence comes from Zalophus californianus, assembly GCF_009762305.2. NCBI lineage: Eukaryota > Metazoa > Chordata > Mammalia > Carnivora > Otariidae > Zalophus > Zalophus californianus. Next base: position 142,747,550 of record NC_045599.1, on the reverse strand, counting down.
ACCTAGAAACGTCGGGTCGCACTGCTTAACTTTTACTCCCTTTCTGTATGTGGTGGATGTCAACTTGCAAGAACTTTTAAGTAATTAAATTCATGGAATGTTTAGCTTTCACAACAGCTTAGTAGTTTACAGAGTAAATTATCCTCAAAGACCAGGACGGAGGCATTTGAGTGTTTCGTTTTCTTAGGTTTTATTTTTATGTTTTCCGTGTTCTAAAGAAGAGGCAGAAAAACATTAACTCTGTGGTTAAACTTGAATTGGCCGAGTTGGGAAGCTTTGAGCCTTATAAAAATGTTAAGTTAAACTGGTTGTCTGTGGCTTGGTAACCAGTATCTTATCCAAAACCCATTTAGTTTTGGATGCTCCGTTGCACATAAAATGAGATGAGACTTAATCATTATTGCACGTGATATTTATACAGAGACAGACTTAGGCTCTTACAGTTAAGAGCTGCTGGAAATCACGTTGGGAAAGCTGATCAGACATGGTAGATTAGTGTCCAGTTGCTTCCAGTTTTTTTCCTTCCTTTGCTTCTCGTTTGTTATAGTTTTGACAACAGAATGTATGCGCGGGTATCCCTAGCCACCGAACAAGGCAGAACATTGTTTTTATGGCATATATGCCTGTATTTTATTGTAGGTGCTGGACTGGATTGAGAACCATGGAGAAGCATTTCTGAGCAAACATACGGGTGTGGGGAAATCTCTTCATCGGGCCAGAGCTTTGCAGAAACGTCATGAAGATTTCGAAGAAGTAGCACAGGTAAAACCATGGCTTTCACTGTTTTCTCCCATAGATACCTCTGTGGTTGGTTTTTGAATTTGTTTTAACCACATCTGAGATGACTGATCTTCGCTAGATATGTTTAAAGGTGATTCAGAGGAGGTAATGCTCAGATTTGAGAGTGAGGCTGTCCTTGCCTGCTCAGATTTCGTCTGTTGGCTGGGCCATAAAATAAGGTGTTCTTGACACAGAAAAATGCCCTGAATGTTTTTGCCGTATTTATTGTACCAATGCCTGTTGACTCATTTGTGAGATTTCAACTGATAAACAGTAATGGTTCTCACATTTCTGTGATGATGGGCCAGCATTCCTTGTCCTTTTCCAGTTCTTTTAAACGTGTGTGCTTAGCAGCAGGATGTAGGGCGTGTAGTGTGTTTAGGGCATGGGATTTGTGGAGTGGAAGCATTGGCTATCATGCTCACGAGCTGCGTCATTTGGAAAAGTCTCTTCACATTTCTCAGATTGACGTTCTTATCTGGAAAGTAGGCCCAGGGAAGGCTTCTGGAAGAGAGGAAGTCAGGGGTGTGTACGGCAGCAGCATGGAAAGCACCCAGGCCAGGACCTTCTACTTATTATTTGGTAAATGTGCTTTTTGTTTTGTGTTTTGAAAGAAAGTAGAGTGAAGAAGGGAGAAATTACAACATGGCCTTGTGTGTGTGTCCGTTCCATGTTATATGGAAGTTATAAGGAGGTGTAGAGGGAAGGTTACTTTAAACAGAAGTTGTCTAGTAGGATGCATCCAAACTGAAAGACATTATTGTAAAACCGAGGAACATCAGAGACAAAGTCTTAAAAACAAGGACAGAAATGACAAAACAACCCCTGTGAGAAGGGTTATTAGAAAGACAGCCGACTTCTTGGGGCCCCGGGTGGCACCGTTGGTTGAGTGTCCGACTCATGCTTTCAGCTCAGGTCGTGATCCTCGGGGTCGTGAGATCGAGCCCTGCGTCGGGCTCTGCGCTCAGTGGGGAGTCTGCTTGGGAGTTTCCCTCTCCCTCTGCCCCTACCCTCCACTCCTTCTTGCTCTCTCTCTCTCTCTCAAAAAAAAAAAATAAATCTTAAAAGAAAGAAGGAAGGAAGGAAGAAAGGAGGGAAGGAAGGAAGCAAGGAAGCAAGCCCACTTCTCTCTAGGAACCACAGATTCTGGAAGTTGGTAGAATAGTCTTAAGGGAAATTAACTCTGAACCTGGAATTCCAGATCCAGCTGAACTATCGTTCGGTGATGAGGATAAAATGTAGATCAAGACTGAGTGAGTTTACTACTCAGATACTTACCAGAAGAACTAAAGCATATAGTTTATTTTTTTAAAAGATTTATTTCAGAGAGAAGGAAAGAGTGCTCGTGCGTGAGAGTGGTGGGAGAGGGGCAGAGGGAGAGGGAAAAGAATCCTGAGCGGGCTCCACGACCGCGCCGACATGGGGCTTGGTCTCACGATCCACGACCGCGCCGACATGGGGCTTGGTCTCACGATCCACGACCGCGCCGACATGGGGCTTGGTCTCACGACCCTGAGACCATGACCTGAGCCGGAACCAGGAGTCGGAGGCTTCACTGACTGAGCCACCCACGTGCCCCAAGGCATATATAGTTGAGTAAGAATAATGGAAGCACCCACTATAATGGGAACACTGCAAGAACAGGGACTTTGTTTTGTTCTTTTCTCCATCTCTAACGCCTAAAACAATGCCTGGCACATTATAGTGATCAGCAGATATTTATCAAATGAATTAGTTAATAAAAAGGAAAGTATGAGAAGAAAGGACTGGGATCAAGAATGAGCATAGAAATTGGGAAATATATTTGTAAATCCAAGGATTGACCATTTAAACGGTAGATTTGGTGTAGTTAAAAGGATGGCGGTGAAGTACCAGAGCACTTTAACTCGGGAGAGGAAGTGGGTTCTGAGGCTGGCAGGAGCTACTGCTTACCTGACTGACGCTTGTAAACTCACGGGCACTTTAGCACTTTGGAATGACCACTTAGAGTCTAGGGATAGGAAGTGTCACTTCTAGCAAGCGTAGCAGGAAAAGAACCAGAAAACTGGGTAAATAAAAATTCATGGAAATGGTCTGGTGGAAGCAAAAGAAACAAAGAAAACAAAAATCATGATAGAAATCACAGAATAAGATGCAGTAATTTGTTCATAAGTATCAGTAATTACAATAAATGCAAAATAGATTTTACTTGTAAAGAGACAAAAGATTCTCTGATTATCTCTTAAAAATCATGGCATTATTTTCAGAGGACACACCTAAAACATAAATACCCAGGAAGTTTGAAAGTATATAACCTATTACCGAAAGATCCACCAGGCAAATATTAACCAAAATAAAACTGATTTACGAATATTAATATTAAGCAAATAGGTTGGAGGGTATAAAAACATGATTAGAAATAAAGAGCTTCTTCCCTTCTAAAAAGGAAGAGTGTCAGTAGATCCAACAATGTGGTCTCATCTGCAAGGCAGGGTAGAGAGGAGTAAACCGTGGCTGTGTGTCTGTAGGTTCTGTATGACAGAGGGTTCAGGTACACACTAGTTTGGGGAACTGAATTCGGGACAGACTTAATGGGATAACAGAACAGTCTGCGCTAAGTCTTGTTCGGTGAAAATGCCTTCTCTACGTGTCTTCACATACGAAGTAAAAATGACAATCCCTGTCTTTCTGCTTTCTCCATCTCGAAAAAGGAGCAGGAAAAGATGGTGTGTTCAGCAGCCTTGCCGCAAGCAGGATGCGTCTTTGGAGCATTTTTCTTGTCTGTTTTATGTGTAGTGTCCCTCCTTCGTGCCTGCTGGAAAATATTTTGTCTTCCTCTTGTAGAAGAAATGTGGAAAATGTGCTCTTATCTCCCCTTCGTTTTTTCCATGCGATAAGCTACTGCCGTGGCCGATGTGGTTTGGGGATGGATATGAAGTTTGTGTCATATGAGCAAAGACTTCAGGCACTGAAGAAAGTAAGAGGCAGAACTTCAAAGAACCAGGCTCTGGAGATGGAGGCTGCCCCCTCAAGTAGCATGGTCACCCATGGCCGTAGGCTGGGCTGCCCTCACCTCTTCCCACGCCTGCCTGAGCTCCCTCCAGTAGGGAGGGCGAGGGTCTCCCGAATGTCCTCCTGTGTCCAGCACGCCATTGACCCTTCTCCCTCCGGTTCCAGTGGTTCCTTCCATTCCAAATTAAGGAAATCTCTACTATGGCTAGCGCCCTATCTTTCCATGGTAAACTCATCTCCGCTGGTCTAAGCCAACCATCAAAGCTGTCAACACAGGGTCCCAGGGGGCAGCAAGAGTGAGAAGACTCTTTGCAGGAAGTATTTCTGCCCTCAGGTTTCTAGGGCAAGCCAAGGGTCAGAGTAGCACTCTGAGCTGTGGTCTGCTCTTCACCCCTGGTTCAGAGAGAGGCAGATGCTTGTTTGCGCCCACCTCTACCTACTCAGCTGAGCCCCAGTCCTTTCTTATCTCTGCTCTTTGTCCCTGGGATTCTAAGGGGTGCCCAGCCTCTTGCCCTTACACTGTTAAGTGCTCAAACTCCAAATCTGAGCTGTGCATCAAGAGCAGCCTTGAATACAAACGCTTAGTTCACTTTGCAGACATCTGCACCCGCTGTCCCTCCCTCTGGTTTTCAGATACTGGCCAGCCACGTGCAGCAGGTTTGGTCCGGACAAACAGTGGCCTTGCCCTCGAGGCAAGATTACATCTTGTGTTTGTAGCTTCCTTCACTGTAGTTTTCTGGCTCTTCCCAAGGGGCACAGCCTCAGTTTTGCTGCAGCACAGGCCAACGAGCCCCGCTGCAGTGACCTTCACCACCCTTTCCCCCTGCCTGCCCCATCCTTGACTGCTGTCTGGCAAATCAAACCACAGAAGTGCTTATGGCAGAGATCTAAGTTTATATTTTAGATTTATGTCATTTTTTGAACAGGATGGCCTTTGGAAGCCCAAATTAAGAGCAGATACGGTATTGTTAGTGCTTAATAAGGAGCTGTATTTCATTTTCTGAAACATATTCACAAAAGTAGAACAAATTTTGGGGTTTAGGGAGAAGAAAATTCCTTTTTGCCGTTGTTTAAGGTTGGTGGTTTTTTAGGGTTGCATCTTGAAGGGTCCTTTGGAAAATCAATTCTAAATTGTCTTTAGCGATCTAGATTTAGCCATTTATTTAATACACTTATAGCCAGCTTCTCCAAAACAGTGAGTTGTGGCATATGGTGAAGTACCAGATACAAGAAGGAAGTGGTGAAAGTCTTATGGTTGAATTCATTTAAAAGGTACTAAATATAGATTTATTATGTAGAACAGTTCTGGTGTTCTGGGAAGGAGGAACCTGAGAAGAAGTCAGGTTGAGTTGGTGGGAGCCAGCGGCACAGCCTGGCGTCACGTCTGCAGGGCGAGAGACTTCCTGCAGGAGCCTCAGGCGTGGGGCTTTGTTTCAGGCGCCGCTGTGGCCACATCAGGAAGCACTTGGATACGTTTTGCATGCAGTTTTGCAGAGCCAAGAACCTCCTCTCTACTAATCTGAGGATCCATCCCTTCTTTATTTTGTACGGTGATTGTGAGTAGCTGTTTCCTATTGCATGATTCCGGGCTGATGAATGTATAGGGTGTGGCCTTGTGCAACTATGTCGCATTTTCACGCAGGAGCTTTACAGAAGAAATACGTGCTTTCCCCACGGGAAGCTTTCTGCACATGACTTTTGGAGAGGGAGATGCTCAGGCAGGCATTTTTCTCTTTTACCTTCTAAGTAGGTATTCAAGTTAATGTTCCTTTTTAGATTTAAAAAGCTATGATTACGATAGCCGGTAAAGTAAAGCCCACAAAACCCTGGTTTAAGGAAGAAGCCAGCTTCCAGAGCACAGATTTCTTGAATACGATTAGTAAATCTCTGCCATAGCATCTCCCCATGGGCGTGTATCCTGTGAGCGCTTACACTACCTTCTCTCCTGTCTGCCTTTCCCCTGAGATTCACATCACCTTCCAAAGATGGAACGTATTGTGACAGCCTTCTCCATGAAGCCGTTTCTGTCAACAACTTTTTATGTGTGCCATGTAATTATCTTGTCTTCCGGGATAAAGAAATGTGGCATTTAGGAAAGCAGGAGACATTCCATTTGGGCAAGATTTGCAGAAGATAATCAGGCGTATTCTCCAGTTCCCTGGTCGCTACTGAGCTCATTGTCCTCTTTTGTGCACAGCATGTCCTAAATTTCTGATTTGCTACAGTTAATAGAGCCTTGCTTCTATACCACAGGCTGCCATTTCACAATAAGTTCATTTTTTGATATAAGGTGTAGTGTTTTGTCTTTTTAAATAAATTCGTAGTGGAGAATTTTGGCCCGATGTTTACTGTCAAGGATTTCCTTCAGGTTGGCATGTGCTTACAAGATACCAAATTTCCCTTATCACAACACTTCTTAAATTTCCTAAGGCCTTCACTGCTTTTATGACCTTGGGCAGGTTCCTCCATCTCCCCAAGCCTCAGTTTCCCTAGCCGTAAAATGATACCTAATTCCTTCCTTCGCCAGGTAGCTGTGACAAGACTAGCTGTGCCGATTCCCTGCCTAGAACCTTCCCCTGCCCCCCTCCACCCAGAATTATTTCTCTGGTAAAATGCTAACACATACGGATAGCCGTCAGTAGTCACTGTGTTGCTGTACCTAAATATGTGCCATACAGAGTTTTTCACTTCTCCTAGTGTTGTGAGTTTTACCACGCTGTAGCACATTTCAGCTCTGTATCACCTGTGTGTGTGTGTGCTGGGGAAGAGGGGTGGCAGGCTTGTGTCCTGTGCTTTCCCTTCGTGGATGAAAAGATGGCAATTTATGGGCCTTTTAAATGATTCAGAACACTGGGTTTGTCTGTTTTTAAGATTTTATTTATTTGAGATAGCACAAGCAGGGGGCAGAGGGAAAGGGGGAAGCAGGGAGCCTGATGTGGGGCTGGATCCCAGGACCCTGGGATCATGACCTGAGCCGAAGGCAGACGCTCAACCGACTGAGCCACCCAGGCGCCCCAGGACACTGGGTTTTGTTTTTTCATTTTTTTTTTTTAAAGATTTTATTTATTTATTTGACAGAGAGAGAGAGAGAGCACAAGTAGGCAGAGTGGCAGGCAGAGGGAGAGGGGGAAGCAGGCTCTCCGCTGAGCAGGGAGCCGGACACGGGGACTCGATCCCAACACCCCAGTATCATGACCTGAGCCGAAGGCAGCCGCTCAACCGACTGAGCCACCCAGGCGCCCCCGACACTGGGGTTTTTAATACAGATTATAGATGTACTGACCCATCATTCTTTTTTGTTGCATCGGTATAAAATACCTTGAAAGCTTTCTATATGCAGACTTCGGTATGTTGTTTTTTTTTTAAAAGTAATCATTCCTTGAACTACTTATGTTCTTCTCCTCTCCTGTGTTTTCTAAGATCAGGAAAACCCGTCTTTTTCACTGGATGCTGTCTAAATGTAGCCTCTGGCCATCTTCTGTTGGTCCCAGACCAGAGCAGCTGAGGATCTGTAGAGAAAGGAAGGCCCGATCTGCCCTGCAGTGTTTCCTGAGTCCTAGCACTTACGCAATTTGAATTTTCTTCTCCAGAAAAGGGGAAACCATTCCGCCCCCACCCGGGCCCGGCCCTTCTAGTATCTCCTTTAATCCTCCTCCCAGGGAATGTAGGCCCACAGCGAGATGCCTTTGGGGAGAGGATGGCAGGCCGAAGGCAGGAGAAGTCTGGTTTCTTCAGGCTTTAAAACAGCCTCCTGACACCACCTCCCCTGAAGTAGAAATTTAAGTACTGAATTTCCCCTTGCAAGAGGAACCCTGGCCTGGCCATTTGTTGTTTGAACAATCTGAGCTCTCCGGACTGACTTGGACAAGTCACTTCCCCTTTGTGCCCTTGTGATAGGGCTTTGTGGGGCGCAGGCCCAGGGGCTCCAGAGTCACCATTTATGACCGGTATGCTTGTTAGCACATGGAAATCTCTTATCTTCTGTGGCAGTGGGACCTAGGGTGGGCTCTGTTCACAGGAAGGCCGTTGGTCTCAGAGACTCTGCATGCTGACCCTGGCTCCACCAGCCCCTCCTGGGGGCCCGGGGAAAGCCATGGAGTCTGTCGTGCGGGCTCGTTTTCTCCAAGTGTAAAATGAGAGGTGGGACAAAGTAAATACTGGGTGGTGTCTCTGAAAATTAAAAAAATGCACTTGTTCTTTTGGAATGAACTCACATATGCCTCAAATATCCTTCCCTGCTGGCAAAGAGGTAGAAAAGCTTTCAGAAACAAAGTGTTCAGTGCTGGGAGGCAATATCACCTGCCGATCTCCTTATTAAACACGAGAGGTAAGCAACTTCATGGCGGTGATAATAAGAAAATAGGATTTAGCTCTTAAAAGAATGTATGTGTGCTGCAGAAAGCATGATACTCTGTTAGCTTCTTTCGTACCTCTGCCCAGAGATGCAGAGCATGCTTCCTGGGTGAGGCTTCGCGGGGGGGAGCCTGGGTCTCCATAAAGCCATCGTCCCCAGAAAAGTCACCTGAATCTGAGCCTCTGATGGTCATAGACCCTTTGTCAGCAATGTATGCAGAACCTCGGTGGCAGGAGCCCTTGATGCTAATAGCTGAGCTTCATAAGGAGAGCTTTCTCTGTGCCCAGGGGCTGCACCGAAGGGCCCAGGAGCCAGCCCCTCAGGAGGAAAGGTCTAACTGAGATAATTGTGGAAAGTACCCAAGGATTTTTCCAAAGGTGAAAGTTTTTTCTGAAAAATCCGCTATGTATATGTGTGTGTATATATTGCGTATACATGCACACACAGGTAGCTGACCTTCGAACAACGTGGGGCTTAGGGACACTGACACCCCCCCCCCCCCGCCCGCAGTTGACAGTCCATGTGTAACTTTTTTTAAGGTTTTATTTCTTTCTCTCTTTTTTAAAGATTTTATTTATTTGACAGAGAGAGACACAGCGAGAGAGGGAATACAAGCAGGGGGAGTGAGAGAGGGAGAAGCAGGCTTCCCACCGAGCAGGGAGCCCGATGTGGGGCTCAATCCCAGGACCCTGGGATCATGACCTGAGCCGAAGGCAGACGCTTAACAACTGAGCCACCCAGGCACCCCTTAAGGTTTTATTTCTAAGTGATTTCTACACCCAACGTGGGACCCAGACCTACAACCCCAACATCAAGGGTCGCACGCTCTACCAGTTGAGCCAGCCAGGCACCTCAAAAATCCGGGTATAAGTTTTGACTTCCCCCCCCAAAACTTATCTAATAGCCTACTGTTGACCGGAAGCCCTACTGATCACATAAACAGCCAGTTACCATATTTTATATGTTACATGTATTAGATACTGTATTCTTAGAATAAAGTGAGCTAGAAAAAAGTCAGTAAAGTCATAAAGTATATTTGCAATACTGTATTCATTAAAAAAAAAAATCCACGTATATATGGACCGTGCAGTTCAAATGTGTTGTTCAAGGGTCGACTGTATAAACACATATACTTTTAAACTTTATTTTTTAGACCAGTTTTAGATTTACAGAAAAATTGTGATGATGATACAAAGAGTTCCTCTACCCAGCCCCCAGCTTCCCCTGTGCTTACTGTTAGTATGGTACATTTGTTAACTGACAGTGATGGATTACTATAAACTGAAGCCCCTCCTTTGTTCAGATTTCCTGAGTTTCCCCCATTCCAGGACCCCGTCCAGGATGCCACGTGACATTTAGCTGCCGTGTCGTGGGCACACCCTCCACACTCAGACCCGGGCCGAGCCCTTCTCCCACCTCCCTACAACCTTGCCCTCCAAGCCCAGTGACTGCCCTGCAGGCCTGTTTCCTTAGCTGTGGAAGGGGCTGTGCTGAGGATTAGACCCAAGGCCCAGTAAGTGCTTGTGGCTGTGGCACAGGGAGAGGTGGGTGTGCAGCCTGTGGTGATGATAAAAGAATAGACTGACTTTTCGTTGGCTTTTATGGACACTTTTAAATTCTTTGTAGACACTGCACCCCGACTCACGGCTTGCCCGGGGATGGACTGCTTCTGCCCCCACGCTGACGCCTGGGGTGCCCGTTGTTCTGTTCATGCGCATCACGACAGTCCTTCCTGAGACCATCTCATACCTATCAAGCCGTGTTTACACTTGTTTTAAATTTTGGTTTTTTTTTTTTTTTTTGACTTGCAGGGAAGTTGGAAAGTACAGCACAAGGAACTTAACTCCCCCTTGAGCCATTGACTTTAGCATGTATTTCCTACCAGGAAGGGACATTCTGCTGCTGTATGCCCCCGGTGCCATTGTCAAAATCGAGAAATGAACACTGCTGCAGGCTTTCCTTCTAGCCCCCGGGCCCCGTGATGTCCTTTATGGCGAGAGGACCCAGTGCAGAAGCACCTGTGGTGTTGAGTTGTCACATCTCAGAGGTCCTTGAGTTTGTAGCATCTCCTTGGTTGTTCCTGAGCTTTGCTGACCTGACACTTTGGAGGATTTGAAGCCCGTTATTTGGGAGCATGCTCCTCACTCGGTCTGTCTGACGTTGGGTCATGAGTAGATTCCGGCTATACCTGCGTCCTCGGCCCGCCGTATCAGGGCTGCCGCGTCCTTCTTTGTGCCTTCCCGCCAGTCGGCACCTGACTTTAACTTGTCCCGCTACGTCTGGCATGCAGTTTGATTTCTAGGTTAAAGTGGTGTCTGCCACATTTCTCCGTTGTAAGATGAGTCTCCTCCCTGCTTTGTAATTAGTAAGTACTTAGTGGGGAGCTACTTTGAAATTCTATAAATATCCTGTTCCTCAGCCAATTTTATTTATTTATTTACGTCTGTATGGACTTACGGTTTTCTCTTGTATTTCGTGGATTGTACTCTGTTACTGTCATTGTTTACTCTCAGACCGTCCCTGCTTTGGCCAGTGTGCGCCTCCTCAAGCTGCCGTCTGTGTCCCGACCTACCCACATTGTTCTTGAGCATTTCCTTACTTTTGGATGCAATAACACGTCTCAGCCTTCTCTTGTACTCTGTGCCCCCGGCCCCTGAGTAAGCCGTATCTCCAGGAGCCCTGGTTCCTTGGAGAGGAGAACGGTGATTACAGGTGGAAATCTGGCTGCTGCCTGCTGATTGCTGTTGGGTCACTGCTGCTCCTGGGGCTTCTCTGGGGACAGAGGGAGAGAGGACGTGTGTGTACAGAGGTGCACGTTCACACATCTGTGGAAGCCACGCGTTCACACTCAGCCCTCCAATCCCAGCCCAGTGCCACAGGGTTAACTCAGCTTTTCTCCTTGTCCGCATTTGTCAGTCCCTTCTCTGAAGCGAGGACCCTGCCTCTCATTATCCTTAACCTGTTGGCTTTAGTAGATGAATGTCCCTGGATGTGACCAGTCTCCCCAGTGGGAGGCTGCCCGTGCAGGGGCGCTGTCGTCCTTCCTCAGGCTCTCTGCGGGGACACTGCCCCACACTCTGGGCCACTGATGAGATACCCACCCTGCTCAGCTTTGGGACTCACATGTTGGAGAAGGATGAAGGACTCCACCTGTTTCTCAGAGGGACCGCAGCCTGCTCTGTGGGCCTTCCCGGAAGGCCTTCCCTCTGTTCTCAACGCTGCGCCCAAGCCCTCCCGCCTGTTCTCGGCTGCCCCCGGCCCCTGCCCAGCAGCTCCATGAACAGAGTCAGGTCTCTAGCACACCTCTGTATCTCTGGAACCCATTTGCAGCCTTTCATTTATCATGAATTAAAATGGAGTAATTTTCAAAGTGTTCTTGATACCTATTTGCACATTAACTTTCAGCTCTTTAAAACCGTGGCTACTTTATATAAGCCATTATGGTCATTTCCTTTTTCTCAAAAAATATGCCCCCTGAAGTAGAGAAATGATAAGCATGGATTACCGATAAGTAGAAACACGTTAAGAAGACAGCAACTTGTATTTGCAACCTAATCATTTCACTTGAATTCGGGGAATTACAAAATCGTACATCATACTGAAAAACAAAACTGCAACTCTGCATTCTGTCCCAAGACTGGAGGGGAAAGTGAAGTGGGCACTTGACCTAGGTGCTGTCTTCTGGATGTGCAGCACAAGAAGCTGAGGGCCCTCTGTGAGTCATGGGGCAGCCAGAAGCTGCCTACAGATACCCCAGCGCTGCTGTAAAGGGAGGGGCTTTGCCGGAAGGTTCAGGGTTTAACAATCTAGAACAGTAATGGCGAAAGCTGCTGATGGAGGTATATTGAACTCCTAAAGTCATCTCTTCCCATCGTTTTTTTTCTGTTGGATTTACAGAAATGATCAGGAATGTCCCAAACTGACTCAGTTGCAGTCTGTTAGGATGCCCAGCTGTTTGGTTTGTTTGTTTGTTTGTTTTTAATTCACCCAGTTTCTCTGGATTTTCTCTTGTGCAGAACACATATACCAACGCGGATAAGTTACTAGAGGCAGCAGAACAGCTGGCTCAGACTGGGGAATGTGACCCGGAAGAGATTTATCAGGCTGCCCATCAGCTTGAAGACCGGATACAAGATTTTGTTCGGCGCGTGGAGCAGCGCAAGATCCTGCTGGACATGTCCGTGTCCTTTCATAGCCACGTCAAGGAGGTGAGGTGTCAGCAGACACAGCGGAGCCTGGGTCCAAAAGGCTCTGTGAACCCCCCGGGGAGAGAGTGGGCAGAGTGGACTGGTCGTGATACGAGGAAGTGGAGCAGAGTGGCCAGCGGTGAGGTGTAGTGCGTTTGCACCGAGCGGGCCAGCGTGGACGGGGTGCGCTGGGCTTCCTAGCCTCTAGCCCCACAAGCATAAGCCTGCCTCTGCCAGGGCACGTGGGAGCCTGTGTACCTGCAAGACTGGACCCGTGAGGGCTGGGCTGGCGGATGACCGGTGTGGAGTAGCTGGTGAGCAGGGATGTGTCGGGCCGAGGGCTCTGCCTTTAACTTGGAGAGAGAACAGGGCACGTCTGTTTTAGCGTCGGTAAACGACCTGCACGTTGTGGTCAGAGCTGGGTTTCCTTTCTGTGTGTTAGTCTGTCATGTGGCCAGCATCATGGTTGACTTCTGATTTTATCAGACTGTGCGACTACTCTGATTCTGATAAAAGTGCATTTTACATAATATTAAATTTAAATGTACAAAGCCAACAGGGCCATAATAATATTAATGCTAATGTCATAGGTATGCTCTCGTTAATGCACTTACCTCATTGTAAGAGATAATGCTATTTGATGTATGAAAAATAGGGAGGTACTAATTATGCTTTTGTGTGTATTATTTCTTAGAAATCACATAAAATTACAATTCAAGAAACTCCTGTAGCTTTTGAGAAAAAAAGGACTTAAAATTCAGTAAGGGTATCAACTTTTACTGCATCTTATTTCTAAGGAAAAAAAAAATTCTCCACAGCTCTTTATAAATTGGAGTTGAGGAGCCCTTCCAGGTAATTTGGAATTGAACACATGAAAGCTTACAGACACAGGCTGGGAAGAAGGATCTAGAAAGAGTAAGGCTGCCAGAGGAACACAGGAGGGGCTTCAGAGATCAGGAACCAATAGATGTGTTCAAAAGGAAAGAATTTCTCTGCCAAGTCTAGGATCTTGGGCAGTCAGTCTTCAACCAGGCCATTTGTAACTTGAAAGTTTGGCTCCCAGAAGAGCACACTTCCCTCTTACTCTGAAACTCTACTAGCCCGTGTGGCAAACTGGAGGCCCTAAGACCTGGTGCTTCAGCTGCACCCAGGCTGGTGGTGGCTCTGCCATCCTCTGCTGAGCAACCCTTTCTGCAAAAGCCGACACTTTATGAGCCTCGGACGGCCGTCAGAATAGAAAACCAATACTGCTAGTTTCTTTGCCTTCTCTTAATAATGCCATAACTAAAAAAGACTTTACAACATTTACAGAGAAACTGGGTTTTTTTCTGAGGATCCATGGTCATTCTGAGGAGATGTACAAATGCAACATTTGTCCACAGCAATTTCTAGTTACAGATGTAGCAGGCTGTAAGTTCTTCCCCAAGCCGTAACCACCAAATAGCCTCCCTGCCTCTGGCAGCTCTTTTCCCAGCCTCCTGCAGCACTGCCACCAGAAATAGAAATTTGAGCAGGTCATAGCCTTGCTCTTGAACCCTCAGTGGCTCTGTGTATGTGGGGCACTAGCCTGAAGCCTCTTAGCATCCTCGTGGCCTGGCTTCAGCTTTTCCTCCAGCCCCTTATACTCAGGACAGTGTCTCCCAACCTGTGGCACTCTCACACCCCTGAGACTTGGACTTGCTGCTTCCCTTCACTTCCTCAGGCAGGGTTGGCACTTTCCCTTGCACTTCCTGGAACTTTCTTCCCATGCACCTGTTGTAGCACTTGTCCTAGTTGCCATACAGTTGTGTGTGTCTCCCTCTTTCTCCTCAGTATGGATATGTTAGCTTCTCTTTATCTTATGCATTTGACCCCCAAGCTGAGAGGGAGAAGGTGGTATGTGTGACAGAGCAGATCATGCTGTTGCTCATTAAGCTGCAGCAGTCAGCCACCCGGCAGCGAGGAGCTCTGAGCAGCCGCCTCCCAGGGAAGAGCAGCCGGTGGGGGCTGCCGTGGCCGCCGTGGCCGCCTTGGCCCTGGGTGGTCTGTGCTGCGGGAAGGGAGGAACCTCAGCCATGTGTTGGTGATCTGATAACTTGTTTCTGTGACGTGCCTGGTGATACTCTTCAGCAGGATTTGTAAAGGCTTAGCTTGCCTTTAGGACAGAGCAGACCTTTTACATGACACGGTATTTATGGTTTACATCACCTTTTCAACTTGGTTACAGTTTTCAAAAAGCAGACACTAAAGGGAGCTTGAAGGGAGGCATTTTATAAAAGCTGTCCCCCAGAGACTCCGTTTGTGGTCATTGGTTTTTTTTACATCAGTAGCATTTTTAAGAAAACAAAAAAATCTTAGAATGAAAACATTCCAGTTAGCCAACAGTAGGGTCTGTCTTGTCACTAGCCTTGTTAATTTATTGAACAGTGAAAGCGTATTTTGTTTTTGTTGACTTAGGCTATGGGAACCTCCAGAATTGATGATACTGGTAGACTGAGGAGATCTCAGATCTGGTTTAAAGGTGGCATGTGGTTCACTGTTACAGTTCGAGAATTTTCCGGGCATTCATCCTTCTGTTTTTATGTGAGAAACTGCCACAGTGGCAGCGAAGCCGGCATGTTGACCCTGACTTGGTTCTTCTTCAGAGACACGAGGCCAAGGAAGGCTGCCCCTGGCGGCCGGCTGGGGTTGGGGGGCTGGCAGGCGGGGTGGCTGGGAGGCGGGCCACACACAGGCATGGACTGCTGCCTGATTCTTCCCTGCCATGTGCTTGGACTTCATTTTTAGCCATTCTCGGAGTGCATTCATTTTTTACTGACCAGCTCCAGAATTTTCCCCCGTCTCCTCTCTCTGTGCTGCATCCGTTGCGCCCCAAGACCCACAGAGGTATTTGGTAGGTTTTATGAGGGAAAGGAATGATTTCCTCAATCATCATGTTTTGAAACTGGTTACTGAATGAAATCTTAGATCCGCTTAGAACAAATTTAGTTGAAAACAAGATGAAAGTGACAGAGGGGCCAAGGAGAGGAAGTCCTACCAATTAAATACCTGTTTGCATAAAGTAAATAGTTTAACATATCAGAGGAATGGAAAATTGCTAAAAGATCTCTGCTATCTGAATTAATTTTTCTGAAGCAGATGATACAATTTAAAATTACTTAGAGGAAGAGAGAAAAAGCAGGTTGTCTTTTTCAGTTAGGCAAATACATGAAGCTTTTTGGAAGTTAACTTTCAAAGGCTGCCCCAGTGGCGGCGTGCAGGTTAACTTTCTCGCCCCCAGGTGCCCAGCCGTGCTGGTTTCTCACTTCATCCGGAGCACAGCAGTGGCCCTCCCCTTTTTTGCAGTAAATTTCTGGCTCACTGATGAGCACATAATCAAAGGTGATCTCATTAACAACTAACTTTAAAGGTGCTGGATCGAGGTGATGCCGGTTCAGTGCTAGCTCGGGAATTCTTCTTATGAATCCCACCTGGAAGGGGATTGGTGGTTACACGCCGTGGCGGACCAAGCACTTAGGTTCTGAGCGAGACCTCTGGACTCCTTGCTCTCCTGACCCCAGAGGACAGAATATAGAATTCCCATTCCTGGGAAGAGAGCAGAGAAGAAATATTTTCTACCTTGAGGTCGGACGCAGAAGGTGGTTAATAGAGGTGTTAGCGTCAATTTCACCTTCCAGATTTGGAAGCATTCTGGGACCCTTCCGAGTTGTTTTTTTTTTTTTTTTCCTCTGAAAGCAGTTCATGAGTTGCTTTATCTCCTCTCAGAAGGCTGGAAGACTGATAGTCTCCTTTTTCCTTTTGACAGTGGTTTTTAAGGTAGTATTTCAAAAGAATGTTGATTAGCCTCACATGATTTTGGATTTTATTTTAGGAGAGGTTTTCTCCTCCTGCATTTTGTCTTCTACCTCTCGATTTCTCTGTGTTTTTTTCACACCAACTCTGACTCTACCTCTCCTGTTACTAGTCCTGTGTTACCTGCCCTCCTTTCCTTTCGAGGCTTTATCCCCATTGTTGAGTCACATATTCGCTCTTTCAGGCTCCTTCCCAGGTGTCTCCCTGGCCAGCGGTCACGTGCCAGGACAAAGGTGAATGACCGGTGGAGGAATATACTTCTGCTTTCGTGTGTGTTGTGTGTTTTAGTCATTTGCTTTCCATGGTGGACGTGAAGTCCCTTGAAGGCCAGAATTGTCTCACTAGTGAGCCAGTCTTCCAGACTCAGCGTAGCCTCTGTCAGCGTGGGGAATAAATGATGTCTATTTCTAGCTCACCATTCTGAGATTTAATGATAAAAGGACATATTTCCGTTTCTAAATATAGCATAAGCATCGTCATTTTCATCCGTTCGTACTTTGTTCTCAAAATTAGGTCCTGAGTTAATTGATAATTACCTTTGAAATTTGTGGGTTATTTGAGGCAACCAGGTGGTGGTTTATTTCTGGATTAGATTCAGTGACTTTGAGTTGGTTTTGTTTGCTGGATTCCTGAAAGCCTTGGTTTCCCAGGGAAGACCATTCCCATTTGAATCAGACTATGACTCTTGCTGGGTTTAAGTAAGGAAGCCTTTTGGTTCTGTTTCTGCAAACTTAGACACTGAACTGGGACAAGTTTTTGTTTGGGGTAATGCTTGGGAAAAGAGGAACCTTTCATTTCATTCAGAAGTGAAAAACAAAGGCCTCCCAACCACCTGGTGATTTTTTTTTTTTTTTTTTTTTTTTTGGTCACAGCATACCCATCTGGCTTCATTTTTATGCCTACAGTTTTTACGTCTACAGCAAGCCGACTTCTTTCTTTATGCTTGGGCCAGTGCTTCCCCTCCCCAGGGAGGAGGGCCAGAGCCCTTGTGGACTTCACACTGTGGCCACCGTGGTTGGGGAGGGTTTCCAGGGAAGCGGGTGCTGTGTAGCTCCTTGGGGGGATGGAGCTCCGGGATTTCATAGTTCAATGCCCTGTGAAATAATTATAAGTTCACAGGAAGTTGGCAAAAAAGAAGTGGACAAGGAAGTCCATGCCCCTTCTCCCAGCCTCCCCCTGTGTCACATCTTATGTAACCACAGTGCACTGTGAAAGCTGGGAAGTGACTTTGCTGTGCTCCACAGAGCTTATTCCAGTGTCACAGGTGTGCACACACTTGTGTGTGCGAGCATGCATGTGGTTAGCTCTGTGCACTGTTATCATCTGTAGATTCATGTAACCACCACCACTTTCAACATACAGAATCCTACAGAATTGTTCCCGTCACCCTCCTGATACACCTCCTGTTCATACCCAACCCCGACTGCATCTCTAACCCCTGGCAACCACTTATCTGTTGTTCTCCATCTCTATAATTTGTTATTCAAAAATGTTACATAACGGGATCATACTCTATGTAACCTTTTTACTCCATAGTCATTCCCTTGAGATCCATCAGTACTTCTTTCCTCTTCATTACTGATTAGTGTTTCATTGTACGGATATGTCCTCATGTGTTAGCCATTTACCCAGTAAAGGACAGTGGGGTTATTTTCAGGTTTGGGCTGTTATAAAGAGAGACAGTGGCCCATCACACACAGGTTTACACGTGGACTGAAGTTTTCATTTCTCTGGGATAAGTGCCCAAGAGTGCAACTGCTGGGTCTTCTGGTAAGCTCATGTTCTAAAAGAAAGTGCCAAACTGTTTTCCAGAATGGCTGTATCATGTACACTCCCATCAACAATGGAGGAGTGGGCTCTAGTTTTGTAACTTCTCAAAAGTCCGGGATTGCTGTGATATATTTGTCAATGGGAAAGGTTAAGCCCCAATGCATAATATCTTAGGATGTTTACTTTAGATGATCGCATCTCATTAATTTATGTTAAATATTCAATGCTCTAGCTGAACTCTCTCCTTCCACTCTTAAACATTTGATTCCTTTGATTTATTAATCTGATGTAGATACAAATGAGCAATTAAACAGCCCCAAGCCAGACAAAACAAGAGGAAGCTAAGGGCTAGACCCATCTACTGTTGTCAACCCTCGCATGACTGAACGTTACATTTGGCTTTGGGCATTCGTTTAGCACTTTGTCTTCATATAGTCTGTGGTGTCTGGTTTAAAAAAAAAAAAAAAGGCGGTCTTCCCATTGGTGGAAAAAAAATATATATATATGTATATATATTTTAAAAAATCTCATTCAAGCTTGCTTTCTGTAAAAATATAATCTTTATTAAAATAATTAATAGAGTATATCACAGTGGAACATATCCCCTGAACTGGCTGAGTGATCTGAGGCAAACTGCTCTGGAGAACCTTGGCTTTCCCAACTACAGAATGGGAACACTAAGACTCAAGGGTGTGTGGGGCTCAGCTGAGCGAAGCTGCGGATGTAGTAACGAACCATAGTGCCCGTCTTGTAGGAGCAGCCAGGACATGTGCCTTTCTCACCTCCTCATGCCCTCTGTAACTTGTTGGACACAGACAGCGTGAGGCCAACTTAAACCTGAGATGCAAAGGTGTAAATACCCAGCTGTGATCTAATCTTTTCCTCACTCATCTTTAACAGAAGCTGTGCAATCTACTTATGATGCCCTTGCTCTGGCCCCGGTGTTTAGGATCAGAGTTGAATGAAGCCTTTCTGGAATGTACGCTGTTTCTCCAGCCCCACTCTGTCCCCAGCCCTGCTCTTTCCCCAGCCCTACTTTGTCAGGACTGATTTGACTCTTACAAGGAATCTTTACTCATGGGTCTGTCCATACTGGCATGATGTATTCCTTTGTACACATCACTCAATGCTTTTGTTACCAGCCAAAGCTACAAAATAAGTGATGGTTTTTTCACCAATAAGTGCAAAACATTTTTGTTAGCCCATGGGGAAAGAGATGTTATTATCTAAAAGGAAGTGCCTTCTATCCAAATAGTTCGATGTAAAACAAGTATTTTCTGTAGAGTAGTTTAAAACTGGTTTAAATTCATGAATTTTCTGTTTCTTAATATTGGTCCAGTGTTTTCAGGTAGAGCAAATTTTTATATCAACAAAGTAATTAGATGTTAGTGCAGAGAATTACAGTGAATGCTAACATACCTGACACGTAATGGTCACTTAGGAGATGATTATTAAATGAATGAATTAATAATGTACTGTATTATCTTTATTTGTAACTCAGTATTAAAACAGGGAATGAAAATCTATAACTGCATTGACTGACTCCAAATTTTACAATTTCTTGTTGAGGTGTCAGCCCTCAGTGGAGAGTTGCAAATGTCTGCTTTAAGTCATTGTTTGTGGGTTGGCCTCAATTAATATAATAGAAAAGGGAAGCACTTGAATGAATGTCAGGCCAGTGCAATGTTCTAGGTCTTAAAACACCCAGCTGAAAATGGATGTATACGTAATCTTTTTTACTTGTTAGACTTTTATTTAATAGAGCATTTTTCATATTCTTAATTTTTTATTTTGATACTTGGCTTCATAAACCAAATGGGATAGGTCTTTGGTTAATTGTGAGAAGTACATCATCCATGTGCATTTCTGGCATGTATCGTTTGTTACTGATTATTGTTCTTATTGAATAAGTGGTAGTAGAAAGGTTGATTGCCAACAGCAAATGAGGGTTTTGTCAGGAAAGCTTAAAAGCTCTAGAAAAGAATAGGCTTTTTTTGGTTTTGTTATTGTTTATTTTCCTCTCTTTGAAGCCCAAAATTCAGAACCCCAAGACCAAGGAAGGGCTGGGCCTTCTGCCTGGCGCTAATGAAGTCTTTGCCTGAGAGTAGAAAGTAGACGTCATGCACTTACAGACTTAGAAGTGGAAGATCAAAATGAGTGAAGGTTTTATAAGAAAGGACTTATTTCTTCTATGTGAGTTCAAGTCTCTCTTACAGCAAGACAAATTAGACCCCCTGGGTAGTGAGAGAACTTGATGATTGGGTCTGTTGATCTTTAAGGAAGAGTGAGGGGAGACATGCCAGGGGGCTGGAGATGCCGAATGCAAAGTTCACACAGCACTCAGGCGAGGTCAGTCCTAGGCAGGGTTCTAGAAAAGGCAGTTTGTAAACCACCAGTAGAGGAAGAAGTGAACAAACAAGTTATAGCATGTTAATTTCATTCTTTACTGAGTTTCTGGTTTGATGAAGGGCATGCAGTGGAATTAGCATTTGACATTTAATTTGTAGACAGAATAGGAAAGTATGGGCAGTCTGTTAGAACAGTCACTAGAATCAGACTGCTGAATGGCTGAGAAAAAATGTCAGCTGAGGGAGTCTGTTACCACAGGGCCAGCCCTCTCCTTATCCCCCCATGCTGCTGCCCTGGTGGAAGGTGCCAGGAAGAAAGTGTTCCATAGTAAGGTATTACTCATCGTACCCGGTGTGTGAGTGAGGAAGTAATTTTCAGTCCAGACCCGTGGTAGGATCTGACTTGCTGCTAGTGGTGACCACGGGAGATGGTTGGACTTGAGGCCTAGTGGATGGGCAGGTGTCATCCCTGATGTCACCTTCCGTGGGGGAGCAGCCTCTGTAGTCGTCCCGTCTTTGAACTGACTCCACTAATATATTCAGAACATTTATGTCCCAATGTGACATCTGGAAAGATTGCTCATCAGAACTCAGGCACCCTGAAAACTCGCCATTGTTGTGTGGAGAGCCGTGTATCTTGAAAATGGGCAAATGGCCACAAAGCAAGGGCAGACTTGGTGCAGCAGAAATAATTGTGGCTACCTTAAAAGTCTGGCCAGGGAGACCAGTCATCCATGGGGGTTGTTAGCGGGTGACCTCAGTGAGGCTGGGGGACTATGTCTCCCCTGTACGTCTCTGTCCCATGCGGAAAGGCATGCTTATCAAAGTCTAGGCCAGGGTCGGTAAAATACGTAGGATCCCAAAACATGTCAGCAGAAATAAGTCAAAATCCATCAGAGAAATTTCACTCATGGGTTTTCATATGAGGCTTTTGAATCAGAAACCCTCACCTAGACAGGTTATAGAGTAAGGGTCACAAGGGTGGCCACAGCACTTGTTGAAACAACAACCTTACGCATGTTCATGAACAGAGTGCACAATAGTGTCGTGCCCCGTGGGTGTAATGAGCAAAAGCACAGGAAAAAATCCCGACTAGGGGCAGTCACCTGGCTGTGCACTGCTGGTTGGATCACACGTGATGTTGCCTTTGCTCTCCAGCCCCCACTTTGCAAGGGCGGGGTGTTCAGAGGAGAG
The DNA here is from genome assembly GCF_009762305.2 of Zalophus californianus. Lineage (NCBI taxonomy): Eukaryota > Metazoa > Chordata > Mammalia > Carnivora > Otariidae > Zalophus > Zalophus californianus. The sequence continues at coordinate 142,726,095 of NC_045599.1, read as the reverse complement.
CGAGCTAGTGTGGAAGGAGTTTCAGATCCTGCCACAGTGATGGAGTCCAAGCACTGAAGTGTTTGTTACCCTTGGGATAGAGAGCACAGACTATACCAAGGCTCTCTGTGCTCAGAGGCTGGAAGAGTGAAGGAGGAATTACGCTTTGACTAACTGCAGACCATTTTAGGGGGGCAAGTGCTTGCTCTCAAAATGACGTGGGGGTGGGGAGGAGCTCTTCCCGAATCTGAAACCTCAGGAAGAGTTGTTTTCTGCTTGGGTGATGTGGGGGAATAAAAAGAAAAAAGAAAATCCCTCATCTCAAAATCTCTGTATTTCACCAAGTCGACTTAAATATCTGGATCGTTGAGGTTCCCGCTCTGACCTTGGTCCCTGTGTGGGCCCTCTCTCCAGCCACATCACCTGTGCCTCGCCTTGTCCTTGATCGCACGTCTGCGGCTTCCACCCTCCGGTACCGCGGCGCCCACTTAGCTGGGGCTGCCCTGACGTCTTCCTTCTCCTTCTGCCCCCTCTCTCACACATACTCGCATGGGTATTATTTCATGATACTGACTCTGATTTATGCCCCCCCCCCCCCGCCACCGCCCAGTACATCCTTCACAAACATCCTTTCGTCATCTTAAGGCATCTTTTATCACTCACAAACATCCTTTCGTCATCTTAAGGCATCTTTTATCACCCACCCCAGAATAACAAGGTACTTCTCAAGCCCTTACTCCTTCTTGATCAGGTACCAGGGTACCAGGGTATCAGGGTACCAGGCATGTGCACCATTTCAGGCTGAAGAAGGTGCCGCGCACGCGGCAACAGCTCCCCTTTGAGCCCCGCTGCTCGTACGTGAAACTGAATCATGATTTACGTGCACAGTGAGTGCCCTCTGAAATCCCGAAACTACCTACTCCTGCTCCTGGCTCGCAGCTTCTGCTGGGGGGACGCGGCTTTTGTGCTTCCCGAGGTGGCCTTACAGTTCACCCATCCCTACTGGTACCCAGATGATTGTCTTTGTCATAAACAAGGGTAGGGAAGCAAATAGCAATGGTGGTAGTTTCTGTTTATAAAGTGCTTGGGGTGACTGAGCACTTTCACAGGTCTGTGGTCACTTCATTTGATTTTCAAACTGGGCTTTGCCAGTTAGGGAAGACATATGGTAAGATGATCCCATTTCATGGATGAGAAATCTGAGGGTAGAGAGTCCCAAGGATTTTCCCAAGGCCCCGTGCAGAGAAGGGCCCACATCTGACATGTTGGGCTCTGCCTCCGGATGGAGCAGGCTTATAGGCTGCGTTCAGATTTTGCATCTGAACGAGGTTGCAGCTAAAGCAATCCCCAGGCCTCCGATCCTATCACCTGTGGAATAGGGCTGGAAGCTCAGTCCTTCCTGGGATTCCCCCAGGACAACGGGTTCTTCTGGGAGCGCTCTCTGGCAAAGTCTCCCATCCAGTTAGTGAGGAAGGGGCTCTTCCAGGAGATTTTTCCCAGCAGAGTTGCAGTCTTCTCCTTTAGGCTCCAGCCAGCACAGAGGGGAGAGGGAGGGGGCCGGAGGGGAGGTGAGCCTGGGTCAGACCCGGCCAGACACCACTGGATCCAGGACCAGGGCTCTCACATCTTTGTCACGGGAGTTCTCTCCCCAGAACTTCGTGTGTCTCCCTAGCCCAGCCTTCTCTGTGAATGGATCCTGGGCCATGAACCAGGTCGGAGACACCTGCGTTCCAGCGCTCATCCTTGGAATGCTGCTGGCGGCCGCCCGGAGGGCCTCAAGGGGGCAGCATTGCCTAACTCTGGCCATGGGCCGCAGTTCTCACAGGAAAGTCCATGAGGCTGGGAACCTGGGCAGAATGTAGCTCCTCTCGGCTGTCGGGCTGTCCGCAAAGCTGTAGCTCTTGATTGGAAATCAACAGCATGCACAGAAGCGCTGGGTTTTAGAAATTTCACAGGTGTCCTTAGAGACTTTCTTATTCTTTTATTCAAAGGTTATTTTAGGCATCATATACTAATTTAAAAGTTTAAAAATAGACTTTACCCAAATTATACTGCATTATGATATATATTAGTGCATCACCGAAATCAGAAATGACCTTTATCTGAGAATCCTTTTTTCTCCAAATTGAATGAGAATATTTTCTGTAGAAGCAGGGGAAAAAATTTCTAAAGGGGCAAAAGATTTGGGAGCATTTGACATTATAGATTTAAAATATAACCTTGCTCCTTCTACCTCATTGACTGTTCCCTTCCCGACTGCTGGAGCCCAAGATCCATTTCTGTGGTTTCCTCTGTGGCCGTGGCCGTTCACTGGTTCCACAGCTGGCCGGGCCCCGTGAGCACATTCCACCGTGGATGTGCATCCAAGTGTCCAGGATGTTGAGGAAAGGAAAAGGTTTGACCCACAGATCCTCATGGCATTTCCCCTGCAACCAAGGGGAAGTGATTTCCATGGACTCCGGTGCACTCACTCTAGCACCTTTTCCTCATACTATTTTTAGGTGTAAAAAGATTTAAACGTGGGATGGTGTTAAGTCTACCAGACTCAGTGACATATTTTGAACAATAAGTAGGAACCTGGTTATGTTTTGAAAAATATCTAGAGAAAGACCTAAAACCCCGTGGGTTTTCTTATTAGACTCATTTCTTCGCAAGAACAAAACCAGTGCTAGTGGCTCATGTTGACTTGTTTCTTCACTGCGCACGTCCCGCCCCGTTGACTCTCCGCAGCAGCTCCCTGAGGGAGGGAGGCACTGTCAGGGTTACTACCACCAGGCCCGTTTTAGAGAAGCGGGGCCTGAGTCGTGGGCCGGCCAAGTAACTTGCCTAAGGCCACGGCGCAGGATGTTAAGTCAGCGTAGGGTGTCAGGCAGTCTAGCTTCAGAGCCCACACTCTTAACTGTTACTCCATATTAGCTCTTAGGAGAGGCGTTTTATTTTAATTATCTTTTGTGGGTAAACTATTAAGTCTTAGGCTGTCGCAGTGGAGCTACATAGACGCACTTGGGCCTTGTGCCCCAGGGCAGTCCCAAGCATGGGTTTTGATCTCCTCCTCCTCCTCACAGGGTAGAGAAGCAAGGCTCGTTAACGCGCTTTCATAATCTAAATTATGTATTTTTGGTGGTATTTGCTAGAGAAGAGGAATTGTGTCCCCCGTCCCCCATCCTGTGCCCCAAGTTGGGTTGTGAGCCAGGTCTCGCAGCTGAGTCGGGGGGGAGGCTGTGCCAACCACCAGGCAGGGACACAGACACCCCTTGGGTCCACCGTGGCATCTAGGGCACCTGGTGCGAGAAAGGTGCCGGACCAGGGCTCCTGGAGGGGCCTAGAAGGCTGATGACCCTGGGGAGGCCCTGACCCAGCTGTGTGAGCAGGGGCGGGGAGGAGGCTTGGGCCACCTGTGTGCTAGATGTGTCTTGTCCAGCACATGCAGATTCTCTACCGGCTGTCTCAATTCATGTTGTTATATTTTACTGATATTGTAGCGTTTTTCTAGTGGTCTTAAAAAAAATTGTGTTTCTGTTTTCTCCACAAATTTGAAAGAATAGATACTAGTCTCTGCGGGGAGAACCTAGCTCTTACTAGTGTAGTGTAACTCAAACCAGGGGCCCCCATTGGCTGCAGCCCCCCGTGGGCTTGCTTGTTCTCTGGTGAGTCCCACGCCCCCCTCCATGACACAGAGTCAGCATTTGGGGCGGACTTGGCTCCTTCACCCTCCTTCTTATCAGCGCTGCTTCTGCTTAGATGATGGTGAAAGAGAGCAGTCTGTTCTGGACGTATGTTTGCGTGGGCATCCGCTCCGCTGAATGAGCGGCACTCTTTCTACAGACCCAGCCGTGGGGTGTGCGGTGCCTCTGTGAGAGCCGCAGGTGTGCTCCGGGGACCCCCCTTTCCCTGGATCCTCTCATACTGTGACGAGGTAGGAGCAGCTTCCATGCAGCACTCATAGGAAGGCGGAAGATGACGGTTGAGATTTTGTTTTTGTTTTTTTTTTTTAAAGATTTTATTTATTTATTTGACAGAGAGAGAGACAGCGAGAGAGGGAACACAAGCAGGGGGAGTGGGAGAGGGAGAAGCAGGCTTCCCGCGGAGCAGGGAGCCCGATGCGGGGCTCGATCCCAGGACCCTGGGATCATGACCTGAGCCGAAGGCAGACGCTTAACGACTGAGCCACCCAGAAGCCCCGACAGTTGAGATTTTTGAAAGAAAGGGACTCAAGTGTTTTGTTTTTTGTTTTGTTTTGTTTTGTTTTTTAATTTTCTTTTACACTGGAATTAGCGTAATTGAACAGGTCCACCTTTCATAGTGTTTGTCTCTGGACAGGAATCCGAGGGGGAGCTGCGGCGGCCACGTGTGTCTGAGGGGGCTTTGCTCTGTGGGGAGCAGGTGGGAGGCAGGTTACCAGGAAGCTGGTAAAACCATTTCAGCTGGAAAAGCCTACCTATTAGATAACATACCCTGGATGTTGGGGGATAAATATTTTGACGCGATAAAATGTGTTGGTAAAATTGTTATTGCTCACTGGCACGTTCTTGGTTTCTTTTAGCGAATCTTGCCTCTTGAGTTAATTCGAGTAGGTCATTCTGCTTTGGGAATTAAATTTGTTCAGAGCACTGCTGATGCTCCAGTGCCCTCTTGCTGCCTCTGCCTCCCAGCCCTCGGAGCAACTTCTTGAGGCTGGTGTTGGTCTGAGGGCCCCTGTTGCAGCAAACCGAGTCTCGGAGAAACTCAGTGATCTCTTAGGTCACAGAGTCAGTGCTTTGTGAAAGCATCTCCTAAATCCACAGTACTCCTGCTATCCTGCTATACCATATGACCTGTAGAACTTGGAAGGTTTTTCCTAGGAAGCATCAGAGCAAATTGGGAGATTCCTCATGGTCATGATGCTGTCATCCCTTCTGTTATTTACAAAGGCAGCAACCATGTTCATGAGGATTTAGAGGAAAGCAAACAAGTATGTTCTTGATTATGGAACCTTATAGATGGTGCAGAGCATTAGTCCGTATTTACATGGTGAGTCAAAGAATGATATTCTTGGTGTTGACTGACAATATCAACACAAAGCGTGACCGGATCTAAAGGGCTCTTTCCCAGTACCGGCTTTGCCCGTAGCTCGGTTCCAGCATTTGGTTTTGCCCGTGTCGGGTGGGTGACTTCATCACCTAGGCTTCTTTTCCTTAATCTATAAGATCAAAGGGTGAACCAGCCTACATCTAAAATCCCTTTAAATTCAAATTCTGGAATTGTATGAAGTTTGATAACTTATACACAAAAATGGGTGGATAGTAAAAAACAAGATAACAGATATTTTATTTAACATTTTTAGTAAAATGAACTCCTACGGTCCCAGGTAGCTTGACTGAAAAATAAGTCCTTTGCCATCACTTTCCTTATTTTTAAATTGACCTGACACACTTAAAATATTTACTGACATAACTAAAGCTACGTTGAACGACAAAAGAATTCTTAGAAGGTTAGCTTGGGTTTGCCATCGTTAGTAAGTAGGAAATTGTTAATTAAAACCATAATGAGATGGCACTCATCTAGAATGACTAAAATTAAAAAGACTGACCTTCTCAGATATTGGTGAGGATGCAGAGGAATTGGAACTTTTGAAGGCTGCTGGTGGAAATGTGCCATGGTGCAGCCACGTGGGAAAGAGAGTTTGGCAGTTTGTTAAAAATTTAAACATACACCTATCATATGATCCAGCCACTCTACACCTATTTACCATTAAAAAAGGGAAAACATAGATACCTACGGAGACTGTGCACAGATGTTCTTAGGAACCGTATTTGTAATGGCCAAAAAGCGGAAACAACTGCGATGTCCTTACCTTACCAGATGAGTGGCTACACTGTGCCATATACAGAGCCTGGAATACTGTCCCACGGTTGAAAAGGTATGGGCTGTTGATACACACAATAGTATGGTTGAATCTCAAAGTAATTATGCTGAAGGAAAAAAACCAGACCAAAAATAGAGTTCCTAGGATATGGTTCCATTTATGTACTTTTTCAAGGAAATGCAAGCTGATCTATAGCAGATGCTGGGGAGGGAGGGCAGGGGAGACAGAAGGATTACAGAGGGCACAAGAAGACTTTTGGGGTGATGGAGCTGTTCACTGCAGACAGCAGGGGTGTTTTCCTGGATGCGTCCCTATGTTTACAAACTTCGCAGATTATATCCTGGAAATTCATGCAGTTGACTGTATGTCAGTTATACCTCAGTAAAGCAGTTTTCAAACGAAGATGAGCTCAGAAACAAATGACTCAATACAGCCTTTATTTTGGCAAGCACAGCTGTGCCGTGTGGGCCACGGAGGCTGGTCGGCATCGGGGGGGCAGAGGTGCTGTCTGTAAGGGCGCTTGGAAGAAATGGGGAAGGGGGTGGCTCTCATGTCCCTGAGGAAGCAGGAAGCCTTTTCTCCCGCACAAACCACTTCCGAGCCACCAGGGCCCTGCTTGGGGTCATTAGTCTTCTTTTCCATTTTGCCGAATGGCTCCCCAGAGACGTGGAGGGAGGCAGCGGGCTTGCCTCAAGCGGGTGAAGCGCTCCGCTCCCGCCATGCCTGAGGTCGTTCTTGCCTCTGTCGTTCCAAGTGGTCCTTACCTGTCCACGTCCCCAGACACATCTTGAGGGGTAGTACAGTGGTGGTTGGAGGTGTTTTCGGGATGCACACTCCTTTCCCTGGAGGACTGCGCCGTGGCCGGGTCAGCCGTGGCCAGGCGGGCTGTGGCCTCGGGTGGGCGACGTCACTGAGCGGTGCCACATCCGACTCTTCTTGCCAGGCATGGTGGTGAATTTATCCCACCACATCATACGCTGCCTCTTTTTCGGAGCCGTGGACAGTGGCCACATCTGAGCAGTGGTTTAATAATTAATAATGGGTTGTAGTGCCCTTGCTAAAAGTAAAGTAAAACCATCCATCTGCTAAACAAGAGTCAGAGGATGTGTAAAGGAATGCGTTATGCTTAGCAGATGTTTCTGTTGGTGGAGGGGGTCTTTTCTTCTTTCTCTTCCACTAGGATTGAGCCTAGGAAGAATCGGAAAGAGTGACTTCCCTTCCCTTTCCTCTTTTCTCTTTTGTGCCAGTCCCCTTGAGCTCTCTGCCTGTTTATTTTTTGCCACGCGGTGGTTGCACACTGCTTTTTTTTTCCATGCGCGTGTTCCGTGTTCCGCGTGTTCCGTTGCCTGGGCCTGCTCGGGGCGGGGCTCCCCCTCCCACCGAGCAGGCTGCCGCCAGCCCCCTCCCAGTGTGGCCACTCGTGTCACTCGGTGTCTGCACCAGGACTTCCGGGGGAGGGGAACTTCCCGGGGGGAGGGGGGGGGCCGGGGGCCTGGCCTCACCGCGCTCTCTCCTTCCCCAGCTGTGGACATGGCTGGAGGAGCTACAGAAGGAGCTGCTGGATGACGTGTACGCCGAGTCGGTGGAGGCCGTGCAAGACCTCATCAAGCGCTTTGGCCAGCAGCAGCAGACGACCCTGCAAGTGACCGTCAACGTGATCAAGGAAGGCGAGGACCTCATCCAGCAGCTGAGGTGGGCCGCGTCCCTGGCCTCCTGCGGGGCACGGGCGCTTTGCAGTCCTGCCAGTGATTTCGCCTTCCCTGAGCTCACACTTCTGAACAATGGGCCGCAATTCCCTGCCCAGCTAGGTGGGGAACAAATAACACGTCTGCATACGACAGAGAATAACATCCCTTTCTTTCTCTTTCCTGCAGCGGTTTCACTCATGGCAGCATTGACTGATAAACGTTCCCAGAGCTCAGCTTTTAGTAGTATTTCCTCTTAACACTTACCAAATACTTATTGAAATTTCTTTGCAAACCAGATTGATTTAAACCTCCGAGGACTGTGTCCTCCAGGCCCTGAGTGATGGGCCTCTCCAGAGGATGGTGGGCGTCCCGGTCCTCAGCGCTGAGGCTCGGGGAGCCCCGGCCTTGGAGGGGGAGTCCCTGTCCCTCAGGGGTTCCCCTCCACACAGGAAGGCAGGGGGCCCTGCTGGGCCTGGGAGCAGATTCGTGTTACTGGATCACTCAGAGGACTGTTTTTCAATCATGCCTGGTAGCTTCACGGGATGCTCACTTTGCCCAAGAGTCAGGCAAAAGTGACTTGTTAAAGCTGAGTGGGTGGCATTAAGAGTTTAACCCCGTCCCCACCCTGACTCTAGCATGTGTAGCAAACAGGTATCGTCTACTCTGTTCGCTCTACTTAAGGAGAAGAGTGGCTAAAGCTGAGCTCCGCCGAAGTTACTTTCCCTAATAGGCTTCTTTTGAGAGCGACGGGAGGTGCCGAGCAGTCTTCAGTGTGGGCTCAAACCTGGCAGCTTGCTCGGAGGAGGAAGGCCAGGGTTGTGTGGCGCGGGAGGGGCCGCTGATTCCATTTTCTGAGACCAGTGGCCCCGCTTTCTGCCAGCTCTCTCCCCCTGAAGTGTGCGTGGTCTGCCGGATCTGGGGTCGGACAGTGGGAGACTTTCTCATGCCTGTCCCGTCCCCTTCTGCCCTTCTGCCCTTCTGCAGGGACTCGGCCATCTCCAGCAACAAGACCCCCCACAACAGCTCCATCAGCCACATCGAGACGGTGCTGCAGCAGCTGGACGAGGCCCAGGCCCAGATGGAGGAGCTCTTCCAGGAGCGCAAGATCAAGCTGGAGCTCTTCCTGCAGCTGCGCATATTCGAGCGGGACGCCATCGATGTGAGTGGCCCCCTCCTGCTCTCTCCGCGGCCTCTCGCTCTGGCCGCCGTAACAGGAGGATGGGGAGAGGGGGGCGTGCGCCTCACCCTGGGAGCTGCAGGGCTTGTGCCGGAGGCCACGGCACACAGCAGGGTATAGAGTGCAGCCCGTGTGCGGAGCTGAAGCCCCCCGCTGCCTCGCACGGGCAGCTTGTTTCAGCCCGGGCTGGGTCCCGCGACTCACGCCCCTGTCGGTGCCGCAGAGGCTCACCCCTGTGGCCGTGGTCCTCCCCGTCCCTTCCGTCGCCCCCCCCTCCCGCCCCGCTGCCTGTCTTTGCGCCCTCCCCCCCCTCCTCCCCAGACGGTGAGAATAAGCCTCGCCTGGGCTGATGGCATGTTTGGTGGCATGAAGTCCAGTTTTTTTCTCCACAGAAGGGTGCTTGGATGATCTTTCGTTCTTCTTACCTAAAAGTTACACCTTGTATATGAGGTTTCTTTTCTTTTTCTTCAACAAAAGGATGGTTCTTAATTCTGTGTCAGGGAAGATCTTATTTTTGAACTTGAAGTACAAGCAGAAGTAAGTATAATTGGATGGTGCTGAATCTGCCTGTGGAACATGATGAAAGGAACCGGAACTCACTTTAGCCCGGAGAAGGCCGGTTTCCTGGTGCCTGTCAGCTTCATACAGCTGCTGGAGTGACCGAGTGCCTGTCCGGGTACCAGCAGCCCGCCAGGTGGTCCTGTGACTGCCGAGCAGAGTCTGTAGGGTGTGCCCCCCCCCCCCGACCCTCAGTGCCACTGAAGGCAGAGGGGTGGCCGGACTTTGTGTGGACTGCTTCACTTCTCTCTGCTCAGGGGAGCAGCTGCCTGAAGTGGGCCCTGCCTGCTTCTCTCGGGTCTGTCTGTAGGCCCAGCTCTGAGTGGTGGTCTTGGTGTATGGTACAGGGACCAGGCCAGGCCCAGTGCTGGGCCTCTCATGGGCGGGGGGGGGGGTCTCTGGTTGGCCATCTGTCTAAATTTCCCATCAGTGTTTTCATTGAAGAAAGGCCTTCTTGGCTGTTTTTATTGTCATCATTGGTTTATGACAAGAAAGGAGTTAAATCCCACCCATGTTGTCTGGTAAAATCTGCTCTCAGTGTCTTGACCCTTACAGCCACACGAGGCCATGTAGAGAAACAGCCCACTGTGCTCTAGCTTATTAAGGACCTGCCCGGGGCCTGGGCGATGGTGTGCCGGTTCCAGGTTGCAGACCGTATGAGCAGAAGACCCAGCATGCCTGTTTTCCTCTGTGACCTCTACTTCGAGTGAATTGCTTTGATAAACTTAGCTGCTTTTGAGTAGTTTCAATTAGAAAACACAGAGCAATCAGGCATTACTTGAAGTTTTTCATCAAGACATTTTGATACTTAAAAAGAAATCTCTTGGCTTCATTTGTATGACTGCTACTTAAAGGAAAAAAATTCTAATTGTATTTCCATTTTCAACAAACTAGTGTTTTAAAATGTAGCTCAGGAACCAGAAACATAATTTTCCCACACCAAAGCCACAGAATTCCCAGTGGCCTTTAAAAAAGCCAGTGTGCCCGGCCAGGTGTAGTGCTTTCCTCAACTGAGGAAATTAAACCTGCAGTTCAGTCACAGGCCAGCTAAAATATAGTCTAAAAGCTTTTAGAGTGTCATAGCCTAAGAACCTCTTTTCTCTGGAATAATCCTGAAACATAGAAACCTGAGAAGTTGAGGCTTCGGCTGGGGTGTCTTCCCTTATCTGGGAAAATGCTCCATCCGACTGCCTGTAGGAGGCATGGAGTTATCTTTATGGGAGAAACTTATCTGTTCCTTGGCCAGTTTTTAAAAATCTCTCCTATCTCTTGTATTTCATAGCCTTTCTATCTCTCAAAAGTGAATCTAGGTTTTCTATGGCTTAGACATAGTGCAGTCTCAGCCTCTTGATATTCCAGGTAAAATCTGCTCTTTTGATCTAAAAACAACGAAGTCATTACTATAGCATCCTGTGATAGTTACTTACAGAACAGTTATATGTACATTTAGGAAGAGGAACTTTTAGAATTTCTACACATTCTGGGATCGAGTTAAAAACAAAGTTACTTCTCCAAAGAATTCCTGTTCAAAAATTACTTCCCCTTTCTTGAGCTTTGTTTTTGCCACTGATTTCTTGTCTTCACTTGTACGGTTAACAAGCTGTAATGATAAACTCTGGGCAGGATTTTTCCTGATGATCCTTTGATCATGGCCATAAGCTCAATGAGTATTTTTGAGTCCTGCTGGTTCTAGCACGTTCATTTTTGTTTATTATCTGCTCTTGAGTGTTGTCTGAGCCTGATGGTGCCTCCATGAGACATCATTGCTGAGTCTGTACCTCACCACCACACCTAACCCTCTCCTGCCTCAGTGTTAGAAAAGGAACATTAAAGAAGGAAATTTACCCTTAGGGTGGAGATAAAGCTTAAAGGTATGGTAAGCTCTTTCCTTTTAAAAAATATTTTCCCTCAGTGGCTTTTTGGCTTATGTGTAATTTAACATTGTTTAAAATTTATTAATTTTATAAATTAGCCCAATTTAATAAATTAGTGTAAATATACATACTGCATGCAGACCCCACTAATGAAAGAATAAATCCAGAAGATTTTTGCCATAGGAGTTTGGGGAAGCCTTCAGTTTTTATTACTTCCCATCTCCTAGCTGGGTTCTATGTAAACTCTCTCACATTGTCAGATTTTCAAACTCAGGTGGTTACTGCTCATCTGGATGAAAGGAAATCAGGACTCATGGGAAAGGTTATCCCACTGAAACGTAGATAATGCAGTGTTCTTTCACAAGAAGTCTTTTCCTTCTTTTTGGATTTTGTAATTTTTAGCCTGAATTTTTAAAAAGTAGATTACAAAAGTTTTCAAACCGGCTCCAAAGTAGCAAGGATGGTACAGTGAACGTCCACGTGCCTCTCTCCCAAATACAGCAGGATTGTGTCTTCCTTGCTGCAAACATCCCTTCTCTTGTTATTGTGCTGTAGTATGTTAGAGCAAAGCTTTGCCAGCTTACCGTTTCCCTCCTAAAGGCTTTCTTAAGTATCTTGACAAAATAAGGCCTTTTCCCACATAACCAGAGTCTACCACCCCTCACCAACTGGAGGCCTTGATCTCTAACTAACACCCAACCTCTGCTCTGCCCTCTGCAGCTGCCCTGGGGGCGGGGAGGCGCGTGGGTGCCGCTTACACGGCTGATCGTCTTCCCATCCGGAATCATCTCTTCATCCACCCTTCTTTTTTTTTCCTGCCATGACTTGTTGGAATGACTGCATCAGGGGAAGAAACCAGGTCCCACATTCTGCGTTCGCTTAGTGATTTTCTTCTGTTTTTCTTTCCCTGGTATTTCCTATAAACTTGCAAATTCGATGTAAAGACCTGATTAAGATTCGGGTTCCGTTTCTGTGCCAGCTGCTCCCCAAGGGCCACGGCTTGTCCTGTCAGAAGGCTAGTCCTGTCTGGTCCTCCTTCTTTAGGGAGCTTAGGTTGGTCTGTGGGATTAGGAGGTGGCAGCCTGACCCTCCCATTAAGTCCCCCCATCCTTTTCCATTATAGTTTACTGCACATTGGTGATCATTGCCTGAAGGGTTATTTCACTAGAATTTCAAAACAGAATGAGAAAAACAGCCTTTCGAATTTTATTCTACATTTAATAACTAGATTTATCTATAAAGGGCAATCTTCCTTCATTGTTATAGGCTTAAATAATTATCTCTTTTACCAGTTTCAGGATAAAGGTTGGTTTCCTGTCAACTTCTTCTTCTTTTTTTTAAAGATTTTATTTATTTATTTGAGAGAGAGAATGAAATAGAGAGAGCATGAGAGGGGGGAGGGTCAGAGGAAGAAGCAGACTCCCCGCTGAGCAGGGAGCCCGATGCGGGACTCGATCCGGGACTCCAGGATCACGGCCTGAGCCGAAGGCAGTCGCTTAACCAACTGAGCCACCCAGGCGCCCTTCCTGTCAACTTCTAATCAGAGGAGTTTTTCGTTTAATTTTAGGCTTTTTAGCTCTTCTTCTTCTTCTTTTTTAATCACTAGGCATTAATGTGTTTTTCTTTATTTTGTAAATTTTATTCAATTGTGATAGATTTTTTTGTATCTATCTGTCCCATCTTTGGCCTGTGAGAGCCCCTACGGCTGGCTTCCATGTCCTTCGGACATGGTCACATTAGTTCCTTCCTTCCTTCCCTACTTGGCACAGTGAGATGTCACAGCAGATACTTATTTTGTAAGTCTTGGTCCTAAGAAGATACTTTCCTGTGTCAGATCATCTCAGACCTTGAGTCTTGGAACGATGAGCTTTCTCAGCAAATGAACGATTTTGACACGGACGATCTCACGATAGCAGAACAACGCCTCCAGCACCATGCAGACAAAGCTCTGACCATGAACAACTTGACCTTCGATGTCATCCACCAAGGGCAGGACCTTTTGCAGTACGTCAATGAAGTGCAGGCTTCGGGTAAGGAATGCATTTCATTCTGTCAGTTGTGGGGGTTTCATATCATACGGAAATTCATCCTGTTTATTTGTGTGCTGGCCGCCAAGTTTAGTTAGCCCCCCGACATAGATGTTCTAGGTACCTGCTCTTCAAAAGGAACATTTTGCTGTTTTATTTTCACATATCATGATCACATGTAACATTACGATTAGCGTACTTTCCTTTAATATTCTTGCACGTCGCCTCAGGGAGCATATGATCTCCAGTTGTACATCCATGAATGAAATGTGAATCTCAAAAAATTTTTCACATTCTTAATGTTTTTTCTTAGTTTATATTTTACCAGCAGAGGTCACTATGGGCTCAAAAATGTAGAGAGAAGTCCGTAGTGTTTGACAACCTGCTACTATGTTACTCGTTTTATACAAACCAAATTCAGTGCTTCCTGAAGAGTAAACAGGGTGCAAGTGGCTGTACAGCCAAAAGAAGCCAGAGTTCGCTCATTGATAGAGCCAAGGGCTCGTGTCCGCAGTTACCCCTGTAGAAATAGATGGACAGGAAATGGGTTTGGTTTGATTAGCTTTACATTATGTTTTGCTTTGGAACACATCGGATACGTTCCTGCAGGCCCCCTCCCATGCTCGGAAGCACATGTAACACTCCTCTGCCCGCAATGCCTTCCTTGCACTTGGCCTTCAAGGTAACGGCCTGGCCCGGCCGGGCATGTTCTTCACAAAAGCGCAGTGTATGCCATGCGCGGCTGAAGAGCCGGCGGCCGTACCAGTCGAACTCTGGGCTCTCCCTTCACTGCCCGCAGGTGTGGAGCTGCTTTGCGATAGAGATGTTGACATGGCAACTCGGGTCCAGGACCTGTTGGAGTTCCTTCATGAAAAGCAGCAGGAGCTGGATTTAGCAGCGGAACAGCATCGGAAGCACCTGGAACAATGTGTGCAGCTTCGCCACCTGCAGGCTGAAGTGAAACAGGTAAACAAGCTGCTGGTCACGGAGCCAGACCAGAGGGGCCCCGCTTGATAAGCCCCCGAAGACGGACCTCCTGGTCGTTTGGGATACAGAACACAGCTGTTGTGAGGCATGATGTGACACGCACACCCCCGGTACGGCCACAGCTCGTGTGCTAGAATGGAACCAGTGCCCGGACAGCTGTGTGTTTATTCTGTAGGGGAAGAGGCTTCCCCGCCCAGCAGGTGTATCACTTGAAAGGAACATTCACTTAGCTTGTTTTGTTATTGGTGGTCTCTTGCTTGAAACTGAGCACATTGTTCCTCAGGCTAAATAACTCTATGATTGTTCTGCCAAATAGGCTGTTATCAGTCTGGATGGGGTGACAGGCTAGAGGGGGCTGGGGTTTTCTTCTGCGACAAGCCTGCTCTACTGTCCTATCTCAGAGAGCATGGCAAAATAAAAATGGAACATTTGGGAGGGATTGCTTTCGGTTCACAGCCAATGGGATTCCATGTATACATACATTCAGCATGTACTTGACATTTTATCTCATGAGCAGAGAAACCACTCATGGTACCGCCCTGATACAGGGAAAGTATGGCTTTCTGGGATTCTGGTGGAGGCACAGAAAAGCGTGTTAGGTTGAGAAGAGGGGATAAGGTGCCTCTGGAGTGTGAGCGAGGTGTGGTGCCTGAGTGGGTGGTACTCACATTAAAGCAGATACACTGTCAAACTGGGAAGCTGTAAGAGCACCTGTTGGTCTCCCGTGTAATGAGATGAAGTATTCTGACCTGCCTTTTAAAGACCAGTTAATAAAGTGTTCCTTCTTGCTAAAAACAAAACAGTGTGTCTAAGAAACAAAAGCATAAACTATCCATGAGGAATTGCATTTGCCTGTAAGAGTCTCAAAGTGCTGCTCAAAAATTACTTTCTCTACGTGACATGTCAGGACGTGGCAGATTGTTGCAGGTGCTCATTCAGTGGCCACGTGATAGGTGAGGCAGCTGTGTGGGTGGCGGGTTGTCAGGTGGCTGTTGCAGCCCCAGCTCCCCCCTCCACTTGCCAGGCAGCAGGAAGGGAAAAACATAACAGGGAAGAAGCAGTACTTGCATCAGAGAAGAAATGTGGTCACACAGCTGCCCAGAGGCGACTGCATTGACCTCGGTAGCTGGAGAGAGCATCCAAACTCTAACGGAGCTGTGACGGGGCAGTGACGTGGTTTTATTTTAATCCACCCTCCCCCCCCCCCGACACACACACAAAGTCGAGGTTTTCTGAGTAAAGGAGATGAGGAGAAGTAGGCGTTGAGTAGGTACCTAGCAGTCTGTGCTACAAGTAACTGCCCGCAGTCCTGCAGCTTCCACGGTTGGAATGCTCTTGTTTGAGAATCTCGGGGGACAGCCCTGAGCGTCGTAGCACCGCCGAATCCACTCTTCGGTTAGCAGGTCGTTTAACACTGGCATTAAATTGGAAAATATGTTGGTGAAATAAAAAAATAGTTCCCTTACCAGGGAGTTTGCTAATTTTGCATGTTTATTAAGAAAAAAGGAATGAAAAATACATTTCTTGATTATCAGGGAATTACTTGTTTTTTGTTTTTTTTAAAGATTTTTATTTACTTGAGAGGGAGAGTGAGAGTGCATGCACATGCACGAGCAGGAATGGAGGGGCAGAGGGAGAGGGAGAAGCAGACTCCCCGCTGAGCAGGAAGCCTGACCTGGGGCTCGATCTCAGGACGTGAGATGATGACCTGAGCTGAAGGTAGATGCTTAACCGACTGAGCCACCCAGGCGCCCCATTATCAGGGAATTATTTGGGGCAGTGGATATCTAGTAGGTGATTCTTAATCTGCTTTGACCTGTCGACTAATATAATAATAACAATCCGCTGGACTCCCCACCTTTTCAGCACCCATTTGAAGCTGTAAGATAACTGAATTAATTTTAAAATGCAGCACTTAAGATCAGATACTGTGGAAGGACATCAGGCAGTGGGATCATAAGGAAACCCGTGCTTCACAGCTGACGTGAGCAGCTTGACCACCTTGCCCACTTGGCTCGTGTCCCCGGTGGCCTGCAGGGGGATCCCCTGCGGAGGGCCGGCGCTTGGAGCTCCCTGTGTCATGTTTCAGGTGCTGGGCTGGATCCGTAATGGAGAGTCGATGCTGAATGCCGGGCTCATCACGGCCAGCTCGTTACAAGAGGCCGAGCAGCTGCAGAGGGAGCATGAGCAGTTCCAGCACGCCATCGAGGTAGGGACACCGGCCTGCCCCCCACCTCGGGACACGTCTGCTGAGCCCCCTCACGGGGGACTGACCCCAAGCCCGGTGGGGTTCAGCAGGATCCAGAGTGATGATGCTGATGCATCTCCAGTGTATTTCAGGGAAAGGACACGGGCTGGCGACTGCAGTGAGGGGAGGAGGCGTGCGCCAGCCTGGGGACCTCGCAGCGCCTAGCCGTGAGACCCTGGTGGCACGCACCCCCCACTGTCGGGAGCACCTGCACCTGAGAACCCGAGCTGGGGTCTGGGCTGAGGGGCTTTCTGTTCTGCGGGTCTTGTACACATACTCCTGGACAGAGCAGAGCGCCGAGGGCGGCTCAGCCAGACCAGGTGCACATCACCAGTAGACAACACTATCCATGGAACTCCTCCGACCCTGGTTAACAGCAGCGTCCCTCACCCTCGCGGGGTTGGTGCCAGGCCAGGGCGAAGCCCACTCAGATTCACTCTCACAGCATGTGAGTTCATTATTTGTCAAGTTTTTTTGGTGGGGGGAGAAGGGAGTTAATTATGGTAGGTAGTCTCAAGGTACACTCTCGGGAAAAAGAGCATTTGATTGCAGAAAACTTGTTTCCTGCTGTAGTTACATACATAGAGAATAAAGCCACAGAAAATACTGTTAATTTATTCTCGAGATTGACATATTTTCAACTACTCAGCGTCAGCAGACACATATTAGCTCTTCTTCTTGAAGCCCAGACTCTGGGCGTCTTTTGAAAATTGTATGCTGTGCCTAGTGATTTCTAATAATTAAATGCCTAATACATGTCCGTGTATCTGGGTGAAGGGTAGGGTTGGTTATGTTGCATATAGTCTTTTCTGGGGTCATTTAGTGCCTTTTCAGTGAAATGCAAAATTTTGCTGTGGTTAAAAAAAGAAGAAAAAGAAAAAAATCTGTGTCCACAGAAACCCATGTACTCCACCTTAACTGCTGTGCTGGCTGGTGTTCTGAGGCTTCATTGGGAGAACCTGACCTGTCAGCCCCTCATGGGATCTTCTAGTGAACATGCATGAGCAGAATTCTACTGGATTTCTGGTGTTAGTTTGATATTTTAATGTAGCATGAGCCTCCAGAGAATACACTTGGCTCATTCCTAGCTTTGAATTATGTTTCTCTCTCTCTCTCTCTCTTTTAAAGTCAATAGTTCTTGAAAACTTTTTACTCAAGTCTAAAGTTTAAGGTAAAAATGCAAAAGGCATTCATGGTGGCCACCTTTTTTCTCCATGTGTTCATGTGCCTCTAGCTGCTATTACAAGGAGGACCAATAGGAAGAATAAACTTGGAACATTTCAACAGCTTTTTTAGAATATTGGCTATTAATTTTCCCTGCTATTTCTCAAGCTGAGAACCCCACAAGTGGGACCCATTCTGGAATGTCTTAATGCATTTCATCCTTCATTAGGTAATTTAAATGTAAGCGCGGTTGTTGCTAGGCATGAAAACTTTTTTTTTTTTACTGCACGGTCTGCTGTGTTTGTGGAAGTGTCCTGATGAATATTAAGGGAAGTTGTTTCTATAAAAGCAGGTGGAGCAGCACCACGGCAGCCTTCCCAGTTCCTTCCCAGTAGACGTGTGACGGCCCAGACAGATAAGTATCCCCTCTCCTTTCTCTCTCCTTAGAAAACACATCAGAGCGCCCTGCAGGTGCAGCAGAAGGCAGAAGCCATGCTGCAGGCCAATCACTACGATATGGACATGATCCGGGACTGCGCCGAGAAAGTGGCCTCTCACTGGCAGCAGCTCATGCTCAAGATGGAAGACCGCCTCAAGCTCGTGAACGCGTCTGTCGCCTTCTACAAAACCTCAGAGCAGGTGAGGAGGCAGGTTCGATGCCTTGGGCTCCTGACCAGCCTTTTATGTTGAGCTCAGTGTTATTGGACAACTCCGTCGTAAAGCCTCAGTCATTACTGAGCCAGTCACTTCAACCGAGGCAGAGAAAAGCATTCCAGAAGTAGAAGGGTTATCGCTTACTTTAGGACTCCGAGAGTAATAGGTTGGAAAGGAGCCGAGAAGACCTGCGTTCTCCTCTCGTTTAAATGGATAGCCTGAAACACACCAGAGAGAGACCAGAAATTCCGTTTTTATTTGGTTCTTGTTCTGAAAGGCCTGCCTATTTTGACCCCTGCATTTGTCCTCACGTGTAAGACGGAGCCCATGGTTCCTTCCGATGGTCTTGGTCCCCAGGCCAGCACCTTTATCCCTAGAGCCTGACCTACCACACTTGCCGGAGATCCCGCTCTGTGCCGTCAGTCGCCGACCAGCCCCTCTTAGCCTGCGACTCTCCTGCTCACAGGTCTGCAGTGTGCTCGAGAGCTTGGAGCAGGAGTACAAGAGAGAAGAGGACTGGTGTGGAGGCGCTGACAAGCTGGGCCCCAACTCAGAGACGGACCACGTCACGCCAATGATTAGCAAGCACCTGGAGCAAAAGGAAGCATTCCTGAAGGTAAGGAGCCGGCCCTTTGGGGTGCTGGTGCCTCCCTGAACAGGGGACACAAATGCAAGATGGTTCGCCGGAAGATGGCAGGGTCCAGACTGTCCGTCAGAGAACCCCAGATGTTCCCAGGCACCAGGCGTGCAGGGCCCGGGGCGGGGGAGGGGGGAGCTCTCCATACCTGCAGCTCTCCCCTTGTGTGACGTTGCATCCGCGCCGGGCTAGGTGGTCAGAGAGAGTCTTTACAATCTTCCATTTGTGATTTACACTCCCGAGTTTTCCCAAAGAGCTGGAAACCTGTGTGAATAAAGCATGGGTGGAAGTCAGAACACCAGATGATTCTGAGCAGATAGATTAATTTGGTGAGACAGAAATGCCGATAGCTTGAAATAATCTTCCTTTGGAAATTCAGCCTTTTTAGGAATAAAGACTGAACCCAGTGCAGAGTAGACACAAAGCAGGAACACCTCTTGGGGTTTATAGGATTAGTTACTAATACTCACTCAGGCAGTGTTTCCTACAAAAGAGACTTTAATTCCATTTAGGCCCAACTCTGAGAAGCTTTAAATGAGGAGTTTCTCTAGCCGCCTGTGTGTGTGTGTGTGTGTGTGTGTGTGTTCATACCTAAATCACCCAGATGTTCTAAAAAGTGCTCAAAACATTTGGCAACATTTCCATGTTTCTGTGATGTATTCTTTCACTCTTGAGAATCTTCTGAGGCTCTGCCTGTTGCCACTCAGACCTGTTAAAAGTAGGTGTGGTGTGTGCTTTTCATTGTCACTTTATTGAGTTTTGCTTTGGCATTCTGACCCCTCTGACCCCATTTCGTGTTACATTTAATAATTTCTGTTTCCATTCTGAAGGTGATGTTTGACAGTTACTGTTTAGTCTGGGAGAACAGATTGTAACTCTGAAAATTGTATCTGGTCATTTATTTTGAGCTTCCATCACATGACTTTCTTTGTAGCAGATCGGGGTGGGAAAACAGCGGTGACTCCCTCAGCCTCCAGTTGAACCATTTCAAACGGAGCTTGAAAGCCCTGGGTGGGCTTACGTGTCCTTGCTTGTTACATTTATGAAATGCCTGCCACTGTGAGGACGTTTCCATTGGGATCCTCATAATTTGCCTCTCTTTCTCTGCAATCCATTTAGAATAAAGCAGAATTGGGGCACCTGGGTGGTTCAGTGGGTTAAGCAACTGCCTTCGGCTCAGGTCATGATCCTGGAGTCCCTGGATCGAGTCCCGCATCAGGCTCCCTGCTCGGTGGGGAGTCTGCTTCTCCCTCTGACCCTCCTCCCACTCATGTGCTCGCTCGCTCGCTCTCTCTCTCTCTCATTCTCTCTGTCTCAAATAAATAAATAAAATCTTTTTAAAAAAAAATAAAGCAGAATTGAATACTACTTAGTCTAAATAAGACAGATACTTAGATAAAATTATAAAACAAAATACTCACTGGCCTGTTCAGATTCCTTCTCTCAGCTAGGTTCAGTAGTGTCTGTGTATTGGATAGCTTTAAACTTTTCATAATGGAAGTTTAAAGATGCATACAAAATAGAACAGGTAGCAAACTCCTGTGTACTTCTCACCCAGCGTCAGTAGTTATCAGCACATGGGCATATGCCCACTTTCCCTGGGCTACTTTAAATTCTAAATGTTACATCATTCTATTTGTAAATACTTCAGTATGTATTTAAACATTAAATTTTGCCTTTCTAAAACATAACCACAATACCATTATCGGATCCTGAAAATTAACAGTATTTCTTATTTTATACAAAATCCAACAGTGTTCAAATTTCTCTGACTGACCCGTATTGTCTTATATATGGTTTTAATCAGAATTCAAACAAGGTCCGCACGTTGACTTTATTAATATGTCTCTTAAATCTCTCTCTCTCTCTTTTTAAAGATTTTATTTATTTATTTGACAGAGATACAGTGAGAGAGGGAAAACAAGCAGGGGCAGAGGGAGAGGGAGAAGCAGGCTTTCTGTGGCGCAGGGAGCCCGATGTGGGGCTCGATCCCAGGACCCTGGGATCATGACCTGAGCCGAAGGCAGACGCTTAATGACTGAGCCACCCAGGCGCCCCTCCAAATCTCTTCTAATCGAAACACCACCCCCCTTTTGTTACTATTTATTAGCTGAAGAAGTAAGTTATACTGTGGGATTTCTCTCACTCTGGATTTCCATAATTGCATCCTGTGGAGTCATTTTTTACCATCCTGGATTCTCTAAGTGTGTTCTGTTGAGAGCCTCACTTAGATTCAGGCTTGAGTGTGAGTGTGTGTGTGTGCACTCAGCGTACCTGGCATTCCATCAGGAGGCACATAAGGTCTGCTTCTCTTTGTGTCTGTGTGATAGGAGGGTTTACCATTGCTTCAAATGTGGTAAGTCCAGTTAATCCATTATGTGCTTCTCTGTCTGCCTTTTACCTAATGGGTTTAGTACCCTGTGGTGATAATGCTTCATTAGGAGTTGCAAAATGGTGAGCTTCTATCATTCCTTCTGCCTTGATTAGCTAGAATTATTCCCTCCTTAGCTATTTGGTTACTCTCAAATAGAGTTTGTCCAGAAAAGGCAGGCTAAGTGCTTGAATCTTTCCATTTGCTTCTCATTTTCAGAATAATGAGCTGTTGCCCTAGCAACCTCTACATAGGATTAGTTTTTGTTCTATCTTCATGGATTTTAAGATATTTGGTGTGTTTTGATCAATTGCAGTCATTTATCTTTTTATACTCAACTTGTCCCATTCGTGGGAGCTCCTTCCAGGCAGGTTGGCTCTGACGTCCTCCTGACATAACCCCGGCCGTCTGCAGCCGCTTCCTCACCGTTTAGAGTGCAGCCAATTTCAGGCTAATCTGCGGAGACTCATGATACATTCTTCTCTTAATTAAAAAGTGTCCTCGCTCCATGTACTGCAAAGGCCTGGAAATAGTGACCGACCAGTAATAATGAGCTCCCTGTGTCTTGTCCAGATTGTGGTCTAAATACCATGTATCAGAAGGAGGAAACAGAGCTTCTAGAAGAAAGAGTAATTCCAGAGCTGAGACAGGAAATGGATAAGATATTTCCAACTCACATATAATTAAGGGTATTTTTCCTCTTGTTTTTTTAATACATTAATGAAATTACTTACTTGGTTTATAAACGTGGAATCCATCAGTCATCTATTACCACAATAACACCACAAAACAAACCACTCCAAAACTGATGGCTCAAACCAGGGTTTGGCAGTCTAAGCCCCCGAGAGCTAAATCCATTCACTCGTACTCTTCTCCCTGTTGCCCGTGGCGGCTTTCCTCCACATTGGTTGGGTTCAGTACTTGCAACGGGGAGGTAGAGAATATAGGACTTGGAAAGCTGAAAATACTGTCTGCCCTTTCCAGAAATCCGGGCACAGGTTAGCTGGGTGCTCTCACTCAAGGTTTCTCCCAAGGCTGCAGCCAGGTTGTTGGCTGGGGGCCCGGAAGGAGAAGGGCCCCACCTCCTCTCTGTGCAGGCCCGCGGCCTCTCTCCGTCCCCTGCCCCGTGCACCTCTCTGTGGGGCGGTGCTCAGCCCAGCAGCTGACTTCCTCAGAGCAAGAGGTCCAAGACAGATTTTTTTTTTTAATTGAAATAGGATGTAACCTGTGTATTCTTCCAACCACAAGTTGGCCCGACGAATGTTTTAGTTAAAGATGTGTGTTAGAGCTATACGATGTCGTCATCCATACGTACTCAAAATACATGTTTGTCGAAGTCACATTAACAACACCTTGCCCTCCATGTATCTCTTAGGCTTGCACGCTTGCTAGAAGGAATGCAGATGTCTTCCTGAAGTACCTGCATAGGAACAGTGTGAACATGCCTGGAATGGTGACACATATCAAAGCCCCTGAACAACAAGTAAAAAGTGAGTACAGCTATGAGCCGCCTTACCGGCGGGCAGCCCCGGGGCTCTGGCGGGATGTGTTCTAAAATCTATGAGCCGTCTTACCGGCGGGCAGCCCCGGGGCTCTGGCGGGATGTGTTCTAAAATCCCAAGACCCAGGGCTTCATTTTAGATGTTCATTTCGTATTATTAAAGTTCTCGCCAGTTATCTTTGTTTAATAATAAAATATGAAACAAATGATATAGATTGATACTTTGTTGACTAAAGTCGAAGAGTATAAGCAGGAAGAAAATGCAGCATGATAATTTATTAGCCTGGACTATTTTGTTCAGGCAGGTGAAAACACTGTAAATTGGGGAAAAAGGAAAACCAGAATTTATCTAGAGTCAAAATATTTTTTAAAAGTTCAGATTAAGAAATTATACACCAAAATCATTGCTGGAAGGTATTAGAGATTTGTATACTTAAAGCATTAATAAAATCAAATTGCCAAATATCATACATTCTGGTATCATTTGAGAGTAAAAATCTGTAAAGCCATGGGTTTTTATGTATGCATATATATAACGTTAAGGGCATGGAAACTCGTCTGGGAAAATTTGATACTAAACTTAATAGGATTGGTATGGATGGAAGTGAGGGGGACTGATGATTTTTACTCTAGAATTCTGATTGAATACTTTACAATGAAAATACATTCAGGTGTTCTCTAACTTAAAACTTAGATTTAATCATAGTGGGTTTTTTTTTTACAAATACAATTAAAATGACATGGAAATAACCTCAGAAAATGATTAAGAGTTTGAAACAGTCTTGCCATTGAGGCACCTGCTATCCTCACTGTGAGCTTCAGGGGCCGGCAGTAAACAGATGAGGAACCTGGGGCCCCACAGCCTGCACTCTCAGAGTTGGGTTTCATAGGGGAAAAGTTGCCATAATCCGTTAACAGATGATTCGTCTCACTCTTTAAACCCATATGATTGGCAGAAACTTTGTACATTATACTCTGCGCCCTGTTCATCTGGATTCATCTGTCAGAGGTGTCACAGAAAAATGATCTGTCACAGTGGTAGAGTTCTGTCCTCTGCAGAGGAGATTTCGTATTGTTACTTGGTGGGCTTCCCTCTTGGGGAAATGAGTGACTAACACAGCCATTTCTCAGCAGGAGCAAGTCTTCATTGCCAGCAAGTTACTTGCGTTGGTAATCGGTTTATTTGGCTCACGTCATGTAAAAATCATTGCCTTTCTCTCATCCTTCAAGATTGCCTTTGGTTGTTGGCCGTATTCTGCTTTCTCTGATCAAAGATGTTATGATCCGTCCTAGGTTGTACCAGTGCGATGGGTGTGTGTGTGTGTGTGTGTGTGTGAGAGGAGTGTGCGCTCTACATGCACACGCACGAGGTAGTCACTGTGCACTTGCTGCCGTGTATCATCATTCTGGGTGCTACGGAGAGTTAAAAACAGAATGTTCTGTTTCTTTCACTGGGTACTTGGGGACGAAAGATTTATGTGTGGGACAGTGTGGCAAATCCACGTTAGGGTGAGGGTGCCAGAAGAGACAGCATCCCAGGACCCCAGACAATCCTTCAGGTGCATGAGGAAGCCCCAGCTGGTTTCCCATCCCAGTCCAGGTGGGGGCGGTCAGCGCTCTGCTTGGCCGCTTACCCGCCCCAAGTCAGTCGGGCCCCAGGCAGGGACTGTAGAAAGAAGAGCCTGGAAAAGACCCGTTGGCTCATGTTAATTTTCACATGTGATACTTTCATTTAATTTTTTGACTGGCTTCAAATTTCAAAGTCTTAATTTGTGTCACTACATTAGTTTCCTTTTTCAGTAAAGATAAGGGAGCATGACCACTGAACTGCCACGTAAGTCCTGCTCACAGGTTCATGTTTCTCAGCCCACCCGGACCTCGGGAAATATTTGTGGAAAATTTAATATTTTTAAGGTTTCCCAGTATTAATGAAGTTATAATCTAGATACCATTTATTTGATTTGCAGTTTGTCTCTAGAATCTTCTTCCAAAGTTCCTTGTGTATTTTATAAACTTCGAGTAAAACAGACTTACTGTAAAAAAATTAAGTGTACAAATGTATATAAATTACCTATTTCCTTTGCCAGTGGTCACCACCGTCAAGACTTTTTTGTGCATATGTCTATGAATATAAACATAAATATATAGAGAAAAACACACATGGATTTCACTCTACTCACCATCCCGCATTTTTATTTCTTTACCAAAATGGGACTGTTTTTTGCTGCAATTTGCTTCTTTCACTTAATAATGCATCTTAGTCCTCTTTTGGGGCACCTGGGTGGCTCAGTCAGTTAAGCATCTGACTCTTGATCTCAGCTCAGGTCTTGATCTCAGGGTGGTGAGTTCAAGCCCCAGGTTGGGCTCCAACACCGGGTGTCGAGCCTACTTAAAATAATAATAATAATAATAACATATCTTAGTCCTTTTTCCATATCAGAATTTAAAGATCTCTATCATTTTTAATGTCCAGGGTAATGATTTCATAGCTGACTTAACCTGTCTCCCAGTTGGGCTCAGATGTCACTGCCAGTTTTTCCAAACAGTGCCTTAGTGTTTGCGCACCTGAGTACATACGGCTTGTGTAAGCACCGTACATCTGAAAGATAAATTGCTGGTTCAAAGGTATGCAGACTTCCGATGACGTCACCTGTCGCCAGAGTGCCCGCTGCAAGAGTGGTGCTGTTTCCCCTCAGTAATATGGGGTCACCCCTGCATGTTCCTCTCCCCCAATCCTGCCAGCACTGGACAGCACCACTGCTGGCCAGGAAAAGGGTGCAAGATGGTCTCATTGTCTGAGTGAGGTTAAACATGTTTCTGTGTATTTAGTGGCCATATTTTAGAAATTATGAACTTCATGTTTATATGCTTTGCTCAGGACACTGGGGTGACTCAGTTGGTTAAGCGTCTGCCTTCAGCTCAGGTCATGATCTCAGGGTCCTGGGATCAAGGCCCACATGGAGCTCCCTGCTCAGCAAGGAGTCTCCTTCTCCCTCTGCCCCTCCCCCCAGCTCGCTCGCTCGCTCTCTCTCTCTCTCTCTCTCTCTCAAATAAAATCTTTATATGCTTTGCTCATTTTTCTAATGGACCGTTCATCTTTCCCTGTTGACAAGCAAGTACATTTGGTCTGTGTCTTATATTTTCCCAATAATTTTAACTAGCTTTTTATTGGTGCTGTACTGTTATGGTGAATTTTGTTTGGTTATGACATTTACAGTGTTTATGTAATCAGGGTTTTTGGCCTTTCTGGCTCCATGCTTCTCTACTTATGTCCCTGCTTCTCCTAATGGTTTATGGTTTTGTTTCTGCCTTTGTAAAAAAAAAAAAAAAAAAAGAAAGAGAAAACAAAACTGTGTTTTCTTCTAGTACTCCACTATTATGACATAGATCCTTTATACTAAATTCTTTCTACAGGAGGGTTTTAATGTTGTTGAACTAATTATTTAATACTGAAGTTTTTCCAGCCATTGTCACATTGCCCCAGCAGGGGATGCAGTAGCTTATCCCACTCATCCAGCTAACCAAAGATATTGGAGGCCAGTCTTCAGTTTCCAGTGACCTCAATCATAAGATAACAAATTGGGGTGAGAGCAGAAGGGGAGGTCTGGTGGACACGCTCACTGAGAGCATTGGGCGAGCAAGCCGTGTGGCTCTTAATTTCATACTCTGTCTTGCACTTGACATTTGCATAAAGTCTTTAAATAACGTTGAATGGGATTTTGCAAGTGTTTTCACTGGTTGTAAGCACCAACATATGTCTTTGTCTTTATTCTCTTAGATATCTTGAATGAACTCTTCCAGCGGGAGAACAGGGTATTGCATTACTGGACCATGAGAAAGAGACGGCTAGACCAGTGCCAGCAGTACGTGGTCTTTGAACGAAGTGCCAAGCAGGTCAGTCATTACACCGGGCTCCCCCGTGCTCTCCACCCTCTTTTAGACTTCCGGCCTCCGCTGGGAAGCTCTTGACATGTCAGCCACTTTGAAAACCACTGTCAAATGATCAAAAGAGTCATGCCTTTTAAATAAGCTTGTCATGAAAAGAAAACCCACACCCCATAGAAGTGGGTTTGGGCCCTCAGCAAGTGTGTCTGTCACGCAGCCCGCCTCTGCTGCCGTTGGCTCATGTTTAGGACCACCAGGAACAAGTCCTAATTATGACGACGATTCAAAAATCATTGTGGAATCTAGGTTCTGTACTTGTATAAATACTACAGTGGGTGGGTTTTTTTTTTTTTTTGGCTATAATTATATTTTCAAGGTAAAGCTTTGTTCTTCAGATAACTTGAGCTAATATTAGGTAAGAAGTGTGATAGAATTTCTAAGAATTCAGTAGAGTAAAAAAGTGTTCATGCAGTTGACTAATGCAGAGACATCAAGAGGATATGTTTAGGGGGCATCTGTAGAGCATGGGACTCCTGATCTCAGGGTCATGAGTTCAAGCCCCATGTTGGGCATGGAGCCTACATAAAAAAATAAATAAAAAGATATGTTTAGAGTTTCCGTCTTCTGAAGTCATTTTGGGGTAAGTGTTTTGGCCGGTATGGTTAGTCATGGAAGATCGTTGTGTAGGGTAAAGTCTGTCTGACCCCTAACTTGAACTAAGATTCCTGTCACTTCTCCTTGGCTTTAACGGTAGCATAGGAATCCATAAGCTGTTGGTCCAGAATGTGGAGAGTCTGGAGGGCACGGAGGACAGAAGGCTCATTCTCAGAACGCCTGTGTGAGCCCTCTCGTGTCCTGCGTGTCCGGGACCTTAGAGTCACTGGGGCCTCTTCAGTGCTGTGGGTCGCTGGCGACCACATCAGACATGGACGGTCTTCTAATTTCACCTGTGCCTGCCACAGAGTAGGCATTCAGTTAAATCTTTTAGCTTAAAGAGTAAATCTTCCTCAGCACAGTTTCCCACTTAGGGAGAATATGATCTTTTGATTTGGTCAATGTTGGTTTCGAGTGGGCAGCGAGGTGCTCAGAATGGCTTGGTTCCCCTGAGGTTGGTAAGCTGGAGTTCCTGGTCCATAGATCTGGCGCCCAGACTCAACCCTTCCCTCATCTTGGTTGATGTTACCAGAGGTAGTTATATTCCCAACAGAAGTGGCAAGCAGTGTTTTTAGTGTTTAAATTACATTTTATTTAATGATAGTTCAACCATATTTCAGACTCATGGGGCCTGATTTTGTTTCTAATTAGAGATTGTCTCATAATCTCTTCTCATATATCTTTATTGTTTCTCTGTTGAAAGACAAGCAGTCATTCAGCTACAGAGAACACGATTATAAATAATCATTTTAATGGAGAAAAACAATGGAATGCGTTGTTGCTTTTTCCTAAAGTCAGCTGATTTGCCAAAAATGAAATCAGGAAGCGTAGGCCATTGTAGCCCATTGGGTTCTATGCTGTGCTCACGGTCCTGTAGTGAAGTTGCTTATTTATAACCCCAATCCTGGAGGCTCCTCCTGATGCACGGGGCTCAGGACGGCAGCCTGAGCTTAACTGGCTGGAACACGGAGCAGTGATTTCTGTCCCGGCCCTCGGGCTTCCTGGGTGCCTCCAGCCTCCTCGGCACTCTTCCCAGGCTCTCTGCAGCTGAACGCTGGCATCGTCTCAGGCTTAGTCTGGGGCTAGCTCTAGTTTCTTTCTTACCTTCTTACCTCCTCTGCTGGTACCTTGTCATGAAAGTAGCACTGACCTCCACTTCGAGTCTGTAGACTCGGAAATCCCAGCTGCCTCCTTGGGTGTCTCTACTTTGGCCTCACTGAGAGCAGAACTAGACTCATGAAGCCCTGTCCCCCCTCCTCATCTTATGTGGGTGACCCCCGGTCCCCTCATCTTACGGGGTGTGTCCCCCAGGCTCCATCGTCCTATGTGGGTGTCCCCCAGGCCCCCTTCTCTTACAGGGTGTGTCCCCCACACCCCCTCACCTTACAGGGTGTATACCTCCTGCTTCTTTGCTTTCCCCAGTTTCCCACCTTCATTCCCTCATGAGTCCCGTGGGTGTAGACCCCCCACACGGGTCAGATCTGCCCTCCCCCTTCACAGTCAGAGCCATCATGCTATAGAAACCCCAGCCGTGTCCTGCCTAAATCTTTGAGCCAGTTTGCTGTCCAGTGTTACTTCTTCCATTCACTGTGTACTGCAATTCCTTTTCTACACGGCAGCCCCATTAGTTTTCACAGAAAAGTCCGACCTGGGCCTGTGAGCTCCTGGGCCCTCCTGCCCTCCCCATCCTCTCTCCAGCCTCACCTTCAGCCTCCACAGCGGGCCAGCTCACCAGCGTGGGTTCGTGGTGCATGCCCCTCTGCCTACCGAGCGGCTCCCCATTCTTCTGAGCCCGTCACTTCGCAGCCAGCCTGTCCCAGCGTAGACACCACCTCTGCTGACCTCCTGTTCTAAGCATGGTGTGCCAGCCCTCATTTGTCTTTGCGCATCTTTCTCCATCTCCCTCCTCCTGCCCACTCTACAGGGGCAGGGCCGAAGCTTCGCTCATTCCCCAGTGCCCCAGGTAGCACCTGACTCCACAGTAGGCCTTCAGGGACAGCGTGCTGTAAACGTGGAAAAACCTGGGACCTTTGGAGTGAATTGACAAACATCGCTTTCTACCTTGATTCAGCAGCAGTGTTAACCTTGTTCCAGGGGCAGGATAGCCATGCTCAGGCATAACAGCCGTAATTTCCATGCAGTCAGCTGTCCGGGTCATGCTTTCCTTCTAAAATGCTGTAAATGCTGTGATGTATCTAATAAACACAGTGACGTTTCTGCTCTAAGACTAGCAAAGTACAGTGGCTGACCCAGAGATTACAAATGACAAATATAAAAGCTTCTACATTTTTATGCTTCTTTCCCCCAGTGTTGTGTTTTTAGATGCATATGTAAGTCTGATTTCACTTCAGTTATATGGAAGTAGAAGTAATGAAACAGCTTTCATCTAAGGGCATGAGACAGCACACAACGTTAGAACCGGGTCATTTGCAGTCTGAACCTCGCTGGCCCCCTTCTCCTCGGGTGCGCTCACCTCTCTCCTGCAGCCACAGGGCTTAAGGCATGTCTTCTCCTAGCAGCTCCCCAGTGGCACATTTGTGTATCATGGGATGGGAACCCCCAAAGAGCAAGTGTGGTGGATCCCACCTGGTACTCACTGAAGGCAGGAATAGGAAGAAAGGCCTAAACATTTAGCAGTGTGAGGGTCTCAGATCGTCCCTTCATCCACATCTTCTCAGTGTCCTTGTTGAAAGGGTCTTAGTTGTAGTTTCTTCTATTGCGAGCGTATTTCACCGCTATAAGAACTGTTTAATCATTGCGATATAAGTGAGGTGGTTATAACTTTCTAGAATGTCAGGTTTTTCCTTTTCCTTTTTGGATTATGATACTTATTTCAGAAGCTCATTCTGTCCTTGAGGAGGTACTTGTAGATGTGTACCAGCCGGGGCTTGTGACTGCACATCTGCGTGCGCAACGCAGGGAGTGGGCCTCCTTTTACCAGGGCTCAGCCATGAGCATCTCCATTCCTTCCCTCTCCAGGCTCTAGAATGGATCCATGACAGTGGGGAGTTCTACCTTTCCACACATACCTCCACGGGCTCGAGCATACAGCACACCCAAGAGCTCCTGAAAGAGCACGAGGAGTTTCAGATCACCGCAAAGGTAGGTTCAGGTTGGTTGCCTATACAGCCGGCAGGGTTTTCCAAAATAACCTAGAACAGGATACTTCATGTAATAAGATAGTTCTCAAAAAAAAAAAAAAAAAAAAATCACTTAAACCCCTTACCCAAAATTGGAGAAACAGAGGGACCCCAGTGGCTCGTTGTATATTAACATAGGTGACACCGTTTTCTGCCCTTCACGCTTCCCCTCGGCTGTCCCTCTCTTTATGTGGTGTTTCCTTTGGGTCCTCTGATTTCGGCAAATACCTTTATGTTTTTTCTTTTGTCCTTTTCATTATTCTTTTACTTTGTTTTTTTTTTCCCCAAGGTCTTTTCTGAGTACTTGCTATTTTTAGGAAACACTGGTGTTACCGACTTGGCTTGGGTGTGTTCTGAGGATGCTTTCTTGCCTGGTCTCTGGTGGGTGACACTTGCTACCGTAGCCCTGCCCACACCGCGCCCCGTCTGGTCAGGAAGCTGTCTGGGGTACGGCCGGCAGAGTTCACCTCTGTGCGCTCTCCTGCCGGCTGTTCGTAGGTTTATGCAGGTGAAGACATCTTTACTCTCTTCCTGAAAAGCGAAATAGAATTAAATACATGGCATATGTAATATATGGGCATAAATATGAATTTTTAAGCAAATCTGTACGACTCCACACATTGCCACGAATGTTTTCCCAGTTAAAATGTTTACCCACAGAGGCTCATTCTTTTACTTCAAAACAATTTTGAGATTTTTAGAGTTCCCTTCTAAAGCTGTGCTATTTTTGTTTTAGTTTTTCAAGGTTTTATTTTCAGAAGTGCCTATTTTGGGTGATAGATTTGAGGTTTTTTTTTTTTTTTAATTGGAAATTCAAATTTACTAGTAGAAATAAATGATCAAGCTGGACAGTATTTTTGGTTAAAAAGAAGTATTTCCACAAAGTAAAAAAAAAATTGATTTTCTCGTATGGCCCTTAAGGTGGCTTTGAAAACCGTCAGTGGGAAATTTTTAAATCCTCTAGAGTGGCAACAGCTACTTTGTATTATGTTTATTTGTACTTTATGTTTTCTGTAACCGTTTCTGACCCTTCCCGCTATTCTGCACTGCCCTCTACTCCTGCCCGCCCACAAGATGTAGCTTATTTCCTTCCCCTCACCCTCGGGGTGCTGGGCTCTGGAAACCCCTGGTCTTTGCTCTGGAAGAGCACACAGTCCAGTGTGGCTGCTGACAGACTGACCCCTGTAGGGCTCGGTGCGAGCTGGCACTGGTGGGGGGCACCGTGAGCATTGGGGGGTGGGGGGGTGTCAGACAATCAGGCAGTGACAGCTGCACCCAGAGGGGCCATGAGCACCCACAGGAGGGCACCTGCCCACTCATCTGAGGAGAGCTGACCTGCCTGCCTCTGCAGGTAAGCAGCGTGTCTTTTGCTTCCTAGATACAGCACCCCTTTGGCTACATAATTCTTTTTTGTTAATAGTTGGATAATAAATTACAGTTGTGTGCATTATATGATCTATCTTTGTTTCTTTGAATAGCCTTTGATTATGGAGGTATTAAGAAAATGCCTAAGATACCACTCAGAGGTAGATTTAAGATTTGTTCCTTTTCACGAACTTACATCTCCATTAATGCTGCCCTCCGCAGGTCAGTATGCCCAGCCAAACAGCCGGGTCACTGCACAACCCCAGGGGGCACCATGCACACAGAATGTGATGTGCATGGCACTGTCTACAGTGCACTAGCATGAAAGCTGTCTTCCACCAGTGGGATGTATACAAAAGGATTTTTTATTCCTGAATTTCCCTTCTCAAATTTGGGGTGTGGTTATTAAAGAAGGAGCAGGAATGGGCATATTTTTGCCCTTGCATTTTGTAAAAATAAGCAAATGAAATCACAGGTAATATCTGACCTTGCTGTTTCCCAGATATACAGAGCTCTTTCTTTCACTGAATACATTGAATCAGTTTTGCCAAGAGGAACTGGTAGATTTTGAAAAGAATACCTCTCAATTTTTTTCTTAGCGTTTTTTCCCTTTGGTTTCTGGCTACCCTTGTTTTAATCCGATAGCAACTGCTCTGGTGCTTGGAGATGTTGCTTGCCTTCTGTCCCCCATCACAGTTTCCTCTAAGAACCATTTTTCTTTTGTTACGTAGAGAATCTTTTGCTTTGACATACAGTCTTCCAGTTCAGTTGTTACAGTGGTTACTCTTGTAACATCTTTAGTGTAATAGAAATAAAGCCTTTTGGTTACTATCTGACCTATGACTCAATTGCATTCCTTTGCAACTCTTAATGTAATAATTTCTCGAAGTGCTTTGCAGGCATTGCCTGTATCCAGGTCATGAGTGTTTACTTAAAAGCCAATTTCTGTCCTTATTCGAGACTTAGTGACAAACTATTTAGGAGGGAGACCTGAAGATGAACAAATTTAAACAACATCCCAGGTGATTTTTATGTAAGCACACTGGAGTCAGAAATCCACTGCCTGAGACCTGCAGAACCCTGCCTTCCCCTTCCCACACACCTCCTGATCACCCATGTCCCCAGTGCCAAATGCCTTAATTTGACAGAAAGTGTCTAAGACCATTGAATGTGCATTGGGTTTCTGGGTTTCCATTTACTTAAGAACATGGTGAGTAAAGATCCTTTGAGCATGTGGACTCAGAAATTCAGTTTGCTTTTATTTTTCTACAAGCCCCTGATTGCGCCGACTGATGATGATGTTCAAGTTATAACAGTTGTATTCTTTTAAAATAAAAATCTACTTTTGTAACAGTCTCTAGAAATAATAATGATGATGGAAACCTGTATAATACTTCATTTTAAAAGATGTAGAAAGTTTTTTCCATAGTGTTGAGTAGCCTTCTGGAGAAAAATTGAGTTGTATTCATATCCCACCTTGATACCAGGGTAACTGTTAGAAAAAAGGCTCAAGTTCAGCAATGAAAACCTGACCGACTAGACGAAATAACAGAACACAAAACCAAAGCCCATAAAAGAATGATAAAAATCACACACAAAAAATGTGAAAATTTCTAAAGGGCAGTCCACTGTAATTGACAAAAAGCAGAGAAGATAAATACGCAGTTCATATCACAAAGGGCTGATTTCTCAGTCGCAAAGAGCTTTTATAAATCAATAAGACAAAACAAGAAAGTGGACAAAGGATACTAAAGAGGGCTCACAGGAAAGGAATTACAAATGGCCTTTAAATATATGAAATTATCAAATTTACCTAAAATAAAATTGTACATCAGAACTGCAGTGTGTTCTGTTTTCACAAGCCAAGAGATTGGCAAAGATCAAAAAGCTTGCAGTGCGTCTTGGGAGGTGGAGAAGGGAGGTGACCTCTGCAGGCGTCCCTGTATTACCGCCCATCCCAGACGCACTGACCGCCCCGCAAGCCCCCATCGCGAAACGCGCACTCTGCACATGCGCAGACGGGTGTTTTCTCCTGCTTTGTGCCGGTCGTGGGAAAAGCGCAGGAGCAACGTGAAGCGTTCGTCAGTGGAAGCGCATTCACTTACAGAAACATTATGCAGCTCTCAACATAAAACAGGGCTGCTGCTTGTGTTCCAGTGGTGAAGGATAACTGAGTTGTTAAATGAAAAGTACTAGGTGTAGAGCAGGGTTTATTGTGTGCAAGCATTTAGGTACAAACCAGAGGAAAAAATACACATGTACCCACCTCTGTACTAAAACGTCTCTTCTGTCCTTTTTTACCTTTTGAATTTTGAATTCTGTGCGTACATTTAAAAAATGCCAACTAAAATAAAAATATATACCGACATATAAAAGGTTCATGAATGAGCAGATTCATCATACGTAATTTTTATTACATTATTCATGGAGCCCTTGCCACATACCAGGAACTGCTCTGGGTGCCGAGCTCATGGACTGCCGGGCTCATGGACTGCAGTTTCCAGTTAGAGAAACAGGCAGTAACAAGATGAACGGGTAAATACATACATGTGCATGCAAAATAATAAGGGAAAGCAAACAGCCGTCACGGAGGGAGGGAGGCTGTGGTTGAGGGAGAGGCTTGGCCACACCTCTTCGAGAAGCCCTGACTATCAGAGTGGCATCTCTTGTTTACATAAAGTTGCAAGCCCCTGGGCTCTGCCTCCAGGCATCTTCTGCTACGTTTAATGTCCTATTCAGCATCACCCTGTTGGTGTTACAGGCCCGCAGCTGGTCTGTTTTGTGATGTGTGTTATGCAGAAATCCTCCTGTCCTTTCTTGGTGTTCTTGTTTTCTCTTTGAATTGTCTCTTTTATCTTTACCCTGTGACCCCAGTGCTTACAACATGAAACAGTTTTCTTGCCTCGTTAACGACACACATAACTCCGAGTACCCTTCCTGGATGGCTGGCGCAGGGGATGAGAAGGGCGCATAGGGTGTCACAACAGAACCTTCTTAGTGTCGGGGCACACAGCAGTGTAACCTTATCTAGACAGCACAGTTTGTTAACGATCCTGCTGCACTCTTATTCATTCTCTTTGATATTAAAATTTAATAATGGTTCTAAGTTAAGTCCCTCTTGGAATTTATGGTTCCAAGTCTGAAACTTTGACTTCTTTATTTGGTTTATAATTAGTCTTGTCTTAACATATCCAGAAAGGTGTCATGTTGATAAGTGAGAAGATTTGGTTGAGGGGCGTTTGGGTGGCTCCGTCGGTTAAGCATCCAACTCTTGATTTTGGCTCAGGTTATGATCTCATTGTCCTGAGATCAAGCCCTGCACTGGGCTCTGCGCTGGGCGAGGAGTCTGCCTAAGATTCTCTCGCTCCCTCTTCTTCTGTACCTCCCTTCTACCTCTCCCTCTCTTTAAAAAAAAAAAAAAATTGGTTGACAGATCTTTTCCTTTTAGCTCACTCTACTTGAGTTCATTTCCATACCAGATGAAAGCCCAATAAACTTCAGGGTGGTTTAAGTTTTGCTGACTTTTTCCAATAAACAGCTTGAATAGAATCTACAAGAGTTAATTTTTTTCACAGAGACATGATTGTATCTGAGTTCTGTTTTCACTTGTTTTTTGAAAAGTATTACATTAATGCCTGTTAAGAGTAACTACCACGCCCATTAAAGTTATAGGCATATACATACTTGCACAAAGAACCTAATGTTAATTTATTTTCTCAGGAAATATTGGGTAAATGTCCATTAGGTGCCAGGCACATGGAAGTGAGTGAGATATTAGGAAACAAAACAGACATCCCTGGCCTGTGGAGGTTTACATTCTAAAAAGAGACGGGCAGGCAGTAATGGTATTAAGTGAACCTCATCCTTGTTGGAAGGTGATCCATGCCATGGGAAGAGTAGAACCGACAGGGTAAGTAAGAATAGCTGGGGCAGGAGGGGGGAGTGGCAGTTTTAAGGGAGTCAGGAAGGGCCTGCTGAGAAGGTGGCCTGTGGTCGAGCAGAGACATAAAGGAGCCACAGAGACATCTTGGGGAAGAGCATTCCGGGCAGGAGGGGTGCTGGGGCAAAGAACCAGAGACAGGGAGTACGCATGGGGCCTGGCCCGCATGCTGGACCAGTTGGGCACTTGGCTGCAGCTAGGTGTTTGTGCAGAGCCCACGGATTTTTACAGCTGGCTTTATAGGTTGCCTAGTGAATTCTGCCTCAGATTTACTGTATAAACTAAGATAATTTATCCAGGTTTTGAGCTCTGACCTTCTATCATTTTGGGGATTTTTTTTTTCTTTTTTGAGGCCTCTGCTCTCACATACACCTGTTGGGGATTTTTAAAGTCAGCTTCCTGCATGTTAGGCATAGAGATTTTCTAGATAAAGGTCAGTGGAGAAAATCGGGTTCCCTGCCAGAGGAGTAACTGTACTCACTGGAAGTGCCAGTGGGAATGTTGAAGGAAGCCTCCTCGTTGGAACACACGGGAAGGATGTGGTGAGAAATCAAGAGTTGAGGGAAGTCACTGTCATAAATACTAAACCAGTGTTTTAGGCTTATGCTTAACTTGAAGAAACGTTAAGAAAGTTATGTTTAAAATATCTTCTCTAAGTACATGTACAAACGAGATCATTTTTTTGAGAGGGAGTTCTAAAACAGGGAAGAGCATTTAAAATGCCTCTACGAAGATAATTTCCTGACTAGTGATTTTTTCCTCCATTTCTACTGAGAGATGGAGAAGAAATGAACGTGCCACGTGGAGTTGCTTCAAGGATTTTGTTGAGTGTCTGCCGTGGGGAGATCCTTGGCCACGTGGCAGGAAAGCCAGCGTCTCTGAGGACCACTGCCATAAATGGGCGCGCGGGGAGTAAACCTGCAGGGAGCAGGGAGCCGTCTCTGCAGCCAATTGGTGCAGCATGCGGTGGTGGAGAATCACAGGGCCCTAGAGAGAGCAGCCTGAGTGAGCATTCCTCTCTTCCTTCGACAGCTATCTCCTGAGCATCTACCCGATGAAGACATTGCCGAAAGAAAGTCTAGATTTTTGTCTAGTGGTTTTCGAGGTCATAAACCTGCCATTCTTTGTGGAAAGCTGAGGAACGGTAGCTCGGCCAGGATCAGGGAGATGAATTGGTGGACTTGGAGCTTTGGTGGAAGTTTCTGTCCCCAGCAGTTTTTCCCTGTTGAGAGCTCAGAGTGGTAGGCAAGTTGCCACTGTGTTTCTGGTTTCTGGCAGTTGAGTTCATTTGCCTCACAATACTTTCCTGTTGTTTTTTTGCAGCAAACCAAAGAGAGAGTGAAGCTATTGATCCAGCTGGCTGATGGCTTTTGTGAAAAAGGGCATGCCCATGCAGCAGAGATAAAAAAATGTGTGACTGCAGTGGATAAGAGGTACAGAGATTTCTCTCTGCGGATGGAGAAGTACAGGACCTCTTTGGAGAAAGCCCTGGGGATTTCTTCAGATTCCAACAAATCGGTAACGTGCTTTGTGCACACAGAATAAAATAATGGTGTTCTTCCTCGTGTCCTCCCCGGATTTAATTAACTCAAGTTCCTTGGCTCTCTTCCTCCACAGAGCAAAAGTCTTCAGCTAGACATAATCCCCGCCAGTGTCCCTGGGTCAGAGGTGAAGCTTCGTGATGCTGCCCATGAACTTAACGAAGAGAAACGGAAGTCGGCCCGCAGAAAAGAGTAAGCCAGTCTCTAAGAACCTGCTGGGATTCGTTGAACGAGTGGAGAAAACGTCACTTGGACAAGCATGCTTCTGTGTGTGCTTTGAAACAAATGGCGCTAATGCGTTGTGATGCTCTGAATGTGTGTCATTTTTGCAGCACAAACTCCACTGTCCCCTTGTCACCTGCTTCAGAAACCATGTTTTGTGTTCGTCCCTGTGCCTCCATTTCCTACAGGGTTGACAAATCGTTGTAGTGTCATTGGTTATCAATAGGTCATGAGTAAGTAGTAGTACTAACGAGAAAAATAACACACGTGGAACTGTTTGAAAATTGCCAATTAGTAAACTGTACTAGACATTCATGAAGACAAGATTGACCTGAACCTGGGGTTCTCAGCTGGGGGACATTCTGCCATGTGTGGAGACATCTTTGGTCGTCACACCGTGGGGAGGGGGTGTGCTACAGCATCTAGTGCGTGGAGACCAGGGACGCTGCTGACGTCCTCTACTACACAGGACAGCCCCCCAGCAAAGCCTTATCTGCCCCCAGATGTCGGTGGTGCTGAGTGAGAAGCCCTGACCTGCAGGGACCTCAAGAGAATGTTTTCCAAAATGGTTTTTCCTTTGAATCTGTGGCTGCATACTATTGTTCTATCTGTTCTTGATTTAATTCCCCAGAGCACCTTACTGCCTGATGCTTTTAAAACCACCTTATTATTTTATAAACTGTCAAAGTAGGTAGTTAAAATCAGCATGTGTCCTGCCTGTAAGCTGAGCTCCTCGCTGTCTTCCTCTGTTGAAGGTTCATCATGGCTGAGCTAATTCAAACTGAAAAGGCTTACGTAAGAGACCTCCGCGAGTGTATGGATGTAAGTAAGTTTTTTTGCTTGTTTATTTAGATTCAGTCTAAGCGTGCTACTTATCCCTACCTGTTGGTAATTCTTAAAATAATCACACTTTTCGTTGTTTTCGAGATTTGAAGTGTGCTTAAGCAGCCTGTTTTTCTTGTTTCTGTCCTTCTGTGAGGTTCCAGGCTTGTGTTTTGCTCATCACAGAGATGATACAGCATTAATCCTCTCATTCCGTTCATCACATGACGGCCTGGCTGACATTCTCTTTGTATAGAATTTTACAACAGCTTCAGAGAAATATGCCTACTAATTATGATTGGCAACTCATACTCTCAGTAGTTGAAAGAATATTTGTCATACCTCAGAGAGTAGGTTAACTGCAAAACTCGAAGCCGGGGATAGAAAGTTTTGAGCTGGAGCATATAGGAGCTACTCTCAAGTGCTCAGAGCAACTGGGGGGCTTTTTTGGGAGAAGGTTTTTCATGTTGTTTTATAAAAGGTTGCATTCTTCAGATGTATTTTTCAGTGATTCATGAACTCTGGGTACGTACTACAGATGTCAGCAATAGCTGTTTCTTGGATGTGTGCTGTCGGTTTTTGTGTTGTGATTTCTCTGCTTCCCTCCCGGCCAGACGTACCTGTGGGAAATGACCAGCGGGGTGGAGGAGATCCCGGCCGGCATCGTAAACAGAGAGCTTGTTATCTTCGGGAACATGCAGGAAATCTATGAATTTCATAATAAGTGAGTGGCTTTATCTTTGGGGAGCTGGTTACTCTTGAAATCTAGATACTGGGCTGAAGTTTCATAACAAGAAATGAAAGCTTCCAACTGAATTAAGCATCCATTTCAGTGATCCTGTTGAAATTTGAATGACGCCTGTGCGGGCTTTCGTCAAAAAGACCGACATTGTAGAGACTCTTTATTAATAGAGACTCCACTTTTTCTGTGTACTTTCCTGCCATAGAAATAAGATTAGGGAAAGTGTGAGCACTGTTTTTGGAGGAACCCTGACTTCTCTGAAGCTGTGCCACCAGCTGCTACCTCGACTACTTCATAGATTTAAAGGAGAATTCTCTGAGGCTGCTGGACGATGTTTGGTCTTTCCCAAGAGGGAAGAAGGAGCTGAGGACAGAACAGATGTGTAGTCTGACCAAAATAAAATGCACTATCCATTGGCCACGGGAGGCACATGGTTTTATTTTTAAGGTTTTGTTGTTGTTGTTGTTGTTGTTTAAAGAAGTAGAAGTTGCTTTAGACAGAGTCTGTGGAGCCCAGTAGCCTGTGGAAAGATAAGGCTGGGGGCCAAAGCTACCAGGCTCTCCCTCACTCCCCGGCCCCCACTCCAGCAAAACACACTGAAACCTAAATGGCTTCTTCTGATTGTTTATTTATATCCTTAAATAACATCCTTAGCTACTGAACAAAGCACTCGCCCAGAAAAAATACAAAAGTATTTAAAGGCTAAACATGTTAGCTATTTGAAAGTCAGAATACTTAGCCTAGTTAAGAGCTACACGTTTTGTTAAATCTTTAAAATCTAGAGGGTGCAGATTTTCCACTGCACTTGATTGAAATGGTGTGTTTGTCATGCTTGGTCTGATTTCTGGCTTATCTCACTGGTAAAGTGCTTTAAAACTTCTTAATAATACAATACCATTTTTACTCTCTGCAGCATATTCCTTAAAGAGCTGGAAAAATATGAGCAGTTGCCAGAGGACGTTGGACATTGCTTTGTTACTTGGGTAATGACACCTCAGCTACTCGTTCTCCCAGTTGTTCGGTGGCTTTGCGGGAAGTTAGAAGGAATACGGTTCATCTCTCTTATGTCACCATCTTCTGTGGTGTCTGCTTACGGAGAAGTGGACTTTGCCTCTAAGAATTACGTTCTCCAACTAGATAGTAATGTGGAATGAGTTTTTTATTGGTAGTAGTGATGTTTAGAAATGGAACTTTGGTGTGCCGGGCCTGTATGTGGCCCTGGGGATTCATAGGTGGACGTGAGTGCCCAGCAATGCCGGGGGGGGGGGGGGGGGGTTGGTTGGAGGGAGGAGAAGCCGACAGTCACCTGGTGTCAGTGCCCTGCCCTCCAGGGAGGGTGTGCCTAGCCCTGACTTACTGGGCCAGGGGAGGCTTTTGGAGGTGTGTGGTACCAGTGGGATGCGTTTCTTATTTTTAAAGCTTTCTGTATAAAATAGTGTTTCTTTTACATAGAGCTTAAATTTCCTTTATCCCCATCGCTTCTTTTCTACATAAAAGTTTATAGTATTTTGACTTCTTGCCGTTTGAAAGAGATATTCTAATATTTTGTTGTTTATAGGCAGACAAGTTTCAGATGTATGTCACCTATTGCAAAAATAAGCCTGATTCTACTCAGCTGATATTAGAGCATGCGGGATCCTACTTTGATGTAAGTAAGAGATTCCTGGTGGAAGCGGTGAAAACATTGTGTTTGGTAAACATAAAATGCAACACTACTCATAGCTTTTACCTAATGGATGGTATTTTCATTTTTATCTGTCACATTTATGGTGGGATATTCTTCTGTTTTTAAAAGATTCTTCTAAGATTTTAACAGATACGTGTGTGTGACCTGACTTACTATTTATATATAATCATTAATTCTTAAGCATAATATGTACAGAAGCTGTAAACTGTTAAGCTGCTTTTACCCTCTATGAAGCAAAAAGAATCTTTGAACCTTTGAATCTTTTTTATTCATTCATTTTTCCCATTTTTATCATGTGCTTAATTCCAAAAGTAGCTTATC
Organism: Zalophus californianus; assembly: GCF_009762305.2. Lineage (NCBI taxonomy): Eukaryota > Metazoa > Chordata > Mammalia > Carnivora > Otariidae > Zalophus > Zalophus californianus. The sequence continues at coordinate 142,685,066 of NC_045599.1, read as the reverse complement.
AGTAAAATTTTTACAAATAGCACTGTAACAACTAGGACCATTGGGAGGCTCATTAATTATATTCTCATTGGGGAAAGCATACTTGTAGGTCCTCTTTCTTTGGAAGATATTGCAGGGAGGTTATTTTGTATAAAGGGGGTCGGAGCCTTTTGGAAGTAATATACAGAAAGCTTCTTGGGTCTCCAGAATATAGTCAGACATGCCAAATACATCGTGATTAAAAGAGTACTTTTCAGTGTCCCGTGTAATTTGGTGTGCAGGGCTGCAAGAATACTAGACTTGTTTCTGTCCTTATGCTTGTGCGAGGCCGTGCGTGATAGTCTTCTCTGGCCGTCTGGGAAATGAGAATACACTTCAGCTTCTGTCTTTGCCATGAAGCAGCTGGCCCTATTTTAGTTGTCGTTCTCATGACCAGTAATTCCACATCACTGCCTTTGTAAATATCAGGTCAGCCCTCCCAGCCCAGTGCTGTCCTCTTTTTGTCAGTTTTTCACACCTCCCTTGCTCTTTGCCATCAGATGAAACTCAACACCAAGGCTGTATGCAGAGTTAGAATTCTGTAAGGCACAGAGAGCTTGTGGTATGTTGAATCCAATCAAATGGCTTTGGAATCAAAGCCATTTAAAAAAAAAAAACCCTTTGTCCTAAAACACCTTTAAAGATAAAGGAAATTATGCTTATCTAATTTAGGGATCTCACAGTTGCCTTGCCTTCAGTCTCCACTGTCAGCCGATTGCATGTCTGTCTGGGGCTCAGTGGACTCAGTGGGTGTTTGTGGTGGTAGATGTGCCACTGACCAGTGAGCGAGGGCATCCTCTTAACCCCCATACTTTGCCCTTCCATCCAAAGTAAAGTTTCAGAAGCACAGAAGTTTTGTTTTGTTTTGTTTTGTTTTGTTTTAAGAGCTTTTTAGGAAAAGGAAGCTTTATTATTTCAGCAGGATTAAACCTTTGTCAGGTGTTTTGGAAAAATACTCTGATCTTGTCGCCATTTTTGTCTTTATTTTCTTTAATCATTTTTTTTTAAATCATGATAAGTGTACTCTTTAATCCCCATCCCCAGTTTCCGCCATCACTCCACTCACCTCGCCTCTGGTAACCATCAGTGTGATCTCTATAGTTAAGAGTCTCTTTCTTGGTTTGTGTGTGTCTCTCTTCTTTTTCCCTTTGTTCATCTGTTTTGTTTCTTAAATTCAATATCTGAGTGAAATCATATGGTATTTGTCTTTCTCTGACTTATTTCACTTAGCATAATACTCTCTAGCTCCATCCATGTCATTGAAAATGGCAAGACTTCATTCTTTCTGACGGCTGAGTAATACTACTCTGTGTGTGTGTGTGTGTGCGCGCGTGTGCGCGCGCACACCCGCCACATCTTCTTCATCCATCAGTCGTTGCATGCTTGGGCTCTTTCCATAATTTGGCTATTATAGATAATGCTGCTATAAACATAGGGGTGCATATATCCCTTTGAATTAGTGTCTTTGTATCTTTTGGGTAGATATCCAAGTAGTGTGATTCCTGGATTGTAGAGTAGCTCTATTTTTAACTTTTTGTGGAAACTCCATGCTGTTTTCCAGAGTGACTGTACCAGTTTGCATTCCCACCAACAGTGCAAGAAGGTTCTGTTTTCTCTACATCCTTGCCAAAACCTTCTTGTATTTTTTATTTTAGCCATTCTGACAGGTGTGAGATGATACTTTATAGTTTTGATTTGCATTTCTCTAATGATGAGTGATGTTGACCATCTTTTCATGTGTCTGTATGTCTGGAGAAATGTCTGTTCGTATCTTCTGCCCATTGTTAATTGGATTATTTGTGTGTGTGTGTGTGTGTGTGTGTGGAGTTGTAGCTGTTCTTTTTGTATTTTGGATACTAATCCTATATCAGGTATGTCATTTGCAACTATCTTCTTCCATTCAGTAGGTTGCCTTTTAGTTTTATTGATTGTTTTCTTCGCTGTGCAGAAGCTTTTCATTTTGATGTTGTCCCAGTAGTTTATTTTTGCGTTTATTTCTTTTGCCGCAGGAGGCATATCTAGAAAAATGTTGATATGGCTGATGTCAGAGAAATTATTGCCTGTGTTCCCTTCAGGGATTTTTATGGTTTCAGGTGTCACATTTGTGCCTTTATTCCATTTTGAGTTTATTTTTGTGTGTGGTGAAAGAAAGTGGTCCAGTTTTATTCTTCTGCATGTTGCTGTCCAGTTTTCCCAGCAGCATTTGTTGAAGAGACTGTTTTTTTCCCATTGGATATTCATTTCTCTCCTGTCGTTTTTGAATAATATAATCCTATGGTAAGGTATTAAAAATGTCAACAAAAATAGTAAGATTGGTGTTTAGAAATATCAGAGATGCATTTCTGAATGTTATTAAAACAAGATATTCAAAAGACATTACAATATCTCTCAAATGTTCTGTGGGGTATGCATGAAATGGAATACTTCTCAGCTGTATAAAGGGATAAACTCTTGATACATAAATAGCAAAGATTAATCTCCAAAACATGGGCTGAGAGAAGCTAGACATGAAAGAATACATTCTGAATGATTCCTTTTATCTGAAATTCTAGAATATGCAGAACTAATCTGGTGATAGAAATCAGAACAGGGGTTGCCTCTTGGTGGTGGTGGGGTTGTGGTTGGGGGAATTGGTTAGAAAGGGGTACGAAAAACTTTCTGTGGTGTTGGAAATATTCTGTACCTTGGTTTGGGAGTTGGTTGCAAGTGTGTTGACATTTGTCAGAACTCAGTGACCCATACTTGAGATCTGTGCATTATACTGTACATGAAAAGAAGAAATCTTTTCGATGTGAAATTAGAGTATGTATGTCATAATCATTAAATCATAAATCCCACACTTTTGAACAATTGCCATTAAAGAGAAACTTTAAGGCTCTATTTGTGATCTGGAAGGCAGAGGAAGAATTGCTAAGTCTTTAATCTAATCTGCTTGGTGTGTGAGTGATCTGTCGTTCGGTGATTCCTGCAGCCAAAAGAGTGGCCACGTGAATCCCCGCACGATGCTTGGTTCCTGAGGAGCTTAATAAAGATGGCAAACAGATTGAGAATATTGAGAATACAAAGATGTGGTGGTTTTTAAATCATATTTGAAGCATAGTATATTAGAGGATAACCCTTTTTTTTTTTTTAAAGATTTCATTTATTTATGAGAGAGAAAGAGAGAGAGCATAAGCGAGGGGGAGGGGCAGAGGGAGAAGCAGGCTCCCCGCTGAGCAAGGAATCTGATGCAGGACTCCATCCCAGGACCCCTGGATCGTGACCTGAGCCCAAGGCAGACGCTTAACCGACTGATCCAACCAGGCGCCCCAACCCTCTTTTTCTTTGTTTTTTGAAAATTTTCTGAGAAGAGTGTTAGGAGCCAAGATAGCACAAGTACAGTTGGTTGGTGTGAAAAGTCTGGGCTAGAAGGTGGTTGAATTTTGAGAGCGGATGGAAGAATACCTGAGTGGCATGTGAATGTGTTCATGAGGAGGGAGGAGCCCCTGTTAGGGAGAGTCTGGCTCAGCGGAAGGGATGTGGTCTGTGGCTCCGGGGTGCTCGTGGCCAAAGTTGCAGAGCTGCAATGGGAGAGAGGGTGCATCCGGTCCATGGCTCAGTGTCCTGTGCCTGAGTGGCGGCCAGGGCTGGCCCCGGGGCGGAGGCGGCGGGGTGTTGCCAGGTCAGGGCGGGCCCGGTAGTGGGGAGTCGTGGGCTTCACCTGTTTGACGTCTGCACATGAAAGCCAGGAATCCAGACTGAACACTGCTGTCTTCTGGTTCAAAGTGATTAACTTATTCTTATGTTCAGCATATTAAAAGAATAAATAGTGATTTCTACTTTTATTTCTTAGAACAAGAGTGATATGTGTATATTCATTTTGGAGGTAAAAAATGTAAAGTTTTAGTTCATGCTATCTAATTTTACCCAGTAATGTTCATCAGTATATATATATTTTTTTCTTAATTTAGGAAATACAGCAGCGGCATGGATTAGCCAATTCCATCTCTTCTTACCTTATTAAGCCAGTTCAGCGAATAACAAAGTATCAGCTTCTTTTAAAAGTATGTATGAAGCATCTTCTGCCTGCAAAATTTGTGAACTGTGCATTATTATTTTGACATTTTTCTCTCTGTTTATGTAAAGTACCCTGAATTTTTGAAATAACACCTAGCCAGTTAATTTTTTTTAATTCATTGCCATTTGTTACCCTGATCAGTTTCTCGGTGCAGCAGGTAGATTAAGAGACTGTTCCTTGATTATGCATCTGAACTTTGCTGGCTGACCCTGGTCCCTAACATACACTGAGAAAGGAAAGAGAGATTGTCAGACCTGGATCACTTAGTACCTGTATCCCAGGATGGCTTGCTGACCGCGGGCCAGGCACTGTGCTCTATGCTCTGCATGTGTTAAGTTCACCTCCTGGTGCTGGTCTGCAGGTGGGGACGCGAGCCTGGGAGGGTGAGGGCTGTGCCCACAATCATCACTGGACCCCTGGAATCTGGGCTCCGCTCCAAACCCAGGTAGGGTGGGGGCTCAGGTAACTCACCCTCAGACAGCATCCTCCCTGTGACATCTAGTCACGGGTTACACGCATATTTATGGAACATGTTCACACACATCCCACGTATTTGAGTCAAACTGACCTCCACTTCCTCTTGGTTATGAATGGTTACAGTTAAAGTCATCCTGCAACTAGGTATGCTGGCGAGTGTTAAGTAGACTTACTGTGATCATTTTGCAATATATATGAATAGCAAATCCTTATGTCATACTCTTGAAACTAACAATGGTGTGTGTCAGTTATACCTCAAAAAAACTCCACATTTCTAATAATCTAAGGACTTAACAGTAGAATGGTAAAGGAAACTTAGAATTTGTGATCGTTGTCACAGAATGTATCATATAAATCAATGCACATTTTCTTGACTACAAGAATAATAATCTACAGTCTTTACCTAATGATGTTTACCCGGCTGTTTCCTTGGCTGGAGAACGTTATTAAGCATCAGAGTGAACCAACTGCCCACTCATCGTGGGAACAGTATTTTGTGAATCTCACCCTGTCCCCAGTGCTGCCCGAGCACAGCAGTAGGAGGTAATGAGGTGATTCTCTCAGAAAAGAAGTTCAGAGATGGAGTTACGAAATCCTGAAACTCTTCTTTATCTTTGTTAATGAGAAAACTCTAGAAACAGAGGTGGCCGTATGCTTTTGTTAAAGTGATACCATTATGGGACATTGCTGTTGGGAAAGCTCTCCTGCACTTTTGTATCAAAATCCTATTGCTTTTATGGCCCTCACTGCAGGAATATGAGCTTAACGGTGAACATGAAATAGAAGTGAGGAGGTTAAGTTGTTTAGGTTCACATTAGCCCTTTGCTTTTTACTTCTGCAAAGGCAGTGTACCTCTTGGTGTCCTCAAGATTTAAGAATTTTGTCTTCAGCATGTGTTTCCACTAAAGATCTCTTTCTCAATGACCTCACATCTAGTTAATCACCATTACAGTGGGGCTTTAATTTATAAACCTCACGTTATTCTGCCCAGGGGTTCTTCAGCAAAATAGTAGTAAGCTCTGTTGAGATCCCCAGCGAGGAAGGTTTTCTGCCAGTGAGGTTAATTTCTTGTACATAGCATTTTTAAGCACTTTTTTGTGAAGCTGCTTAGAATAATAGGTAAAAACCATCTGATCATGAGTGGAAGTGCTCGTCCGGTGCCAAGTTGCTCTAAAACTATCCAGTATGAGACCAGAGCTGACTGCAGTGCCCTGTCCCTCTTAGGGACTGCCAGGACACAGAAAGCTGTGGTTCCTATTACTGGCTGAATGTAACCATTCATACAATGGTAAGAAAATACCTTGGACCCTGCCAAAACGTGCATTTATTGTCCTTGTTATCCTTCATTTAATAGCAGATGTTCCTCTGAGTAGATATGAAATGTAATCACACTCAGGGCGGTGTGATTAGATCATTTGCGCTTTGCGAACCGTCCTGCACACAAAGGCGCTGCATTTAACTGTAGATTCTGGTGCGGCGGTGCTGCTTCTGCTCATGGCCTGGGAGTTTCAGGTTAGGTGGGGCATGGCACTGACAGCACCAGAGAGTTCACAGTCACACGGGGGTGCTCGCTGCACGTTGTCATGACCTTCAAATAAAACCAGTAGTTGATTATGTTTTGCTGTGCTAATTAAGTCTTTTTATTTGTCATTTTTGAGGCTCGGCAGTTAATGTGTGCACTGAGTCCATCTTAAACTGTGACTGCATCTGGTTTCCTCTGATCTGAAGAAGCATCCTGATTTGAGCAGGACAAATGCTTCCATCCATTGGATAAAGAGGCAGTAACTCATTTTCTCTGAGAATAGGTGCCCAGTTGACTGCAGTCTGTTGTTATCTTGAAAGTCACAGATTCTTCATAGACTTCTTTTCTGCAAAGATCTTGTTGGCAGAGCTTTTGGTCTTTGGCTGGTTCATGGTATTGGTCTCTTACAGGAGCTACTCACTTGCTGTGAGGAAGGAAAAGGGGAGATAAAAGATGGCCTCGAGGTGATGCTCAGTGTGCCAAAGCGAGCCAACGACGCCATGCACCTCAGCATGCTGGAAGGTAACGGGATCTTTATGCCCCCTAACAAACATCTGTCCACTTTCTGCTGACACTGTTTATAGGTGGATTTCCCATGCCCTGAAACTCTTGGCCTCGTGCCTCTATGTTTTGTTAGGAGTTAAAGAGTTCAGATATGAATACCTTCTCTCTCTTTTTTTTTTTTTTTAAGACTTATTTATTTATTTTAGAGAGAAAGAGAGTGAGTGTGCAGGCACGAGGCGGAGGAGGGGTGAAGGGAGAGGGAGAGAGAATCCTCCAACATATTCCCCTCAGAGTGTGGAGCGTGATGCGGGGTTTGATCTTACGACCCCAAGATCATGACCTGAGCCGAAATCAAGAGTCAGATGCTTAACCAACTGCACCACCCAAGCACCCCAACTACCTTCTTTTTTAAAAGAACTGGTTTCATTGCTTCCCCTAAGGATCACAAAGTGCTTCAACCTCAATAAGAGCATGGCCTTGTCCGTTAACTGGAGAACAGGCTGTCCACACTCAGAACCCCAGTAGCACCTGTGTCGCTTGCTTTAGGCAGTCTGGTGTCCGTGGTAGATGGATGGCTACAAGGAAGGCAAGATGAGTTCCCTGTGATTACAAAATCCTTTAAAAAGCTTGTTGCTTCCCCGTGTCTGTATCCATTGTATCACTTGCAAAAGCCTTGAACACGGTGGTATGTAACAGGGCGGTATGTAATGTGGTAAGGAGAGAGTCAGAGAAACGAAATTAAAAATTTCTCTTGCGAGTGAAATTTCCCTGGATGCTTGTGTTTAAAAAGGCTCTTCCTGTGTTATAGAGCTTAACTCTTATTATCAGGGTACACAATTATGTGCAAGAAGAAATCCTGCCCCAAATGCTTTTTCTAGCCTCTGTATCATCAGTAGTATTGAGCAGTATAAATGGTTGGGGCAGAGGTGATGCTGTTTGCAGTAGAGACCCAAAAATCAGAGGCGAGGTGAGATAGCCTTTTCTTTCTCTGATGTGAGGCCCTGAGCTGGTGTGGCAGTCCTTCATGGCATCATCAAGGACTCAGGCTCTGTTCTCGGTACTTTCTCTCCACTGCTTAAATGTTGTCTGCTTGGCTAGGTTCGGGATATGTCAAGACCATGGTAGTAGCCCATCTAGCAGGAAGACAGTGGGGAAAGAGCATGGGGAAGGGCAGGAACTGGGTGGCCACAGAGGCAGCTTCTGTCTGGAGAAGAGGAGGAGAGAAGTAGTCGAGAGAGAACCAGCAGCTCTTGCCCCAGATACCCCACCACTTTGTGAAGCCCTGGTCGCTGGAAGTCCGTGCTGTGGGCCACTTCTGGGAGGAGTTGAACAGAGCGAAAGCCACCCCGTGGCCAGAGTATGACTGGTTCCCATGAAGAATTTTGCAAAGACAGGAGACCTCACCAAGGAAGGTCAGACCAGACACTTGAGGAAAGGCCGGGACTGCAGTGGAACGCCCGGGAGGGGTATTCTGGGCTGAAGAGGCGGAGGATCAGGACGCAGTCTGGGAGTAGGCAGTGGCCTGGGGGAGGTCCGTGCACCAGTCTGGACGGGGGAGGAGGTCTGTGTGACGGAATGCCGTGAGTGCAGGCCGAGGAGAAGTAGGGATGCCATCAAATCTCAAATGCTGTGAGTGCCCCCCTAAGGAGATGAAGGTTTAAAGCCATGAGGAATCACTGCTTTTTTCTTTTTTTTTGAACAAGGGAAAATACGTGCAAAGTCACGTTTTAGGAATAATTCTCCTTTGTCAGATGGGATCAGTCCAGGGGAACTGGAAAAGGGGCTCAGACAGGAAACTCTAATCTGAGATTTAATTGATGGTCAATGAACAAATGTTTAAATCGTCACAGTGCTGTCCTGTGCATCATGTTTTATTTTCTTTCAAATTGATTGTGCCTCCTTGTTTTTATGTTGTAGGATTTGATGAAAATATTGAGTCTCAGGGAGAACTCATCCTGCAGGAATCCTTCCAAGTGTGGGACCCAAAAACCTTAATTCGAAAGGGTCGAGAACGGCATCTCTTCCTTTTTGAAATGTCCTTAGTATTTAGTAAAGAAGTGAAAGATTCCAGTGGCAGAAGCAAGTACCTTTATAAAAGCAAATTGTTTGTAAGTATAGACGTTCAGAATTGTAAATTTAAAGGTAACGCACTTGCAGTTTTCTTGCAGGTAGAAAAGAATTACTCTTGCTTTCGGTGTAACCTCTCAAACTGTCCTAAAATGTGGAGCTCTGGAATCAAAAAGGTTTTCATCCTCCGCAGTAAATATCTCTGGTGGTCTCGAGTCCACTAGAGGGAGCCCATGGGTTTTAGCTTCTCTAGACTTCGAAAACCTGCGTTTTCTAAATTCCATAGACTCTGAGGATGGGGAAACACTTTTCAAGTGAATTTAAGTTTATCTCTTGTGTGCCCTAACCAACTTTACAAATAAATTGATCATATGAGACTACGATTAAGTTTTCATATCATTCTAATTAATTTTCTTTCACCAACATTGGAATATACGTTAAGCAGCCTTCCTGGGTGGGCTCTTAAAGATGAGGTGTGAATTTTTCTTTCAATAAAGATAAATGTGTAGAAAATAAATAAGTAAATTTATGGTTCTTTACAACAACAAAATATGGTTATTAGAGAAAATATATACAAGCAAAAATAGCTTTAAAGATCCACAGTCCCCCATCTGTACGGAGAGCACTCACTAACCTTGAGTGCTGGGTAGATGCTATGTTGCATTTGAATTCTTTTTTAACTTGTGAGTATACTTTCTGGCAAAAGAACATACCTGATGCCTTTTTTCCTCCAAGAAGCGAGTCCAAGGAGTCTCTTTATAAAACCACATGTTGACTCTCAGAGAAGTCTCAGGCAGGTGTCCTCCTCAGGGTCCACTATATTTCTGTGTTCCCCTTGTGGGAATATCTCAGGGGCTGTCAACACAGAACCGCTGGGCAGGGACAGGCAGGGGGAGGATTGGGCAAAAAATAACTAAAAATCACCAACAGAGAAAGAATAGAAAATGTAATAGAATTTGGTTTCTTCTTTACACAAGATATGTTGGATTGCTTATAAATATTGGTAGATATTTGGAATTTGGACGACAACTACATTATGTATTTTTATGGTATCCATGTATTAATCAAGTTTCCAAAGTAATAAAATACTACCAATGTAGAAATCATCTTTAATAATAATCTGGAATTTGCAAGTTCAAACTAATGATTTTCATACCATTTTCTTTGGCTTATATCCTGTTTGAGATTGTCTTTTGGCTCATGGCCCACCTTACATCATTTTAGATCATATTGTAACTGGAAAGAAAAAATGGAGCATTGCTGGCTAGTAATTTCACTAGCTGGCTTTAATCTATCCTCAGAGACCAAGCTAGTCTGTTTTAGAAGCTGATACATCTTCATTTAATTTATCTTTCAAAAGTTAAGGTTCCCTCAGAGGCCATGATTATGAATCACTTCCTTTGCTGGTTGGGGGAGAACACACTAGGGGTGAACTTGACTGTGGGGGAGGGACTGAAGATGTTGACCTTCACCTACGGTCTTCCACGTGCTCTCATTACAACTGCACATGTCACAGAGAGAAATTTTGTCTTAGCCCTTAAAATTATTGGTGAAATACTAAAATTTAATGCTCTTGATGAACAAATCAGAAAAAAACTGATCTGTGAAGACATTATGTGCCTTCTGCGAAGCTACTTCATTCATGCTGAAAATGCATGGTGGCAGCTCCTTTGCAACTAAGATTCATTTTGTTTATGAGTTGAAAATGGTCAACTCTTGATTTTCCAGATAACAAGATTTTTAGATAATTTGGTTTCCTTCCTCTGGATTTGCTGGTTGACCCTCATCAGAATCTCCAGTAGAGGTACATAGAGAAGTAAAAGGGATACAGTCAATCATGGTGGCCTAAGAACAAAATTTTCTCATTTTTACTGAAATAAGATCTGAGGATTACCCATTAATGTAAACAAACTATGTTGTTACAACCTGGCATGACCACAGGTCACCAAAAACTGTTTTCTTGGTCTTTGGTCTGTATCTTGCTGGAATCTTACTGTCATCTAATTATGTAATTACCTTTTTATCCAGACCTCAGAGTTGGGTGTCACAGAACACGTTGAAGGAGATCCTTGCAAATTTGCACTGTGGGTGGGGAGAACACCAACCTCCGATAATAAAATTGTCCTTAAGGTACGTTCATCTGAAGCTTGGGAATGTCCTGTGGGACAAGTTTATCGTGGCTGTGTATGCTTTTTTTTCCCTTGTTGTTGAAACATATTGGTTTAAAAAAAGAAAAAAGAAACATACTGGTTTTAATATTCTTTTGTTGTTTTTGTGTTCTCTTGGGATTGGTGATTACCACAAAAAGAATAGTAGAATAAATTCAGTTTGGTACTCTAGTGGTAAAATGCCTTGAGGTAAACTTTTGCTTGTCTACTGTAAAGGTCAAATGGAGAGAAATCTCTTTAAACTTCTCCCATTCTGGCCGTCTGAAAAAGAATTAGTCGATTCCATCAGAGATGCAGGAAGTTGAGGTACAGAAGGAAGGAGATGTGGATCAGCAGCTCTCACCACACACTTCACCTGGTTTCCAACGGCAAGTAGGCACCGAATGAATTTGTGAAGGCCTTGGGCTGTTTTAGGGCTGAACGTGCCAAGAGTCTTCATAGGGTCCCAGGCTCTTCGGCTTTCTGGTTAGGGGGCAGAGAAAAAAGGGAGATAGTGATCAGTTATAGGGGTTGGTAATGTTAGGATTTCAAGCGTTCAAAAACACTAAGGGTGCTTTTTGGGTATATGTATGTGTATGTATGTATGTGTGTGTGTGTGTGTGTGTGTGTATACACACATAAATATTTTATATATATACTATACATATGTAATGTGTATGTATTGAGGTGGGGGAGGAATAAATGTATGTTTGAATATTTGATTTGAACTCTGCTTTCATTATACCAGCCTCTCCTAGGAAAGACACAGGGCTCTCAGGGTGTCTTGTGTACTCCCTCCTTCTGTGTTTGAGAAGATACAGATGGAACTGTCTTTTTTAGCTGCCTGGAAAGGCCATAAGTGATTTCAGGATGTTTTGTGGAAGACATTGCTGAACATTTGTAGAATATTGGGAGATGAGCCAAAAGCTTAATGGGACTCTGGTGTATGAACTTGCATGCCAGTGATTCTGTCTCGTACATTCCTTTTAATCTCTCACCAGTATTTCCAGCAACTATGAGTTCCTCATCCGTACCTCGCTCTTAAAGAATTTGTACTTTAGTGAAAGCCATTGTGTTTCTAAGATCTTTATTCCCATGGAAATGATGGATTGTTTTGCAATGAATATATGATTACCAACCAGTGTGTTCTTGTTAGTATTGGCATAAAGCCCTATAAAATATAAATTGCACTGATAGCTAAATATTAGATAACTGAACTTTCCTAAGCCATAAAATTTTAAAGTATACTCAAAACCATAAAACTTCCAACTCATAGTAAGTATTTATCCAGATTAGCTGCAGCGGCATGTCAAAGGGTGCATCTGAGAAATAGTGCCAGATATTTTAGCCAGATTTGGATGACTTTCATTTAGGACATAATAAAATACTCATGATGCAATTGAAGAATGAGACTTCCTATATATAGGCTTTATCAGATAAAAGCTTTCTAGGGGAATTTTGGGTAATATTTCTCTGCCTTCCAAGGAGAAACTAAAGGAAATAATGTCCTCATTCATTTTAGCAATTGCTTTGTGGTGGTGGAGATGGAGATGGAGGAGGTGGTGGTGGTGATGGGGGTAGTGGAGGAGGAAATCGAGGTGGAGATGGTGGTAGAGGTGGTGGTGGTGGAGGTGGAGGTGATGATGGAGCTGGTGGTAGTGATGGAAATGGAGCTGGGGGTGGATGTGGAGATGCCAGCTAAGATGGAGATGATGGTGGAGGCGATGACTGAGGTGGTGGTGATGGAGATGATAGCGGGAATGATGGTAGAGGTGGTGGAGGAGGAGAGAGTGCTGCTGGGGGAGGTGATGATGGTGGAGGTGGTCGTAGAGGTGATTGAGATGGTGGTGGTGGGGGAAAGGTGGTTGGGATGGAAGTGGAGGTGGTTGAGATGATGATGCAGGCGGTGGAGGTGGTTGAAATGGAGGTCGTTGAGGTGATGGTGGATGTGGTTGAGATGGAGGTGTGGAGGTGGTTGCCATGATGATGGAGGTGGTTGAGATGGAGGTGGTTGGGATGGAGGTGGAGGTGGTTGAGATGATGATGGAGGTGGTTGAGGTGATGGTGGAGGTGGTTGAAGTGGAGGTGGAGGTGGAGGTGGTTGAGATGAGGATGGAGGTGGTTGATGTGATGGTGGAGGTGGCTGAGGTGATGATGGAGGTGATTGAGGTGATGGTGGAGGTGGTTGAGATGATGGAGGTGGTTGAGACGATGATGGAGGTGGTTGAGGTGATGGTGGAGGTGGTTGAAATGGAGGTGGTAGAAGTGATGGAGGTGGTTGAGATGGAGGTGTGGAGGTGGTTGAGATGATGATGGAGGTGGTGGAGGTGGAGGTGGAGGTGGTTGAGATGATGATGTTGTGGTTGAGGTGATGGTGGAGGTGGTGGAGGTGATGGTGGAGGTGGTTGGGATGGAAATGATGATGGAGGTGATTGAGATGATGGAGGTGGTTGGGATAGAGGTGAAGGTGGTTGAGATGGAGGTGGTGGTGGTTGAGATAGATGATGGTGGAGGTGGTTGAGATGGAGGTGGAAGTGGTTGAGGTGGAGGTGGTTGAGATGGAGGTGGTTGGGATGGAGGTGGTTGAGATGATGATGGAGGTGCTTCAGGTGATGGTAGAGGTGGTTGAGATGATGATGGAGGTGGTTGGGGTGATGCTGGAGGTGGCTGAGATGGAGATGATGGTGGTGGGGGAGAAAGCGGTGCTGGTGGAGCTGATGATGGCGGAGAATGAGGTACTGGTGGTAATGACAATGATACTGATGGCCTAGTGGTTATAAAACAAAGTTGCGTGTTTTTTTTTGTGTGTGTGTGTGTTGTCCTCTGGAAGGGAGAACCTGATTTCTAAATCCTTCCTTAAACAGACGGAGACTACCAAGAGTCCGAAACAAACTATACCCATTCTTAGACAAGTGGGACCTTTTATTCAGTATTTAGGTGGCTTACGTTTCTCTTACTATTTCTGAAAAATTGGCACCTGTTTTCCTTGTTTAATTTCCTTAAGGTCAGGAGAATTCCTCTCCATAATTGCAATGATCACTTCACTCTATTAAATCATGAGAATTGCATTTATTTCTGAACCATAGTAACATTTTCCCTCAGTTGTCTCTAAACTCTGCCAAATGTTCTTTCTCAGATGCTTCTCTTGGTTTAACCTGAACGTTTGTATCAGGCATTTAAATGCCAGTAGATCTGCGGTTTTCAGAGTTTTGCATCGTGAGACACCTCTGTTTCCTGCACAGACTCCCCTAGTCCCTGATCCCTGCGGCTGGCCCCAGAAGAACTTGGGGTAGTGCCGTCCCGGTCTCGGCGGACAAGAGGCTCCTCATTTCGTTCCCTGTTCCTAGCCCTAAGTGACTTTAAAGACACATCCTCCAGTTAAAACATTTTACGTAGGAAAAGGATTCTTAATTTTAATTTCCTTTCCCAACATGGGCCTTCTGTTTTGGAAGACAAGGTGCACCATGAGAAAATGCTCCTTCTCGGTTAGGATCTCAGCTGTAATGTCTCTGACCACTGTTTGGTCATTTATAGGGAATTATGCTTATGTCATAGGAGGTTGATGTTTTCCACAAGGAAATTAAAAACTGTTACTAAGGCCTAGAACATGCAAAAAGAAAAAAGAAACCTCCTTTGAGGCCAAGTGAAAGGAAAAAGGTCTGGAAAGAGTGCTGCCTTATGTGTTCATTCAACAAATGCTTATTAAATATCTACTATGTATCATTTTCAGAAAATATTTCTCGAAATTTGTAATGAAGTTGAGGTAAACCCACTGCTGTAATTGGCAGTAGGTTAACTGGTTTATGCTACTGGTATAACCAGAGGTAGGTGAAAGCAGAGCTTGGGGAGGACGGGCTCTGTCGTCCACGTGGATGGTGTCTGTCCAGTGCCAGCCTGAGAATTCTGGCGGCTTCCCGTGCCAGCCGGGTGACCTCGGGCACATTTCTGACACAAGGATAAGGGGGCCCTGACTCCATAGAGTGCTGTGGGAGAGAACACAGGGGCAGGTGGGGACACGGTGGCATCTGCAGGTGTAGTTTCCAGAGGGCAGCGGATGAGGCACCAAGATGTGGGCACCAGCGCAGGTGGCTGGGAACCGCCAACCACTAGTCTTTGCCGAAATAGCTTTAGAGACACTTGGGCTTGCAATTGGCTGCACTGTCATATTTACCCAGAGCTGCTTAAAGGGTTTGGGGGCTGGGGAATGATTGATTATTAAAATATTCAGAGATCTGGAGTAACATATATGCTATAAAATAAAAATGGTTTTGACTGAAAAATATTCAAAATGGCAAATTAAACATGGGATGTGGTTGCTGTAAAGTTATTTTGAAAATGGGAAACAAGGAATGTGGGCGACCTGAGTATGGTTAGTGTGGGTTCTGGAAAGGGCCGCTTCTGTATCCTGACTGACTCTCGTGCCTCGTTAAGGCTTCCAGCATAGAAAACAAGCAGGACTGGATAAAGCACATCCGCGAAGTAATACAGGAAAGGACTGTTCACCTGAAGGGAGCCCTGAAGGAGCCCATTCACATCCCCAAAACGGCGCCGGCCACGAGGCAGAAGGGAAGGAGGTAAGTGCTGGGGATTTGGGAGGAGGTTTGTTTAGTAGAGAGGGAACAAGGCAGTGCTAACTGTTTGTCAAAGATCATTTTTCTTAAATATTTGGAGGACTGTTTTTTTAATACAGTTTATGTATAACATCATTCTTAGCAGTGAAATTCCTTTGTCAGGACGGGAACCTCGTTCGGCTTAAAGTAAATGGAGTGTGCACATCCCTTTCTGTTGCCCTCTCTCATTGCAAGTGTGAGTCTGGACGCATATACAGGTCGTGCGTGGGACCGGGACAAGCTGTATCGTATCTTAGATGTTCGTGCTTCTTGTTTCTGAGCTGGAAATTACCACAACCGTGTCTTCCCACTGTGTGCGTTTCACGGAGGACACGCGTTGGACGCGCCGCCTGGCGCAGCAGGAAGCCGCCGCGTCGCCAGGAGTGGCCTCCTGTCCCCGCTCACGCCATGCTGCTAGCAGCGTCACGCAGACGGATTCGCGCCTCTTTGAACGAGTCGGTCTCCAGCGGCCGACAGGGGCCTCTCCACCCGTCTTGGGAAATCCGTCGGTGTCAGGAATGAAAAGTTTGTTTGCTTTTTCAGGGATGGAGAGGACCTGGACAGCCAGGGCGACGGGAGCAGCCAGCCGGACACAATTTCCATCGCCTCACGGACGTCTCAGAACACACTGGACAGTGACAAGGTGAGCTGTAACCAGCACTTTCTTGGGCGGGTATAGCTAGTCTTAGCTCCAAAGAAGCAGCCTGTTTCTCTCTATAAATGACGGTTTGTCACCAACATTTCCAAGTAGTCGCCATGTGCTGAGTGGTGCCAGAAGCAGAGGAAGGACAAAAAGTTGGGGGTGTCGGGGGTAAAGTCTGAGAATTCAGGAAACATTGCCCTTCCCAGTGTCATTACAGGGTTTTCCATCAGGGTGTTCTAGGGTAGGTGTTTAAGCTTTGTAATTTTACATGCAGCAGAAGAACCAGTTATTTTAAGTTAAATGCCACACAGAGCCCCAATGAGAAAAGTGGAGCTGCTCTGATTCGGTAGGGGCGCCGACATCCTCAGGTGGGCCCTGCGGCTCTGCCTCAGAACACAGGTGCGGCAGGACGCAGGAAACGCTATCAGAAAACAGCCGGGGGGTAGAGTAGCTCATGATCTGTCCTGATAGAATCCCAAAACCAGCAAAAGAAATCGACGGGAGAATTTGGAATCCAGGCTAACGTGAGGCACAGATAACCAGAGTCCTCTATAAAAGCCAGTGGGGGGACGTTCACGTCAGCTAAACAAGTCTTCTGTTCCCGCTGAGATGAGCACGTGTCCTATTTCTAAACTGCTAGACCAAATTCTCCAAAAAGATTATTTGATAGTCAATAGGGGTGTTACTTAATGTGCCACCAGTTCAGAATCCCTGCATTCCCCACTGTGCAGTGCAGGCTCTACTTTCTTACGTCCCGACGGGGGGACGCAGGGGTCTGTTCTTTGCCCGGTGTTTGCACAGCCCTGCACTTGTAGCCAGGAAGTGTCCTGACTTCACCGTCCTTTGGAAGCAACTGCTGACCTAGGAGAGGGTCCAGTATCAGGGACTGTTTCCGATGGCAAGTCCCAGTGGCCCAGTTGGGGGGCTTTTCTCACTAGATTTTGCAGCGGATTCATGGCGTGTAATGCAGTTTCCAAGAGAGAAGTAAGTGCGTTTAAAAGTACTGCTCCCCTACAACGACTTCTTTTTCAGGATCCTCCTGGTTTGAGTCATTTGTTTTTTTCTATTCAATTTTTTGAGTTCACTAAATTGTGAGTCCTAGAACTTAGAATGGTCAGAGTCATAGGATGGAGAAGAAAAACAGTTGTCTCATTTTATCTTGTTCAGAGCCCCGTGGCAAATATGTCTTGCCAGTGGTAGTAATGAGGAAGAAGAGAAATGACACGTCAGGCATCTGGTGTGTAATAGCAATGTTTTCTGCAGCTCCGCCCCATAGTCATTTAGTTAAGAAAATAAAGTTTGAACTTGGAAACATTTCGTTAGAGTAATTCTGATTATTTTCTTTAAAAAAAAAAAATCGAGGTGACTGAGTTCTCTCAGCAGTCCATTTACACAAGACTCCCCCCTGAAGGAAATAACAGTAGCTCAGGTTGAGGGGAGCGGCCACCTTCCTTCAGACCCCTCACAGACTTGCCGGTGAGCATCACCACTCTGACCATCGATCGGCCCATCAGGCTAACAAGTGCACGTTCTTCCCAGATACACTCTTCTTGGATCTGGTCTGGGCTTAACTCTAGAAATGAGTTTTAAAGTTTACTTTGTAGAAATACAGTATTTGAATGAAATTGCCAAAGAGATAAATAAACGTAAAAGGTTTTGCCTTTTTGAAACGTACGTTAAGACTTTCCTGGAGGTTGGTCCAAAAAGAAAGGGTGACTCTTTTTTCAGGTGGTATGTGTGTAAATGGGTGGGTGCCGGTGGTTTGGAAATGCCCCCTGTGCCTGGTAAGGGGCTCTGACTCCTGTTCCCACTCAGATGGAGTTGGTCCGCTGCGTGCTGTGCTTTCTGGCCTGCACTCGTACTCTGTCGGAGCCCTCATCCCCTGCGGTGTGGCTGACTGCAGTTCACAGAAATAAGGCTCTATCCTGGAGTTAGGAAGAGTGTAACTAGTTGTGCTTCGGATCTGTTGTAGTATGATAGGCTTAGGTGAACTTGGACTCAGGCCTGCACAAGTCCTATAGAAAAATGAGGCATTATCCTAAAGCTAGTGTGATAGCAAATTCTGTTGGTCCCCAGTGAGAGAGGAGGAATGAATCACTACCAGAAAAGTATAGGTTTGCAGGAATTAACCATCTTACCCTGGGAGTCTACCGGGGTGTTAGGGTTTTTAAGAAACTATCTATTGAATCTTCTTCCTGTGGAGGTAATTCACCATTTTCTGCTTCCCTCATCTAGTGCATGATCTCTAAACTTCGGTGTGTAGCTCAGAACTCCCTGAGGACCACTTCTGCAGATACAGCCCCTCCACCTGAGCTGTACAGAGGCTCTCCCGCCGGCAGCTCCCAGCCTGACGTTCCCGGGATTCCTAGCCATCTGGAAGTAATGACACTCCAGAACTCGTTTTTTAAGTGGACCTGGCATGTATTTCCTTAAAGATCCCTCCCTGAGTTCATAGGTGCTTGATAAGCTCAAAAGTACCAAAAAGGGATGAACTGTCTTCCTAAGACCGTAGAACTGCAGCGAGTTACCTTCTTTAGTTCTTGGGGTCTGTATTTAGGATGAGAATAAATAGCATGTGGGATTTCATGATGATAACTCAAAATCTGGAGTTTGGAGAGGACATTCTCATTCGGCCTTCTGTGAGAGAAAGGCTGTGTTTGCTACCACGTGAATGCCAGTATGTCTGTGTTCTCTGCTTCCGGAGGCTTCTCCTGTTGCTGTCTCCCCGTTTTATACTTCTAGTAGGTATTTCAGAGTCGTAGATGAGTCAGGAAAATACATTTTGAAAATTCGGAAACTGCATCCTTTTTCGAGCCAGCTTATAAAACGCACTGTGTGACTGAACTAGGCTTGGCCAGAAGACCCCCTTCTCTCTGACGGCAGTAACTTTTCTTGTCTCGGGGTTCTTTCCACCCTGCATATTTCAGGTTTAAGCAGCCTCTGACGACACAGGCAGATAGATCTGGCGAGGGAAATTACTTAACCATATTCTGCCTGTTGAACTTAATATATGATGCCTGGTTATAAGTTAGTTGTTATCATGGACTTTGGTTTCATTTCAGAAACTGGGTGGGGGGATGTTTTTGACTCGGCCTCTTGGGGAATTCGTAAGGAAAAGTTATCTGTCCAGCGCTGTAGTAATTCTCGATGAGGCACACAGGATGTTTCTGGAAGAGTGTTGAGGAGGGGCTCCTGGAGACACCCTCTTTCCAGGGAGCCCTGTTCACAGAGCTTGAGTAGGCATGTCACAGATACAAACCACATGCCTCATGAGCACATTTCTTTCTTTGACAACATCAGGTTTAAAATATGCCATCTCCCTTGTTCCAAAAGTAAGTTTAGCAGCGATTCTTACCCATATTCATGGTACTTAACGCTGATAAAATGATCTTAGGAAAATATAATTTGGATTCCAAAGAAATCAAATGGTTGCCAGATTCTTATCTCATTTGTCCTGAGCTTGTCTCCCTGAGGTAGGGAGGAGAATGCTGAGCCAGCCTTCAGGACACCAAGGAGATGAGGGAGGTCGGATGACCCTCACAGGGCCACCCAGCAGCGGAAAGCTAAAGCCAGGAACAAAATGTGGATTTAATTACCTGCTAGAGTCTAGACCTTATTATTTCACATTAGCTCTGGATATGGAGCTACATATTTTAGCGTATTAAAGAAGCATTTTTAACCTTTTCCCTTCTATTTGCCTTATTAGTCTATGGTTTATTTTACATAACAAAAACTTATAAAGAAAATAGAAAATACAGGAATCAAATATAGGCTACTCTGGAACAAAGCATCTTGGGGTCAAGATGAATCGCCAAAGCAAGGTGAGGGGTGCCTGTGGACAAGCTGACCCAAGCCTTCGGGGGCCAGTGTGAGCTTTCTTTTACATCGAAGGTAAAGCAGTTCTTATTTTTAATGAATGAGAAATTCAGCTGAGACTGATACTTGGCATGAACTGCCCTAAGCTTAAAATGTGAATATATGAATCCACATATTTAAAAGAGGAAGTGGTTTCAGTTACTCTTAGTGAAGTCTATATAGCACAATGTTGGGAATAGGAGATTTTATGTAGTTTAAAAAGTCAACCAACTTTCTCTATGAAGTGACATTCTAACAACAGGAACTTGGTTGGATTTATGTAAATTGTAGTGTACACATTTTAAAATGGGGCCAAATTCACGTTTTTGAGAGCGGAAACCTGCGTTGAGCCTACTTAGGAAACACCACCTGCTTCCTTCCAGCCCGCCTCCCTTGCGCACCTGACTCAGAGCAGCCCTGCCAGGAGCCACGTGAACCCTGTTTCTGAGCTCCGCAGCTTGCCCTCCGAGCTCTCCTGCTGGCTGAAAGTGCTGGAAGCAAGAGGGTGCCTTGGCTCCTAGGAGGAGCTCAAGCTGTTGGCCTTGCCAGAGCCCTCAGTCTCCTAGGACCTCACGTAGGTGTGCCCCTGTGTGGGCATGACAGCGAGTGCTTTAATTCGGAAGCCTTTCTCCAGGACAGAGTTTTAGTCTCCTCAGACAGAATACCCAGACTTGCTCAGAGTGTGACAGAGTGGTTGCATCACATAGCAGATGCTTAGGAACAAGGAAGTGCTCGCCAGCCAGACCTCTGGGCTCTGCTCCTTAGCAGCCTTGGGCAGTTAGCTCACTTGTCTGTGCCTCAGTCTCCTCATCTGTAACTGGGGGCAATACTTAACTACTCAGCTGATGGGGCTGTGAATATTGAAAATGTGTAATGTGCTGAGAACGGTGCCTAGCATGTCCTGAGCACTTCATGAATATTAGCTATTGCTATGTCTTCATCGGTAAAAGTGCTCTGCCTTCTCCCTCACTCCTGGACTGTTGATATTCACTGCTAGCTGTTGCCGATCACTCTCTGTGTCGGCCTCTCTGTCCTTGTATCTGCCCGCTCTTGACTGCAGTGGATTTGGAGCTGTGTTTGTTAGGAGCTAGAAGCTGCCCTAAGAATAAATTGCTCAGTGTTAGTGCCTGGCCGTAAGCATTGTGGGGGCTCAAGAGTAAACTACCCCATACTGAATGCGGGGGGTCAGTGAGGCAGAGGGGGGATTCTTGCTCAAAACATCTCCTCCCCCGCCCGCCCAACACACACTCATCTTTAACCCTACGGAATTAGTTGCACTGTGGCCACAGGCATGTAAAAGGACTGCATGCTAGTCACAGATGGCACCCATCTGTGGGAATCACCCCCTGGGGGCCGCCCAGGACGGGTGCTTCAGCGCAGGAACGAACACGGAGTCAAGGCCCCTGCCCCCACCGGCAGCCTGGGTGATGGCGCGCACCCGGCGTTTGTTTCTTCCTTTTGCTAATCTTTGTTTTCAGTTTTTCCTAAGTGGCTGTGGTTTTTTGTAATTTTTGACAAATTTTTTTAAGTGCTTTCATAAAACCACAAAGTGGAATGTAGCCTTTGATAATTTTAGTTAATCAGAAAAACAGAATTGCCCACACTAAAGTAGAGAGCCTCGGTTCTTTTTCTTTTCCTTTTTTTTCAGTAGGCTCCATGCCCGGCATGGAGCCCAGTGCGGGGCCCTGAGATCCAGACCCTGAGCTGAGATCAAGAGTCAGATGCTGAACCGGCTGACCCACCCAGGCGCCCCAGAAAGCCCTAGTTCTAAGAAAAGGCAGATTTTTTTTTTAAATACAAAATTTGGGTAGAAATGTAACAAGAGTGTTTATTAAAATAGTGGTACACGGAAAAGTGCTTTTAATGTAAATTTTACAGTACTGATCAGTACAGTACTATTGAAGGTCATGACATAGTTTTGATTCGGACTTGAGGCTGGAGGTTTATTCTAGTTGTTCTTCCTTCTGGCAAGAAGCCCAGTCAGCTGGCTAACTGGCTGTCATTCCTTAGCTCTTTCCATTGATGTCCCTCCATCAAAGACAAAGAGTCATTTCACGTTAACTTTTCTGGATGAAGGATGGTCTTGCTCGCCCAGGAAACTCAGCAAACAGGTCTCTGTGGGTTGAAGTGTCTTACAAAGCTTCCTGTTTTCCAGGGCCAGATGACTTTAAGGTAATGGTGGTGGTCAGCTGTCTACTTTCCAGCTTTTGCGCCTTTTTCGGCATGAACCCCCTATGCTCGTTCATTCCCTCCCCACCCCCCATGCCTGTTCAGCAGGTGCTAGCATTTCTCGTTCTAGTATGTGAGCGAGGGGAAATGAGATGTTGGCGCAGGTCAGTGTCTGTGAAGCCTTGAAGCCTGATACATAATCACAGTCCTGTCTCCAGTTAGCCTGACTTTTTACATTTAAATTTGCCTTTTTAGTTGTGGCTTTTAAATTGGGTTTTTTTACATCTAATTTTCCATTCCACCTCATGTATATCAATCACAGAGTCAAGGAGGCCTTGGTTCCAAGAATTATTTTCACATCAGAAAACGTGCGTGATTATTTTCATATCAGTGCGTGATCACGTCAGTAAAGAGTGAAGGATTAACGTCCCTGAATACCACACTCAGTATTTGTTTTCTGGATAAAATGTTGGGTATGGTAAGCTGCTGCTTTTGGAAAACAAAAAACTTCTCTCACAGATTTCTTTTGCGTGTGTGTATGGTAAAAACCATGTAAAATTTACCCTATTAACCATTTGTTCAGTTCTCACAGATTTCTTTCTGTACCCTCGATGTGTGAGAGCCCATGACAGTGGTCCTCCCTGAAACTCAGCAGCAGATTTTGGTGAAGGCTTCTCCTGTGGACTTGGCGTCGGGGTCGGGGTGAGCGTGGGCTCTGCAGCCCAAGCCTCCGTGAAGTTGCACAGTGAGAAGTCTGGGTGGGTGAGAGCCTGGGGTGGGACGCATTTCCTTGGGGAACTCTCTGGCTGCCAGTGGTGGCCTTGCTCTTGGAAGCATTGCCAGTAATGGAGCTGTACTCTCTAATCCCCTTGAACCAAGCAGCCAGTCTTTGGTCCACTCTGTGTGAAACCTCCACAAAACGGCAAGACTCTTTTGTGAGGTTTCTGAATGACTGAACCATAACTGGGCTGTAGGCTGGGACTGTTCACAGAGTTGATACACTTTGTTCTTTGGGGGAAAATGGCTTTTATTAGACCACAATGCCGCTTTCCTTTTGAATTGCTCTCAGAAAATTGGCCAGACACCCACCTGCAGTTGATCTTCGGTTCTTGAAGTAGAATCATTTGCAGCAGGGGCTGCATCGTCCACCCTGGCCGTTGTGAAGAGCCTGCTCTTCCTGCAGCAGAACCTGCCCCACAGCTCACCTGGGAGTGCCGTCAGCTGTTTGCCGTCAAACTCTCTGTTCTTGCAACATCAAACTGCCTCGTTGTCATGCACCAGGAAGGGGATGCTCTGAGGAGCGGTGGGCTGAGAATTCCTCAGCCATGGGGACTAAAACAGTTTAGTCACTGCCATTAACTGGGTTCAGGCAAAGCAACAATATAATGTGATTTCTCCAGAAAACATAAAAAGTAAAATTCTGTTCTGTGTGGTGATCGTTGAAGATTCAGCATGCCAATGATCAGAGATGAGTATTTCATTCTTTTGGGTGAGAGCCCACAGCTTGTTCACATTCAGTCTTTCTGGAGAGAATTCAGGCAGAGGGACCCTGATTTGATTCCGCTGATTGTCTGAGTCATTGGATCATTGGAGTTCCGCTGGGAGCCCTCATCCAGGAACACAAGGTGGTCTGGTCCTACAGGAGGCATTTCATGGCTGGTTTCCATGGTCCGTGCGCTAAGGCCGGTTCACGGCCATGGTTTTTAGTCATCACAGTTGTTTTTCAAAGGAGAAAAGCAGAAAGATTGGGGGTGGGGGGGGACTGTTTTCTGATGTAATTTCACAAGAGTTAATGTGAGTCATGGAAACTGAGATTTTCACCAATTGCAATCCTAAACTATGTGCATGTGGTAAGGAGCCCCTGATAGAAGTCCATAAAACCCACAGAAATGAACAAGGTCCTGTGTGAAAACGTTCTCAAGGTACGCTTGGAAGGGAGAAGTGAGTTGTAAACTAGATCAGTGGAATGGTAACTCAGCACAGTAATGAAATTGAGTCACTGGTGATGGAAGTAGCATTGAAAACAGATACAATCTCGGTCACACTTCATGACATCTGTTATCTGAACTTTTTCTACTTAGGAATTCAGTTCCTAAAAGGCAGTAATGATTTGCATTGCTTCCTCAAAATAGTTAAAGTCTTTTATTTTTCAAAGTTTTTTTTTTTTAAGTTAGCAAACTGGTTTTAAAGGCAGGTTTTGTAGTAAGTTTAAAATAGTCAGATGTGAACATTGAGACAAATCCGCAGGACTTCTGTGCCCTAGAAAACACCCTTTTACTCCTCCCCTTAAAGATCTGTGAAGGAGATTCTCATGGTAAACCAAGCAGATATGATGTTTTTTAACGATAATTTTAGCACTGTTTGAAAACAGATTCTTGTACTAGATTCTGTAAGTCCTCTAAAGTCTTTGAAAAAGAATTTTAGCTCAGTATGAGATCCTTTGTCAGAACAGCCTTGATTTTTATTTCTTATGCTCGGTCAAGTCCACAGATGTTTCCAATAGTTTTTGATTACTCTGTAAGGGGCTAAAGCATCAGTGCCAGAAATAAAGTCGAGCTTAACGCTCCGCTTCTTCTTGGGCAGCCCCTTTCTCTCCTTCCCACCCTTCCCCCACCCGCAGAATGCACCACGTGGCTTTGAGCAGTCTGAGAAATTAATAAAACGCTCAAGAATGAAGCCAGCAGAGAGCTGGTGATGAGATAATGTGTCTTGAAGTTGTGCTTCCCAGGGCGGGGGGTGGAGAAACGTCCAGGCAGCGTGAGGGGCTGGCGGCTTGGGGCTCCGAGAAGGGGGCGACGCGCTGCGCACCCACATGCACAGGCAGGTCACTGGTGGCCGTGGGAGAGCTGAAGGGGGCCTGAAGGGGGCCGTAGGAAGTATGGACCCTGCGGGGCCTCAGCACGCTGGACTCCATACTGCGGCTCCTTCACTGGTCACGCCTTCCCTGGGACAGGAAACATTCCTCCTTTTTGTTACAGGGATTAACCATTTCCATAATGTGGGGTTTCACAAGGAAAATTCTCCAGCCTGGGCCTCTACCTTTAGCTTTTTAACGTTAGCATCTTCAGTCGTTCACGGAGACACATGTAAGATCTAGCATGGGTTTCCCACAGAGGAATTTATACCATTTAGAAGGGGATTAAACATTTGTGAGAAATTTCCTTTGTGGCCTAGCAAAGACAGTTCATCTTGTTGATATTTGTGCTTTATTATGGAAGAGTTTTGTTGTGTTTTGCTTTCTGTGGTTGTCTTGTGGACATGTGTTTCTTATTGTAAATATCTAAACTTTCTCTCCAAAGAGAGGCTGTTAGAACAGGAGGATAATGAATAGCATGGGGCATGACAGGGGGCTGTGAGCCTCTGCGGGAGGCACGGATTCCCAGGTCTCTGCAAGTGCGGGGGAGCTGCAAGGCCTCTGGAACGAGGCTGCTTCTCAGCATGGGGCCTGACTGGCCCTTCCACCCACGGGCCACAGCCCAGCCCGCCTGCTCTCCTGCCCTGCAGGGGGACAGAAGCCTGGGCATGTGGCACATTGAACACAGGCAGAGCTAGCTCCTGAAGTCACGTTTTATTTCAGTTTTTCAAATGCAGTGCCTTAATTTTTAGGGCAAGCCTATTTGGCCTTTTTCACTTCCGCAAATGTTGGACTGCTGCTGGATGCAAAGCACTGGGCGAGCTGGGCGTTCAGCCTATCAACGCTGCCACGTACGGACTCCGTACCTGCCACTGTGGGCACCGGGGCTCAGCGGTGACCAGGATGGGCCCCATCTCTCCCCTCACGGACCAGGCTTGGAAAGTTCACAGAAAAACAAGCCTGTTTGCTGGTGCTGAGGGCACACACATACATAACCCAAGACATGGCTCATTTCAGAATCGTGACAGTTTATTTAAACACTCAGTGCTAAGGTAGATGCGGGGGCAAACTTCTCAGAGGGCTTTAGTGGGTGGGCGGAGCTTAAAATAGACAAAGCGGGGACGAGGGGGCTCTGAGCAGACAGGACCTCGTGCACACAGTGCAGGCAGGATGCGCCTCAGGGAAGACGCATTCCAGGCTGTGGATCACATGAGGAGAAGCCAGCGAACGTGCCTGGCAGGGTGGGCTGGGGCCTGGCTGTGGGAGCTTTGAATCCCATGTTCAGCAGTTGAGGCCGGGGGTGCTTGAATTGGGAGGCTTCACATTTCACAAAGGCAACTGCCAGCAGTGCTCCCATGGCTCGGGAAGTGAGCCTCCATGGAGTGTGGTAGGGAGGCCGCCAGGAGGCCACCATAAGATCCACATGACGTGTGGCACGGTGGGGCAGAGGAAGGAAGTAATCCGAGGGCCTGCCTTGGGTCTATTTGGTGGCATTTGGAGAGCAAGAGTTTTTAACTTGAGTGACTTAATTGTGATATCATTATCCAAAAGGCACCACTGGAAGATAAATCGGGGAGGCAGGTAATGAGTCATGTCCTGGGCTGACTGCTTTGGAGGGAAATGTCCAAAACGGTGAGGGAAACAGTGTCTAGCTGTCATCTGGGATGTCTGCTGGGAGAGTCCTCAGCGTAGAGGGTGTGGTTACAGAGCCATATCGGGGCACAGAACTGGAGCCACCGGGGCCACCTGGATTGAAGAGCCGGAGGGGACACTCCAAAGACGGGGAGCTGTTCACAACATTCTCATGGAGGGCGGATGTTAGTGTGTGTGTGTATAAGCTGTCCCCATGGTGTGAACAGTCTGAGGGGCAGACATATGGGGTACAGGCCACAGTAAGCAAGTGGCCACGAGAAGGCCACACACCTGTTTTATAAGCAGAGATCATGGCGTGGATGTATCTTTCTGGAGTTCGTGGATGCGCTTCGAAGGGCCTGAGCATTAGTAGAGTTTTAATGGACAGAAAATGTGAGTGAGCTTAGTGAGAGGAGAGAAGGGAAAGGAGCTTCAGGCCAGAAACACATAGTGTATGGGAAAGAAGCCAGTGTCCATAGAGCATATGGGCTGGTATGCTGAAGCACAGCGTGGGCAGGGGGCCTGGAAAGGACTGGGGTGGGAGGGAGCGCCCACTAAGAGGTGTCCTGGAGGGACACCTGGGGAGGCGCTCTTGCAGGGTTTCACAGAATAAGGCATGCTCTGCCCGTACGTGGGGATCTCGTGGCCTCTTCGGTCTCCCTGCTGTGTGGCTGCTCCATGTTGGACCCAGGTGGTGCCCGAGAGCCCTCACACTAACAGCACGGGATGCTCCCAACGCCAAGTCAGAAGTGAAATTTTGAATAAAACTGTCACGTTATCACCCTGTGGTGCAGGGATCCCCCAAGTAGCCTTGAAACAGAGGTTTTACTAGTTTGTCCTGTGTTTAAAAATGATTATTATAGCACATTTTGAGCAATAATGTCTCAGGCACAAAATGATACGGATGCTCCTATGAAAAATTGTATCAGATTCTGACCGTGAAACCCTCAAAAATCATAACCATATATTAAAACCCAAAAAAGTCCATACCTGCCCACGTAATTCTGAAGGGAAACGAGGGGGTAGTGAAACCGGAGAGCCCTGACTCAGGCGGTGGCAGGACGTTGCTGGCCCAGGTCAGCCTCCCCTGCCGCAGGTGCAGTGACTGGGCCTCACTGACGTGTCCCTCTCCCTCCCCAGCTCTCTGGTGGCTGCGAGCTGACAGTGGTGATCCACGACTTCACCGCCTGCAACAGCACAGAGCTGACCATCCGCCGTGGCCAGACCGTGGAGGTTTTGGAGCGGCCCCACGACAAGCCTGACTGGTGTCTGGTGCGGACCACCGACCGGTCCCCCGCTGCAGAAGGCCTGGTTCCCTGCGGCTCTCTGTGCATCGCCCACTCGAGAAGTAGCATGGAAATGGAGGGCATCTTCAACCACAAAGGTAGGAATCCTGAGGCACGGCTGGCTAGTGCCCACTGGGAATGACCCTGGTGCTTCTGGCCCTGTTTCTTTGTAGCCTTATCCCACGCGCCTCAGGCTGTTATCACTGGCTCTGGGCCTTTCTAATCCCATCAAGAACTGGAGTGGAAACGAGGATTTCACATGTTGCTCAGAAATGATGATTGCCTCATTTCCCAAAATCGTATCTGTTTGGAGAACGAAAAGGGGGCTGTTCTTTTTGGGCCAGTGTCATTCATAAATGGAGAACACAAAGAAGGAAGAAGGTACCGTTCTCCTCCAGGGGATGAAAGCAGGTAGGGGAGGTGGGATCGTATTCAGCTTCTCCTTCATCAGGTTTTCACATTGTGGATTCTTTATTTTGTTAGTGTTAATCCCAGGAAATCAAGCATGCAGGCCCTGAGTTTAGCCACGCCTCCTTTCTCCTGTAAAGTCTCTCAGAACTCGCCAAAGTGCCCGGGCTCCCCATGCAGCGTCGGATTGGAGCTGGCCCCGAGGGAGAGGGCGGCGGGTTGGGCAGGGCTCGGGGGGACGGCCGAGGCTGTGCGGTGACTCTGACAGCAGGGGCTTCTGAAAGAAGCACTTTTCCCCCTGAAATGACAGGCCATTTGAACCAAACAGCATTTGGCATTCCTTGGTGATTCTTCTATTTAAAGGTAACTGTGGCAAGACTGCTTTTCCGTGTGTGTCTAGATGGGTCAGTAAGGGGCTCCTGGCGAGAGTACGAGCGCATGTTTGTCCACAATGTCCAGCGTGGCAGCCGCTGGACAAATGTGGCTGCTCAGCACTTCAGATGTGGCCCGTCTGAACTGAGATGCTCTGCAGGTGTCAGACACATGCTAGATTTGAAGACCTACCTGAAAAAAACATGTGTAACTATTTTAGAGCTATGATAGGTTGAAATGCTAATAGAGTTCATAGAGTTAAATAAAATGTTATAATTAATGTCTTAATTTCCTGTTTACTTTTTAAAACTGTGGCTACTTAGAAAATTTTAAACTGCGTATGAAGCTTGCTTGACATTTCTATTAGTGCTGGTTTCATCTCCGTGAAAAGCAAATTTGAGACTTTAAGCCCTTTTGAGAAACATTGGTCATTTATAGCTTCTAGAAAAGTGCAGAATGTGTAGAGTTACCTGCTTTGAACCATATTACGTCACAGTCTTCATTTCTCTGCAACACTGGCAGATGGCAGACTCTTCCAGATCTGGGGAGATGCAGTTTGTTTTCCTGAGAGAAGATCACTCTACTCTGCCACATTCCAGTTCTTTTCTATTAATTTTGGAATATTCTGGTCACTCCCTCCATTTGTCATCTGTGCTCTCTTTGCATTCTTCATGACTTGTCTCGGGGCCCTTCCTCTGGCTACGGAGGTGCATTGAGCTCATTGCATTGAGCTCAGTGAGGCTGCACAGGATACAGTTACTGATTAGCTCACCTCATTAATTATGGGCACAACCCTGGTCCAGATCCCTCATCAGGGCCTAAATGTGACCTGAATGTCACCCCAGTAAGAAACTAGAAGAATTCGGCTATCATTTCTCCAGGGATCCAAACAGAAAGAGATTTTTCCGATTTTGGCCAAAAGCGGAGGTGTGGATTTTCATTCCTGGCGAAGCTGTCTTGTGAGTTTAGAGCAGCAATGGACAACACCCCCGCTGTGGCCCTTCAGCCCTAATAGAGGTCTGCACTGGGCCAGCCCAGAGCACTTCCAAAGTTGCATAACATATTTAAGTCCTTGAGTTGGAGTTAAAAATAAAGCACAACTTCTCCCCTCGAGTTTCTCACACAGAGGAGCCCTGGTGAGCTTAAGCATGCTACAAATAACACTTGTTCTAAAAGATTTCTTTTTATATGTGCCTTCCCCATGGTGTGTTCTTTGCTTCCTGGTGTTCACAATTGCAGGCTAGCCCAGAGGAAAGAACTATGTATTTATCCCACTTGACTTTGTCCTGAAAAGTTCTTGTGGAGGTTGAGTTTTTGCTCGGTTTTAGGTTTAAGTAGCAATTTGTTGCCTGGGCCTTTTGTCTCTTATTCTGTGACACTCTAGCACCTGAGAGGTTGCTCCTTGCCCCTGAGAAACCCCATCATGCTCTTTCTTTAATAAGAGGGTGTATCTTCATTCAGAAAGCCTGTTGTAGATGGGGGCTCAGAAACCTTCTCCATTTTTAACTTCTTTCTTGCATTTTTATTTTTCCTATAATGCAAAGAATCTCTTAAGATTGTCTGTTTGCTTGCAGTGTTAGGACCTGGGCTGTAGATAAGAGGAGGGGAAGTCTTTGGACTCTGTGACAGGCCTCTGCCAGAGTGTCCTGTCCATCTTCAAGTCCAGGAAATCAGCCCAGGGTGTCCCCCTAGGAGAAGAGACCTTCGTCAAATAGGATGAGGATCTGGGAATGAAGCCCAAGAAAAAGACACAGAGACTTAGGGAGCAAGAGGCCACTGCCACCTTGGGAAGCAGGAGGTCTAGATGTGCTTCAGCTCGGCCCGCAACCCTTCTTCTTGCTCTTACTTGCAAGTAAGTAAGAGTGCATGCCACTATATTGCTCGTATATTGGTGTGTGCGGGGCTGTTGATGCACATGCGTCTGCTACCAGACATC
Source organism: Zalophus californianus (assembly GCF_009762305.2). NCBI lineage: Eukaryota > Metazoa > Chordata > Mammalia > Carnivora > Otariidae > Zalophus > Zalophus californianus. The sequence goes on along the minus strand of NC_045599.1, from coordinate 142,654,509 downwards.
TCATTTTGGGCCCCAGGCTGGGCTTGAAGGATACGCAGCGAGGAGTTACGTGTGGCCCCTTCTCTCCAAGAACTTGGTGCCCATCACTGGCGCATCTCCTCTTGACCGTCCCAGAAAGCAGGTTGTCTTGCCTTTCACATACATCTCAGACTGGTGAAAGTTAGGGAGTTGTCATTATGTATCTGTCTCTAGGTAGTTTCTTAAATGCCTTCTTCGATCTTTACTGTTCTGACCTCCCAAGCGGGAGGCACATTTATTAATTTCTGATTCCAAAATTTTCTCATCTTTATTGCCCCAATAATTTTTTCATAATTCCCCAGTCTAAAAAACTTAAATTTCCATAAATTTCAAATGTAAAAATCATGCCTATTAAGGTCAGATGTCTGTTTAGTTGTGAATGATATTTTAAAGATTGTGCTGTGGGGTGGCTCATTCGTTAAGCGTCTCCCTTCGGCTCAGGTCATGGTCCCAGGGTCCTGGGATCGAGTCCCACATCGGGCTCCCTGCTCAGCGGGAAGCCTGCCTCTCCCTCTTCCACTCCCCCTGCTTGTGTTCCCTCTCTCGCTGTGTCTCTCTCTGTCAAATAAATAAATAAAATCTTAAAAAAAAAAAAAAGATTGTGCCGTGACTGTGAGTATAATAAATACATCATCCAAGAAGGCCCTAATACTCACTGTGAGCACTGCCCAGGTTCACATGGTCGTTTTTCAGCGTTGCCACCATGGGAAATCTGTTGGACAGTGAGAGTACTTGAAATTTGTAAGCAATAGGTCTCTCTCTTATTTTCTGTTAAACTGAGTGGTGTAGGGTGAGGTTAAAAATATAACTTACTTAAAATGAACAAGACATGTAATTGCTCCATTTGTTTCCCAAGGAGATCGTATGTGTGAAACTAGTTTCCAGTGTGAACACTATCCTGTTGAAAATGCTTTCTGTCTCGTGGGAAAGGCCCACAGAGGCAGGTTGCTGGGGAAACAGTCTTTGCAGACCAGCGGCGTCTGTGTTTGATGTTCCATTCCTGCCTTGCTCTGGCTGTCATTCCACCTTCTTCACGGCATCTCCGGCCACAGTTACACAGACACCTAGTACATGAAGGTAGAATTAAGGATTCATCAAAGCCTCCCGCTCACCCAGTCTCACCTGTGTTTGCGGTTTATACCATCTGTGTTACATCAGACTCGGGCTGGGGCCTAGACGTGGAGACTGCGTCTGCGCCCGGTGAGTCTGACTTGCCCCTGGGACTGCCAGGCACGGGTCTCCCATGCTCCCCTGGGGATCACGTATGGATTTACTGCTCAAGTCGACACCACGTAATTATCTTTAATCTCTTAGTAAATCCACGGGATTTTTCTTTCCTGCTCTCTCAACTTGTAAAACTTGTCACTTTTCTCTATTCATTTACTTAGTCTTGGTCACAGAAAGTAAACAGGAATATCGGTAGTGTTTATTTTTCTGACAAGGCCAATTCACAGCATCCCGTCTTATGCCACTCTAGCTAAGTGATTCAGCTTTTCCCTCTCTTCACAACCCAAGTGACCATGCATGATGGTGATGGAGAGTTTCTCCCGGCGGTCCTGGTGATAGCCCAGCTCGTACACCTGCCGCGGGGGGCACGTGACCGATGCCAGAACCCAGGGCTGGTGGTGACGCCACATGAGTTTTCACATAACATAAAACTTAACCATCTCAGCCAGTGTTCCCTTCAGGGGCATTAAGTTCCTTCACATGGTGTCCCTTCACCACCAACCATCCACTGAAGCTCTGTCCCCAGGGAATGCTAACCGCCCCCCCCGTTCCCCTCCCCCAGTATAATTCTGCTTTCTGTGTCTAGGAGTTTGACTCCTCGAGGGTCCTCATGTGGTATTTCTCCTTCTGTGACTGGCTTATTTCCCAACATGATGTCCTCAAGCTCATTCGTGTTGTGGCATGTGTGCCCGAATGCCCCTTCCCTCTGAAGCTGAATAATAAATAGTCCACTGTATGTGTAGGCCACATTTCATTGATCCATTCATCCACTGATGGACACTGGGGTTGCTTCCAGCTTTTGGTCCTCGTGAATAATGCCGCTGTGACCAGGAGTGTTCCAGTGTCTAAGGCCCTGCTTTTACTGCTTTGGGGAGTATACCCAGAAGTAGAATTGTCATATGATAAATTTTTTTTTTGGAAAATTTCTGAGCATGCCCACCACATTTGGTTACCTTGTAAATAATGTGTTTCAGACAGACTCTGTTTTCTCCGGCGCCACTGTCGCTGCTGGCCCGCCAGGCCCCGCCCCCCGCCCCGGCCCCACTGCTCCTTCCTCTCTCACTGCCGCTAAAGCACAAATCCCATCATGCCACACTCCTCAGATTCCTTCAGTGACTGCTGTCGCTCAGAGGATAGAAGCCCGGTCTCCCGACATGTCCTCCAGGGCCTTGCGCCGCACACACCTGTGCACACACACACCCTCCCCCAGGTAAAGGGAAGGGTTTGTCTTACTCCCTCAGCCCTACCTGACATTCTCTGTCCCATCTTACCAAATAAAAACCCTAAAGGAAGAAAATAAATGTATCCAGTGAGTCTGTGGAGGTGAGGGGAGAACGGAATAAATCTTGGTGCAGTTAACAGTGTTTCAGCACAAAGGCTAAGCTGAGGGTAACCTGAGACAGTCCCGATGAGATGTACTCAGGGACCAAAGACCCACAAGGAAACCCATGGGGACTCACTGCAAGTACTTTTAAAACAGATTTCAGCACGAGCAGTGGGTGCAGATGTGGTGCTAAACTTACAAACATGATCGAGGAAGTACAGACAACACAGTTCTCAACAACAGGACTGATGAGGGAGGCAGAGAACCCTTCATCACACCGAGAGGGGGTGAGAACAGAGAGAAGGGTCCTGGAGTCGTGGGCCCAGAGGGGAGCTTTGCCTGGAGGCCTGGGAGGGCGGTGGGCTCCCCTGGGATGTGCTCTCAGCAGGGGTCTGCGTGGGCAGATGCGCACAGTTCATTGTGAGCCACTCTGTCGAGGTCTGCCTTACATCTCTTTATCTGGATATGCTCCATGGGGCCATTCATCAAAGTTCAGAGAAATGGACACACTTTGTATACCAGCGCTTGCGCCTCAGAATCACTTGTAATTTCTTAAAACAAATGAGTGAATGTGCCCAGAGCCCATGCCTGGAGGTCGGAGCTCCACATCTGATTCTCAGGGAACCACTGACCACAACTGCTATGTGTTAAATCGGGCTTTGTTTCCCTTAGGGCCCAAAATACAGTGCATCTGAGCCTCTGTCTTTAGCCTCCCTGCCTCAGCATCTGGGCCCTGTGAGCTGGTGGCCCTGCCTGCTTGTGGGTGGCCGCCCTACTACCACCCACTCCCCGGCTTTGGGAGGAGGCCAGGTCTCTCCCATGGTCTCAGCTTCCATGTCCCTTGGTCCCCATTTTGTGGAAGTGAGACCAGGTGACAGGACCTTCGCAGAGGTTTGCGGTCCTGGAAAGGAAGGACTCCGCAGGCCACCAGCTGTGTCCTCTCCCAGGGACCCGACGCCCTGCCGCCTTCAGTCCCAGCCTGTGCCCATTGTCAGCTGGCCCCCCAGCTCAGAGTGCAGGTCAAAGCTGTTTCCCTCTTGAGAATACAGGCGGGTACTAAGATCCCTCACCCCCATCCACATCACTCCCCTGCTCCCAGGACAGCCTCAGCCTAGCGTAGTGCAGCTGACAGAGGGACGTCTTTTCCTCTCCTGACGGGTCATGGCCTCCTCCTGTGCTCTCCGCCCCCCACAACCGCCACCCAGAAACACAGCAGCTCTACAGAGGCTAAGGTGCCTCTCTAGAAATCTCTGTAACCAAAAACACAGCTCTGCCGTCCGAGGCCTCTTGCATTTCCTCAAGTATATTGGGGATGACTGGGTTTAAATTTGTTCAACTCACGTATCCCCTTTCCCAAATCATGAAGCACTCTGCCCCAAAGGTGGATCAAAATCTCCTACCTCTTGTAACTGCTTATGACTTTTAAATAACCTAGTAAGCTCTCAGAAAAATCTAAGGCATTAAAAAGGATTTAGTGTTAAGAAAAAACTTAGTTGACTATATTGTGATTCTGGTGTATTTAGACATTTATTTAATGCCAGATCGCCACTGTTAATCAGAAAACACACCCCAGGCATAGGTGTTTCAAACCTGTATCTGCCCACATACTCTTTAAAAATATGTATAATGGAAGACATGTATACTTTTCCAAAAAAATTAGCTTGGAAAAGAGCAGTTTTTAGTCTGTGAGAACAGCTGCTAATGTAAATCCCTGTGGGAAGACAAACTGAGGAACACAGAGCCCCACCAAGAACAAAGACGTGGTCCTTCTCCTGAGCACCATGTAGCCAAGACAAGGTGATCAATTGAAGACCTATGATTAAGGATCGTTTGCTGTGCAGCATGTAATTACGGAGCCGCACAAGTGGGCCATTACTCTGTGAATGCTTCATGTTGGAGGTATTTTCGTGTTCCAACTTTACATTAAAGTGTTTATGAAAACAGGAAAAAACCATGAGCAGGTATTAACACTGTCCATATTAGATGATCACAAAATTATATAGATAGCAAAGTCATAAACAACGAATGAGAAAACCGTCTTCCCACACTTGCTTTAAATGGCCAGGAGACAGCGTTTAGGGAAAGAAGTATAATCAGGGGAGAAGGTTCACCAGGGAAAGTAGGACGTGCTCTCCTGAGTGTGACTCACAGGCTAGGCAGGGAGTGGCCGCAGGTACGAGACACAGGCATCCGTGTCTCGCTTTCCAACTGCCTCCTCTCCAACATTGGTACATGTCAGGCTTTACCATTTATTAGACAAACTGGGGTTTCTCTCTAAATGTCTTCATTCTAATTAGGGTCTGCAGAAGCCGGAAAAATTTACAGAGATGGTGTGTTTGGTGAAAAACCGTTTAAAAATTGTGCGCTGGTTTCCACTAAATGCTTTGACCATGAATAAGTGCTGTCCACGGTGGGAAAACATGGTGTATCCCCATCGCACTGCATTTGCACTTGTCACCATGATTTACATAGCAGATCATGGCTCTGAGAACACCTGATAAAACAGCACCTAAGAAAAGGGTGCCACACAAACCAAAGTATGTTTTGGCTTTCGCCTCTGCATTCCTTCCTGTGTTCAGAGAAGCCTGAGATGATTTTGTCATTATGTTCCCAGCGCTAACTTTCCCATAAGCGGTGAGGGTTTTCCTAGCTTGGACTGTAGATCCGGATAGCCGAGCTGCCACTACAGGAAGAAGGGAAAATGATGTCCCAGCCAGTTCTGGAGTGGCTGTTGGGAGCACAGGTGCATGACGAAAGCTTCGGTACCGGTTCCCAGAACAATGAACGTGGCTGCAAAACGTTTGCACACAATTCCAGCAACCCCACATACAGAACGTTTTCTAAAGAAGAGAAGAAAAAACAGATTTTAAAACTCACTTGTAGACATTTCGCATCAGAAATTAGATCGTGAAAAGGTGTAAGCTGAGCTGTCTTATTCCCACAATCCCATTTGCCATGTACGGATAACCATTTTTATTATAACGTTCCTAACCTCAACTTCCGATATTTTGTTTGGGAAATACAAACACACACATTCTTGCCTCCATGTTCTTACATAAAAGGTACCATGTTTTGGCTTTTTGCACTCGGTCATGCCTTGTAGAATCGGCTCCAGACCAGTGCGTAGAGATGCGCATCGTCCTCTGTGACGGGCATGCCGACATCATGTGTGCACGCAGCTTGTCCCCGAGCGGTGCACACGTGAGCCACGCCGCGGTGTCGGCGGTCCATTGCCGGCCCTGCCGAGCAGGCTTAGCCGTGAGATGGAATGCTCGCAGCCTGTCAGTGGGTTCAAGGGTAGATGCGTTTATGGAAAGCAAATTTTTGAAGAAGAATCACCCAAATCATAACTACAACAGAAAAAGTTGTAAATATGCTGTATAATGACATTTGCTTTTATATATTTTTAAATTTTATTAGGAGTCGTGATCATGTGATCTGTATCAAACCCCTTGAGTTCTGTAACATCATTTTACCCACTTAGAAAAAAAAAAAAAACCTAAAACTGTGCCCTTTGAATAAGGTCACTCTTTAAAATCATTCCTATAAACTAAATCACAAGTTTCTGACTCCAGGGAGGTGAGATTGTGATGGATGTTTTCCCATAGAACTCTGTATAGGATCATGTAGTGGAATATTAATGTAGATGACATCTCACCAACTTCTGCGTTTTTATTCCAGATTCAGTCAAAAGGGTGCAGATTAGGAGTTTGCCGCTAAATGTCAAGGGTGGTAGTTTCCAGAGAATAAATAGCTTTTTGCGGTGCCACTGTTTGGCCTTCCATTTATGCAGAGCCGCTTATGACTCCACATCACACCGTCATCTCTGAGAAACATCCGTGAGGTAGCACTGTCCGTAGGTTTTCTAATGGGCTCCAGAGCCTCCGAATAATCCCTGTACTTTCTGAAGGATTCAGTTCATCACTAAAATTTCACAATGAATTTTGAAAAATACTGTTTTTAAATACCTCCCCTGTCTAATCTCCTTCCTTCTTTACTGACACTATGGAAGGGTTTTGGAGGGGACAGAAGAGGGGTGTGTAGGGCCGGACGTAATCAGAGGGTTAAGGAGGCTGACCTTTGAACTATCACCCCCACAGCCAGCTCTGTCCAGAAGGAGGATCCTGGCTCCCCTTCCTGGCATTCTGTGTGACCCAGAGCGCTTTAGTGTCTGAGCTGTCAAGGGGAGTTTTAGTGCAGGCTGACCCAACAGTGACAGGGATGCTTTGGACAGCTTGGTCATTCCACAAGGCTCACAATTCAAGGGGTCATCATTTTCCCAAAATTTTTCTAGCCAAACTCAGGGCAGGGGACCCAACATGTTTATTCTTTGAAGATCCCTTTCGTACACTTAAGAGGACCGTAAACAGGCTCATTTGTCTTGGATGCATGGCAAGGCGGCCCTGGAATCCTATATTATTTCTAATTGTGATGTAGCCCTGTGTGTTCAGTTGCATCTTTTACCGAGTCTGTAGACAGCTTTGAATTTACTAGAGGGAAAGAACATTGAAGTGCTGCTGTTCTTAGAGATTAGTTTCCTCCTGTCTCAAAAATAATTAGACCATTTCAGTCCTGGGTTATGGAGCAGATTGTTACCAGACAAGGGAGGAGGGGCGTGTATTAGTCAGCTCTGGCTACCAAAATACCACAGACTACGTGTCTTCAACAACAGCAGTTTATTTTTTCATAGTTCTGGAAGCTACAAGTCCAGGATCAAGGCATCAGCAGGATTGGTTTCTTCTCAGGCCTCTGACTGCCATGTCCTCACATGGTCCTCCTGTGTGTTCGCCCCTGGTGCCTCTATGTGCGTCTAAATTTTCCGTTCTTATAAGGACACTGGTCAGATTAGTACCCACCCTAACAGCTTCGTTTTAACCTAAGGACCTCTTTAAAGACCCTGTTTCCAGCTGTGATTACATTCTGAGGTACTGTGGCTAGGACTTCAATGTACAAATTTGGAGGTGGGGAGTACAGTCAGCCCACGGCGAAGGGTGCTGTTGGAGCCTTAACAACAAACAGTAGGGGCGCCTGGGGGGCTCAGACTTGATTTCAGCAGGTCCTGAGCTCAGGATCATGGGAGTGAGCCCCACATCGATTGAAATTCTGTCTCTCCCTCTGCCCCTCCCCCAAGGACGCACTTGCGTGCGCGCTCTCTCTCTCTCTCTCTCTCTCTCTCTCTTCCCCGCAAAAAAAACCGCACAGTAATAGCAGAGTGGATGTGTTGAGGGCTTGCAGTATGCCAGGCACTGTGCTTCTTGTCTTTACATTTAATCTTCAGGGTATTCTCAAGGGCAGGATATTCCTGTTGTCGTCCCCATGGTATGAAGAGAAAATAGAGGCACTGAGAAATTAACTTGACCAAGCTGAGTAGGTGCTGGAAAAATGGGATTTCAAAAACAGCAGTCAGACTTTGGGGCTCAAGTTCTTAACCACTGTGCATCCTGTTTCTGCACAAGCTGGAAGGAGCCTTTGGTCTAGGGGAGAAGCTGTAGCCTCTAGAGACAAACTCAGTTGTCAAGACCAGCCATCATTTGTGGAAGAGCTGATTCCAGAAGCCGAGACTGCCTTCCTGGAGCTATATTGTACATTCCTGAGAGGCCACGGCCCCTCCAGCCATCCCTTTGTCTGGGAAGGCTCCATTTTAACTTTCTCATTTGAATTATGGTAATTCCAGTTGTCTTCCGTCACCCAAAGAAGTCATCTTCGTGGGAATCTGTCTTTTTTTCTTTCCTGTGGGCCACTTCTCTCCTCTTCCTCCTCCCCTAGTTAAGAACGGAGCTTTACCCTCCATGAGCTTTTTGTGAGTGAATGAATGGAAAAACCATTCCCAAAAGTAAAAATTTTCTCCCTCTCCCCCCCTCCCAAAACAATCAAAATCTGCCGCTTGTTTTTTCTTGAAAAATCTGGGGAAGGAAGCTTCCTGTCCGGGTCTTCCACCCTCCCTCGCTCGGTGATTTTGTGGCCTGCCTCCCACTCTCTCAAGTTTAGCAGAATTGGGACATCGAAGCGTGGATTGGCTATCAGGGCTTGGCCACATCGCTCTAATTTTTTGAACACTGCTGTTTCTGTTATTTTTTAGGGAACACATTTGTGAGGTTCCCGTCTCATGTTGCCATTCTGCACACCACCCCCAGTGCTGGTGCAAACAGAGAATGTCACACAGTGAGTTAAAGTGAAATGTAAAAAAGGAGTACTTGAATGTGTGTTTTGTTAACCTAAGAGAAAAACTCACATAGTTTGTGAAAAGATAGTAAGGAAAGCAATGAAAAGGAGCCTATCGAATTTTTGGCACCCAAACGGAGTGTTTGAATCCCTCAATAAAGGTGCTTTTGTGGATTGGCAACTGTGCACGAAAGCAGCAGGAAATAATGTGCTGAATGGAGCCCTAAGAGGCAGGATTTAGTCATCCACCCGCTCCCTCCAGAGCAGGAGGTGTTATCTGTGGGCTGAGAAACTGGACAAAATGCCCTTGAAACAGGAGTATCTTTGTGCATGGAACCTGAGCAGCTCGACCCTGGTGGTGCAGCTGTACCCGAGCCAGCGCCTCGGCCATGCTGAGCAGGGGGGAAACACCAGGAGGGAACGCAGGGCTGGGGTGGGCCGGGCAGGAGAGCAGCCTGGAGCTGCACCTGCAACTGCAGGACCACCTGGGGTTCAGGACCCCTGGAAGATAGGCCACAGAAAACCCAGCAGCAGGGTCATGAAGCATGTTTCAAGTCTCAGGAAGACACTAGTAATTGTTAGAGGGAATTATAGGCAATATTCCTCAGAGTTCTGTCATTAGAGTTTCAATATGAAAATGTAGCTGATGCCCTTTTATTATATCCCACCTGTTGTGTTTAAGGTTTCGGGGACCTTTTCATCCTGTATTAGCTGCCTAATTATTAAGGTTGGTGTCCTCTCCTATTAGAATAGAAAGACTTTAGGCCCTTTGCCTTATCTGAATTCTAGTTCTACGAATAGCTTTCTGTTACATGTATTTTTGGTACTGATTTTTAAAGCCCCATTTGTATATGGATCTTTTTTCCCCCTGGTTTTTTGTTTTTTAAGACCTCCTTTGGCAAAAATGACCTTGCTTCATATTTTTTGACAGGTTAATAATAGGCATTTGAACATTGAAGTTCTTATTTTAAATATTTCAGGAATGGCTATCACGAGAGACGGTTACCTGAAAAGTGTTTTGACCAAAATTTTTCTTTTCAACCAATTTAAATAAAATTACCTTTATTGTCATGAGAATGAGATTGTTATATATTGTCCCACAAATATGCAAGCAAACAATGATTTTATATTCCTTCAGTCTATTTTTTTCAATAAACCATAGATCCCTTTATTCACAGGTCATTAGTTTGCCTAATGTGTGTCTTTCCCACAAAATTTCTTCTCTGAATTTGCCGATTTTTCTCTAGTAACTTTTTTCACGCTCTCAAGTTCTTTAGCTACTTGTATTTATGTACCCATTACACTCAGTTTATTTTTAAAAACTTATTTTGAAGTAATTTTAGACTTATAGAAAAGCTGCAGAAATAGTACAAAGAATCCCTGGACTCCCTTATCCTAGACCCTCCCCCCCATGTCACATGACCCTGGTTCAGGGCTCACAACTTGGAGCCTTGATGCACTTCTGTTAATTACACCACAGCCCTTTTTCAGGTTTTGCTTTGTCTTCTTTTCCTGGCTCAGGATCCAATCCAGGACCCATGTCATATTTCTTCTTTTCCAATCTGTGGTAGTTCCTCTGCCTTTTTTTTTTCTTTCATGACCTTAACACCTTTTTTAATGACCTTGACACTTTCAAGGTATTACCCGCCCTTTATTTTGTAAGTCGTTCCTCACATTGGGCTTCTCTAATGTTTTCTCATGACTTAAATGGAGCTCATGCATTTTTGACAAGAATACCACAAAGATAACGTTGTGTCCACCTCTGTGCATATCCGAGGCTCGGGAGGATCCTGACACGCCCCGCCCCATTGCTGGTGGTGGTGACCTCGATCGACTGGTTAAGGTAGTGACTACTGTGTTTCTCCACCGTAAAAGTTACTGTTTTTCTCTTTGTAATTAATAAATACCTCGTGGGAGATACTTTGAAACTGTCCACATATTGTTTCCCATCCTGCCTTTACCCACTCATTTTAGCGTCTGTGGTTCTCCCCACTCTGTGCTCTCCACCTCCTGGTGATTCCTGGCTCCCTCATTTCTTCCTAAATTGATTAATTAGAATTCCGAAAGGAAGAGCTGTCCCTCTGCCTCACTTACTTAGTCAGTTCTGCACCTCAATGTGGTCGTGAATCTCTATTTGGATCATCATCCAGGACTGTTGTTACTTATTTTGTTACTCAAGTTATTCCGGCTTTGGCCATTAGGAGCTCCTCCTGGTTGGCTTCTGTGTGCTGTGGACACACCCCACTATTTTGTGCGTGCTTCCTTGCTTTCTGACACGACAGGATTTTCCCAGCTCATCTTGTGTTCTCCTTGCTGCAGTCCTGGATGAACCATTTCTCCAAGAAGCCCTGGTTCCTTCTTATTGGAGAATGGCATTAAAAACTAAGATCTGGGTGCTAGGTATGCTCAGGGCCATATGGTATCATGACCTTTAGGTCTTCTCAGCGGACATGTATGTGTCCCTCCCCACGTGCACACACACGCCTACATTCATGTCCTCTGTGTCTCTGAATGTTTGCACATATGTAAAGAAACAGGATTGCAAATCACACTGAAACCTCCCAACTCCTGGTCAGCAGCACAGGGTTCATTCTAGCCCTTCCCCTCTCCTCACCTGTAACCTTCTCTGACGGTGAGACGCCTGCATCTCATTATTCAAAATGTATTTTCAGTCCTCATCTAGAAACCTGTGTTTTTCCTCTTCGGAAAGTGAATTATTTTCTTTACCTAAAATGACTTGACTTTAAAAGACTCAACTGTACTCTTACTGCTGACCCACACCCCTGTGAGACACAAACTTACAGGTCTTTTGTCTTTGGTTTTATAGTATAGAAGCAAAATACTGTTTTCCAGAGTCACTTAGGAAAAAGTCTTTCCTTTGTGACGTTTTCCTTTGTAATACGGCTAGGTACTCTGTTACTGGGTTTATCTTACACTTTGAGCACGTATTTGTGCACACCCCAGTCCTAGCTGATCTTGATGATTTATTTGGGGGAGAGGTTTGTGAAACACAACCATGGAGCCAGAGTCAGCATTCAGCCTTCTGACAGACACACAGGTATCTCTCCTCTGTTCTTCCCAGTACCCCTTGCTTTTGGTCCTGACAGACAAACCTTGGGTAACGTTTCTAAAAACCACTGTCTTGGGCCTTGGAGCTTCACTTTTCTTTGTGACACTTTTAATTATACGTCCAGACATCAAATAAATATCAAAAACTATCAAAAATACCAAATGCCTAAAATGGTTGTCTTCAACCCACCCGTTGTGGTTAGTTACATGTCTGTGTCCTTTGTTGCAAAGCTCACCTCCGTCTGTGCCAGTCTCAGTCGCTTCTGATTTCCTTGCTGGTTGCGGCACACCCTCACCTCTTCCACAGCTGCTCCCAGGGAACTGAAGTCCCCATCCTCTGCCCTCCCGCCTCCCCCTTCCCCACTCACAGCCCTGGTGCCCACCACGCTCTTCTGTCTGCAGGCTGCTGCAGCCACACTGGGTGTTTCTCGCCTGAACTTGGTGCATACTCTGAGAGCAAAATCCCGTCATACCACCAAGGTAGAAGTCAGCCTTAGAGTTCAGAACCTGCTTCTGGGAAGCTTTTGCCCCATGGTTTGGGTTTTCTCCCTCTTTGCCTCAGCACCTTACACTTACTGATAACGACTCTTCAGTTGGTTCCGTGCCTGTCAGTCCAGTGAGTTAGATTATCACTCCTTACAGGTGGGAGTCATGTGGTACCTTGAATATAATTTATATTATATTTTTGTTACCTACTGAACACTCTGTAAGCTCACATTTCCACAAAGAGAAGGAAGGAGGGAATGAGAAGCCTCCCTTCCTTTATTCCCTTACCCCTTCTATGTTCTATTTCTCTCACAGATGTGAACTCGACATTTGAAGAAGGCAGTTACTGGGGAAATTGTATCTTAGCCAAAATTGTTGTATTTGTTTTTAAGAATCATTCCCTTTCTCTGTAGTGGAGAACATATATTACCCACAAAGTAATTAATTTCCCTGACAGCTCTTTTTCTTTTTCTTTTTAATAGCCCTTGCTTGGCAGTCTGTATTTTTGGAAGGGGACAAAGTAAAACATTTAATAAAGATTGTAGTAAATGAAACCTTAGAATGTCAATTAACTTGATTTCCTTTAGGACATAATTTTTACTGCTTTTTTTTTTGCGAGTAAGAAAGGTTATTTATTCAGTAATAAAGTTTTCATGCATAAAAAGTGCTCTGTGCAGAATTCTGCCTCTTGCTTGGTCCTGGCATGAGTACGCCATCTGGATCTATTACTGGGAAAAACAACCTTGGGCTTTGCTTTTGGTCTTTTGAGAAGAATATGAGAGAAATCCTACTTTGTAGCAGTTTGTTTTAGGGTGGTGTTAACAAGTGCTCAAGACAGCTTGCTTTGGGTGCCTTGGATTTATTCTTTTTTTTTTTTTTGTAGTTCTGAATTGTATTGAACTGAGAAAGAAATTAGAAGTCTATGCTATTTTCACATTTTTTACTTTGAGAATTTTTAAAATTTACTTCACAACTAATGTGGGCGGTGGGGGAGGGAGAACCCAAGTTTAACTTTTAAGGAACCGAAAAGACAACGTTTTCTCTTAGCAAACAGTAAAACAACACAACATCATTTATGCTATTAGGTTAAATAAAACAGAGATAGAAGAATTATTAATAAGAGCTTGGGAAGGCAGTGCGCGATTTTGTTATGTACAGGCTTCAACAAACAACTCCCCTTTAGGAAATGTTTAAGTAACTGTAGACCACATTACAGTTTTAGATGTGTGAAGAATATTCCAAGAGCCCACCTCAAAGCAGGAGATGGGCCATCACAGTACAGTTTGGAGAGCACTGCGTGTGCTTCTCGAGTTAATGAGAAACAGGAGAGTGCATACACTTCCCTAGAAGCTGAAAAGTCAGACTTCATGATCGTTAAACAGTGGAATATCGCCTACGAAGCCATTGTGCTGTGTGAGACAGGAAGGGAACACAGGGACACTTTCAAGGAAAGAGTCCAAATTGGTGTAGTCTAAAGAAACTATCCAATTTCCGAAAAGGACAAAAATGAGCTTTTAGGATGCTTTACTAAAAACGCCTTTACAAATCACAAGTAAAGATTTTTATTTTCACTGGCCTGCCTGGTGGGAGATATGTTTCTAATAAGCAAGGAGTGACATTTTAGCACAGTGATGTAACCAGTTGGCTATAGACCGAATTGCATTGCGTTTCTTTTTGTTATCAAGTCCCATCAGGAGGCACGATTTGTTGTATGTCTCAGAGAAGACCTCCATCCAAACGTACACAAAGCCCAAATCAGAAAGCCTGGCGCGGGGAGGGCGTCCGTCACTTGACATTTCAGTGCATCAGGAAATCGCAGCTTTGCCTAGTGCAAGAGAGGAGAAACATCTGGCTCACAGCGCGCCCTCAGAATTTTCTTGAGCTCCAATTAGAGTCACTGTGGTAGAATGTAATCCACGGCGTCTGGATATTCCCACATGTGAAACCCAACTGCAAAGCAGCGCTCAGAAGCAAGGCAGAGGAGTCCCCGCCTGCCCGCCCGCCGCCGCGCCCACCCCAGCCTGCTTCGCCTGCTTCTGAGTGCCTGGCTCTGCCAGACAGGGGGTGACTTTGGCTGCTTGTGGGGACAGAGAGGGTGGGGGTTCCGAGCCTGTCGCCTCCAGTCAGCTCAGCACCCACCATGCCGAACGGAATTAAGCCAGTCGAGGCGCTGGACTCGCTCTCTGCCGTCAGCTCTGCCTACCGCAGCGGCGGGCCGCCGGGCACCTGCAAGTACTGGATCCTCGACCTAGGTACCCACGCTTCCTGCACATGCTCCCTCCGGCCGGTCTCTTGCAGAGGGCTGCTGGGGCAGTGCTGCATGCTTTGAAACAAACGTTTTGTGCTTTCATGCTGAAATGTGTTATCTGCTGCCCGCCTGGGAGAGGGGCAGTGGGGGGGCTGTTCGGTGGGGGGGCTCTCGGAAAGGGTCGAGGAGCAGTCGTGTGGATTGACTGCATGGCTGTAAGGCATTCTTAACATCTGGGGACTGCTTTTGATTATCCTTTCTTTCTTGTAAATGGCATGTAAACAGGCTAAAGTAATCTATGCCACAAATTGCCTTCTTAGGATTTTAGTTGGTCTTATGTCTGTTTCAGGTTTAATTGGGGGCAGGCAGTTCAGACTATTCCAGAAAACAGCAGTGTCCGGCATTGATGTTTAGATTCTCTGTTTCTTCTCTTAGGAACTGAGGCCATATAATAAGATAATATAAGGTTATGCTCCCACAACCACCCGTGTATATTCAAGGGAGGGCGTGTGCCAGGCTCTGGCTTTACACACACAGCTAGACTTAAGGCGAGAAAACGTGATTCCCGTAAAGGTCAGTTGAGAAGTAGAGAAATTCCATGTTGAGGAAAAGGCAATAGGATACAAAAGAATGAAGTGAGGGGAAGAACGAGGTCTACGGGTCTCCGCAGAACTGGCCTGCAGCGCTCCGGAGGAGGCTGGCTTTCCAGCAGGCACTTGCGACATCTGTCCAGAGTGTACAGCCATTAAAGTGAGTCTCCCACTAGGCCGTCTCTGGCACACAGGCAGGGCTGACTTCTGCCAGGATTTCGGGCCCGGCCTGGTGCACTTCGGAGGTTTGCCCCCACTGTCGACCAGCCGTTACTCACATTGGGTGCTTCAGAAGTGGGCAGCCAGGGGGACCCCCCCAAGGGGACCAGGTGAGGCCTTCTGGGCACTTCCAGTTTATTGTGAGCTCAAGAGAGAAGGGGTGAGGTGGAGGGACCCACCAAAGAAGGGGAGGTCGGGGGAAAATGGCAAAAAATGTGCTTTTAGCATCTGAGGGGAAGTGGCACTGTTTACATGTTTGTTCATGAAATACCAGAAGAAGACAAGAAAATTATCTGGTTAATGGGCCCTGGAAGAGATAAGTGGTGACTGCGTGAATATTGAATTTGTTGGTATAAACATTAATTTTATAAATATTCTGTGTAGTTTTTGTTCACAAAGCTATCAAGACATTTCTAAGTCACTGACCCTAACTTTTATCATATTTACGTTCTGTTAAATTGTTTGAGAATGGCCTTCCTCTCCGGCGGTGTCCAGGCTGGCACGTCCATTAGTGACACCGCACACTACGCGTCCCACACCGGGTGGGTGAAAGTAGATGATCCATGAGATCTCTTCAGTGAAAAGAATAATGTCTGTGAAGGAAGAAGAACAAGTTGGTAACATCAAAAGTCTGATTTAAAGTCTGAGCTGCTCAGTAGCCCTGGGTCTTGAGAAAATTACCTTATGTCTCTGAACCTCATGTCTTTGTCTGCATAAGGGGAGCAGCAGTAGAATACCTCCTCCCAGCATAGCATGAGCACCGCCGAAGCTTAGACCAAAATATTTTAATGAACAACTTTACCAAGAGATAATGGATTTCAAGAAGACATAGCATTCTTTTTATAGAGAGAATCTGAATCCTAGTGTTATTTTAGGTCCTTAGGAATTCTTCTGAAGGGACATTATTTAACTTTTTAAATACTGGAGGACAGTTACACTGTTCTGTCATCTCCCCTAGATAGAGTTTTGTTCTGGCAGTTCTGAGACGATAATGGAAGGTCCAGGTGATGTTATCCAAGCTGTCACCACAAAATTTTTAAGCTGTCACAAATTTGGAAAGAAATTGATGTCCACTGGAATTTTCATGGGGAAAAAAAAAAATCTAATCTCTTCACAGTAAAGGATAGACGAGAGAAAGCAAAATTCTGATTCTTTTTTTCTGGAGAAATATGACTGTCCATCTCTTCCCAAACCTTCACAGCAATTCCAAGACAATTTCCAGAATACCATGTAATATGAGGGTAATATTTTAATACATTCTCATTCTACTTAGTTAAATTGATTATGCGGAAATAGACGTACATCAGATTGAAAAAGAAAAATGATTTCACGTAATACCCAAGAAATAAATCCCAAAATAACTTTAAAATACCCAGCAAATGAGAGAGAGTGATTGCAAAGCTGTTCTTTAGACCCCCAAGCAATCTGGGGGTTCGTTTATTGAAGTACCTTGGGGAAAAGCTGTTTTTCTGCTTTCTGAGATAGGCACTGAAGCATTCTCCTTCAAATGCGAATTACTCTTGCTTGGAATAATCTTCATGAAAGCCTGTTTTATGTGCAGGCCTTGCTATTACCAATAACTTACACAGCCATAAACCTGGAGAGTTTTACTGCAAAGCAATTGTTAGGAAAAGAACTCAAGTTTTAGGTAAGGTCAAGAACTATAAATTATTTTTTAAGACGGTTCCAGGGGGAGAGCCCAGTTACACTGATAAGATAGAGGAACTGTTGAATTTGTTCTCATTCTGAACTAAGTATACCCTTTTATAGGACACATGGAATCTATTCCAGTCCTGTACATAGTCTCCTAAGGAAAAGCACAGTGCAGTGGTCCTCCTTAACGTTAAACAGATGGACACACAAAGCGAACTGTGTGCTTTATCATTCTCCTTGAACCCTCTTCAAATCTTGTTTCTTTTTTGATGAATGTGGATTCTCACCAATGCAACTTTTGTTTTTATAAATTAAAGGAAAACATTTGAAAGACTTAATGCAGGGAACATACAGTGTGCACCTGTTCTGAAAGTATGCACGTGGGCTCCCAGCCCTGCCCACTGCTCAGCAGGGATGCCCGTGCACAGAACATTCCGTTTCCTGTGAGTAAAGGCAAACCACCAAAATGCTTAGCACAGCACTGTATTGTTTCAGCTATGAAAGCCCTTTCACACAAGTTACTGTGCAAACTAAATTCTATCTGAAATCTTTTTTGCTCTTTAAGTATTTTTAAGTGAGTCAGAGTTTAAGACAGGATATGCATGATAATACAATGGGAATAGTGTCGCTGTAGAAGTCCAGCCACCAGTCTTCTGTCCTCGCCAACCCCTACTGGTGTGACCTCGGCTAAATCTTTGTGAATCACGCTCAGCTGCAATTTCCCCACCTGCGTGCACACACGTACGTGCACACACACGTGCACACACGCGCGCACACACACCTGCTTGCTGCTGCTACGGTTGTGTTTTCTAAAAACTACATTAAAGGCTATTTTTTCTTTGTGAGATTAAAAAAACCCTGCAATTTAAAAAATAATTTTGTTTTCTTTTTACTAACCAAAGATGTATTTGTCAGTCTGAGCTTCTGGTGATAGTTTCAGGGAACAAAAATCAAAACCGTGTGAACACACTGGATTTATATGTATTTCCAGCCAAAATGTGAAAAAACGTAAAATTATTTGGCCTTATTTAGGGTGGACATGAAATTTTGAAGTATTAAAACTTCGAAGTTAATATTAAAAACAGACTGAAAAGTTCCCCCAGAGTCCCAGGTTAGGAGCCTTCAGTCGAAATGACCTTTCGTGGCTCTGGAATCCTTTCTTCTCTCTAGACAAGGAGCAGGCCCCCGCTCTTCAGCTGTGATCTCTCTTTGCTGTGTGCTCTTTCTAAGCATGTTTCTTCAGCCAGACTTCAGGATGAACACAAATTTATGGCTTTTTATTCTGAAGAATTTCCTCCAGGTGCTCAAAGTTGGCCTCGTGATGAGCGAGCAAGTCCATAAACCCAGGGTAGGCTGCCTGGGTAGGAGTGCGGGGGTAATGAGCCTGGGAATTAGTCCATGGAGACTCCCCCCATTTCCTCTTCCAGTCTCAGAGGACTGGCTGGGGGCACGGGGCGGGGGGCGCCCGCAGCACAGATGCTCCCAGTCAGTTTTTACAGGCTTCCCATCAAACCACCGTACAAATGCGAGCCCAAAACATAGTTTCTCTGAAACTCTACGCTAATAGTAAAAAAAAAAAAAAAAAATTACGGAAGGAGCAGCGGAGGGAAAGAACACATTGGCAGATAATGTTGGGGCACATTTTCGTTTTCTTCTAGTCTTTTCCTATGTGAAATCACACACATTTTACTCCTCCTTTGAAAACTCGACCCTGAGAAACTGTCTCAGTCCTATCCATTGTCCATTTTCTCAAACGCATGGCTGAAGAAGGTTTCTCTTGTTAAAATTAAGAACAGGTCACACCATCCTGAAAACGGACCTGCACCTGGCAGCATGATAGGACCAGAGTTGTTCTGTCCCACGACGCAGCCACAGCCACCGGCCCGAGGCCCGAAGGCCACCCCCTCCCTCTTCCATCTCTTGAAGTCGCGGGGGTCTTGTCAGCCGTGGCCCCGTGGCCCAGAAGCACACGGGAATGAGGGAGCCTCTAGTAACAAGAAGGCAGTGTGCCTGTTGTGACGGAGAGCTAAGGAGAGCTAAACACTGAACGTTCTCCCTTTGTCTCTCTGCCACTGAGGAGGAAGCCAGCCCACGGCGCTTGCCCCCGCCGCCCCCCCCCGCTGCTGCTCCCCTCCCGGTCCGTGCCATTCTGTCACACGGGGTGCTAATTAACGCCAAGGACAGGGTTTGTGCCGTTAACTGGCGTTCGTAGCAGAGGCATTCTTTTCGTTCCCTTTGTCCCTGAGCTGGCTTTTGTCCCCTCCTGGAATAACTCCAGGCCTCCCTTCCTTCCTTCCTCCTTTCTCCCTGTGGATGCTCCACTGCCTGAGCTGCCTGAACAACAGGCCGTGGGCACTCACGGCAGGAGGCGTGCGGCTTCTTAGAAAGCGGCCTGTCCTGAGGAGGTTTTGCCTCCAGTATTGGAGACGTGAGGAGCTCCAAATACAGTCGCCCTGACCCTCTTTTCTTTGTGTTTTTTGGCTTTTGTCATTGTTTTGCTATGTAATATCCGAGGACGGGAGTGGGCAGTTTTCAAGAAATTACAGACTGGTCATGTGAAAACTAAAATTCAGTGCCATTCAGTTCTTGTAGGGCAGTGGGGGTGGGGGACGTCATAACATCAAATCAAAGTTTGGGATTGCAGCCCCTTAACCATTTGCGTGCTTGGAAGTGGGTGGTAACAATGGGGACTGCTCAGTACACACACCTTGGGCTTTGGGCCTCCTCGACTGTGGTTAACATTTTAATCCCAGTTTCCAAGGGCTTAGCTTTAAGTTAGAGCAGCATTTTGCCTTTGGTAGAGGTATTACTAAAACATAATTATGAAAGAGATTCCTAACTGGTTTGGGCTTTATGTTTTCTTTATTTTTGAACCAAATGACCAGGGACTCTAAAATATAATGTACTAGATATTTGCTTTGTGGTTTGTGGCGGGGGGTGGGGAACCATCCATTTCCTCATTCTCCAGGGCCATAACTCTTTCCAAATTAATACTCCACCCCCTTGAGACTGAAGCTTCAGCTAACCTGCTGTTGAAGAGGACATGAAGAGTGATACCGCTTGGCAAGCTCACTGCAGAACATTCCAAGGCCATTTTTTTTTCTTCCTACTGCTATGTAAAATTTAGTATACGGTTATATGAAATGAGTTATGTGGTTCTATGAAAACATACGTTTGCATGGCTTATAGCATATTTTGGTTAGGTATGTCCTTAGGCAATTCAAGCATTTTCTAGAGTGTAGGAAAAAGGCTTTTGCATGTTGGCATTCTGGATCCAGTCTTATTTAAAAATAATAAATTTGTGTATGAACGAGGAGAAATCTGTCAGCACCTGCAACAAATCAATCATGCAATTTAAACCACTAACTACAGAATGTTCTTTTAAGCCATTTTGCATGGGAGTGTCTTTGTGTACCTTCTGCTTCATTTAGAGACATTTTCAACTTTTGGGAAATCTATAAATTGCCCCCTAAGAAAATCTTTGGTTTCTTCTGTAAGAAGGTAGGCTGATTTATTTCATTTTTTTCCAACACGTAATCAGACGTTAACCAAAAGCATAAACGTTCATCATAAAGAATATAGTGCAAATGTAAGCTTCCTTCAAATAAGATTAGATCCTTCACTGCTAACACTTTGTGTTTCATATTAGGAACATTTATACCCATGGGTTAAACATTCATGTTCCTTAGCAGTCTTTGAACCTCTGAAAGGCAGAATCAGACGAAGGGAATGTTATGTGAGCATCACAGGATTGCTTATTTCCCCCAAAATTAGCTTTCTATTCCCTTAAATGATGATTATCTATTCAGGGCAATAATAAATGCTGTATTGCCCTGGGAATAGCTTCCCAAATGAAGAAATTAAGAATCAAGAACCCATTATTTTATCTCAGAGAAAAACCTCATTATCCCTAAGTCAGCGGTATACTAAATACTAAGTAATCGAGTAAACACATGATATTTGTTTTTATAATAATCTTTCTTTGTGTAAGTGGTAGTCATCTTAAGCTTGTGGAAAGAACAGCCATTTGACTTTTGGGGAAGACAGAGGTTCTCAGCTTCTGAAAAAGCCAAACAAATAGAGGAGCATTCAGAAGTTTTCCTGCTTTTGAGCTGTCAGCAGACCAGGGCCGAGAGCAGCATGCCCCAGGATGTCCCTAATCGCCTGCATGGGTGGTGCCGGGTGGCTGTGCACCCACATGCAGGGCCCTCTCCTGCAGACCCTCCACGGAAGCAGCCTGGTCTGGGGCTTATAGCTTCTGTTTACGTGTGTAGAGAGAGCAGTAGAACCAGGTGAGGTGTCAAAGGCCCCTCTGCCCCGTTGGCCCCTGCTGCCCAGGACTTCACATGGAGCGGCACGATGGGGCTCTGTGTGCGCAGTGGGGCCACTTGATGGCTGGAGAACTTTCCGTGTGAGTGCTGATGCTACACGGCCTTTCATTCTGATTTCCCAGCCAGTGTGTGCTAGAGAGCCATGTACATCAGGAGAGTGGGGGCCAGGCTGGAAGGTGTCAGAAAACTCTGGTAGACATAAATGTCTGCAGCTTGCAGGATTTTTATTTTTTTTTCTGGTCTCTCTTTTTTTTTTTTTTTTTTTTTTTTTTGCAGTTTTTTTCAAAAACTGTCTTTTTTCCATCCAGCAAGGATATCTTTAAACATCTGCTTTTGTCCTTGTGTAAAAGTCAGTAATGAGCCCAAATCCCCTCCCTGTCATCACTGGCAGGATGGCTCCTTGGGGATTTCTTTTCCGCTGTGACACCGTAGGCTTTTGGTTGCAGAAAAGTCTGCTGTTCGTCTCCCAAAAAATATATTTCAAGAGCTAACTCATGTAAAAGGCAAAGAAAACGTCCCTGTTTTCCGGAGAAAAAAGGAATATGGGCTAGAAGCTCTCCTCCGACAAAGCCAGCATTTGTCTCGGGCAGAGGAGGTTCACGTAAAGAAATAAGCCCCAACATAAAAACGGGGTTTAAAAAGAAGACAAGCACTCTCTGACAACATAGTTGGGTTTTATAACAGTGTGGTTTTCCATGTGTGGATGTCTGCCTCAGGCGAGCGGTCGACCCACACGTGCCCGGTTCTCCCCCACCACCCTGGAAGGGGGTGTCAGATCAGCAAGGCGCACCGTAGCTTTCCACCTGGACCATCACTATGCTTCCCTCTCCCAGTGCCCCGGTCTCAAGATATGACGGCTGCCTAGCTCACCTCTTCCTAGAAGCCAGCAGCCTGGTGATGAGCTGTCACCGGCCACAGATCTACTTGTCCCTAGAGCATTCCTGATCCAGCCAGTGAGCCAGGGCCTTCTTTGTTCAGGGCATGGATAACTCCATTCACTAGATTTGTATTAAATTCCTTACACTGATCCAAACTGATCCATCCTTTGTGTTCTCCACTATCAAAAATTACTCTATTATTTCATTTCTGAGGAGTTTTCGAATTTCCACTTCGGCAGTGTGTGATATCCTGTTCATCTGATTAGCCAAGCAAAGGATTATGCCATCTGCTTTCATTTTTATTTAGTTTCTTCGGGTTTCCTTATTGGAAAGTCAAGTGTTGAAATTGACGTGGAGAAAGATCTTTACGACGAGACACTTTCCTGACTAGAAATTCTGACAGGTTAGCATTCCCCTCCCAAGAATGAATTCGAGAGGGAAAATGGTGCTTGCAGTTCCGCATTTGTTGACGTAGCCACATTTTCCAGTGATTATGTAATGTTTTAAGCGTTTTCAGAAACCACACTAAGAATAAAGAGCATTTAGAGATTTCTCTAAGAGTTAAACGAGCAAAATTTGCACGTGCGACTTCCGTTTGCATGCATGTCCGGTTGGATAGAGGTTACAACCCTTGTGTCTCTGTTGCTCCGCGTGCTGTGTGGTGGTGAGAAGCCATTCTCTGTTCATGACCTGACTCCCTAAGCACCTGACAGGGACACTGCGCTTTCTGTCCCCACACAGCCTTGCTTTCAGCCTCCACCAAGAGAAAGGTTGGAGAGATTGTTTCTCTTCGAGTCCAGTTGTTTCTAGTTGAGTCTGGTGTTAATTGATGCCAGTGATTACATTGTGTTCTTCCATTCAGGGGTCCCCTGAGGTGGGCTGCTAGTGAACACTAGTGTGAATTCGTGGAAGGGGGCTGCACAGGGAGCGGTGAATGTGCTGGTCATTTATGTGCATTTTCTCAGGCCGCAAAGACCATGTGTTCTTCATTAGAGTGCTATGCTGGACCTCTGGGTGAATCTAGGGATTATTTAAAAAAAAAAAAAAAAAACTCAGGAGTTTAATCTTTCTCTTCATGTTTTCTGTGTTTACTTCATCTTCGAAAGCAAATACAGAGCTCACATTTTTGCATTAAGGACTCCCCTTGCAAATTTGCTTCTGTTGTTGCCACATTTTTCACTCATTACCATTCCACAGACTGTAGTGCTGCTCAGTACCTCTCTACAGCTTCTAACTTTTAAAAAAGATTTATTTCCTGTGTTAACGTGAATTTGTGTGACAGTTACAGGCCAGAGTGAAACCCTGGGAATGCGGGACACCGGAACGTAGGTGTGGGGGAGGGGGGCAGCAGATAACTGACTGAGGGTGCGCATCCGCTGTGTGTCTCAACCCCCAATGCATCGTTACTAATGCTGATTCACATAAAAGGTGCGTGGAACATAGATAAGAGTGAGGTAACTGGAACGAAAAAGAAGTCAATCAAGAAAAGTTTTCAGATACTTACAAATAGAATATAGACTTAAGTTTGGAAATACATCATGAAAATACTTGCTCCAGTGTTCTGAACCGCCAAAAGTGTAACTCTATCCTTGGGCAGGTCAGTTTCCCCTTCAGTACGTGAAGTTCCCCCCAATAACACCCGAGCTTCGTCTCCCTCGTCATTGTCGTAAATTAACATGCTTAGCCTGTGGAGGTCGTTGTAATCGCTGTGTGACGCAGAGATGCAATCTGTAGAAACACGTCTGGGAGAATAATTGACTGATTAGCTCACTTTTTGTGTGATCTTCAAGAGGATTTCTAGTGTATTATGGCCTTCCCCCCCCCCCAATTCCAAAAAGATGTTACCTTGATTCCAAAAGCAGGGAATTAAAAGCCAGTTTGAAAAGTATAGAGATGATAGTCATTTACTGAGAAAATTTTGCTCTGGAATATTTGAACCAACCCAGTCAGCAGCCATAAGCAAGCAACTTCTTCTTTGCTCCATCAAGTAAATTTTGAGATCTGATTTTCTGTACATTGCGACCTTCCTGGTATGGTACAAGAATCTCCTAAATTAAAATGTGATTTACTGTGTTGAATTCTTGACAAGAGGCTTGAGAAACTGCCAAAGACCAGGTGGACCTGATTAAACCCTGCCCAGTTTGTTCTGAAATAGTCTGATGGAATTATTTTCAGACATGAGAAGCAGCTGCCCCAAAGTGGCCTTGAATTATCTTCCTTTAGCACATAATCTTTCTCTAGCAATAACTACTGAAGAAACCTTGAAGAAACATTGCTTCACGTCCTTATAACTAGAATTATAAATTAGCGGTTTGCCCTGGGAGGGTGCTGAGCTCCGAGTTTAGGTTGATCCTGGTTAGAGGATGTATCAAGACATCACTGCATTGTTCATTTGACAGGGATTTTTGAGCATGTACAATGGACAGAAAGATGGGAATATCATCCTTCAAAATGAGCTACAGTCGTTCTGGGACACTCTGTGCAGGAGGATTTGAAATGTGAGCCAGCAGTTTATTGGAAAGTCTCCCAGGGTTGAGTGTATGCATCTGTGTGGCAGTCATGCCTCATCAGACGTGACGCGGCTGTCAGCGCTGGTCCCGTGTGTGCGTCTGGGTGACATTATGTGGAGTGAGGGGTGCTTGTCTCTGCAGATGGGCAGCGTGTGGTGAGGTGCTGCGGCGCCCACCACCCGGGAGAGATCAGGCCTTCGCTGTTCTGTCCCTCCTTCCTGGGCCTGGCCCGGGGGGGCCTCCCTCCCTGCCGTGTGCCTCCTTCTGCAAATTCTGTTTCTGTGCACCAGTAGGAGGATGGCCTCCTGTTTGTGTCAGACTGTGATTTTACAGAGACCGTGTTCGTTCCTGTCCTCCCAGCAGCCTGGGGAGGACTCACTGTCACTCCACAATCAGGAAACTGAAGGCCTTGGCCGGTACCCAGCCCAGGACCTGACGGGACGGGGCTAGAACCTGACCCCATTGCTTTTGAATGACTATTCATCTGGAAAGGGCTCACTTGAAGGTAAAGGAGGCTTTAAACTCTGCAGAGACAGCGTGAACAAACGACAGAGCTCTCTGCCCTCCTGGGGCCAGGTGCCGTGGGGACAAAAAAGGAAGAAAGGCAGTAGGGGTGCCTCGAGGGAATGCCGGGGTTTCGGGGAACTGTTTTCCACTCCAGGGGCTGGTGTTCTTCGTTCTGTCCACAGGCGCACTCAGCACTGCAGGATTATAAACATCCCGAGACTTCCTACCGTCATAGAACAGGGAGAGGGCTGAAATGAAATGTGATCCTTCTTAGTCTGCAACTAGCAGGATATGGTCCTTTCTCCTTTTTTTCTTACAATAAAAAAAAAGTGCTTTATTAATCACAGATGTCTCAGATTTAGGGACTGGGACGAGAAGGCGATTCATCTTCGCCCCAGTCTCAGTGTTCTGTGTGCTCACGGGGTGCGACTCCTTCCTGCAAGGGGCCGAGGGTCAGCACTCCTGCCTTCCCTCCTTTCTTGAGTTGCTGCCCTTTTTTTAAGAAGAAATCTAGCATGGACTCTGTGTGAACTCTGACTTTAGCAAAGAAGTTGCTAAACCAAAGGCTTGGTTTTTCCCTTCCAAATAAGAAGAGATAAACCTGAATTGATTCCCTCTCTTAGGCCTCAGCAGGCCACAGATGGCTTCCTCATGTATACACTCGAGTGCCTTTTTAAAAGACTGTGATGGGCTGATGGCATCTCCTTATGCTGCTTTTTCTTCTTCATATGGGACAAGTTTTTACAACAAATGGGAAGAAAATGAATTAATCCATCTGAGTTCCTTCATTCATCCTTCATCTCAAAATGATTTTGAGGATGTCCTGGTCATCAGGAGAGGCTTGTGATTGCCAAGATGGTTACCCCGAATCCCCGTTATCTGGGTCCTTGCAGTTGCATAAATACAGTGTAGCAGGAAGTCCTGTACTACGGAGGAGTCCTGGAGAACGTTGCCTCAACCATCCTACCTTTGTAAATAGCACTTTACAGTTCGTAAGGCTCATTAACCCCATTATTTCATATGCGATCCTGTGATAGCCCTGTACGATGAGGAAATCCAGGCGCCAGAACGTCAGCCTGGGGTCATGGATGTTGAGTGGAAGAACCAGGCTCACGCTGAGACCCTTTGACAAAAATCCAGAATTCCTTCTGCCATGCATAATTGACCCTCCCTCTGGACCTTGAATCGGTGGAATTTCCCCGAGCTGAAAAGAGGAACACACATCCCCAAACCAGACATGATGTGACTGCAGCCATTCTTGGGGGTGGGAAGGCTGGGGATGGCGTGAGAAAGCAGCGGTCCTGAGTGTTGAGTCTTTTTCTTTTCCAAGAAGTTAGGAGTTGAGGGGAAGGCAGGACATAGTAAGTGGAGGTGGAAACAGGAACAGATGCAGTTTCTCTGAGTGACAAATGAGTTTCCATCGTACTTCTCAGGTTGGTTCGGTCCCGAACCCTCTTTCTGTCCCCTGGCCCCCACCATGCATGATGGGTGCTGTTCACGTGCACAGTACCCTCACCAGGGACTCCTGAGCCTGCCTCTGCCTTGCAAGAAATCGTCGCATAGGGCAGGTCATTACAAGTATAGCCTCAGTCCACTCTGAATTACCATCTTGTAAGTAAGTGATTTACAAACTGGTGAACGTGGCTAAGATTAGATGTTACTTGGAGCTCCCCCTTACAACTGATGTATATACCACCAAGTCAGGACATGACCATTCACTGTGGTCAACTTAAGTTATCAGGCAATATGCTTAGTTGGGGAGCTAGCCCGTAGTTGGTAATCAACTTGCTCACTCACACATTTGTCATTTACTCAGCGTATACTTACTTAACTAAGCGCCAAGGATGTGCCAGACATCCTGTTGGCAGCTGGGCACATAGTTGTGAACAGACCAGACCCAGTGCCTGCCCACATGAAGCCTGGAGTCTAAGGTCACGGTTGGCTTTCTGTCTTGACAATTACCCAGCTGGGAAAGTACTGGCATGAGATGGTTATACAGAGCTGGGGCCATAGGGCCCTCCGCCTGAGGATTACTGTTACTGGCCTGAGCCATGCACGGTCTAATCCAAGCACAAAGGTGAGATTTTAGAGGAGGGGGGGCCTGCCTGCGCAGTGTTTGTACCTGGGCGGGACACTGCCGACTCAGCACATCACAGCCACCAGGAACTGTTCTGGGAAAGGCACCTGTGTGCAGACCAGTAATTTAAGGTCTTCCCAAGGAGACCTTCTAAGCCCTGTGTTTGTTTTATGACTTATGCTCACCTTGTGTCCAATAGCATTAGAGACCTTAGTTTCACTAGGTACCATTAGGACATGTTTAATTTCAGATTTGCAGCAGAGCAGTTGGTCGAGTGGTTAAAGTCTCTTCTTCACTTAACTAAAGAAATAGGCCCTTTATTTCATTCTATTAATAAGTATATTAAGTTTAAATAATTTTTAAGTTTTTAAATTTCTGATTTATGCATTATGTCACAATCCAGTGAAAAGCATAAAATGGGCTATTAGAATCCATTGATTTGGGTAAAAACGTTTATGTACTATAAAAAAACAACAACAATTTGTTGTTTTTCTTGGGAGAGTGTCAAACAGGTGAAGAATTGAGCATTACTATTAAAGACGAAATGGAAAGATAATGTATCAGACCTGCACTAGATAAAGTATCTGCTAGTCCTAGAGACAGATGAAGAAAGTTTCCCTCTACCTTTACAGACTTCTGAAATGACATTGTTTTCCGAGGTAAAATTTAAAATTCAACGACATTGTATAGGGGCGCCTGGCTGGCTCAGTCAGTAAAGCATGCGACTCTTGATCTCTGGGTTGTGAGTTCAAGCCCCACATTGGGTTGTAGAGATTACTTAAAAACAACACCTAAAACAATGCACTTAAAATTCAGGAAAATTTTCTTCTTAGTTTGTAATTGTGCTAGATTTTTCTAAGCCCTAAACGTTCCAGTAAAGTGAAACAATGTCATTAAGTGGTTTGATAAACAGCTGCTCAGGAAGAGAACTGCTCTCCCTTTCAGAGCAGCATTCATCGCAGGTGAGTTCTGGCCTTGGGCAGCTCTGCCTCCTTCCTGGGCCTGGGAGGGAACGTCCAGGCCATGTTTATCATGCCTGACCTGCCAGGTGAGGAGGAACTCTCTTTTGAACCTACTTCCCAAAATGCAAAGAACCAAATCCAATGCAGCTGAGCCCACAGAGAGAAGCTAGAAAATGACGTCTCCCGTTGTTCTTCTTGAGCCATTTTTACAACCACCAGCTCCTCTCCAGGCAAGGCTAGAATGCCCTGGGGGGGAGCAATCCTTGTAAAGCCAGCCGGGTCCCACAAAACGTTATTGATGCCTCCTGAGGCCCGCTGGGTCTACTGACCGGAGGAGATGTCCTTATGCTTCAGGGGACTGCTCCGCGTTCCCGCCCACCATGCTCTCCACTTCCCGGTGGCCCTGCGGCTTTGGTGGACAGAGCCCGTCAGAATTCCAGTGGGCGTCCGCATCTCACTTAGGATTCACATGATGTGCTCTCCCGTGCCACAGTCCCTCAGATTCTCACTTTTGGGCATGGAACACAGGTGAGGTTCGTTCGTGGGCTCAGGTGGTGCTCCCCATTACTTGTAATGTGTGAGAATTCTGCTTAGGAACATGAAGACCTGGCATTGGTTTGGTTGTATTACAGTAAGTGGGCCTCAGTCTCTTTCCTGCCCGCCTCGGCTCACAAGGCACAGTGGGCTCTGTCAGTGACAGCTCATCGAGGTTGGCCAGCCTCCAGCTGTGCACCACCTCCACAGTCCTTTGTCTGGTGCCATTATCCAGCTGGACGAACGTACATTGAAGACAAGATTGTCCTACAAATATGGATGATGATTGAGCTTGCTCTTCTTCTTGAGGCTGGGGATTTCTGATGTTTCTGTTTGATACATAATAGGTGCCTACTGTATGCCAGGCACCGTGGCAGGCCTGGGGAGTACCGCAAGTAGCAAAGCAGATGAGACCCCTGCCCTCATGGAGCCCTCATGGAGCTGACGTTCTCATGATCCGGTTACATGGGTTATTCAAGCTCAGCTAATTCGAAGGCCAGCTTCAGTGCTGCCTCCTTCATGAAGCCTTCTGTGATCCTTCCTCTCGATTCCCCTTCTTCTCAACCTCCAACAGAATTTGTACTCACTTACATCATGTGTCACAGTCTGGCCTAATAGTTATGTGGTCCTAGAAAACACTGCATGGTGGATCCCATGGGTGAAGGAAGGTTTTATTCCTCTCCGTTCAGTGGCAGGTACAGGGCTTGGCTCCGAGTCCCAGCACAGTAAATGACTGAAAAATGTCGCCTGCTGTGGCTAGCGCAGATTATTGCTAATAGTCGGAACTTTAAAAAAAAAAAAAAAACTTCAATTAAATAAATTATCAGGGCGCCTGAGTGGTACAGTCAGTTAAGCAGCCAACTCTTGGTTTCAGCTCAGGTCTTGATCTCAAGGTCATGGGATCGAGCCCCAGGTCAGGCTCTGTGCTCAGCTCAGAGTCTGCTTGAGAGTCAGCCTCTCCTGCTCATGTTCTCTCTATCTGAAATAAATCTTTAAAAATTAATTAATTATCCAGACCTTCCTCTTCTTTTTGTCTTTCTTATTGTCCTTCCACAAGAGTTCCCGGGCACTGTTTTCCTCTTTACCCTTTCTCCTAAATCAGCACCTGAGAAAGTTTCTGGGAAGTTCTTACAGAGGGTGCTTGCTGCCGCCTCAGCGGTTCCGTGCTCTCTGCCTCTCCCCCAGACAGTACCTGAGGGAAAGGGGAGTGATAGGGAAGCATGGTAGGGACTCTCATTTTAAAATAATGTTAAAACTAAAGAAAGAAAGAAATGAATAAATATATATACACATACATTTATGTATGTATATACACACAGACCAAAAGGTTTTTTACTCTTCAACAGAATACTGTATCTGTATTGATTGGTTTTTGAGAAAATCTAGATTTTTAAGAATGAGTGATCCTGCTGTTTATGGACGATTGTATCCTCTACCCGTGCACGGCTTAGTCCAGGGCAGGAATGGGATGGCAGTGAGACAGGGATCCGCTGTCTCGTCCCGGCGTCTGGAGCATGAGTGGGAAACTGCTGTGGACTCTTGCATATAATCACAGGATTGGGAGGGATTAGCACTCCTGCTTTGTAACTGCAGCGCATGATGGTCTCCGGTGCCACAGAGGTAAATACAGCAAATACAGGTGTCCGTATGATAGGATCTTCTCCCAAGATTAATTTTAATGTATTTTTAAGGCTTCAAAAGATTTAAGAAAATAACAAGCATAGTGAATGATCTTCTTCCTCATTCCATTTCTTAAAGTGTAAAACGTTTTATTCCATTCCACGGGGGTGATACCCTAGAGTCAAGTACTCAGGAAAAGGCCAACCTCAGTGTCCAAGGTCACCGGTTTTCCGTTTGTAAAGTAATGCCTCATAACTGCATGGATTTGGTGAGTGCCACCTTTTCCTAAGCTTTTTTAATCTCTCTTTTTTCCTCCTGAAAAATCGTCACTTCAGGGTTGACTAGATTTTTGAGATCCAGTGAGAAGATGCATTTGGATATATTTTCTGTAAAGCATTTTGGTTATTTGAGGAAGGCTTCCCCTCACATTTCTTTTAAAAATGTGTTGTTGTTTTTGTTAATTGCTGCTGGTATTTACTTCGACTTGAAGTCACTTCAAGGTTGCGCACAGAGATTCTGACACCAGCATGGTTCCAGAGTCTGGCCATAGGCTGGCTCTCCCCCAGACCAGCCAGGCTTTACCCCTTCCACAGCCGCTGACTTTGCTCTTGACACAGCTCCCCAGATGGGTGTCATTTGTCCCAAAGTCTGACCAGGTCAAATACGTAGTGATTCGGGTGCATGCACGCACACACTGACACGGAGTTGTACTTGCATTCAGTCAAACTAATACATTCTTTTGTCAGGATTCGTTTTTAATTTCCTTTAAAACCTTTCATAGCTTTTGTTTATCAAGAGAGTGGATGAAAATAATTTTAAAAATTCTGTCTTCTGAGCCCTGTGATATTTTAAGTGATGATGACATTTGCAGTCTGTGATGATGACACTGGCCTTTAGCATTGGTAACTTGCGGTTTTTGGAGGGAACAGTACATCTTGAGAAGAGTGTCTCTGGGAACAGCTCAGGTTGGGGCCCGCTTTGAAAGGTGTGTGTGTGAGAGATGGGACCTCGGCCTCCAACAGGTCCGCCCTGCAGGTGGTGCATGGGCAGGCACAGCCGGGCGCCCCCCTGCCCGCCACACGCAGCCCGGCTCTGCTGCCAGGACGCTGGGAGGATTCTTTGTGGGCCGTTCAGTCAAACCTGCTGTGTCTCTCTTGTCCTTCAGACTCACTATCCGTCTCCAGTAACGACGCCAGCCCGCCGGCCTCGGTGGCTTCTCTGCAGCCCCACATGATGGGGGCCCAGAGCTCCCCGGGGCCCAAGCGGCCCGGAAACACGCTGCGCAAGTGGCTCACAAGCCCGGTGCGGCGGCTGAGCAGCGGGAAGGCCGACGGGCACGTGAAGAAGCTGGCGCACAAGCACAAGAAGAGCAGGGAGGTCCGCAAGAGCGCCGACGCCGGCTCGCAGAAGGACTCGGACGACAGCGCGGCCACCCCGCAGGACGAGACCGTCGAAGAGGTCAGAGCCCCACTCGGCTGGAGCCCGTTCACCGGGCAGGGCCACTCACCGGGCCCGCCGGTTTCCCCTGCAGTCGTAGGAATAGCTGCGTCTCGTGAGCACACTCTTTTGGTTCCGTTTCTGTAGGTCCCTGGGACTGTCTGCTCCTTAAATCCCTTGTCAGCAGACTGTTGGGATCGGTGGGGACAGGTTGTCCCCACAGCAGCTCCACGTTAACATGGTCAGGACCCGTGGTGGCTTCTGAGAAAGAGCTCGGAGGACAGTGAGCCTCTGCGCCCCTCCCCCCTGCTCGGTCCCCCAGGTATGGGCACCCCCAGGCCTGCTAGAAGGAAGGGGGTGCTGTGCTACCTTAGCCCTTCTGTCCACGTGCCACAGACAAGCCGGGGGTGCCGTTCGGTGCTGCAGGCCTAAGCAGTCCCTAAACCGTGGCGCAACCCTGTGCAGGCAAAGCACCAACTTCAGACATGGAAGGACTGGAGGAGCGTGTGCATCCTCCCCCATACTCCTACTCCTGTCTGTGCTCAGTAGGAAGCACCCAGTGCATTCAGTTCGCTAACCAATAAATGCTGGATTATTGCCATGTCATTGAAGATAAAGGTCTATTGATCAGCCAGGAATTTTTTTAAGTTTCTTTTTGTTTGGGGTTGGGGAGCTTTAAATGATACTGCAAGGAACAGAGTTCCTCCATGATCCCAGGCTGGCTCTGTCAGTGAGGGACCCTCAGAGTTTTTAACTGAGACCACCCCCCCAGCCCTGCCCAGCTCCCTCAAAAAGAAAAAGGCAGACAGAATGGATAAGATTTGTATCGTTTAATTTATTTTGCAGACATCGGTTTTCTGCTGCTCTTTTCCTGGGCATATTTTGCCCTGGGTTTTCACTAGAGTATGTGGTTTATTATGTCCTCATCTGTCTTTTCTACATCTGTGTCCTCTTAGTGGAAATAAAACTGACAATTTTTCTAAAAGTGAAAGCAGAGTAAAATTGAGGTGAGACTAAATTCAGATTCTCCCTGTGCATTTAGAGTTACATTGTTCTTTATGCCATTATAATTTCAGTGAATTTTATTCTAGCAAGGTACCAAAAATTAAGGCAGACCAGAGGAACTGAATTGACCTGAGAGTTACTAACGGTTCAGAGTTCTGAACTGACCCGGGGTGGGGGCTTGGGGGTTGAAGATGAGAGGTGTTCAAAGCCTAGTGGGTAATGTTGGCAGAGACCCCTTCAGAAGACACGCGCGGTGGCCCTTCCGTCATCCAGGTCGGCAAGTGAAGTAGCTGGGTTGCAGGAAGGGGATGAGCAGTTACTGTCAGGTGGGAAGAGCTTGCTGCTGATTTCTGTCCTCCCCATTCCTGTCCCAGCTACACTTTCCCAGTGAACCCCTTAGGGCTCCTTGCTGTGATCTGACCTTGACAGTCGGGCCTAGCATATAAGGAGCAAACGTTGGTTTGATTTCAGAGAGGCCGGAACGAGGGCCTGAGCAGTGGCACGCTCTCGAAGTCCTCATCGTCGGGCATGCAGAGCTGCGGGGAGGAAGAAGGGGAGGAGGGGGCCGATGCCGTGCCTCTGCCCCCGCCCATGGCCATCCAGCAACACAGCCTGCTCCAGCCAGATTCACAGGACGACAAGGTGAGCGGCCCACGCCACTGCAGCCCAGCCTCGCTGCGGCAGCTGGTGGCTCCAGGGCTGTGAACAGCCACCTGGAAAATGTGCTGCCCATTTTCACCCCAAAAGTACAAATAGCAAAGTCAATTTAGACCAGGCAGTAGGCCAATATGTGTAGTTTCTCATACTTGTATGAAACTACTTGTATAAATACGTTCAGTGCATTTTTAATGATGCTTCAGTAACTGTTACTTTTAAAGTAACTTTATTTTCTGTGTACCGTGCCGCCCGGGGTCCCTGAGAGAGGAGTCCGAGAAATCACGCGCAGTCTTGGTGACTGCGTCCCTGCGCGGACGTTAGGCCATCTTGCTCCCCCTGCGAGGTGTTTTTGCACACGGGCATTGTCTTCAGCTGGGATTGTACCCCTGCCCAGTCCCTCTGTCCAGCGTGCCTGACGTTAGCGTTTAGGATCAGCTGGGATGTGGGGATAGGTGTCAAGGTGTAGGGATCAGTTCAAAACCCTAAGTCTCCTCTTTGGGTGTATGTGGAGGCTTCAAACCAGGCTTGGGTTTTTGTTTGTTTAGATCTAAAACTGTTTTTTGTGCGCCCCAGTTGTAGAGCCCTAAACTGTCCAGGAGAAACCTGGTAACTGGCTTGCACATCCTCTTGCATTCTGGCCCAGGTGTTGCAAACCATGCTATGAAGTCATTGCTAGAGGGGTGCCTTGGTTTTTTGTTTTTTGGTTCTTTTTGTTTTTTGGGGGGGGCAGTAACTACGCTTTCTGAATAAAATAGATGTTTTCATCATTTTTGCCCATTCTTCCTCTTTTTTCCTTCCCTGACTCCCTCCTCAGTGCTAACACGGTCATTTGCTGGATTATCTGTGTTTTATGACCTGGACTCTGCCCCGGCCCAGTGATGGGCAGCTGTGAGGCCGAGGCAAACCATGAGTTAGTCTTAACGTGGGCGGCCACCTCCCACCTCCTGGGAGCCCACCTCCTCCCCTGTTGTGGCACTGAGTGCCCAGCCAGGGCACTGTGGGGCTCGGCTAGAGAGTGTGGCTTGGGTTGGAGCCTGGAGTTTGGAGGCATGTGAGGTGCAGGCAGGCGCTGAGGGAGCTGAGGTGAGGTGAGGTGACAGAGGGCCTCACCCCCCTGCACAGAGCGGACTTGCCAGGAAGTGGGAACATGTCATTTCTCAGACAATTCCTAAACTATTTTGTGGCATCCCAAGCTGTACCTTCCTTGAAAGCAGGAAACTGAAATTTCGTAAATCTGGATGGTTAGTCAAAGGGAGATGTGGGGCCTGGTTGACTTACTCCCCCAGTAAGAGTGTTTTTCTCCATGTAAGGAGTGGATTGCGCTGTATACTTCAGTGGCTGAAATCATTTGTTGGTTATCGTGTTACCTCATTGGATATTATCAGTAGCAGCTCTTCATTTACAAAAATCTGTAGTGATATTCCCAGAGAGTATATTATCTTGTGACTAATATTTTGTTTTGTTCTGTTTTCTCTTTTTGTAAACTTTCACTGCAGCATTACGTTGATTTGTGTTCTGTGTCTGTTTTGGCTCAGTTTCCTTACCTCTCCATTTGAATATCTTTGTTTTCTTCACCCCATACTCCAGATTTCATTAGACCAAACCAACATTTGTTTTGCAAATCCCATATCTGGATCCACACGTGTAAAAGCTGTGAATGTACAAACCCGTATTGTCTCCTGTGAGACATGCCTTGTCAGGACAGCTGGCCATGTGTCGCATGCATCTCTGCTGTCCTTAATATGAAGCGAGGTTCATATTACACCCCTCTTCTAGTTTCCAGTTAACTGATGGCACAAGTAATCTGCAAACACATCGTGTTTGCTAATTACTGAAACTTGAATTCAGCAGCCCCTCCTTCAAATTCCTTACCTGTCAAACCCCTGTACACCCTGATTCTAGCCGTAAATGGCATCTCATGGCTTGTGAGGCCACAGATCTTCTGTACTCTGCACTAATCATTGGGGAAATGGATGGCACAGAAAATGGTGAGCTTGTCCCCCCTCTTCCCTGTCTGGTCAGTGCACCCCCGGTTCCTTTCCTTTTCTTTCTTTTAACCCCATAAACACAGGCGAGCCATTTTTAGTATCCTGTTTGGTTTCCTGATTATTTGAGGATCACTCATTAGACCCTAAGCCTTTCATTCTTGCGTTGATCAGATTCTGTGTTTTTTCCTCCTCAGCCACTTGCCTGTAGCTGGCAGTTGCAAAAATGACAGTTAGCAACCTCCCGCGCCCAGTCACCTCTTTGAAAAACATTATGATGTTACATGACTGAGGATTAAAAACAGACTTTGTCTGCTTACCACATGTATCCCAGACAGGTTTTATTTAGTATTTCATGTCAGAATATTGTAAATTTAAAAGGATGACTTTAAATAAATGCAAACAAAGACAAACTTGTGGTCTTTTTGTCTGGAATTACTTTGAAAAAGAGATTGAGCTTGCAGGAGAATTTGCTGTCTGTCCAGTGACTAACATGAGGCATTCCCCTCCCCCTTCTTTTTCTCTTCACTTCTTCCGCAGGCCTCGTCTCGGCTATTAGTCCGCCCCACCAGCTCCGAAACTCCGAGCGCAGCCGAGCTTGTGAGTGCAATTGAAGAACTCGTGAAAAGCAAGATGGTAAGGCTTCCCAGAGAAAGTCTGAGGTTCGGAAGCTGTGGTAACGGCTGCTTGCAGATGGATGTGCCCCTGTTCATGTCATGCTCCAATCTGCAGAATGTGCCTGTGGCAGGTTACACAGGTGGAGTCCCCAAGACCACCCTCATTCCTGACCAGCTGCACGTTTGGGGGTACCCAGCATCACCCTCAGGTTCAAGAATTCGCTTGAAGGACTCACAGAACTCAGAAAAGGTGTGATACCCCTAGTTGTGGTTTCTACTGTGAAAGGGCAGATTAAAATCAGCCAGGAAAGAGGTGCGTGGGGCAGGGTGCAGGGAGGGCTCCAGGGTCAAGCTTCCAGCTGTCCTCTCCCAGTGGAGTCATGCAGAGCACTGACTTCTCCTGACCATGATGTGTGACATTGTTGTGCATCACATATGTAGAGTCTGGCCAACAGGGGACACTAACCTGCGCCTCGGTGTTCAGAGCTTTTATTTGAGCTCAGTCACATTCACAAGATTGCCTGCTGGCATGGCTCCCCTTTGTCTCCTGCCCCTCCAGAAATCAAGATACCACGTGGCCCAAAGCCCCCACCAGGAGTCACACTGTCGGCATGGACTGTCTGTCTTGGCCCAAGGCGCCTAGGTAAATAGACATGCCTATCAGGCAGGACATCCAGGGGGGTCAGAGGCACCTTCCAGGAACCAGGATTAATCCGTTCCTGCATCTACATTGACTGCAATGCTAGCACCATTTTAGCAGGTGTGGTCAGTTCTGCTCATGTCCACAGGGTTGCCCACGGTCAGTGGCACACACCCATAGCTTGATAGTTCCTTTCGAGGTCTCTGAGATCTTTCGTTTGGATTTGCAGTATATAAGAGAGAAGAGCTTGCACTGTTACGTGAGGGCTTTCTTTTCTTAGTGACCTCTGTATTTCCAGTTGGTCAACATGGATTCATTTAATAAAAGCTCCAAAATCAAAATACTGATTTGAAGTTAGATAGGTGTACATTGCTTCTAACTGATTCAAATCAATTAATTTCTGTGTTTCTTCAGTTTTCCTAACTGTGAGATGGGAAAACCATTAATGGTAACAACCCTTACATTTGTTGTATATCTTACAACTCCCATGAAGTTACTTAACATCTTTTAAAAGTCACCCCTCCGAAAATAAAAATCCTCCAGCCTCTCCCACCAGTCCCTCTTCCAGAGGTAACCACTGTGATCAGTTTGGTTTGTTTCCCTCCAGACATTTTCTTTGCAGGTACAAACATATATGGGGAGGGGAGAGTGCTTGTCCATGCTCTGTTTTTCAAAATGGATTCATTCCGTTTTTAAGATTCTAAGACTTAATAAATCTTGAGGAGCTTCTCACATCAGTACATAAGGTTTCCCTCATTCCTTGTAATAGCTGTACAATATTCCATAGCGTGGATGCAGTGATAATCTACTGAGGGATTACTCTATACCAGGCACTATTCTATGCCTATATTAACTTATCAGGAGCCCAACGAAGTAAGTACACATTACTGTCATTTTATTTTACAGATGACAGAACTGAAGCTACAGAGTTTAAAAACTTAACCAGCCAGTAAGGGGCAGAGACCTGATTATACTATATAATTTATTTAAAAAAATAAAATAAAATTGTGTTCAGTTTTGCACTATTGTAAACCCCCATGTTGGTTGTATGTGTGTGGTTAGATCTGTAGAGTAAATTTCTAGGACTGGAATTGCCAGATCAAAGAGTATCTTTTTCAAGTTAGAAATTTATCTTCCTTCCAATAAGCATTAACTGGATAACGTTGTATCATCCCCATTTCTTCTACCCCTGGACAGATTCTGATTAATCATCTGATCTTTTTTTTTTTTTTAATCATCTGATCATTCTACCCATCAGAGACAGCAAGAGAAACTGTCAGCCTGTCTGTCTGTGCGTACCACTGACCCTGGACACACGAGAGAGACTGGAATTGACCACATTTGCTCTGAAACTGTGGTTGACTCAGCCAAATAGGAGTTGTATCAGGAAAAATTCAGACTGTTCCACTCTGCCATAACTGGAATTTCTTCCCAGGTAGTCATGCTCTGAAAGTGGCACGATGGGCTTGGAAGTTAGACAGGAAAGTTGCTAATACTTGGTAGAAAACCTAAGAACCTGACTCCACTGGTCGAGAGTTTGGGATCATTTCAGTTTGAACTAAGCTGAACCACATCCTGGCTGTCTCTTTCAGACTACTTGATTGGTGGTCTAAACAAAGGATACTTAAATTGTACGCTGCGAGCTTTCAGGCATCCTTAAACATTTTAAAAACAGTCATTTATACTCCTCAATTATATGATCATTAAAATCATTCTGTCTAATAATTGAAATAGTTTTCCCAAGCAAGGTTATGAGGTGCCCTTTGTCAGCCTGCTCGTCATCATTCTGCCAGTGTTGGAATTGCGTTCCATTCAGAGTGGGCTGAGATTCATTTGTCATTAAATCACATGGACTTGAAATGGAGAGGCATTCTAGGACATGGTTTCTTTAGCTCTTACTGCTTCATTCCTTCCTTTCAGTTCCAAGGCGTTAAACTTTACCAGTTGAAACTCAGTTCTTTCTGCTCAGGTTTCTCCTTCAGTTAACAGGCATAAAGCTCTTGGCATCGTGGAAAGGGCATAGGTTTCAGAGTCAGATACACTCGTGTTCAAACGCTGCTGCTTACACTCGGGCTCTCCGAGCCTGTGTCCTTCAGCTGTAAACTCGGCATAAGGACTATTTGCTAAGCTCCCAGCAAGGTTCCATCCACGTGGGCAGTCACTAGTGCTTGCGTATTTGTGCTGTTGGAGGACCGTGTTTATGTTCTTCATGCCGGACTCATCCCATCCTCATTGTCTGTGGAATGTAATCTAGATTCTGCCCTCTTTTTCTGGCTCAAGGGAAACGTTGCTCTGTGTTGATTTCCTGTCACTAATGCTCTGAGGTCAGAGGAGAACTGCTGTTTGTCAGTGAAAACTCTGAATCATTTTACTCTCTTTTCACCTGTCCTGCACATGTGACCCCAAGTTCCTCCTGCACGTTTACCATGTGCTGTAGGTCCCTGGTCATCTGCATTCGTTTTCTTGTGGGTGACCTCTCAGACTCTAGGGCCTTCATAGTAGAATTCGTACACTGAGTTGGTTGTCCTTCAAAAGCTACATACTAACTTACTGGCCTGGGAAGAAGTTGTTCAACTGTTACATAGTATGATATTTGGGGAACTGAACCTCCTAACCCTAAAACCTGCAGAGTCCATCTGAAAAATAAAACCACCCTGGGAACTAGTTCCTGGGGTTCACTCTTCTCCCTTACCACCACACCCCGGGTCCAAGCGCTGTGGGAAACATGGTGCGTCTTTCCCGAGCGCTGGCAGCCCACAGCCACAGTGACCGTTTGCTCTTGACTTTGGGGTTTTCTCTGCTTCGTTGATCTAAATAGAAAGGGAGACATGAGAAAAAACGAATAAACATCTACCTCAACATACTAGAAAAACAACAGAAATAATGAGTTGAGAAATAGAAAAACAGAATAATAAATAAAACCAAAAATTTGTTCTTTGAATAAGTAATAAACATCAGGTAATCTCAAGAAAATAGAAAGGGAAGCACAATTTCACTAAACAAGGAGTTATATGGGAGGGGCAAACTAAAGAAGTTAAAAATAATCATAACACTTTTTTTGAGGTCTTTGAAAGTAAATTGGAGAACCTGGATGAAACGGGCAGTTTCCTAAGAAAATACAGTTTACCAAAACTAACCTTAGAAGAGATGGATTATCTGTGCAGATTCCTCATCCAAGGAATAGAGCAAGTTGACAAGAACCTGCCCACAGAACACCACCAAAGCCACAGGACTTCACAAGTAATTCACCCGAATCTGTGAAGTCCCAGGAATTCTCATTCCACGAGGCTTGTGCGGTCCGCGCCTCCCGTCCACACCCTTGGCGGTCCAGACAGCCATCCCACCAGCTGACACCAACGAAGTCCACTGCTTGGCCTCCTTGCTCGCTGCTCTGTGTGAAGGGACATCTGGAGACATCTTTATTTTCTTTCTTTTTTTATCACCCTTGAAATGAACAGAACTGAGTCTAATGAGCATCAGTTGCTTCCTCACAAATCTAGACCCAAGACAGTGCAGAGCATCCTCCCCTCCTCCTCCGGACCCCAGTCTCCCGTCGAAGAGCTCCGTGATCCACGAGCACCAAGCAAGCCCATGCGGCTTCCTGCAAAGTGTTTGCTTCCAGTAAAGGCCAATAGCTAATTATTTCAAAATAAGAGTGCTATTTTCTCATCAAACCCCGTTCCCTGACTGTCTTTCACAAATAAGTGCAGCAGTTGGTGTGTTTCCATGCTCCATGGGTTTGGTGAACAAAACTACATGCACAGACTTTGTGTCCTCAAAGCTGTGCTTAGTGACGACGTCAGCATTGGTCCATGCTCTTTAAGGGGAAACAATTGGACAAGCATTAGAGGTTTTGATTTGATGTGAAATATTAAGTGTTCTTGCAGTTTGTATTGAGCTTTTTGTTTGAAGATAAGTTAATCACATTTTCCCAGTTCCCGTCCAGATAAATACTTCTTGATCATACCTGTCATCCAGCTGGGTGTTTTGAAAATTTTGAAAGAACTATAACCCATACCCCTTGGAGCTTTGGGAATTCAGGTTAAGAAACACAGTTAATATGTACCAACTAGAAAGTAAGCAGTCGCTAATCATTGTCACATTAGTCCAGGGACAGAAGTCAGTATTCATCTTAGATGTGTTGAACACCTGCAAAGCTTCATTCCAGGGTCTGCAGGGAATACAACACTGAAGACAGTCACTCATGGAAACTCAACTCCAGTGGAGGAGAGGGAATTTAGGATATGTCACCGAGGCAGCATGACAAGTGCTTCCTACCGAAGAGAGGAAGGACGTTGCAAGTATCCAGAGAGAGAGCTCCATTCAGCTGGGCAATGTGTGTGTACTGAGGGAGGAGTCAAGGCTTCACGGGTAATCAAGAATAGTCCCCACCCTTTTTAAACTAAAATAGAGATCGCTGACATTGCTGCGTAGCCCACCAGCAGGGGATACAGGTGATGTGCCCGGGGTAGGCTGGCCTGATGGAGGGGGTTCCACACGCTTCTGAAACGGCCCTGCTGTCATACGGCAGGAATATAACTGCGAAAAGATGGCTACGTGGGGAATGCCTTAGACACCCAGAAATGGGGGCGGCGCTGTGATGGAGACAAGTTGGGTTATTTCTAACTATCTGGTGACAAGGAGTAGACTTTATTAATGCGTATAAATGCACTGTCCTTTTTGGTCTAACGTACCTCGTTTATCAAGCTACTCTTGCTCAATATTTGTGTTAATAGTGGAGGTTTTTGTTACGAATACCGTGTGACATCACAAACATAGATCTTCTGATTTTACCATCAGGACTTCTGTCCTTTCTGACTTACCTACGTTTTCTAATCCTAATTCCAGCCTCCTGGACTGTAGGCGGGAAACGTGACTGGTGGTCTGGTTTTCTTTCAGGCACTGGAGGACCGCCCCAGCTCGCTCCTTGTTGACCAGGGAGACAGTAGCAGCCCCTCCTTCAACCCTTCGGACAACTCCCTCCTGTCCTCCTCGTCACCCATTGATGAGATGGAAGAGAGGAAGTCCAGCTCTCTAAAGAGACGGCAGTAAGAGACGTTTCCATGTCAGCACTGGCCAGCTTTCCTCCTGTCTCTGTCACCTTCACAGATGTGACAGGGGTCCGTCTCTGGATGCGCGCAACGAGTAGCCCCAGGGTTGCTCCTGGAGTAGTTGCATATGTCTTTGAGAATCTCTCAGAGCCTCAGAAGGGTGCAGGGAGCCATAGCTGCACAGTTTGTTTTTTTTAAGAGTTTGGAAATTGTTTGTTTATTTATTTATTTAATTTATTTTGAGTAAGCTCTACACCTGAGCGTGAGGCTCAAACTCATGACCCCAAGATCAAGAGGGCCTGCTCTGTATTGACTGAGCCAGCCAAGCGCTCCCCCATAGCTGCAGTTTTTGTTATTTGTGTGTTCTACTTTATTTATAAATAAGAATGATACAAGAATATCTTCTGTCACTTCTACTGAGAAACTCCTGTGCTTTCTATTATATACGGACTTGTGAAGGAAAGAAGGCAAAATCAGATACAGTCCCGAAAACTTGAATATTTTTTTTAACATAACCTTAGTGATAGTGTTTCTCAGTTCCAGTGAAGCCACTTACGGTGAAAAAAGAGAACCCTGGGAAATATTACAAAAGGTTTTAACCTTGCCTTTGGAGAAGAGGAAATTCTTGTGTGTAGGGAGACTCGGTTTTACTGAGTGCTCTACCCCGACACTCGGGATCCTAGGATGATGGCAGGCTCACGGAGAGGCCCGGCCAGTGTTGGCTGAATTGGATGGATGCGCAGACCAACAGACCTTTTCAGGCCAGCTGAGGTGGTTTGCTGTTCTGATCAACTGATTGTCTTCTCTTATCAGAGAGGCCTTGCAGACAGTTATGAGCCTTCGGAAACACTTCTGGATGAGTGATCAGACCCGAAGCTTTAAACATCTGAGTTACAGTTTCTTCTCGTAGGTCCAGTGAAGCTTAAAATGACTTAATCATTTAAAAACAGAACAAAACAAACTTGCTCCTTTTACTGTTATGCCTTTATAACAGAGTTGTGTCCCAGCCTCTCTTGATTGTCCACATGTGTGACCACAGTCTACAGCTCTTGTGGGTTACGCACATGAACCCGTGAGTGATCTGGGGCACTCGGGAATTGGAGACCCAGTTGTGCAGGTGTGATATGTTCCAGTACAGTCCCAGTGGGAGCCTCACCTGACAAAAGCAAAGTGCTAAAGAATTCATTCAGAAAATGAAAAGCGTTTGGATTGTAAACACTCGTTTTTCCCTCTCTTTCCAGCTATGTTTTGCAAGAACTAGTGGAGACAGAGCGTGACTACGTGCGGGACCTTGGCTGTGTGGTTGAGGTATATGTTTTCAGAGATTTAATAACCTGTATCAGCCCCAAGAGTTGTGAAGGGAGTATCATGTTTGACAGTTCAACACTGATAACTTCTCAAAAGCTTTAAAAACATTTTGACGTTCCCCCCCTCCCCGAAAGAAAACCAAGTTTCAGGAAAATGAAATTTAGCCAATTATCTTCATCTATATTCACTTTTAACTGCTTCTTTTTCACGTGGTATATCTTTGACATGATCACTTTTTTTTTACAATTAAGTTTTTAAATTATCATATCCAGCCATTGTATTTATGACATGGGAATCCTGCCTTTGATTATTTACAAACATGGATATCATCGCAGAAATGAGAACATCGTTGGTTGAAGAAGAAGTCAGTGTGGCCAACTTTGGCTTCAGTTCCATCCTGAATCCACCTGGGTTCAGAGCTGGTCTGTGCCAAAGCAGGCCATTTGCTTATACTTTCCACAGAACAAATACAT
Source organism: Zalophus californianus (assembly GCF_009762305.2). Lineage (NCBI taxonomy): Eukaryota > Metazoa > Chordata > Mammalia > Carnivora > Otariidae > Zalophus > Zalophus californianus. The sequence continues at coordinate 142,610,921 of NC_045599.1, read as the reverse complement.
CACCATCTTCATGGCCCTGAGGTTGCTGCACACAGTGTAGCAGCCATAATAGAACCATGGCCTTTCATACTGCATCAAGGGCCCTCTCCAGGCTTTTCCCTGGCATTAAAGCTCAGGGCATAATCATATTTATAAACTCATCAAAAAGCTGTTTTTATACGGTATATCTGTATATACAGTATATACGAATACAGTTTTACCACTTATTCTTTCGGCTTCACAGATTTATCTAGGACAGTACTTTTGGGGTGTTCATTCCATTAAAAGTAACAGCTTTCACAGTTAATCGTGTAACAAGATTTAGCATGCTTGATGCCTCTGCAATTTAAGTAACTTGAATTACTTAAGAGATAAGTGTATAGGCTGAATCCCACTCAAGATAAGTTGTAAATGACATTTTAGCAACACATTTAATCAACTGTTATTAAAAAATCAATTTGTGGAAAGAATATTATTAAATTCTTATTTAACAAATTATGTAAATAATCCAAAAAGAAAAGGAAATCTGTTTATGTTCTTATGCTAAGAACAGAGAAAATATATTTCTGGCCAAATAGTTAATGTTTACAAGCTGCTAAGATGATTTGTTTTATGAAACCATTTACATTTAAATGTCTTCAGTTCCTTCAGTTCCTTCAGATCCTTCAGATCCTTTGGATCTACGAATGCCACCAGCTCAAGGAGAGAAAATCATGGCAGTGTGTGTGACCATACAGTCCAAGTGCCAGTGCAGGACTCTTTCCTACGGGGCTTTTTATCTGTTTTTAAAGAAATACTGGGTTATGAGACAGCACATGTGTCTGTTTTGTTCTTTATGACTGTTAGTCCGTAAGTCATTACTTGATCCACTTATGTCAGTGAAGCAAACTTATGCTTAAATATTCAATTATAGGGCTACATGGCTCTTATGAAAGAAGATGGTGTTCCCGACGACATGAAAGGAAAGGACAAGATTGTATTTGGCAACATCCATCAGATTTATGACTGGCACAGAGAGTACGTAAGACACTTGCCATGCATGACAGTGTGCACAGCATCATCACTTGCTAAATTGCATTGTGTCAGGCAAATGGGAAAGGAAGTGCAGTGGTTCATCTCCTTTTATTACCTGTGTGGCCTCCCAGAGGTAGCTGGTACAGAGGAAGTACTGATCAGAGCACCTGGGTGGCTCAGTTGGCTAAACGTCTGACTCTTGATTTCAGCTCAGGTCATGATCTCAGGGTCCTGGGATCAAGCCCCACATCAGGCTCCATGCTCAGAGCAGTCTGCTTGAAATTCTCTCTCCCTCTGCCCCTCCCCCTGCTGGTGTACTCTCTCTAAAATAAATAAGTCTTTCAGGGAGTTTTGTGGTAGCATGTCATGGCAGTGGGAAGAGTCTCTTCTGCTTGCTGGTGCATCCAGGGGGCACCCGTGGGTGGGGGTGGCTGGACACACCAGCGCCAAGCCTGACTGCCTGGGTTCAGAGCCCAGTGCTGGCCTTGAGCCATTTGCTTCCCTTCTCTGTGCCTCCGTTCTCCATCTATGCAGTGTGGTTCAGAGTCTTACCCAACCCCCTCATGGGGTTTTTCGTGAAGGGAGACTGAGTTAATGCATGCAAAGCACTTAGAACACCCATCTATGTAGAGTAAGCCTCAGTAAATGTTTCTAAATTAGAATTGCAGCCACCTCTTGAATCTATACAGTTAACTATTAGAGAGTTTTGAAGATACTGTTTTTTCTAACAATTTTAATGGAAACGGTAGACAGGACTGCACATGAAAATCACATTTGACCGCAGCACCTTGTCACACCCATCCTAACCAGGAGAAGCTTCACGTGGGGGCTGGTGCTACAGCACATCAGCCCCTTCAGGTCACCTTACTCCAAATTTTAAAAAATCTGTAATCATCTGCGGATTGCTTAATGCCAGCCACTGATATTGTCGTGGAGTATTCCAGCGGCCCTATGCTGTTCCTGTGATCTGTACAGGGCGCCTACTTTACTGTCTTTACGTGCCTTGCTGTCCCCATGGCCTGGAGTATGCTCCCGTCCCCTTCAAAGCCCAGGTCAAATGATCACTCTCCATTAGGCCTCATCACTCCGATCAGATGTGCTCCGTCCTCCTTGCAGGTAGCATATGTAAATGTGCTTTTGAAACTATGAAGTACTGTGCAGATATGAGGGGTTATCAGGGGGTGTATATAGTAGTGTTTTCTTATTTCTAAATTTATCTCTCCTGATAGAATGTAAAACCCTTGAACCCAGGTACAGGGTCATCATTTTCATATCCCCCTTCATGTCTAATTCAGTCAGACTCGTAGATAAATGAAGGGCCAACTTCAGACACAGCCTGACTGATAGCTCTATTGATTGTAGACTAATTTGTGAACCTAATTTTAGAAAGGGATATTTGGTGCTCCTCTGTAGTCTGCCACCCCTGAGTCCGGTTGTGAAGCCAGGATGGGAAGAGAAGACAGCACACAGTGTTCCTGGGTTGACCAGACAGAGAAGTTGTACCTGGAGGTGGGGCCCGCCACAGTGTGTGCAGAGCTGTAATAAAACCCCAGGTGCTAGAAAATTCAACATAGCCTTAATGAATATGCTGGTTTGTGGGTTAATAAAATACCAGACATAAATATCAATGTAGCTAAGTGATAGCTGAGGTGGGCATGCGTCTTCAAGACTGCAGCCCAGAGGAGATACAGAGCAGTTGTCCCACAGCCCTCGTGTTGCTGTGGTTCTACCGGATTTCTGTCTCGATGGGAACTGATATGCATAACCTAGAGGTTACTTTGGATAATATTTGGGAAAATGTTACAAAACTAGCACAGGTAATATATTCAGTATTTTATATCGATTATTATCCAATTTGAGCCTCTTAAAAATTACCATAAAATATACGAAACTCTAGTTTTCAGAAATAAAAATGACCGGTCATGTTGAAACTTTTATTTTTTCTCTGTATTCAGTCGTCATATGTTACTGCTTGTGTCCTTAAGAAAAATGAGACAAAAATGTTGATTGTCCAAGAGAAGGAAAGGTCGCCAGTCAAGGGATGGTCTCATTCTGCCTTGTCTTTTTCACCTGTGTATCTCTCTTGGTTCCTGTCCTAACAAAATGTTTTCTGTGAACATTGTATTTCTTAAGTATATACTTGACACTTTCCAATTGCTCATGTCACAGCAGACTATTTTGACAAAAATCAGAAGGCCAAATTGGAAACGGCTCTAACATTTCTCTTCTCGTTTCAGCTTTTTTTTAGGAGAGTTGGAGAAGTGCCTTGAAGATCCGGAAAAACTAGGATCCCTTTTTGTTAAACATGTCAGTACAGTAACATTATTTATATTCTGTTCTGATATTATCATGTTTAGTGACTGGTTTTTCAGATTAAAGGAGAACTCACTGGTTGTTTATACAAGTGCTTATGTTAAGAATCAAACCAAACCGTGCAGTGTCAGCAAACTGGAATTAAACCACACTCTTGCACATGAATGATCGGCTTTCCCGGTCACCTAGCCCCCCCAGCTGTGGAGCTCAGCACGGTACAGAGTGGTCAGAAGGGGGACCAGAGGCAAACTTGAAGCAGGAACATTTGGGGATGTCTGTGGGCAGACAGTTCAGTGAAGATGGTGATGTACCTAAACATGCAGTAGGTTTAACGTCGTAGCCAAATACATGTGCGTATCTGAAATAAGTGTGTTAACATTAATGGGTTTTTTAGGGAAAATTCCTGCATTAAAAAAAAAAAAAACTAGTGATAAGAGTTTCTGCATTTTGGCAAATCTCTTTTAATGTCTGCCTTAATGGAACACATATGGATTTTTATATCGGCTTCTGCAATCATTCTGTTGTGGAATGGTTTTTTGGTTAAAATATATGAAAAAAAAAATCCATCCTCATATAGGTAGAGAGTTGGAAAAGAACAAGTATTTTAATACTCTTTTCAGGTAATTATGGGTAGCTTTCTGAGATACCACACCAGAACTTGACCATGTGACACTATCTTAAAGGTTAGCTGCCACATGGAATCTGGAAAGCTCTACAGTGGACTTGTGCCTTACTGTTTGACTGGAAGCATTAAGGCACCTCGCACCTGCAGGCGTCCACCCCTGCACCAGCTTGTGAAATAGTGCTTGGTCAGTTGGAAAATAACTGATTCCCCAGTTTAGACAGATCTTCCAGATGCTGAGACATTTTGTTACACATTATCAAAAAGTCGGATTTGTTAATATGGCCAGCCCTCTCTTTAGGCCAGTGTTTAGGTATTGTCAATTTCACAGTGGCAGATACCTTGTTTTCCAAAATTCTGATCTTTAACTTGAGAGCTCAGAGTTTCATTATCAACAGATACTGCCAGTTTGCCTTGAAACGACAGACTTTTTGTTCATGTTCAAGAAGATGTTTGTCAGATACCCAAGTATAAATGTAGTTTGTGTCCATCCTTCTTTCAAGTAAAAATGGCAGCCCACACAACCCAGCAATTTGGCCCACAGCTCAGTGTCACAAGTGCGCCTGCTTGAGACAACTGTCGTATGCCACAGAAGTGTTATGAGGACCTCTGTTTTGTCACAAGAATGTTAAAAAGACGTACACTCCGTGGCTGAGTTTTCATAAAATGGATTTTTATGACTGCATCCAGAACATTCTGAGGTGAAACTGGCAGTCTTCTGCAAATGTGCAGGGGTGAATATTTGCCAAGGTACCAGCTGGTTTTGCACATCCCTGAGATGGTAGCACAAAGAAAGGGGCAAATTATTTCTTAGCATTAGTCTGAAAATAGTTCTGACCCACTGGATCCCCTGGAAGGCCACAAGGACCCCCAGGGGTGGGTACACCACACTTAGGGGATCACCGGATGAAGGGATGGCTCACTAGGTACGTTTTCCCCTGCCCTCAGCACCTGCAGTCAAAGAGCTTTTTCTTCCCTGCTAAAGCCAGCAAGGCTTCCTAGAGCACTGGGCCATTTGGAGGGGTGGCAGTAATTCTCTGTTCAACGTGAAGAACCGTGTCCTCTCGTTGCCCCTGTATTTGCCAGGTGAAGTGAGGGGTTTGAAATACCTGAGGGGTCAAGGGGGAAAGACTGCCTTCGGAGCCACAAAGCAGAATGCTGACTTAGTCATGCAAATGGAATGTGCTCCCATGGGCCTAAACCAGTTTTGTTTGAAGAAAATTTCTTTTATGAATGTGCTGAAATGTGTATGTGCTCTTATATTCTAATTGAACTTCCGATTGTTTTAACCCCTCTGTTTGCCTTTTTCATTCCTAGGAGAGAAGGTTGCACATGTATATAGTTTATTGTCAAAATAAACCAAAGTCTGAGCACATTGTCTCAGAATACATTGATACCTTTTTTGAGGTAAGACCCAAGAAAGAAACAAAGTATTTCTGAATCTTTTGTTACGGTCCAAAACCTAAAATATCATGTTTCCCAGGAGCTAAGCAATCCTTTCCTATAAACCAGAGAAATGAGTATGAATTCAGTCTATGATTGTGTATCTGTTAACCTTCAGAAGACTGGGGTCATTGTTAAAATAAGGGGTTTTTAAAGCAGTTTTGAACTTAAGGCTCTTTACAGATTCAGAACAACTCATGATCTAAACTCTCAGCCTAAAAATAAAGCATGTGTTTATATGAATAAAAGAAAGCAAGTGAAAGAAGGTCTTTAAACAAGCAAAAGAAAAGGCTGTTTTGAAAAGCACGCTGAAAGGTCAGAAGAGGCTGTTCTGAGAAATGGCGGAGCCCTGGTGTTTGTGCAGCGAGGCCCCTTGCCCCACCCCACGCCTCTCCCACCTTCCGTGCCGGCTGCTTGGCATTTCTGACTGGCACAGGGCTCAGCAATTGTCCTCTGAAAGGCAGCACTTACAGATCTTTCTTTTCTCCCTTAAAACCGCAGGACTTAAAGCAGCGTCTGGGCCACAGGCTGCAGCTCACAGATCTGTTAATCAAACCAGTGCAGAGGATCATGAAGTACCAGCTGCTCCTGAAGGTGAGGGTTTGCTGGGTGCAGACTCGGGGTCGGCAGTTTGTTTGGTGAGAGGACTGGAGAGGTGAGGGGAAGGAAGGGTTGGGCAGGGGAGGGCAATCTTCCTGTAAAAAACCTAAAGCGGTCTTCTGATTTCTGATTTTAAATATTTCAGAGTAAATTTCTTAAAATCTAATAAGGCGCCTTGTACTGTTTTTCTCAATGTTTCGTTTACATCAAGTTCTGAATCAAAATGTCACTTGAACTTTTTTCCCCATCACAGATCTTTGAATGCTAATGGTTTTTCCTCGGCTCTCTCAGCCTTGCCAGTTTTCTCATCTTCCTGGGGTCCTGCGTGAAATTAAAATCTCAGAGCTCAGAAGCCCTTGATTGATTTAAATTCCTAAGCACAATTACAGGCAAAGTCACACAGTTGTCCCATGATGAGAGTGAATGTCGAAATATGTGGAGAGTGCTTCGGATATAAAACTTAGAAGCTGGGCATCCACAGAGCCCAGAGCTGTCTTGGGGTAAAAGACGAGCCGGTACCTGCTTAGATTTGGTTGACTTTGCTCTGCTGTAGCCCGAAATCCTTCCAAGGATATCTTTCCATCGTGTTACCGGGAGAAAGCAATGAGAACATACGGCCGAGATGCCTGGCCTGGCACCGGACACGTCACGAATGAGCAAAAAGGTTAGCTGCTGTTGTAGTCGTCACCCTTACCATGTCCTCTCTGTGCTCCTTGCAGGACTTCCTCAAGTATTCCAAAAAAGCTAGCCTGGATACGTCAGAATTAGAGGTACTTACATCCCCTGCTGGGCCCGCCCCGTGCTGCCGGGCTGCTCACTTAATCCTCCCCACCCCTGTCTCCAGTGTCCCCTGAGCAGCCTGCCCCCCCCCGGGGGGGGAACTGGGGGGAGGCGGGGGGGGGGAGCGGTGAACTGAGGGCGGCAGCTTTCCCGGGGAGCTGACCAGCGGCTCTGCTTTCTCTCCCACCGACAGAGAGCCGTGGAAGTCATGTGCATAGTCCCCAAGCGCTGCAACGACATGATGAATGTGGGGCGGCTGCAAGGATTTGATGTAATGCCGCAGCTCTTGAAACTCGCTCCTCCCGCTTCCCTCCTGCCCTTCGGCCTTCCATTACTTACCTCCACACGTAGAAAGCTGGTCCTTTTTGCCTACTTTCTGTCTCCTCTGTTCTTGAACCTGATTGGTATTTTCTTTCAACTTCTTTTGGTGCATTTGATTTGCTTTTGGAGGCCCTCCCTCTGCTCACAGCCCAGCGCCTGCCGGCAGAAACAGGCGGGACTCTACTCTGTCCCGTGGGCCCTGTGCTGCTGTAGCGGCAGAGCTGCCTTCCCTGGCAGGTGGTGGAAAGCGGGGGGCCCCTGCCCGTCCACCGTCCCTGGGAGCTTGACTGCAGGCTCACTGTGTTCATTGTTTGTCTGCCAAACGGTCCTATGAGTTGCCGGACTATTGATATTACATGTTATCCTCTTAGTATCTTAAAGATACTCAGAATTTGTACAAATTCAACTACTGAGTAAGGAAAGGGGGCACGTTTTTGCTTTTCTCGCCTACTCTTTTACTAGAGAATTAGGGTGTACAGTTCTTGGTGCTGTGGTTCTCAGGAAAGCACACACAGACTCTCCTGGACGGCTTCTGAAAACACGGGTCCCTGTGCATTTCTAATGGTCCTGCCAGGGCACCCGCCGCAGCTGGGCCCAGGGTCTGCGCCTCGAGAACCTGCTCCAGTGTGAACTACACGCTTTCAACCCATTTTGTCTTTGATTGTAACCGAGGCCAGAGACTTACACAGAGTTTGGCAAGAATTTTATCTAGATGGTTATCCCATCTGGGGCTAAGAACTCATTACAATAAATGAAATTTTTAAGCTCTATAAATTAATAGAAGAAAAACATATTCTGTGGGAACAAGGAAAAAATAAAAGAACAAAACAGATATTTTGACTTAGAATGAAATGTTCTCTCCTCTTCCTTTGCCCCCCCCCCCCCTTTTAGGGTAAAATTGTTGCCCAGGGCAAGCTGCTCTTGCAGGACACATTCTTGGTCACAGACCAAGACTCGGGACTTCTGCCTCGCTGTAAAGAGAGGCGGGTTTTCCTTTTTGAGCAGATCGTCATTTTCAGTGAACCACTTGATAAAAAAAAGGGCTTCTCGATGCCAGGATTCCTGTTTAAGAACAGCATCAAGGTAATGGTGTGTCTGTGCTAATGCACGTACCCGTCATGCGGATAAACTGTTTCCTTTTCAGCGATGACATGTCCTGATCCTTTGTTTATTAAATACTTAGAAAATTTCCTAAGATGTTTTAGAACTTTTAAAAGTTCACTCCATCCCTGTACTGCCTGCATTCTGAAGTGGCTGATATAAAAGTGGCTTGCACACATCTCTGTGTGACCGTGATGAGAAGGTTTTGTCTTTGTTAGTTTTTGTGTACCCCCTTTCCTAGGACCGCGTACAACTTTAAGGGCCACAGATTTGGATAACTGTCGTCAGACCAGAGCAGAAAGCTTTCCCGCTGTCTTATTCTCCTCCACTCAATGTGGACACACTGAGCGCTCGGTGCTTGGCATGGGGCCCCGGGGGTAGACCAGACACGCAGTCCGTGCCCTCGAATGGCTTGTTCTCTGATGGGAGAGAAACGCAAGTAACCAGACAAAATAATTGCAAATGGCCCTGAGTCCTGTAAATGGGACAAACCAGGGGCCAGATAGAAAAAAGCAGAGGAGGGGGCTTGAGGTCCCAGCGGAAGGTCCCTGGGAGATGCAGCTTGCCCACCTCTCCTCTCCGTCGCTGCTCCTCCCACCTCTGCGGCCATGCAGGCCCTGAGCTCGGAAGGGAGGTGTGCTTCCCTGTGTTAGGGCCTCCTGCCCTGGGCTACGAGGCTCCCTGTCAGGGACGGGGACGGGAACCCTCGTAGGCCCTCTGAGCCCGAAGGTCTCAGCACACGGTGGGGCACCGCACCGTCCTGCTCCCCGTCAGGCTTCTGTTGGCCACCTGCAGCAGCCTTCCTCCTTCCTCCCGCTCTGGGCCGGGGGAGGCTCTTCGGTGCAGCAGGACCTAGGGAGGCACTCAGGCTGGGCTCCGGGAAGCTGCAGGCCTCTCCTCTCTCCCGCCATCCTCCAGCCCTCCCCACCCCCGCAGGCCGTTGGAGGCCCCCAGGTTGTCACTGCGCCCACCATCCTCTGGATGTCTTACCCGTTCTTCCAGAAGCCTCCTGACAGACTTCTCCACTCCATTCCAGCAGCTTAGAAATTCGATGTTCTTGCTTCTGTAAAACTATCCCACGTGTGATATCACATATAACTTCATAACACATGTCCTATGAATAGTAAAGTTTTTTTAAATAGTCTCCTTTTATTCCTGGGGCAGGAAAGGGAGGGTTACACAAACACTGGCTCATCATAACGGAGTCTGAAATCCGGTAATTCCCAGGCCCATGTTTCTAGTTAATAGTCACATTATTAGTTAAATTCCTGGTAATCCCCTTGTCCCTGAGTTTAGAAAACCATTGAAAAGCTTCAAGATAATGATTTCCAAAGCAGTAAAAATTACAGCTCAAAACTGGTTGTTTCAACTTTGACGTGGGATGAACTTTACACTGCACCTGACCAGTGGGAATAAATGTGCTTTAGTTTTTATTGTCGTAAAATACACATAAATTCACTATCTCAACCATTTTTCCATGTGCAGCTCAGCAGCTTTAAGTACATTCACATTGTTGGGCAGCCATCACCACCCATCCACCTCCGGAACTCTCCTTACCTTGCAAAACCAAAATTTTGTGCTCTGGAAACAACCACTCCCCATCCCCCCTCCCACCAGCCCCTGGCACCCACCATTCCACTCTCTGGCTCTGTGAATATGACCACTCAAGGTACTTACTTCATCTACAAGAAAATCATAACAGTATTTGTCTTCTTGGGACTGTCTTATTTCACTGAGCATTACGTCCTTGAGGTTCATCCGTGCTGTGGCGTATGTCAGCCTATCTTTCCTTTCTAAGGCTGAGTAATACTCCATTACTCATTCCAGAGACCACATTTTCTTTATCCATCCATTAATCAGCTGACACTTGGGTTACTTTCACCTTTTGGCCGTTGTGAATAATGCTTTAATTTTTTTAAGGTGAGTTGCCTTTGCCTGGAGGAAAATGTGGAAAATGATCCGTGTAAATTTGCTCTGACATCGAGGACGGGGGGTGTAGTGGAGACCTTCATTTTGCATTCATCCAGTCCAAGTGTCCGGCAAACATGGATCCATGAAATCAACCAAATTTTAGAAAACCAGCGCAATTTTTTAAATGGTAATGTATGTTCTGTTACTGGGCGTGTGTTTTGCCTGAGGTACACGTTTCTGTTTCTCTTCTCTCTCCTGTTGCATCCTGCTCATTAATGATGAGACATATTTAGCACAGACTGTGTTTCAGGCTCTGTCCTAGTAAGCACTTGTGTATTACTTCAATTCCTTTTCACAACAACCCCTGGTGGCAAGGACCACTGTTAGCCCATTTTAAAGATGAGGAAGCTGAGGCACAGGGTGGATCAGTAAGTTACTTAAAGTCCCACAGATTCTTCCTGGAAGAGTCAAGGTTTCCAGCAGGCCGTCGCCCCCGGCACGTGTCCCACACGCTCTCTCCCACCACTTGTGACTTGGAGCCCTGTCCTGGGAAGGGAATGCTTGAGAAAAACCGAGGCAGCTGACAGAAGTGGCCACAAATACCGTAGACATTCTCCAGTGCACCTTTGAAATCCTCGTTCACTCGCGTTGCTCATCCATAGTCCTGCCTCCATCAGAAAACGCTTATATCTTTCCTTCCCAGCTTCCGTGACATGAGTGATGACAGGGAGCTGCAAAGCACCTTAGGGGCCATGTCTTCTTCACAAGGGGAGTGACCATACTGACTTTACGGTTTAGATAACTCCTTTGACTCATTATGTGGATGACCTAAAACTGCCTGCTTCCCTTTGTTGATGGCCAACTTTGACTCTGCTTCTAACTTGGCCATCATTGAAGAGCTCCGAGAATTCAGCCAGAAGCTAGATAACTCATTTAATGTCTTCCCTTTGTCCTTTTCTCCATGTCCATATTCTCTGTCTGTGCCCCAGTCCAATAGGATGTTGTCATTTCTTTGTCACCATAAAAGCACCTTCACACCTCGCATGGCACTCAAGAGCCAGGAACACAGGCATTCAGTGAAAAATCAAGGGCAAGGCATTTGGGGCCAAGGGGTGGTCAGCTGCCCGGGTGTTAAGCAAGACTGATCGTTTTTTACATCTTTTGTTGGAATTGGATACGTGGGGCTAGTAGGGGCGGGGGGACAGTCCTTGCGAATGTAGAAAAAAGTTTTGCTCCCATAACAGTGAGCCAGTGCAGGCCTCTTTAAGGGTCCTGTGCTGAAGTGATGCATTAAATGCCCATCCATAGCATGCAACTGTTGGGAAATCTCTTTACCATCTTTAAAATGAAATGAACTGCCTCCCAAACTGGAGGCCTGAATAGACCATGCTGTGAAACTTTACTAGACACCCTCAGTCTACACAAAGGACCGATTCCAGAGGATTGAGCACCATCAGGAATGGCATGGGAGCTCTGGGCATGTGACACCCTTCCCTCTTGCCCCTTGTTCCAGTAAGAGGCCATGGCCAGGACAGACTTCGTAAAATGTCATTTGGCTCCACAATGCTTGTTCACACCTGCCTGACGTCTCCCAGGCAGGAAGGGGTTCTGCCTAATTGTATTTCTCAAAGGTTTTAACACTTTAAAATGTTGTGATCCCATTTCCCTGTATCTTCTTTGGCATTTTTCCCTCGGTTTCTTGCAGATGACTACATACAAACTGTATTGTTGGAGTCGAGAGATAGGACAGCTACACACCCCGTCGGGGTCTTTGTGGAGCTCTTTACCTTCCCTCGCCTCTTGTGCCAAATCTGCACAGCAGAGCTGGTCCCCAACACTGCCTTCCTGCGAGCCTGCAGGGAAACCAAGGGATTCTTTAACTCCCAGCCAGGTTCTTCTTTGCCTGACTGCTCTGGGGTTGAAAGAAGACCTTTGTGGCAGCTGGACTGAGCTTTCCCACTCGGTGGGAGCCCTCTGCTGTCTGGGATTCTCCCACACGGGCAGTGAGCCTCTTCCCCTGAGCGGGGATGCAGAAGCTCTGCTTGCTGCTCGCAGGCCGGTGAAGGCCGCGCCACCCTCGTCCTCAGGCGCTCTTGTCCTTCCTCGGCCTTCTCTGCCCACCCCCCCCCCACCACCAGCCACTCACACAGGCACACCCCCGGGTCAGCTGTTCATCAACAGAAGAGTAGCTTTTAAGACCTTTGTCTTTTCCTCTACTGATGGATGGTGTCAATCTGCTGCTTCCAGGGTGGGTGGGAGCTTCGGGGTCGTGACGGTTCGAAGTGGCGTGGATGAGCCTCCACTTGACTGGGGAGGGGGAGCACAGGATGTCCTTTTGATGCCTTCCTGTGCCTTTCTCCTTTGCCTGGTGAGGCTATTTTTTCTTGGTTCCCTGACAGGGCCTCCTCTCTGTCTCCCTTGTTTACAGCCTTGACATCACCCATCGAGTATCAGAGGAACCACAGCGGGGGCGGCGGCGGCGGCGGCGGGGGCAGCGGCGGGGGCGGCGCGCCCAGCAGCGGAGGCGGCAACCCCAGCGGCGGCCCCGGCAGCTGTAGCGGCCTCCCCAGCTCGAGCAGAAGCAGACCCTCCCGGATCCCGCAGCCTGTCAGACACCACTCCCCCGTGCTGGTCTCCTCTGCAGCCTCGAGCCAGGCAGAGGCAGACAAGATGTCAGGTATGTCCGCTCCCGGCCCTGCACCGCCCCTTCCCGGCAGCAGCCCCGCCCCGGAGGCCGGCCCCGGCCAGCCTGGCAGGCGCGCCCCGGGAGAGCCCGAAGGCCCCGAGCAAGACGCGGAGCGCATCCCCAAGATGAAGGTCATTGAGAGCCCCAGGAAGTCCTCGGGGAGTACCGCAGCAGGCGCCGGCCGCGATGCGGACGCCAAGGAGGCGCGGGCCAACCCGGAGGACAGCCGCTCGCGGAGCAGCCTGGGCTCTCTGCCCCTGGGAAAGCCCAGGCCCGGGGCCGTCTCGCCTCTGAACTCTCCTGTGGCCAGCGCGTTCCCTTCTCCAATCGGCAAGGAGCCCTTTCCCCCCAGCAGCCCCCTGCAGAAGGGGGGCTCCTTCTGGAGCTCCATCCCTGCCTCCCCCGCCAGCCGGCCGGGCTCCTTCACCTTCCCGGGGGACAGTGACTCCCTCCAGCGGCAGGCGCAGCGCCACGCGGCCCCCGGCAAGGACACGGACCGCATGAGCACGTGCTCCTCGGCCAGCGAGCAGTCCGTGCAGTCCACCCAGAGCAACGGGGTAAGAACGCCCGGCAGCCTGCGCCCGCCTGCCCCACTGCCTCTGTCCCGCCAGCTCTTCTAAACCTCCCCGTGGCCGCCGCCCTCCTACTAACTCCTGGCCCTCCGGCCGGCCGGCGCCGCCTGCAGTGGTCAGCTCTCCGGCCCGGAGCCCGCGGACCGGGCGCCTTCTAACCCCTCCTGCCGCGGGGACAGCGCTGCTCTCGTCTCTACTAACTCGCTCCTTGCTTTGTGTGTGTCTCCTTAATCCGGGAAGCCAGATCGTTAACCTTCCGAATGCAGCGCCCGTGCGTCTTTTACACTCTCTGACCTGCAGAGTATCTTGGAACTTCCTTTTTACCCCTGCCTTCCTCACACACGTTTTTTTAGAGGGGTCAGTGTCCCTGCTGTTTGCCTCCTATTTAAGTTGGAATCTGTACATTTTAAGCTTTTTGCTCATCGCTTGGTTGTGCTCTTTTATGCCTTAAATTATCTTTGCAGCATTTTTGACTCATCTGCTGGGGAAAAAAAAAAAAATCCCTCAAGAAAACTTCCAACAGCAACTCACAGCAAACTAAGCAGACAAAAAGGGGGGAAAGGAATCTCTCCAGTGGAAATACTTGCTTCCCCCCAAGTTTCACTCTGGAAGAGACTGCTGTAGGGCCTGTGGAGCCCGGGCTCCTGCCGGCGGCCGGGAGCATCCTGCCTTCTGTCCAGCAGGGGGCGCGCTGCAGGCGCTTCGGGCTTCCTCGCCCTCTTGCCCGTCACCTCTGTTGTGTCCTCAAGCAGAAAGGTTGCTGGGGTGGGTTTCTCCCCCATTTTGTGGCTTCCTCACTATCCTACCCAGCTGTTCTCCCACACGGCAGATGGCCTGACCTTTAACACTTTTCCTAAAGGCATGCGTGAGGGAATAGAACTGTTCTAACGAGTGTATGTTTGATCGCTTTATAAATTTTTAAATACATTTCCCTAAAAGGGTCTGTGTCTCTCTTTATGAAAACAAATCTGGCTTTTGCATGTCTCTCTTCTTTTTTCTGGACTTCTGTTAATGCCTTGTTTGAGTTGATGTGGCCTTCTCTTTTCTTCCTATTTGTTACGTCTTTTGTTAAACTCGATCTTTATATTTAATTGAGGAAGAAATTAGGAAATGGGTCTTGGTACCTTTATTTGCCTTTGACTCTTACTTGCAAAAATAAGTGGTCAGGGCAGGCGTCCTCTGCAGTGGCTGCGACCAGTGTCCTCCTCTTTGTGGGTGCCTTACAGTGGCCTGCAGAGCAGCCTGCCCCCGCCCTTGGGTCTGAAATGCTAGGAATGCAGGTGAGCAACTTCAGCCAGAGGAAAAGACGCAGAGCGCTCCAGGGATGCCATGCCTGCCCACATCTGGTTGAATGCTCAGGAGGCGGGTGTGGCCTTACAGCTGAGACCCCTGTGAATTAGGGAATTGGGCCCGGGAGCAGCTCCTGAGCTCATCCTCACCTGGACACCCCCCCCTTACGCAGACGAGGAGCGCTCAGAGTCTGTGCTTCAGAACCAACCTCAGCTGTTCCAAAGCAGGCGCCTGTGCCGGTCCCTGGGCCGCCCGGGAGCGCACACACGTAACCGCCGCCACCTCCCTCCCAGGATGTCCTGAGACAGAGGCACAGTCGCGTGTGTTGTATGTTCCGGCTTGAGGCCGCAACAAAAGTTGCCTCTCACTTTTTCTTAGGTGGTAGGTAACCTGGAAAGGGAAATTGCCAATGTTTTAGATGAGTCAGAGTGCCTTACAGAAATGCCCTGGAAGGCTGGGAAGATCACTAGAGGCCTAAATGGGGATGTGAACGTGTCCTCTAGGACTCTTAAGTGCTCTGGTTAAAAGGAACTGTCGCCCTGCCCCATTTCTACCCATTTGGGCCATCTTACCTTCCTGGTGGGTCAGCAGTGGCCACCTTCCTCCTTGACTACTTCCACGGAGCTGTCTGCAGTCACAGCCAAGCAGCTGTGCCTAACCCATGACCCTTCTTCCTCCTTTCATGGGCACCTTCTGGAAAGTTCTGCTGAGAGCAGGAATGCAGTGGATGTGGATGTGGACCAACCCAGATGGTGACTGTACCAGCCTCCAAATGTGGACGCACAATCTGTCTGCACCTGCCACCTGGCAGCAATAGAAGTGCAACCCTGCTTTAGTCTCCGAGGCCAGGTGGCCCGTGTGCGTGCCCAACCCCTCTTTCTGTAAGGAGGTGATGGTTGTGCCAGCCGGGAAGGCAGCTTCGAGCACTAAGTGAGATGGATTTTAAATGCCTGATACTTAGCCTGGTGCATAGGGAGTGTTCAGAAAATACTCATAGCAATTTCTGTGGCAAAATCATGAGACGAGCTTGGGATGCTCTGGCCAAAAGCAGCTGTGCTGCATAAGTTGCTTTTTGTTTGCATTTCCTACCAGATTTGGCTTTGTGATCTCAAAACTATTGGGTATTGCTATATAAGTCAGAATAAAGTACATGCTAGAAGAATAAAGTGGCATAAATGAATATGCACAGGCCGTACGTAGCCTGACGTGGACAGTATGGGGGGATCCACAAGAGGCAGTAAGTCCGCAGCAGACTCTCAGCTGAGACAGAACCGGAGTTTGGCACTCTGCTGTGTTTAATTTAAATACCCACTGTGGGTCGAGAGTCCTAGCCCCGCACCCCGGAATTCTCGGCACACTGGCTTGTTAACGGCAACCGGCCCGTCCGCTCCAGCGTGTCCCGACACAAGCTCAGTAGCCCAGGGCTGACAGGCATGGGGCAGGGTTGTCTGACGGTTGCAGCTGTACCACCTGGGACCTGCCCCGGGCAGCCGAGAGCCCAGCAGAGGCTAAGTGTCGTCGGAGTCCGGGGGATCCGTGAGCGTCTAGACATCGTTGGTGGAGACCTCTGAGAACAAGCTACCAGGAGCAGGGGGCCTGACGCCCTTTCCCACATCCCACCTGTTGATAGGATTGAGCAAGATGTAGCTCAGGAGGCGACAGTGGGGTCAGCTTCCTCCTTCTCCCCTGGAACAAAAGGGTCACTTGGTAAATGACAGCTTGGGACAAATACTGCCATTTGTGTTTCTTCTCAGCAGCTGACACCACTCAGCTTGTGGGCCTAGGTAGGTGGCCTTAAGAAACGATCTCTGTTTTACTCGTGCAATCTTGCGTCGTGGAGTCACTGATTATGTATTGAGTGTCCGCTACGTGTCCGTCACTGTGGTGGACCTTAGAGACACACAGTGAACAGAGACTGGGTCCTGCTAGGACTCCAGAGGAGAATAGGTTTTCTCGCGCCAAGGGCTGTTCCCGGAGATTGGCTTGTGGGGCCAGCGGTGTCCACAGTCTCTCTGCAGTGCTGTATAGTCTGTGTGTTCCCGTGCACCTTCAGGATAGTTGAGTCCTGCAAGTTCAGGGCCACTCACTAAGGGCCACATAAAGGAGGCAGACTAACTATGCATGAGAGCAGAACAGCAGTTGGTTTTCTTTTCAGGTATTCCTCATTCTTTCAGAAGGAAAAAGGTGAAAACGATCAGGCATGTCAGCAGCTTGTCATGATCCTTGGATATGTGTTCTCCGTGAACATTTTCTTTGGCAGATTTGGGGCCGCTCCATGATCTAATGTGTCAGTGAGCTGAAGAGCTACTTACTCTCTTGTGGCCTTTTAATTTAATAATACTTTTTTAAATGAGCATGATAGTCACAGTGACATAGATACAAGGCAGCATGGCATCAACAGGAGGACTGAGCTGTTCCCTGAGGGTGCAAGGAAGATGGGGTTAAAACAGTAACCAAGCTCCTGAAAGCAAACTGTCATCATTGCGGTGACTGAATTTAGATTGTTGCTTGCATTGCTTTCTAGAGAAATCCTGATTTTTAATTATCAAAAAAAAAAAAAAAAAAGCACAAAGTTAGCTAAAGAGAGAGTGGCAGAGGAGGGCAGGTGCCTCCGGGCCTGTCTGGTGAGCCCTGCTCTGGGTCGTCACGCTGCGCCCGCACGCCGGTGAGCGAGTTCATGACATCAGATCTCGTTTCAGTTCCCCTCTGCCTTTTTTCCGTCTCTCCCGCTCCAGAGTGAAAGTAGCAGCAGTAGCAACATCTCCACCATGTTGGTGACACACGATTACACGGCAGTGAAGGAGGATGAGATAAACGTCTATCAAGGAGAGGTCGTTCAGATTCTGGCCAGCAATCAACAGAACATGTTTCTGGTGTTCCGAGCCGCCACTGACCAGTGCCCCGCAGCCGAGGGCTGGATTCCAGGCTTCGTCCTGGGGCATACCAGTGCAGTCATCATGGAGAACCCCGATGGGACTCTCAAGTGAGTGCCCAGCCGGCAGGCCAGCCAAGGGGCCCGGGGCCTAGAGGCCCAGCGAGAGAGAGCAACGCCATTGCCTGTCAGTGCGAGTCATCTCTGAGCACGGTGTGGAGCCCCAAAGTGAGGATGGGGTGGCCCTTCATCTCTCAGACTTGTTCTGGCAGGTTCTTTTAATAACCTGCATGTGCAAACAGACAGCTTTTTTAAGCCACTAGGTTACTTACAGTAATATTATCATCTCCAAAGGTCTCGGGTCATGGGTAAGGATTCCTCAAGGACCTCTGACTCCTTAGCCGGCTATGCCGACGGTGCATCTGGTAGATGCTCATTCTGTGAGCTGCAGGTGAACATCTGTGTGATGCCATTACCATTACGCCTCACGTATTCTAGAAGGTTAATTCAGTTAAGAAATGACCAGTTTTGCTGTATTAAACATTTTTTTGACAAGAAAACTGAATTTGGGTGCTGGTTTAAAACTCTGCCCTTCCCTGAAGATCTGTTTGGCTGTGGTAGAGATCAGCCCAGTGGTTTCTGGGAGTGGAAGCATTGCAGGACTTGGTGATTTCTGAAGCCTCCAAAGGCCTCAGCCCAAACCAGCGGACCCAAAGGCAGTGACGGTGGTCATGCTTCTCTCCAAGCATGGAGGACCCTCAGCTGGGTTCGCAGTACAGGCTGGCCAGCATCCCAGCACCACCCTGCACCTCTGGGCTTGGAGCTCGCAGCTCCCGGGGAAGCTGGGCTTGAGTTCAGGCTACAGAGAGCTTCTCCTCCTTGATAGTCCCCTTGTGCTGTTCCTCCTTGAAATGCAGAACTGTTTTATTCTAGTACAATGTTCAAGATTCCCATTTTGTACTTCATTTTTATCAAAGAGTGTTCTTAGGCCTCGTATTAGGGTTCTCCAAAGAAATAGAAACAATAGGAGTGTGTGTGTGTGTGTGTGTGTGTGCCACGGAGGAAGCAGGTAATAAAAGGAATTGGCTCATACAGTTATGGAGACTAGGAAGTCCAAATGTGCTGGGGACCCCTTCTACTAGAGAATTCCCCCTTGCTCAGGGAAGCCCATCTTTTTACTAAGGCCTTCAGTTGATTGGAGGGGGCCTCCCACGTTGTGGAGGGCAGTGTGTTTTACTCTACCAATTAAAATGTTAATCTTATCCAGAAACACCCGGAACCATGTGTGATCACATTTCTGGGCACCCAGCGGCCCAGTTAAGTTGATACATAAAATTGACCATTACCTTATGCACAAACAATGAATCATGGAACACTACATCAAACACTAATGATGTAATGTATGGTGATTAACATAATAATAAAAAAATATAAAAAATTGACCATTACCAGCACTTTTGTATTTTAATCCTCAAAAGTGAAGAGCTTCTTGGTTTCCCCTCTGGTTGTTGAGACTCACAGGTGGGTTTCCCTCAGCAGAGCTCAGGGAGCCTCAGTCACCCCAAATCCCTTAAGTGGGCTACTCATCCTTTCTTTAAGGCTTTCAGGAATCACTTGCTGAACACTGGAAAGCTGTGATACTACCAACGTGTTATTTTACCCCTAGGAAGTCAACATCTTGGCACACAGCACTCCGTTTAAGGAAAAAATCTGAGAAAAAAGATAAAGACGGCAAGCGGGAAGGCAAGTTAGAGAACGGTTATCGGAAGTCGCGGGAGGGGCTCAGCAACAAGGTATCTGTGAAGGTGCGTATGCGCGTCTCCAGGAGCCTGCGGCATTCATTCCCGGGGCAGCTGCGGGCCGGGTGGTGGCCCAGGAGTCGCGGGCCTGGCTCCTGGCCTCACTTGCCGCCATCTGCCTTCCCCATCACCTCCCGCTGCCTTGGGCGCAGCTCCTGCAGGGCTTCCTAGAGAGCTCACGGGGACCGTGCTCCCGGCACAGGTGCGCATGCGCCTCCTGACCAGGTGCACAGGTAGCTTACAAAGAACGCTGCTGGCTGCGCTGGGGAAGCGGAGACCAGATTCTCCAAGTACACGGTGTGAAGTAGCCGTGGCACAGACTTCTCCAGGGCCCGCCCCACACCGCTGGGAAGGGACTAGAGGCCGGAGACACAGGTTCACCAGCTTTGGCACGTTCCCTCGGGGGTTGCTTCAGTCAGCTTTATTCCCATGATCAGATTGCCCTAAACCTAGCTGGGCAGTAGTTGCCTGCAGAGAAAGGAAATCTCCCCTAAAGGGAGTGCAAGGGCTCCGGTCAGGGCACTGGCAGCTCTTCAGAAGGAAGGGGCCCAGGGACCAGCAGAACCCGGCCCATTGGATGAGAAAAAATGGGCATTTCTGAGTTCAAGAGGCTCTTTTGTGTTTGTGGGTAGGAAGACAAAAATTCACTGAAATTTGTATGGCATGAAGCTTTTTGAGTACATTTAAAGGCAATGAAAATGTGCTCTGTTTTGAGACCCAAGTTGTATTCTTGTTCATCTTTCAGTGGTACCTGTAGCCTGGGAATAAAAGTAACGTACCACAAAATAGTTCATGTTTCCGGTTAACATCTATGTGTTTTTTCCGTTTCAGCTTCTCAATCCCAACTACATATATGACGGTGAGTTGTTATCTTGTTCCTCTGGTTTTGCAGAGTGTAGGGTCCACGGGGCACATTGTAGAACGCTGGCGCGTAACCTGGAGAGTGGATTTTCTGGAGCGCTGGGGCATGGGCGGCAATTCAGGTCTCATACTTGTTAGGATTGGTGGGTGTGGGAAAGGAGCCAAGGGTGACAGGGGTCCCTGACTCCTTTCTCCTGCAGTTCCCCCAGAATTCGTCATTCCCTTGAGTGAGGTCACGTGTGAGACAGGGGAGACCGTTGTTCTTAGATGTCGAGTTTGTGGCCGCCCCAAGGCCTCGATCACCTGGAAGGGCCCTGAACACAACACCTTGAACAACGACGGTCACTACAGCATCTCCTACAGGTGAGGCTGGGTTTTGCTGGCAGTGAGCGTGACCTCCGTCCACTGTGACCAACACAATCAACCCCCTCGGTTACCCCCGGCACCCTGACGTCACCAGGGAGCGTTTCATACCGAGGTGTGCAATAAAAATTAAAATTCCACTTGAAGTTCCTTGTCAGTACTTCCTGTCATTTTCTGTGACCCCAAAGGAGAGAGGGTAGGGGTGGTCGCTGGGGGAGCTGTGCCTTTGTGACCCACAATGAGTTGTTATCTGTGCGGCAGTGACTTGGGAGAGGCCACTCTGAAGATCGTCGGTGTGACCACAGAAGATGACGGCATCTACACGTGCATCGCTGTGAACGACATGGGTTCGGCCTCGTCTTCAGCCAGTCTGAGGGTGCTGGGTAAGTGGCACCCCTGAGCAGGGGGGCACGCACCTTCTGGGACTCTCAGGTCCAGAGAGACCCTGCGCCTGCACATACACACTCAGGAGAGTCTGAAATATTTGGCAATAAGTCAGTGTGGGGCCTTCCCAATGAGAGCTGCAAGCGGCAGACCACAGTGTCTAGCGTGTCCCGGGGCGGGTGACTTCCTGCCCCGCTCATGTCTTCGGGGAGGTGCACAGTGCAGGCCCCTGACCCAGCCCCTGGGCAGCCGAGCATCCAGTGCCGGCCTCTGGCTTGGAACATGGTACGTCCCATGCTCGTAGTGCTCAAAACACGTTCTCGTATCTGACTTCTCTTTTATTCAATTGCTCGGTTGACATTTTGGCTGAGAGAATCTCCTCTAAGTTGGTCTCGCGTAGGCTGTGGGAGGAGAGGAAGGAGAGTGGCTGAGGCCTATGCAGGCTCTGTGCCTCACTGAGACCCTAATGGTGTCGCTCCTGGGAACGCAGGGCAACCACGGTGGGACCCGCGTTGCTCCCGTCTGAAGTCCTTGCTCTCTCCATGGCCCAGCAAGGCCTTGTTTTCTGTCCTCGGCCAGACTGTGAGCTCCCAGAGGCAGAACCCATATCCTAGGCCCTTTTAAATCTCCTCTGGTTGCATCGACCATTGCTCAGTAGGCAACACATACCGGTTGGTTTGCAGCTCGTGCTTCACAGGAGGCCAGCTGTGCAGTACAGGGCTGCTGGCATTTCCCAGGCATTCTTCAGCTGCACCAGGTCTAGGAAACTGCTTCCAAGAACAAAAATAAGAACCTGAACTAAAAGGTGCGTTGAGTCCAGGAGCGCCCTGTGTGTAGACAATGAACAGAATCGTCAGCGTTTTTATCCCATGTACCTTCATCCCGGGTATTTTAACCCAATTATACCAGAGAAAGGAAATGATCTGATTCTTGGATCATGACACAATGAAGAAAGAGAATCTTGAATTTAAACGTGAAGAATCACCAGTGTTCTCATTTGTAGAAGACATCATAGGAACCATACAGGGTGATTTTTGCTTTATAATAAATCAGTTACAGAAGCTAAAGGAGCTTAGGGAGATAGAAGACTCCACCTTGGAGATGCGAGTGGGGAAATAATGGGAAAGGAAGTGTGTGTTTATTTCTGTCACGTAAATCCATCTCTTTTCATCCTGAGTCCCAACCTGCAGTGTGTATTTTACGCTTCCAGCACATCTTCAGTCCGGTGAGCCACAGTTCAGATGCTCAGTAGCCGCGTGTGGCTGCCGTATTGGACAGCGCAGGCCTATAGACTTCTTCCCCAAGAAGCGCACATAAACCAAGCTCAGGGGAGATGCTGCTCTTCTTGCAGGTCCAGGGAGTGATGGGATCATGGTGACCTGGAAAGACAACTTTGACTCCTTCTACAGCGAAGTGGCTGAACTTGGCAGGTATGATATAAAACCCAGAGCCCCTTCCACGAGAGCGAGCGTATGACATAACTCTCCATAAGAGTAGATAAGATTAGTGGTGAATTTTGCCACCAATTGGAAGTTATGTGAATTATATTTGAAATGTAACGTGTAATTGCCTTTTGATATTAAACATTGAGGGGGTAAAGAGGATGTTTTCAGCTTGGGTTCCAAGAGAGAATTGAGGCCTGATGCCATAAGCCATCCATTGATGTAATGACTTAACTCCTCTTCTGTGCCTCTGGACCAGCCTAGCTGTGTCCTATCCTTGGGAGAAGTCAAAGGAGTGTTGCTCAGACCCTTTTTTGTGGACCTTAATTCTCCTGTGGAGTTCCAGTTGAGAAAGCCTGAATGTGTTCTTCGGATTGGAGATGTAGGTTGGAGTGGCAGGGTCCTCCTGCCCAAACCGAGAGAGGGGCCGGTTCTCTCCAGAAGGGGCAGCCAGGCCCAGGGCAGCGGCTCAGCAGTGCCCTCAGGCCCCCAGGAAGGCTCCTTCTGACTTGGCTCTGCTGCCTGTCCACACAGCACTCTCCCACATCTGGGGTCATGACCCATGTGGCAAGAAGGAGGTCAAAGGCACAACAGCTGAGCTTGTCCCTTTTAAAAAACTTTCCAAGAAACTCCACCAGCAGCAGTCCAATCCTTTTACAGTCCAGTGGCCATACCGGGCCGTGTGGCTCCAGGTACCTGTTCACATACTGGTACGTGTCAGGGTGACGTATCCTCACTTAGCCCTTGCTGCACTGGACACACACTTGCTGTCACTTCGGATAATGTGGGAATGATCAGGCAGGTCTTCTGTTGGTTTCTCCTGGGCTCAGTTGGCTGGGACACTGGGCCTCTCTCCACATGGACTTTCACACTGGGCTTCCTCACATGATGGCAGAAGCATTTCAAGACAGCAAAAGCAGAAGATGCAAGGCCTCTTAAGGCCCAGCCTCAGAAATCCACCACCACACTTCCCGTGCATTGCGTGGGCCAGAGACCGTACCAGCCAGGCCAGATTCAAGGCCGAAGAAATAGACCGCATCTCTCTGTGGGAGGAGTAGCAAGGTGGTGTGGCCATTTCAGCCCACCACAGATTTATCTCTATTCTTCATGGTCCCTGTGGTGCTCCCCAGGTCTCACCCTATCATCTGGTAGTGGGCTCAGACTTGAGGTCCAAGACCCTATCATCCAGGTCAGGTCAAAGTGCCGCTGACACTTCCTGGGTGTGGTTCACCGGGTACTGCTTCAGAGGCCGTGGGTTACCAATGGGTGACCAGCCCCACACATGCATCCCGAGTGGCAAGCCACAGGCATGGTGATGGCAGTAGACGCCCCTTTCCAAAAGGAGGGGGCACATGGGGTGCCTGAGCCACCACGTACAGCTCAAGCTTCTTGACGTGGTAAGGAAGGTTTTCCGTGAGGAGCAAAGGTGGAGGCTGCCTGGTAAGTCCCACGGTGTCACTTCTGCCACATCCAGAGGTCAGGAGGTCACGTGGCCTACCCAGATGCAGGGTGAGGAAATGGAGCCTGCCTCTAGGAGGGAGAAGAGACATCCCACGGCTGAGGGGCTCGGAGACTGGCCGGCTTCCCCGGGTCATTGTGAGCCACTGCTCCTCCACGAGTGGCCAGGGAGAGCAGGGTCTGCAGACAGGCCTCCAGTCCATTTAGGTTAACAGAGTCTTTTCTCCGTGACGTACTCAGAGTCCTCTGAAAATGATCTTCTCGACCTGTTTTCCAGGGGCAGATTCTCTGTCGTTAAGAAATGTGATCAGAAAGGAACCAAACGAGCAGTGGCCACTAAGTTTGTGAACAAGAAGTTGATGAAGCGTGACCAGGTCACCCGTGAGCTTGGAATCCTGCAGAACCTCCAGCACCCGCTGCTTGTTGGCCTCCTTGATACCTTCGAGACCCCCACCAGCTATGTCCTGGTGTTAGAAATGTGCGTACTGCTCTCCCCAGTTCGTAAGCCTCAGCCTCAACTTAAAGTGATTTTACTGTTGTTTGTTCTCTAAGAAGGACAGAAATCAGGATTTTGGGATCCATACAACTTGTGTGTGTGTGTGTGTGTGTGTGTGTGTGTGCACGCGCGCGTGCGCGTGCACGCACGCCTGCTGTCAGAGACCACAGTTCTAGAGCTTTCCAGTAATGGTAGAAAGAAGTATAGTCTTTAGCACATGCTGTCCAAATGAGGGAGCAACGAGCCTAGCATCAAAACACCTCAGTGCCACCCGGGTTCCCTCTGGGTCTCAGCCAACCTGGAGGTGCCACCTGGTTCCCAGGGTCCCCAAGGGGCCAGGCCTCTGAAGACTCCTGCCCCTGCTGGTGGCACTGCATGGCTGCTGGGGGCCCAGGGAGCCTCGTGGGTGCTGAGTGGGCCCCCTAAGATCTTGCTCCTGGCCGCTGCTTCAGGCTTGCAGTCCTGCGCCCTAGAGCTCCGGCCCACCACAGGGTGGTCAGAATGGGAGAGTGAGATGCACCTCGCCTAGAGGACATCCTTGGGGCAGCAGGTGGGCCTCCACAGCCAGAGGAGCCCCCGGTCCCATGGTGTTCGGTGAGCTCTGCCCCACCCCGGCAAATGGCACAGTCATCTAAGGAGAGAGTGAGAACTGTGACCCAAGAGCAGTGGTCCTCAGTTGACAGTTTTGCCCCCCCAGGGGACATTATGGCCATGTCTGGAGACTTTTTTGGCCATTACAGCTCGGGTTGGGGGTGCCACTGGCATCTAGAGGGTAGAGGCCAGGGATGCTGCTCATCATCCCACAGAGCCCAGACGGCCCCGCGGCAGACACTCCGCTGTCCCCCAGCCTTAGCAATACCAGGGTTGGGAAGCCCACCCTCTCTGAAATATCTTGGCATTTAGCTGTTTTTAAATTCTATCCTATTCTGGCTGGAGATACCGGGTGTCCAACAGCTACTGCTCATCTGGGGATTTTTTAACGAGAACTATCCTAAAGTCCTCATCAAAAATCAACAAGACTTCCATTTCTGGCGTAAAATTTAAGTGTGTTCAGCTGTCATTTCTTTTTAGTGGAAAACTGAATGGTTTGGTCTCACCGTACTGTTACTAGGATTTATTTTCCTAAGAGATTACTACCAAGGTCTCCTCGATTACCCCTTGTTACTGGGCAAGTGGCTGGTTTTCCATTAAGTGTCTGTTGTGCAGACAGAGCAGGGAGCGAGTGAGATGCTCCGAGAGCCTGGGCCAGACCACCTCACTGCAGGTCTGGCCTTCCCTGGCGAGCTGTATGACCTTGGGAAGGTTGGCGTGAGGATTCAGTGAATTGACAGTAAGCCTTTAGTCCCTGGCCCATGGGCAGCACTGCATCCATGGTTTTTATTTTTATTTTTATTTTTTTTTTAAGATTTCATTTATTTATTCATGAGAGACAGAGAGAGAGAGAGAGAGAGGCAAAGGGAGAGAAGCAGGCTCCCAAGGAGCAGGGAGCCCGATGCGGGACTCGATCCCAGGACCCTGGGATCATGACCTGAGCCGAAGGCAGACGCTTAACCATCTGAGCCACCCAGGCACCCCATCCGTGGTTTTTAAATATCAAAGTAATTCACCATAGTAGAAAGCCTTTTGAGTGCAGCATGAAACCAGAGGTGCGGGTTGGCAGGTAGTTCCCTCAGCATCCCTGCTCCCACTTCAGGGAAATGGGAACTCTGGGGGCATTTTGATGGAAGGCACAGTTTCGGATTACGGGTCCCAGAACTGGGGACAGCGAGCTGGGGGAAGGGCAGTCCTCCATCCTAGGTCACGAGTGAGAGCAGGGGCAGCCCGTGTTATAAGGTGGCTGGGCAGAGGTCACTAAGTGTCATGGCTCACCTCTGAGTGTTGTTTTCAAAGGCACCCAGGAAAAGCGCAGCGGGAACGGGGGCGGGGGAGTGCAGGGGGGCAGCCTGTCGTGCTGGCTGTTTTTCTCCACACACCTCGAGGTCTGCCTCCTTACTGACATTAGCTCGTGTGGCCTTCCTGTTGCCCATCTTACAGATGACAAAACGAAGGCTTGGGGAGGTGTATCACTTCGTTGCAGCCTCCAGCAGATGCCTGCAGAGCACCTGCAGAGCACCCGCCGTGGCCGGATGGCTTGCGTCCCGTCAGCATCCGAGAGGCCGGGCTCGTGTGTGAGCCTCCTGGGCGGGAGCTCGTGCTCCCCTCCCCGCTCCCTCTGAGGCCTGGGCGCCCTTGTTCCCCACTCGCATCCATAACGAGGTTGACAAGAAATCAACCTCTCATTGATAGAGTCGTGCCTGGAGGTGGAGCTGTGCTCCTGAAACACCAGACTGGTAGGACTTTAACAGTGGGCACCGACAAGCTCTTTGTTTCCTCTAAAGTGACCCAGCACCGTGATGAGTGTTGCCCACATTCTTGCCTCCACAGGGCTGACCAGGGGCGTCTCCTGGACTGTGTGGTGCGATGGGGAAACCTCACCGAAGGGAAGATCAGGGCGTATCTGGGGGAGGTTCTGGAAGCCGTCCGATACCTTCACAACTGCAGGATAGCACACCTGGACCTAAAGGTGAGTGGGGCTCCTGGGGCCAAGGCCATCATGTCTGACCGAGGCCCAGCCACCTGGCACGTGGGGGCCTCCTCCCAACGAGTCCACTGCAGCCAGGCCGGGAGGCCGGGGGGACCAGGGACAAGCAGGAGGAGATGCGTGTTGGGAACCCTGATTTCTAATCTCTGTTTTTAAGATTTTGCTCTCAATGATATAAACGGTCACTGAAGTACTAGATAAACATTTGAGACCTTCACACATTTCATGAGGTTCCAGAAAGTTCCTGTGAGCTTTGCGAGGCTGGTGTGGGGCTGGGTCGGTGGTAGCTGAGAAAGGAAGGTGAATATTACTGTTAGTGCTGGGCGTGAAGACGGACACCCAGCCCCCTAAGGCAGCGTTCTTCAGCACGGGGCCTTCATGCTCGCTCGCGGCAGCGTTCCCGCTGAGCCGGTGCTCCCTTCTCCTCCGTGGGCCCGCAGGCTCAGAACTGCATCCCTTCTTGCGTGGGAACGGTT
The DNA here is from genome assembly GCF_009762305.2 of Zalophus californianus. NCBI lineage: Eukaryota > Metazoa > Chordata > Mammalia > Carnivora > Otariidae > Zalophus > Zalophus californianus. The sequence goes on along the minus strand of NC_045599.1, from coordinate 142,583,557 downwards.
CCTTCCAGTCGACTTCGTTGATTCCTGGTGAGCGTCCCAAGTAAGCTTGAGATGGGGAGCGATGGAAATGACCGTTGTCTTAACCTGTCTTCTAGCCTGAAAACATTCTGGTGGATCAGAGTTTGGCCAAGCCAACAATTAAACTGGCTGATTTTGGAGATGCTGTCCAACTCAACACGACCTACTACATCCACCAGTTACTGGGGAACCCCGAGTTTGCAGCCCCTGAAATCATCCTTGGGAACCCCATCTCCCTGACCTCGGATACATGGAGTGTCGGAGTGCTCACATATGTGCTTCTCAGCGGCGTGTCCCCCTTCCTCGACGACAGCGTGGAGGAGACCTGCCTGAACATTTGCCGACTAGACTTTAGTTTCCCAGAGGACTGCTTTAAAGGAGTGAGCCAGAAGGCCAAGGAGTTCGTGTGTTTCCTCCTGCAAGAGGACCCTGCCAAGCGTCCCTCGGCTGCGCTAGCCCTCCAGGAGCAGTGGCTGCAGGCGGGCCACAGCAGTGGCAAAGGGGCGGGCGTCCTCGACACGTCCAGACTGACTTCCTTCATTGAGCGGCGCAAACACCAGAACGATGTTCGACCTATCCGTAGCGTTCAAAACTTCTTACAGAGCAGGCTTTTGCCTAGAGTTTGACCTATCTTGAAGTTCTTTCTCATTCTCTTTCACCTGCCAATCAGCTGTTAATTTGAATTTTGAAGAGAAACACACACCAACAGAACTGATCAGCTGCCGTTTGTTCATCGTGTGACATGGGGCTCCGAGTGAGCTGAGCTCGGCAGTGCCTGGGACTCGGGAGCACGCTGTGCTGGGGTGGAGGACCTTCTCGTACACTCTTCGTGAGCGGACACAGCATTGCTGTATCACAGTCTTTTATTCAGGTTTCTGCAAAAAATAAAAAGAAACTTTTTTAAATGAACATGAATAGAATTTTGCAAATTTAACATTTTCCAAGATTTATTCAAGGAAACGAAATGCCTATGTTCAACCACTGGTGTTCACGAACAAAACAGAGATACTGGACCCCTCTGGGGAGGACTCACCCTCGTGGTGGCCATCCCCGCGGCCTCGTCCAGAGCTCAGGGTCCACCTGGCTCTGAGCTTTTCCAGCTGCCGGGTCTGCGTGCGTCTCGCGGGGACGCCAGACTGGGCTCCTGACACGTGCATTCAACCTCAGACTTTTGCATAAAAATAGAATGAATCGTTCTGCTCTGATGAAATGTAGGCCTTACTTGTACATAAGACTGGTCCTGCCTTCGGTCTGTCCTTTCCCCTCCTGCTCCCCGCCCGCTGCCCAGGGCTTCCTCTGGGGGAGGTCAGAGGGCTCTGCCATCCACCGAGGACATCAAGTTGGGTCCCACCCCGAGCCCTAGGGGTGGCCTCCCCGTGTTCCCCACCCCACCCCCCCAGCCGTCAATCAGATTGTTGAGCAGTATACAGTCAGATGAAAATACTGTAAATGCACTCATTGGGGTTTTTTTGGTTTTATTTCATATCATGTGCAATGTTGTGGCTTTAACATTTTATGCAACTATTTATGAAGACCTCTGTTGTACCTGTAATAAATATATAGAAAAAGCACATACTTCGTACAGTGAGCTTTATGGTTTTGTGTGTGTGTCGGGGGTGGGGGGGGGAGGGGGTTGTAGCCCTGTGCCATCAGTTCAAGGACATTGAACTCTTCGTGGAATTTGTCAGTTTTGAGGACTGTAAAAAGTGATTTCATACTCTGAATATAAAACTGGATAATAGGGTAATGTTTTAAAATTTATTATGCTATTATTCAGAATGCCAAAGTATTATTTTTTTTCCCAAAATCAGTCTGGACATTTACTACTTTTTAGACTTTTTGACGTTCAACTTTCTGTACAAAAATTGGCTGGATTTTGAGCTTTTGGTAAGAAATAAAAGCCCATGAAGCACTAGCCGCCTTGAGGCTGTCACCCGACGTCTGTGTCACTGTGGCAGAGTTCACGCCGGCGTGGGGAGGCCTGGGAACACGCCGCGGGGTTTCTGGGCATGCTTGAGTTTTTCACGATGTCTTTTTACCTTCATTGTGTGAAATACACTAACAGAGAGACCAGCCTGCATCCCCAGCCAGCCAGACACCTGGGTCTTGAGCCATAAACTGGCGTAGTTAAGCTTTTCCGCTTCCAGTGTATTTTATTTATTCTTTTGTTGGGTTTTTCTTTCTTGTAAAATTGTACAGAAACTTTTTAAAAGAAATTGGATTCAAAACTGGATGTGTATTCGTAACCTCACAACGTTCATTTGTGTATTGTTTCTTTTATTATTTCAGTTAAATTTTTACATTATTTTGCATGTATATTTCTTTGTACAGAGACCTTACATGTTTACACAGTATGATGTGATGTAAATATTTTATTTTGCCATCAGTTATTTTAAAAAATTAAACATATTTGCCTGATTTTTGCGTTAGGCCTTTTATTTAAATTGATCACTGAGGGAGACTGAAAGACTGGCCTCTCCTAGGTCCGGCGGGGAGTTGGAGGGGGGGGGAGAATGTTCCGGATTGGGAATCTGCTGTACAAGGCCAGAAACGGGAGTTGGTCAGGTGCCTGCAGATTGGTTCCCAGAACCCAGACTCCACAGACACTGGTGCATAAACCAGATTTCAGCTGCTTACGGTGGGGCTGCACCTCGTCCTGGTTAGAATCTCTAAGGTACCCCACTTCTTGATGGACACACGAATCGGAGCAAAGGGAAGAGCTGTTGCCTCTGGCCACAGAAAAGCAAGCTTAACGTCCAGATGGATCAAAGAACATGAAGCACTTGGGTTCAAGCATCGGTGTTATGAGCAGACCCACGATATGCACCTGCAGAGACCTCCCAGTGGTGGCTGGCCCTCAGCACGCGCCCTGGGAGCTGTGGGGTCCTAGGGCACTGGTAGAACAGGCTTTATTATTCCTTTGTTTGCCGACATCCTGAAGGTAGGACTGGTGGGAAAGGACAACATTTTCGCTGAGTCCCTGAGTCAGGGAGGGCATGAGAAACTCAACTCTCCCAGAGTCGGTCTCAGCGACACCCAGGCTTTGGGAGGCTCCAGAGGGCCAGAAACAAGGTCGGCTCGACTCCAGGGCTGGGCCCCAGAGGGAGTGGCCTGCCCACCACAGGGCAGACCTCAGTAGCGAGAGTGAGGCAAGGGGTCTGTCCGGGTGATTTTTCTTGTCATTGGACACTTGCTGAATGAAGTCGTTACACCCGTAGGACTAGCAAAGCATTCTCCCAAATGAGAAACGGCCTATCGTGATCACTTACCTTAATTTTTATTCCTCAAAAATCATGATGCTTTGTATTCTGCATGTTACCATTTATAAATTCTTTTTTTTTTTTTTAAGATTTTATTTACTTATTTGACAGAGCGAGAGAGGGAACACACAAGCAGGGGGAGAGGGAGAGGGAGAAGCAGGGAGTCCGATGCGGGGCTCGATCCCAGGACCCTGGGATCATGACCTGAGCTGTGGGCAGACGCCTAACGACTGAGCCACCCAGGCGCCCCATCATTTATAAATTCTTAAAACTCAGGGATTCCTTTTAGCTCTAAAGGGAAGAAAAATCAGTATTTTAGCAGAACACATGATGAGCACTATCTTAATCCAAGGATATTAGACCATCTTAAACCTTCGGAAGGAGAGATCCTTTCACATGTACGTTTCTGAGGCATAAATTTGTGATCACTGCCCAAAACAAAATACAAAACGTTTCCATTATCCCCCAGATTCCTCATGGCCCTTCCCTGCCAAGGGTGATTGCTGTTCTGATTTCGATCATGCTTAGGTTAGGATCATGCTTTGAATTCATATAAGTAGAATCATACAGAATGTACTTTTTAAAATCAAGCTAAACTTTATTGTGAGGTCACCGCAGATGTACATACCATGGTAGGGGATGTCCCCTTTCCCCTGTTCTCCCCCGTGATAATGTCTTGACAACACACCATATATCACAACCAGGATATTGACATTAGTGCAGTCAAGATGCAGGGCATCCCCTTGCTGCCAGGACCCCCACAGCCTCTTCGTAGCCATGCCCACCCCTCCTGCCCTTAACCCTTCCTTAATCTCTGTCAACCACTAATCTCTTCTCCGTTTCTATAATTTTGTCATTTCGAGAACATTAAATAAATGGAATCGTACAGTATGTGACCATTTGGGATGGATTTTTTAGCTGAGCATAATTCTCTGGAAATTCATCCCGGTTGTGGTATATATCAATAGTTTTCCTTTTTATTACCGAGTAGCATTCCATGGTGTGGATGTACCATAGCTTAGCTGTTCGCCCACGGAAGGACATCGGGATTTTTTCTGGCTTTTGGCTATTACAAATACAGCTTCTAAGAACATTTGTGTGCAGATTTTTGTATGAACATAAGTCTCTGTTTCTCTGGAATAAATGTCAAGACAACTGGAAGATCACATGGCAGTTACAAATTTCGTTTTTTAAGAGATAGCCAAACTTCTCTAGACTAGAGAAGTTGTACGTTCCCACTAGCAAAGTCTGAGTAATCCGGTTTCTTCAAATCTGTCAGCATTTGGTTTTGTCACTATTTTTTTATTTAGCCATTCTGACAAGTGTAGAGTGATGTTATTGTGGTTTTAAGTTTTATTTCCCTCATAGTTAATGATTTTGCACATCTGCCCATGTGCTTATTTGCCATCTGCTTACTCTGTTCCATAAAACAACCCTTCATGTCTTTTACCCATTTTCTCATTAAATGGGTTTTAAGAGTTCTTTATACATTCTAGATACTAGTCCTTTGTCAGAGATGTGGTTTGCAAATATTTTCTCCCATTTCATCTTCTTAACAGGATCTTTCACAGAGAAATATATTTTAATTTTGACGAAGTCCTATTAATTCTTTTTTTGTGGATCAAGCTTATTGGTGTCAAATCAAAGAACTTTTTTTTTACCTAGCCCCAGAGTGAACTTTTTTAACCTAAGCGTTTTTTTTTTTTTCCCTATACGTTTTTAAGTTTTATATTTTACATTTAAGCCCATGATCCATTTTGAGTTAATTTTTGTATTAGGTATAAAATTTAGGTTGAAGGTTTTTTGGGGTATTTTTTGCCTTCTTGTTTTCTTGTTTTTGTTCACATTTTGCAGATTGAAGACCAATTTTTTTTTTTTTTTTTCCAGCACCATTTGTTGGAAAGGCTACTCTTTTGTGATTTTGTGAAAAATCAGTTGGGCCCGTTTATGTGAATTTGTTTCTGGGTCCTCTATTCTGTTGATCTAACTCTCTTTCTCCACCATTACCACGTAGTCTTGATTACTGTAACTGTGCAGGAAGTCTTGAAATCAAGTAGAACACACTCTCCTCCCACCTTATTTTTCCTTTTCAAAATTGGTTTTAGCTATTCTAGTTCCTTTGCATATCCATATAAATTTTAAAATAGTCTTGTCTTCATCTAAATATATCTTAGTCAGATTTTTATATGCATTGCATTAAATTTGTTTATCAGTTTGGGGAGAATTGGTATCTTCACTATGTTGAGTCTCCCAATGAATACAATATGGTTCTCCATTTATGTAGATCTTTGATTTTTTTCATCAGCATTTTGTAGTTTTACAAGTTCTTATATGTAAGGGCTAGAATTATACCCAAGTATTTTTCTTTTTTAAAGCAATTATAAATTATATCATACTTTTAATTTTGGTGTCCATGAATTTATTGCTATTATATAGAAGTTGAAACTGATTTTTGAATGTTTATTTTTTGTCCCATTCATTTCTCTAGTAATTTTCTTTACTCCAACATCTACTTTTCTGACATTAGTGTAGTCGCTCCTACTCTTTTTTTCTAATTAATGTTTGCATGATACACCTTTTTCCACCCTTTAACTGTCAATACACCTACACCCTTATATGTAAGTAGATTGCTTATCAACAGCATATAGTTGCGTCATGTTTTTTAATCCACGGTACCCACCCATCTCTATCTTTAGTTAGTGTATTTACATCATTTACATTTAATGTAATTACTAATAAACTTAAGGCCTAAGCCTGCCCTTTTATTTTTCGGTTTACTCTTCTCTCTGGTTTTCATTTCTCTGTGTTTTCTTTCCCTGCCTTCCTATGGGTTGCTTGAACACTTTTAGAATCCCATTTTGCTCTATACTGATTTTGAATGTATCTCTTTGTATGGTTTTAGTGGTTGTTCTAGATATTACAGTGTGTGTGTGTGTGTGTGTGTGTGTTTGGAAGTCATCACGGTCTGCTGGTGTCATCATTTTACCAATTTGAGTGAAATACAGAAACCTCACCTGTCTTTATGTCTCATTACCTTCTCCAGCTTATAATTGTTTTAAATATTTCCTCCACTTAAATTTAGAATCACATCACACAATGTGGTGATTTTTGCTTCAACCATCAAACATAATTTATTTTTTTAGGATTTTATTCATTTATTTTAGAGAGAGCATAACCAGGAGGGAGGGGAATAGGGGAAGGGAGAGGGAAAGAATCTCAAGCATACTCTGTGCTGAATGCAGAGCCCCATGCAGGGCTCAGTCTCATGACCCTGAGATCATGACCTAAGCTGAAGCCAATAGTGGGATGTTTAACCAACTGAGGCACCCAGGTGCCCCCATCAAACAATTTAGATGCCTTGATTTGTCCCGTCATTCCTGATGATATTTTCCCTGGAGTAGAATTCTGAGTTGACAGTTCTTTTCTTTCAGCGCTTGAAAAACATTGTGCTGCTTCATGGTTTCTGATGAGAAATCTACAGTTGTTCAAATTTTTCCCCTACAGGGTGCCTGGGTGGCTCAGTTGGTTCAGCTTCTGACTCTTGATTTCAGCTCAGGTCATGACACCAGGGTCGTGGAATCGAGCCCTGCATTAGGCTCCACACTCAGTGGGGAATCTGCTTGAGATTCTCTCCCTCTTCCTCTCCCTCTGCCTGTCCTCCTGCTCACACACGCTCTCTCAAATAAATATATATATATTTTTAATTTCCTCCTTATAAGTAAGACGTTTTCCTCTGACTCTCAAGATTTTTTTCTTTGTCTTGAGTTTTCAGAAGTTTGACTGTGAGTGTCTTAGCATTGGATTTATTTGTGTTTATTCTGTCTGAGACTAAGATTCTTAAATCTATATGTTTAGGTCTCTTACCAAATTTGTTTTCAGCCATTTCTTCAAGTACTTCTTTTTCCTTCTTCAAAGACATTAATGGCATTTTTGTTTTGGTTCCATAAGCTTTTGAGGCAGTGTCCCCACCAATCTCTGACCCCAGCCCTAAGGCACTTGCTTTGTGTTGAGATTGGGTAAATTCTGTTTTTCTGTCTGCACATACACAGAGTCTTTCCTCTGTCCACTCTAGTCTGCCATTGAACCCATACACTGAGTTTGTTTCAGTTGTGGTATTTCTGTGTTCTAAAATTTTATTTGGTTTTTCTTTATATATCTTCTATTTCTTTGCTGAGATGTTTGAACTTTCCATTTAAATGTTTTCAAGGATGTTCACAATTATTCTTTGAAGGATTTTTATCATGGCTGCTTTAAATTTTGTCAGATAACTCTAACATCCCTGTCGTCTTCTTGTTGATTTCTCTTGCTTATTTTCTCACGCAAGTTGTGATTTTCCTGGTTGGTATGATGAATGATTTTCACTTGAAATGGGGGCGTTTTATATATTTATATATTTGTTTATTTGAGAGCACAGTGGCGGGAAGGACAGAGGGAGAAGCAGACTCGCCTCTGAGCAGTAAAGTGGGGGCATTTTTAGGTATTAGGTTCTGAGATTCTGGATCTCACTCAAGCCTTCTGATCTAGCTGGCTTCCTCTGCCATCATTCCAGCAGGGAAGGGGCTGGGTGCTGCCTCATTAATGGTGGTCGGGGGTCTGAGTTCCGCTGGCCTCCCCAGATACCACAAGGATGCACTAGGCTTCCTTGGACACCCCTAGTGGGGAAGGGCAGGGACCTTGTTATTGCTTGGTGGGAGTGGGGTGGGAGGGCAGGTTCCCCACATAATCCCTGCTGATAGCCGAAGGAACAGGGATTCTTGTTCCCTCCCTGTGGTGATGACAGTCTTGGCTCTCTGACTTCTCTAATACCTCCTCAGCCAGGGGGGGTGGGATGCCCCATTATAACCCATCATGTGTGGAAATCTAGGCTCCCTGCTCAGTCTTTGGTGGGGGTGGGGATGGGGGCCACAGTGTTTTCTACAGTGTCTGGCTAGTGGAGAGAGGTTACTGTCCAAAAGCTTTCCATCTTGCAGAGCTGGCCCTTTGTCTAGAGAGAGCAGGGTTTTGTTAGGACTTTTGTTGTCTGCATCTGTCGACATTTCCAGGTTGCTGGCTGCTTCAGCTCTAGGACTGAGGCAAAAAGAAATCCCAGAGAACTCACCGCCTGTGCTTCTGCAGCCCTGAGGCCACTACCTGGTCTGCGTTCTCCTCACCATGCATGGTCTTCTGCGGTTCCTGGTTCCTGTTGTGCATGGCATCTGGGGTCCTCTGCTGTCCTTAGTCAGGGGGCAAGGACCAGCCTCCCAGGAGCAGGAGTGGAGTGTCCGTGCTTCTCCCCTTATTTGTTAATGTTGGGATTATGTGACACTGGTCTCCTGAGCAAAATCAACTGCTTTATCTTATTTTCAAAAGTGACTGATGTTACCAGTTTTCAAAGGAAGAACTGCACAACCACTGATTGTCTGCCCGGTTCATGGTCTGGTGCCTCTTCTGCCCATTTATTCCTCGGTCAAGTCTTACTCAACTTCCAGAATATCCAGGTGCAGGGGACCAGCCGGGCTGCAGGGAGGGAGCGCCCGGGGGTGGGCAGAGCTGTGCAGGGGCCCAGGCGGGGAAGGCGTGCAGGCGTGCGGCTCCTCAGCTCTCAAGCATCTGGAGGGAGAGAAGGGACGAGAATTGACTCAAGTAACTTAGAGAAGGTGGGGTGCAACGAACTGCCCATGTGATGAGGGAACAAGAAAGAGCGTGTGCTGGGCCTCATGGGGGGAGCCGGGTTTCTAGGCAGCGGCATCAGGTGGCTCCCGCAGGGGCAGGCGGTCCTCAGAGGGAAGAGTGCCATTCTGATGGACTCTGACACAACCCAACATTTGCCTCCTCCAATATCTCTGCTTCCATTGGCCGTTTCTTATTTACAATTCACAAAAATTGTCGAGGTTTGTCTTTCACTATGTGGCTGTCATCCTATTGAAAGTGCAGCTCAGGGGCCTCTTCACAGGCCCGCTGAGTCTGTCGGGGGTGTCTCGGCTTTCTCTGTCCCGAGAATACGACAGTTAAAGCCTGTGCTGGGCAGAGTCCTTGTGAAGGCCCAAGAAAAGCAGAGACTTTAAAACGAATCACCTCATTTATAATTGCTGCTTATAGAAAACATACATCTCTGCTTCATTTTTGAAGATTAAAAACATCTTTTACTCAGTCTTGCCCGGTCCATCCATTTCTTTAGAACTAAATTTATCTCATGTTAATGTACTTACACAGAAGAGTATATTTGAAAACCAGTGACATAAAAACCAATTTTCAAGACACACCCTCATGATAATTTGAGAACTGCCTATACTGCTGTATTGTTAAGATATGGTAATGACCTCGTTTCCGTATTTATTTTTACACCAAAGGGGAAAAGATGCAAAGCACTGACTTTTTTGCAAACATGGAAATGACCTCCCAGCGCTAAGCTCCACCACGCCAGGAGTTACAACAGTAGGCTCACCTAAGGTGAAAAGTCATTGTTCTTTTATTTTCCTTTTCAGTGTTATGGCCAACTGGGTGAAATAGGAACTATGAATGAGAGCAGGCATTACAGCAGGGCAGATGTTAAATTCACTCTCCTGGGCTCCTGTGGACCATCCGATTTTTCTTTGAGGCCACCTCTCCCTCTGGGGGACTTCCTCAGGCCGCGGTTGGGGGCGCCTTCTCTGACCCACAGGCTCCTTCCCTAGCTGACCTCAATTGATCTCATCCCTTTGTATGACACTGTGTTAGTTGCCTGTGGCTTTTTAACAAATTGCGACAAACGCGGTGGCTTGACACAAAGGAAGTTCCTTCTGTCACGGTTCTGGAGGTGAATAGCCCAACATCAGCATCACTGGGCTGAAATCAGGGTGTTAGCAGGGCTGTGTTCCCTCCGTAGGCTCCAGGGAAGGATCTGTTCCTTTCCCCTCTGGCATCTGGTAGCTTCCAGCATTCCTTGGCTGGTGGCCACATCACTCCAGTCTCGAAGGCCAGCATCTTGAAATTGCTCACTGCTCCATCCTCACATTGCCTTCTCCTCTGTGTGTGCCCGAAACCCTGGTGCCAGGCTCCTGTGGGCACACTTGTGATAGCATTTAGGGCCCACACGGATAATCCAGGAAATCTCCCTAGCTCAAGATACATACCTTAATCACATCTTTGCCATATCAGGGAACATTCAGAGCTTCCAGGGATTAGGACATAGATCTCTTCTAAGGGGCCATTTTTCAACATACCATGTCATCTCTGTGCCAAAAATCCTAACTTCGTGTCTCCAGCAAAGTTCCCTTTGCTCCGCATCACATACCCATGAAGGGTATCAGGATGTACCACCCCAAAACGTACCACTTTGGATTATTTTCAGAGGAAGGCAACTGAAGTAGATACAAGAAAAGCTTCCTTCCCTCCCCATTTGCCTAAAAGCCGGACATAAATCTTCAAAGCAGCCTCTCCCCTCTCTACCAGGAAGGACAACAGTTAATCACCAGAGACAACTCTAGACCCCGTCAGCCTAGAGTCGGTACCAGAGGAATCTACGTAACAAACTTTGCTAATTAGCCTTTACCTCCACTCGGAAACCTAAAACTGCTTTCCTTCTTGTGGTCATTTCTGCACAAATGTGTTGTTCTTTGTGGAAGGTGCCATTTAAGTCAGAGTTCTAAGCCGCCTCCTCGAAGTTATTTACCCCTGTGTATCTCCCATGTACAGATGACATTTACATGTTAATAAACTTCTGTTTCTTTTCTCTTGTTAATTTGCCTTTTATTGCAGGGGTCTGAGCCAAGAGCCCAGAAGGATAGAGGGGAAAATCGTTTCTCCTCCCCCATATCCAACCCTCTACTTGGACGTTGAAATTCACCTCTCATCTAACCGCCAAGCCACGGCCATTTACCCAGACGCTGGGCCAGAAATTTCAAAGCCGATCTTGGCCCTGCCTCTCCCCTGCCCCTCACGTTTCCTCTACCTCCAAACACATGCCCTTCGGCCCCCTCCTCTCCCCACCACCTCAGGCCACGCCTCCACGCATCCCACCGAGGCCTCCTAATCAGACTCCTGCTTCCAGTTCTACACACTTTCAGTGGGTGACCCCCTCAGAGCAGAGTCAGCCTGGGGAGATGCCTGTGTCTTCCCTGCCTAAGCCCTCAGGGGGCTTCCCATTGCTGTGAGGAAATGTCCAGCCCCCGCCGTGTCTCTGCCCCACCACACACCCATCTCCTTGCTGCCTCTGTTCTGACCACTTGCCTTTGCCCAGGCCCGGAACATGCTGCCGTCCCCGCTCGGCGGGCCCTCTACACCATCCTGCCCCTCCCTGGGCACTCTGCACTCTCTTGCTGACACCCTGTCTTGACGTGACTGCTTCCTCATTCTCTAACTCGGGTTAGGTGTCCTTGGAGATAAGCCTTCGTGACACCTGAGGGATGGCCTATTCTGATCTCTCAGGCCCTGTTCTTTCCCACATTGCACGTCCCTGCATGAACTGATGTGTTTTGTTTCTGTGTTTCACCCCAGATGGTAAGCTCTGTGAGGGCAGGGAGCTCGTCTGTCTTCATCACCGTTTCCAAGCGCTCGGTCTGTGCGCAGTAAGTCATCCCCTCTCATAACATCAAGGCGTGTCCTGCAAACCCTTCCAGGACAGTCTCTGCTTCCGCTGGGGGCTTGTACCTGACAGACTGGAGGGATGAAAAACCAAGGAACAGCCTTTAGAAGTCCCAGGCTCAAGCTTTGTGAGTTCTCGGAAGATTTTTTTTTCCTTCATTCATCTCAGCAAAGCCCACACAAAGGGTTCTGCATTTTGGTTCTGAAGCGTGGGCACTGTTTGTTTGCCAGCCTGATGAATTACAGTGTTGTACACTCCGAACTGCTCAATGAATCCGGGCAGGAAGCCTGAGCACATGGTCAGGTGTTTGTTTCTCTCCAACAACCTGGTAGGCTCTACACACCCCAACCAAGTTTTATCTAGATCAGGGTCGTCCAAAAGAGCTTTCTGCAGAGATGGAAAATGTTCTATATCCATGCCGTGCAGTATAGTAGCCCCTAGGCACACGTGGCTATTGAGCACTTGAAATGTGGCTAATGCAAGTAAGGAAGTGAATTTTACTTTTGTTTAGTATTAGGTATTTTAGATGTAAACAGTTCCTATTCTGGACAGCATAGCTGGGGACACCTTGCGACAATCAAAGGGGACCCTATGGGAGCTGTCCTGGGTGAACTCTGAAGGACCCTACAGAGGCACAGTGAGCAGAGGGGGCTTCATGAAGTGTCGGAACAGTGGTGACTGAGAAGCTTAAGGGAGGGGGTCCGTGGTGTGGGGAGAAAGGCCCCAAACACTCTTCATGGGGGGCATGGCCTTGGCCATGATCCATGTACATGAGAGTCTCCACAAGCAAACAAGAGTTCAGTTGCATGGAGGTAGACTGTAGAAGTTCTGACCTAGGTCAGACGGAAAGACAAGAGACTGACAGTCCTGTTGGAGAAACTGACTGAGCCACCCGGGCACCTGGAGAAACTGATGTTTTAACAAAGGGTTATTGAAGGGTGCGGGCAGGGAGGGTCAGGACCAGTCCCTCCGTGGACAGGGTACCCTCCACAGGGGCGGAGGCCTCTTGGGGACCGAAGCAGCCGGCCTGAGGCAATGCCACAGCAAGGCGGGGAGCCAGGGGGCTGCATTTCATCATCCTTCCTCCCTCTGCCTCCTGTCGGTGCTCTCCCGGGGCTGATTCCCACCAGAAGCCAGACGGCATAGGTTTCAGCCTCCGGGGCAGGGTGAGTTGCCAGGACTGCATGCATCTGAGGGTCACCAGGGAAAGAGGAAAGAGCAGACAACATACATGGATGACACACCTCTTAGAACGACCCAAATCTACGCACCGCCAAATCCTGGCGAGGATGTGGAACAGCGGGGGACTCCCAGTCATTGTTGGTGGGAATGCAAAACTACAGCCACTTGGGAAGGCAGGTTAGCAGTTTCTTACAAAACTAACCCTATTCTCACTATCAAATCCAGCAATCATGTTCCTTAGTATTTACCCAAAGGAGTTGAAAACATGTCCACACAAAAACCCACGCACGGATTTTTATAGCAGCTTTATTCATAATTGCCAAAACTTAGAAGCAGCTAAGATGTCCTCACCAGTGGGTGAGGGGAGACATGAACTGTGGCCCATCCAGTCAACGGAATATTATTCAGTGTTAAAAAGAAATGAACTGTCAAGCCGGGAAAAGACATGGAGGGAAGTTAAGTTTATTTTACTAAGTGAAAGATGTTGATATGAAAAGGCTTATCACATACTGTATGATTCTAACCCTATGACATTCTGGAAAAGGCAAAACTTTTGGAGCCAGTAAAAAGATCAGTGATTCGCCAGAAGTTAAAGAAGAGAGAGGGATGAATAGGCAGAGCACAGGATTTATAGGGCAGTGAAAATAGTTGACCCTCAAATAACACAGGTTTGAACTAACTGTGTGGGTCCACTTCTATGCAGAGTTTTTGTTTGTTTGTTTTTTTCAATAAATGCAGGACTGGACTGCAAATATATTTTCTCTTACGATTTTCTTAACATTTTCTTTAGCTTTATTGTAAGAATACAGTATATAATGCATATAACGTACAAAATAGGTGTTAATCGACTATGTTACTGGTAAGGCTTCTGGTTAACAGGCTATCAGTAGTTAAGTTTTGGAGGAATCAAAAGTTATACATGGGTTTTCAACTGCATGGGGGCTTAGCACCCCAACCCCCACACTTGTTCAAGGGTCAACTGTACCCTGTATGATACTTTAATGGTGGGTACACGTCAGCGTACATTTACCCAAACCCACAGAATGTACAACACCAAATGTGAACCCTAATGTAAACTCTGGACCTTGGATAATCATGATGTGTCAGTGTGGGTTCATTAATGGTAACAACTACTCCACTCTGGGGGGAATATTAATAGTGACAAGGCTGTGCATGCCTAGGGGCAGGGGTAGAGAAATCTCTGTACTTTACGCTCCATTCTGCTGTGAACCTAAGACTGCTTTTAAAAAATAAGGATTTCCTTTCTGGCTTTTGGGGGGATTTGGGGGTTTTGTTTGTTTTTGTTTTTTGGGGGGGATTTGGTTTTTGTTTTTTTTAATGCAAGCATGAGGGCATTGGCTCCCAGAAATGGTGGGCAAAGGACTGCAATCCAAAGCCAAAGAAGGTACATGGTTGAAAAATAACACATGAAGGATGTGTCAAATCACACTGGCCGTTGGGGAAAAGCAAACTGAGAATTGAGACCCTGGTAAGATGTCACTACCCCCCATTACAGTAGCCGAAATTAAAAGTAGCCTCAACACCAAATACAGGGGAGGCGGAGAAGAAACTGGATCACTCATATGTTGCTGTTTGAACATAAAATGGTACAGTTATGCTGGAAAACAATTTGGCATTTCAAGAAATTGAACATACACTTACCATTAAAGTCAGCAATCATACTCCTGGGCATTTACTCCAGAGAAATGTAAACTTGCCTCCACAGATAGACGTGAACACAGTTTTTCACAGCACCTGTATGTGTAATAACCCCAGACTAGACGCATCTACCACCGCCAGCAGGTCCGCACCGCGGCATTCTACTTCCTTATCAAGAGTAACAAACTCTCGATACACTCCGCAGTCCGGACGGATCTCAGGGCAATTATGCTGGATGGAAAAAGCCAAATTCAAAGCATGGAATTGAACACATGCACTGTACCAATGTCAGTTTGTTGGGCTTGCTGTCACACTGTACGTACTTAAAAGGGGACCAAACTTGCTGAAGGGTATACGGGACTTCTCTGTACTATCTTTGCAACTTTCTGTGAATTTATAATTATTTCAAATTAAAAGTCACAAAAAAAACAAAAACCAAAAACAAAACACAACCCTTGACCTTCTCCCAGCCAACCAGCTAGCCGCACAGCAGGCTCGGGACTCTGGCTTTGGCGTGACCAGTCCCTACCTCCCCAGACCACCATGCCATAGTCTCCCCTGGACTGATGAACATCCGAACGTCACGGCCCCAAGAATACCCTTCCTTCCGATTCAGTAGCCAGAAGGCCTCCGCTTTCCCCTGGGGGCTCACTGCATGCAGAGCCCCTGCCCAACCCCGCTCTTGCCCCACTTCCTGCCTGCCTCTTACCTCCTCCTCGCTAGGCCGGTGTGAGGCCAGGATGGGGTCAGTAGTGGGGGTACGGGGGGGGGCCATCCTCAGGGCCCCCTCCGCCCGGCGGCCCAGCACACACCAACCAGCCTCAGCCCCAGGCCCCACACCCCGGTGGCTGGAGCCAAGCCCAACGCCAGAGTGGTAACCGGGACAAATGTCTCAATGGAAAGAGAAGCCAGCTTCCTTGGGCTGAGTTCAAACTTCCGGTTGGCAAGGGTATCATCTTCCTCTGGCTAGTTGGCAAGGGAATACCAGGTACTTCATTGTTTCTGTGGCTGCAGGCTGCCCGGGAAACCTCACCTCTGTCTATAGGCCGTTACTCGTGTAGGAAATTTTATTCATAACCCCTGATTCCTTTGGGGCTACAGTCCAGCTCAGAAGGTTGGACCTGCTCTGTTCTGCTGAGGTGGAAAATTCCAGGCCGTCCTTATCCCAACACAAACCCCGTGAGTAAACCTCCTTAAACTATTTGCCAAACGTTAGGGTGGCTTCCACCGCGAGTGCCACGTTGACTGTGTGGGCACCACGTTGTGTGTTTGGGTTCACAAGACGGCTTGCCTCCACAGTTAACCTGCAATTCTTAAATCTTTGCCTACAATTCTGCCACGCTCGAAAGAAGATTTTGCATAGAGCTCTATGTCATTTCACAGATGCCAGGAAAATGAGAGCATAGGTTTACTAACTTAAAAATATATATATATATATAAGATCTATAACGCTAAGTGGAAAAGACCATCTCTTGCCGTGGGTCCCCTACGCCATTTTACTATGAAACACTGCCCTTCACTTTTTAAATGACATGAAGGAGAAATAATCTGTCCATGTGTTGGCTTTAGATGGCGTTTGGTCTTTTGCTAGGAAGCTTAGCGGTCATTCCCTTTCCTTTGAGTAGCTGGGAGATAAGCAAAGTAATTACAAGAAAAAGGGTTCAACCAAATAGCTGCAGTCTCTAAATTAGAGACCTGGAACGAGATTCCATCTGTGAAAGTTTGGCTGCCCCTCTTCTTCACTTAGCCTGGTCTCACCTCACCCAGCCAAAATTACCATCCTCTCTAACCCCGTGATTAAACTTAACAGGTTCTGGGCTGGATGTTGAGCAAAGTGGTATTAAAGTCCTCCAGGGGCTCCAGGGGCACCTGGCTGGCTCAGTCGGTAGAGTGTGCGACTCTTGATCTCGGGATTGTGAGTTTGAGCCCCACGTCGGGTGGAGAGATTACTTTAAAAAAATTAAAAAGTCCTAGCCCTACGCAAGAATTTCGGATCCCACACCATTGAATACCCACCGGCACCTCGCATCCTAAAGTGCTTCCTAGTGTGGATAGCAGGCAAATCTAAGAATGTTTCTCTAGAATAATTTCTAAGACAAGCTGAGGGGACGGGGTGACTTAACCATTGTCCGTGTCCATTCGCTGAGTCATAACCTTCCTGCCCTGGCTTTGTCTTCCACAAATGGGTTTTGTCCCCATGGTTATGTGGAAATTGGCAAGCTGATTCTAAAATTCATATAGAAATGCAAAGGGCCATGAAAAGCCAAAATAATCCTGAAGAAGAACAACAAAGCGGGAGCCCTTCTATGACCAAATAACAAGACCGATTCTAAAACTCCAGCAACCAGGACCCTGTGGAACTGACACCAGGACAGACCACCCATGGGCAGCCCAAGTTGTCTCTGGTGTTTCCAGGTTGTGCCAGAATTCAGAGACCATGAGTGCTTGGGAGAAGAGCCTGGAGTTAAATGGCTGGTACTTAAGAGGAAGGCCTGGGCTGGACACCCAGGTCAGAGCATCACCAGAATGGTGAATCTAGAGGTACTTAAACTGCCTTGTGAAGAAAAGAAGCCAGTGTGGTAGGTGAGTGAAGAAGACAGATGGCTGAAGCTCTAAGTTGGTTATTCAGAAAGTGATACCACTGCTCCTTTAAGAACATTTTTTCTAAATTCCCCTTTTGTTAACTTCCTCTTGGGAAATGTATGGTTTAGGCCAACTGACTAGATTAGCACTGATTTGTGTGACCAGTCCAACACTCGGATGTTCCATAGGCTGCCAGACACACACGAATGGTCTCACTGTCACTTTTTGGGGGCATTAATAATACTAATATTCAAGGCATTCTGAAAACCTCTTAAGACAAAGCTAAAGCAAACAAAAGGATCTGTTGAATAAATTAAGGTACATTCATACAAGGAAATACTATTTATTAAATCAATAAGGTCATCTCTCTGTGTAGATTCAGAAAAAAATAAATTATTAAAATCATTCACACACACACACACAGTGTCTTGCAGTGCGGGGGAGGAATTCAAACGTTATTTTTATTCAGTCCTCATAACCACATATAACTCATCCTATCATGGAAGTTCACAAGGTGTAGAATCTGTGGTCTGAAGAACGGTCACGGGCATTTCATTCTACTGGCATCTTACGAAGAATGTGTTGGTTACCTGCATCCTGGCGCTTCAGTCCTGGGTATCTGGCGTCCAGACTCCATCCCTGCTCAAGATCTGGCCCCTGGGTCAGCAGAATCAGCATCACCAGGCTGCCGGTTAGAAATGCAGCAGGTCCGTTCCTGCCTGGATTACCAACACAGCCCCTCTTTCCTTCTTTCAACCAAGTGATGGGCTCCATGTTGCTTTTAACCTATGCAACGCACATGTAACGTTTCGTGGTCAATGTAAAAATCCATGTGGTGAAAAAGAATTGAGAATTGCATTGTGCCCAAGACGTGCAATGTATTGCCGCACAAAAGCATGTAAACCTATAGACTTAGAAGTGACCAGAGTGACCTATACACAAAAAGAAGACTGATCTTAAGTCTTCTCATTACCTCCTGACTTCTCATTACTTCATTCAGGGCCCAGACTTTCTCCTCTGTCCATGCGTATCTATAATGAATAAGGAATTAAATAAAATAATAGTTCAGCCTGAAAAAAAAGAATGTCAGCCCCCATCCAGACCTAAAATCTGCATTTTAGCAAGATCCCCCGGGGCTGAATCTGCTCATTAAAGTCTGAGAAGGGCCCAGTTTGGGTGGAAGGCATTTAGATGGCTCCGTTGCTTAAGTTCTCCAGAGTCAGAGCATTATCATCAACAACACACAGGCAGAGACAAAATCTCACTTCTCACTCCTCAATGCAGAGTCTTTAAAATGACAAAGATAAGGGTGGAAAGTCTGGCGGGGGGGTGGTGGGGGGGAAGGACACAAAGCACCCCTGGCATACGTTTACCCTGAGATAAATAGCTGGGGCTTTCTGAAGCCGGACTTAGGAAGAGAGCAAAGTCTGAGTTTGTGGAGGCAGCCACGTTTCTTCAAGGGAGGTAAACATGCCAGGCTTTGTTAGTCTTTGCACGATAAACCAAGCTGAGCACTTGCACACAGCACACCAAACAATGTCCTGCAAGAGGAAAGACTTTTAATCCATAAATTACAGCAAGAGCTTGGAAGGAAATCGAGGCCTCCGGTCAGGGACAAGACTCTCAAGAGACACGTTCCAGAATACACAAGACAGCAGGGCCTTGGGAGCAATAAATAAGGTGCATTCACCTTCCGAGACGCAGCGAAGGCCATCCCAGCCCCTCTTTCTGTATACCTTCTCTGTTGACTTAGTGATCAAATTGCAGTTAAATGCCCGATGATAAAGGCACAGTGCCTAATAAATTAAAACATTTAATGCTTGAATATCCCATTCCTCCACTTGAGTTGTAATTAAAAAAAATTATTGTAAAGAAGGTAAAATTAGAATTTGAACTTTATGTTCTTGTTTGGCCAGGGGTCCTCCCGAGCAGCAGGGCGTAACACAGCCGAGGAAGTTCACCCGAAGTTGGTTAGAGCGGAGACGGCCAAAGAGAGAGCATTCTGTCCAAAGAGGCGTCCGTGTTCTAGAGGAAGTCATGGGGCGGATCCAGAGGTTGGGATGGACAAGCCCAAATGGAGGAGAGGCATTCTGTCTCAGTTTCAAATGAGGGGGACCAATTTGTCCCAGTTGTCTGGGAGCTTCCCAGTTTTAGACCCTAGGAGACCCTTCAGTCCGGGACAAACCAGGAGGACTAGTCCCCCTACTATTGCCTAAAACCGGGATAATGGGGCTGCGCCCCGAACAGCAGGGGCAGGGGGCCTCAGTGAGTCAGCAGGGCTGGGGTGCCTGCTGGGGAGGAGCAAAAAGCAGGGGTGTCATTTCCAAGCACAGGCCCGCTAGTCCCCGATGGAAGCTCTTCCAACAAAGGTGGTATTTTTAAAAACCAGGCTTTTATTTGGAGCAGGCTTCTTGAAAAATCCTTGAAAATGCTTCCTGTTTTTAATTAAGATCCCTGGAACAGTTCCATGGCCTCTCATTGTGCCTTATTTTAGTTCAGATTTCATTCTTCCTCCTCACACCACCTTAAACCTGAAACAAAGGCAAAGGCAAAGACGTCCACCGCTGTGCTCCAGGTGGCCTTCACGGGGCCGCCGTGAGACCGCCACCAAGACACAGAGGAAGCTCGTGCCTAGCGGCACGCTGCATGCCAGCTGGCTGTTTGGCACGACCAGCTGTCTGGTCCCTCCCCGTCTGAGCAAAGGCACCCACGTAGCGTTGTGCAAGCCGCACACTCTGGGCTGCAAGGAACAGGGGTTCTAAGCGTGGGTGCACCTGTCGGGGAATCTGAACCACCTGCACTGGGACCCCTCAGCAGCCGCACCACCAAGTGATCCGTGGACCCCAGCTGGACGCCCCTACAGTTCAACTCCACTATCGACCTGGAAATGATGTCGGATCCCACAGGTTGAGGGCTCGGTCCCGCAGGACTGCCCCCCCCCGCCATGATCCTCACCAGCCCCCCGCCCCCGGCTTCAGACTCCGGTCGTCAAGCCGGGGTGTCCCCTGTGCTTCTGAGGGACCGGCGATAGGCTGGGGGTTTGCGCAGCCCCCTCGAGTCCCATTAATTTGCTGGAGGGGCTCACAAAACGCAAAGAAACTTCTTTCTTACTAGATCACCGAATTGTTGTAAAAGGATAGAACTCAGGAACAGCCAGGTGGACGAGATGCACGGGGCAAGGTCGGAGGGAGGGGGCGGTGGGAGGGGCTCAGAGCTTCCATCACCACAGTCCCCGGATTCCCATGTGGCTCACCGACCCATTGCTGTCTTAATCGTCCGTCAGGGTTTCTACGGAGATTTCATGCCATGGAGGCTCGGTGATTAAGTCCTGGGCCCTGGGTGACCTGGGTGACCAAGTCAACCTCCAGTCCCTCCCCACCGCCAGAGGGAAGGAGGGAAGGGACCGGAAGTTCCAACAGGAATCACGAGGAACGCTGTCTCTGGACAACCAGTTCCCCTCCTTAGCCGCCCTCGGGGCTTTCCAACAGTCGCCTCATAACCTAACGGAAGATGCCCTTACGGCTCTCCTCTCTGAAAGTCCCAAGGCTTTTAGAAGCGCTGAGCCAGCCACAGGAGGAAGACCCGATATATACTTCTGATTGTGAACCGCGGTCTCGCAGACCACGCCAAGCAGTTGGGAGCCACTTGGAACTCAGAGCCAGAGCCTGGGACCTTCTCCCTGGGCCTCCAGCAGCAGCACAGCCTGCGGCCTTCACCCCTACTCCAGGGCGCATCACAGGACAGAAAGAGGCCTGGCTCCTCCTGGCCAGACTCAGGACACCTGTAAGCACTGCGGCCAGGCCTAAGCCCAACATCACAGAGGCGCGAGCAAGAAAGGGTCCGTGCCTCCACACCACGGTCACCAGGCTTTCCGGGAAGACCAGTGGCCCACGGTGGCATCTGTCTCCTCTGTCAGGAGCCTGGATTGCGGGGACCCAGCTTCTGCCAGGGTCTCACCAGGCAGGACCGCCTCCTACAGGGGCCTGGAGTGCCACAGCCGTCCTCTCTCGGATGGATCCTCTTTTCTCTAGTCCGTGATGCCTGCACACTCTTGGCTGCGCACATAAGGGCAGTTCCGCCCAGACCCTCCAGGCTAGCTTTAGAAGTTTCTGTTCCCACCTCTGACTCCCACCACCGACATTCCTCCCAGTGAAGTTCCCAAGGGAGAGAGAATGTGGTTGACCCCTAAGAAAGCTAATGGGTGTGTGGGGGCCCACAAGGCGGAGGCTGCCCCCCGTGGTCCAGCCCCCCCCCCATCACAAATCCAAACCTGAGTCCGCCGGCACTCACGGAGGCACCTGCCAAGGACCCTAACACACACCGGTGCTCCAGCAGCCGCTAGCTCCCCTCCGCCTGGAAACGAGGACCTGCCGGCCGTATGAGGAAGTGGCCGACCACCTAGCCAGTCGTGCTTCGCGCTCTGTTTCCTCTTCTCATGCTCTACACCCTTGCTCTTGCCCCAGATCCTCTGGGAATAGTGCTCCCCTGCTTGGGCGGCACACAGTCCATCCATGGATTGCTTTGCCTGAATACAGATCAACCTTGTTACTGAATTGATTTCGTTTTGTCATTTCACCCACCCCCCACATCTTTGCACATCCAGCCACAGCACGGGTTGAACTTGGGCCACAGAAGGGGGGGATCCAAGTCTGGCCTGTGGAGGCAGCCCCTTCCTTGGGGCCATGAGGACCCTTCCCCTCTGCTGTATGAGTGAAGCGCATCATCACGTGTGACGCTCTAGAACACGGTCAGACATCACTGGTGCTGCCGCTATTGCTAGTATTTGTGGAAGGGCGGGAGGCTCAGCCCCATAATTCTTAGCGTCAGTTCAAGGGGTTTCTACATAACCCCCTGGAGTGGAGGGCCTCCCCCCAGTAACTGGAATAGATTCTCTCGTCACTTCTCTTTTAGGAGTGAACCAGCTGAGTTGTGTGATGAAAAGGTGAAGAAGGTGGCATTGGGCACAGCCGGGCATATATACAACTGTATGTATTTCACGTATGTGCACACACGTACACACAAGCCCCCCCACTCACATCCATACTCTCACACGTACGCACAAGCCCCCCCCACACACTCACATCCATACACGTATGCACAGCAAGCCACTCACACACACATATACTCACACACACACTCACTCTCCCACATACACACTCATACACGTTCTCACACATATGCACAGCAAGGCACACACACACACACACACACACACCTCCTTCATTGCAAAGAATCAGTCTTCAGTTACTAGGTCCATGCAGGGCCCGCAAGTTCTCTTCAGAGATGGAAAGGAAAGAAAGACATCACCTACTCCCTCATTCTCCATTAATTCAATGCACTGTTAGCAACCGTGTGAATTCTAGAGGGAGGAACGAAGATAACTATCCAGGCTTTTGCTCTCTTCTGGAACGAGAACATCCTGGCCAGGGCTTAGCTCGCGGGGGGTTAGGTCGACTTCCGTGGGCAGCCTGGGACCCCACTGCTGTTCACCACATGAATTCTCTGGTAAAATGTACGCGGATGTCAGACGTCCTGCGTTGGTAAGTTTGCAGGCTAGGGATCTCCCTCATCCCACTGGACTTTTAAAATATTTGTTTGCATTTCCTGTGGTGCCCTGGTGGTTGAAAAGCCAGACTCTTCTAGCCAAACCCCAAAGTTCATGGGCTGTGTGATGTTCATGGTGATTTCTCATTAACATAATGCACTGAACTTGATTTCCCCTCGCCTACTAATGTCAATGAGATATTTTATGTGGTCTTTGTTTCTTGGCATTTGACATAAAAGGGAAACCCTCAGGGTTATGCTTCTCACTGGGCAACATGGAAGGAACCTCCCTTACTGTTCCTGGCAACACTTGACCATGCTTGTCTCCTACGGGCGACAAGTCACAACTCCTGTCCCCTCTCCCTGTGCTTCAGGACCCTGTTTCCGTTCAGCTGCTCACCGCATTCTTCTCACATTTTCCTCACTTCCCAAGATTATTCATGATACATACACCCTCCGGGTTGAGTAGTGCCCATCTGCATGGTTACAAAGAACGTAGTCTTTTTTCAGGAGCAATACCAAATACTCCTGGAGTTCCTTGATGTGTCTTGAACTCACAAAATAAACTTCAGAGCCTGCAGCATGGAGAGATTATAGATAAACATGTGTTAAAGTCAATCTCAGACAGGAAAATCTTCTGCTTCATAAACGTTAGACAGTGATTAGCTGCATTAGGAATTTAATCTTTATAAAAATTATGTCAAAGTGATATAATATTATGGAAACTAGGAAAGAACTCCATCACCAGCATAACCACTCTTGACATTTTGGATATTTAAGACCTTTCACTATTTATCATATGCATTTTTTATAGAGAGAGATTTGCAGTTTGATATTTTGGTTTTTTCGCTCTGTGTGAGCTGTTTCCATGTGCTTTGACATGTTAGTACTTATGACCACAGTGATTACGTACTGCATGGCCTGTCAAACGTGCCTCAATTTGTTGCTCAAGTTCTCCTACTGTGGTCATTGGGAGCTCTTTCTGGGTGTCTCCCGTATCCCTTTGACAGACCTCCTTTTTTTAAAGTTTATTTTGTTTAGTAATCTCTACACCCAACATGGGGCTCAAACTCATGACCCCAAGATCAAGAGTCACATGCTCCTCCAACTGAGCCGGCCAAGCACCCCATCTTTTTTTTTTTTTTTTTAGTACTTCCTTACTTTCTGGCACTTCGGGCTCATCTGTAGCTTCCCCAGCCCAGCCCTAGAATCAGCCATTCCTCCAAGGCATCCTGGTGCCTTTTATTAAGGAATCGTATTTGGAAACAAAGATCTAGGTGCTGGTTTCATTGACTTCTAGCTAATGATTTTTTTTTTTTTTCTGTTCTCAATGTTACTGATTTCTTCTCTTTATTATATCCTACACAACAATTTTGGAGAACTATCAGTATTTACTAAAATTGTCTAAGTTCATACCCTGTGGCTCAACAATGTCATTTCTAGGAATTTACCCAATAGAAGTGCATACATGTAAAAGAATATCCATAGAGCGTCACCCGATCATACACCTGAAACTAACAGAACACTCTGTTAATTATACTGGAATTAAAATTTTTAAAAATTTCTTAAAAATAAGGAAATTCTAAAAAAAGGATATCTACAGAAACCATATATATAATTACCAAAAGCTAGAAACAATCCATGTGCCATTCAACAGTAAAATGGATAAACAAATTGTGGTTTATTTCTACAGTAGAATACTATTCAGCAATAAAAAAGAACAAACCACTGATATATGCAATGGCATGACAATCTCAAAAACATTATGCAAGGGCGCCTGGCTGGCTCAATCGATAGAGCGCGTGACTCTTGATCTCAGGGTCATGAGTCTGAGCCCCACATTGGGCACAGAAATGACTTAAAAAAAAAAAAACAACGTTACACAAGGGAAAGAAGCCAAATACAAAGAAGAGTCCACTGTATGAATTTATGAAAGATTTAAAATGAGTCAAACTAATCTGTTGTCAGAAGATGGGATAGAAGTACTTTTGGGGAATGGTGGTAGGGATTTGGAAAGAGGATGAGGGACACTTCTTGAGCATGGTGATGTTCTGTTTCTGGATTCGGGGGTGGTTTCATGGGTAGGCTCATTATTATTTTTTAAGACTTTGGGTAGTCTTTTTTAAAAAAGATGTATTTATTTATTTATTTATTTGAGAAAGAGAGAGAGAGAGAGAGAGAACGTGGGCTGGGGGAGGGGCAGAGGGAGGGAGAGAAAGAATCCTTTCAAGCAAACTCCCTGCTGAGTGCGGAGCCCGACTCGGGTCTTGATCCCAGAACCTTGAGATCATGACCTGAGCCGAACGAAATCAAGAGCCAGCAGCTTAACTGACTGAGCCACCCAGGTACCCCCTCATTATTATTATTGTAACAATTTAGCAAGTTGTATACTGAAGAGTCATGCATTTTTGGGAATGAATGGGATATTTTATTTAAAAAGTTTATTTTTCAGAAATTGTTCCAGATTTGGGGGCGCCTGGGTGGCTCAGTCGTTAAGCGTCTGCCTTCGGCCCAGGTCATGGTCCCAGGGTCCTGGGATCGAGCCCCGCATCGGGCTCCCTGCTCCGCGGGAAGCCTGCTTCTCCCTCTGCCTGCTCCCTCTGCTTGTGTTCCCTCTCTCGCTGTGTCTCTCTCTGTCAAATAAATAAATAAGATCTTTAAAAAAAAAAAAAATTGTTCCAGATTGGTTCTTTCTCCTGTATGGCTCGCATCTGGCCCAGACAGAAACACTCGTGTAAACTTTGTCCTGATAAACTCTAGGGTGTAAGCCACACCCCATGCAGCCCCCTCCCCTCCCCCTCCTCTGTCAGAACCATTAGATTGGAACTCTCATGGGTGG
Source organism: Zalophus californianus (assembly GCF_009762305.2). Classification (NCBI taxonomy): domain Eukaryota; kingdom Metazoa; phylum Chordata; class Mammalia; order Carnivora; family Otariidae; genus Zalophus; species Zalophus californianus. The sequence continues at coordinate 142,557,930 of NC_045599.1, read as the reverse complement.
GGATCAGGCTCCAAGGAAATCCTCACAAAGTGCCCCCTCAGTTTCCAACACCCCCACCATGTTTATCCCCTGAGCGTGGATTTAAGTGTGGATATGTTTCTTTTTTACTCTCCCATGACCACCACACTGATAGCACTTCTGACACCAGACGTATGGGTTTTCTCTACACCAAGCAATTCTGCGACACCAGCTGGGTGTCCTACAGGCTGACGCTGTCTATCTGGACATAGCATCATATCCCACAGGTTGAAGGCTCAGTCCTACAAGACTGCCCCCACTTCTGATGCCAATCACAATAGTGGGTCTCCAATTATCTACAACTTCTGTCCATCTTAGCGACAAATCAGAAGTTCCCATGACCTCCTCCCCTTGGATTCGATTATTTGCTAGAACAGCTCACAGAACTCAAGGAAACACGTATGCTTACCAGTTTATGAGAGGATATGACATGAACAGCCAGATGAGGAAATATAGAGGGTGAAGTCTGGGAGGGTCCTGAGCACAAGCAGCTTCTGTCCCTGTGGAGTTGGGGTGCATCACCCTCCCGGTGTGGATGTGTTCACCGACCTGGAAGCTCCCTGAACCCCAAGCTATTGGGATTTTTATGGAGGCTTCCTCGCATAGGAATGACCAGTACTAACACCATCTCCAGCCCCTCTCTTGTCTCTAGAGAATGGAGCGGAGAGCTGAAAATTCCAAGCTTCTAATCATGGTCTTTCTGGTGACCAGCCCCCATCCAGGAGATGTCCAAGAGCCCAGAGTCATGTCATGAGAACAAAAGACAGTCCTGCCACCCAAAAAATTCCAAAGGATTTGGTACCCTGTGTCAAGAACCAGGTACAAAGACCAAACATTAGAACAAAAGATGTTCCTGATGCTCTTATCACTTAGGAAATTACAAGGGATCTAGGAGCTCTGTGCCAGGAAGCAGGGGCAGAGACCAATATACATGTTTTCTATTATCCCCCGGGATCCAAGAATCCTGAGCTAGTTCTCAGAGATTTCCTTAGAAAATCTGCCCTCAATACCATTGCATTCACTTTGGTATCTGATGTTTATTTATCTGGGCTTCTCTGCTGGAACGTCCAGCATAATATCCCCTAACATCCTTCTAAAACCCTGACTCTGCTGTTCAGACAGAGTCCAGTGTTTCTTTATAATCATTTTTAATGGGTTCTTTATGAAGAACACACACACACACACACACACACACACACACACACACACACACACACACGAAGGATTGGTTGAGAACATCTGAACCCAGAACCTAAAATTAGAAACAGATACATTTTTCTATAGACATTTGCAGTGGGCATCTCTCGCTTTGTCTACCTATTCTGGCAACAGAATTCTTCATTCCCATTCCCATGGCAAACCCACTCCATAGACCTGGCCCCGCCTTCTCCTCCACCTGGATGACAGTGGTGGGCAGGTGACCGACTCTAAGCCAGCAAGAATACTCCATCCTTGTACCACCGAATGTGTCAAGTCAGCCAGGCCTGCATCTTCCTGGGCAAAGGCAAGTGTGTCTTTCTATGCAGTTGCTAGCCAGGAAGAATAAGTCTAGAGCACTCACATGGAGAACTCCCAACTGTTTGAAACCTGAGGCCAAGTAGAGAGACATGTGCAGATGAGAAACAGAGAGAGAGAGAAAGAGAAAGAGACATTTACAGAGAAAGAGAAAGGATGATGTTGGTATGGTGGAAAGACCAGATCCAGCCATATTTAAGCTGGAAGCCGCCCCCCCCCCAGACATGTTAGTCACGTTAGTAACATGAGCCACGAATTCCCTTTTCTGTTTATGGCAGTCAGAGTTATATCTCTGTCCATTCACAGCTGCAAGAGTCCTGAATATTTCCCGCATATATAAACATTAACTTGCACAAATTATTCAGTGGGATTCCATTATAAATCAAACTGGAGGTTGATGGCAACCAGGATGCCCAGCAAAAGTATGGTCCATCCTGTACTTTCTTCTCTATGCTCCAGACTCTGTAGGTTCACAGGGCCTCTTCCCCCTTTAACAGCTGAATGGGAATTGGGTGGTTCTGTGTCATAGCCTAGGTAACACCCAGAAGCACCCTCTCAATTGGTGGGGGCACAGGGCATGGCCAAGGATGTCAACATTCATTGCCACATGCCAACTATTTTATAGGCTACAATATTATATAAAATGACAAATGCATTTTGCCCATCAGAAATGAATCACGGTCATGTTTAAACTAGAGATGAACAACCTAGGGATGCTTTCTCATAGCTAGGAATTGTATATTCTGCCCCCTTCCGTGGACATTTTATGGCAGAATAGCAGTGCCACTTTGGACAATGCCAACCAACTCAATCCCATTCAGCTTTTCTACTTAGGTAGGGACACTTGAAAAGCTCTGAACAATACCAGGGAGCCCCTCCTTGTCTTATAACTGCTTACCAAAAGGCAGACCCTCAAAGAGGAAATTTAACAGACATTACATAATTACTTACCAATTTTCTTCTGGTGGGTCACTTGCCAGAAGACTGGGAATGGGGAATGTCCTAGAAATTCCAGAGAGACAGCTTGTCCTGACAACAGGAATAAACCAGAAGCTTGCAAGGGGCGGGGCGGGGCGGGGCGGGGGCAGGGCCACGGTGCAGAGCAGGATGCGGACAGAGTGACGATTCTTTACTTTCTACAATTTTTGAAGCTTCACACAAAAGCTACTTTTGATCATTGGCTGAAAGGGAAAGATCTGGATTAAATGACTTCCCTCTCCTTATTTAAGCACACCATGGTATGGTTGGAATTCCACACCTCCTTCTGGGACTCAGGTTACAGAGGGGTCCCTGTGGCTGAGTCTCCCAGGTGTGGGGAGTGGGGAGCCAGAGGTAGCCCCAGAGTTATCTGGGGGAGGTCAGAATGGCTGATGGCTTGATCTCCCACCTGAGCTGCCCACCCAGCTTCCGAGAAAGACACAAGCAGCTCAGGGCTCCAGTCGCTCCTTGCTTACTGACGTCTCCCTCAGCAACTGGAAAACCAGGAAAGTTTCCATCATTGTGACGTAAGGAGGAAGCTATTCATGAAATGCCTAGTGAAGAATTTTCTTCTCAGTTCCCTGGGTTGTTTCTCCTTCTCCCCCTCTTTCTGGCAGTCTTTCCTCCTGGAGGAAAAAGAACATCCCTTGAGGCCAAAATGGGGAAGTGTCAACAGACTGGGGGAGGAGAAGGCGGGGGTGGAGGGGGTGGGGGGTGGGGGTGTGTGTGGAAGAGACTTCGCAGCTTCTTGGGATCAGAATCCCGTGGGCAGGAGGACAAGGAGAAACACCAAGGCAGGGGAGAAAAGCGGAGCAGGAAATCCCTGAGCAGAAAGCTTGAGCAGGTGCCCAGCTTCCCCAGGTGCAGCCTGCGGAAAGGACTGAATGCCTCTCAGAGGGGAAGCCTCAGGGGGCCTCAGGCCACAGCCCGTATCCAGCCAGCCCAATCAGCAACGGCTGAGCGCGGTGCCTCGCCCGGCTGAGGGGTGCATGCGGGTCCCTGCTCCTGCAGACCGGATGAGGGAAAGCCAGCCCCAGCGAGGCCACTGCCCCACTTCCTGCCATATTCAACATGGCACAGGAAGGGCGCAGCTGGGAGGGTGGAGGGAAGTGTCTGTCTGGACATAGAGTCTCCAGTAGGGCCCCGAACCCTACGTCAACGTGGGCACTTGTGCTAGTCACGGGGGAGGGTGCAGGGGCTGACCGGGGGAGCCCTGGGCCGGCAAGCAAGCAGGACAGGAAGCTGCAGAATGCGGGGCAAGAGGCAGGGACCAGGACTGTGGACAATGCGCACACCACCACCCCAAACACCAGGCAGGTGTGGACATGAAGCCATTGAGCTAGCAACCACCCCGCAGAGGGGACACAGGAGAACACGGAGCAAGTGGTGCGGAAACCCCTTAGTGCCTGTAGCTTCTCTGAGGCCACCATCTTGAAAGAGAGAAGGGAAAAAGAAGCCTCTTGAAGAAACAGCCCTGGTGGAAATGAGAACTTCAGATGAACTTAGTGTTTACCTCCAAGGAGAGCGAATTAACCCCAAAGAGAGAATTCAACTCACGGCTGGCTGCCTGTTCTTTTTTTTTTTTTTTTTTTTCCTCCAGAACGGAAAGGAAAGAAAAATCTCCATGCTTCACTGTAAGGATAGCCAGCAACAACAGGACCAGACATGGTTTATGGTCCATGCTTTTCTTCTCTTTGGCTGCTGAAGTGTTTTCTAAGACTTTGCTGCAGAGCAACCCAGTTAGAGCCAATGGGGTGCCTGGTGTGGTGAACTCAGTTCCTCTCTGGTTTCCTGTGGGCCCTGCCCGGTGAGACTCCAGCAGTGGGCACTCCTACCGGGCTATAAACCCAGCCCCAGGCTCTTTATCTGTACCCTGTTCTTATTGGGGGGTAATTAGGGCTCTTTCCTGCCCCACCCACCCACCCACCTCTTGTGTTCGCCCAAGCTGCTCTGATGGCAAAGGGCAGCTGGTTGGGGCCAAAGCTATAGCTTCTACAGGCTACAGAGCAGATGAAAGCAAACTAGCTGCTTGTGGAATCCGGAACGGGTGCATACAGATTTTAGACACAGTGTCTGGGAAGACATAAAGTATTTCTGGAGCCTCGCACCCTCAAACCTGTAGAGGATGGAAGCCAAAGCCACACCCTCCTCCCCTCATCTATGGTCTTAAACGTAAGCCCTTCAGATCTAACAGCAATATCTGAGCTATGAACAGTAAGGAAAATCTTCAAAATATAAAGCAGGACTGGTCATAGTACAAACAGCTAACATTCACTGGGTGATGATCACTCGTCTGGCACGGGTTAGCCCCCAACAACGCTGTGAGGAGCTACTGCTCTTATCCCCATTTTGCAGAGTTAGAAACTGAGGCAATAAAGAGGGTAAGTGACCTAACCAAGGTCTCCTAGCTACTACGTGGTAGAGTCAAGCTTTGAACCCAGGTGCTCTGGATCCAAAGCCTCCCTCTCTTCACCGTGACATCCCTGCAGTTTGAATGAGAACATGGTTCTATCGACCATACAGTTGTCACATCCTGTGATTATAGCCACATTGCTGAATGCTTGCCATGTGCCAGGCCGCCTTTCAATCCTTTTCCTGTACCACCTCGCTCCATCCTGCTAACACGCCAGCAAGACGGGTACTATCGTGATCCTGCTGCTGCAGATGAGACCTTGGGACTCAGGGAGGCTGAGGGATTTGCCCCAGGTGCCAGAGAACAGGGTTCACACTCAGAGACTGAGCCCCGGAGTCTCGGGACCTACTGATGAAGCTAACACGGTGCCCCGGCCTCAAGGCCTCCCTGATCAGCCTGCTTTCTGCACTGATAAATGTATTTCTGAGACAGTCAGCCTGTAGTGTATGCGTTGTATTTCTCATCTCGGGCCCCATGAATTCAAACGGCCTGCACAAAGAGCCAACTCGTGACTCTGGCCCAGGTTGCCCAAGGCATAAAGCATTACCTAACGTGGCTCTTGAACATACTAGAACAGAAGCATGGACAGAGATCGTTCACGAACTTTCTAGTTGTCCTTTGATGAAGGCATTGGTGAAATGCACAGCTGCCTCTACACTATTCCAGCCGACCTGGACTGACATCTTATTTAGACGACTAGGCTACACCATGTAGCCCTAAAGAAAAGTTGTCGTTTGACGCAGCCCCGGCTACTTGGCGTGTAAAATGAGATGACTTCCAGAGCCCCGCGCCCTGGCGTCCCAGGCATTCACAAGTCGTGTCTCTGGTAACTCTCCACAAGGATTCCTTGTGGATGTGGCAGAGCCACGGGACAGTTTTGTGGTGCTATTGGTTCTTGGTCTGCCCTTAGAGGGTTTGCCCGGTGGTCCAGTTACCACTGCTGCCTAACATACGACCCCAAACTTGGTGATTTGAAAACTCCACCATTTTATTATGTTCATGGATTTCGTGAGCCAGGAATTTGGAAAAGGCACAGCAGGGACCTTTCTCTGCTCCACGATGATGACGTATGAGGCCTCAGTCGAGAAGGCTCACAGGTGGAGGTGGCTTGGCAGCTGGGAGCTGATGGCATCTCAAGGCACATTCATTCTGGAATGTGGCACGGGCTGGGGAGCAGCACGGACGGAGGCCTGCGGACCAGAGGGCTCACAGGGGGCTCTGCGTGTAACAGGATTCCTCCCGGCGTGACTGCACAGCTGCTCGGACCGCTAACAGGGTGGCTCGGCCATCCAGGTGCGAATATTCCAGAGAACGAGGGGCAAGCCGCATGCGTCACCTTTCATGACAACCTAGGAAGTCACACTGCATCACTCCCACAGCACTGAGTGGTGGGTTGTCAACAAAGTCACAAGCCACTCAGATTCAAGAAGAAGGCTAAGACACCGCCTCATCATGGAAGGGTGGCATTGAGGAATGGCCCTGGCGGGGGAGGGGCGGCGCTATGCGGCCACCGCTGGAAATCTGCCATAACGGGTCCAAGAACAGAAAGGGGAAATCACAGGATCGACTTGCCTTAGAAGAAAACCAATGACCTCACGACCCAAAATAAATGAATAAATAAAAATAAAATCTTTGAAGAAAAGCCGGCTTTTCCTATATCCCAGCATTTGCTGGTTCCTCCGTGAAAGCTCACGAGAATAGACAGAGCAAGAGCTAAGGAAATGCAGTTAATGAAGCCAAACTATGTGCTTTAAGTAACCGCAGGCTGAGGGACTGAGAAATCTCGGGCCACAGTATTAGGAACAGAGAGCTCAGTGGATGGCCAGGAATGTACTTTCATGAGAATGAACAGGACATTAGTGAAGCCTGCACGATTAGAATGACAAAAGGGGAAAATTTGAGGAGCTCAAGGTAGAGGCTTGTTCCTGGCAATGGATTTCACAGATGCCCTGGTAAGCAGTGATCATTACTTAATACAAGCATAACACTCTATTAAATATCTAATTATGCTTAAGTCATAGTTAAGTTAGATATATATATATGTATATATATATATACATATGTTGTTTTTAGGAACAGGTATTTTTGTAGGTTTTGCCTGTCCATGATTCCTTGCTCCTTCTCTGGTAACAGATGGGCCTGTCCACATTGGGAACTGTTGCTCTCCCACCTGGTGGGGCTGATAAATCCAGAGCCCCCACCATCTCTCCCCTGGGCTCATGATCTAGGATGGCCCCAGGCAGTGATGCATGCAGTGACTGTCTCAGGAGAGTGTGTGTGTCCCTGCGTGTGTGTGGTGTCTCCTGTGGGACCACAACCCGTTCTCTAGGATTTCTGTGGCTTCTGGGAAAGAGAGACTCTTCTTTTTTGACTGTGTGTGCTAAAGATCACATGAGGCTGGATGTGGAGAGACAGACAGACAGAGACAGAGAATAATGACATGACACTGTCTGAATGTTGGGAAACAGTTATGCTTGGATCCAGAGCTATCCCTTGGGCCTCCCACTTAATGGAGGGAATAAGTTCCATTTTTAACACATGCTAGTTCTGATTGGAATTCCGCCCCCCCCCCAACCACAAGGTCCTGACTGATACTCTAGAGGACAGGCAACACTGCCTGGTGTGGGTCCACCTTTCTCGTCCAGATCTTTTGTCCTCACATGGTCTCCCGGGTGTAGTTAGAGATGGTGATCTAGACCAGAGGGTTCCCAGATTTTCCCCTTCATGGTTCTGAAGTTCAGCCTGGGCAGAAAGGCAAGCAGCGATCCTTTCTGGTGGTTCACACAACTCAGGAATATTTTCTTGGCCTTCAGGCGGAACTGATAACATCACAGACACCCCATGCATCATTGGCAGGACTGTGGAGGGCTGAGATCAAAGAGAAAGGGTTTGGGAGTCAGTCCCAAGATTGCATGCAGCAAGAGAAGAAGGCCTGAGAATATCCAGTTCCTGAAAAATGGAAACTCTTTGTTTTTCCCTGGCACAAATTCATGCACACGTATTCGTAGCTATTATTTTTAAGATGTTTAAAATGTTATGTGCTGAGATCTCAGCCCTGCCCTTGAACATGATGTGCTAAAGGGCTTGGGGCCAGAGCCTGGGTCCTGCCAGCTCATGGGCTGCCTCCCCTTTAGCCCCACTATCAGGATAAAGACCTCCCCTTGCACTGTACTGTTGCAAAGAGGTTGCTTTTAATAAAAACTCTTTTTTCTTGCCTTTTCTTCCTTCTATAGCGTTAACTTTCTCTATATTCATGGAGACTAATGTTTGAAGGAGGCATATGTATTTTGTTTCTTGAGTTTATGTGCTGACTCATTTTAAAGACAATAAGATAATTGATTTATTTTGAAGGTCATGATACAACCCACAGTACTGGTTTCTCAGAGACTACTGACTATGTTATATTTTTACAAAATACATAATTTTTCAAATGTACGTATATATGTATACACACAAATATACACACACACATATTTTTATGTAGGCTTATATTAAATATATGTTTATTTACTTATTTACTTATTTTTATTTATTTTTAAATTTTTTTTAACTAGGCTCCGCACCCAACTTGGAGCTTGAACTCATGACCCTGAGATCAAGAGTTGCATGCTCTACCAACTGAGCCAGCCAGGAGCCTCTGAAACTTGTATTTCTAATAAAAATACATCTATATATATTTCCTACATATATAAAATAGTAGTACATATGGTATATATAAATATACATTTTTTTCTGTTAAAAAAACAAAGTTAACTGAGTAAATTTGAAGACGTAAGGACTTTATTTCCATTTCCTGAATCAGGCAGCATCCTATCTAGCAAGTAGCTCCAAAGGGCTACGGAAAGGGAAAGGGAGGACACGTACGTTGTAAAGAGAAAAAAAGATTATTTTGGGTGAGGTCACCTTCCTTTGGGGAACCAAAGGGTCTTATTACATGGATGACCTCATCTTCCTTCGGGGCATGGAGAGGGCCCAGGTGACAGGTTGGCTTATTAAGGTGCTGACCAGAGAATTCCTGACTGACCAGTGAAAACTACATTTCTGGGGAAGGTTGAAACTGTAATTAGGTATTAAGCCCCAGCTTCATGACATGGCCTAACACAAGTGACTCCACTTTGGGTCTATGATTTTCATTTTAACACAATATGTGTATTCGCTATGTACATATTATACTATACCACGTACCATATATATATTAACAGTGAGCACGTATGGTTTTAAAGACCACATCGTTTTTAAAAGCCTGTAACAACAGCGGAACTCCCAAGCTTCTTGTTCTAAAATTGCAACGCTTATCCTAGTGCTTGTGGTATTTCTTTTCACATTTCTAAGTTAAGATGCCTCTTCTGCTGTTTATCATTTTAGACACTATCTTTTGACTTCCTGTTACCATAGATGAAAATTTCTGTTACTCTTTCCCACATTTTTATCTCCTCCCATCCCACCAGTATGGTATGTCACAATTTTTTTCAACCTCACTATGACTATGTCAGTATTGTTCATTGCGGAGCCAAGAAGTGTGACGGTGAGGGATGCTTCCCTTCCCGTACACCTGTTTGTTCTTCCTGGCGTTCACTGCCTTACTTTATTTGCTTGACTACGTGCCATATGTCATTTGTTGCCAAGTGTGCCGTCAGCTCTGCCAGGTGCCTACCATATTATTTTCCAGTTGCTCAAATGCGCTCATATATAACCAATCCCTTTTTTCTCCCTGAAGCCCTCCCTTCCGGAATCCCCTGGCTTCCTGTCCCCACTAAACGGATCGATCTCTAGACCAGCAGCATAGCTGTAATCTGGGGACTTCCCTTGATGTTATCAAGGCTCTCGGTCTCTCTTTCCATCGCCCCGGTTGGCCTGGCGTCAGGCTTCCTACAGAAGGATGGCTGGATAAGGCCACCCTTGCCACAGGTCCTAACCTAAAATGAAGGTACCAGAATATGCCACCCCAAAATATGCCTCTTTGGCATATGGATTATTTTGAGCTAAAGACCTTTGAGAGTCAGCAGATGTAGGAGAAGCTCTAAAAACAGGGCACAAGTTATCCTTTTGTAAAGGAAATTTACATTTATAAGGGAAATTTCTATTTGTCAGGATGTATCCCTCTCCTGTACCTGGAGGAAGTGGATCTTAACTCTAACAGTGAAGAAGGCACCAACTTAAATCTGCCTAACAAACCTTACCAAACCACTCTTTTTTGCCATACTTTTCCTGGTCACCTTTCCATAACTTGCCTCCTTTGGCCAGAAGCCCCAAACCCCTTTCCCTTTGTTTAGCCTCAGATGGTATATAAGCCCAAATTCCACCTGGGTTACTTATCACTGGGTGCTCCCATGTGTGCTTGCAATGCGTATGTGAATAAATGGGTTCGTTTTTTTCTCATGTTAATCTGCCTTTTGCCTGTCCAATTTACAGGACCCCAGCTAGAGAACATAAGACAAGTGAAGGAAAAAGATTTCCACCCCCTGGCTCCTTTATTCTAATGTCCATATTCCAAACCCAAGGAAGGCTTCCATTGGCTTTGTGTGGGTCATTGGCCCCTTCTCGACCAGAAGAGATGCGGGTGCTCTAATTGCCTTTGTGATGGGTGTCTTGTTTAAGACAACATGGAGCAGGGGAGAGGTGGACATTCCTGAAAAAAGGAGCTCAGCCTACCCACCCCAGTATCCACTGTAGTGCTGAGCCAAGAAAAAGCAGAGAGAGGGCCATTAACTTGGGAGCCAGAGGAATAGAGCTCCATTCTTGGCTGTCCCTACTGAGTATATGACCTAAGGAAAATTGATTTGCCTCTCTCCACTTCAGCGTCCATTCCCTTCAAAGGAGAGATCTAGATTAGAGTTTGTGGTGTAATCCAAGGTTCTGAAATCCTACCCTCTGTCCAATAAGAGCATATATTATAAAGGGTGCTCTGGCTTGGACCTAGGTGTAGATCACAAAACAATAACGGAAACCAGAAAGCAAATGGCCCAAAACAATAATTAAACATTTATTAAATTTTTACTATGCGCCAGGCATTGTTGAATATTTTCTTTGGATTATCACATTTTTAATTTCCAAGAATTCTTTCTTCTTCTCTGATTGATCCAATTTCAAAGCATCTTGTTATCTCTGTGATGAGATTCCTCATCTGTAAAAGAGGGATAAAAATCTCACCTACTTTGTGAGGGTTTGGTGAGGATTAAATGAGATGATGCACATAAAGCACCAAGAAGTGGCAGAAAAATAATAATCAATCGATACATATTATCAAGATTATTATTAGCTATTCTTCTTGTTGGTTTTCTCTATAACGGGCATTTAGGGGGAACCTTTCTCTGTCCAGTTATCACTACTTCATCTACCTTCTCTCACCCAAAAATGTGATGCAATTTTTTGCCTACTGGTATTTCTGTTTTGATTTTCTGTGTCCTTCTTTTTAATTCCTCTGGTCACTTTAGAGTAGAAGTGTTGATGCGCTCAGGCAATCTGCCACTGTTAACCACTGTCTGTGAGTTTTTGGGTTTTGGTAATTTAATTTTTTTCTTTTTCTTTAAGTCTTGTTTTATTTAACCCACGATGTTTCTCAAAAGCTTCCACTTAATTGTGTGAGCTTTCTCTTACTCATCAATAAAGTGTGAATAATCATATGTCAAATCCCCAGCATAGTGTCTGCGGCACAGGAAGAAGGACTGAACAAAGATTTGTGGTGCCACCCCTGCCCTTATCTTACCCTCTTTATCTCAATCCGTCTCATGATTTCTGGCTCTGGTAGCCAGACATAAGCTCCATTCTGAACTGGGTAAGATGGTAGAAGCAGGGCACCTCCTCTCACTTTTGTCCGTGAACAGGTAGAATTTCATCCGCGTTTAAATTATGGGCAGAGACAGCTGGTGGAGCCACATGCAAGGGCCTTCCATCAGATGGTGCAGCTTGAAACCATGGTTGAAGATCGCAGGGCATGAGTGAACCAAAGGATTCTCTGTTGGTGTGTGGTCCAAGAGAGGATAAATTATACCAACAGTGAGTTTCCAAGAGCTCTTGTAACTGGCTCGTTCGTTCATTCATTCTGCAAATATCCACTGAGTGATTGCAATGTGCTAGGAACGGGGGATACCAGATTGCAGGGGACACTTGAAGTCCATGCTTCCTTGAGTGGCCTGTTCCACCAGTGTAGGGTAAAACAGCTTTGCCTGCCATTGGGAATTATTTTCAGCACCATAGACGTGTTCCGCCATCTTAACATATATTAACATATGCCAACATAACACATATGTTATGCTCTTCTTAACTCCCTTCTCTATTGCCATCCTTCCCCTCAGCCCCCACCTCCATAGCATAGCGGCTGAAAAAGCTAAATCGTACTTTCCCAGCTTCCCCTGCACTCAGGGTGGTTGCTTGACACCATTCTAAACAATGTCACAAGCCCCAGTTGTCTGCTGGGGACTTCTGGGAAGGATACATATAGCTGGTGCTGCCTCTTCCCTTTCCTCCTTCCCTGAATCTGAACAATGCTCAGAGCTTCAACAGCTTTCACGTCGGAAGGACCACACAACAGTGCCTGCTTCTGGACTTCCTGTGACTTGACGCTCTTATTCATTTTACCTACCGTAATTTAAGTTTGTTGTTAGTCATAGCTGGAAACATTCTTAACTGACACACCAAGATCGCAATCAACGTAAACCCCTATACTTTTCTTCTTAAAACGAAACTTCACAAAGGTTCCCAAGTGGAATATTCTTTTCAACATTTAAATGGCCGTTGGCTGGTTGTTACTTAATATCTTTGACATAAACTTCTCCCACTTGGGGGCTTTTATGGGGTAGAAAGCCAATGTGGCGGCAAAAAAATCCTTTAAAGTTCTGTCAGCTTCAAGCTCAGATTCCAAAATCGGGCTTGACAACCACAAAACCCCCACCTGGCTGCTTCCTTGAGCAGAGGGCTGGGAATGCCGCCTCTAACATATGATGAGGAAGCAGGAAGACGCCACTAAGCATCTCAGCAAAAGAGAAGAACACCAATGTCTGCCGATACACAGACATCATTATCGACTCCCAAACCCATGAGGCTTGCTAAGAAATCATGTCAGACATTGCGGGATTATCATTCCTAATGGAAACTCAATCCGGAAGGTCACAGAAATTCAAATTGCAGCAAAAGCTCGTGTGATGACAGAAATCCCAATATTATTGAGCAGGGAGTCAGCAAGCTACGTCCCACAGACCAGGTGTGGCCTGGCACATGTCCTTGTAAGGTCTTGAGTTGAGAGTGGTTTTTACATTTATAAATGGTTGAAAACTGGGCACTTGGGTGGCTCAGCTGGTTAAGCCTCCGACTCTTGACTTCAGCTCAGGTCATGATCTCAGTGTTCCGTGGTCGAGCCCCGTGTGGGGCTCCCTGCTCAGCGGGGAGTCTACTTGTGATTCTCACTCCCTCTCCCTCTCCCCGCTCAGGCGTGCTTACGCTTGTTCTCTCTCTCTCAAGAAAAAAAAGAGATTGAAAAGTAATAAAAAGAAGCATAATATCGTGTGACCTGTGAACATCATATAAAATGTGTATTTCAGTGTTCCTAAATAAAGTTTTATTGGAACACAGCCATGCTCATTCATTTACGAGTTATCTAGGGCTGCTTCCATGACATAATGGCAGAGTCGAGCGGTTGCCATGAAGAGTCTGTAGCTCACAAACCTCAAATGTTTACTATCTGGCCTTTACCGAAAGTTTGCCCACCCCATTACAGAATTCAGGGCGTGAGCAGTGACCTATTCCACAAGAAACATCAATGGTGTATCAAAACTCAACCCCAGATAAAAGGGTCAAAGCGAGGAGCAAGATTCACTATAATACAGAAAAGTCTCAGTTTCTTAAGGGAACATGTGTTAAAATAAGGTTTAACAATTATACCAGTAATATATAATTTTGGAAAATTTAGAAGATACTGAAAAGTATGTGGAAGAAAATAAGAATAGTGTTTAATAATCTTATTACCCATGATAACAACTATTAATATTTTGGGGTTTATTCTTCCAATACTTTTCTGTGAATAAGTATTTTTTTTTCTTTAAAACTAGGGTGCATACACTATCTTCCTGTTATTTCACTTGCAACTGATGGGACATTTACCTTAAATAGGCTTAAGCTAAAAACGCTGGGCGGGGGGAGGAGGAGGAGTTTCTTGGCTCACAGGAGTATTACTGCTTTGGGTATGGCTAAATCCAGGGCTTAATGTAATAGTGCTCTTTCTCCATCTCTTGTTTCCACTTCCTCCATATACATCTCAGTATCAGGAGAGCTTTCCTCATAATGACATAAAGGCTGCAGAAGTTCCCATTGTAATTCTAATCCACATAACAGAAACTCCCTCCAGGAGGAAAGAGCATTTCTCCGCCCCTGCCCCCCAAAACAAATAAGAGTCTTTCTAGTGTCATCCAATATTTTTGACACCATGAGTTTTATTTGCTGCCCAATACATAATTATTTAGATGCACCATACATTTTTTTTAACTTTTTTTTTTAAAGATTTTATTTTTACTTATTTGACAGAGAGAGACACAGAGGAAGAGGGAACACAAGCAGGAGGAGTGGGAGAGGGAGAGGCAGGCTTCCCGCCGAGCAGGGAGCCCGATGCGGGGCTCGATTCCAGGACCCTGGGATCATGACCTGAGCCGAAGGCAGACGCTTAAGGACTGAGCCACCCAGGCACCCCTGCCCCACACATTTTTAAACCAGCCTGTTTGAAGAAATGCTCATCTCAGAATCATAATTATAGGATTAGTTGGGGTCTGAGAAATCGTCCAGTACATTCTATTCCTTTTACGGTAAAGAAAATTGAGACGCAGAAAGGATAAGTGATTACTCATTATCATTCAAGTAATCAATGGTGGGGAGCCAGATCTAGATGGTTCTAAGATTCACTCTCTTCCACTAACTGTTCTCTCTTAGATGTCACCCCTGAAGCAAAATGAGGCTAGAAAAGCAGCTAATGGAGTCGGTCTGCCCAGGTATCTTGAAAAATAAATGAGTCCGAGAAAAAGAGCGTTCTCATTTTTTCCCCCTACTCTTTGATTTGCTTCTAAAAATGGGGATAGGTTGGGGTAGACAGTGCCACAAAGGCTATAGTTTGTTTGTTCCTCTTTAAATATATATATAAAAAAATGCTTTGTTGGTTAATGAGAGCTGCAGGCCCAGTAAAATATGCAAAAGTTTTAGAGATTGTGACTCTCCATGTATTTTTACTTAATCTTCAAATTATACAGAGACTTTGTTTTTTCATTTGTATTTTCATGTGGCAAGGCTCCTGTTGTCCCTGCAATCTTAAAAAAGTTAGCAGGCACAAAGGAGGAAGTGCCATGGTCGGAAGGCACATTCATTGACAAAGACATCTGAGTGCTCAGAGCCTGTTTGTAGAGGAAGAGAAGGAACGTGGCTGCAGACTCAGTGAGCCTGGTGATGAAGCAGCAAGAGGCTGGGGAGCCCTTGAAGAAAGGCAGGATTCCCATATGCTGCATTCTGCAAGCACTCATTCAATGTTCACCAGACACTGAGCAGAAGACCCAGAGGACACGGATCTACATCCTTGCGCGCTCACAGTCAAGTGTGGAGAGAGGTGAGGACTCAGACAAGTAGCTTGCAGCACACTGGGTGCTGTGGGAAGAGCAGGAATGCACAGGAGGGTGGAGCCGGGTTGCTAACTCCTTGTGGGTGGTCTGGAATTGCTTCCCAACTGAGAGCAGGCTGGAGCAGGGTTGGGAAAGACCACTCCAGTCAGCCCAGTGAAGGGAGAGAGAAAGCCCACCCAGGTAGTGCAAACACCTAGGTAAAGGGCCAGAGGTGGTAAGCAAACACAGCTCTATACAAACTGCAGCAGGACAGGTGTCAG
The DNA here is from genome assembly GCF_009762305.2 of Zalophus californianus. Lineage (NCBI taxonomy): Eukaryota > Metazoa > Chordata > Mammalia > Carnivora > Otariidae > Zalophus > Zalophus californianus. The sequence goes on along the minus strand of NC_045599.1, from coordinate 142,542,154 downwards.
AGATTTGGGGAAGAGTGAAGCCATCGAATTTGCTAAAAATAATAAAATAAGGAAATGCTAAGTTCTGGACCTAGACAAAATCATGAAGTTCTTTTCCACGCACACCACCCCCTCATCTTTCAGTTCCCTTTACAGCTCTCAGCTGACCTCCTTTATCCCATTAGCCAGCTCTTAGGCTCTCTTGGCACTCTCCTTCTCAACATCTGCTCTTCAAAAGATCCCAGGTTTACCGACACTAAGGTGTAAATGACTGATAGGATCGTGTTGTAATTGAGTTGATTGCTATTATTTTCACAGTGGACAAAATCCCAGACCAAGGGACACATGTTGAATTGTACCATTTTGTTAGAGGAGGTCATCAAGAGAATGTAACTGCTGGTCGCCCTGGGCAGTCGGAGGCTCCTCAACCACCCCACACCCGGTCCTTGGAATGTGTGTTCTGCCCACCAGTCCCACAGTGGGAGCTGTTCCAAGGACATAGCCTGGAGAGAGGAAGGTGTTGTTGATACCATCTGGATCATATGCGTGACTGAACCCAATTAAGGCCTCTTTATACATTTTTAAGATTTGGCAGGGGGGCGTGGAGATCTAATCGTCTTGCAGCTACCCAAGACAAGCCTCATAAGTGAGTTCCCTTGCCTATTGAAAGTGCCACCTACCAAGCTGGAGTGGCTCCCTCTTCCTTCGGTCCCTCCCTGGCTTCTGTGTAGGGGGTCAGTTTGCGAACTAACAGCAGGAGGCCCCAGCTTGGACTGCTTAAAGGCCCCAGCGGCAGGGAGTCACAGGACTCCTGGACAGCTTCTGGGCTCTTGAGACCTGCTTCTGCTCCCGCCATGTTGGCCCCTCCCTCAAGGACTCTGCTGGCTTCTCTGCCTGGTTAAACGTCACACCTCGGCTTCCCTATCCCAGCCTTGGCCGTCTGGGTTTCTTAGCACGGGTTGTGCAGTGACAGCTTGGGCCTTGGCTCACACTACTGTCTGTCCTCACGCTTACTCACTCTCGTGCTGTGATGGGGGACATGGGGCATCTCACCGGGGCCCAGGGTAGCAGGTTGCAGGATAGACCATTGTTCTAGGCTCAGCTCATTCAGGAAAAAGATCAGATATGGCTCTCAGGGAATCACCGAGTTCAGGGGAAGTGATTTTTTTTTTTTTTTTTTTTTTTTTTAGGGGATACTTTCCATATGGCCCTGGAGGCTGGGTTCAAATGCCAGGCTGCCATTTACTAACTGAATGACCTAGTGCTAGATACTTTAAACCCTCTGTGACTCAGTGCCTTTTTCTGTACATTGGGAATAATAATAGTATATAGCTCAAATGAAGGGTTGAATTAATTAATACACAAAAAGCACTGAACAGAGCACTTCATAAGTGCTCAGTTAAGCTCTGCTAACATTATCATCATCATCACCATCACGACCACCTAGAAACCTCTTTACATTTCCTCTGTTAAAAATACTGACCCATGGGACACCTGGGTGGCTCAGTCAGGTAAGCGCCTGCCTTTGGCTCAGGTCATGATCTCAGGATCCTGGGATCCAGTCCGGCATCAGGATCCCTGCTCAGCGGGGGAGCCTGCTTCTCCCTCTGCCTGTCACTCCCCCAGCTTGTGCTCTCTCTCTCTCTCCCTCTGACAAATAAATAAATAAAATCTTAAAAAAAAAAAAAAACAAACTAACCCTACTTGATTTTGGAATAAAAATTTGTAGTAATTCAGTGACTTCATATAAATAAGAAGCAACAGATGCTCAGATACAATGCAGAAGGGAAGTAGAAAGAGATAAGGGTTTCTCAGGTTTTAATTTTTATGGATATCAACAATGATGGTGTAATGTTTGCAATGACAATGAATAGCCAGAGAACTTAAATGACATTTCTCCAAAGAAGATATACAAATGCCTAATAAGCACATAAAAAGATACTCAACATCCCTAATCACCTCACACCCATTAGGATGGCTATTATTAGAAGAATAGAAAATGATGTGTTGGCAAGGATGTGGAGAAACTGGAATCCTATGCGCTGTTGGCAAGAGTGTTTTCTGCTGTGGAAAAGTGTGGCTGTTCTTCAAAAAGTTAAACACAGAATTACCATATGATCCAGCAATTCTACTTCTAGGTTTATACCCAAAAGAATTGAAAGTAGAAACTCAGAAATAGTTATTTGTACACCTATGTTCATAGGAGCATTATTTACAATAGCCGTAACTTGGGGGCAACCCAAGTGTCCATTGCAATGAATGGAAAAACAAAATGTGAGATCTAAATATATCTGTGGAATGGAATATAATTCAGCCTTGAAAAGAAGGAAATTCTGACATGGGCTACAACATGGATGAATTGTAAAGACAGTATTATGCTAAGTGAAATAAGCCAGTCACAAAAAGACAAATACCGTACGATTCTACTTATATGAGGTAGCAAGTGTAGTCAAATTCAGAAAGTAGTCAAAGACAGAAAGTAGAATGATGTTTGTTAGGAGCTGAGGATCGGGAAAGGGAAAGAATGGGGAGTTATGATTATAATTATGGGGCATTTTTGGTTTGTTGTGTTAGGACTTGCAGTAAATCACACATGGGTAGACCAGAAAAGTCCGAATCTCGATACGTAGTCACATCCTTTATTTGACTAATATTTATATAGTGTTTATGATGTGCCAAGCATTGCTCTAAGGGTTTTAGACATATTTAATCACTTCATCCCCACAACAATCCCATGGGAAAGGTACTCATAGGAGCTCCATTTTACAGATAAGGAAACTGAGGTATGGAAAGTTTAAATAATTGTACAAGATTGTGTGGCTAGTATGTAGCCAAGCCAGGCAGTCTGGCTCCAAGGTCTAGGACTATAAGTACAGTACCATTTTAAGAGGCCTCCCACTCAGTTTTTGGAGTAACAATGAACATTACAGCAAACCACAAAACCCTGACCATGAAGTATTTGAAAGGATTTCAGGCTGAGTCCAAACAGCTGTGTTCATAAATACTATCTTGTCGGAGGGAGGCAAGGCTACTGGCTAATTTGTTTTGTGGTTAAAGGACTTCAGTACATTTTATTTTATCATACCACAAGAAATCAGTCCTGGTCTTTTCAGCTTCCAGAATAGACAATTTTACTCATCACTGCTCATAACCTTGTTTAGGTTTAATTAGGCACAGCAATTTTAAGCCATTTACTTTGTATGAGTAACATGGCTCAATACACGCAAGTCATGGTTTATGGCTGCAGAAAACTACCCTCTATGTTCACATATGATTTGGATAAAAGGGATTTTTTTTCTAAACATGCAGCAGAGTTTGGGAACATTTTTATTATCTTTTGTGAATCATGGGTTGCAGAGTGGTGGGGTGGTGGAGAGATCAGATCTTGTTTCAACTTCTGCATTAGCATTTACTGAGCCTCAGTTTCCTTATCTGTACACTGGAGATAGGTAGCAGTGCCTACATCATGGGCACGTGTGAGGATTAAATGAAATATTATGTAAAGTAAAACATAAAAGAATTCTCAGAGTGCCTGGCCTGATGTCAGCTGTCAGTAAACGCCCAGCAGTAAATTAATTGCTGTTGCTGTTGGAATTTTACTGGAGTTGCCAAAGACCTACGATCCTTTGCTCTGAGATTCAGAAAAAAAGCAGCTGATTCCATCCCTTGACGTTGCCCTAACTACACTGGAGCCTCCTAAAATTCCAGTGTTTTCCACATCTTTCTTTAGTTACGGGATTTGTTTCAGAAGAGGTCCAAACTTGCCACATGCAAGTCTGTTTCTCTCTGGAACTGTGTATATTGGAGAAAAAGGAAGTGTTCGCCAGGCCTTTCGTTTTCTACCCCCCCCTTTTTTTTTCTGAGAAAGGGTCCCGCTGAACAGAAAATCAGGGGCCAAAGAACCTTGTTGTGAGGGCCTTTTTATTGTTGGTCTGTTTATTTTTTCCGTCTGATAAACAATTTTATCAGAGGATTAATTTTGTCAATAAAGCACAGATTCCGGCTCCTAAAAAGTAAACTGTGAGTTACTTCTGAGTAAGCATAACCCAGTTCTGCTGACCTAGGGGAAAATAAAGATCAAAAAATTTGCCCAAACTAGTGGAAGAGGCCCTGGGCCGGGAGCTACATCTGGATCCAGCCTCGCCCTCCCATGGCCGTGACCGACCAGCGGCGGGTGGATAATGTCCGGGCCAGGGATAGGAATCCTTCCGTACCCTCGCCGTGGAGAGGAAAAAGGCACGGGTCCCTCTCCCTCATCATCCCACCCACCAGGTTTCTTTGCTTCCCACTCAATGGACTTTCGAAGTAAAGTGCTAGGGAGATCGCGGGATCCGTCCAGGTGGAATTCCCAACACGTCTCCGGAGGAGCGGCTTCCCACACCCAAGCACTGCACGCGGAGCCGCGGCGGACCCCGTCGCTGCGTGGAGGCCCCGCCCATCTCTGCCCCAGGCCCCCGCCCACCTCCGTCGCGGCCTCTCATTGGCGGCTCAGCGCGTCAGTCGGCCCCCGGGCTCCCGGGAAGGGAGCGCTGACCGCCGTCCCCACCCCGCGCCTCGCGAACTTGCCAGCGGCGGGGAAGCGATCCCCAGCGCCGGGGGGCGGGGGGGCGGCCGCGGCGTGTGACTAACCGACGGGGGAGGCTCCGCGCCCGTCCGCAGCGCGCGGCCGGCATGGCAGCGCGGAGAAGCCCCCCGGGGGCGCGGGAGCGGGAGGGTCCTCGCGCTCCCGCCGCAGGTGGGCCCCGGGCCGGGGGACGGGGCGGGGCAGGGCGGAGCGGGCGGGGGCCGGCGGGCAGCCCGGGGCGCGCTCTCCTCCGCTGGCCGTCGGCGCAGTCCGCGGGTTTGGGGTGCGACGCCCGCGCGCTGAGGGTTGGAAGGTCCGGGGGCGCCCCAGGGCAAGGGGGGGGGAACGGGCTGCACCCCCAAACACCCCCGGCAGGGTTTGAGCTGCAGTCGAGGACGAGGGTCGCATCGCAGCTGAATAGGAACTATGCCCTCGGGAGGCAGAGCTGTTTGGGTCGTGGCTGCGAGCGACCTGCCGAGGCGGGGAGGGCAGGTTCCTGGGACGAGGGAGCCCGTCTTGCGGGCTGGAACGGGGTGGGGGGACAGGCAGCCGCTGGGGGGCCGGGCCCTGCCGCCGAGGAGAGGCGGTGTCCCCTCTGAGAACCCGATTGTTGTCGGGGGAGTTGAGGGGCGGGGGGGAAGTTGACGGGTTTCGCACTTTGCTGGTGGAGGATGTGGCCCACACCTTCGCAGCAGTCAAGACTTGCTGAACAACAGAGAAAACTGGCTTTTGAACAAGAATGTCACCAAGGATAGGAGCTGCGGCACAGAATGGCACGGGTCGCGCGCTCAAGTATGGGCGCTGAGGTGGGGGCGTCCCCCCGCCCCCGTGTGCGGGCGTCTCGCTCTCCGTGTCGGTAGCTGGGGTAGAGGTGAAGGCTGTTTTCCTTCCCCGCCTTCAACTGGCAGTCCCAGCTCCGAGGAAGGTGGATGTAGCAACTTCTCGGTTTTGAGCACATTCCCGTTGCGTGTTTGTCTGGTGGCCACCGCCGGGGTGTGAGCCTACTGGTGATTTTGGGGGAGCATGCCTGTTCACCAACACAGAGCTGGGGCTCGAGGTACTGCAGCGTTTATGGGAAGTTGGCAGGTGCCAGGACTGCTTATTAATTGGGGTTCTTGGTCCCAGCAGGAACTTTTGATTCACACCTGAGCTGTTGGGTGTGGTGGAAACAGTGCCGTTCTGGGAGTCAGGACATGAGTTCTCGACCTCATTCTGCCCAGCACTGTGTGTCTAGGAGCCACAGTCACTCTGGACTTCTCATGGATGAGGACGTTGGGGTAGCTGATCCATAAGACACCCCCCGCCCCCAGTCTAGAATTCTATGATTGACTTACCTCCCAATCTCAAGTTTGGAAAGTGAACTCATTTTTTCAACCTTTCTGCACCTTGAATTACTATAGAATTCGCCAAATAGTTCCTGTGGGTGTATTCATTTGAACTTTTTATGATGTGATTCCCACCCCCACCCCACCCCCCTCTCTTTGCCTTATTTTGGGAGGGAAAGCAAAGCTGGGAATGGAGGTAGGCCTGAGCAGGAGAAAGCTGGTTTGGGAGGCAGAAAGATACCTACTCTGGGCTTAACCTAATGGCCAGGAATTTTTTCCTTCCAATGCATCAAGTTCAAGGTGTGCCAGCACTGTGAGCCCAGAGAATTCTTTCCTCAGCTCCAGCCTATGGGGACTGCAGATGGTGTGCAGCAGTGGAAAAATGTGATTCAAGGATCAGGTTATGGAAAACTTTTTTTTTTTTCCTCCAAAACATAACCCATAACCTCTGAGGACTAAGGAGCATAGTTTCCCTTCTTTACAGGTGGTGTTGGGCGGGGGGAGTTTTAAAGCAGTTGCCAAAGGTAGGATGGGGGCAAGTTATTTTTACCTACCCCTCTTTTGGTAAGAGAGAGACCAAGGTTCACTTCTGAGGTAATAGCAAGTGCTAACAAGTCACACTTGACAATAAAAACCAAATGGACAGCAGCCGGAGGAAGCCCACAGAGCGGGTAGGGATGGAAAGAATTTTCTGGTAGCCATTTTTACTCTTTGTAAGTGTTTGGATATTGAGAATCATGAACTAAACATCTGTACACAGTATGATGGGAAAGACACTGTCAGAATTGGAATATTAGGGAAGTGGCACCCAAGATGATTTGGTGCAATGCTCCGAGTCCCCAAGACTGGGGAGGAAAGAGGAAGCAGGGGAGACCCGCCCACTGGAGGAGAAACTCAAAATCCTCAGCATACCTTTGGCAGTCTGGCGCTTGAGGAGGGCATGTGCTTCCTGGCTCATCTTGCCTCTGGCCAGCCTCCGGGTCATTAACTGTTATAATTAGTTCAGACTCTGCTGTGATTCTTCACCAAAAAGACTGCAAGTTTGCAGCCGTGTCCTCAGGAGCTGCAGGACCCCAGGGTGGTCCCTAGGAAATAGCCGGGGGTGGCAGGAATGCCTACTTTGGAATGGGCGACCCAGCAGCCAGGTCCCCTCCCTCCAGCAACACATAGAGCAGCTCTGCTTTTGCCTCCCCCCCCCGCCCCCACCCACTTCTCTTTCCTTTCTTGTTTTATATGCTGTTCTGAGTAAGATTTTGTTTGGGGAAAAGAGTCTAATGCTAAACAGAAAGTTTAGAAATCATGGTAATGGCCAATATTTTTGGAATTTTGCTGTTGGCTTTATTCCATGGAAAGGGCTTAGAAGTATGCCTGGCCCACAGTAAGCAGTCATTATTATCATTATCTTCATAATTTCCTTTTTTTGAAAAAAATTTATTTAGTTCAGTTAGCCACCATATAGTACATCATTCTTTTTTTTTTTTAAAGATTTTATTTATTTACTTGAGAGAGAGAAAGAGAGAGAGCATGAGAGGGGGGAGGGTCAGAGGGAGAAGCGGACTCCCTGCTGAGCAGGGAGCCTGGTGCGGGACTCGATCCCGGGACTCCAGGATCATGACCTGAGCTGAAGGCAGTCCCTTAACCAACTGAGCCACCCAGGCGCGCAGTACATCATTAGTTTTTGATGTAGTGTTCAATAATTCATTAGTTTCATATAACACCCAGTGCTCCTCACAACACGTGCTGTCCTTAGTACCCATCACCTGCCTACCCCAGCCCCGTCCCCGCTGAAACCCTCAGTTTGTTGCCCAGACTCCATGGTCACTCGTGGTTTGCCTCCCTCTCTGAGTTCCCCCTTCAGTTTTCCCTCCGTTCCCCTGTGGTCCTCTGTGCTATTGCTCATGTTCCACACGTGAGTGAAACCATATGACTGTCTTTCTCTGCTTGTTTCACTTATCACAGCCCCCTCCAGTCCCATCCATGTCGATGCAAATGATGGGTATTCATCCTTTCTGGTGGCTGAGTCATATTCCATTGTATTATGGACCATATCTTCTTTATCCATTCGTCTGTTGAAGGACATCTCGGCTCCTTCCACAGTTTGGCTATTGCGGACATTCATCATTTCCTTACACCATGAGGTCATTGTCATTTTTATCTCTTATTGCTACCAAGTCACATACAACTTGTACAAGGTTTCCCACTTCCCACGTAGACTTTTCTACTAATTAAAAGATGTGTTCCTCAAAACCATGGAATATATTATTCCAAAGCCGTTCAAGGATGACTTTATGTACAAAGCAGATGTTTCTGATCCACCGAATGCAGTCTTTGCCCCGTTCCCTTGGGCAGTCCTAGGTACCACACTGGGTAAACAGGTGAGTTTACCTGGTGAGCACCTCTGTGTTTAAAGGGAGAGTGGGCAAATCAGAATGGCGAAGGGCCAGAGAGCTGGTCCATGGCAAGAAGAATGGTGAGGATTGTGAGGCTCATACATTCCCTCCTCAACACGGACGGCTAAGGGGTGCTGCCAATTGTGATCTTATTCCAGAACCAGTGCCGTCAAAGACTCTGCTCTCCAGGACCTGAACAATGGGTGGAGGGGGTGCTGGCAGTGGTCAGTGGGTGCCAAGGAGGAGAGGAGTGAGTAGCTGGGGTTCTTTGTGTGCTAGTTGTAATCTTCAAGAGAAATATTTTCCATCTTTAAAAGATAGTTTGAGGGCTTAGGAACAAAAACAAATAAGCAAAACCCCAACGCTGCAATTAAAAACACGCACAACAGAATGTTTAAAACCAAATGGTCTGTAGTTGGTATTTTTTGCCAGCCCCACTTTGATACTTTCACATTTCTGTGAGATGGATTTGATGCCAAACACAATGTGAGTTTAGTAGCAGGTGCTTTAGCTGAGGAGAAATCCTTGATTGGCACAGTTATGCACTTGAAAATGACCTTTCACCTGGCTTCCTGGTGTGGGTGGGTGCTGTCTCCTGTGTCTCTAGCACCACAGTTGTCCTTGTCACGGAAAACAGTGGGCATTCGACGGAGACACAGCCCATGGATAGTCTTAGGTAATCTTCACAACCACCACTCTGACGGAATTTGCTCCAGGTTTCCAGCTAGTAAGTGGTGGCCAGGATTCAAGCCTGGCAGCGTGGCTCCATCCAAAACCGATTCTTCACCGTCCACCTCTTCTGTCTCCTGAAACTCAGTTCAGGATTATACCCGAGAGCACTCTAGTCTCCGGGTTCCCTTCCCACATTTCAGCTCTTCCCAATTAAAGTTGGGTTATCATTTTAATACCCTGCTGTTGCTCCACATAACTCACAGGTCTGGGGGACAGAAGTGAGATTATGAGAAAGTCTTCATGATCGAGCTAAAACTTCCCACATACTTGGTCGCTTTTTCTTAGCTATGAAAGCCCCTGCGTCATCTTGAGAGGAGTGAGTGAGTTATTGGGCCCGTGGATTTGACCTTTTTCTTCTGTCCACTTGAAATCTCTGGTAAATGTGCAGTTACTTAAAACAGTATGCTCTCAGAATCGAGGTTCTTATATGTTTATTGATTTGCAGTTAACTTAATGGAAGAACAGATAAGTGTTATTTCACAATAAATCGACAGAGAAAAGGTTTTGTTAATGCGCTTTTTTGCCAGTAATCTTTTGTTCTGGTTACACCCCATTTTACTACTTTCTCATTTCATTGGACCCAGAAGAGACAGGCGGCATCATGTTTAAAATAAGAGGATGATAAAATGCTTATGTTCATTTCTAGGAGACTAAGGACTGTTGTCTGGTAGCACTGTTGCTGGGATTCTCAAGTAACAAACAAAAATCTTAGAAACCAGGGCACCTGGGTGGGTCAGTTGGTTAAGCGTCTGCCTTTGGCTCAGGTCATGATCCCAGCGTGCTGGGATCGAGTCCCGCTTCAGGCTCCCTGCTCAGCAGAGAGCCCGCTTCTCCCTCTCCCTCTGCTGCTCCCCCTGCTTGTGCTCTCTCTCTCTCTCTGTCTCTCTCTTTTCTCTCTGTCGGTTAAATAAATAAAATCTTTAAAAAAAAATCTTAGAAACCGTAGCACATAAAATGCTATGCTCTGTGAATCTCCGAATTAAGAATTTAGCAGTTAGCCTTTTGTTGTTGATTTAACCAGGTATCAATGACTTTGAGTCTATGTGGGATTGTTGGATGGTAGATATATGGTAATTTAAAATACTGTATTAGCTCTCTCTCTGCTTGCCCTGTAGTGGCTTTTATGGATATTAGGGTTAGACTTCTAGCAGAGGGAAAAGTAATGTAATTGGAAGTTGGTTCCTCAAGAGACCCCCCTCCCCCCCATCCAGAGAGAGGTGGAATCTGATTCCACATCAAGGGTTAACTGTCAAAAGGAGAGAAGCACACTGCCCTCTCTTGTTCCGGGTACAGCGGACTTGAGCGCCCTGCTCGCTCCAGGCCTGGGACAGCTGCAGGGGGTACAAACCGCAGCGGAGGTGGGCAAGGGAGCTGGTGGTGGGAGCTCATCAGGCAGTGGTCTTTGAACACCTTGTGTCTCTCCTCTCAGCCCTGGAGTCTGTAGTCCCCCAAATTTAGGAGAAGTGAACTAAATTCCTTCTTGCCTGGTAAAGAGAGACCTGTCCCCTAGGTCTTCGCATAACGCCTGGTACACCATGGCCACATCTGTGGACCCGTGACAGGAAGACCTCACCTTTCCCGTGAGGTCTCTAGAGTGACAGGAAAAGGGAGTGCTCTGTGTCTTCCAAGTCGTGTGTTCTGGGCCACTGGGGCAGGTCGAAATGCCCCAGAGGAAGCAGGACAGCTGACAGGAAAGGGACACGGAAGAGGTGACAAGCCCGTGTGGGCATGGGCCACGTGTCATCGGCCACCATCTCTGTAGATATAGAGGGCCGGACGGTACTGATGCCAGCAGAGAGATCAGCTCTGTGGCATCTCACTTGGCATTTTAAAAGTGAGCTTGGAGTTCAGTTTGTAGCTAAGGATGCAGTTGGCCACTTACCTTAAAAAGCAACTGTAGCCCGTGGCAGTATTAGCATAATACTTCGGGGTCCCTCGGCTCTGCACCTGCAGCAGTGTAAGACTTGGGCATATCGTTTCCTTCCCCGGCAGTCTGAAGTAGAGAGAAAAGTCACTTGACCTGAGAGAGGGTTTATGAGGTCAGTGTTATCCACGGTGTCTCCCTCTGTTTTGGTTTCTAAATATTCCAGTGTGTTCTCCCATGTATGCCTCATCGGTTGATTAGTTCAGAATGTGGAGTCTGTAACCTCTGAAGGTACAGTTCTCCTCCCTCCCTCCTAGGCTCCTCCACCATCCCTTTTTAAAAAAAAAAAATTCTTGCTGTTTTTGGAAGCTGGTCGCCCTCCTCGGAAGCCCTGCTGTGAGAGATCGGTAGAAGTGAGCGTGGACTTCTAACGGCGGGAGTGGTTGCTGGCACTTGTCACGGCCTCATGTAACTGCTGCCTGTGTTCAGGGCATCTTTCCTGTGGTGCAAGTTGTGGGTAATGTTTTAAGTGTAGTTGAACTTCAGTTGTTTCACAACTACTTAAAATCCTGTGCCTTGTGCCTCAGTGTGACAATTCCTTCGACACAACACAGAAACCAGTTACCGTAAAGAGGCCTTTAGTGGAGGAAGGGACCTGGCAGCTGAGGGCCTGGCCTCCTTATGTCTGTTCCTAGGGGAGGAAGCTGAGGTCCAGAGTCGCTCAGCTCTCTAGGACCAGACTGTGGGTTCCCGAGTCCCTGGTGCTGGCTCATTCCTCTACCTTGAAGCCATCTCACTAGGTGACCACTTCACGTTCTCATTTCCTGCTTTGTGTGTACATGAGTGTTGTTGAGGGAAGAGAAAACACTGGTGGTTCACTGTTTCTGACATAGGTTCCAAGTGAGAAGGGTGACCACCAAGGTAGAGGCTCTTAGGATTCCGTATGGCAGAATAACAGAACAACCCCAAATAAGTGAATCAAGTTTATTTCTCTCATGTTCCAGCTCAAAGGTGGCTCTCCAGGGCTGGGATGGGCTTCATGGTGGCAGGGGTCCAGCTCCTTACTTCATGTCCACCATGCGTGGCTCCCATGACTAGCTCCTTCGTGGTCCAAGATGGCTGCCAGACATGAGTTACGGCACTCACATTCTAGCGAGGAGGGAGGAAGAAGGACAGGGAAGACACCCCGCTCTGAAAATTGCACATAATGCTGCTTAGTCAGAATTCACTCATGCAGCTCCACCCAGCACCTAGGGAGGATGGAACGTAGCCTTTGTTTGGGTAGCCATGCATCCCGGTAAAGTCAGGACTCTAGTTCTGTGGAAGAAGAGAGAATGGATACTGAGGGAAGCCGGCAGTGTCTGTTACGGAGACACGAGGCCTGGATCCTGATTACGTGGATTCATTTTACTTATTCAACAAATATTTATTAACCGTCCACTCGGTGCCTAGGCACCAAGGAAGCCGAGCGCAAACAGACACAATCCCAGTCCTTAAGATGTTTACCTACGTGGGGACACAGACCCTGATCAAACACAAACATGGTTGTGTAAACTGTGCTAAGTGCTGTGAAGGGAAGGGACACCGTGTGCCCAGCGAGTAATGGGGACTTGAGCAAGCCTGGGGGTGGGGAGGTGGTGGGAACGGGTCAGAGGCTTTGCCCCAGGAAGTGACCTTGGAGCTGACAGCTGGAGACTGAGTAGAGTGGAGGGTGTTCCAGGCAGAAGAAAGAGCTCAGGCGGGAGGCCGGCGTGGGTGCTCAGGGAGGAACTGACAGCCAGTCCTCTTGAGCAAGAGGCAGCGGGGAGAGAAGAGGGAAGAATTAGGGTCAGCCCGCATGGGGCCCTGGAGGGAGGGTGACCGTCGTCGTCGGCCTGTCTGGCACGAGATTGTCCCGGGACACGGAACTTTTAGTGCTAAAACTGGGAGAGTCCCTGGCAGGCCAGGATTGCTTGGTCACCCTTGCTGGAGGCCACAGGAATACTTGGATTCCTTTAATACGAACTTCAGCCAAGTCCCTTCTTAGACAGGCATAGCCCTGAGCCGCCGGACACCACTGGCTGGTAAACATCACCCCTCCTACTGGCCGAAGGGAAAGAGGCACAAAACACAGGCAACACTCACTGTGGTTGGAGGGCGTGACCAGTGAGACTTTAGCTGGCATGATTTCTCCTGAGAGGAATTTCGGAAATTACTTGGCATGTGATGGTATATTATTTGAGATTACAAAAGGGCCCGGGGCGGAGGAAGCCCGTACTCCACGGTGGCCTGTCTCGGCGCTGCCAGTACATCGGAATCACCTGGGAACTTAACCAGTAAATCAGAAAACGCACAGGTGGACCCAGGGCAAGGGAGATCGGCTCCATCCCAGTGCCCCTCAGGCGTGGGCGTGCGAGTGGGTGGCTGGGGATCTTACAGAACACAGACACTGCTTCCGTGGGGCCCGCGGATCTGTATTCCTAAGTGCCCGGGCGGTAGTGATGCTGCTGGTCCAGAGACCTCAAGTACAGTGTCTGCAGTGTTTGATGAGTGTCTTGGAAGCCACTGGTTTCTTTTCCCGGAGAGCAGAGCTAAAGGACCACATAGGTGCATGGGTCCGTTGAGAGGAGAGAGGTGGAAGACGCCGGGAGCCCAGGGAGGCTCCGCTTTGTGCCGCCATCAGGGGTGGGCCCACCTCGACTTCTCAGTTGGTTCCTAGGAGTTGTGGGTTATATGATGCGGCTGGTTCCCGGTTCCAGAAGAACCGGCTCTCCGTGGTTTCTGGCTAGGATGGGGCAATAGGTAGGTGAGGCACCATTACCTCTCTCACACCTTGTTTAGAGGCTTTTCCAGCCCACTTCACTGGCTGCTAGGATTCGAGTCTTTCCTACAAGTAAGAAAACCAGGGGCACCTGGGTGGCTCAGTTGGTGAAGCATCTGCCTTCCGCCCAGGTCATGACCCTAGGGTCCTGGGATGGAGCCCCGCATCGGGCTCCTTACTCATTAGGGAGCCTGCTTCTCCCTCTGCCTGCCGCTCCCCCTGCCTGTGCTCTCTCTGTCGAATAAATAAATGAAATCTTAAAAAAAAAAAGAAAAAACCAAAAATAATAAGAAAAGCCAGAAAGATTTTTAAATAGGAGATGACACGCCCATTGAATGTAAAAAAGCAACAACAACAACAACAACAACAAAAAACCCAAACAAACAAAGAAAAAATACCTTAACCAGTAAATCAGAGTGGGAAATGGTTTGGGGAAGGGAAGCCAATTAGAAGGATTAGTAACCATTAGGGACAGAGCCCAAATGGGTCTGATTAATGGAAAAATCACTGCAGGGCAGAAACGAAGAGTGGTTCATCTGAGTGTACCTTTAGTTCTCTCTCGGTCACATTTCATAAATGATTTATATTGGGAGGTGGAAGACAGGCTTAATCTTTAAAGGTCTAAGAGTTGAGAGCGTGCCCCCAAAGTCCTGGCGGGCAGTGAACCAGGTCCAAGAACACGAAGTTTAGTGGGGACACGTGTCAGCTCCAGGGTCTCAAGCACAGAGCCTGCACGCATGTTGACCCCCTTGCTTCCCTTCCCAGGTTCTCAACCTGAAAGGTAGCCACAGGAGTCAGAGAATTTTATTTTTATTTTTTTAATTTTTTAAAAGATTTATTTATTTGAGAGAGAGAGCTCGCATGAGCAGGAGGGGCAGAGGGAGAGGGAGAGAGAATCTTAAGCAGGCATCACGCCCAGCACAGAGCCCCATGTGGGGCTTGATCTCACAACCCCGAGATCACCACCTGAGCTGAAATCAAGAGTCGAGCGTCTGACTGTACCACTCCGGTGCCCCAGAGTCAGAGACTTTAAATGTCAGCTCAGTGAAAAAACCCACACGTCCTAGTTATGTGACCAGATGGGCTTGCTGAGCAATGCCCGAACTGAGCTCACCTCTAAAAGGTTAGGCCCAAGGGCACCTCTCTGCCGGCAAGGGAGGAGAGGCTGAGCTGAGCGGGTTCTTCCAAACCTGCCATCAGACCAGCCGCTTTCCCTCGGGAAGGAGTCAAGTGAGAGAGGGCTGGGGCCAAGTCTCCAGGAAAGCCCTTCCAGCTGGAAATCTGAGAAGGCTGGGATGAAAGCGCCAGTCTGTGTCTCTCCCTTCAGAGGTTGGGGAGACATACTCCAGCAACAGGTCTCAAGGGCTTTAAGTTGATGGCAGGCTTAATGCGAGCTGACGGCTTTTTCTTTCGCAGCTATACAATACTAACTAACACAGTCTCAGGCCGTATGCATCCTTTGAGTGAATCATCTAGAACAGGGTTTGGCAAAGCACAGTCCCTGGGCTGAATCTGGCGCCACTCAGTGTTTAGATGGCCGGCCACCTAAGAATGGTTTTGACGTTCTTTTTGATGGTTGGGGGGAAGAAAATCCAAAGAATACCATTTCCTCACATGTGAAACCTATATGAAATTAGGACTTCAGTGTCTGTAAATAAGTTTTCTTGGAACACAGCCCCGCTGAATACTGTCTCATGGTTGCTTTTTGTCAGGGCCAATTTGAGAACTTGGGACAGAGACCAGATGGCTGGGAAGCCTAACATACTTTCTCTCTGACCCTATACAGAAAGCTTGCTGAGGCCTGACCAAGAATGAAGGAGTGGTCAAGGGTTTGCATCGTCTCCTGGGTGGGTCATACTCAGGACATTGGGTTCTGTCCCCTGGCCTCACTGTAAGTGTGGAGTGGATTCAGAGGAGGGTGACCCTGACGATGAAGAGACCCCCCGCCACCCACCCCGAGACTGTGTCCTATGAGGACTGGTTGAGACCACAGGAATGTTTAATCTAGGGGAAAAGCAGGCACAGTGCAAATGATGGCTGCCTTTTATGTCTGTGCTTGTTGATTGTTTTGAATTCTTGGAAGAGAACTGCTCCAGGAAGGCAGCTTGGAGGTTAATTCAAAGGGCACTGACCTTGAGTCAGAACGTGTTGGTTCAAGTTCGGACTTCTACTCGCATTCCCTGGGCTTCAGGTTCTTCATCCCAGAGATGAAGGGTGCAGGCGACAGCCCATCCCGTGTCCAGGTCCACAGTGACTTAAGATTCAGCTTTCACCTCAGAGGTGTCTTCCAGCCGGCAGGGGACACGGTCATGGAGACACCCCACCGACCTGCAGCTTGGATGGAGCGCAGAGGGAGCGCCAAGGGGAGGGATTCGCTGGGGGCTGGTGTGCATTGGACCTTGGAGAACAAGTAGGAGCTCCAGCCCCTTCACCCAAAGCATTCTGTGATTCCGTGAAAGACTTAAAAGGTGTCGTGTAGAAGGGCAATCCCCTTCAGTGACTGAGCCACCCAGGTGCTCCAGGCCTTGCGTCATTCTGTGTCCCTGCAGAGAGACCCCCCGCCCCCCCCCACACACACACCAGGGTGTGCTGAGCCCGCGGAGTGCAGGCTGCAGCACTGTGGGCCTGGACAAGCCGACTAGTAGCCTTCCCTGACAGGAGGGCATCCCGCCACCCGCCCGCCAGCTCCTTGAGGACAGAGCAGATGTCTTTCCGCTTCCCATCCTGCCAGCCCAGCGCCCAGCCTAGCGTGGGGGGAGGAAGGACAACTGAGGAGGGTCTGGTGGCGGGGGAAGGAAGGCCTTGCCAGACCCGCCTGTGTCTCCTGTACCGTTTGGCTTCTGATCGCACCTCTCTGCAGCATTTCCCGCCCTTGCTGAGAATAACCCTGAAAGCCACATTCACTTTTTCGAAGGGGGCAGTGTTCTGGGACTCAGCTCAGAAAAGTGTGAGAAGCTTACCAACACCTCTGAAACGGCTGTGTCCCTCGCTTGGTCACAGCCGCCCCTAGCCCTTCACTGCCCTCAACACAGAGTGTGCGGCTGTCCTGGGACCTTTCCCACGGGCCCCTCTGCGTCCTGATCCATCCGGAAGTCTCTGTCTCCCGGGTCCTGCCGAGTAACCGTAACACGGGATGCACGCAGATGGAAGAGCCGTTGTAGGCATTAAATTCAATTTAGTATCTTTTACCTTAAATTTTAACAAGATGATTTTAATGCGTATATTTCTACACTCCCTCTGCTCTCAGGCATCTGAATTAAATTGCCTTTTACAGCTTTTGGCTCGGGCCTAATGTCCCCCCTCCATGGCCCACTGGGGATCCCCTAATCTGCTTCAGGAGAAAATCATCAGCCAGACGCAGCTGGCTGTGTAGACAGACGTGTGTGGGAAGAAGGGGTTGGGAGAGAAGTAGAGGCAGGAAGGGATGGCCTCTCTGGGCCCGGGACACCCCTGGAAGTTTTGGGGGCGAAGGAGACACTGAGGAGTTTCCACGAGAAGGAGCCCAGGGCTCCCCGGTGGGACTGCCATCTGCATAATCAACCTGCTTCTGGCCCTGCAGTGTCTTTTGGTTTTGTTTTCAGGGTTGTGGTTTTTTTTCCCTTTTGGTTTCCTGTTTGAATTTTTTCAGCTTTGGTACATTTTAGAGAATGGAAAAAATTCTAAGTAGAATTTTACCGCAAAAAAGTGGCTTTCTCTCTCTCTCTCTCTCTCTCTCTCTTTTTTTTTTCTTTTCACTTCTAGTCCTGGTCTCTATCTGCCATATATAGTTTGAGTGGTGGCAGATGAGATTTGACTTTCAGATAGCCGCCTTGTTGACTTCGGGAGGCTCTGGTGCCATTCCTCCAGGGCATCCGAGCCACTTAAGTGCGAGTTCTTCCGACTGTGTGGGCTGGGGTCTCTCGCATGTCTTCGCGCTGCAGACTGGGGGGTGGGGAGCAGTGAGACCTAGGTAATCCACTTTCCAATAGGACAGATGTGCATGGTGGCCCCATTTCAGCCACCACCCAAGTGGTCCATTCCTAAAGTACTAAAATGAAATTTTGTTTTTTCTCTCTTGACGAACATGGGTGAGAACCAACTCCATAATTCGGACAGGAGAGGCTTCGTTGCCAAACCCGCCCCCCCCCCCCATGTTGCCTCTCCTTGTCCTCGACCCACTTTATGTATCTTTTCCCGCTGGTTGCCAGGGTCAGCATCGCCCCAGCGATAGCGGAGGGGAGGCTGGGCGGGTCACTGCTGAATCCTCCCGGTGGGCTGGCGGACGGGGGACCCTAGTGAAGGTCCTGACATGGGAAATTTTATCCCCTCTCTGCTGTATTTGGGGAGATGAGATTTGACTCATGAGATCATCCAAGTCGGGCTGATGAGAGTTTTCCGCGAGGCACCTCATTTGTGGTGTTCTCGTCTATGGCTGTGTTTTTGAGTTGTAATCCAGTTATTGACACGTGGGGGGGGGCGGGGAGATGGATTTTAAGTCTCTTTATTAGGGGTCTTAATTCCACTTGCCGTAGCAAATTGGATTTGAAGATTGACTCAGGGGCATACTTCACAGGCAGGAGCGCCAAGGGATCGGGCCTGCCGCTCAGGCTCCACATTGCCCTGGCTTTGAATCTCAGCTTTACGGCTTATGTTTCAATCTTTCTCTCCCGTGCGGCTTCCTCATCTGCAAAAGAAGGGTGGTTGGACTAATAGCAATACAAATAATAACGAACATGGACTTGGAGACTCGGGGTTTGCCAGATGGCATGCTCAGCGCTTCTCTAACATTTCCACTCCCCCTCACAACGGCTCCCGAGGCAGAACCTGCTCCATCCCCCACGTTACTCTGTGGGAACTGGCGTGCGGTCAGCACTCCGTGGGTGCCAGGCACTGTTGCCATCCCCAGGCTGAGAAACAGAAGCTTAGGGAGGTGAAGTCACCAGGGCATGAGCAGGGCTGGGTTGGGGCCCCGGGTGGAGGAACGTCTTCAGGTGCATGAGGGAATGAATTCCTATGGAGCACGTAGCATGGCTCTGGCATATAGCAAAACTCAAACTGTAGGTGTTTTAGCGACCAATGAAGCCATACGCTTCCTACTAAAGCACTGCACTTCCTCTCCTTAGATGAAGAAACCCCACTCCTCGGAATGTCAGCGTACCTTGTATGACCCCCTCAGAGTTGTCTATGAGCTGCAGCTGCTCCTGTGGGACTTCTGGGGTCCCGCCCCCAGGTTGCTCCCTGGCGCCCACAGCAGCCCCGATGATTATGCCCCCGGGCCCTTGTTGGGTTAAGTCACTTGACCAAAAACTGTGCCAGTTAGGTAGAGGGAGGCCAGGAGTGTAAACTTGTTTTCTAGGTTTGCACGCGAGAGGCATACTGAGCCCTCATGTGTGTGTTTGTTTTCTGATAAGTTGATCCTATCTCCCTTTCTTGGGTTGGAGGCGGGGTTTAATTTCAGGGTAAAAGCAGTAGGGCCAGGGAAGTGTGTTGTGTATGTGGGGGGGAGGGGTCAGGTGAGCCATAATCTGTAGAGGATCCCGTGGAGGCCCCAGGCAGCTGCCAGAGAGGCTCATGCTCAGGAGAAGGCAACTGGTTTAGGGGGTCTCAAATCAAGTGCCCCAAGGGGCCTGCCAGGAACTCAAAGGATGCCAGGGGTTGGTTAGAGTCTGGGACAAATGAGGGCAGGGTGCCCCATGGAGGAGCAGCAGCCAGACCCCACCTCAGTGACTTCAAGCCCTCCAAGTCCACACAAAAATGAGCACCAGCCAAGTGGGAAATGGGCAGACGCTCTATAAGTCTCTTCCCGGAAGAAGAAATGTGAATGTGTTCCTACAGAAATGCAGACTACAGAGAGAAATCACAACCAGGACCCAGGGCCGGGATTGAGGGAAAATGCAGGCCCTTGGGACATGTGATGGGGGGGTTAATTGATGGTTTGTTCTGGAAGGCACTTTGGCAATATCTGTCAAAACTAAAAATGTACACACCCTTTGATCCAGAGTTTCCTGTTCTTGAAATTATCCTAAAAGCTACCCTTGAGCCCACAAGGACCGTTGGAGGATAATGTCTGTCTCAGCAATGTTTTTAAGAGTGAGAAATGGAAAACAATCCCAATGGTTTATTAGTAAGGCAGTGACTACGTACATATGTGATGGTCTGTCTTTATACTGAAATAATATGCATTCTTTAAAAAGAAGAATGGAGGGCGCCTGGGTGGCTCAGATGGTTAAGCTTCTGCCTTCGGCTCAGGTCATGATCCCGGGGTCCTGGGATCGAGTCCCGCATTGGGCTCCCTGCTCCTTGGGAGCCTGCTTCTCTCTCTGCTTCTCTCTCTCTCCTCCTCTGTCTCTCATGAATAAATAAAATCTTTAAAAAAAAAAAACGAAGAATGTAGATCTATATGTAGTGATATGAAAAGATGTCTACTTTGTATGAAGAGAAACAACAAACTGCAAAATCATGTGTAATATTCCATTTTTCTAGAAAATGTTTATAAATACATGAAAAGAAATTATGTATCACCTAGACAAAATTCTAGTTCTTGCTGAGTTTAAGGATTTACTAAAAGTACTTGCATAGGTCAGAATTGTCACAGTTGGGAAATCACTCTGAATTAATAAAAATCTTATTTATAGATGTAAAGGCAGTATAGGTTTACATTTTTAAACAACTCCCAAAAAGTTTTACTAAATAGCTAGGCAGGAGTAAATATGTAATGAACAGCTAATGAATTGTTCTAGACAGATGAGTACCTGTTTTTGAAAATGCCCTTTTAAGTCATTGTAAGTATGTCTATTCTTATTTACTGGTAACTTTATTTCTTCTTTTCTTTTTTGGTAAATTTATTTGCTGGTAAATTCTTTCCTTATGAGAGTTTAAATGTATATCAAATATCCATATGGTCAAAAATGCTGAAATTGGGGTGCCTGGCTGGCTTAGGTGGTGGAGCACGTGACTCGATCTTGGGGTTGTGAGTTCAAGCCCCACGTTGGGTGTGGAGCCGACTCAAAAAAAAAAAAAAATGCTACAATTGCAGATCCTGAATTGCTGAGGCTTTTACTCCAGTTAATCACTGGAATTTTACTAAACCTTGTGCCAGGGAGGGAATGATTTCACAATGAACCCCGGGAGGTTTGGCCACTATTCAAAAGTTCTCTTCCTCATTTGTACTTCAGCGTTTTACATGCTCAAGCATAATACAATTGGGAATCTGCTGCCCATAGTAAAATACTGTAGGTATACAGTTGGAGGTTTCTGGCCCGTTCATTCTCCCTGGTCACATCAGGTATGGGAACGTATACCATACGCAGCACGCCTGTCCCTACCTCACTGCTCTTCTGAGGGGTCCACTTCCTGGAAGTGATGTCAAGCCTGCTGTTTGGGTCCCTCATTGTGTGTGTGAAGGTGATGCCATGTGTTATGGCTCATAAAGATCTAAGAATATCCAAGTGGGCAGAAGTGCCTGGCGGTGGCATTGCTGGAGGCCCCCTGGTGTCGAGCAGAATTCCTGGAACCATTCTTGGCTTCAACAGATACACAACACAGTGCACGGGCGCACCGTGCTGGTTCGGAAATCATCCCATTCCATCTTGCCCCAGTGAGGTCCGCGTTTTCCCCAATATTACAGTCAAGACAATTCAGAGGAGAGAAGTCAGGTTTCCCACGGTCACACAGCCAGGGTAGTAGATAGAGGCAGGTTTTGAACGGGTCCCAGGGATTCTGGAACTGATACTCTTGATGGTTATTCCTGGTAAATTCTGTGGAACAAAGATATTCTTACGTAGAACATCGATTATAGGGGAACCAGGGGTTTCTTTAACTTTCAGATTGAATTTTTGAATGCTTTAAAAACTGTTTATGTAATCAGGGACTCCTGGGTGGCTCAGCCGGTTAAGCGTCTGCCTTCAGCCCTGGTCGTGATCCCAGGGTCCTGGGATCGAGTCCTGCATCGGGCTCCTCGCTCAGCGGAGAGCCTGCCTCTCCCCTCTGCTTGTGCTCTCCTCACTCTCTCTCTCTCTCTGACAAATACATAAATAAAATCTTTTAAAAAATAAATATATAAAAAATAAAAACTATTTATGTCATCAATGAGAGACACTTTGCAGGTAAAATTAGCCAATATATTTTTCCCCCTTAAACAAAGCAGACTTGTGTAATTGTGATGTGCCTTTTTTTTTTTTATTATTAATTTCTTGTAGGAAGTGACCAAGTTCACTCCTGGATGCTAGTCACCAGCCAAACTTTGGGTACCGTGTGGAGAATAGCAAAGGGGTCAGTGATGTTGGCAGCTTCATGTCTGGTGGCCGCCCTCTGCTACTTCAGGAGGATGCACTGCGATTTCGGGCACTGGCTGAAATGGTAGGTGGTCAGATCAGCTTCCAGTTTCACCAAGAGACCCTTGCTGTTCAAAGTAGATTTTTGATATCATTTTTCCCTTTATCTTTTAGGTGGATTGGATATCTGCAGAGAAAATTCAAAAGTAAATATTTTCATATGTCATTTCTAAGGTGCAGAGAGGGTTCGAGAAGGGTGAGGAAAGGGAAAATTAAGTACCTTTTCTATTTGATTTGGTCCAGGGAACCTCAGCGTGGAGGCGGAGGTTGATCTGCTCAGTTACTGTGCGAGAGAGTGGAAAGGAGAGACGCCACGTGCCAAGCTGATGAGGAAGGTGCGTCTGCTGACACAGGTCACGGATGGTGCAGAACGTGTGTGTGAAAATCAGGAAGCAAACACTGCACTCTGCTTTACGAAGCCCAGAGATCCGCTAACCCCAGATGTGCCGTGAGGAACGGCTGTGGTTCTCATGGCAAAGCCAAGCAGCTGCCACACCCTGGCTTCGGGCTGTCACCTAGATAGAGCGAGGGCCTTTGAGGACCTGGTCAAAGACGTAAATGAGGCTGTAATTGCAGGAAATTGGAGGGTGGCACTCTTTTCAGCTCCTCCCGCTAGGCCTCTGGCCCATCTCCACATGCAGGGGAGACTTCTGCCCGTGGAGGGATTAGGCACCTGGATGTAAAAGATTTCGAGGATTTCTAGAATTGCCCATTGGACCAGTCTTGGTAAATATTCCCAGCAGTGCTATCCAGCCTTGTCAGCAGCGAGAAAGTTTTGTTTCAAGTACTTTTTAGCATGGTCTTAAATGTATATGGTATTTTTTTTTTCCACTGTGGTCAGTTGTAGCTATCATCTTCCCTAAATGACATTCCCTGGCCCTGAGCTTCCAGGAATTTATCAACTGAAAGCGCAGGACTTGGACTCAGTACACACAGAAGTCACTTTAAAATGGCCTGTGGTCACATTCGTAATTTAGCATTGTTTTCGTTTCTGTTGTCCACTTGATTTGGGAGTCACGCCTCACTGGCAGGGCAGTGAATTCATTTTGCTTATTCTCTCATCCAGAGGAGTTGAAAACCAAATTCTTCTTTTTGTGCGGACAGGCTTACGAAGAGCTATTTTGGCGGCATCACATTAAATGTGTCCGACTAGTAAAAAGAGATAACTATGACGCTCTGAGGTCAGTGCTGTTCCAGATATTCAGCCAGGGCCTCTCCTTTCCATCCTGGATGAAAGAGAAGGACATTGTTAAGGTACGTCCACACACTGGAGACGTGGGGGAACAACGTGTTGACAAGCATTGCCGTGCAGACGGCCGGGTCTTCCGTGGGCGGCTCTGTGTGTCCTGAGATGGAAGGAGCCTTCAAAGGCCCTACGTACCCCGTCCATCTCAGAGAGGCCGTCCTACTCAGTCTTGTCTGTTTTTAATGTCACCATCTTTTCTCAAGAAGAGCATCTGTCCTTCAAAGGCAAGGCGGTCTACTAAAATTCACTTTTTTACTCTACACTTACTGGAGTTCTGACAAACACATAGAGCGCTCCAGAGACTCCCCCCAATTCCTTTATAGTCAACCCTCTCTCACACCTAGCCCCAGGTCACCATTGATAGGTCTTACATCCCTATCATTTTGCCTTTTCCAGAATGTCCAATACGTGGAACTATCCAGCGTGTAGCCTTTTGAATCTGACTTTTTTCATTTAGCAAAATGCATTGCCATTCATCCATGTTCTGTGAATTGGTAGTTCATTCCTTTTTATTGTTGAGTGGTCTTCCTTGACATGAGTATGACGCAGTTTGTTTATCCGTTCGTCACTTGAAGGACATCTGGATTATTTCCAGTTTTTGACAAGTATGAATAAAGCTGTTATAAATATTTCCATACAGGATTTTGTCCTTTTGGGCAAATGCCTGGGAATGAGATTGTTGGGTCATGTGGTAGGTGTAGGTTAGAACCGGTCATCTGTTTTCCAGTGTGGCTCCACCATTTTGCATTTCTACCAGTAATGAGTAAGAGTTCCAGTTGTTCCACATTCTAATCAGGATTGATTTGGGGTTATTTGTAGCCATGCTGATAGATGTGCCCTGGTATCACTATGCTTTTAGTTGGCATTCCCCTAGTGTGGAAGGATGAGTGTCTTTCCATGTGTTTATTTGCCATCCATGTTATCTTCTTAGAGAAGTGTCTGTTCAAGTCTTTTGCCCATTTTTATTTATTTATTTATTTATTTATTAAAGATTTTATTTTTTTGACAGAGAGAGATACAGCAAGACAGAGAACACAAGCAGGGGGAGAGTGAGGGGGAGAAGCAGATTTCCCGCTGAGCAGGGAGCCTGATGCAGGGCTCGATCCCAGGACCCTGGGATCATGACCTGGGCCGAAGGCAGACGCTTAATGACTGAGCCACCCAGGCACCCCTATTTATTTATTTTTAAATTATTTTTATTTTTTTGTTTTATTTTATTATTGACTGAATTTTGAGAGTTCTTTATACATTCCGAGTACAAGTGCTTTATCAGATATGTGATTTGCAAATATTTTCTCCCGGTCTGTGCCTTGTTTTTTTTTTTTTTCATTTTAAGAGTGTAAGGTAGTACATTCTTTTTTTTCTTTTTCTTCTTCTTTTTTTTAAGGCAGAACATTCTTTTTTTTTTTTAAAGATTTTTATTTATTTATGGAGAGAGAGAGAGAATGGTAGAGAGAAGGCATGAGAGGGAAGAAGGTCAGAGGGAGAAGCAGACTCCCTGCTGAGCAGGGAGCCCGATGCGGGACTCGATCCTGGGACTCCAGGATCATGACCTGAGCCGAAGGCAGTCGCTTAACCGACTGAGCCACCCAGGCGCCCTAAGGCAGAACATTCTTGATGAACAACCTGAATTTTTATTTTGAATGTAGGATATTTAATCTAGGATGTACGTTTAAGGATGGAGGAGCAAGTAAATATAAAGTTTCATTTTATCTAGCAAGTACTTGTCAAGTGTGTGGGTTGTGCTAGGCCTGCTGCTACTTGCTGAGGACAGAGAATACAACCGAGCCTCTGGGCTCCCCAAGCTCAGCAGGGCGGGAAAATGGATTAGATCCCTTCACTAGATCAGAGGCTTGAGTATTCCGTAATCTCATTAAATCCCAACAAGGGTCCTGTAGAATGGATAGTATTGTCCTTGATTTATGGTGGAAGATGAGGCTGAGAGGGTAAATAATGTGCAGCCTCTCAGCTGGTAAGTGACAGAGTGAGGGTTGGACCCCAGGGTGCTTCATTCTAAAGCCTGCGTGCTCCCTGACGTACTATGGTATTCTAGCATTGTTTGGGTAAAAATCATTTCTAAAGGGATATACCCAGGCAGTTTGGGAAGTGTTTTATGCAGAAAGATTGTTTCCATAGACATAATCTTCATGTAGGTTTTTGTCAGTTGTAAAATAGTAAATTAAAAGTCCGATCCAAATCACTTAATCCACAAATCTAAAAGGAACTATATGCTTTTATTTAACTGTTGTTATCGTGTTTTTAAACAGAGATTGCTAAGTGAGATAAGATCATGCACCGTGATGACGTACTCTAAATTGTGTGTCCTAAGTGTTGAGGTACTAATCATGGTTGGCATCTACTTCCTTTTCAAGCTTCCTGAAAAGCTGCTCTTTTCACAAGGTTGTAATTGGATCCAGCAATACAGTTTTGGTCCTGAGAAGTATACAGGTTCCAATGTGTTTGGAAAATTACGTAAATGTGTGGAATTATTGAAAACACAGGTGAGTGTTTGGGAGAAGAAGAGACTAGGAATGAAAGTGCGCCCCCCAGATATAGCAACTCTCCTCTGTCAGGCATGTCACTTGATGCCACATAAGGAGGACATGTGGCCAGGAACGTCTCTTCTAGGAACTGACGATTGGCTTTCCTATTCTTTGTTCGCCTTCCAAGTAATGAACGAGCAATGTTGTACATGACAATTAGGCCCAATATGGGTTAAGGAGACCTTTGTGGGCTCTCTGGGAAACCTTAACAATCACGTACCTGTTTCCCCTCAAAAGATGGGGGTGCAAGGTGCAGACAGCGCACTCAGAAGTGCACTTCTGGGATGTGCCCTATTAATAACCTGGGCACAGCACAGATGCTATAATTTGAACTGGGAGTTTTTCCTGCCTTTTAATAGACGCAGATTTTGGATTGTTGAAATGAATCCTCCATGGTAAATACCATAACATTTCTGTGCCATAGTCTCATGTAAAACTGATATGTCAATAGTCGTCGTCAGGATTCAGTGAGTGCTTTAATCTGTGTTTGGTAAGTGAGTATGAAGGAATGCTAGTTAGTACTGTTTGTCTCTGGATTATCTTCTGTGTGACCCAACTACCTTAAGATGTCTTAGGAAACTAACTTGCGTGGCATTTTACCTAGTTGGTGGTGCTTATTTGAAAAGTGTTTCATTTTAACTAGTTTGTGATTGTAAAAGTAATACATACTTGTGGTTAAAAAAAATCAGGGTCAAAAGCTATAAAATGAAAAGTTCCCCTCTATTAATCTTTGGTTTATTTTTATAAGTACTTTGAAAAATTATGCCATGGTATAGGAATTCACCTTTCCCCTGTAAATTTCCCTTTTACATCTGTATTTTTAGTGGACTGAATTTAGTGGAATTAAGGATTATCACAAGAGAGGAAGTATGTGCAACATCCTTTTTTCTGATGTTCTTCTGGAATATAAACTGTATGAAGCTTTAAAGTTTATCATGCTATATCAAGTCACTGAAGTTTATGAACAAATGAAGACTAACAAGGTCATTCCCAGTCTTTTTCAACTCCTGTTTTCCCGGGAAACATCATCTGACCCTTTAAGCTTCATGATGAATCACCTGAATTCTGTGGGCGACACATGTGGACTAGAGCAGGTAATGGGGGTAGAAGAATCCTGTGTTTGATTCAGGATGATATTGGCAGTCCTTGAACACACAGGTGTTTGGAGTTTACTTTCAGCGGTGATAAAACCCACTGCAAAGAGAGTTTTATCTTAAACCCTTAAAAAGAAGGAAAAAAAGAGCGAGAAACCTCACTGCTCCGTGCTGTTTGCTGTGCGTCTGCCCAGCCCCGTGACCAGGGGGCCCCAGTGTGAGAAGCCTTTCTAACCTTTAACTCTGCCTCTCAGATGGTGGCAGGTTCTCCCACAACAGAGTTGAACCAGGAGGAAGTCCTGTTGGAAAATGAGATGAAGTTTGGGAAAGTACTTGGTTACTTACTAAAGATAAATAGACATTATTGAAAAATTTTAGGGGTGCCTGGCAGGCTCAGTTGGAAGAGCATGCAACTCTTGATCTCAGGGTCGTGAGAGATTTGGTGTAGAGATGACTAAAAACAGTAAATGAACTTTAACTTAAAAAAAATTACTGAAAAATTTTAAAATCCAGGGGCGCCTGAGTAGCTCATTCAGTTAAGCGGCTAACTCTTGATCCTGGCTCAGGTCATGATCTCAGGATTGTGAAATCAAGCCCCGCATCAGGCTCCATACTCCGCACGGAGTCTGCTTCTCCCTCTCTCCCTGTGCTTCTCTCTCTGCGCTTCTCTCCCTGCTCATGCATGCTCTCTCTATCAAATAAATAAATGAATAAAATCTTTAAAAAATTTTTTTAAATCCAGAGAATACTTTTTTATCCCCATAGTAAAGAGGTTTTGTTGGGCTTTGCTCTCTTAGGCAGTGCACAAAATTACCTGGCATTTTTATAAAAAATGGATATAAAACTAGTTGGAAAACAGTGTGATTTTTTTTTATTCTGAGCATTCCTTTATTTTTTATTAGTTGGGTTTTTTTTTTTTTTCCCAAACAGCTTTTCCCTGTAAATTTTTCATGCTAGTCTACAAAGAGTTTCCTCTGCCTTCCCCTGCCTTCCACGTCATGGGCATTTGTTCGTGTCTGTAGCCCCTCAGTGGTTTGTGCGTGGGTCTGTAAATAAGCACATTACTCCATAAGCTGCAGGAGAACATGCTCCCTCCTCCGGTGGGGGACAGGGAGTTGGAAATGTGTGTTTGTGACCTCTTTTTTTTAAAAATTGTTTATTGTTATGTTAATCACCATACATTACATCATTAGTTTTTGATGGAGTGTTCCATGATTCATTGTTTGTGCAGAACGCCCAGTGCCCCACGCAGAACGTGCCCTCTTTAATACCCATCACCAGGCTAACCCATCCCCCCACCCCCCTCCCCTCTAGAACCCTCAGTTTGTTTTTCAGAGTCCATCGTCTCTCATGGTTTGGTTTGTGACCTCTTTTTCATCTCTTCTCCAGATCGATATGTTTATTCTTGGGTACTCCCTTGAAATAAAGATGAAAGTGTTCAGACTGTTCAAGTTTAACTCCAGAGACTTCGAGGTCTGCTACCCAGACTTGCCGCCCAGGGAGTGGCCAGAGATCTCCCTGCTGACGGAGAATGACCGCCACTACCACGTTCCCATCTTTTGAGTCCGGTGTGGACTGGGTACCAGCTCTCGCCAATGGCAGTGGTCCTACTTTCAAGGAAAGTCCGGCTGGACAACCAAAGCTAGCATCGCAGCCACTGAAAGGATCAGGACCTTCTTCAATGGAGGGGCAGGTGCCCTGGACGCAGGGGTGCACAGATATCCTTTGTTTTCCAGCAATTTCCTCCAGACCAGCCTCACTAATAAATATATTTGTGGGTTGGTGGTTTGACCTCGTTCATGTGGGCTCTGGTCATTTCACAGGTAGCAGGCCTTTCAGGGCACAGGGACAGTGAATTTGGGCAGTAGAACACCAGGAAAAAATCGAGAGAAAAAGGGGGAAAGGACTAACCGGGAAAGACTTTTTCTCTAACCTCGATGTTCTCGTTAGGAACCTTGTCTTTGATTTTGGATCTTCATAAGCGTGGCCTTATTTTAGAAGCATTACCTTCCCTGGAATCTTTCTGGTATATTGATTTTTCTAGAACGACTTGATTAACTGTAAAATTGTGTGTGTGTGTTTACACACATATACACATGTGTATACATTGTATAGTTTTATATATACACATATGGACACATACACACAAATAATCACTACCTTGTAATGTTGTACAGTTTGTTTTATATTGCTTTACATTTTTTTATTACTGTTGCATCTGACTGGTCCGATTTGTTTTATATGGATAAAAAAGATTAATTCTGTAGATGAAGGCAACCGGATGACAATTATTGAACTATTACAAAACATTAAACTGTGGTGTATTTATTTACATGTGTATTTAATGTGTGGTAGCTAGGATCATGCCACCCTAACCCCTACCATGCCTATGTCATAATCTCCAGGACCTGTGAATATGTTGGGTTAAGTGGCAAAGACGAATAAGGTTGCAGGTGGAATTAAGGTACTAATCTGACCTGGAAGTAGGTTATTCTGGGTTTTCCAGGTGGGCCCAGTATAATCCCCAGGGCCCCTAAAAGGGGACGAGGGAATTGGAAGAATGTCAGGGCCAAAGGGAAATGTAAAATACAGAACGGAGAGAGACACAACATTTCTGGCTTTGAAAATGGAGGAAGGAACCATGACGGAAGGAATGGGGGTGGCCTCTGAAAGCTGAAAAGGCAAGAGAACAGAGTCTTCCCGAGAGCCTCCAGATTTTAGCCCGGGGCAACCCGTGCCAGATCTCTAGCCTACAGAACTGTAAGATAATGCGTCTGTGTGGTTTAAGTCACTAGGTTTCTGGTAATGTGTTAGAACAACAACTGACAACTAATGTACTCAAGGTAACTAATTTTTGGTCATCTTTACTTTGGAAATACTTTTCTAGTTTATTTTGTTAATCTTTATTTTGAAGGTATTTTGCTGGTCTGTTTTGAATTTCAGTAAGTACAAAGTAACTTTTAAAACCCTGGCCAATGGTATACTACTTCAAAGGGACAAATCTGTTCTAAGAGTGACTTACTTAACATTTTTTATGCTAACGTTTTCTCCCATTTTCATACTGTTTCTACTGTAAGTAAAATAAGGGACATTCAATGCTGTGGTATATAAAAATAACATCCCGATTCTTTGGTACTGAGGATAATCAGTACGTCCAATGGTACGTTGTACTCTACCTGCTGTCATTTCGTTTTCTGGTTGAAGAGTTGGAAAGCAATCAGCTCAGACCAAGGGGCTTTGTGTTACCTTGATAGCCCCATGAAATAGGAGCTCTTTTCTTTTTTTGAAATAGGAGTTCTTCCTTGATCTTTATAGTGCATTCCTGCTTGGAAGCATCTATGATTTTGTATAACTCCTGTCATTTCATTGACCCTGTCGAAAGTTATCCCCATGATCTATTACTGGGACCAAGAAGAAATGAACTCCACCCTTTGTGTTCACAAGCAGACGTGATGACAGACTGCAGCAGGCTACGGTGATACTCGTAGACTGTCTGCTCTAGACTTATGCTTCCAGTTGGGCTGTCCAGGCACCTACCTGGCATTTGTAAATTACCACTCACCTTGCATCTCCTTACCCAATGTAGTGATTTCCACATCAGCCCAGGATTGAGAGGAAGAGCTTTTCCCAGGCATGGGCAGCCTATAGCTCTGTGACATATTAATCAATTATGTTTATCCATAACCTTGTGTTTGGGGGCGCAGGGCAGGGTGGGGTGAGAACAGATTGTGAAAAAAAGGACAGTTTGATACAAGGAAAAGTAAAAAATTAAGACCTTTAAATAGTTGCTATGTTCTGGGAAGGCATCCAAACAAAATTTTAAGGGAGGAGGCACTGGGTGTTTTTGGTCTTGTTTTGTTTTTAATTCAGTTGTGTAATGAATAACAAACTAATTGGAAGGAAGTGTATATAAGTTTAGCACGACTTTTAAAGGCCAACAGTAACTTGGAGGTGAATTTCCTGTGTGATACCAGCATTTAATGACTTTCTAACCTTGTATGTTTTAAATGATGAGAAAATTATAGCAAAAATGCAAACATATGTCCTTGTCCTTTCTGATTGTTTAAAAATTTAAGTCCAGTGCAGGGCTCAAACCCCACAATCCTCAGTTGAAGACCCAGCTGAGATCAAGAGTTGGAGGCTTAACCAACTGAGCCACCTAGGCACCCCTGTCCCTTTCTGATTTTAGAATACATTTCTCTCTTACATTTTGACCATTATGTGGCCATACCGAGGGGTTGGATGAATACCAGTACAAGACTTTCTTATTGTGGCAAAATGTATATAACATAAAATTTACTATTTTAATCCTCTTTAAATGTACAGTTCAGTGATATTAAAGACATTTACACTGTTGTGTTACTATCACCACCATCCATCCTCAGAACGTTTTTTATCTTCGAGACGGACTTTTTTGATAGGAGGCAAGTTTAATTCCCCTGCCTGGTACTTGGACTTCTTTTCCTTCTCACATTCTTTGTATCATGGCCTTGTCATGTCAGTGTTTTCTCCAGGCTTACACGCAGAAGTCCAGTGTGAGGGAGGTTTAGGTGACCAGATGGATCAGGCGGATTCTGTTCTACTTCATCTCCAAAGTAAAGAAATAATTACAGGTGGCTTCTGGTTTCGTCCTCGGAACACTATCATTTAAAAGGTCCCCAAGAAACTGTATTAATTCAGGGCCACCCTGGTGACTTGCATTTCTTGGATGTGGGCTTTCACAGTCTTGAACCACGTCATTTCCACCCACAGGGGCAGCCGCAGGGCCTTCCCTAGTGTGTGGGAGACCCCAGACCAAGCCAGCATAGGATCTGCCCAGCCTCCGGGAGAGAAGAGCAGCCCGAGTCAGGGCAGGGCATTCACATTAATTTTCCAAGGATTTGCCTGCAAATGAATTTTGTAGGAAAATAATTACTGTTCTATATCAGGTGCTTTCTCATATTCTAGTGAGATCAAAGAAAAAGACCATTTTAGTTCTGTCTAAGCTGATCTTGGGGAGGAAAAAAATCTGACTTCTGAGTACTCTGGAAATGTTGGGAATTCCACTTTAAAGAAGGTAAATTTTTGTGTTGATAACTAAACTGATATGTGAAAACCTATTAAAATACAAATACAGAAACGACTAATTCAGAATTAGTGTCAGCAAGTTCCTCAGATGGTGTGATTGTTTTCCCAAGAATGTGCTTCATTCACACTGCTTAAGACTAGTTACTGTGGAAAACATAAAAATAACAATCTATATTTTCGTAGATCTAAAACTCAAACCGTCTACTGGGTTACTTATCATTAAGTTGACTATTGTTTCATTACCTTAGTATTGACTGTATTTAGATACACTTGTCTCCACAGACATTCAGTTTCCTTCAAATCCTATTTTCTTCACAAGGATTCTTTTATAGTCAGACACAAAATTAGGTGGGTCGAAACTGCACAATCACTTATGTTATTTGTTCAAAATCATTGGGTCTTCCCTTAATTCTCTTTGGTTTTAATTCTGTCCTATCCTGTAGGCTGAGAAAATGAAAGCTTATCTGGATTGTGTTTATGTTTAATAACGTGGGTTGTAAGTAATGGAAAACCACTTGCTCCCTTACCCGACAGCCCCTGGACCAAAGTGCTCTGCAGAACAGCCAGAGGTGTGTGCTGTCTGTCTGCACTTGAAGGTCACAGACCATGTGCAGAATCGAGAGCTCTGTTGGAACAAGTGTTGCAAAGCCAGCTCTGGTGGGTGAACCACACATGGCATTTAAAATTTCATCCTGGCTGGTGTCTCTTAAACAGAGAAATACTGTTCTCTGTTTAAAGATCAGCTTTGTGTGTTTGGGGTGCAGGGGTGCCTGGCTGGCTCAGTCTGTAGAGCATGCGACTCTCTATCTCAGAGTCGTGAATTCAAAGCCCCACGTTGGGCATAGAGATTACCTTACAAAATAAATAAATAAATAAATAATAAAACAAAACCCAACTTTCCGTATCTGATTGATCTATTGGTCCTCACAGTCAACGTCATCGGGGCGTAGGTTGTTCTTGAATTTCAGTAAGTACAAGTGACCTTCAAGTGCAGACAGAATTAAGTCATTTTGCTTCCATCACTTATTTGTGATGATCTTGGAAAGCTTACTCAAGAGGAGTTCCTAAAATTAAAAAAAAAAAATGCTTGCTTTAAGTATTTCCAGCTTAGTTGAGATGGGCTGTAAAACCCATCTGCACCAGGAGCTTATTTAAACCAGGAATATGTTCCCAAGAAGCATTCCTAAGTACAGAAATATTTTTCCCATAGAAATCGCTTATTTGTAAATAATTTTTTTTTTTGCTCCTAACTTATAAAGCCTCACATGGAAGATTTAGATGGAACCAAATAGAGGTCGGTGGTTAAAACAAGGTGGGAACGTAGCATTTTACAGTTTTGTTCACCCTCAAAGTTTAAAAAGGTGGAACGAGGGTCAAATCGGCAATGCGAAAATGCTATGTGGACTCCGTATAGCTTTACCCCATTGCACCTTACCATCGATCAACAAATTTATCAGGACAAACACAAAAGCCTGAGACAGTCCTGGCCCCATTTCTTGTTATCATTGCCATCCCCAAGGACAAAACCTGGGAAACAGCTCGGGAACTGCTTCACGCACCGGTCAGTACGTGCAAGAATTTCCTCTGGGTGCTGGCTTCTTTGCTGGACTGAGCTTCGTGGAAAGGACCTCAGGGCCAGGTGAAGAGAAGCAGCTGGTGAAAACTGACCGACAGCTGGAGCAAAGACCTGAAAGGTTGCTTGAATGTCCTGGAACTTGCAGTGTGTGATTCCAAGTAGATACATTTATGACTCCCTTAAAAACGGAGCAGAGATGAGCTGATGAATGGGGAAAATGATGTTTGTCAAAAAATATTCGTATCATTGTAGCTAAATAGGAGAGGTAAATGTATCTCTCTTGTCAGAAGCAACCTTTGGCTATCATTTAACTTGCTAGATAGGTTAAAGGAAAAACTCAGTCCTGGTGGATATGTGATCTACATTTAATGCATTAGTCAGAGGTAGGTAAATGAGAAATTGTTTCCACTTGGTTTATATTTCACAAGGTAATAATGGAACACTTGAATCTGCTTGTGAGACCAGTTATATTTAGCAGTTGTATTTTTGGCTGTCCCTCCTGTAGGTCTTTACAAGTGCAGGCAAATGTAAAGATACTGTATGTACTGTACAAGAAAGGGAAACACTGCACAATTCTCTTTTTAGAGCAGGAAGGAAAGTGGCTTTTTCCCTTTGAAAATTGTGGCAGAGCAGTGCTTTTAAAATTATTCATGGTAGGGGACAAGTTTTTAAATTTTCCAATGCTTTGCAGACTGGCACTTTTGTAAAAATATAGTAAAAATGTTACACTGAGATCGGGTTGCTATAAAAGTTTCTCAGCACTTCCTGTCAATGTCTGTATGTGTTACTGCAGACTGGCAACGAAGGGTTCACAGTGATGCTGGTCTGGAGAGCACACTTTAATAGCACTAACCCAGGAGTTTCAGGCAGGAATCAATAGATTCTGATGCCATTTATCTGGGAGTTCGGGATTTTGCCCCGATTTTGGGCAGTGCATTTTTGTTGTCATTTTGTGGGATTTTTTGCTGTTACTGGTCCAACCAAGATGCTGTATGGAGTTGGTGCCATGTGTGCCTTGCTTGGGGCACCTCACTGAGGAGGCGAATGGGGCTGGGATCTCCCCTCCAGGCTTTCCTAGGTTTCTACAGTCTCTTGGCAGAAAGTAGCAAGAACCTCATTTTGATTTCGGTTCCTTGGGCTAACAAAAATCTTCATCATCACACTTTATTTCTTTACTGGATTTCAAGCTCCTGTGGGAAGGGATGTGGGTCTTGTATCATTGTGAGGAGAACAGTACGCATACAAATATCAAATGAATTCCAAATCCCAAGCTGATGAGAGCTAAGTGCAGTTGTTACTACTTAAAGAAGCAAAGACTCTCATAGTGTGAGTATTTTCTCCTGAAATTTCTTTTTATTGATTCAGGACTTAAAGAGAGCTAGTTTTCAGACATCCTGGGGAGAGAAGCTTCCTGAAGTTATGATGCCCTGGCATACCCATCACGTCAGTGTGACCTATGGAATGGCCACAGTAGACATTAGATGTCAAGCCAAGTTTTGCTAACATTGTATCTCTAGTGAGGTTAAAATTAACCAAGGACACTGACTTCACCCAGAAACAGGTTTTTAAATAAATTATGGCTCCTGAAAGAATGTTATGAAGTGGGTCATGGACTTCTTTTTTTTTTTTAATATATATTAAAAAAAGAAGTCCATATATATATATATATATATATATATATATATATATATAATGTCATGGACTTCTAAAAAGGAACAGAACCTTAAGATGTCCGGGGAACACAGGGGCCATGTTCCATGCTGGTGGACGAGGCCTGACCTCAGTCTGGACTCTGCCGAGTCTCCGGGGCAGGTCCCAGGTTGGAGACCACGATGTAGGGCCAGGCTGGTGTGGCTGAAGGGAAGCAAGAATATGGGCAGCCTGAACTTGCCAACCCATGGCGGGAACACTTGAGCACATCTCAGATATTTACCAAAGTCAGAAGCAGAAGGACACACCCAAGGTGCCCAACTGAAGTCAGGAAAAATGAGGTCCTAGAAGCTTACTACCAAGACAAGAGGACAATACCTTTCAGTGGCAAGGGAGACAGGGAGGGCGCAGTTCTGTAACAGGGGTTTCCACCAGACTGTGTTAACCAGATACACCCATTATACCTTGGTTCCTGACGGTCTTCCCAGCTCCAAAAGACCACTGCTCTCCTTGGCCTTTGCAGGACTCATATACGGGGGATTGAAGAGGGGCGCAAACTAAATTTCTGCAGTAAGGAAGAACTTTGGACAAATCCATGAATTCCAGTCCTGTGTTGGCTTTATTGTGAGTGAGAAATGGTTAGGAGCTTGAGTTGCTGTTGTATGATTAGTGCGAAATATTGCCTGAGTCTAAGCCTTGTCAGGAATGCAAGATATAGGTGTTCCTGACATAGTCTGGGTTCTGTTCCAGCAGTGTGGGTTGTGACGACAGAAGCCCATGTAAGTGAGTTTGGTAGGGAGAATCCCACAGAGCAACAGGGCAGGAAGGACAGCCAGTTCCAGGAAGCTGCCTGGGCCTTGGACAGCCAAGAATTAAGGTTTGCAGCTGTGTCTCTCATGGTTCATAAAAGAGATGGTCTCATCGCTCACGATTTCACTGCCTCACTGCACACGTTTTCTCTTTTTCTCCCTGTCCCACTCAGTCTCTCTCCACCTCTGTCTCCCAGTCTTCTTCCTCCTGGCACACAAGGCTGCTCCCACCCCCGAAGGAAACTGCATCGTAGCTCATCAGTTCAAATTCCCAAGTAGAATCTGATTGGCTCAGCCCACACATGGCCCTTGAACCACATGCCCCACTCCATCCAATCATCTGTGGCCAGCGCGAGAGGCCAGAGTGTCTGCCGCACCGATTCAAAATTTCTGGGAAGCGGGCGTGAGCACGGTGTGCCTTGAACCGTATCTATCATATGTGGAGATTTTCACAGCTCAGGTGCACACCTGAGTGACCTTCCGCGATGGAAGAAGAATCTAGTTCAGAGCACCATATAATTAAGGTTAGAAATCTTATCAGTGAGCATCCTCACTGATAAAAATGTTAAGGAGTTCACTGGAGATGAGCGAAGACAAATGCCGGGTGGCACCCATGTCGCAGGGTAACCATCACACAAAGTTGCCCTCCTGAAATAGTTTTCTCGGTGGTCAGGTGGAAGATAAAAAGAAAAAAAGTTGCAGGTGCCCAGAGTAATTACCTTCGTGTGCAGGTTTGTTGCTGTTGATCTTTAAATAGCTGATAAGATACGCATGTGGTATTTTAAAAATGCAGACCAGGGGCGCCTGGGCGGCTCAGTCGGTTGGGCCTCTGACTCTTGATTTTGGTTCAGGTCTTGAGCTTGCGGATCCTCAGAACAATCCCTGAGTGGGGCTCTGCTCAGCCGGGAGTAGGCTTGAGATTCTCTCCCTCTTCCTCTGCCCCTCCCCCACTCCCACCACTCTCTCTCTCTCTCTCTCTCTCTCTCTAAAATAAATAAATAAATCTTTTAAAAAATGCAGACCGGAAGTCCTGTGAGCTTTCCTGCAGTGTTTTGACGCCAAGAGGATGACAGGTCCTCTAAACCTTCCCTGGGTGCATTTTCAGCAACACTTTTAGTCTGCAGTGGGTTAGCTCTGTAAAGCATTCTGCCTCAGCACTTCAACTTCAGGTTGCAAAGGTTGGATTTGGCATTGTCTCCTTCCTCCAGGTTCCATGATGACTTCCTTAATTTGTTGTTCTCTTTGTGCCTCGGGTAGTAAATTTCCATGGTGGTAGAAGTTGGCGCCCCCACTCTTAAGTGTCAGCCCGAAGTTCATCTCTGATTGTCTGGAACCACATGCACAGAATCCCAATAGCTTTATCAAAAGTTAGTTTTATATTTACTGTAATGAAATATTGTTTTCCCTATGCCTATTATGACTTCTATAGGATATTATGTTTGTTAAGACACAGCCTGGGGCCAGGGAACAGAGTACCCAGACCCTTAGAAGCATAAATCTGGTGATGGTTCTCATTGGTCAGATTGTGTTTGTGGTTTTCTAGCCATTATGTAAATGAAAACAGTGGGAAATCTTTGGAGGACCTCATGGTGACTATCAGGAAAGATAGTTTGGTATTGTAAATGGGTAATCCACTAAATTCATTTCTGGACCAATATGTATTGGAGACATTAAACTTATCTGCATTTCAAAGGTTAACGATACAGCTAAACTAAGCCAAGGGCAGTTTTGGCTTAAAAAAAGCGTGTGTTTCTGCAAGCACATATATTAAAATTGGAACAATACAGAGACGATTAGAGTGGCCCCTGCATGAGGATGACATGCAAATTCATGAAATGTTCCATATTTTTATATAGTCAATAATATTGTAATAATGTTGTATGGTGACTGATGGTAACTACACTTCCTATGGTGAACAATGTGTAGAATTGTTGAGTCACTATGTTGTACACCTGAAACTAATATAACATTGTATGTCAACTATACTCCAATAATAAAAACTAAATAAATACAGAGAAGAGGAAATATTTCTTACAAGTTAATGATCACCAAGACCTAATGAAATGTGTAAATATACTGATCAATGCTATGAAAATCACAATAATAAAAGCAGTCAGACTTAAAGCTTTATTCCAATGACCTCAGTCATCAAGTTGAATATCCATGTGGGAAGAAGCAAGTACCATATAAAATGGATATTACTGGTGCTGTACCCATAGTTACTTATTGTTTACCCAGCGTTCCTTACTCCAGCTCAGGAAAAAAATAAGTAACTAAATATGGTGAAATAGTTTAACAATGGTTCCAAACCATCTTCCTTACTGTACTCCTAAACCACCTCCAGATAATGAGACTTTCAATGTCAGTTTTTATGTTGAATGAGAGGCAGTGATAAAATGTTCTGACCAAAGGCATGTTCAAATGGATGAAACAAAATAGACTTTTTCAAATATTAACTGGAAAAGAATCTCTCTGCATAAAACCATTTAAAGAGGTTTATAAAGTTTAGGAATGTAAGCAAAGACACATGATGAGGGACAACCTCTTCAAAATTGTAATACCGCCTCCAAGTTCCTATTTGTAGATTGATGGTCCTAAGGAGATGCACAGTTAGATTAACAGAATCTTCAGTACCATTGTAGACCAACAGAGACCAGGAAGTTCAGCATCATCTATGTGACAGGCCAGAAAGCTATTAAATCCTTATATACAGAGATAATCAATTGTCACACTGAATTACTAACCTTGTGATTAATGATTGACTATCTGACAGCCACTTTTCTTTACAAGAGTGTCCTGTTTCACAGCATCCAGTCATATGTTTGGTCCTTCAGTGCACCTGCAGCCAACCTCACATTCTGTGTTTCCTCCCAAAAACTCTTTGGTCTTAAAACTTTAGGCATAGTAGAAAGAGAATTTTTTGAATCTCTTCCCAAGGTTAAGCCAGGGCTCTTCCAACATTATGCTTTCAAGAGAATCACCTTCCAAATTGACTATTTAAGAAACCCAGAGGGTCACATCTTAGTAGTAGAGCTAAACTAGCTCAGAACAGAGGCTACTGCAGACCTACTCTTAAAGAGTTTTTCTAAAAGCCATGAAAAGATCAAACCCATCTGATCTTCCAGTAGCTTCACTGCTTCCAGAACAAAGCTAACGCTCTTTAAAGAAAGATAGCAAAGTTCAGATACTCAATAACCTAACATCCAATATTCAGCATCCAGTAAAAAATTCCTAGACATGCCAGGAATCAGGAAAACGTGACCCATAACCAGGAGAAAAAAAGAGGCAATAGCCAAAAAAAAAAAGATCCATCGATGACAGAGATGGTGGAATTAATACACAAAACTTTGAATTATCTATTATAAATAAACTCAGCATATTTTTAAAAAATATTTTATTTATTTGACAGAGAGAGAGAGAGCACAAGCAGGGGGAGTGGCAGGCAGAGGGGAGAGGGAGAAGCAGGCTCCCCGCTGAGCAGAGAGCCTGACGTGGGGCTCCATCCCAGGACCCTGAGCCGAAGACAGATGCTTAACCAACTGTAGACTCAATATATTTAAGAATCTTTAATATGAATAGAATGGAAAGAGAATGAAGATACAAAAAGAACCAAATGAAATTTCTAAAGACAAAAATTAAATTGGTGAAATGAAAAAAAAATACACTGGATGGGATTAACTGCAGCTGAGACATAGGGAAAGAAAAGACCAGCGAACTTGTAGATGTAGCAATACAAACAGTTCAATCTGAAACATAGAAAAAAAGATGGAAAAAAATGAACAAGACTTCAGTGACCTGGGGATAATATCAAGTGGTTTATTGTATGTATAATTGGAATCCCAGAAAACTGTGATTTAGTGGGAGGGGAGGTGAGGGAGACAGAAAAATATCTGAAGAAATAATGACTGAAAAATTCCAAATTTAATAAAAACTATGAACCTATAGATCTACAAACTTTAATTAATCCCAAGGAGCATAAACATACACAGAAAATCACAGCAAGGCACATTACAATTAAATTGCTGAAAAACAGTGATAAAGAGAAAATCTTAAAATCAATCAGAGAAACAAGGCACATGATGTACAGAGGACCAAAGATAAGAGTGAAAGCAGATTTCTTTTCAGAAATGATGCCAGTCAGAAGACAATGGTATGGCATCTTTAAATTGCAGAGTGAAAAAGTAAAATCTGGGGGTGCCTGGGTGGCTCAGTCGTTAAGCGTCTGCCTTCAGCTCAGGTCATGAGCCCAGGGTCCTGGGATCGAGCCCTGCATTGGGCTCCCTGCTCA
This sequence comes from Zalophus californianus, assembly GCF_009762305.2. Taxonomy (NCBI): domain Eukaryota; kingdom Metazoa; phylum Chordata; class Mammalia; order Carnivora; family Otariidae; genus Zalophus; species Zalophus californianus. The sequence goes on along the minus strand of NC_045599.1, from coordinate 142,501,915 downwards.
GCAGGGAACCTGCTTCTCCCTCTCCCACTCCCCCTGCTTGTGTTCCCTCTCTCACTGTGTCTCTCTCTGTCAAATAAATAAAATCTTAAAAAAAAAAAGAGAGAAGAAAAAATAAAATCTGTCAACATAGGGTTCTCTATCCAGCAAAAATTTCCTTTAAGATGTTTAACTTAAGGGGTACCTAGCTGGCTCAGTCAGAAGAGCATGCAACTCTTGATCTTGGGGTCATGAGTTCAAGCCCCACATGGGGTGTAGAGATTATTTAAATGAATAAAACTTTAAAATGAAATGAAATAAAATAAAATGTTCAACTTAAGGTGAAATAAAGACTTTTTACGATAAAAGCTGAGAGACTTTGTAATTGAATATCACTGAAATAATGTTAAAGGAAATTCTTTAGGCGGAAGAAAAAACCAGATGAAAACTTTGATCTACACAAGAGAATGAAGCACACAAGAAGTGGTAAATATGTGGGTAAATATGAAAGTATTTTATTTTCGTTAAAAAAATTCAACTATGTAAAGCAAAAATAAGCGAAATGTATGACAACAATAGCATAAAGGATGGAAGGGGAAAATGGAAGTATACTGTTATAAAGTTATTACATAGCATTCAAATATTATTTAAAGTAGACTTGGTAAGCTAAGGAGATATGTTATAAACATTAGCACAACCACTAAAAACTAAAATGTAGAAGTATAGCTAATAAACCAATAGCAGGAAGTGGGGGGGGGGGGGATGAACAGAGAACACATGGGAAGAATAGAGAAAAAACAGCAAAGGACAGACAGGCAAGTTGGGGAATTGTTAAGGAAAACAGCAGGCTGTTGAGATGCTATGCACCACAAGAGAAGAACAGCTATCTTTCAGATGGGCTTATAGTTGAAGAAAGCAATAATCAACTGAAGGAACAGGTAAGGATTAAAGAATCATCATGGAACAGAAATGGGAAGCTTTTGCTTTTTGAAATATTTGGACTCAAGATCCATCTCCCAACTTCTCAGAGTGTTAGGGGCTCCTGTTTGTGCCTACTCAGATTGATGCCCTTTCTTTCCTCAGGAAGAGAAGTGTTATTTACAACTGTTGTGTTGTGGGCTCCTACAGAAACGTACTCTGACCTCTTACACAACATTTTTACTTAAGCCAGACCAAAGGAAAGAGTGGACATTGAGAGATCAAATGGCTGCCTTCCACTCTGTTCCCTTTAAAAATCAATAATTATTTTTTTCTTCTTAAGGAAGCTGCATCTGACTTTATGGAATTTGGCAGAGTTAAGCATCCTGTGCTAGTTATTTTGATATTTAAATATGAGTAAGATTGGTAAATGGCAACTAAAATGGAACCATTTGAGTAAGAATGGAAAACAGTGAAACAGAACCATACACGTTTTGTTAGATTTTTTGTAGAGCATTTTATCCACCTACTCCAATGTAGTAATGCAGATGAAAACATGAAGTTATGTGATCAGACACAATTTTGCTGTTCAAACATTTGTGGAGCTCTTCTATATAATTTCTTATTTTGAAGTGTTAAATCTGATAAAATTCCTTTATAATAGTGTTATATGGGGTCCAAATTAACATTCACCCTACAGATAAATTCTGATATGACAGGATGGATCATAGAGAAATATGTGTAGTGGACATGCATCTGCAGTTATGTGCTGAAATTAATCTTTGGATTAAGTTTAGAAAAGTGGAAGATTAGATACATACCTTTTCATTTATACCTCATCCTTAGAAATGGGCCCATTCCCAGGCCAAATCCAAGATTATGTCTTAGAAATTTGTGCCCATATGAAGCATGCTTAAGAAGACAGTCCTTGCCGTGAAGGCTGTTGACAGAATAACCTGAGCATGTCCAAGGCAGGTGTCTGGGCTTCTAATGTCATGGGAGACTATGTGCTCCCCGAATTAAATAAATTGTTTGATAATGCAATGGAATGACTTGTTAAAGAATTCAGTAATAAAAGTACCTTTCATGATTACAAGCTATATTGAATTATTTCACAAATATTGGCTTAGTTTATCACATGTGTAATTGTTGACAAGTTTTGGATAAGGAAATGAAGTTAATAGAGGCAAGCGACTTGTCTAGGAGCTCATGCTGACTGAGCACCAGCATGTAACAATCAATCAATATATTTTGCTAACTGGACTAATAATGTAGTGTAGCAGTTATTTCATTTCCTGCTCGAATTCTCACAAAATGTATACATAAAGGCAATCATGTCTGCCATAATATATGACAGCGTTAAAAAGAAGAAAAGCACAAGAGAGATGTCACTTGTAGAAAACTTCTCTAGGACCTGGGTAGCCTTTTGAAGGGTACCTTTGAAAGCATAGCCTATGCAGGGGAACTGTCCCTGGTGCTGAACCTGCCATAAAGCAAGTAGGTCAAAGAAAGGCCTTCACCAATTTTTTGTACATATTTTTTTCTGGGTTCCTATTACCAATGACAATACAATTTTTTTAAAGATTTTATTTATTTGAGAAAGCGAGAGCGAACGAGAGAGAGAGAGCATGAGCTGGGGGGAGAGGTAGATGGAGAGGGAGAGGCAGACTCCCTCCTGAGCAGGGAGCCTGATAGAGGGCTGGATCCCAGGACCCTGGGATCATGACCTGAGCCAAAGGCAGACGCTTAACTGACTGAGCCACCCAGGTGCCCCACCAATGACAATACTATTAATAAAAATTATATTTGTAAAATATTTTCCCATTTTGAACATTTTAAAGACTATTTTTTAGATTACAACCTTGTTATTTACACAGTAAATTTACATTTTAAAGTGTAAATTCAGCATATTCTAGTATATTCACAAAGATGTAAAATTATCATCACTATCTAATGTCAGAAAATTTTATTACCACAAAAGGAAATTCTACTTCCTGTCTCTATAGATTTGCCTATTCTGGAGTTTTCATATAAATGGAATCACACAATGTGTGACCTTTTGTGACTGGCTTCTTACTGTAACATCATGTTTTCAAGGATTATCCATGTTTTAATATGTATCAGTACTTTGTTACTTTTTATTGACAGAAAATAATCCATTGTATGGATATACTACATTTATTGTTTCTACTTTTTAACAATACTGCTACGAACCTCTGTGTACAAGATTTTTTGTGTGAACATGGTTTCAATTCTCTTGGATATGTACCTAGGAGTGGAATTGCTGGGTTATATGATCTTTTCAATATCTTGAGGAACTGCCAAAATGCTTTTCCAAAGTAGATGCGCTATTTTATATTTCCCACCAGCCATGTATGGATATTCAATTTTCTCCACATTCCTTGCCAACATTTGTTATTGTCTGTCTTCTTGATTTTAGTCATCCTAGTAGGATGTGAAATTTCACAATTGTGAAATTGTGTCTCACTGCGGTTTTTTTTACTTGTGCTCACATTTCCCTAATGGCTAATGATGTTAAACATCTCTTTATGAACTTATTAGTCATTTGTTATCCTCTTTGGAGAAATATCTATTCAAAACTTTTGCCCATTTTTAAAAACTTGGGTGATTTTTTTACTGTGGAAGTGAAAGAGTTCTTTACATATTCTGGATCTGAGTCCCTTATCAAATATGCCATTTACAAATATTTTCTCTAACTCTACGGGTTGTCTTGTCACTTTCTTGATGTTGTAAAGGACTATTTTCAACACAGTGATCCTTCTCTGTTTCTTCCCAAACCTTCCCTCAGCAACTCTACAAGGGTTTGTTAATAGAATGTAGTAAGAATTCCAATATCTGTGCTCTTAATAGCACATTATGAAGCAGGGAACTCATTTACAGTACACTTGTTGGGAAATATATGAAAGAATATTTTTAGTGGTTCTCTGATAAAAGACTTGTTTGTCAAAGTGGATGATGCAGAATATATGACACCTGTTCCCTGCAGGAGAAGAGGCATGCCTCAAATGCTGTACTTTTCTCATTATGCTGAGCCTACTCTCCTCTTAATAATACAAACTCTGCTTGAAAATCTTGCCAAGACAAAAAAGAAGTAAATGGAAACATAAAACTGTTTTCTATCCTAACAAATATTAAGCTCTATTTCCAAATTCTGTTCTTTGGCAAGAAAATACATTTCTTTTACACAATCAGAGAGATTAAACTATTTTTTAATTGGAAAATATTATCTTCTGCAAGAATTTTTCCCCCTTAGTGGAAAGCAGAATAAGAAAAATGATCTAGTAAGTTAACTGAGGTCAGATTTATGCCCTTGAAAGGTTCTAAATGCAGCATTTATCCAACACCAACATTGAGTTGAAAAAATATCTTCTAACCCTCATAGCCCTGAGCCAAAAATATATCTCCCCTCTATTGGCAGTTCTCCACTATGTGCTTAAGTTAAGAGAATCTTCTTCCTCCTGCTAAAATCAGTAATTGCTATCAACATAATTGAAAAATCATTCAAACATTTAAAGCTTAATTTGTTCATAGGGTAAATTATATTTATTAATACTTATTTTAAAATGCTTATTTTGTTGGACAGAAAGGAGACTGATATAGTAGTTTCAGGTACAAATATCTGAAATTCCCATTTAATTTATATAGCTTTCACCCTAGTATCCCAAAGTCATAACAGTTAGGATCATTTATATTTTACCCAAATAAATCTTGTGTAGGTTTGCTTTTTGAAATAAATACATAGGGGAAGTCAGAAAACCTGAATTCTGTTTTTGTTTTAAGATATTTTTTCTTAAGTAATCTCTACACCCAATATGGGGCTTGAACTTACACCCCCAGATCAAGAGTTGTAGGCTTCACCTTCCGAGCCAGCCAGGTGCCCCTGGAGTTCTATTTTTGATGTCACCGTGATTTCTAGAAGACAGTGAACTACTGCTTTAATTTTACATCTTTTGAGGCTGCTGCACGAATGATTAACTAAAATCGGCTTTGAACTTTTCTCTAGTGCTACTACCAGAATTATAGTAAAGCAAGAGTTTTTCTTTTGTTTTGCATTGGGTTTTTTTTTTTTTTTTTTTTTTTGGTTGGTTGGTTTTTTAAACACTGTTCCCTACTGGGTTATGGGGAATTCACAGTCAACAACAAAAGCCCTGACTTAAGAGTTGCCTCAACCAAGTCACCACTTGGGTCGTTACCCTGATTTACGTAGCATCAGAGAGATGAGAGCATTCTAGAGGCCTGGGCTCTGTCAACCTCCACCCTCTCATTTGTCAAAAATTTCAGAGCAGGCACAGAGCTGATGAAGTTTGCAAAACCAAATTTTGGGAAGGATTCACTGGAAATTATTATGAGACCTGGGGAACAAATTTCCTATCACCTGGTGGTCTAGAGAATGTCATTCTGCTGGGATGTCTCCAAGAGCAACAGAGAGCATTGGCTAACCAAGTAACAATCAGACACCCCGAAATGCTACCAGAGCTAACTTCCATTAAAGGAACAAGGACGAAATTAAATTTCAAGAAAAATATTTTTTTAATTTCAAATGAACCAAGCAAATATTTACTTCTTACTTACTGTGTGCCAGGAACCGGGCCAGTCTTTATCCAAGGAGATCACGTTATAATGGAGAGACTAATGGAAAACAAATACTGATAAAGCTATTTTATACCTATCTACATTTGGAACCAATGGAAATGGAGAAATTAATTCTCACAGGGAACTGGAGAGTGGTAGAAGTTTAAAAAGTAGGGTGAGCCAAGTTGTGAAGAACTTAGAACGTCACATCAATAACAAACAATGGGGAACAATCATTTGAATTTTAAAAGAATGATTTGGGGGACACCTGGCTGGCTCAGTCTTTAGAGCATGTGACTCTTGATCTTGGAGTTGTGGGTTCAAGCCCCACACTGGGTGTAGAGATTACTGAAATATAAAATCTTAAAAAAAGAAAAAAAGGAATGACTCCGATTGAAGCATGGCAAATGGGATGAGATGGAGGAGAGATGCAGAGACAGGGAGACCAGTGAGAGGATTAATTGGAGATAGGAGGGAAAGAAGAGAGGGATTTAATATAATGAGGCCTTTTTTGATAACCTATGTAAAATGGCATATCCTATAACTCACGACCTTTTACTCTGTTTTTCCCCCCATAGAACTTGCCACTAACACACACACACACACACACGCGCGCGCGCGCGCACGTGCATGCATGCAAGTATTAGCTATTGTTCATTTCACTACTGGAATATAAAATTCATAGGGAAAGGGATATCACTGGATTAACTGTTGTATCCCCAGTGCCTACCGTGAAAGATGTGATGTAGGATGAATGAAATGGCTAACTTAATATGTGGATTTCAATATCAACTAAGATAGGAAATGTAGAAGGAAAGGAAGGTTTGCAATGGATTCAGTGTGAAGCATGAGGATTTCGAGGTGTCACAGGGAATACATGGTCTGGAACTTGGTAGAGAAGATGGGACTGGAAATTGACATTTGGAAGTCATGGGTGCTTAGGTATCAGTAAAATAACGAATTTCTAAATAAGGAGACATGATATACTTCGTGTGGGTCTCGGAGTTCTGTGTGACTTCTGGCCACCAGAACTGTTATCTTCATCATCTGCCTCTCTACACGGGATTTGAAGATCCCACCTTACAGCTGCTAAGGCCATTGGGAATGCTGTTCTGTGGCCGTGCCAAATACACAGCTGCCTGGCTATCCCTGTCTACTCTGTGATTAGCTCTAGTTTATTTCAGAGTTCACAATGTATATATGTTTTCAGTCCTTTGGAGAGTTTTAATATTGTCTGCTGACCATGTCTGCTTTTCCATTAGCCCCTTGAAATAACTACTCCCTAAATATAAAACACACACACCCGTGCACACGCACACACACGTCCCTGATGAATCATGTGATAAACCTTGAAATGAACAATGAATACCACAGGAATAAGTAATTTGAAAACTCAAAAAAGATTCAGTGGAAATAGAGATGTTCCACAGTTCAATAGTGAAGACTCTTCAGCTGGCCGCCATGACATTTCTTGTTATCCAGGGTCAACCAGAGCTCACATATTTTTGTTCTTTAGAATAACAAGGGCATGATGGTTTTGTAGTAAGTGTAACCCATGCCTGTTCCCTTCTCAAGGTATTTCCCAATGTGACTTTCAGTTAACAATTACCTGGGTGTGATAAGATAACTCGATTTGACCGCCATTATGAATGTATCTTGAGCTCTCAGACTTCTCACAGTGATTTGATAGCTCATTTCATTAGAAGAATAAACTACAGTATAATTCACTCCACTAGCTTTTAAGCAAATCTGAATCATACAGTGTATTAAATCTCATTAGGGGTTGGATATGGTGAATATCAAACATTTGTTACAGGCTAAGACTATTCTAAGTTAAGACTCATCTGTCGATGTACAAATTAGATGGATTATAGTATTCATTTATTAGATGTTGTCATTACATTTCATTTACGATGGGATCATTGTTTATAAGACCATCAAAATACACTTTCCCAATGACCTCTATGGGTTATGGTCCTTTCAGGAAATGTTGCCACTTTAGAATGGCCATGTCCGTGCTTAGAGCAGAAGTAGTTCTGAACTTTCCCCAAATGTCAAATAATTGCTCTATCAGATACCCTCTGACTTCCTCAGCTGCCTTCTTCCCTCTAAAGGCACCACTCACCTCCTAGGCTGTGCCCCTTCCAGCACTTTTGCTGTATGTGTCAGGGTGGCTGAAATCTGAGTTGAAGGCCAAGGCTTGATGTCTAACATGCTTTATCGCTCCCCACCCCCCAACTTCTGGGCTTGGATGAAATGCTATGCTGTGCAGAATGGACTCTAGCCTCCCAGGTGGCCACTGAGGGGCTGGATGATGTGACCCAGTGCTGTGGGTGAGTCAGCTTTCTGTGGGGCGAATCTTGATGAAGAGGAAATAGGAGGTGGGGCTTGGGGGAGTCAGGCGGGCAGTGTCTTCCTCCCATGGAATCCTCTGAGATGCAGTTCTTTCTTGCACCCTTCTGGAGGCCTCCAATGTGCCAAGCAAGCATTGACTGACTTTTTAAAAAAAGTGTTTTATGGAGAGGAAGCCAGCATGGTAACACATTATATCACTTTGCATCACCTCCTTCCTTGGCTCATTTTTTTCCTTTCTCACATTCATTCTTTTGGGTCTTCATCTTCTGTTATGGACTGAATTGTGTTTTCCCCAAAATTTATAGGTTGAAGCCTTACCCCCTCAATGTGACTGAATTTGGAGATGGGGCCTTTATGGAGGTAATTAAGGTTAAATGAAGTTATAAGGGTGGGGCCCTAATTAATAGGACTGGTAGCCTCTCATAAGGAAGAGACACCAGAGAGCTCTCTCTCTCTCTCTCCATGTGTGCAGATGAAAGGTCATGTGAGGGCATAGTGAGGAGACACCATCTGCCAGCTAGGAAGAGAGCTCTCACCAGAAACCAGCCCTGACAGCACCTTGATATTGGACTTCCAGGCTCACTGTGAGAAAACAAATTTCTACTATTTGAGCTACCTAGTCTGTGGTATATTGCTATGGCAGCCCAGCCGACTAATACAACTCCTAAATCAAGTATAATGTTCTGCTTTCTTGAAGACCTGCATTAAGACAATGACCATAGGGACGCCTGGGTGGCTCAGTTGGTTAAGCACCTGACCCTTGGTTTTGGCTCAGGCTGGGATCTCAGGGTCATGAGATGGAGCTTCTCAACAGGCTCCTCTCCCTCTCCCTCTGCCCCTCCCCCCTGCACTCTCTCTCTCTCTAAAATAAATAAATAAATCTTTAAAAGAAAAAAAGACTATGATCATTAAAGGGGTGCTGGGTGGCTCAGTCGGTTAAATGCCCAGTTCTTGGTCTTTGGCTCAGGTTGTGATCTCAGGGTTGTGAGATTGAGCAGGATCCTATGTCAGGCTCCATGCTCAGCAGGGAGTCCGCTTGAAGATTCTCTCCCTCTGCCCCTCCCCTGACGTGCCCTTGCATGAGCTCTCTCTCTCTCTCTCTCTAAAATAAATAAATCTTTTAAAAAACCATATAAAAAATAAAAAAGACTATGACCATAAAAAATGTAGAGGATAATTTAAAACTTTTAATTAATAAATTCCCTTTTAGTGTGCAAATTTCAGGAGCTCAAACACTTGTCCGTGTTAATGAAGATTGTTTAGATGAGCATTTCCAAAATGTGGCCCAGGACCCTTTCAGTGGGTCTATGAGGTCAATATCAATTTCAAGATCAGTTTTTAAATCCCAAAATGTCATTTGTCTCTTTTGTTCTCAATCTCTCATTAGTGTCTTGTGGGGTTTTCCAGAGTATGGTATTGTAGCTGTTTGAACACAGAAGCCGACCTCAAAATCCAGTTCCATTCTATTAAGCCAGACATTAATGAGATTTGCAAACATTGAAACAATGCTACTCTTCTCACCACTTTTTTTTTTTGAAAATATAGTTATTCTTTTTTTTTTAAAGATTTTATTTATTTATTTGTCAGAGAGAGAGAGGGAGAGAGAGCACAAGCAGGGAGAGCAGCAGAGGGAGAGGGAGAAGCAGGCTCCCCACCGAGCAGGGAGCCTGATGTGGAGCTCTATCCCAGGACTCTGGGATCATGACCTGAGCCGAAGGCAGATGCTTAACTAACTGAGCCACCCAGGCATCCCCAAAATATAGTTATTCTTCATTAGATGTTATGTCAACGTATAATGGGTTTATTTTTCAAAAGAATTAGTACATATTTTAAAAATCTATCCATTTGGGGGTGGCTGGGTCATTGGGTGCCTGCTTTTGGCTCAGGTCACGATCCTGGGGTCCTGGGATCGAGCTCCGTGTCGGGCTCCCTGCTCGGCGGGAAGCCTGCTTCTCATACCCCCCTGCTTGTGTTCCTTCTCTCGCTGTCTCTCTCTCTTTCAAATAAATAAATCAAAATCTTTAAAAAAAATCTATCAATTTTAATATCTAAAACAACAAATATCAATATAGAGAACCTACATAAACAAAAGCTCATTGAGGTCCTATTTTAAAATGTGGGTTTTATTATCATTCGGGTAGGGTGAGGCCAACAAATCAGGAGATGACTTATTGAAGGAATAGTTTGTTCTCGAGTCGGAGGCATGCCTTGCCAGACAAGCCCACAGGGGAAACACCAGAGTCAGTCAGGGGGCAGGAGGGAGGGGAGAGCTGAGGAGGGAGCCTTCACTGTGTTCCTTTATCACATAAAGGAACAGGTGAGTCAAGGTAAGCAGGTTTAAGATTGGTTAGTTGAATTCAGTAGGCTCTACGGTGTTAGGGGCTGTCCTGTGTGGTCCTGTGTCTGGCCCTGGGTGATTAGGACAGGGGCATATTGGTCCAAGTGTAAGAACCCGATGAAAGCCTGATAAAGGTGGGGGGCAAGGTATGGACTTTGGACTGGCTAGTTTGCATGTGAAAGGTGAGCTCACACTTGAGTAGCTTGTTATCTCTAGAGCTAAACTAGCCTGGGCCTGCAAGGTCTCAGATGCCACAGCATCAAGAACACGGAGAACAAATTGGTGGTTGCCAGAGGGGAGGTGGGTGGGGGATGGGTGAAACAGATAAAGGAGATTAAGAGAACGCTCATCTTGATGAGCACTGAGTAAGTTATACAAGTGTTGAATCATTATATTGTACACCTCCAACACTGTTCTTAATAGTTTTAAAGAGTGTAAAGAATGTAGAGATGTTCAAAGACAAACCGTTTGAGAACTGGGCTAGGTAATGTGCAAGAACAAAGAACCCTGTAAAGCTCAATGTCTCAACACAGTAAAGGGGATTTTTCTTTTTCTTGTGCATGCGGTCTTTACACTTTTGAAAGGCAGCATACAAAGAATAACTAAACACTAAAAAAAAAAAAAAAGGCCGAAATGTCAGAACAAAAGAAAATTGCTTAATTAATTACCTTAGCTTACTGAGAAACTCCTTTTTATCCTTATTTTTCTCATTTTTTTTCACAAATTAGTGAAATTTCATCACTACTTAGAAGGAGTTCCAGGACTAGATCTGGAAGCTCCCGATGTCTAGATGAATTATGGATGGGCAGACATGAAGGGAAGACCCTACTTTGTTCACAGGCTGAGAGAAAGAACCTGGCAGAGTGGGGAGGTTGGAGACGTTGGAAAGAGACCCTCGGTGGAAATCCTGGAGGAGCTGAAAGGACAAGGGAGGGAATGGTGTGTGACAGGAGGACAGATAGACACATCTTCCTCAGAACCTGGCTGCAGAGGAGGGTGAGAAGATGCTCTTGATGATAAGTTAGTGAAGGAGAGAACCTTAGAGAGCCTGCCTCTTTTTTTTTAAGATTTATTTTATTTATTTTAGAGAGGAGGGGGCAGAGTGAGAGAGAATCCAAGCCGATTCCCCACTGAATATGGGGCCCAACCCTGGTCTCGATCTCAAAACCCTGAGATCAGACCTGAGCTGAAATCAAGAGTGGGTTGCTTAACTGACTGCACCACCCAGGTGCCCCGAGAGTCTGCCTTTAATGGCACTGGTTTTCTCTGAGTCACAGGCAAGTTCATTGCTAAACATGGTGAGAGCAGGGAATGGGGAGGGCTTAAGGGCCACTGCAGGACATGGGGAAGGACGTGGGCCAAGAACAGGCAACAGGTGATGGAGCAGAACTGAGGCCCAGTTGAGTTTAGACCTTAAACAGTAATAGCATGAAACCCATGGTAATATTCTCCCACGGCTTCTTAGCTCTGACATTTAACAGACTAGGGGTTGGGTGAGTGTAGGGAACTGATGTTTATTGAAAGGCTGTGTAGTAGAATGGTTGAGGGTATGGCCTTTGAGGTTAGCTGACCTGGGTTAGAATCCTGACTCTGTCACTTACTTTCCTGTTCTGTGAAATGGGGCCAGTAATAGTCTCGTGGTGGTGTTTTCATGTGGGTAATAATGGTTTTGTGGAGCTGAGTTGAGGACTAAAGGACTTAATATATGCTATGGATTTCCCTTCCAGGTCCCCAGCTCCACCTAGCTTTTGTGGTTTTCTGCTTGGGTGAGTGTCGGGCTCTTGAAAAGCAACAAACCCAGCTTCTCTCCTGTCCTCGCCCATTTCCTCTGAGGGCTTGCCCTGCTCAGGCTCCTCCTCACAGATGGTGGGTGAATAAGGGGCGGGTACACACGGCTCTTTCCTATTGTCTTCTCAAGCTATATTTTGGCATAATCTCCAAGTCCGACTTTCCTTGAGCCTTCAGGTTTGCATCGCAATTGTCTATTTTACTTTTTAACTTTCAAAAAGATTTTATTTATTTATTTGAGAGAGAGAGAGCACGAGTGGGGGCATGGGGAGGGGTAGAGGGAGAGGGAGAAGCAGACTCCCCACTGAGCAGAGAGCCTGACGCGGGGCTCAATCCCAGGACCCAGGGATCATGACCTGAGCTGAAGGCAGACGCTTTACTGACTGAGCCACTGAAGCGACCCTCAATTACCTGTTTTAGAAGTAAAATACCACCCGTTCATCCATGTGCCCTCTGGGTAGGTACCTCTGGATACAGGGAAAGATCACAGATGTAAAAGATGCTAAAGATAAAAGCATGAAAATATATTTCAAAAAAAAATCTCATTTCACCGGTTACCTCTCTTAAATCTATGAATAGATGTTCTCATCCCTTTAATATACCCAGCTCTGGTGCTCAGAGGGATTAATAATGTGCTCAGGATTACACAGCTCTTCATCAGTAGTAATTCAGTTCTTCGTGCTCTCCCCCCTAGGTGCTCTGCTTCTGCTCCCCCTGGAAGGGCCACGCTGGTACAGGTGGGCGGCCTCAGGGATGGCGGTACTGGAGGGGTGGGGAGTGGGGGGGGCGGTTGTAGGAGTTGATGAGTGAGTAGCTGCTCACTGTTAACACAGAGGCAAGAAAAGAAAGGGGCTCTGTGGGTAGAGAAGGGGGAACTGATAAACAGGGAGAGAAGGAGGAATGAAGGAGCTGGAGGTCTCACTGAGATTGATGAGCGAGGGGGCGGGGGTAAGGAGAGGTGACTTCTGACAGGGGAGTGTGAGGTCGACAAGTTTAAGGGGGTTTACTTCCAGATGATGACAAGGTCTAGGGTGTAGCCATTGGACAAGCTAGCTAAGGAGAAGTTGAACACAGTTGGTGCGGAGGCCACTCTGAGCTGTGAGTTTCAGTCCTTTGTTTGAGGGAATGTTGAAATGATGATATCTGGTGTCAAAGTCCTTTATAAATGTTTGAGAGTGATCTTGGAGTTGATAAAGAATCTGCAGGGGAGCAGAGACCCAGAGCTGATGCAAGGCAGGAGCCTCCCTGGAAAGAACCTTGGTTTTTAATTGTAGCACGTGGCAATTCTCATACATGACTTCCTATGGTCCTCCTAGGAATCCCGTGGGAGGCACACAGGGCAGGAAGCAGACCTTCTCCCGGAAAACCAGCCATTAAGTGTCAGCACTGGGACTCAGATTGTGTCCTGACTTGATCCAAGCTAGCTGTAGTTTTCCGCGAGAACCTGGTTTCTCTACGTACTAGTTACAGTAGGAGTTCAACCCCTTCGAAAGAAAACGTATAGACTCTACCTAGAAAAGGAAGAACATCTCTCTATGTTTTCTTCACCCAACTCTTTGCTACAAGTGTTCAGCCTGTAAATAAATGGTGGTGGCCAGCTATTGAGTGGGCAGGAACTGGTCCAGGAGAGGTTCTTATAATGCCACCTAGTGTCCATGAATGGACTTACCCACAAAGCTTTGGCTATAAATACATACCCATTTTTAAGTAGTCCTACACCCTATGTGGGGCTTGAACTCACTACCCTGAGATCAGAAGTCACATCATGCTCTACTGACTGAACTAGCCAGATCCCCCGAGGCTACAAATATTCTTAAAAATAATTTATTTAGGAAACTGCAAGTAACGGATTAATTTTGCAAGAAAATAGCTGTTAAAACACCTAATATTTCTTTCTCCCTACCAGATAGATTTCTTAACCTGGATTCTTGATTACCCTGAGGACTAGACCAGTTCAGTGAACTACTTCATTCCACAGAACAGAAATTATGACTGTGAGATCCAAGGTTATTGTAAATTAACACTTTTCACAAGGTCTTGGATCACCTGGTATAGTGAAAAGATCACTAGGCTTAGTGCCAGAGGTGTCTGAGACATTCAGGTCTTGACTTGGGGGAATGGTGTATGCAAAGGTGCTTCACAAACTGTAAAGTGCCAAGCAAAAGTATTAGACAGAGCTGTTATTTCACCAGCATTATTCCAGGCCCTCCACATGCCTCCCTTCTAATCCTGTAAGAGACCTATAAGAATGACTATCTAGATTTTATATCTAATGAAACTGAGGTTCAGTGAGGTAAATGACTTGCTCAAGGTCCTATAGCTAGTTTTCTCTTTGCTATGTACATTGCCACTATGATATTGATATAAGGAATTAATACTAAATTCATTCAACAAAAATTTGTTAGTGATCACTGGTACCATCCAATGGGTTAGGAACAAGGCATATAAAGATTTATGAGCATTATGAACTGAATGCTTGTGTCCAACTAAAATTCATATGTTAAAGCCCTAACCCCTATAATGTAACTATATTTGGAGAGAGGGCTTTTATGAAAGTAATTAAGATTATAAATGATGTCGTAAGACTAGGGCCCTGATACAATACACTTAGTGTCCTTATAAGAAGAGGGAGAGACGCCAGAGCAAACCACCTTCCAGCCCCATCACCCAGGCCCCATGAGCACGCACAATGAGGAAGGAGTTATCTACAGGCCCAGAAGAGAGCTCTCCCCAGCACTTAACCAGGCTGGCACGCTGATCTGAGACTTTCAGCTCCTAGACTGAGAGAAAATAAATTTCTGTTGTTTAAGCCTTTTCAGTCTATGGTTGTGTTTTTTGTTTTGTTTTGTTTTGTTTTTAGAGAGAAAGAGAGAGCGTGAGTATGTGAGGCTGGCAGAGGGGCCGAGGGTGAGAGAGAATCTTAAGCAAGGCTCCACGCCCCAGCGCAATTCAACCAACTGTGCCCCCCAGGTGTTTTTACGGCCGCCCGGCGCAAGCTAACTAAGACTATTGAATCTACTTCCCTCGAATGGAGCTCAGTAGTTACATAAAACATGATCCAAGTTCCGGTGATAGATGTAGGACTACTTCATACTCCTAAATGAGTGCCTTAGAGCGAATCCTGACAACGGGTGGGAATGGCATTGACAGGCGACCACAGATATGTTTCTGAGACAAATACATTTCAGAGAGAGGATCTCTCGCTTGGAGGCCCCTCATTACCAAGAAACGTGACTTTCTCACAGAACCCTGTGGGCTTTCTCTGAGTGGGAGACGGAGCCAGTGACTGAAGATAGTCTTGGGGCGGGCCTGGGTGGCTCAGTTGGTTAAGCAACTGCCTTTGGCTCAGGTTATGATCCCGGACTCTCTGGATCGAGTCCCGCATCGGGCTCCCTGCTTAGCGGGCAGTCTGCTTCTCCCTCTGACCCTTCCCCATCTTGTGCTCTCTCTCTCTCACTCCCTCTCTCTCTCAAATAAATAAATAAAATCTTTTTTTTTTATTTATTTGACAGAGAGCGAGAGAGGGAACACAAGCAGGGCGAGTGGGAGAGGGAGAAGCAGGCTTCCCGCTGAGCAGGGAGCCCGATGTGGGACTCGATCCCAGGACCCTGAGTCCATGAATAAATAAAATCTTCAAAAACAAAACAAAACATTGGGGCGCCTGGGTGGCTCAGTTGGTTAGGCGGCTGCCTTCGGCTCAGGTCGTGATCCTGGAGTCCCGTGATCGGGTCCCACATCGGGCTCCCTGCTCAGCGGGGGGTCTGCTTCTCCCTCTGACCCTCTTCCCTCTCATGCTCTCTGTCTCTCATTCTCTCTCTCTCAAATAAATAAATAAAAAATCTTTAAACAAAACAAAACAAAACCCAAAACAACAACAACAAAACTATGAAGGTGGCCTTGGATTCTGGTTCAAGAGCAGAACTTCTGGTGCTCATCTGCCGCATTTATTAAATGAAGGAGTTTTGACTAGCTGCCATCTAAGGCAGTCATATGAATATTTTTTGTCCACCTATCCCTGTAAAAGAGTTTTGAAAAACTGTGAAACCATTTCCACATTTGAAAGTTGATATCTAAAATTTTCCATTAGAAATTTAGTTTTAGAGGACATGATTTTCACTGTATTATAAATGATTACTGACGTTTTAAAATAAGATCATCACACAACTTAAATTTCCAGTGGAATCTAAATAATATATTTATTAGAAATTCACTATCATTCATAAAAAAAGACTGCTTTTACATCATTCCTTTTTCCCACTGGAATCTCATTTCCACTCCATTTTCCTTTCCCAGAACTTTATTTAATGCAGCATATTTTTATGTTTGAAAGCCTTTTATTATTTAAAATTATTTGAAAGTTGTATCTATACTTACAATTATTAATAGTAAAAATTTGATTAAGATATGTTCTAAAGTTTGATAATTATTACACATACTTAGTCAAATTTTATTGATCTATCCCTTTCAAAATCTATTGGTGAATGTTATTTATTGCTAGGAAGAGGTAGGATTTAATCTCAATTCTATTCCTATTTTCAGATTTTACAGATATAAGCACTGAGAAACACTGTTTTCATAAATAGATGAAAATAGACTTCTGTCATAACAAAATCATTCAATTCTTTCAGCTTCTGAATTGCATGCCAAAAGTATCATAGCAATCTCTCATTAAGTACTTTATTTATTTATATTTATTTTTTAATCTAAATTCAATCAATCAACATATGGTGTATCATAAGTTTCAGAGGTAGAGTTCAGTGATTCATCAATTGTATATAACACCCAGTGCTGATTACATCACGTGACCTCCTTAATGCCCATCACCCAGTTACCCCATTCCCCCTCCCCTCCTCCCCTCCAGCAACCCTGTTTGTTTCCTACAGTTAAGTCTCTTATGGTTTGTCTCTCTCTCTCTGATTTCATCTTATTTTCCCTCCCTTCCCTTATGATCCTCTGTTTTGTTTCTTAAATTACATATATGAGTGAAATAATATAATTGTTTTTCTCTGATTGACTTATTTTGCTTAGCATAATACCCTCTAGTTCCATCCATGTCATTGCAAGTGGTAAAATTTCATTCTTTTTGATGGCTGCATAATATTCCTGTGTGTGTGTGTGTGTGTACCACATCTTCTTTATCCATTCATCTGTTGATGGACATCTGGGCTCTTTCCGCAGTTTGGCTATTGTGGACATTGCCGCTGTGAACACTGGGGTGCAGGTGTCCCTTTGGATCACTACATTTGTATCTTTGGGGTAAATACCCTGTAGTGCAATTGCTGGGTTGTAGTGTAGCTCTATTTTTAACTTCTTGAGGAACCTCCATACTGTTTTCCAGAGTGGCCATACCAGCTTGCATCCCCACCAGCGGTGTAAGAGGGTTCCTCTTCCTCTGCATCCTCGCCAACATCTGTCATTTCCTGACTTGTTAATCTTAGCTATTCTGACTGGTGTGAGGTGGTATCTCATGGTGGTTTTGATTTGTATTTCACTGATGCTGAGTGATGTTGAGCATTTTTT
This sequence comes from Zalophus californianus, assembly GCF_009762305.2. Taxonomy (NCBI): domain Eukaryota; kingdom Metazoa; phylum Chordata; class Mammalia; order Carnivora; family Otariidae; genus Zalophus; species Zalophus californianus. The sequence continues at coordinate 142,484,427 of NC_045599.1, read as the reverse complement.
CATGTGTCTACTGGCCATTTGTATGTCTTCTTTGGAGAAATGTCTGTTCATGTCTTCTGCCCATTTCTTGATTGGATTATTTGTTTTTTGGATGTTCAGTTTGATAAGTTCTTTATAGGTTTTGGACACTCGCCCTTTATCTGATAAGATATTTGCAAATATCTTCTCCCATTCAGTAGGTTGTCTTTGGTTTTGTTGACTATTTCCTTTGCTGTGCAAAAGCTTTTTATCTTGATGAGGACCCAATAGTTCATTTTTGCTTTTGTTTCCCTTGCCTTTGGAGACATGTCTAGCGAGAAGTTGCTGCAGCCAAACTCGAAGAGGTTGCTGCCTGTGTTCTCCTCTAGGATTTTGATGGATTCCTTTCTCCCATTTAGGTCTTCCATCCATTTTGAGTTTATTTTTGTGTATGGTGTAAGAAAATGGTCCAGTTTCATTCTTCTGCATATGGCTGTCCAATTTTCCCAACGCCATTTGTTGAAGAGACTGTCTTTTTTCCATTGGATATTCTTTCCTGCTTTGTCGAAGATGAGTTGACTAGAGAGTTGAAGGTCCATTTCTGGGTTCTCTATTCTGTTCCATTGATCTATGTGTCTGTTTTTGTGCCAGTACCATACTGTCTTGATGATTCCAGCTTTGTAATATAGCTTAAAGTCCAGAATTGTGATGCCACCAGCTTTGGTTTTCTTTTTCAACATTCCTTTGGCTCTTTGGGGTCTTTTCTGGTTCCATACAAATTTTAGGATTATTTGTTCCAGCTCTGTGAAAAAAGTTGATGGTATTTTGATAGGGATTGCTTTGAATGTGTAGATTGCTCTGGGTAGCATAGACATTTTAACAATATTTGTTCTTCCAACCCATGAACATGGAATATTTTATTTATTTTTAAAGATTTTTTAAAAAAAATTTTTAAAGATTTTATTTGTTTATTTGAGATAGAGAGAGAGCATGAGCGTGGGGGGGGGGGTTGGGCAGAGGGGAAGCAGACTTCCTGCTGAGCAGGGAGCCTGATGCTGTGCTAGATCCCAGGACCCCGGGATCATGACCTGAGCCTAAGGTAGATGCTTAACTGACTGAGCCACCCAGACACCCCAAAGATTTTATTTTTAAGGAGTTTCCATACCAAACATGGGGCTCGACCTCACAACCCAGAGATCAAGAGTCACATGCTTTACTGACCAGCCAGCCAGGTGCCCCTCATTAAGTATTTTAAACCATCAGCTAACAGCTTTAGGTTCTTCTTCAAATCTGTTCAAAACAAACCACTAGAAACCACCTAGATTACAGAAGGATTCATTATCCAGTCACAAGAGCCCGTGCCCTTCTGGTTTCTAGGAAGCACCAGCTCTCTTATAAACATTCATTCTAAGACAGCGTCCTTGCCATGAGTTTGTCACCTGGGTGACATAAGATGCTGCCAACATTTCTTACTCACACTCTCTGCTTTGGTCTCTCGAGACTCTCCCTTAGGAGCAATGCTTTCTTTGAGCAAAGTTATCATCACCCTAATAACCCCACTCTACACTCTGAATTAACATATTGGCCAAAACATTCCAGTGAAATACCAAAATACCCACTCTTTGGAGAAGGAAAGGAAAGACACCAAGCCTGAGTGCAAGTTTTTGGTGCCTTCTATGGGAGCCTTGTCCAGAAGCATTATTTAAATTGTACCTTTGTTTTGATGCTCTAGAATAGCACCATCCATTAGAAACATAATGTGAGCCTCATATGTAATCTAAAATTTCCTAGTAACATATTAAAAAATTAAAAAGAAACAGGTGAAATTAATAATGTATATAATGCAATTCATTTGGCCCTTGAATAACATGGGTTTGAACTGCATAGTTACACTTAAATGAGGCATTTTTTCGATCAATATAGTACAGTACCGTGAATGTATTTTCTCTTCCTTATGATGATCTTAGTATTTTCTTTTCTCTGGCTTACTTTATTATAAGAAAATAGAATACAATACACATAACATACAAAATATGTGTTAATTGATTATGTTATCACTGAGGCTTCTGATCAATAGTATGTTATTAGTAGTTAAGTTTTTAGGGAATCAAAAGGTATACTTGGATTTTTGACGGCATGGCCGGGGGAGGGGGGGTTGGTGCCTCTAACCTCTGTGCTGTTCAAGGGTCAACTGTATTTCCAAAATACTATCATTTCAACAGTAATATAAAAAATTGAAAATGAGATATTCTACATTCTTCTTGTTTTTTGGTTGTAAGTCCTTAAAATCCTATAGTATTTGATACAGACAGCAAACCTTGATGCTGACCAGATACATTTCAGGTACTGAATACCCACATGGGACTAGTGGCTACTATATTGGATAGCCCAGCCTTTGAGGCACACACCGTACTAAGATTTGGGATGGATAAGAGAGGTCTTCTGTTTTTGTAAAGTAAGAATATGCTGAACAAGAAGGAGTGCCTGGAAAGGAGAACAAGCCTCTCTGTGCCCTCAGATAGCTTTGAAAGGTATTTTTGCCCCTGGGCTTTTGCAGTATAACTGTACGAAGGGGCCCTGGTATATCCCAGGAAATAGAGGTACCTCAGTGTGAAGACCATTTTAAGGTAGATTCTAGCGGCCAAAGTTTTGGGGCATGATGCAATGATAATGGAATTATACATTCATATCTTCTGAAGAAGGCCTAGTCAACCATCCTTCTAAAATCCTGGACCAAGTGAAAAGAAAAATTGACGAGACAAAATATTAGTCAGGAGATCCAGAAAGCCCTTGCTGCTTTGTTAGGATTTGCTGGTATGGTTTTGAGGGTAAGGTTGACAAGCTACCTTATCACAAGTAGAGAGTTTTGGGTAATGTTGGGTTGATGTTTTCCTCTCTTAATGTGATGGAGATAAGATGGGGTTATATGTGAATCATCAACCTAACATCAGACGACTTGAGGAGGGGAAGCTATCCTACGTTATGGCACAGAAGTGACAAAGAATCTCTTCCTTGCCTTAATTTTCTTGGGAAACCTCTACAGTTTGCCCCTTTGGCTTTTTTAAAGTTCCAGTGTGCAGTATGAAGGATGGGCTTCCTTTCCAAAGGAACCCATATGCTTATCCTAAAAGGCAAGTATAAGGAAGTAGTTTGCGATACTGTCTAGTTTGCTTAAGGCTAAGGCTTAGGCTGCATAGGCTGCCAGGAGAAAATCCCATAGACTGGGCAGCTTAAACAGCAGAAATTATATCTCACAGTTCTGGCGGCTGGAGGTCGAGGATCAGGGTGCCAGTATGGTCAGGTTCTGGGGAGCGATGTCTTCTCGTTTGCATACTGCTGACTTTTCCTTGTATCCTCACCTGGCAGAGAGCAGAGAGGGGAAGCAAACTTTCTCATGACTCCTAGAAAGGCACTAGCAGGAGGGCTCCAGCTTCCTGACCTCATTTAATTCATCTTAATTACCTCCCAAAGGCCTGCCTCCTAATACCATCCTATTGTGAAGTAGGGTTTCAACATGTGAATGGGGGAGGAGGGTGGAGCACAAACGTTTAGTTTGGAACACCAAATATAGTTACTTTGGGGGTTAGGGCTTCAACATATGAATTTATGGGGGATACATTTCAGTCCATAGCAGATATTAAGGTATGTAAGAATATGGAATTCCATTTCAGAAACTCTCTAAATAAATTAAGATTATCATCTGCCTGGATGATTTCTGTAGGATGAAATTCTGTTTAGCTAGAGGCCAATGCCTAGTTTAACATTTTCCAGAATCCCAAGTCTTTGTATAACATCATTCTGTCTGTCATTTCCTTATGTAAGTTTTATTTTCATGATAAAAAATTTCACTATGACCCATACTTCTCCCAAGAAAAACTCTTGGGGACAGTTTTGGGGCTTTCCAGGTAAATTAATACTGCTGCAAGTTTATTTTTTCTTTTTTTAAATTTTATTTTATTATGTTATGTTAAAGTCACCATACATCATTAGTTTTTGATGTAGTGTTCCATGAGTCATTGTTTGCATATGCAAGATATTTTTTCTAATGAACTATTTCCCCTATTTTTTTTCTATTTAAAGTTCTTCGAGTTTCAGAACTGCCAAGACACGGTAGGCACCCCACCCCCCAACACGCACACCTCAATCCTGTTTAAAGTAATGAGCATTTCACAATCAAGGGGTATGCTGGAAAAAAGTCTTTCAAATAAAAGCTGGTTATTCCTAGAATAGTTAATTTCTAAGTGAAACTAACAATATTTCCTTTCAAGCTTGAGAGGTATATAACTTATGAAACAAGAATAAACTAAAAAGTACCTTTCCTGTGAATACTTTTGAAATTGATGTACAAATATACTTGAAATCTATTTTTTTATTGTTGTGACATTGGGAAATTCCATAGAGCAAAAATGGGAGGTGTTTTGACCTCATTGTAAAATGTGAGTTTGTGCTACTGAATGGGGGGATATGCATCCAACTTGTACTAAGTTCCTAACAGAGAATTAAGCAAACTAAGAAACACCCTAAATGCTTTGGCCCCGTTCCTCGTGAAGTTATTACAAATAAGGGCTGGCATTTTCCAAGAAAAGGAACTCGGAGCCTTTCATGAATTAACTATTTTAGGCAAGGCAACTGAAAAGGTAGTTACATCAATCCAAGGTGATTCAAAATGTTACCAAGTCGAAGGACTTACAAATTATAATTTCATCATATAACTTTTAGTTATCAAATTAGGAATGAACCAAAGGGGAAGCCGGAAACTAATTGGGATTGTTCTGGTGATGTCACTATATAGGCTTTTACATAGGCTTATAGATTTTTGTTATTTATTCATCTTGACATAAGAATAGGCTAGTTGTAATTATATCATAGTTCATAGGTTTACTTCTATTTCCTCTAAGAAACTCTAATTTTTGAATGATTTAGTTTAACACAGTTGCTCTCTAATAATTTGTAATTATTGTGTATTGTATATATTATGTCATGTCAGTAAAAATTTACATCTTCAATGTGCATATATTAAAAAATGTATGTGTACGTCTGTTTATTATGTACACTATAAAACATATACACAAAAGGAAGTTTAAAAAGGTTAAAGATGAAACATTGACATTAAAATTTTTCTATTGAAGTGCAAAATAAGAACAATGTGACTAGATATTCTTCATTATTTTGGAAAGTCTTGGTTTAACAGTTTGTGATGTGGCGATTTCATTTTTTCTATATAATAGACTTTATTTTTTGGAATAGTTTATATTTACAGAAGAATGGAGATGATAGTACAGAGTTTCTATATACTCTGCACCCAATTTTCCCCTCCTGATAACATCTTACATTGGTATGGTACATTTATTACAGTTAATGAACCAACATTGATACATTATTTTTTTTTAAAGAATAGCTTATTTATTTGAGAGAGAGAGGGAGCACAAGAGGGATAAGGGGAAGATGGAGAGGGAGAGAATCTCAAGCAGACTCTGTGCTGATGTGGAGCCTGAGCTGGGGCTCAATCCCATGACCCTGAGATCATGACCTGAGCAGAAACCAAGAGCTGGACGCTTAACTGACTGAGCCACCCAGGTGCCCCAATACATTATTATTAACCAAGGTGATAGTTTACTCGACTTCTCTTTTTTTTTAAAGATTTTATTTATTCATGAGAGAGAGAGAGAGAGAGAGAGAGAGAGAGAGAGGCAGAGGGAGAAGCAGGATCCCCTCTGAGCAGGGAGCCCGATGCGGGACCCGATCCCAGGACCCTGGGATCATGACCTGAGCTGAAGGCAGACGCTTAACCATCTGAGCCACCCAGGCGCCCTACTCGACTTCTCTTAAGGAAGGTTTGTTTTGTTTTTTTTTTCTTTTGTTCCGGGATCCCATCCAGGACACCACATTACATTTAGTTGTCAGTCCATCTCCTTAGGCTCCTCTTGACTGTGATAGCATCTCAGACTCTTCTTCTTCTTCTTTTTTAAGATTTTACTTATTTTTCAGAGAGAGAGAAACAGAGCACAGCAAAGGGAGCAGCAGGGAGAGGGAGAAGCAGGCTCTCTGCTAAGCAAGGAGCTGATGCGGGACTCGATCCCAGGATCCTGGGATCATGACCTGAGCTGAAGGCAGACACTTAACTGAGCCAACCAGGCATGCCGCTTCTTGTTTTTGATGACCTTGACAGTTGTGAATAATACTAGTCAACTATTTTGTAGGCTGCCCCTCTAATGGAAATTGTAACTTGTCCAGTGTTTTTCTCATGATTGGACTGGGGTTACAGGTTTTTGGAAGATCACAGAAGTGCAGAGCCATTTTCATCAGATCACATCTATCAAGGTTACAATCCATTGACATGATTTATTGATGAGCTCAGGTCACATGGTAACTTGTGACTCATGGAGAAGCACTCACTCTCTAGTAAAGTCCAGTACCAGGCTGAAAGCTGTTTCTCAAAACAGAGGATCGCGGGGCTTTAGTCCCAAATCCTAAGATTTGCCTTGTGATTCACTTATAAATGCTTGCCAAAGATTCTAAATAGCGGTTCTATCTGCCTCTGCCACGTCAAGCTCCATTGGATCTACTGGATCCTATGACCCAAATGTCAGAGCAACTTGCACAATTGCCTGGACCTGTGGCAGAGACTTCTCTTTTCTCACTAGGTGTTGTGCCTCTTCCTTTAGTAGTTACTTCCTTTAGTAACAACTTCTTCACCTTAGAAGTGATATCTTGATATACCCCATACCACCAGACCCCTAGTAATTTCAGGAAGGCCCTTGAATTTTGGAGGATTTATTTTCCATCCTCCGATGTGCAAATATCTTACCAATATGGGTACAGTAATCGCTACTTCCTGCCTACCAGTGCCAATCAACATATCATTTTCAATATAATGGACTAGTGTGATTTTCTATGGAAGGGAAAGGAGGTCTTTGCAGATTGAATCATGGCACAGAGCTGAAGAGCTGATATATCCTGTGGTGGGACAGTGAAGGTGAATCACTGGCCTTGTCAGTTGAAAGTTAATTCCTTCTGGTAGGCTTTTTCAACAAGTATAGAGGGAAAGAGCATTTGCCAGATCAGTAGCTACATACCAAGTATTAGGAAACGTGTCGATTTGCCCAAGCAATGGAACCACATTTGGAATAGCAGTGCAACGAGAATCACCACATAATTCAGTTTATGAAAATCCACTGTCATTCTCCCAGATCCATCTGTCTTCTGCACACGCCAAACAGGCAAGTTGGAAGGGCCGAAGCGGCCACCACAGCCCCTCCCACCGTCAAGTCCTTGATGGTAGTGCTAATCTTTGCAACCCCTCCAAGAAGGTGGTATTGCTTTTGGTTTACATTTTTATAGGCAGAAACCATTCTAGCGGCTTCCATTTGGCCTTTTCTACCATAACAACCTTTACTCTGCAGCTCAGGGGATCAACGTGGGGATTCTAATGGTTCCTGGGCATGTCTATTTTAATTACACATTCTAGAACTGGGGAAGTGACCACAGGATGTGTTCAGAGACCCACTGGGCCTAAAGTGAGAAGAACCTGAGCTAGAACTCCTTTAATCACTTAACCTCCACAAGCCCCTACTCTGGCTCGTAGACACAATGATGTTGTGGGTTTCCACGAATCAGTGTCAAGTTAGAGCCATTGTCTACTAATCTCCCAAAGTCTGATTATTTCCTTCCCTGCAGTGGGCAACCACCCTGGTAGATGGCCATAGGGCCCTTTGGGGAAGACTGGGAACAAATTAATAATATACATTTTTAGCAAGGGAGCAAGGTACTGCCCCAAGAGGACTTGGCCTCTCCTTCATTCAAAGAGTTCTGAGTGCATAAACTGGCTCAAGTATGGAAAATGATAGAGGGGCTGTGACGCTCTGTTCTGGTGGTGCAAGTTAGGACTTCTTTTTGCTAGACCTAGAACCCTTCTGCTAATACCAAGTATGAATTTAGGAGATTGTCCATTTCTTTTTTTCCCTAGGGACACTATGATCAACTGCCAATGTCACAGGTCTCTGCAAGTCAGACAATTCTGATTACTGCTTCAGTTCAGCTGTCTATTACAGTAACGACCCCCATCCAGTTTTTGACAATTAATGCCACCTCTTGGTCCCTGCCAACCTAGGATCCCATTATCCCCACTGCATTTAGGAATCCCAGTTTGATGGTGGTAGTTTCCACTAGGATCCCATTATCCCCACTGCATTTAGGAATCCCAGTTTGATGGTGGTAATTTCCAAGATTTATCTGAATACACAGAAAAGCAATTGCATATCTCTTCAAAGATGCTGGGGCTTCACTCATAGATTTACTTCTCACAGTCATGAAGGGTAATGTCCTTTGGACCCTCCTGGGGTGGGTGAACAGGTCTTACATGATAAATCCACACTAACATGTCAACCCCCTTGCCCCCAAGCCTTTGGATACCTTCCTCAATAATATCCTAGGCAGTTCTGGCACTTCATTTAGTATAGGTACTTTGGGGAGGATGGAAGTCAACTGATCAATAGGGTTTTGCTTAGGTGCTTCTCATAGTGGGCCCAGTGGGTCCCTAAACCCATCTTATGATGGTTTTCCCAGATTTACATGCATAATAGAAAAAGACATACTCAGCAACCATTCAAACAAACTGTTAAGCTTTTTCTAACCCTTGGAGATAACATGTTGTATCTAGAATATCTGCTTGGTGGGCCCTTATCAGTAAATTCAGCCTGATAGAATTTTGTAAGTCTGTTAGTTTCCTAGGGCTGCTACAGCAAAGTACCACAAACTGAGGGATTAAAAAACCAGAAATTTAGTCTCTTACGGTCCTGGAGGACAGCTGCCTGAAATCAAGTTATTAGCAGGGCCACGCTTCTTCTGAAGGCTCTTTGGGATCATCTTTCCTTGTCTTTTCCTAGATACTAGTGGCCCCCAGCATTTCTCTGCATATTGTTACAACACTCCGATCTCTGCCTCCATCTTCATATGTCCTTATTTCCTGTGACTATATATTTCTGCATCCTCTCCTCTTATAAGGACACCCATTATGACCTCATCTTAACCTCATCTACAAAGACCCTATTTCCAAATAGGTCACACTGAGATTCCAAATGGACATGAATTTTGGGAGACATTATTCACCTCACTATAATCCCACATCCTTAATAGCCACTGGAAATATAACTCCTATATTCTTTTGCATGCTCTGAGTATTTTTAGCATGTGTATTTATTTTTCAAAAAAGGAAAAAACCCACCCTATAGTTCTTTGCTTCAAAATACAAACATTTACCCCCATTTCCCCAGTTTTTTGGAGAAATAATGGATACACATCACTGTTATGAATTTAAGGTGTATAGCACGATGGTTTGATTTACATATATTGTGATATTACTGTAATTGGTTTATTAGTAACCATCATCTCATATAGATACAAGAAAAAAAAATCTTGTTATTAGAATTCCTAGGATCTACTCTTAACAGCTTTCCTATGTATCATACAGCGTTAGACATAGTCATCACGTTGTACATTACATCCCTAGTACTTCTTTATCTTATAACTGGAAGTTTGTGCCTTTTGACCACTTTCCTCCAATATTCTTGGAGGAAGAAATATTCTTTCCATCCAGTTTCTCCCTTTGATGCCCACTACTATCTAGTTTCCCCAATCTTTTCTCTAACAAAGTGATCTTTTAAAATAGTCGCCACCGGGCGCCTGCGTGGCTCAGTCGTTAAGCGTCTGCCTTCGGCTCAGGTCATGATCCCAGGTTCCTGGGATGGAGCCCCACATGGAGCCCCACATCGGGCTCCCTGCTCCGCGGAAAGCCTGCTTCTCCCTCTCCCACTGCCCCCTGCTTGTGTTCCTGCTCTCGCTATCTCTCTCTGTCAGATAAATAAAATGTTAAAAAAAAATAAAATAGTCGCCACCTTCCAACTTTTAGCGAGGATCAAGCACAAGCTCCCTCCCTAGCGTAAGGAAGCTTTTCTCCATCTGGTCTGCAGCATCCTTCTTCCAGTTTCATCTTTCAGTAAAATCTCCTGCTACCTACCTGTTTTGTCCCCGAATACTTGCAGGTTTCTGAACTGCCCATGGGTTCCCTTCCTCCATACCGTGGTCCTGCACTCTGCTTTGGTAATACCCCTTGCACCCCTGACTGCTCCTCATCTTTAGAGGCTTCTCCTCTATTCTCTTTCCAGAGATAAAACATTTCGCTCTCTCCTGATCTTTGAGGTTTCTTAACATTTTCCCCTTTGCTCCTTTTCCCCTTACACCAAATTTCACTTTAAAGAATACAGCCCACACTGTGCTGAGCTTGCTCAACTGCACAGTAGAACAAGTTCACCCTTCCGCCCTCACAGTGGGGAGGGACCTAACTCCCAGCCCTGGAGCGACAAGCTGACCCCACACCCAAGACCAAAGCTCTCCGGGCTCGGGGGCGGGTCGTGACGGAGCTGTCACTCGGGGAAGGCCAGGCAAGCCGCACATCACTCAGTCTGCCCACATCCTTCGTTTTATGGTTGACGAAACCCCGCCCAGCTCTGAAGCCCAGGCTGACACAGCAATGTGCTCAAAAGCGTTGGCGCTCTTCACACCCTGGGCTGGCCTTCCTCCTCCTCACCGAGGATGCGTTCCTCCGCTCGTCCAGTGTTTTCCGTTCCTCTCCCGTCCCCGGCGGGCCGCAACATCCAGGGAAAGCCAGGCAGACGCGCGGGGAACTCCCGGAAGTACCAGCTGTGTGGAGCATGCGCAGTGTCCGCGCCCTGCACGCCGTCCTAATCGCCCACGGCTCAGCCGGCGCAGCAGCTTGCGCAGGCGCCGCGTCCAAGGGCTCCCCGCCCACCCCGTCCTAGCGGGCCACACCCCCTCATCGCGGGTCAGAGGCCGCGGGGCGGCCGTGACGCGTGCGGAAGCGTCCCGCGCAGCTTCGGAAGCCCGCGAGCTGTGGAGCGGCGGCGGCCACGGCCGGGCGCCCCGACGGGAGGGGCCCTGGATCGCTCGGAGGCGGCCGAACCGGTGTGTCGCCGCCGCCGCCGGCGGCCCCATGAGTCGGGGCACCATGCCCCAGCCCGGAGCGTGGCCGGGCGCAAGCCGTGCCGAGAAGCCGGCGCGGGAGGCGGGGGCCGCGTCTCCGGGCCCCGCGAGAGCCGCGGCGCGGGAGGGCGGGAAGGCGGCGGCCGGCGGGCAGCCGCGGATCGCGGTGCGGTGCCCAGCCGAGCAGTGAGTCGCGGGGCGCAGCGGGGACGGGCGGGGTCGCCGGGCTTGTTCCCCTCGGGAAGGCTGGGCGTGGGCTGGGCTGGGCTGGGCTGGGCTGGGCTGGGCTGGGGAGTAGCCGGCGGAGAGCCCTTCGCATCTTCGGTTCTGGGTAAGGTCGTCGGCGACGGGGAGGAATTCGAAGACACTCGTATCCAGTGTCCGTACAAATATTTTTTCGCAGGGCCCGGGGTCTCACAATTCTGGTCACCCAGTGCCCCCTGGTTTTACATCTGAATAGCTCTAAAGTTAAAACAAAGCTCCAGGAACTTGGGAAACAAACCGGAAAAGCGTACTGTTATAACTAACTCCCAGTGAATCTTTCCTCCGACATGGTTGGGGAAGGAAGTAAGGTTGCTTCTATCACAGCCAGAGGAAAACTGAACCATGCGACAAGTTTGTTCTTGGAAGGCAAGTCGCCGCTTGATGAGCGCCCCACCTGTTGAACAGACTTTGGACGGAGTCTGATCGAATTCTCTTTTGCCCATTAACGGCTTAACTAGCTGTCCCCTCCCCCTTTATTTTTAAATACGAAAGGCAGCGCTGGTTAGGTCAATTATTTAGTGAATTGTAAAGAAGGCAGCATAAAGGCAGGCGTTTGTAGCTTTAGCAAGGGCCTGGGAGTGAGATGGAAGCAGAATATAGACTTGAAGGCTGAAACTTTTTCTACAGTTTCAGGTCCTAGGCACATATAAATGCTTTTGAATTCCAAAATTGATGAAAGCACTCATAACCATTTTGACAGATAGCTTAATTGGCTGGCAAGTGGAATTGTGAGGTGTGTTCAAATGTGATGTTGTTGGCGTTTTCTGAAAAGGGGTCCTTGGCAGGCCTGCTATGCAGGTAGTGTATTACAACGGTGATGTGCATGGTTCTTTACTATGGGCGTTGACATTCTCATTTATTGAGCACCTAAGTCCTCTGGGATGGTATTGTCCACACTTAATGTGTTAATGGCTACTGGGAAAGATTTTGGAGTAGGCAGTCTCAAACTCCTGACTGTGCAGGTAACCTCAGTGCAGCTGACCAGGTGTGGACCATGGGTTTCTGGAGAGCTGTGTCCATCACTGTTGGGGTCAGAGTCCACTAAGTTCTACCCTCTGCTTGCTGGATTTTCTGTATTTAAAGAGTCCAAATATCCTGAATTTTTAATGAAATATCCTGATTTTTAAAGAGTAGCATTTTATTTTTTAACTGAAACCACTGTGCAGGCCCATGTGTGAGCTGATGTGGTTGGTCTCTGGCTGCAGGTTTGCTCTCTGGGTTAGAGAATGACCTCAGACTCTGCAGAGGGTAAAGTAGGATGGGCAGTGGCGGGGAGTGAGGGGGTGGGGTGTGGGGGTGGTCTTCTGCTTCTGCCCCTCCACAGTCCATGCTGGTTTCTAACTGCTGCTGACTTCCTCTTGCCCTGGTGGTCAGAGCTGTGACTCCCCGGTTAGAGACCCTCCCCCTCAGAAGTTGCACTTTAGCCTTGAGTGGAGCATTCTCATGCCCCTTTGAGATGTAGAAACTCTGAAGCCAGAACCATGTTCCTAAAAGTATTCATAGTTACTTGGCAAGTTTTTCTGCTGGATGTGGTTTCCAGAGTCAGAACCTGGGGAAATAGGCCCATGGTGGGAAGGAGCACTCTTTCCTGATGAAAAGATTTTGAGGCACACCCCTTCTTACTGCTGTCAGTAGATTTACAGACAGTCTGAAAGGAATCTAAGAAAAAAACCCAGCCTTGGTTTGTCATTTACACATAGGAAACTGAGTTGCAGATTCCAGAGGTGCTTCTTGACCAGGGAGACAGGGAGTAGGTTTCAGGGCCAAGTTCCCTGATGCCTTGGTGGGAACCTACCTCCATCTTTTTCTGGCGTTTTCAGCAGAATCAGGCAGAGGAACATGATTTATAATGACCTCTCCCCTTCCCTCCTCTAGCTCACTTGAGAGCTGCCATTGGCTGGCATCCCCTGGACAAGCCCTAAGGATGGCTCACAAGGTGACTTACGGTCTGATTTGAAGAAGCCTTAGGTCACACCAGATTTGGTTGACTTTTCTTGGAGCTTCCTCACTGTTTCTGTGAGCACATCTGCTGTGCTCTATCCCCTGCTCACCCCACCCCTGCATTTGAAACTGAGGCTGTGTCCAGTTCTTGCCTTTAGCTAAGTAAGCTACCGTCCTTGAGGACCAAGATGGTCCTGAGACATGGTCAGTGGCCAGGCTAGACGTGCTTAGGGAATTGAGAAGCAAGTCTACTTCAAGGCCGGTCTTTGTCTGCCTGATGAGGGGACATGGTTTGAATCTAGGGTCCATATGCTGACTGTGTGTGATGGGGAGCAAATGTCCGTGAACCCCTCTGAAATTGAAGGTGAAATTTAATGTGTGTTTGTTTTTCTGGGCTGAGGTTCTGATGAAAGCTATGGATTTTCCCAAAAGGGCTGTGAACAACGAGTTTCTAAACCATTGTTCTTGGGTGTTGCTAAATGTGCTGTTGTACGAAAGTGTTTTCCCACTCGCCTCACTCCTTAGCTCCCATGGGATATGTTTGATGGGGTACCAGCCACTCCCTCCTGCCCCTTCTCCCACCTGGAAGTAAAGACTGTTTCAGACCTCATTGTTGAGGATGTCTGGGTTGTCCCCAGCTACCTCTGGAAGTCACGTGGAGTAGCATGAGCCAGTCATGGAAAGTCCACTTGCAGAAGGGAGATGGAATTTTGGCTTGGGTGCCGGTACTTTCCTGCATTTGATGTGTTGTTCACCCATCTCTACAACCGCTAAGTGGTAGAGAAAGGCTGGGTTGAGTGGTCTTTGCTTTTCCTGTGCCTTTGTGGGAAGGTACGTTGGTGTCACAGTGGTTGACACTGTCTTACCAACACTGCCTGGGCCGTGGGTCTTCTAGGGTAGGCCACGTTAAGCATGAACTACAGTGTTCAAGTTCAGAAAGCTGAACAAAGCCATACTTAGCTTTTTTAGACAACTAAGGGGGACTTAATGCAAATGTTCATAATGGTGAGTGATTACAATGCTGTCTTGTTAGTTTTGCATATATGTTAGAATTGACTTTTTTCATATTACATGTATCAGAAATGGAAAAATTGGCTCTACAGAAATGTCTTGCTTCGCTGAGCTCTGTGTTTCTAGTTGATAGCTTTTGTTCTTGGCAATAGTATAATTTTGTCTCTATGTAGTAAGCATTTTTTAATTAAATTTTGAAACATTTATTGTTATGCAGGTCTTTGAACAGAGCAAGAGAGGTTATAATTTGGTCTGCAAAATCATGTAATTTCTTCAGTCATGTATATTGCCTTTATATTAATAAAATATTTCATCTCTAGCTTAAGAGAAAACCAGAGCTTGAAAATACACACTTTAAAATTACTACGTGCTAAACTAAGAATTTTCTCAGTAGAACTTATTAGGATTTTGGTTTTAAAATTTAACTCAGTTGTGTAATTGTGCATGACTCACATGCCATTGTCCCCAAGAAATCGAGTCACTTTTAGGACTTTGTCTTACCTTTCTAGCTATCTGTATGTTTTCTAGAAGGAAACCTTTTGCCATAGTGATCATTTGAGTCTTTGGGTTTCAGTGGCCTCTTTAGTGCAAAATGGTAAGCACTCCCCATCCCCACCCCAACTTGACATATAAACACAAAAGATTACTAAATTTCTGAAACTGGTCAGCATCGACGATTTCATCTTACAATGCAATGTCCTTTTTCTTTTCATTATTTCACTGTCTTCCCTTCTCATAACAAAAATTCAAACCTCTAGTTTAAATATAATAAATATACAACAAACAAATAATATATAAATATAAGATATAAATATATATGTGTAATATAGAAATCTTTTATTTTGTCATTTTCAGCCTTAATATTTTGATACTTAAAAAGGTTAAAGCAAAAGATTATTGAGTGAGCTATTTTCTTAAATAAAATTTTTATTTTTCTTGTTTTCACAAATCTCTCTCCCTCTCTCTCTCTCTCTCTCTCTCTGGTTGGTTGTCCTTATGTTGGATGACTGTTTTATTTTGGCTGTTAAGTATCTTCTTTCCTGACCATAGTCATTGAATATATTGCTTGAACTTAAAATTTATTCTCTCTCCAAGGAATTAGAACTTTAGTATCATTTTTAAGGTGGCCTTTAAAGGCCATATTACAGTTTCCTTAGTGGCCTAGTGAAGCTAGCAAATGTCCTTGGATACTTGTCCTTGGTGGCCAGGGAAGTTAGCAAACATTTGTGCACCAGGATCTGAATGAAATCTGGTTGTGGTTAAAGTAATTTGCGTGCTGGCCTCCCATTTACCCATTTCTGCTTTGCTGCTTTTGTATCTCTTGAATCAGTGCTTATTTCCAATAATCTTCCTTTCTACTCTGTCTTCCCTCCACATTTAGTTCTCACGTTGATTTCTTTTCGTTCCATTCCTCCTGGCCTTTGTGGGAATTTTTATGTGTGGCTGTACCAAGAGATGCTTGTTTGGAGAACTTCCTCTGGGCACTGGTGTTGCAATTGCATTTGGGGTATTTTGCAGATTCAAAGGAAGAGGGCAAATGGGGAGGCAAATGTGCCTGTAGCAGAGCCACAGAATTCACTTGAAGTACAATCTTTAACAACACGTAGATTCATAGTCTGGTAGGACTTAAGACCTGGGAGAGGAACCGTCTGGATCGTACAGATCTTGTCCTCTCTTCTCACTTTGAAGATGAGAAAAACTATGGCCCAGATTAGGGAAGTGGCTTGCCTGAAGACATGCGTCTGATGATGTCAAGAAAGTAGTTCACTTCAGTGCTTGTTTTGTAGGCTCAGAGTTTCTCTCCGATTTGATAAAGCTGGGAAGGAGGCCAAAAGATATGATGAAATTATTAAAAGAACTAACACATTTAGTCACTTTTGATTTTAGGCATTTGTTATATAGTCCCTGTGAATCTGGTTCCGGTTTGCTTTTACCCCTGGCCATGGGCTTCCTGGGTGACACCATACTTTTTACTTGGAATCTCATGGGGGTCAGGGAACATGGAAAATACCTTTTCCTAATATGTCCCCTCAGCCCTACGGTATTTCAAAAAATAGGCACACACACCATTACCTTTATTTAGAGAGGAAAAAAAGGAATAAGAAATGACATTGGGTGAATTGTTTGTTAGTACTGTGCACCAGTCGTGTAGTATGAGAATAAGAATAGCAAACTTTTTGGAGAGCTGATATTTTACGTGTGTCCATTTTCACAACAGTCTTATGAGGTGAGTTCTCTCACTCCTTTTTACAGTGGTTACATTTAAGTGGTTAAATTTAGGCACGGAGAGGTATAGTTACTTCAATTCCATGGTCACACACGCAGGGCTAATGAGGGCTGGAGGGAGGAGTGGTTAAAACCTGACCTTGTCACTTCTGGGTCCCTGCTCTAGCCATGACACTCTATAGCCGGGTCACCCATACCACGTGTGTCCTGATGTCTTAGGCAGTGAGCCATTCCAGCAGAGGGAATGGATTGAGCCAGTCACAGGTGTAAAAGCATAGGCTAAGTGTTGGTCAAGTGTTTGGACTGAAGCGGGGGTGTGTGTAGAGGAATCATGGAATACAGGCTAGTGTGGTGGGTTGGGTCCACCACATAAGGGACTTCCCTGCTTATTTGGGAATTAAAGGGTTTCAGTGAGGTGGGGGAAGGTGAGTATGTTAGATTTCCCACTTCAGTCTCCTTCTCACAGTATCCCTTCATCTGCTCACCTCTTCCTCTTTCCCCCTGCTACGCTGGGCCGTGTACCAGGAGCTGGGCTGTCGCGGGAATTGGGGATGGGAGTATCTCAGGTCATTCGCTTAATTCCTTATTTGTTACTGACCTTATTAACGCCTTCCTGTGTTTCCTTGTGCCTGGAGCCTCTTGTCTTGTGTGGAGATTGGGCTGTGCTGTCATGGGGAGGAAGCATAGGGAATTGGGGCTCTGGTTACACTTTATGTGGACGTCGGCCAGTTGCCTCGCTATCAGCTCTGGGGGTCTCCTCTACCCTGAGAAGTACTTGGCCCCTGTCAGTCCCTGAGCCCCTCTGGGGGTTTACTGTCTTACCATCCAGCAGATGTTCCTTCACTGGCATGGAGGCTCTGTTGTCCTCGGTCATTTACTGTTTCTTTGTCCCCTTTTGGACTGTTTGGGCTTTCACATGTCTTGTGGTTTTAGTAAAGATAGGGTTGGTATTTCTGTTTCTCCTCATTGTCAGGTTGTGGCTTATCTTGAGGGGTAAAGGCGATAGTCCTTGTCTAGCACCCAGTGGGCTTTTTTTCCTTTCTGGTACATAGGTTCTTGTTCACTCACTAGATGAGACTAGAGACTTAAGAACGAAGTCAGTCAGAGTGGCAGCACTTCAAGTATGTGGGACGGGAGGGATTTGCTCAACAGATTGTGGCTGGCTACTTCAGAGTAGGGGGTCAGGGAGCAGGAGGAGCCTTGGGAGGTTTTTGAGCTTTGGGGACTTACAATAATTGATATTCTCCTATCCTTGTTTTTAAAGCGGTGATTGTAAAATTTGCTTGTGACATAATAAAGCACTTGGCCTTCATTCCTGTGTAAATACTTTTATTAGTACTGTCTCCATTCTTGGAACTTGATAGGATCGTGACAGGGCTTCATTGATAAGACACATGCTAGGATGCTTACCAGTGTGGTCGAGCCCACATTAATAGATGTTCCAGTTAAGGAGGCCTCAGAGCCGTGTAGCCGGTGGAGTGATGTTAAAGTGTCTCACTTAAATTAAGAAGCTCTGAAGTGGAATGGTAAAAGCATGAGCATCTGAGATTTAAGATCCATATTTATATCAGATCATCATCAGTGTAATATGAAAAAAGTTAAATGTTTCGTGTCTGATAAATTTTTTAAGCAAGTGCATATTGTAACAGGGAAAATGTCAGTTCAACAAATTTTTGAAATGTCTGATTTGGTGTGATTTCAGTGAGGAGGACATGTATCGTGACGCGGATGAAATAGAAAAGGAGAAAGAATTACTTACACATGAAAGAGGGTTATCAGGTATGTTTGGAATTGTTTTATTCATAGAGTTCTTACTATTTACAGTAGAAAATGCAGTAAGTTGATATATCCATTTTCATAAAATGCTGAGATGTGCTTCCTAGGAAACATTCTTATGCATATGGTCTTAGCTGCATCTAATTATTCATTTTGCTGAGGTATGTTTGGGGAATACTGTTTCTTGAGGTTTTAAAATTGTAATGCAAATATTCTCCTTGTGTTCTTTACATTCACATCATTTTTGCACCTGTGAGGATTTGTTCACTCTCTTGACACCACCCTCTCTCAGTCCGTGATTTCCTTTGTATTCTTAGAGGGAGTGTTTGGAGTTGAAATGCACTTTTCACTTCAAATGGAAGGACTTCTTGGGAAGCTGGCTCCCTCCCTGTGTCTTTGCACACACATGGCCATGTGAATTTGGTTGACTTGTAGAAAAAATGATCATGGGATCAGCACGAATTCTCTCATCATGTCATGACCTTTTGTCCATGTTTCTGCTCAGTCAGGCCTGCTCTTTTGCCCCCACCCCTCAGACCCCTGTACCTAGGGGCCCGTTGCTGCTAGGGGGAGGCAGGACCCCTGGCTGCCTGTGCTGCGGGCAGGCCCGACTGGGCTGTCTGTGGAGAAGAACCCCCCCACTTCCCCGGCTAGCTTGGGCTGCAGCTGAGGGGATGCTGCACTTGGGGAATATGCCATAAGTGACTTGCAAGTGGCATTCTCTCTCATGGCCTGCTGCTGGTTAGTTCTGAGCACTAGCTTGCGTTTGGTTTATGGTTAACAAAAATACTGTCGTGTGTGTAGTTAGGAACAAATGATACAAAGTGGGGTTTTTGATCATTTTCAGGTCTTTTCTTGAGTCGTCCTCACAAGGAATTGGCGGAACTCTTTACTGTGGTAGTCACAGCAGACCAGCTTCTCTGTAGTTGTCCCGTCAGGCGAGTTCCTGGGGCCACCCGTCCCGGTCCTCCATGAACTGCAGAGGATGCTCGGTTTCTGCTGCCGCCATTGCACACCGTTCACTTTGGACTGGAGTCCTTGTTAGTCGTAGTCCTGAGGAGAAAGTGCTGCCTCCGTCGTTGTGTGTCCCCGCTGCCTTTGCAGGGACTCTTGCTTTCTCTGTCACTCTGCAGGCGCTCTGCTGTGGTTCGCCCTGTCCGCCGGGGAAGCCCTCTCTCCGCAGGTGTTTTAGCTTCTCAGAGAGCTGTGTCATTTCCGGCTCTCGTCTGAGGTTGCATCTCAGTCCTTCTGGGTTCTTGTCCTTGCTGAAGTAAGATCCTTTGGAAGTGCCTCTGTAAGGGTCTGACTGTGGGCAGCTCTGTTTGCTTGCAAATTTAATCTTATCTTTCTTTTTTAAGAACTCCACATGAGCAGTTTAATCTTATTGAAGATGGGTAGTTGACAGTACTGCGGTCAGACTTATCCTTGGTAGATAGTATGTCAGGTTTTTCTGTCTTCTCTCTGTCTTCAGTATTCTGCAGTTATTTTCTGCTGTCTCTTAAGTGTGGACTTTTAAAAACGACTGCTTGAGGTCTTTTTGAATCCCTCGATGCCTAGTTTTCATTAGTTTGGGAGAATTCTCAGCCATTATCTTATTCCCTCTACTTACTCCTTCCAGAACTCTAAGTAGATGTTTGCTCACCTTCAGTCATCTGAGGCTCTTCATGACATGCCCTTTCATAGATATTTTTATCTTGTAGCCTCTTTTCCATTCAGGACAGTTTCTTCAGGTTTGTTTTCTTTTTTGGAAAAGTTCTGGGGGCCTCTGGCTGGCCCAGTCAGTGGAGCCTGTGACTCTTGATCTCGGGGTTGTAAGTTCAAGCCCCACATTGGGTGTAGAGATTACTTAAAAATAAAATCTTAAAAAAGAAAGAAAGAGAAGTGCTGTTTTCTCCCAGATTTGCCTGGTCTCTTTTTGATAGTTTATTGCCTTTTGCTCATGTTTCTTACACCTTTTATTTCTCTCTCCCTCTTTTTTTTTTAAAGATTTTACTTATTTATTTAACAGAGAGAGACACAGTGAGAGAGGGAACACAAGCAGTGGGAGTGGGAGAGGGAGAAGCAGGCTTCCCGCCGAGCAGGGAGCCCGATGCGGGGCTCGATCCCAGGACCCTGGGATCATGACCTGAGCCGAAGGCAGACGCTTAACGACTGAGCCACCCAGGCGCCCCCACGCCTTTTATTTCTTTAAGTATTTAAAACATACTCTTCTGGGTCTCATAATTTCATTCTCTGAATATCTTGGCAGGTCTAATTATGCCCGTTGCTGTTTTTGCTTATTTCTTATTTCTTCAAAGTTTGAATTGTAAACTCAGCTTTTGCGTATCTGTGTAGGGCTTGTGTAGTCTGGCTTGAGTGGGAGAGAGTTCAGCCTTATTCTTGCCAGGCACCCGCTGTGTCACCTACTCTGGGCCACATTATGTTAATTTCTAAATTTGGGTTTCCAGGGTCTGGTGGCTGGTCTCAATTCCCGTCCTGTCCCTGTATGAGAGCCGGCCTGTGGTTATGAATTCTCAGGGAGACTTTCTCTTTCCCAAGCCAGAGCCCAGGCCAAGGCAGAAAGTTTTCTTATGCTCTCTGTTAGTAAAAAAACACTCTTCGCTAACAAGGGGGTCCCAGGGTCAGCGAAACTATGGCTCCCTGGCCAAATTGGGTGTGCTACCTGGTTTTATAAATAAAGTTTTATTGGAACTTCTTATTTACCTGTTGTCTGTGGTGGCTTTCACACATGGTAAAGTTGACCAGTTGTGATGGAAACCTTATGGCCCTCAGAGCCTATGTTACTTACTCTCTGGCCCATTACAGAAAAAGTGCGATTCTTCTCCTCCCCGGCCCACCCTCTGACCCAGAGGCCCAGCTTTCTCAAGTTCAGTTTTAAGTTACCGTCTTTCCAGGTTCTGAATCCTTGTCTTTGTTGCCATATGGTGGTTAAGAACCAGTTATTTGAGCTCCTGATTACCCCTCTAGTTTTCAGCTTCTCCTTTGGGTTTGTTTTGGGTTTTTTTTTTTTTTTTTCTTTTTTTTTTGACATTAGTAGTGTTCTTTCTTGGAAACAGTAACAGTCTGTGTAGTTTGCACTTAAACAAACTGTCTTAAACTCGAAGCTGCTTGAGGTCAGGGACTGCCTGTTCTGTGCCTCCACTTCTGTCCTAAAGGAGGGCGTGCAGGAGCTGTTGGAGCCCCCCTCCCAAGGAACAGCGGCAGGATGGGACCCCAAGTGTCCTTCTGGCACCGGCAGCCATGTGGGTACTCCACCTTCCCACCCTCACTGCCTCCCGCAGGCCGCTCATTCAGCACAGGCTTGTGGCTCGGGACTTGGCCTCCTGACGCCTCCTCTCAGTTTTGAGGCGGTGGACCTGCCCGCCTTGCCCACGGGCCGGGGCTTACCTTGGTGTGGGCAGGAATGAGGACTGCAGGCCAGGAGAGCAGGGAGGCTGCACTTTGTCCTCGTGAGGTCCTTCTTGAGCTGGAAATGTGCTCTCTGTTCAAAGGGCTGCCTGGTGGGGAAAACGTGGCCTAATCAGTGTCATCGCTTCTGGATGTTTGCTGTTCCTCGTACTTGTACTTTGTGGGGAGGTGGGTGAGAAGACAGATACAAGGGACTCTTCCTTCCGCTGAGTAGACACTCCAGGTTTCTTGAATTTAAACGCTGATGGGTCTGTATTTAGGATTGACTGTGCAGCATTGGTATTTGTGGTCTCTGGATATTATGCTTCCAGGGTGTGTTTCACTTGTAAGCCAGTCCTAACTTATGCCACAGAATTATCTGTAACCCACAAGAAGGACTTTGTGCTCCTTACTCATCCCTGCATCTGTCACACTCTGGCTTGTCAATGCCCGTAGTCTTTTCTTCTTCAGTAGTCATTTAAACCCGTTCAGGACAGAATCTGGGTCTTCACTGCCATGGTAACCCCAGTTTCTAGCTCAGTGCCTAGCACATAGTAGACATTCAGTAAATATGTGTTGAATTGAGCTGAATGTGTTTTTAATTTATATCTTTCCTCAGGAGTAAATACATTGTAAGGTACTTCTGTGTTTATACCTTAATTTCTTTGCTAACATTTACTTCTTCAATAACTTAGAAAGGAAGTCAAGATATGCCTGAGAATTACTTCACTTTCTTCCTAAAACACACATACCCATGTGCGTGCGTACATGTATACCACAAAATCAGCCCCCAAATCTTATGTGTTAAACAAGGAAAATATAAAGCCCGTTTTTTTATTATATAATTTGTCTGATTGCAAGTTGTATTTTAAATGCCTTACAAGAGTTAAGTGAGGTCTGTAGCTCAGCTAACATTGAGAGCTCCATTAGTTTCTGGCTTATTATCAATACCTTATAGCCTTTTGGGTTGAGGGCAGAGTATAAATAAATAAGGACAAATATATTTTTTGTTATAGTAGGTGTTATCTCTTTGTATAGTGGATATAAAAAACTACTTAAAAATCACTAGATGTATTTTTTCATAGTTCAGGCTACTGCACGATTGGTTTGATTAGAATAATATTCTCCTTGTGTCAGTGAAGTTCCGAGTGCTAAGGACACAGCTGAGACACAAAATAAGCCCTTGCCCTCAAAGGAACTCATGCATTACTGTGTTCGTGGGTGTAGGTGTGAGTGGGGGTTTAGGGAGAAATGCAGAAAAAGAAATATGTCAGGTGTTGATCAGTGCCCAGAAGGAAAACAAAACCGTGTAAGGGGAGTAGAGTGAAGGTATGTATGTGTGACGTTATGATATATAGGTGTTGGGTGACATTTGAGCAGAGACCTGCAGGGAGTGCTGGAGCCCCACAGTGTGTGGGAGAGGTCCAGGGCAGGCTGGCTGCTGGTCGGGCTCATGGAGTCAGTGTGGGGAGGTGTGGAAGCCGAGGCCAGAGACACATTGGGCGGGGGCAGGACAGGGGACCGTTGTAGGAAGTGGGGACATCGATGCCACTCCAGTGGGAGGCTCTGGAGCTCTCAGAACCCAGGAATGATGGCAGTTGTCTGACTGAAGTTTTAAAGGCATCACTCTGGCTTTCATGTGGAGAAGAAGGTGTGGTGACACTGGAGACCATTGGAAGACCTCCGGGTTATCTAGGAGTGAGGGGGTGGTGATAGGTAGTGGTGGGATTCTGGATCTTTTTGGAACGAAGTTAGAGAAAACGTAACCTGAGTAAAGCAGTACTGTTATTTTGATTATGCTTTGTTCCATTACCCACCCACCCCCCTTTCTGATTCTTCAACAGAAGCCAGACTGAGTGTAGCTCCTGAAATGGACATCATGGACTACTGCAAAAAAGAATGGAGGGGAAATACACAAAAAGCCACATGTATGAAAAAGGTATGATGCCTAGATACACGAAGTTGTAAGTCTTTGAAATAGTCTGTCATCAGTACTTACGTAATATGTGCTTTTATATTTTTAGACGTAGTTACTTTAGATCATGTAAATATTGGTATCCTAATTCTAGAGAGGAAACAGACTCCAAACGTAAGGGACTTGTTTCGAGTCACAGTATTAATATAGGGCCAGCTTTAGTTGTTCAGTAACTTTGTTTCTTTGAAAAACACATCTAAACAATGCTGTGCTGTTCAGAGTTGGGCCAGTCATTGGTTGTCCTCTTGGGGTCATTTGGGAATGTCCTTCTGGCCTTGTGTGGTAAAAGCTTTAGGGACAGGACCAGCAGATGCCATCCCAACTGCTGTCCCTACCTGGGTCTGGTCTCCTGCCCTCCCGTCTGAGGGGCCTGGGCTGTCCCGCACTCCATGTGCAGAGGGATCTGAAACTAATCCCTTCGTTTAAGGTGTCCCTAGAGCTGCCCCTCCTGGTCCTATCATGTAGATTGACGACCCTTAGGGAGTGTCCAAGGCTGTGGGACATTGGGGCTTCCTGTGACGTGGTCCTCCTGTGACTGGGGCCACTCTCAGTCAGAGTGGAGCCCCCTTTCACTGCACACTGGTCAAGCGCAGTCCCCTGTTGGTTCTCCCCTCGATGTACCCTGAATCCAGCATTCCTTAGTGCGTTGAACGATGTGAAATTGCTACTCTTTGACCATTTCTGAGCTACAAAAATGGCAGTTTCGACCTAAAACTTCCACCACCTCTTATAACCTCTGGGTTTATCCTTTGCTCATTTTTCTGTTGGGATTATTTATGTTGTGAATTTGAACGTACTTCTTTTATATTAGAGATACTGACCTGTCATATTTGATAGGACTGTCTATCTTGTTGTTTAGATCTGTATTGTTTAGGGCTTAAGATTTTTTAATATTTGTATATATCTGTTCTTTTCCTCAGAGGTGGTTTTTTTGTTTGTTTGTTTGTTTTTTGTTTTTCTCAGAGGTCGTTTTTATAGAAAACATTGTGCCTCTTTCACATGCCCTGAAATGGGCTGACCTTCCTCAGAATGTAGCTGCTACTTAAAGCTCTGAGAGCCGGTGTGAGCCTTGCTCCCTGCCAGCCTGAGCTGTAGTCTCTTTGTGTCTCAGGCACTTGGTAGAGACCTCCATCATGAAGTGCCTGTGACTATGAACGTTTAAATTTGTGAGGCCATCTGCTGAATGTGTATATTTTGGCCACTTACAGGTTTTCCAAACTTGAGCCCTGTATCAGACTGGATAACCAGGAGGCTGGATACCTAACATATGTTTTCTCATCTTTCCCAGAAATGCTTTCCCTGACTTGCGGTTTTATTTTATGACCCTCAGACTCTTTAAAGGATCTTAACAGTTGGCACCACAGGGTCCATAACTCGAAAGTATCTATGAAGTTATCCAAATGTTCCATATTTTGGAACTCATGCTAAAACCCTTTCTCTGTGATTTTAGTTTGAGGGAAAGATTTGACCATGTAGTCAGACTCTTTCAGTGACCAAATAATCAAAGGCACATCAGTTAGACCAGTGTCACTTTGGGACCCGTGGCAGTAATTAGAGCATCTCAGGGGCCCGATAACAGTTTGGATCTCAGTTCTTTTTTTTGTCCTTATTTATCTTATGGTTTATTTTTGTTTTGGATATTCTTTTGGAAGTAAGTGTGTATAAACCCAAATTTAATTTTAGAAGTTTGATTCACCTCTGAAATAGTATGAGAAACTTATGCGTTTGGAAAGATGCAGTTACATTTGGGTCAGCCATCGAGAATATTCCCAGGGTAACTGGGAGTCTGCCGAAGGGCAAAGGTGCTTGATGGGCCCTTAGTATGTCGCAGCGATTGGAGCGCTGAGTGAAAACGTGACTCACGCCCACTGAGAACATCATGCTATGACTTGAACCTTGAAAACAACTAATGACAAGGGTCCACTGCTTAGGCAGAGTCTGCGTGGCGCCCACCCCACGACGAGGGCGATGCTCCTTCCTTTGTGTAGGGGCAGGGTAGGAAGCAGAGTTTCAAGTGACTGTCACGGATGAGCAAGATGAGCAGAAGGGCCCGCAGGACGAGGCTAGTGAAGTGCAGGAGGCCGCGAAGTCGATCCTGATGCTCGAGCATCATCCCGCTGGAGAAATCCGGTTGTCCTGGTGCCCGTGGACCATTTTCTGGTGGCTGTTTTTGGAGTATGCTTCAAAATGGTCCCTTTGGATGGCTGTTTTTGAGTGACAACACATATGTCACCGAACATTTTCATTTCCTTGTTTCTCTTCCAGACCGAATGGACACTTAAATCCACTTTGTAAAGAGTCTGATAGAATGATCCAGACATCTCCTAGCATGTAGACTGTTTTTAATATATCATGGAAACTTGGGATTTTTTTTTTTAATTTTTTAAAATTCAGAGGTATAAACTTAGTACCTCTCTCTGTTCTTTCCTGTTTATTAGAGTTAGGGTCACTTTCCACACAGATTAAACCCCTCAGGATGTTGGTTATCAATAAGTGAGTGTTACAACAGTTGTTTAGAAAGGGACATCTAACTCCTAACCTCGGGGGTGGCTAGTGTTTTCATAATATTTGGTGTATATCATTTATGTGTTCCTGTGTGTTGTATCGGTTACATATGCTGATGTTTTGTACGGTATTAACATTTGGTAATTTCTTTTGACTAGTCAGAGAAGAACTTAGAGTGGCTTGTGTGAGGGACTCAGCCAGCCTGGTGTTCATTCTTCTGGGGATCAGGGGCACGTTTTTTTCCCACAGGAGTAAAACTTATCCTATGGCCTGAAGTCAGTAATGACCATTTTGAACTCTTGGATGCTTTTACCCAGGGCTACGAGGAGGTGTCTCAGAAGTTCACCTCCATCAGGCGCGTCCGCGGAGACAATTACTGCGCACTGAGGGCCACGCTGTTCCAGGCGATGAGCCAGCCGGCGGCGCCGCCACCCTGGCTGCAGGACCCCGAGCTCACGCTGGTACGCTGCTGCTGCAGGTTTGAGTCCGCCATGTTTCCGACCGTTTCTGTGAGAAAGTGCTCCCTTTCCAGCCCGTGCCGGGTGCCAGGTGCCGGCCCCGAGCCGTGCCGGGTACCATGTACCGTGCTGGGTGCCGGGTGCTGGGACTGTCTGCCGTGTGATGCCAGCATGTGGCCTCATTCTAGTTTGTATGGCAGGGATGATTTTGCATAATAAAGTGACCAAGGATAATGGCTGTTTTTCCCAGAAGAGAAACGTGGTAAAATGTATTTGAACACTTCTGCTGAATTAGAGAGCTGGTGTTTGTAGTCTGTAAAAAGCACTTAGGAGCAGTTCGACTTCAGTGTTGGTGTCTGTAGTAAATGGGCTGTCCGTTGTGCCATCTGAGAACCTGTCGGGGTTTTAGAATGCACGTTTTGTGGTTTTAGCTCCAGTTCAAGACATGAGCACCTTCTGCATGGTGTCAAGAGGACTGGTGTAGTAGATGGCCCGTGTGCCCCTGGGGAGGCTTCCTGGGAGATGAGGCTCAGGGGATGTGTCCCGTGCCTGGCCTTCTTTGTTTTAAATCTGCAGTGTGGTAGTGACCCCCTAGAATGTTGTGTCAGTGTGACTTGTGTCTATGACCTACATCAGATGAAGTCACATGATAGGTTGGATGATAGAATATCTCAGAGTCTGGTGGGCAAGAATGGGCAGAACTGATAATAAGACATTAATTGGAAGAAAATTGGCAGCCCTGTGCTTAAAAAAACCACAAAAAACACAAACACTAACAAAACCCAAGAGTGCTGGCTGTGGGAGATCTGCCTTAACGGCAGCTTACAAAGGTCATCAGGATGCACTGATTGGCAGCTTAACAAAGGTCATCAGGATGCATTGATTGGCAGCTTACAAATTGTAGGTCACCAGGATGCGTCGATTGCAAGCTCAGTCAGAGCCCACATGACTTGCGGCCGGCAGTGAGAACGAAGCCTTGTCTTGAACACTTCTGAACCACAGGCAGTGACCGTCCCATCTTGAGCTGGGCTGGTTAGATCCCATCTTGAGGGTTTGTGCCTGTATCCTCAGTACAGAGGGGAGTGTGACTGAGATGATTCATCTTGTTCAGGAACTGTTGCAGGAGCCGGGGTATTTGCCTGGAATCAAGATGACTTTTAGAGAAGGTTGGTTGCCAGATAAGCCAGAGATGAGGTACACGAGGGATCACATGGCCTCAAAGGGCACAGGCCGTGGAGGCCCTTGCACCCTTGTTCTCATTCTGGCCCTTCCGCCGGTCTTCCCTCAGAAAGCCCGCTCTGACAGGGGCCTCTCTGATTGAGTGAGTGGTGGCACAGCAGGACTGGCAGCACCAGGCGTGCAAGTGGAGGGGTGTGTGGCTCGCGGAAGCCAGCAGTGCGCCCCATGGTGGTGGGGCACCTGGACCACCTCGCCGCAGGAGCGGGGTCTGTGCATCTCCAGTACTCCTTGTGTGACTGCGTAAGGAACCTCTTTACTATAAAATACTTACTTAGTAACATACTCACTTAAGATGAGCAAATCAAGGGGTACGTTATTGCTGCTGAACGAGACAGTCTTACAGGAATTGGGGGATGAAAGTCATTTCTTACTCATCTTCTCATACATCAGAATAACACGTATCCTGTCAGATTAAGCAAAACCTTGTGTGCCCTTAGAGCTGGGTCTACATTTTTTGTGTTAAAGGTGGCATGGGCTTGCCATTGGAAAAACACTTGGAGCAGAGCCAGTGACAGTGGGTCTGTCTCCATTTACCCTGATCCTTGATCTTTTGGAAATGCTCAGGGCCTCTTCTGACCACCACCCTGTGTTCGGTGACAGTCCTCTGTCCTGGTTGGTTCAGGGCACAAGCACCTGTGGTTATTGTGTGTCCACGGGGCTTTTAGAAGTGTGGGGAGCACTCACCACTTCCGGGGACACAGAAAAGCAGCTCTCAGTAGGCAGGTTGAAGGGAATCTAGTTTTGCAGTATTAGGGCCTCCCGAACGGCACTGGCTCTATGTTAACCCGCCTCTTCCGCTTTTGGGGGGGAGGGGTGGGTGGTCAGGGAGGTCCCCCGGGACACCTAAGTTTGTGGTGAGTCTGTGGATTCAGAACGAGACTTGGCCAGTGGCCTGCAGGCTGGGCACTGCTGAGCATCTCTTGGTCTCATCGAGAATTTGGGCAAGCCCAGAGAAGCCCTGTTTTGTCACCAATGACAGGCACCCTGCAGCTGGCTGATCTGCTTCTGTTTGCAGATTGAAATATGTTCTCTGTGGCATTTTGCCATCTTCCTTCTCTCTCCCCCAGCACGTCATTGGTTTCAGAACATTAAAAGGAGAGAGGCGAGCTAGACTTGAGAGACCCTCCCCTTAATCTGAACTTAGTGAAAGAGACCCTTTTTCTGCCCACGCTCGTTTCCTCTGGCCTGGCTTCATTCTCAGCCTGGGAGGTTGAGCTTTGCCCTCGCTGCCCCTCTCGTCCTGCCCTGCTTGGGTTCCCTGTGTCCAGATCCCACTCTCCACATTTGACTGCAGTTGATCATCTGACCCTGACCCCAGCATTGGAGGTGGCTTGGTCTGACTCTTCTTAAACTTGGGGGCAGCACCTTGGTCCCTGAGAGGGAGGGAGTGTCCTCCAGGGCAGGGATCCTTTGGTTTCCAAGTTTACTAAGTTTTAGAATGTCTCTGAACAGGAGGTACCTGTGACAGTGTTTACCAAAGCTCTTTTTTTATGAGTTATTTTTGCGGACACATCTTTGTTACCCCACAGTCCTTTTAATCATGGTGATGATGTCAAGAATTGTAGACAACTTGCTGGAGAAAACAAGAAGTTTAGTAGAGGCACAAGTGAAATTCCATCTAAGTTAATTACCTACCTTATTTTGAAATATTTTCAATCATGGTTTCTTGTTTGTTTATTTATTTTTTAAAGATTTTATTTATTTATTTGACACAGAGAGACCCAGCGAGAGAGGGAACACAAGCAGGGGGAGGGGGAGAGGGAGAAGCAGGCTTCCCGTGGAGCAGGGAACCAGATGCGGGGCTCGATCCCAGGACCCTGGGATCATGACCTGAGCCGAAGGCAGACGCTTAATGACTGAGCCACCAGGCGCCCCATGGTTTCTTGTTTAAATCTTGTTACTTGCTTAAATCTCTCTTACTCTGACAAAAGTCCAGTCTCTTTGTGTGTCATAGAAAAGAGTGGTTATTTATGTGTTTTCTATGCCCTGTGACTCTGGAAAGCATTTAAAGTTAGATTTTCTTTTTTCTTTTGAATAAATTATTTCAAATGCATTATTCTTTACTCATTGTTTCTTTCTCACACCTCATTTTTCGGACTCTCTCCAGGATTTCCACATCTCCCAGAGGCCTACAACCCTGAGCTAGGTCATTACACTAGTAACAGTTTGCCCTGTGTGTGGAAGGAATGAGGAGATGGACTTTTATTTCAGGGTTTCCCTGTATGTGGTTAGAACTTTGGGGTCTTCCAGGTGATTCAGTTGTGTTTGTGACTGCTGCTGGGGTATGTGCACAATGTCACGTAAGGCTTTGATGGCCTTCCAGGCTTCTCTCTACCCCATTTCCCAGCTTTACATTCCGTATTTCCCGCTCCGTGCACGTCTTGTGCCCAACTGTGATTTCAGCTTATTGCCACTTGGGGGCATTTTAGGTTCTGGTGATATCTCCGAGAACCTGAATTGAAGGTTTGCAGCAGAACCACCCACATGTTGCTGAAATGCTGGGCGAAATGCTGGGTGGTGTGGGCATGGAGCTGGGGTGGTGGTAATAAGATGGGGAGAATGCAGCCCCTCCCTGACTTAGTGAGTGAGTGTAAATCACCGTCACTGTGGTAACGTTACCTGAAGAGGAATTTACACACCTGCATGGCAGTTGTGTTTGCAGAAATGGAACCACCTTTGTTTCCCATGATGGCTGTAGATTGAGAAGGTAGAGCTAGAATCACCCTTTGTACAAAGAAAGGGTGTTTAGAGCTTTAGACTCCCGGGGAACTGAACACATGTGGCCTCATTTAAAACTGTATTTTTGACTGTTAGATAAGCTCACGTTCCTCGTAGGATGCCGTAGGAACGAATTCTTCTCTAATGATGGTTTGACTTGGTGAACTTTCTTTTCCTGTCTGGGTGTTACAGCAGTGAAGGGACATGCCCATGCCCGGCCTCGTGTTGAATTTTCTCCTGACACACCCGGGACGTGGGGAGTGTCGGAGTTCCCATGCTGTCATCGGTCACGTTGTGTCCTAGCTTGCCTTGCAGACTCCAGATTCTGTGGATGATTAGGGGAAAACAAAATAAAACACGCTCCAGGAAAAAAAAAAAGGACAGGCAAAGGAGTAGCTCAGCTGTCACTTTAATGAGCTGCCCCTGCAGCTGTTAACCCCCGCGGCTTCTTCTCCACTCTGTTTTTTATCTCACTGTATTGTTGAGGCAGTTAAGCTAGATACACATCGTTTTTGTGACTGTTAAAGCTGTTGAGGATATATGGTGATGTCGGAAGTCAGGCTTTCTTTTCCTAATCAGGAAAGCGTCAGGTTTTTACTTGATTCAGGACCATCTCGCCTGCCCGCCTGCCCGAAGCACCTTCCTAAGTTGGGCTTTAGGGAGTGGCAGGGAGGCTGTCCGTGATCCCAGTAGCGACCTGGGTGGGTTTGTTAAGACACCGGTGGGGACACTGCCTTAATGTCCCCTCACAAAGTGCTGTGGAATGTTCTGGCTGTGGTCGGAGCTGAGCAATGTCGATTGTGTCTTTGTTATCTAAGTCAGAACCACCATTTCCTTCCAGCAGACAAATGTGCGGGGAATTAATTCTGGAAACAAAGGTAGGTTTTGTAGGCTTTGTGGTTTCTACAGGATCCTGTAATGGATTTCTTGGAATGTTAACACCTCTTTATTATCTCTCTGTTTTTTGATAATCCAGTTACCAGAAAAACTCATAAGCAAATACAACTGGATCAAGCAGTGGAAACTTGGACTGAAATTTGAGGGGAAGAGCGAGGACCTGGTTGATAAAATTAAGGAGTCCCTCACGTTGCTAAGGAAGAAGGTTTGGAATCTGTAGTTTTTTTTTGCTCTGATAAGTGCAAAACTCTCACTCCTGATCGCCCCAGCAGACCACTTCTTAGTCCTCACGTAGTGGATTGCCAAATGCCCCTGGCTGGTATTTAGACAACATAATTTAAAGGAACATAAACTCTTCCTGTGAAGTCTTTGGTAAAATCGAGAAATATCGACACCATTTATCGTGTTTAGTGAAATCGTGTTTAGCTTTCTTAAAAGGAACTCGTAAATGTGGTCTTTGTTATAAGTCATACTGACAAGTTTCAGGGATAGTCTGTATTTAGTCTCTATTTCTTAGAGTATTATCAATGATGTGAATGCATATTTATTAAATTCTTTCCAGTTATGTTCATGTTTTAAGATTCTGTCCCTTTTTAATAGACTTGTTTTCATTTCTGAATGATTGTTAGAAACTTGTCTTTATTTTTTCTAAAGCCTTATTTATTTAGATTCAGTAACTTGTCTTTACTTTTTTTTTAAGATTTATTTATTTTAGAGAGAGCATGAGTGGGAGGGGCAGAGGGAGAGGGAGAGAGAATCTCAAGCAGACTCTTGCACTGAGCATAGAGCCTGAGTCGGGTGGGGCTCAGTCTCATGACGCTGACATCACGTTCAGAGCTGAAACCAAGAGTCAGACGCTTAACTGACTGCACCACCCAGGCACCCCAGTAACTTGTCTTTTGAAAACTTTCCTGAGGGTTTCTCTGAAACAGAATTATAGGGTGAACTTGGTCAGCTGATTCCCAGTGATTTGGTTATTAAAATACTCCCTTTCTGGAGTATTCCATGGGTTTTGGCGGTCCTGCTTGTACACTGGCCCACCTGGACCACTAGGTTGCTTGCCTTGGAAGCTCTTCACACCAGGAACCCTGAGTTGAGAGCCTGCTGATTGCTCCAGGCTTTGTAGATGAGGCGGGGGCCGGGGACTGGTAAGGAGACGTCAGACGGCTTTCAAGAGTCCTTTAGCACTTACCCGACGTGTTGATCTGTTTCCTCCAGTATGGTCTGCCACACGGTTAGACTTTCAGCTCCATGAGAGTCTGTCCTGCTCATTCCTTTCACCCAGTGTCAAGCACCAAGCCTGACACATAATAGGCATTTGGTAAATATATTGTTCAGTGAATGAACTGAGGGCCTTAACCTCCTGGAACCTAGTTTTTATTTACAAACGTTAAGTGTTTCATGGAAAGTCTAGTGATTAAAAAATTGTGATAGGAGAAGGAAATAGGGATTCTGTTCTCTTTGCCTCTTGGAGTAGAGCGTGGAGTTTGCAGGGGCTGGGGACCCCAGGATCTAGGTTAGGTGAGGACTGAGAGCAGGGCTCTGGCTGTGTGGGTGAACAGGAAGGCTCTTCAGTTCAGCCACTGGTGACAATTTCTTTTTCATCCGTTTTAAGGTCTTGTGAAAGTGTAATTTTTGCTGTATTAGGTGTATGTGCTGTAAATAGATCCTCATTTTGGGGAATGTTTTGAGTGTTTCCTATTTACAGTAACATTAAAATTATTCATTAATAATCTAAGACAGCATTACTAGTACTTCCTGTGTGCCAGGCTGTGCACTAAATGTTTCATGTGTTATTTAATTCTCATAAGTACCAAGATGTTGTTGCTGTTGTTATCCCCATTTTAAAGATGAGGGCATTAAGGCCCAGATGTCTGTTAATGCCCAGCAAAAGCCACCAACTGCTTGGTAGCAAGGCCTTCATTCCATCCTGACTCTGTGACTCTAGAGCCATGCTCTTGACTGCCAGCTGGGTCTATTTCTGGAAAATAGGAGATGCTCCAGCTTTCAACCACATATTGAAGAGAATCCTGTGGTACAGTCATTACCATTAAAATTTACTACTGAATTTAGAATTTTAATGGCTCTTTTTGAGAGGAACAGTAGTTACCGGTTATTCATAAGGACTAGTTCATGTTGGTATCTCTTGTCCTCATTCACTTTAACTTAAAAGCACATAATATTTATGGAGTTTTCTCGTTCACTTAAAACGTTTGCCTGTGTTAGCTGTATTCCTAGTACTCTGCTTTATTCTTAAGCAGGAGTCAATAAAAATTTCCTTGGTGGATGTGTTCATTTGAAACTCCATGTATATTTTTAGGAAGTTAGAGGGATGAGTTTAGTAAGCTAACATTCAAGAGACCTCACAATCTTCCTTGCCCATCTTCATTTTTGCAGGTTGGCTTGGTGTTTCTGGGTGGTAGGTGCTCCTGTAAGCCCCTTAAAGGCAGGTATAATTTTAGTTACCCCTCACAGCTTCCCACACAGCTCTCACACATGCACCTTGTTAGCTCCTCTGTAAGTATTTCTCATTGGTCCAGTCTCGTCGTCTAGGAAGTTAGGGGAGTTGGCAGTTCCATTCCATGGCATCGGTGCTTCTCCTTAGTGCATTGTTCTTTTGTTTCAAATTAATGGGGGAAAAACTGAATAAGGAATTGGTGTGGTCTGAAGAGTACCATTGTTTGAGCTAGAAACTTGAATGTTGTGAGCATTGGTACATGACCCGTGGTCGCCTACTTTTTAAAATAGTTTTGTGCTCCTAGTATGGAAGCATACCAGGGGTTTTTAGAACAAACATTTAATTGTTATGTAACTTTCTTGTTATAGTGGGCAGGCTTGGCGGAACTAAGAACTGCTGAAGCAAGGCAGATAGCTTGTGATGAACTGTTCACAAATGAGGAAGAGGAATATAGCCTCTATGAAGCTGTAAAATTTCTAATGCTAAACAGAGCCATTGAACTATATGATGATAAAGAGAAGGGAAAGGAAGTTCCATTTTTCTCTGTGCTTCTGTTTGCTCGGGACACATCGAATGATCCTGGACAGCTGCTAAGGAACCATCTAAACCAGGTGGGACACACCGGTGGCCTTGAGCAGGTGAGTTGTGCCTTTGGATGTGTATTAGTCCCAAATAGGAGCTTTAATCATTAAACATTATTTCACAGCTTTTGTAGGTCAGGAATTGTGGAGCAGCTTAGTTGTGTGGTTTTGACTCTGGGGTCTCAGGAGGGTGCAGTCCTGTGTTGTTCAGGGCTGCAATCATCTGAGGGCTCGACTGGGCTGGAGGATCCGCTTCTAACATGGCACAACACCTGGCTGTTGGCAGAGGCCTTATGGGTAGTTAGGAGGAGGGTTTAGTTTCTTGACACATGGGCCCTTCCATAGCAGTGCTTGCGTGTCCTTGGGACACGATGGCTGGCTTCTCCCAGAGAGTGAAGTGATCCAAGAAGAGAGCAAGGAAGAAGCCACAGTGTGTTTATGATCTCATCTTGGAAGTTACACACTGTTGTTTACACCATAGTCTGTTTGTTAAAAACAAGTCGCTGAATCCATCCCACACTCAAGGGGAGAGCGTTAGGTTCCATCCACCTTTTCAAGTGGGGAGGGCAAGAGAATCGTGAGTCCGTTTTGTAACCACCATGTTTATTTCAGCCTGGGCTTGCTTCTGCTGGATGCTGGGTGGGATCGGTACCCTTGCGCCTGGCAGGCTACCAATAAATGAAGCAAAGGGTCTTATTATTTAATCTTGGCAGCTGTAGCCATATTCGATAGTGTCCTTTAAAAATAGAATGGGAGTCACCTTAGCCAGTAGAGACCAGCCTGCTCTCGGATCTTTTACACATAGGCTAAGTTTGGAGTTCTGCACAGAGACCCAGTGCAGTGCTGTCCCGTGACTCACCACACCCTGCACTATCTTTAGTGGGTGCTCACTGTGTTATCTTAAAAAGCTTAAGTCTTTGTTAGTGGACTAGCTGGCTACTAAAGTAGCATTTAAGGCTATCCATCCAAAGTGCAACCTTTGTGGTGTGTAGCAAAGGACAAAGGCTGATGGTCACTGCCAGGTCAGGGCAGATTCAAGAGGACTCCTTCAAACAAGTATCTGCACTCAGAGTGTAGGCTCCTTCTGTCTCCTGAACCACAGCACGTCCCTTCAGTACAGAGCCTGGGGCAGTGTGGTCTGCGTGTTAGACCGAAGTTAGTTCTTGTGAGTCTTCGTGAAATCTACTGTAATGGCGAGTCCCGTTTTTAAAACAAAACAGCTGTATTGAGATATAATTTACATACCATAAAGTTTATCCTTTTGAAGTGTGCAACTCAGTGGTTTTTAGTGTGTTTACAGAGTTGGGCACCCATCACTGTAGTCTAACTTTAGACTGTTTTATCACCCCTAAAAGAAACCCCAGACCAGTTGGTACTAATTCTCCCTCCCCTGGCCCTAGGCAGCCACCAGTCTACTTTCTGTAGATTTGCCTGATCTGGACATTTCGTAGCAGTGGAATCGTACAATATGTGGTCATTTGTGACTCACTTCTTTCACTCAGCATCAGGTTCTCAAGACTCACCATATTGCAGCACACGTCACAGACGATATTCCAGCGTATGGACAGACCGCGTTCATCCGTCAGCTGATGGCCGTTTGGGGTCTTTCTGCCTTTTAGCTCTTATGAATAATCCTGTTCTGAACATTTACGTGCAGGCTTTTTGTGTGGACACATATTTTCATTTCTCTTGGGTAGATACCTGGGATATACTTCTTTTTTCCTTTAATTGAAGTTCATGTAACATAAAATTAACTATTTTAAAGTATATGACTCAGTGGTTCTTAGTACATTTATCAAGTTCCAAAACATTGTTATCGCCCCAAAGAAAACTTGGCACGTGTTAAGTAGTCACGCCTCATTATCATCTGATTATAATTGTTCTAGTGGGTGTGAAGGGGAACCTCACTGTGGTTTTGGTGTGCATTGCTCTGATGACTTCTCATGTGCTCATTGCCCATTTGCATATCCTCTTTGGATTAATGTCTGTTCTATTCAGATCCTTTGCCCAATTTTTAAACGGGTCATTTTTTTAAATTGTTGAGTTATAAAAGTTCTTTATATATTCTGGATACAAGTCCCTTCTCAGATATGTAGCCCACTTTCGATGATCTGCTTATTTGTGACAGTCGTGCAGGGAAGTCTGGGGGCCCGGGCCCACGCGGAGGAGGGAAGGTTGCGGCGCGTCGCCTGGGACTCTGGGTGTGGAGCAGGTGGTGGTGAGCTGCGTCTGGTAGGGTGGCTTCCCTCCGCTCACCTCTTTGCTCTCTTTCCCAGGTTGAAATGTTCCTTCTCGCTTACGCTGTGCGCCATACCATTCAGGTGTACCGGCTCTCCAAGTACAGCACTGAAGAGTTCATCACGGTCTACCCCACCGATCCGCCCCTGGACTGGCCGGTGGTGACGCTGATCGCCGAGGATGACCGGCACTACAACGTCCCTGTCAGAGTGTGTGAGGAGACGAGTCTTTGAGGGACGCGCCCGGACAGCCTGGCCACGCGGCCAAGGACCGCGGGCAGCCCCTTGGCTCGGGCCTTGGGTCTCTGGGTCTCTTACTTAGATGGACCTGGGGGAACTCCTGGGCCCTGTGAGCCAAGCTGGACTGGGCTGTTCTGAAGACAGCTTTTGATAGGAATTAACCAAGTGTTTTCCCTCATCTTTGATGCAGTATGTTTCAGGGGGGCCTTCAGAGCACTTCTTTTGGAAGGTACAGACTACATCTTCTCCATAACACAGGTCTTTTGTATCAGAGGAGACTCATTTTGGAGAGGAATGTGTTCTTTATGTCTCAAAATCAAACTCTTTAATTGTAAACTGGCTCTCCATTTTTTCTAAGATAGTAAGTGTCTATTTCGGCGGTGATGGGTCTCTACGGTGCCCTTCCTCTGGGAGGGAGTCTGTTACAGGCACAGTCCTAACATCCTCTGCTAGTCTTGTTGAGCGTTGGTTTGGATTTACATATTAATTAAAGCTATTCAAAGCAGATTGTCTCATAGAATATTAAAAACTGGGTCCAAAAAGGAGTTACTTAAAGGCTGGAGAAGGAGCCCCCGGAGGGACGTGACGGCGCCTGGAACTCCTGACTCAGAATGTGACAGGTGCCTGAGGTCATGGCCACACCTGGTCAGGTGCCTCATGCAGGTGCTGCACTGTCAGCTGGGTGAGCACTGCTGGTAGTTGAGCTCTGGCGTCGGGCTGTTGATTCTCCGTTTCATAGATGTGCCATTTTATAGTCAGAACAGCGCCAAGATCCCCCTGCTCTTTTAGAGGAGGAAGCCAGGGCCTGATGCACTCTCATCTGAGTTCCAGGGGTGGGGGGCCTGGGGGGAGGGGGGCTGGACCTAGGTCTCCCTGTGCCCTTTCCATGGGCTGTTTTTGAGGGTGCTTCCACTGCCTAATTCGTGTTCTTGCCGGGGGATGAGTCATAGCAAAGTGTCTTAAGATTTTTCATGAGTAAGATGAAGCAGAAGCAAGTACTAAAACCAAGTACGGAAGTGGGGCCGAGCTGCATTGGCCTGTGATTTGGTTTGGGAAGCCTGAGGGAGGAGGGAGTATTCCTGGCAGTGAGTGAGTGCTGCCCAGAGGCCTGGTTGAACACAGTTAGGGCCGGAGTCATCCACAAGGGGCATGGGCTGTGTGTCTTGTCCCCCGGGGACCAGACACATCACTCCAGGGCTGGATCAGCAGCACCTGCATGGGCTCAGCCTCTCTGAAGGTATTCTCACCCTGAGGTACCAAGCTTTATTTTATAATAAAGT
The DNA here is from genome assembly GCF_009762305.2 of Zalophus californianus. Classification (NCBI taxonomy): domain Eukaryota; kingdom Metazoa; phylum Chordata; class Mammalia; order Carnivora; family Otariidae; genus Zalophus; species Zalophus californianus. The sequence continues at coordinate 142,446,278 of NC_045599.1, read as the reverse complement.
CTTTATTTGGTTCAATTTAATATAGTTAATAAGCTATCACATGTTTTTGGGGAGTGGCAAACCTTTTTAGAAAATATAAGTTTTGCTTTATACTTAAAATTCTTTTAAGAAAACTCAGAGGACAAACAAAAACTATGCAGACTGTTACATTAGTATTTTCCCATTACCTCATCAGTAGTACTCACCACAGTTTGGGAGGTGTTTATTCTTTAGAGTGAATTGGGTTCTGCTCCGAATGTGCGTGAATGTGTTGGAGAGGCTTTGTGGTTTTCACTGTGAAATGTAATGGTGCCTCGAATAAGGAGGTACCTAGAAGCCAAATTAAAGTAATAATAATGACTTCTTATTGGCTTTGATGTTTCATTTTAGCATTTGTAGTTGTACAGTAGGAAATGCTTAGTGTTCATTCTGGAACACTTTTTAGAGCACGGTTAAAATGTTTCGGCACAAGGCATTGGGGGTCTCTGTCGTCAGGGGGTTTCACTGAGTCTGACTGTTGGTCCATACCTACTATTCAACTTAATAATATTCATGACCATCATTACATTTTGAAAATGTTCTAATCTTAGTGAACTTGAACTGAACTTTTGGGCAACTTAATTGTTTACCTGCATACTTTTTTCTTGTTCCTGTGTGTGGTATTGTTAGGGCGTGTGGAGACTGTGGTCTTCACCACCACAATGATGCAAGTTTGAAAGCATGTGTTTAGGTGGCTTTCTGACCCAAGGCCTTATGGACTCTGCTCTCTGCCTGTCGTGCAGACTTAGTGGGATCAGAGCATCAGAAGGGCAGAGCTTTCAAGAAACAGTATAAATGATCGGCCGACTTTAAAAAATACCACTTCTTCATTGTAACATGCAACTTTAGTTGCCCAGAATCTTAAGTCCATGAATCATTCCTGGTCATGGGCTGGTCAGGTGGCCGCAGCAGGGGATAGAAATTGCATTGAGACCAAAATGGATGCAGGATAATCTACTTAGAGGGTTCTCTAAAATGATAGTGTTCTAAGAAAAGAGAGAGCACTGGTAACTACATTGGGCTTACTTTCATTCCCAGAGCTTATTGCAAGAGTTCAGGGATTTGGACCCTATGGTCTTGGCAGAAAGATGATCTCCACCTTAAGCAGGCATGACTTAACACCTTTGAGCTTATTTAAGGCACACTGAAACCTGGAAGACTGTCCCTCTAGCAAGTTCCCTGGAATTAACATTGCTTCTTCAGGACCTCTTCCGGCTCCTCCCTCACCTGCTTAGCTCCTCCTGCATACACAGCACGCACTGGTTTCACTCCTTCCTGCATGTGGGATGGCCATGACCACAGGGGAAGACGAGAGGCCGAAGTGTGGGTTTGCACTTGTGCTCCAGACCTAGGTGGGGTTTGATCTGAATCTTCCTTAGAATACAGCGTATCAGAAAATGTTTTAGACGCATCGGACGGGATTGACCCTGCTTTCCTTGTGGAGCCATTGACACTGGTACTTTATGTTCGCTATTGAGTGAAGTAAGGTCTGATGCAAGTTGTCAGGCATTGCCTTGGGATCCTTTCATTATTTGGTTCCTTCCAGTTGTAGGGCTTAGCATGTAAAAATCTCAGGCCACATGAGTCTTAACACCTCTGTCAGAAGAAACATCTTTTGTGGGTTTTTATGTGCTTTTTTTTTTTTTTTTTAAGAGGCTGTGTTTTCCCTCCTGCCCTGCCGCCCCTCCCACCAAGGTGCCGTCTCACCTCTGTGTCTGTGGGCCGCTTCCCGAAGGTCTCCCGGAGAACAGCTGTTACGTGCTCTCTCTCTCTGGCCCTCTTGCTATTGCTGCAGGTGCATCGGACTCCAGTAGACTTTCCTGGCTGTCTACTCTTTCTGATGTTAAAATAACGTTTGATTGTTTCATTTTCTCTCTTTATTAAGCAGTACTTTGTAGGTACTCCCCCTTGAAAGCCCAGAAGTATTTTCAGAAGTCTACACCTCCAGGGAATCCTGTTTGTAGGCCTCCATAGAAATAAATGACTTTTTTAAAAAAGCCTGTGACTACTTAAAACACAATGAAAAGGAGGTCCTCAGTGTGTGTGAGGTGCATCTGAAAAGTGCGTGAAAGGCATACAATCCCCATATCATTCAGCAAAAGGCAGGGCACAGTGTCAAGTAACTTATAAAAGTGGCCCAAGGAACTGTAAGAAGTGAATTGAAGAGGGAACTGATTTTAGAGTCAAAATGTCACTTAAAACAACAGGGGCGCCTGGGTGGCTCAGTTGGTTAAACGCCTGACTCTTGATCTTGGCTCAGGTCGTTGCCCACGTTGGGCTCTGTGCCGGGTGTTAAGCCTACTTCAGAATAAGACAAAAAGACAAAACAAATGGCTGACAGATCTCCTGGCCTATGTTATACGTGGATGAAAATCTGAATGAGTAGAAGGACTTCTGTGTATGGATTCTGCAGATCACTTTTCCTAAAATGTATGAAATTCCCTGTTTCACGGAAGTACAATGTTTAGTGCTTAACTCTTCTGGAAAACCCTGGTGATCTCTTCTGGGGAGGTAGAGAGACCAGGGAGCCAGTGCTGAGTTGTGCAGAGAAAAGACAAAGGCAGCTGACGATTAAGGCCTTTGCCATTCAGTTAATAACGTGAGGCCTGGAAAAGCCCAAAACAAAGTGGTCCAGCTGCCTGTGGCCACGGTGAAGCAGGGGTGGGAGCAGTAAGGGTAAGGTGGCCGCAGCCCTGCCTGGGAGGGGCCGGTGCACATCAGCGGTCCGCACCCCGGTCCCTGCTGGGCCCAGCAGCACTGCGGAGGGCCTGAGGGCGGTTGTCCCACTTGTCTTGTTTCCGTGGTAAATTGAAATAGTTACTAGGAACGGTGGAATGGGTTAGTTCAGTCCGGAACTATAGATGTGTTCATTGCACTGAAGTACCATATCAGCAAACCATTTTATCACATAATGCCTCTGTTCCCAGGCCTATGGCCACCTGTGTATTTAGATATTTTGAATGCTCAGGACTAGCCAGGGCTATTCATGGAGGAGAACCCCAGCTGGAGTTTTGTTTCAGTCACCTTGATTTCTTGGGTGTAAGTCTGCGTCAGGAATGAAATCGTCAGAACAGGGTTAATACAAGGAAGGAAAGGATACGGGGCTCGGAATATCTGTGGTCTTGGCGGTCATTCTCCTAGTAACCAGGGGTGGTTGAGCTTAATTGTGAACTTCAAAATCATTTTTTTGTACTTAGGTTTTTAAGAGCTTTTCTATAATAAGAAACGCCTTGATCTCTATGCCTAGAAATGGTGCTAACATGTGGTACCCTTTACAGGAGCTCCCGCAGTGTGCGGACCGCCCATCACTTCGGAGTGTTTCCATGTGGGCACAAAGCCAAACCGAATGTATTTAATGAGCTCCCTCCTCATTTCCGTTGTTCTTCTGAGAATGTTTTGGTATTGTTACCTGCATTTTAGCAGCTTCTGACTTTCTGTTTGGTGAATTTGGAGAGGATAAGTCTTCCTTCCCCGGGGGCTGGGCTGTGCTGGGCGCATGGCCGGCAGCTTGCTGGGTGAGCCTGGCCCTACTCATCTGGGCCTGCTTAGCAAAGTCTCCTCTGTTTACACTGTAAAATGTCAGCATTTGTCAAAAACCTGTTTTCTGAGGAACGTGCTCCTGAGGCTCCAGTCCGTGTGGGGCCGTACTTCCCACCTACATCTGTGGCGGGGTACCTGGCTTGGGGTTGGGGGGGGTTCCCCCTGTGACTTGTTGACTCAGGTCTTCACTGGTGGAGTCTGAGCCGACTCAGGGCTTCACTGTTGATCCCCTTTAGCAAACCTGGCCACTGAGGATTGTACACATAAATAACCAAAAATAAACGTAGAAAATAAAAGATCAGAAGCCTGGCTGTGTTGCTGTGTTGCCTTTGAGGACTTTGGGCAAATCGGGTCTAATACTGTAACTTTTTAGGCCCCCCCCCCCCCCCCCCCCCCCCGGACAGGCCCGTGATGCCCATGACTTTACGGTGTCAAACCTATAAGTAAGTGCTGCAAAATAACGAGGTGCCTCGTTCTGGACGTGGGTCTGGATTCACTACCAGCCAGTCCTCTCGCCCGTGGTAGCAGTGGAGTGAGGCGCACGCACTGACAGAGCCTCCGAGGAAGATCCCGTGGGCCTGCAGGACCGGGCCGCAGCCACAGTCCTGGCCCAGCCTTGCCGGGCGTTCGCCCAGGAGAGGCCCGTGGGGCCTGGGACGTTCTGGGTGTTCACCGACGGACGCGCACCCGGAAGTTGCACAGTGGGAACGACGTACGCACTGCGTGTGAGCTAGACTGCCCTGAAGGAAGGGGGTGATCGCAAGATGGGCAAGACCGGGCTTTCAAAGTATTCCTGTGGCCAGAGAATGGAGTTTGAGTCAGCAGACACCTGCCTTCCCGTGAGACGAAGAACCGAGTCTGGGAGTCTGTTCGCTTCTGAAGAACGCTTGGGTTAGGGGGTGAGCACCCGTCAGGAAGCAGCACCAGGCTGGAAGTGGGGAGCGGGAGACCCTCCTGGGGTCAACAGCAACAACAAACCATGTCCCTCGTCTACCACACCACTTGGTTGGTTAATCAACAAAATGTCTGATATAAGTACACTTTCCCCTCCACCTGCCTGAGTTACAGTGTTCTCAGTTCTAAGGGCCGTGTTTCTGGCATTTCTCCATGGCCTCCCACCACCCCGCAAGTGTAGAGAAAACCCAGGGATGCAGGCTGTGGGTCCTAGGGACAACCTGGGGAGTATTTTTACCCCCATCAAATGATAAAATACCATCTGTGTCATGTGTAGTTCTAATGGGTATTTATACAGTCCATTTTCACCTCTCTGTCTTGCTCAAGACCTTCTGGGCATTCTTTCTGTAGGCCCTCTAAATTGTCTCCCCTTCCCACCTCTCCTACCCCAGCCTCTTGCCTGGGCACAGGGTGGGGGGCCTGGTAATGACCTTCTGACTTCCTGGGTCTGGAGGGTTGATTCTAGAGTTCTGGCCCAGAAGAGGCAGAACAGATTTTGGCCTTTGGGGTGGAAAAGCCCGGAGTGACCCAACCATCTCAGCTTCCCAGAGTGAGTGAGGATTTTTCTGCCCTTCCCTCTACCGGGGAGTCCAGCCCTCTGCTGTCACAGGGTGGTGACCGTGGTGATGGTACTTTACATGCACTGTTACAATGTAGAATATTTATTGTAGCTTAGGACGGTGCCTTCCACATACTTCTGGTGCCATCTCCCCAGATCAAGAAGAACTAGAGCATAGTTTAGGGCAGATGAAATGAGGTCAGGTCGTGACATGCTGTGCTGTTCACTGGGAAGATGGCACTCTTCGAAAATCTCAGAGCACTGAAGATAACCAACACCTCGGTAATTGTTGGTTTATGTACCTGACGATCACATCCTAATTGTGCCAGGTCACGAGGAACATGGTGTGCTATTAAGGTTTTAAAAATATCTTTTAAAAGCATACAGTCAACACTCCTGAATAGTTCCAGTTTTCATAAGTAGTGCTATAATAAGCATTCTCATTCATGAATCTTTTTAGGCATTTCTAGATTCAACATGTGTAAAGCTCTTGAAACTTATTTCCAGTCTACCCTCCAAAAAAGTTGCAAGAATTTTCAGGCTCATGAGGAGGTACTGGAGGGCCTGCTTCCTTGTTCCCTGAGTGATACTATACTAGGTGTGATTTCATTTTTAACTTTGATGATTCAGCAGGAGAAAAGAAAAGGAAAGAGAGACACCTAGTTTTAATTGGCTTTTGATTCTGGTAATGGTGGACATTTTCCCTATTTATCGGTCATTTGGATTTCTTTCCTGCTTTGCCTGTTCATGTTCACCCAATGACATTAATCTCCCTAGTTGAGGGTGGGCTTGAAACATCTTGCCAAAGTGTCCGCTCAAGAGGTGCCTTTGATGGACATTTCCACTGGGGACTAGGGGTGCCAGTTTCCTTAGGCCCCTGCCAACGCTGAGCTCTGTTGTAGTTTTTGATCTTTGCTGAGTTGGTAGTTGGACATCCAGTTTGCGTTCCTGTACTGAGTGAGGCTGAACCTGCTTTCGTTTGTAGAAGCCATTCATGGGTCATTTTCTGGGAGCTCACATCCTTTGCCCATCTGCCGTGCTTTCTATCTAGACTGTCATCTGTGAGGGTATCTTTGGTTTTTGTTTCAGTATTTCACAAAGAGATTTAGGGTAGGAAACATCGAGAAGGGAAGGCTGACGGGTGATCGCATATCCGTGTTGAGCCCTTTTGATTGCAGTTGACAGCTGGCTTAGGTAATCTTAGTTCGTGGAGGCCTTGACCTGCATCAACAAGAGGTGGTGTTGTGGGCGGGGAGACCCCCTCAGGAAGTGCTGCACAGGTATCCTGGGGTTAGCATATTCCAGGGAGGTGGGTGGGAATGCCTTCTTTTTCTCCAAAGAGTGCCTGCCAAACTCCAGATGCAAGGATGAGCTGGCCGAGTCTTCCCCTCCCTGTCCTTCCGAGACCCTCTCCAGCTGTCTCCAACCTTCACACAGCTCACACCCATCTGTGACAGGTGAGCTGGATGGCGGGACTCCAAAGATGGAATCACAAAGCCGTTTTGTCTTCCACTGTTCAAGAGATAATCAGTAGGGGGACTTGCCCTGCCCCTGGATGAAAACTCAACTCTGGGCATCCATGACTCTCCTGAGCATCCTTGGAAAATAAAGAAAGGTTACAGGAGCGCCTGGGTGGCGCAGTCGCAGTCGGTTAAGCATCTGACTCTTGATTGCGGCTCCGGTTGTGATCTCAGGGTCCTGAGATCGAGCCCCGTGTCGGGCTCTGTGCTCAGCGCAGAGTCTGCTTAAGATTCTCTCTCTCCCCCTCCCTCTGCGCCGCCCCCCCCGACTCCAGCTCACTCTTGTGCTCTCTCTCTTTCTCTAAAATAAATCTTAAAGAACTTAGTCATTTTACGTTGCCAGGTGTGATTCCTGTTCAGAAGTTGGAATACCCCATCTCGTCTAAGAGTCGAAGCTATGAGTAGGCGCTGATCGCCCCAACTGGCCCTCCAGAGTTGGAGCAGGAGGAAGGAGGCAAGCGGGCGGGCAGGGGAGCAAAGATCTTACTCTTGATGGTCGCTGTCCGAAACCAGCCTCCCTGCTGGGCCTGGCCAGGGCGTCATTCTTGTCCTCTTGTGGTGTGGGGTACTTGCAAGGATCACCGGAGACCCCTCTGCCCCTCCTCTGGCCCCCAGCTCAGCCTTGAATGAGCACTTCCCTTGATGTGGCTAAGCCTCTCTCCTACCCACAGCTCCTCCTTCGCAGCTCCTAGGAATCCAGGGATACCTCCAGCTTCCTTCTTCTAAGCTCTGGTCACTCCCTCAGAACCTCAAGACGACCCCAGGTCAGCTTGTTATCAGTGTAGCTCACGTCTGGCTCATGGGGAAGACTTTGCAACTTCTGCCTTGCCAACCTTGGCACGTGCCGGCCAGCCCAATGCCCCCTCTCCCTTGGCTCTCTCTTCTGGCAGATTTGAGAGGGGAGTCAGACCCCAGAACGCTGAGTCCCCACCACTAGGGGCCCATTTCAAGCTCGCAGTGTTTCCTGAAGAGCCCTATCACTATGCTTAAGGTGTCAAGGGACCCCCGCCCTCCCCAACTCACACATGTGCACACATCCCTGAGCAGGAGAAGGGCTCAGTATCACTGCAAAGAAACCATCTCTACAAATTATCTTTTTGAGTATCTGCTCTTTGTTCTTTTATGCCCTCATGGTGGGTGAGGATGAGAGAGGGAACAGGTTTTGGAGTGGGCCAGGCATGAAGACACCTGGAGCAGGACGCTGGGCTCCTGCAGGGGTCCCCATCTTGTGATGCTGTTTCTCTTTGGGTGTAAGCATCCTCCTTTCTGGTTGGGGCCCGTTTATGACATGTAGCCCAAGCTCAGCCTAGTGCCCACCCAGGTAAGTGTGAGGTCCTCCTTGTAGCAATCCAACGCCTAGAGTGAGAGGAAGGGCCAGCTTGGAAAAGCAAGGAGGTAGTGGGGGGAGGTGGCCAGCCTGCTAGGAGTGGTTGGGCAGGTTGTGTACTGCAGAACTCCAGGAGGTGTCATTCACTTCACAGCCCAGGGGCACACATGAGCCTGAAGGCTCCTGTAGCGTCCTGCCCTCAGCGACCAGGAGCACCCGAGCTAAGCCAGAGGGACTAAGGATGCCAAGGAGGGACAGAAGTGAGAGCTACCAGGAGAGAGAACTGCCAGGGTTCGTGACTTGATTGAGGGAGGGGTGGGGCATGGGGGAGGCCTCTGCGTGGGTGCTAATGTGACTCATCTAGACGGAAGTCCAGAGGAAGCAGGGGCAGGGTGTTGAGAAAGTGTGCAGGGAGGCGTGCAAGGGCCTAGGCCCCTGTGGGACCCCTCACAGAGAGGTTGGCAGCTGACTGGTCTGAAATGCAGGAACACGTCCGGGCTGGAAAAACTGCCCTGGGGATCACCAGTGTGTATTTGGAACTAGAGACGGGCCCAGATTAGGTCAGCCGGCAGCACGCAGAACTGGATTCCCAACTTAGGAGGCAGCAGGCCTGCGGCGTGGGGGCCCTTTGCATTCTTTCCTAGCGGCTCTGACCACCACAGCTGTGGGGAGGGGGGGGAGCTGATCGCCAAGCAGGGCCGCATCCGGGGCAAAGGCAGAGCGGCTGAGGTGGGACGTGGCCTTGCCCGGCGTGGGGAGAAAGCACGCCCAGGTGTCTGCTGCACGAACGTGCGAGCACGTGTCCTCACCGGGGCCGGGGGCCAGGGGCGACGGGCTGGCTGCGGCCGCCTTCACAGCGCCAGCTGCGCGCCACCCGGGGCCCAGCACACACGTGCCCCTCCGTCTGCCCGCAACACCTGCTGTCGGGCCCTGCAAATCCTGCGGCCACGCTGGCCCAGAACCAGACAAGGGCTCATTCTGGAGCAGAGAAGGCCGACCCACAGGCATCCAGGAACTTGCCTGACTCAAAGCCAGCCAGCAGCCGAGGTAGACTGAGGATTCACAGCTCCTGTGTTTTGTTTTTTCCTTTTCTTTTTGTGCAAAGACCCGGGTATTGAGCTGTGAAATTAGCACACTATTTATTGGCCTGTGTGGTCCAGATGAGAAGCTTGGAGCTCATGGGGCAAATTAAAGAAACAAGCAAAGCCAACCTGCCCCCCCCCCCCCTCAAGTGGAGCCTTAAAGAGTTGAAAAGGATAGTTCAGAAGAGGACATAGTTTTCTCCATGATATTACCCCAAAAACCCAGTAGACCATACCTACGAATATATTCAAACTACCCATCACAAGGGTAAACCTTTTGGAATATTGCTACCATTGTGTAACATGTGGGTGTGGGTGGTTCAGGATAATTTACAGATAGGCAAAGAGATTAGAGGCAGGTGTTTGAAAACCATGAACCATCTCATGGTTTATTTGAACAGCCTCTGGATTAAAAGCTCTCTGCCATCATAAATGAAGACAAGTATGAACACTAAAAGTTCTCTGCAATGTGTGACATAGAGTGAAAGTGAGGAAAGGTGGGCAGGCTGTTGGGAATGGTTGTGCAGGTTGTGCACTGCAAAAACTCTATGAGGTGTCGTTTACATCGTAGTCCAGGGGAACAGATGAGCTTGGAGAAGCCTCCTGTCCCATTTGGCCCTAGGGAACCCGGAGCACCTGAGCTAAGCCAGCGGGACTAAAGAGGCTGCAGAGGAGGGACACAAGTGAGAGAGTGACAGGAGGGAGGAGCTGCTGGGGCTTAGTGAGACCCTGTTGGCATGGGATGGGAGTGCCATGGAGTAGGTTTCTGGGTGGATGGTAATGTGACTCATCTGGGATGTCAGGAGAAAGCATGGGAGGGGTGCAGATTTTCATCTCGAGGGAGTACTGCTCCCCATGGGGAAGACGGAGGATGCTGGGGCCAGCACAGCGCCACGCACTGACGTTCAAGCCAGGCAAGAAGACAGGCCATAGCCCACGGGCCATGGATGGCAAGAAAGGTGATGACCTCTTTGACTCAAAACCATGGCAGTGTTAGAGGCGGTAGCAGGGAAGCGTGGTTGAGGCATGACATCTGGGACTTTAACCTGAAGACGTAATAAAGGAGATGCAGTTTCAGGCAGGGCAGCGGGATTCTTCCAACGCTATTAATCACAGGTGTGTAATAAAACCCTTTCTCAGCAGTCATCAAAAATCTCCCAACAAACAAAAGCCCGGGGCCAGATGGCTTTCCAGGGGAATTCTACCAAACATTTAAAGAAGAATTAATACCTATTCTCCTGAAACTGTTCCAAAAAATAGAAATGGAAGGAAAACTTTCAAACTCGTTTTATGAGGCCACCATTACCTTGATCCCCAAACCAGACAAAGACCCCATCAAAAAGGAGAATTACAGACCAATATCCTTGATAAACATGGATGCAAAAATTCTCACCAAAATACTATCCAGTAGGATCCAACAGTACATTAAAAGGATGATTCACCACGACCAAGTGGGATTTATCCCTGGGCTGCAAGGTTGGTTCCACATCTGCAAATCAATCAACGTGATACAATACATGAACAAAAGAAAGAACAAGAACCATATGATCCTCTCAATAGATGCAGAAAAAGCATTTGACAAAGTACAGCATCCTTTCTTGATCAAAACTCTTCAGAGTGTAGGGATAGAGGGTACATACCTCAATATCACAAAAGCCATCTATGAAAAACCTACAGCGAATATCATTCTCAATGGGGAAAAGCTGAGAGCTTTCCCCCTAAGGTCAGGAATGCGGCAGGGATGTTCACTCTCACCACTGCTATTCAACATAGTACTAGAAGTCCTAGCCACAGCAATCAGACAACAAAAAGAACTCAAAGGCATCCAAATTGGCAAAGAAGAAGTCAATTTCTCACTCTTTGCAGATGATATGATACTTTATGTGGAAAACCCAAAAGACTCCCCCCCAAAACTGCTAGAACTTATACAGGAATTCAGTAAAGTGGCAGGATATAAAATCAATGCACAGAAATCAGTGGCCTTCCTATACACCAGCAACAAGACAGAAGAGAGAGAAATGAAGGAGTCAATCCCACTTACAATTGCACCCAAAACCATAAGATACCTAGGAATAAATCTAACCAAAGAGGCAAAGGATCTGTACTCAGAAAACTATAAAATACTCATGAAAGAAACTGAGGAAGCCACAAAGAAATGGAAAAACGTTCCATGCTCATGGATTGGAAGAACAAATACTGTGAAGATGTCAATGCTACCTAGAGCAATCTACACATTCAATGCAATCCCCATCAAAATACCATCCACTTTTTTCAAAGAAATGGAACAAATAATCCTAAAATTTGTATGGAACCAGAAAAGACCCCGAATAGCCAGAAGAATGTTGAAAAACAAAAGCAAGGCTGGTGGCATCACAATTCCGGACTTCCAGCTCTATTACAAAGCTGTCATCGTCAAGACAGTACGGTACTGGCACAAACACAGACACATCGATCAACGGAACAGAATCGAGAGCCCAGAAATGGACCCTCAACTCTATGGTCAACTCATCTTTGACAAGGCAGGAAAGAATGTCCAATGGAAAAAAGATAGTCTCTTCAACGAATGGTGTTGGGAAAATTGGACAGCCACATGCAGAAGAATGAAACTGGACCATCTCCTTACACCACACACAAAAATAGACTCCAAATGGTTGAAAGACCTAAACGTGAGACAGGAGTCCATCAAAATCCTAAAGGAGAACACAGGCAGCCGACTCTTCGACCTCAGCCGCAGCAACTTCTTCCTAGAAACATCGCCAAAGGCAAGGGAAGCAAGGGCAAAATGAACTATTGGGACCTCATCAAGATAAAAAGCTTTTGCACAGCAAAAGAAGCAGTCAACAAAACCCAAAGACAACCGACAGAATGGGAGAAGATATTTGCAAATGACATATCAGATAAAGGGCTAGTATCCAAAATCTATAAAGAACGTATCAAACTCAACACCCAAAGAACAAATAATCCAATCAAGAAATGGGCAGAAGACATGAGCAGACATTTTTCCAAAGAAGACATCCAAATGGCCAACAGACACATGAAAAAGTGCTCCACATCGCTCGGCATCAGGGAAATCCAAATCAAAACCTCGATGAGATACCACCTCACACCCGTCAGAATTGCTAAAATGAACAAGTCAGGAAACGACAGATGTTGGCGGGGATGCGGAGAAAGGGGAACCCTCCTACACTGTTGGTGGGAATGCAAGCTGGTGCAACTGCTCTGGAAAACAGTATGGAGGTTCCTCAAACAGTTGAAAATAGAGCTACCATACGATCCAGTAATTGTACTACTGGGTATTTACCCCAAAGATACCAATGTAGGGATCCGAAGGGGTACGTGCACCCCGATGTTTATAGCAGCAATGTCCACAATAGCCAAACTGTGGAAAGAGCCAAGATGTCCATCGATAGATGAATGGATAAAGAAGAGGTGGTATATATACACAATGGAATATTATACAGCCATCAAAAGGAATGAGATCTTGCCATTTGCAACGACATGGATGGAACTGGAGGGTGTTATGCTGAGTGAAATAAGTCAATCAGAGAAAGAGATGTATCATATGACCTCACTGATATGAGGAATTCTTAATCTCAGGAAACAAACTGAGTGTTGCTGGAGTGATGGAGGGTGGGAGGGATGGGGTGGCTGCGTGATAGACATTGGGGAGGGTATGTGCTATGGTGAGTGCTGTGAATTGTGCAAGACTGTTGAATCACAGATCTGTACCTCTGAAACAAATAATGCAGTATATGTTAAGAAAAAAAAAGAAGAAAAAGATAGCAGGAGGGGAAGAATGAAGGGGGGTAAGTCGGAGGGGTAGATGAACCATGAAAGACGATGGACTCTGAAAAACAAACTGAGGGGAGGGGGGTGGGGGGATGGGTTAGCCTGGTGATGGGTATTAAAGAGGGCATGTTCTGCGTGGAGCACTGGGTGTTATGCACAAACAATGAATCATGGAACACCACATCAAAAACTAAAGATGTAATGTATGGTGATTAACATAACAATAAAAAATTTAAAGACAAAAAAAATAAAGGCCACTAGGCAGCCACACACACACACACACACACACACACACACACACACACACACACACACACACACACACACCAAAAAACCCTTTCTCTCTGTAATCTCTCATGGGAGGTTCAAAGAATGAGAGCCATCACTCTTTGAGGTTAAGACATTACACTTTTAAAGAAGAGTAGTGCTTTTCACACAGTGATCGATCAGAACAAGAATCTCTTAGATGTGGGCAGGAGGGGGTTTTGGGTTCTGGCCTTCTTACTTTCCTGACGCCTGTCTAAGTTGGGTATCACCATTCAAGAAGCGGGGGTGGTGGGGAGAAGCTGAGCCTCAGAGAAGTACTTTCAATATTACTGCAATGATGGGAAGTAAAAATTCATTTTCATATAGAATACAGTTTGAAGCAATAGGTCATATTTTAATAAGGGGGTTTAGAGAAATAACCCAGTGGTTAGAGGTTTTAGCTACTAAGGCAAAGGCAAGATTTTAATGCCTCCTGTATGTTTGACAGAAAAGGGAAATGTAGTTAGAATTAGGAAACCGTGCAATTTGGGATGCATAAATAGACTGACGGTTAGAGTTTAGAAAATCAAGAAACTTTAAGCTTTACTTAAAGTAAAATTAGAGTGTGAAAACTATTTGAGAATACATGAGTGTGAACTCCACCCCCCCAGAAGCCAAAAAAGGAAAGCATATAGAAATGGTCTTAACAATGCCAAAAGTTACATCTATTAAATATGTATGCAGCACTTGTTGAAGTGCTGTATGGAATTTATATTGACCTCTGCAGTCAATTCTCCTCCAAGGCTGCACAAATGTTTTAACGTGACTGGCTTCCATGAAACCCACAGTTTTGGTGTGAAACTGAAGAGCTGGTGAATGGACATCATTGGCACGTGTAGGGTGACTCCCAGTAGACTTTGTTAGAAAAAAACATTCTGGAACACCGCTAACATTCAGATCTGAGATGAAGAACGAGGTAATTTTATCTTTCCACCACAGGATCCTGTAGTGTGTTCTAAATCCTAGATGGTACACAGAATGTCGGTCCCGGAAGGAGACTTAGCAGTAATGGCCTGAGCCTCTCACCGTGCAGGTGACAGTGTGCGGCGGGAAAGGAGCGAGAGATCTGAAGGTCACGGCTGTAGACCCACAGCCATTTAAGCTCTCCTTAAATGACTGAGCACAGGCTTGTCCGTGTCGCCCAGAATCTCATGGGTGGCTCCGTCAAGATTTCTGAAGTGCTATGACCAGCTCCTTGGTCATCCTAGCTTTAGCTATTTGTCCTCTCAATACATCACCAAGCAAACCAACTACAGCCTGGCTCCAAGGAGCTGTGTATTTGCCTCCATGAGCCTCGTGGATGCGGCACTGCGGGGGAACTTGCCTGCTTTGTGGAGACTGGTCCACGCTGCAGGTGCTGGGGGACTGGTGCTGATGGATACCTTATACCCCCTTTGTTCCACCAAGCTGGTCTGAACTTCACCTTGATAGCTGGTTCATCCAAACTGTGGGTCCCCTGTGTTCACGGCCCCACACTTCAGGGAACCAGAGTCCACCTGGCCATGATATTTCCCAACACCAAAGGCAACCATTTCTTGTCCCTGGTGCATAGCTGGAGAATGTCGGCCTCTAAATCTTCTGGGGCCAACAAATCTCCATATGCCGCTGAATTTCCACGAAGCCAGACAGGCTGGTCTGTCTCCAGCTCTCTCCAGCCTAAGGAGACCACTTCTACTTGTGGACACAGAAAGGGTTCCTAGCTCTTGTGCGTTTCTGTGTACACGCACGGACTGTGGTAAGTCTTGTTAGCGAAGTGCACTTAAGTTTCATAACCTTAGAAAGAGGTATCGTGTAAAAACATGCCCCATCTGCGTGTGGTAGACTGCCATCTATCCACGTTTCTGGCATGATCTGACACAGACTTAGGTACCCTGGCTGATTATACGTGAAACAGAGGGAAAGAAATCTTTTGGAATCACCTGGACTTGGCAAAGAATGATTAAAAAAACAATGTAGTGACTAAGGAGGCCCACCTTGGGTGCTCGGCTTAGCAGAGGCTACTGATCATTCCAACCTCCCCGCTTGGGAAGAAAGTCAGCTCAGAACATCTCCTCTCCACGGTTTTTCCCTTTTGAGATCAGATAATAAGCTACACACACACACACACACACACACACACACACACACACACACACACACACACACAGCCCCCTTTTCTGACTTCTGAGTGGGGTTTGGGTTATTTTGATTACATAATAAAATTTCTCTCACTTTAAACATTAGCACAGATAATTTTAGACGTTTAGCCTTTAAAAGGGCAGGCAACAGGGTCTTTTGGTACATTTGTCTTCAGATTTCTTCTACAGCCTGTTTTATGTGTGGTTAGATCAGCTGATGAATCATGTGATGTTTTGGTGCTTCAAATGACAGAAATAGACTCAAAATAACCACACGGAGGAGCCTCTCCAATGTTTACCAAACACGTTGCTCAAAAACACGCTTTTCTATGGTTCACATGCTTTTTATGAAAGAGCTGGGGCAGGGTGGCTGTCTACGGAAGTCGGGGGGCCGCCGGGGGAGCCACGGGTTTCACGGAATTGGCTGCACGTGGACCACAGAGGTCTCAGTGCTACAAAGGGCCCTGTCTTCTGAAGCCCCGCCCAGCGATAAAAAAGGGGTGGGACTTAGAACACAGAAGGCCCCTTTTACTGGGCCGTGCCTCACTTTGTTTGAAAACTTCATCCTATGTTTAGGGGTCAGCTCACCTGAAAAAGAAGAGGCCAGAAGCCAGGACTGGTTGGAACACAACAGCGCGTGCTGTCCTGGGCACTGGTCTGCCTAGAGATTCAGGGAAGTAGAAAGATTTTTAAATACAAGAACATATTTCTCAAGGTCATGCCACTGAATTATAAGATTATAAATACTTTTTCTCTTGCAACACAGCCTCTTGGGCTCTCCCACTTTAGTCTGAATTAAGGAAAAACACTCTGGTCAGAGAACTCCTGAGTCTTTAAATTGTTTTGTTTCTAGAAACCAAGAGTACAAAAAAAAAAAAAGTTACTCTCCTCCTCCCCTCCCCCCTTCCTTCCCATAAGAAAAGACCCCAAATGGGGAAGAATTAGGGTAGGGAGCTGTTGAGTTTTTTTCACTTCTTACTCTAAGCTATCATTGAAGAACTTCTGTCATACTTGGGAAATATAATGACTATCTCAACCCTGAGAGAGATCCAGAAAAGGCTTCCTGTGAGGACCACAGAGCTGGACCCTGGTTGGGACGTGCCCTGGGGTTTGGAGAACTTTCAACCTGATGGAGCTGGGCTATGGTGGAGCCCCTCCCTGGGCCTCCCTCCTCGTGGGGCCCTGCCCTCTGCACCTCCCAAAGTTATTTATTGGTAGGACTCAAAGAATGAAAAAGTGCATTTGATACCATACCAAAGCTTTCCTTGGCCCCACCCGATATACCCTAAACAACACTAAAAGATATTCTTTCTGAAGGTATCAACCATCCATGGACATTTCCAAAGCAAAGCCACCTGCTCGAGCTGACCCATGAAACAGACACAAAACAAGAAGACCTTTGGAAGAAGACAGACCCAACACAGGCAGCAAGGGACCATGCCTGGCTCCCACTCCCATGCCCAGATGGAAGAATCCCAATCAAGTGAGGGGTTCTGGCCGACGTGCAAACCTCTCAACACGCCCCTGAGCCTCATGGCCGACAGGTCCAGCCCTATCATGACTTTCCTGGAGCAAGCCTCGCCTGGTTCTTTCCGCTCACTTCTTGGGCATCTGATGCCCGGTGCCACCAAGCTCTGAGTGGAACAGAGCACATGACACCTTCATGTTTTAGGATGACCTGGCATAGGACCCTCAAAAAAGCAAAGAGGCCTCTGACCTGGGAATACTCTTAGTGCAGAAAGACTGCTTTGAGCTTCCCCAACTCACTTCTTAGCATTTAAAAACGGCTTTATGCCCCTGTTGTTATAGATTATATTTGTCTACACATATCACCCAACATGGAGAAGGTCACGCCTGGTCTTTTCATGGTCCTTGACATGTGACTCTCCCAGGTACCATGCCCTTCGAATTATATCTGTCAGCTGAGCGACTAGCAATAAGAAAGAAACCTGTGTTGGGGAAATCTTTTTTTTTTTTTTTTTTTTTTGGTCGGCAAACTGAAAGGCATGGCCCTCTTTACTCTGAAAGGTGGGAAGGAGCAGTGTTCCTTTCCTGTCTAAGGCTGCCAATACCAGGTCTTGCTCTAGAAGCTAAGGTGTGTGTGGTAGGCCATGAATGAAGCTAAGCTGCCCACGTGAAGGAACCGTGTGAGGTATGGCGTGCTTCGAGGCAGAAGGTTTTGGACACGTCCTGCACAGCCTCTGTCATCGGGGTCTTCCCGTGTTCTCTGAGACGGTTGCCACATATTTATGACCCGGGATGTTCATGATCGACGGTGTCTCTGAGGTTCTAATGACACATTCTAGTTGTGTAATGAAGGCTCTCTAGCTGATCCTTCCCCGACTTTGGGAGGAAGAGGTGGCTTATTCAATTTGATCTTTAAGTTCCAGCCGCACAAGCATGAGATAGTCACACATGTTAAAAAATACTGCTGTTTAATTTTCTAGTCATGTACTTTTAAAAAGCTGATACAATTAGACGTTTTTTTTCCCCATCTTCTCAGATCTGCCCCTGAAACCACCCGAGAGCTACACATCTTAATTTCTAGCACTCATCTATACGGAGGAAAAGTCTCTCAGAGGAAGCCCATGAAAATTTGTCCCCACGGTGGACACACCCAAGGTCACTTGATGTCCAGAAATATGAATGCAGCCCTGTGATGTTCGTGGCTGACTTTATGCCCTTACATTCTTTTTTTTGAAACAAGGAACAATATGATTACACAGCACTGAAAATAATAAACACAAAAGGCTTGCCTTTTTCGCCCCTTCCAGTGTGTATTTCCATTCTCACTGTTGTCTATGTTAGCTGACCCCATTTATACCCCTGTTACCCATAATGAAAAATAGTTCTCTCCTCATTTATTGATCCTTACATTTATATACAAATGACAGACTCTGTAGAACTGCTGTAAATAAGATACAATGTTCATCGATACAATACGTTTCAACTGCAGGTCTGTAGAGCACAGGCGTAATCACCGTATTGTATTAGAGACATTTTATTGAAAATGCGAAAATAGGAAATGTATTATAGCCTAAAATAAATTACATAACATATACAGTATATATTTATATCTTTAAAATATTTTTGTGTTTAGGTTCTTTCCGTCTAGGAATTTTGACTAAATCAAGAATTTAGTGAACTGTGTCCATAATTTTTTAAAGAAAAAACCCGCTTTCCAAAACTTAGAAAAATATACTGCACTAAATGGATTTCAAATGTGTCATTTCAGGGAATATCACATAGTGACTTTGCTATCGCTTAGAAAATGTCTTGCTTTCTCGTGTGGCGTGAATTACCTGCACCGCATGGTTATGAGTACGAGTAGCGGAACCAGGTAACGAATCTACTTCAAAAGTTACGATACAGCAACCTGGCATTAGAATGCTAGATTATGACTTAAAGCTTCCATTCACTTTAAAGAAAACCAAGAAAAAACTCCGTTTCGCTTGCTCGAGCGCCATCTTCAGGAAAGGTGAGTGACAAACAAGCCTTCGGGGAAAGTCATGCCTGAGGATGCTGACGTTTGGAGATGCGCCTTTGTGACAACTTAAAAAACTTAGCTCATGTATGTACACGGCGGGGCCTGAAAAGTGGGAGCTCGCTCAAACCTAGGAAAATGCAGGTGAAATGCTATCGTTCTGTCCGCCACGCCCCCAGCGTCTCGAACCTTCCCCTTGGGAGGTCAGGCTCACGCGCCCGTCCATCTGTCCGCCCGTCCGTGCAGCGCGTTCACAAAGGCACTGGTCAGTGTGAGCGGCCAGGCCAGGCTGCCATCTGTCGCGGACGCTCTGCACGGCGGGGTGGGGGGTGGGGTGGCTGGGTGTTGGTGGCCGCAGGCTGTGCAGGGTGGAAGGCCCCCGGGGCTGCGTCTCTCTCGGCACAGCCGTGCCCCTGGGAAGCCAGCCACATACAGCCGAGCTGTAACCTGTGGATTGGGAAGAGCGATGCGGAGGGACAGGGTCCAGTCGGGCCTGCTGGGCGGGGGCGGCCGAGGGCGCTGATGGCCCAGCCGCAGTCCTTTGGTTCTGAGTGGAGATTGTCCGAGGGAGGAGGAGGAGGGGGCAGGCTGTTCTAGAGGCAGCTGCGTCTTCGGGATTTCGGGGCAAGTGGGGGCGTGAACTCATTGTTCTGTGTGTCCAAAGCGATGGCAGGGACCACCGTTCGGGTCCCCACAGCTGAGGGAGCATACCCAGTATGCTGCAGAGTCTACACGAAACCTTTAGCAAGGCCTCTTCCGTGACCCAAACCCAAACCCAAACCCAAACCCAAACCCCGGAGCAGAAGAAAGAAAGCACGAGGGAGAGGAGATGTCGCTGCCCTGCCACCTGGCCGCCCTGCCGTCCCCGCGTCCGGCGCCTTAGTCATTCTCCTCTCGCATTTCCACCACGTCTGTCGCCTCCTCCGCCGGCGGAATGTCCGTCATGGCCGAGTCCTCCCCCTCGGCCGCGGTCTCGGTCTCCATCTTCTTTTTCTAGACCCAAGAAGACTCATGAGTGTGGGGCTGTGATGGGGATGCGTCACCGCAGAGCCACGAGCAGGGAGAGGCCGCAGGGTCTCAGGGGGCCCCTCGCTGCAGACCTGGGTCCTGTTTCTGGTTCAGGTGACCTCCCCGTGGCTGCATCTGGACTCAGTATCTTCCTCTCAGTCCGGTTACTTACTCGGGGGGCCGGCACTGTGCTAGGCCCTTTGGGGGATCCTGACTGCCCCATCCCCCTGCCCTGTGGCCCCCCGCCCCCCCCCCACATGCAGACTGTTGTGCTCCTCCCCTCCAGGCCACCCCAGGTCTGTGTCTCTCTCCCACCCTGCTGGTCGCCTGTCCCGATTTCCGGTGACCGCACTGCCACGTTGGCCGCCTTGCAGGAAATGCCTCTCCGGGCCCTGACCTCTTCTGCTTGGGGATCAGGTTCTCCAGCGCCGCCCCACCAGCCCTGCCATTCTCGGCTCCCTGGAGACCCTGTCATTACCAACACCCTTGGCATCACTGACAGGCCAGCTTCAAGGACACGGTCCTCCACCTCCCGCCATGGTCTGCCTCTCCTTCCAGGCCCCTGCCCCACAACCCATGGGCCTTCCTGCCTCCTCTCCCTGCTCATCAGCTTAAATGAAATGCTCAATAGTTATCATCGCTCTGTGCCCTGCTCCTCTTTTCTTTAATCTCGTTTGTAGGTAAAACCCTCACCTTGGTTGGGTTCAAGCCTCTGCCAGTTTCAGCCCTCGCCACCCAGCTGCTGTGGCTAGGGGATCACACTGGGGAGCCCCGGACAGCCATCCTGGGGCCCCTTCCCTTCTCTACCCCCATCCACTCCCTGGCTAATCCTGTCCCTCCTGCTAAGTAGTCATAATCTTAGGACTATACCCCCAAACAATTAGGTAACCCTGCAGGATAAATGAATTATGTGCTGACGGTGAGTGCATAGTGTGTGTGTGTGTGTGTGTGTGTGTGTGTGTGTGTGTGCGCGCGCGCGCGCGCGCACATGTGCGTGGTGGGCAGTCGAGAAGACTTCCTGGAGGGGCATGGGATCTGAGGTTGAAGAGCGGAAGGGCTTTGCAGAGGCAGAGTGGGGAGCGGGCATCTTGATCACCCAACATTTTTTAGACTGGTCCTTCCTCAGCGATAAAGTCTGAGTTTATAACGACTTAAAGAACGGATTGGTTTCAGCATTTTCTTGCATAGTCAAAGCATTATTTAGTTTCTACAATTTGTATTCTCCTAAGGCAACACTAGGTTGCCTTTCAGTCATGTCTTTCAGTCATCCTTTCAGTCATGTCTCCTGAGCAATCTGGCTGCCCTTTGAGATAAGGCGGGTGTCAGGAATAATCCACATAATGGGTATAAGGAGTAACCTACAGAACAACATACTAAGGTGTCCCCTTGTTAGTGAACCTGACCTAGGGCTGAGCAACTCTGGCCACGAGGGTCACTCACACGCAGGAGGGGCCCCGGAGTTCTGGTGAGTAGTGTGAATCCAGCTGAGCTGGGGCATGAACGGGAGGTGCCCCCGCCCCGGCCACCTCTCGCTGTGGGTCCACAGGGAGCCGCTCAGGACTCCCTGCACCTGGGGAGGCTTCACAGCCTGGGCAGGGGCGCGGGTCTGCGGCCAGGCTCACCTGTTTCCGATAGACGTAGCACGCGGCTATGGCGACCATGGTGGATTCTCCCACAAACCCTGCCAGAAGGGAGCCCACGCCCAGGGTGGCTCCATGTACCCTGGGATGAGAACACAAGGGCCATTTGTCTGTTAAAGCCGTGCTGAGGCACAGGGAGAGCGGAAACCCAGTGGAAGGCCGGGAACGGTGCAGACAGGAGAGGAACCAATTGCCCCCCGAGTTCTGCTGGAAGGGCTGCACCTGATACGTGGCCCCCCTGTGTGGGGAGGGGACCTGGAGCTCTGAGGTGAGCTGTCCCCCACTCCCCTTCCTGGTCTTGGCTTCACGCTGCTGGCGGGGCCGTGGGCCACGGCCCCCTCACTCTTGAGCCCACAGCCCTTCCTGCGCTCGTCTCTGTACAGAGATGGGAGCTCTGAGGGGGTCACGATGCCCTTCCTCCCTGTGTTTTCCCCCTTCCCGAGCCTGCCGCCCGTAGCAGGTGCTCAGTGAACAGCATGTATGGGCCTGATCCTAAAAGTTCTCTTCTAGAATGTTGCTGAGCTGCCTTCTACCTACTGCCTGGACAGAGAAAGAAGGTATCACTCTGCATTTCCAATCCTAGATATGCTTGGGGATGCCACATGAACATACAGATGTACTTAAGTGGCAGAAGGACCCACAGCCCCCAATCCCTCCCCTCCCCGCCCCCCGACAGCATACCCCAGGTAGGGCAGGACCACGAGGCTGGTGATGAGGACGATGATCCGCAGCACGGAGCTGGGGGCCAGGACGAAGGTCTTCTTCAGCGTCATCAGCCACCCGGTGAGATGGGCCCTCACAGTGACTGAGGGGACAGCAAAGGACTGGTCAGCGACACCCTGCTTCTCCCAGTCCTCAGCCTCTGCCCCATGCCTTGCCAGCACACCTGAAGTCATGGGGTGGCTGGGTGAGGACCCAGGCCTTGCTGCTGTGGCCCCGGGCTGGCCGCCCCATCTTCCTGCCGGGCCTCCTGAGCCTGCTTCTGGGCCTGCCATAGCCCCGTCCCTACCCGGGCTCCCTCCTCACTGCAGCCCTTAGCGCCCAGACAGAGGGCTGCAGGCAGCTGCCTGTCCCTGCTGTGACTGCCCTCGGTCTTTGGCTGGCCCGGCCTGCCCCCCACCAGCCTGCCCGCCAGCCCGGCCTCAAGCTCTGATCTCTGCTCTCTAGAAGAGAGGACACAGAAAAGCCACACCTTGCCGGCGATCCAGTTTGTGCAAGAGGAGGGAAGCTCAGAAGGCCCGTCTTCCTGGGGGTGGGGGTGGCGGGGGGAGGAGCGTGGAGACCGGAGCGGGGAGAGGGAAAGATGGGGCTTCCCTCGTTCCTTCCCAGCCATCCCAGACTGCTGGCACCCTGGTCATCTCCTCTCCTTCCCTAACAGACCCCCTCGTCTCGGTCGGTCACTATTCACAAGGACCTCGCAGTGCATTCCGGTATTGGCTCCGCATCCACCCTGCTGCAGCGCGGGGCAGGGCAGGGTGCCCGGCCGGGGCACAAACGAGGGCTCTAGGCACAGACAGCGTGGGGGGCCGCGGACACCCCGGTCAGGAGGAAGTGCCTGGATGTTAACATTTGATCTGTAACTGCAAGGGGCTGTTGGAAGCTATGGCCTAGTCCTCCCAGGGTGGGCAGCGCCAGGCAGAGAGACTCCTGGGGTAAAAACTCATGTCCACGGCACATTCGGAGGAAGACGCTCCTGTCTCCCTCGTCTCATGGGGGGCCCTGCCTGCCTGGGGTGGAGGCCTTGTATTTATGAGGCACACACGCATTTGGGTTTGCCTGAGGCAGAGGGTAAAGGGCGCCCACTGGAACGCTCACCCGCTTGGCCTGAACCCCGCAGGTTGCAAAGACAGATGGGGCCTGATGGCTGTCCCGAAGCCTTAGTGTGACCGACACAGAAGTGAGTCGAGAGATTAAAAACCAGTCCAGTCCCAGCAGGATTTGTCCGGGACCCCCAGCTCCTCCGCCAGTTGAATCTGGGGAAGGAGCGGCAGGTCCTTAGTCTCCAGCAGGGGGCAGCCTTGCTCTAGGTGGGGGTCACCTTCCACAGCTTGGCTCCCCCAGTGTCCCCTTGAGAAAGACCAGACACCACCCCATGGCCACGATCTTCCACTCCTCCACTTCTTCCACAACCGGGAAGGTGACACCTGAGAGGCCCGGCCTCCAGAAATGCTCGGCGTCTAAGAGCAGGGGTGGCCCACGAGCCGGTGCACGGATGGCACCACCAGCCCTGGCCTCCTCTAGCTCCGCGGCCCATTTCTTAACCATGGCTTTGTCCATTCTGCTTCTCAGCTGAATGATTTAGTGGTTTATTTGGGCATTAATTTTCTTTTTAAGATTTTATTTTTAAGTCATCTCTATACCCAACGTGGGACTCGAACTCACAACCCTGAGATGGAGAGTGGCAAGCTCTTCCGTCTGAGCCAGCCAGGCACCCCTGGGCAATACGTTTTTGAATAAGTAATGACATGCGCTTAGTATGGAATTGAAAAGGTGCAACTGGCTCCCCCAGGCCCTGGTCCTGCTCCAGAGGCAACCACTGGTACCAGTTTGGTGAGTTACTTCCAGGAACAGTGCGTGGACACCCAAGCACTCACCACGAACTTGACACACAGATGGACAAGCATGTGTGATACGTTTGTTACAGAAAAGTAGCATGCTAATCAGCCGTTCTGCGGCCTGCTTTTCTCATTTAATAAAGAACCGCCTCACTCCCATATAGTAAACCTCCTCCTACGGTATCGGTTTGGGAATTTTCAGCCTGGCTTATTTTTGGCTACGGACACTTTTCTCTCTGGCCATACGCCGTCTGGCCTCAGCTCTGCCCCCAGATTCTTAACTCCAGCAGTATTTTTCTGTCTTTGTCCATCTGCAGGTTTTAGTTGTCTATCTGCCTTTTTGCTTATGTTACTTTTTAAAGAACATATTCTAAAACTGACTTCGGAGGATATAGTTCTAAGAATTTTAACACACGCACAGATCTGTGTAGCCGTCGCCATGACCAGGGCACGGGACAGTTCCACAGCCCCCCAAACTCCTCATGCTGTCCCTTTGGGTGTGCTTTCTTTTTACTGTGTCTGAGATCTCTGTCCTTGAAGAAACAAATTATGGCTGTCCGATTTGTTTTTGAACTTGCAACCCACTAGGTAATGTGTTTGCACCTTTCCAATCCGCTGTGACATTTTACTGTTCCTGTCTGGGACATCATCGCAAACATTTCCAAAGAAAGAAGGCCGCATTGGGCATGAAGGTAGACAAGAATTTTCCTTTCATTCCCTCTGTCTTTACCTGGAACTGGGAAGAAGGAGAAGATGCGCAGGGGAACAACGCAGAGTTCTGCAAAGGCAAAGTCCACTCCAATGATGTCTATCAGAATTTTCTCGGAAACGTTGGGTGTCCAGAACATCACGAAACAGAGCTGGGGGCAGAAGGGACAGTGAGCAAGGTCGTTAGCAGGAGCGTACATGAGTGAAACGACATCAAGGCAGGTGTCTCGTGACCCCGCGGAGCTAGGAAGGAGGGCGAACCTGCCCGATCAGGGAGGGGGCTGGTGCATCAGTCCTCAAACTGCCGCCGTCCTGCCTTGTTCTCACCTTTGGACACAGGCCCCGCCCATTCGGCACAGGTGCCCCAGAGGGACCCCCAGAGGGACCCCTGCAGCGGGTGGGCGGCTGGGCTAGTGAGGGAGACCAGTTGCTCTCATGGAAGGCGTAACTAGATTGCTAAGCAGCTCAGTGAGGTCAGGGTGAACGTGCTCAGTCATGGGATTTTTCCAGCTTTCCCCCAAGAGTGAGTAGTGACCCGAAAGCACCTGGACTACATCTGCGCACGCAGAGCCACACTGAACCAGCGCACCTAACGGAAAAGGAAACAGTGAGACTTAAATTCATGATGGGTTCGGGAGCTTTTCAAGGTCTTGTTAAGAGAATAAGAGACAACAGCCACGGAATGTGCACTTTTGGAGAGCAGGTGGGCAAGGAGTATAAGGATTTAACAGACCCCCCCCAAAATAGAATTTTAAACTGACGGGGTGGGGTTGGGGAGCGAGCTGCTTCCAGCCCTTCCCCCCCTCACCCCAACAGGAAATGTGGCAACAGGCCCTTCTGGAAGTGAGGGCAGGGCCAACAGGAGGCCGGTGGAAAGTCTAGTTAGTAAGCAGCTTGTCCACAGTTGCCCCTGCACAGCTGGTGACTATGGCCCCTGACCTTGGCAGGACCCTGGAATTCCATCTCTGCAGTGGAGGACAGTTGCTGCCCAGAAACCGGGGGATTAAGGGAAGGATGACGTCGAAGCTCCTGTCTTCTTCCTCTGTTCAGCTCCTGAAACACAGGAAACCAGCTGCATCCTTCTGGGGGAGGAGACCCGGGGTTCCGGAAGCTGGAGGCTCCTGGTGAGGCAGCACTCCCTCCTGTGCCTGACTGGCCACCACAAGGCCCACACAGCGCATCAGCCGCCCCCACACGGGCAGGGCTGCCAGTCGGCTTCTGATGCACCCCTACGATGAGGAGAGAAGCAGGGATCACCAGACTTTGAGGAAGGCCTCTAAGTTGAAGAGGCTCAGACAGAGGGAAAAAAGATTGGAAGAAACAGAGACAAAGCAGAGAGACAAAAGAGATGGACAGGTGTGTGTGTGTGTGTGTGTGTGTGTGTGTGTGTTTGGACGTGTGAGAGAGAGAGAGACAGAGGAAACTTTCCCACACTGATATTCTCAGAGTGATAGAAGATCCTGCATCTATGAAACAAGGCCCAAATGGAAATGTTATTTTAAAAAAGATGGTTAAAGAACAAGAAAGGTACTTCTGAAAATTAAAAAGATTAAGTCAGAAATAAGAAATTCACAAAACGACAGTAAGATAAAGTTGAAGAAATCTATAACAAAGATGGAGCAGGACAAAGACATGGGAAGCCAAAATATAAATAAAGGACCAATCTAGGAGGCACAAATTCAAGTAATATGAGTTCCAGAAAGAGAGAACAGTGAAAATCTGAGAGCTGAAAGATACGATTTCTAAGACCATCGTGGGGTCCATCAGGTGGACACAGCATTGTGGATGAAGGAAGACCCGCCAAGCACAGGACGCAACAATGCTGGAGGCAGAGACAAGATTCTAGGAGCTTCCAGTGGTGGATAGCTAGAAAGCTCACACCGAGAGTCAGAAGACACGGAGCGGTCAGTGAGGAGGGAAAACGGTTTCTATCCTAGAGCTCAGAACCAAACTGTCAATCAAGTGTGCTGAAAGAAAGACACCTTCAGATGTTCAGGGCCACAAAGAATTTCCTTCCTACGCAACACTTTTTCAAGAAGCCACTGGGGGTATCCTCTGCCAGAGCAAGGGAGGAGTCCTGGATGAAGAAAAATTACAGGATCGATCTCAAGAAAAAGGTCTGGGGAATCCCTGGGAATGGGGTGAGGGAAGGTCCCAGAAGGGCCGAGAACAGGCCCACAGGTCAGCAGATTTGCACTGGAGCTGGTTGGAATAGACCTCATGTGGGGTGCATGCAATGAAGGGAACATGTGGGAATAAACTAGTGGCAAATAGAAAGCTGAGAAAAATTATGAATAGGACAATGATGACGGTCCAGGAAAAACTACAGTTTTTTTCAAGAAAAGAAGGGAATCAGAGCTAGCTGTCAAGAGTTTGCCACAGTCGGAATCCATCGAAAGAGCTGCGGGGCTGGGGGGTGTCTGGAAGTACAAAAAGTGGGGAGTGCGCAGGCCAGGGGAAGCGCTGTTGGTAACAATCCTTAGAGAACGGACTTTTTAACCTCTGTGTGTGTATAACTGATTAACAAACCCTGAATGAAAACATGTAATAAGATAACTTTGGAAGAGAATGCTAAACACCTGCCAATTCCACCAAATATTTTCTTGCTTCAGGTGCAAGTGATTCTTCTTTAAAATGAAAGTGAATACGTTCTAAAATGAATCACAATCATGTAAAAACAGAACGCTGACATTTCAGAGTACATGATCCTTTAGGCTTTGGGTAAATTAAGTTTCATGGAATTAGGCTGGTCCCGTTAACTATGGTGTGCTAATTGGAAGATCTATTATAAATATGTCTCACTTTATAAATGTAATGGAACTTCTATTCTATCATGCATTCTTCAGCACCTGGAAAGAATATTCCATTGCTTTTCAAAAGTGGCAGATGTATGATCATTTAACCCTCCTGCCTAATGCCAGTACTCACACCCCATTTTTGACATGAAGGGAAAAGTACTTCCTTAGATCTAGCAACCCAGAGCTCAGAGACTTTATTACCTAGTGGCCTGGACAAGTGGCCTTGTCATCTTTTTCCACTGCAAAGCTGTCAGCCTGAAAGGGTGGGGTTCAAGCCTACAGCTCGGGGGAGGTGGTGGGGGGGAGGGAGGCAATTTCATGCAATTAAAACTTCAAAATGACACTGAGCATGGGACTGGGACACAATCCATTTCCCTGATGAGGAGATGGATCAACTCTCCTTCCAAGTATTTTCCATTGCAGTAAAGCTGTAAAGATTAAGATAATTGAGCATCGCCCCAAGTCTGGACTTGCTTTGTGCCTTAGGAGCTGTGGAAGGTAAGCCATTCTAAGTTTTCCTGGTTGGAGGGAGATACCGAGGGCATATTCTCCTAAAAACTTAGGCTTCCAGGAGAATCACTGGAATGCTGTATTTCTATTATAGCCAGCGATGATCTGAATGTGAGATAATGCTGCACGTTGCAATCTCCCTGTGTTTTGTAAATCACCATAAAGTAGCCTCTAAGTTTCAACAAACCAAGGAAAAAGGAGGGTGTAACCACATGTCAGAGAGGATGGTACAAGAAAACATCTGTCGCCAAGCCAGATAATCCCTCCCTCTTGCTTCTCCACATGGACAAGGTTCATCTGGAAGCTTTTTACTGCCTTGAACGAGATTATGAGTAAACCTTTGAAGGAGGGAGTGCAATCCGAGGGCACCAGCAACAACGAGCTGCCTACGTCACATGAGACGTTTACACGAATCTCCACCTGGACGGGTGGCCACCATTCTGGTCCCTTGCAAACCAAACGTTGAGGTTTGGTGGGTGTCTAACAGATCCTCCAGGAGAGTGGCTTGATACTCCATTTCCAAAATTCCATAGTATTTGACGTGGACCCATGGAGCGACTGTGGTCTCCACCGAGAGCCTAGACTGGGTCTTCTAGAACAAGGTAGCCGAAAGCCGTCAGTCTGGTCTGGGGCTTCAGCAATCCCACGTAACTGTTCCAAGAGAAGGAACATGGCCTACCTCAACATTTCCTTTCTTTTCTCCCTCAAATTTCTAAATATGGCCCCTTTGCCGTGCTTCCAGGATGAAAACACCAGCTGCCTTCCAGCAAGCTCCTAAGAAAGTGGCTATTTCCTGCATTGCCCAGAGAGAAAAACATGCAACTTAGAAGTAGGTGTGGTATTGGTTAAAAGCTGCAATCAATACCTATGTGCAGGTCAACTTCCCCTAAGAATAATAACCAGATCACATCTAACCAGCCTGTTTCAGAAAACAAGAAGCTTCAGAAGTTAACCTAACAAAGAACATTTCAGGAAAAGTGTCATTCTAATGAGTTGCCCAGAGGAGGCTTCCCTCGGAACAAGCCCTCCCAGTTGACCGTGACATGCCATGTTCCTCAAATATTTGCAGAACCTAATGACATTGACTTTTCCAAACCAGAACACAAATCTAATAAACTACTGACAATGAACAGGATTTGTTCTCCTTGGAGCAGGTTCAAGGTTGGCTTTTTTTTTTCCCCCCTGCAGAGCTTGCTGTCAATATTATCCGATTAGGAAGAAGCCGGCAAAATAGAATAACCCACTCAGCACCCAGATCTGGGTTTTTCTATTTATTCTCCAATAAAAGGAGCCGGGACTTCTTAGAGAAGTGGCTTATTTGGAGACCAGGGCAGGAAATATACGAGATGATCAGCCTGGAGTAACGTGTCAAAGGACACAGGAACTCAGCAGAAAGAGCTCCCGATAGCCAAAGCTGGAATGATTTGAGCACCAAAATAATGTAGTATTGAATTATGACACCCAGTGTACAATAACTACCCATGAGTCCACACTGATTTGAACAAATCTCCCACACAGAATGCCGAATAATTTATATATTTGGATGATGCCTCAGGGAGGTGGAGCATACCTCCTTCCTGAAGTGTGGGCTGACCATAGCAACTGCCTCCTAGAGAGAGTACCTTCCAGCAGGGAAGTGGCAAACACGGTCTCGGCCAGGCGATCAAAGTCAAGGTCAACAGTGATTAAGTCATGTTGATTGCACGTATTCTTGGTAAGATGGGAGAACAGCACTTCACCTGGGTCGGCTTCCTCCCCCCAGACCCATAAGCCCGGTCTAACAGAGAAAAACCTCAGACACACCCAAACTGAAGGCCACTCTACACAATACCTAATGAGTGTTCCTCAAAACTATCAAGCCCACAAAAACCGAGTTTGAGAAGCTCTCACAGACCAGAGGAGGCTAAGGGACAAGAAGGCTCCCTGGAATGTGGTCACACAGACTGGACCTTAGAACACAAGAAGGACACAAGGAAAAAGCGGGTGAAATCGGAATGAACTCTGGAGTTTAATTAATGGTGGGGTTGGCTTCTCAGGTGTGTCAAAAGGGCCCTCGCAGAGCAAGATGGAGTGAGAGGTAGCTCTTTGAGCTACCTCCTCAAAGTTTCTGTAAACCTAAAATAATGCTAAAAGGTTACTGAAAAAGAAGAAGATCCATGACCCATTCCTCTTTTATTTGACAGACTGTGATTCTTTTTCTGAGGACCAGGCCACTGACTCTGACATTTCTGTTTTAACTTGGAAATACTTCTCTGTGTTTCAAGATACATTCATCTCTAGTAGAGCATGGACCTCTCCAGACAAACCTTCTACCTTCATGATCACCGGCTTTTCCTTTTCTTTCACTGTATTAGTCTCTTTAGAAAACTAACCACCCCTGGGCCACAGCCCTTTTATTCACAATCAGGACAGGACGTTCCCAGTCGGTATAGATGCAACGGTCATGGTTTGTAATGATGGTGTTGTTCCTTAGAGGCATCGTCCTGAGGGGCAATCTGTTAAGTCGGCTTCACCTGTCTGTACACAGTTGTTCTGTGCTGGGGGCAGTATTTAACTTTTCGTTTCCAAATCTGTATAACAATGATCTAAGCTATGACAAAGTTCTGTCGTATATTAGAATCCTCAGTTGGGATTATAGCATGCACAGGGGACGAAGGAAGCCCTAAGCCTTACAGAAACAACCCCCCTGGGTCTAAGATGCTACCGTCTGAGTCAATGTGACTAGAACCACAGAAGGAGCGTCTGCCCCAAGCCTTGCTTCCTCTCCCACAGAGTCAGTGCCTGTCCTGCCCCGGGACGAGGACTTGGGAAGGGGATTTGAAGAAGCCAGTTGTTTCTGTCAGCGTCTGAATGCAGAGAACATAGAAACCCAGCTGCCGTGGGACAGCCAAGTCCACACGTCCTGAGAGGAGCCCATTCCACAAAGAAACAAGGCCAAGAGCTCTGGGTTTGACTTTGTCTCCAGAAGCTGTTGACCATGCTTTTGAGGAACTCACAAAGCTGTCTTCATTACCCCAAATACCCAGGATGAGTAGCAAGTCAGAGATTCTGATCTCCTGCAGTTAGAAAAAGGGATACACGCAACTGTTTTTAGTTAACATGGTCAGGCCTGGGCATCATTTTTATTTGGAGATTTTACTTAGAAAGACAAGGTCAATATCCTTTTAATTGGGTTTAAGTGTCCACTGGGTAAGCCAGTGGTTAACCCGCAACAACACCGTGTACAAAGAGGTGGTTATGAGCTTGGCTCTGGATCACGTGCTTGGCGAATATGTTGATTTACATTCTGGCGTCAGCTCCCTTCCTGCAGTGCACACGACCAGACCACCAGAACGCCCGGGGCCCCCCACTGAGGAGCCTGCCCTGTGCATTCAGGACAGTCACCCTATCAGCCCCTGGCGCCGTCCACGTGATCAGTCTTAGCTAGCATCATCGTAAAAGCTTTCCTGGGACCACAATAAAATGTTAACCTTGGAGTCATCTGTAGGCAGTAAGATTAGGATTGATTTTATTTTCCTCTTTGTACTTTCCCGTTTCCCACAAAGCACATGTAATCTTTTTCCTTTTTTTTTTTAAAGATTTTATTTATTTATTTGACAGAGAGAGAGAGAGATAGCATAACTAGGCAGAGAGGCAGGCAGAGGGAGAAGCAGGCCCTCCACTGAGCAGGGAGCCCAACGTGGGGCTCGATCCCAGGACCCTGGGATCATGACCTGAGCTGAAGGCAGTTGCTTAACTGACTGAGCCACCCAGGCGCCCTTGTAATCTTTTTTGTTTGTCAGAAAAACATTTTAGCATAAAAAGGACCCCTGTATCTGTCTTCACAGATCAAGTCCATGTGTGCGTATGACAGGGATGTGAGAAATCCTGATTTGGAGGGAGGGGAGCTTTCAGAAGGTGGCTGACAACCTGATTTTCTTTCTTTCTTTTTTTTTTTTTAAGATTTTATCTATTTACCTGACGGAGAGAATGAGAGAGCACACGCAGTGGGAGCAGCAGAGGAGAAGGAGAAGCAGGCTCCCAGCCGAGCAGAGAGCCCAGGACCCTGGGATCATGACCTGAGCTGAAGGCTGATGCCTAACTGACTGAGCCACCCAGGCATCCCATGACAACTCGATTTTCATAACCAGTGTCCTGGGGAGCTGCGTCCCGTGTCATGCCAGTTGGAAGGCACACTGATTT
The DNA here is from genome assembly GCF_009762305.2 of Zalophus californianus. Classification (NCBI taxonomy): domain Eukaryota; kingdom Metazoa; phylum Chordata; class Mammalia; order Carnivora; family Otariidae; genus Zalophus; species Zalophus californianus. The sequence goes on along the minus strand of NC_045599.1, from coordinate 142,414,181 downwards.
GATTTGCTTGCGGCTGGAGGGGCACTCTCAGAAAAAGCAGGACACTTTCGGGTAGCCCATGTCTACCTTGCCTGAGTCTTCAGTGAGAGCTGATGAAGACCTGAGGAACATCATTTGGCCTTTCGATTCTTAGCATCAAATTGCGTTGGCAGTATGCATACGGCAGGGGTGGGGTGAGCTGAGGAGTTCAGCAAGGGTTTTGCGGGTCATGGTCATGGCTCTGAGCCAGGCAGGGGGTGAGGGAGTGGAGACCGGGGGTGCCATGGTCAGAATATTGTGCTGACAGGCCCTCTGCTCCCTGGTGCTGTGTGAGGGCCGACTGCGGGGGTCAAGGGCAGAAGCAGGGAGCCCCGTCATGGCGGGGGCGGGTCCTACTGTAACTAGGCAGGGAGTCGGCCATGGGCCAGGGCGAGGGGAGGAAGGGTCGATTTGGAGGAATTTGCAGTGAGTATTAAAGGGAAGTGCTGGGGGACAGAGGTGAGGCGGGAAGAGGGAGGGATCAGTGGGACATGAGCGAGCGGGAGTCCATGTCAGCCTGGAGCCCGGGTGCGCTTCCAGCCCGCCTGGGCCAGTTTCTCCCTCCCACTTGCTGGCTGCCACCTGAGCTAGAGGCGGTCATTTCAAAGAGCCTTCCCAGTGCGAACAGTGAGTTCACGACTCAGCATTCCATCGGGATGCCTCTTGGAACCAGTGTGAATCCTAGTTTTGAAGGAAAAAAAAATATGCCATCTTACTAGAGCAGAAATGACTAAAGCAGACATAATGTGTGAAAATGGCCAGCGAGCCCCATTTCTGGACATCAGTGTTAAAGAGGGTGACGGGGAGCAAGCCTGGGGCAATCGCCAGAGGGGATGAGCTGCTGTCCTGCGACTGGTGCTCTAGGGGGCCGCCCTAGAGCCAGAGGCCAACCTCTGACAGAGAAGGGACAGCAGGGGACAGGGCGGAGGGAGGGGACACTTCTGCAGAGGAGAAAGTCACAGGCAGGGAAAACCTGGAGAGGAAGCGTTGCGGGAATGACAGCACTAGCCAGCGGGGAGGGGTGCCGTCCAGCGTCTGTAAGGTCAGGCTTGCCAACTGCAGTAAGGGAAGGAGATGGGGTAAACCGCATCCGTCACACGGAGACACAGAGCTTGGAAAAGCACATTACAAAGTGTCTGTGGCGTCCCTGATAGTCTCAGTGTGGCTTGAGGACAGTCACACTTGTTACACATCTTCCCTGGCACACATTCCTAAGGGATGTCGATGCACAACCCTCCCCCTGCTCCCCCCACCACGTTACAGTACAGCCGTGGTAAAAAGCTCACATTCTCAGATGTAGGTGTTAAAGTCAGCTTTTTAAAAGAATATGAAAACGGAACCATCCCTGCTATGATTTCAATGGAACGAAACTGCCCAGTACACCCCATTAGAGCACTGGGTGCCTCTCTCGGAGCGAAGCCTCAATTCTGAGCAAGGCGGCAATGATGCACTTCCAACAGCAGGGGGCGCCGTGCACCAAGCTTGCAGAGGGCGCTCCTTCTAGCTGCAGAATGTTTCATGCTTTCCCATTCTTACCCGATTTGCAGAGTACTTATAAAGTTCCAACCTGAGCTTCTGCTTAGCCTTAACTTTCCGTTGACAGTTCACAGTCAAACTGAAACTTGCTCGGGGCTGGGGCAGGGAGCATGGGAGTTGTTTGGTGGGTGTAGAGTTTCGGTTTTGCAAGATGCAGAGATCTGTGGATAGATGGTGGTGGTGACCAAGAGCGTAGCCGTGTAAATGTACTCAACTTTAACACTTAAAACTTGAAAAACTCTAAAATGTTGCACTTTGACAATGGTTAAGATGCTAAGTTTTATGTTAGGTGCATTTTACTGCGATTAAAAGATCTTTTTATACTGTCATTTCACGATGAAGGCTTAGGTGGAGTTTTGGGGACCCATCTTCACTCTGAGTTTCCCTAACAAAACCAATCAGCCCCGACAATCTGCAGGGCATGATGATTTCCTTAAAAACCAGATGCTGGCGAAAAGTGGGAAGCAGCAGCTCTTACCCACTGCTGATCACGCACCAAGAGCTTTCCATCGGTACACACTCTGCGGGGCGCCGAGTGAGAAAGCTTCGAATTCAGTTTATTTACCTTTGGTCCTTTTTGTCCTCCCCATGCACAAGAGGGTCATTTTCTTCTCCCGGATAATGTGAACAATGAGCGGGCAGTCTCCGGGCACGGGGGTGGGGCCGCCGAGCAGAACAAAGCCTCACACAGGCCGTCCTTGTTGGAGGCACAGGGTCAGCATGGTACCGTGGCTGGAATAAGGCCCGTACTGTCCACTGCCCCGATGGCCGAGGGACGGACAGCCCGTGGGTAAGTTCAGCAGCAGGAAGGTGAGACGGGGTCCCTCTCATGAACCAGACTTTTAAGTACGTGCCTCCTTAATACCCATCACCGGGCTAACCCATCCCCCCACCCCCTCCCCTCTAGAACCCTCAGTTTGTTTCTCAGACTCCATCGTCTTTCATGGTTTGTCTCTCCCTCCGATTCCCCCCCTTCATGTTTCCCTTCCTTCTCCTAATGTCCTCCCTGCTATTCCTCATGTTCCACAAATAAGTGAAACCATACGATAATTGACTTTCTCTGCTTGACTTATTTCACTTAGCATAATCCCCTCCAGTTCCATCCATGTCAGTGCAAATGGTGGATATTCATCCTTTCTGATGGCTGAGTCATATTCTATAGTATACATGGACCACATCTTTATCCATTCGTCTGTTGAAGGGCATCTCGGCTCTTTCCACAGTTTGGCTATTGCGGACATTGCTGCTATGAACGTTGGGGTGCATCTGGCCCTTCTTTTCACTATATCTGTGTCTTTGGGGTAAATACCCAGGAGTGCAATTGCTGGGTCATAGGGTAGCTCTATTTTTAACTTTTTGAGGCACCTCCACACTGTTTTCCAAAGTGGCTGTACCAACTTGCATTCCCACCAACAGTGTAAGAGGGTTCCCCTTTCTCCACAACCTCTCCAACATTTGTTGTTTCTTTCCCTGTCCATTTTTGCCATTCTAACTGGTGTAAGGTGGTATCTCAATGTGGTTTTGACTTGAATTTTCCTGATGGCTAATGGCTAATGATGATGAACATTTTTTCATGTGCCTCTCAGCCATTTGTGTGTCTTCTTCAGAGAAGTGTCTGTTCATGTCTTCTGCCCATTTTTTGACTTGATTATTTATTTTTTGGGTGTTGAGTTTGAGAAGATCTTTATAGATCTTGGATACCAGCCTTTATCTGTAGTGTCATTTGCAAATATCAGAAGCAGGAATTCTTGATGCTTACGGGGTGATGCTCTATGCTACCCCATGAAGCAGCAAGAGGGGAGGAGGGACGTGTGGTCAGAGCATCTGAGGCCCTCCCCGCTACACGTGGAAAGTAGATGGAAATGGGAGAGCAGCACCTGTCCTGAACCCGAGATGCAACGCTCGCCCTTAAAATAATGCAAAAAGGCTCCTAACTGGGGACACCGAGGCTGCAGCCGGCAGCACGGGTCGTTTTTCTTCCCTGAGGCACTACTTCTTCTGTCAGCAGCACCTCGGACCTGGAGAGGGGCAGGTGGCCAGAGCCAGGGTGCTGGCTGGGATGAGGGACTCTATACATACTGATGGGGCCAGCGACTTGTCTTCTGAGGGGGGCTGGAGCTGGGGAGACCAGGAGGCAGAGTGGAGTTCGTGTTCATATCTTTGGGATTTGTGCTTCCTGGGGACTTATCTAGTGTGAACAGCATAAAAAGTATTTCAGGATTATCTGAACCTCCCCGAGAGGGATTATCTCCACGTGTCGCAGAGAAATAACCGGTCTGCTTCCATCTCTGCTACTGCTTCTCTGGGTCTCCTTCCCTCCTGGAGGGTCCCTTGGGGCCTGAAGCTCTGAAGCTTTAGGATTAACGTGTTTTCAATACTAGATTCCTGCACCTTAAATTCTGCAGTGGCCTCCGCCCCTCGATGGCCCCTATTTCCCTCTGGGCCCTGGAAGGCAATGTGACAGAGGCATCCGGGTGTCCCACGCCCAATTTCTACAGACCACTTGCTCAGTCACCTTTTCTCCAGCAGCCTCCACCCTAATCCTTCCCACACAAGGCTTATCTCAGGAAACTGGGGCCCGAGACAAAGCACAGCCCTCCGGATGGGACTCTGACCCTCCAGAGGCGGAGGCTGCTCACGCGGGAGCGAGGGACCATGTCCTCCTCCAGTAACCAGGGACATTAAAAAAAAAAAATACAACGGCTTAAAGAAAAGAGATTTCAAAGTTTGTGGAAAGGAGGTAAGACTGAATAGCGCTAGAGCTTCTGAAAGGGGCTGGAAAGCTCTCCAAAGAGAAATGGCCCCACACGACCACAAAGGAGAAGAACACATAAGGCACCTGCTTGTGCGTAGATGTGCTCCCTCAGCTCGGCCCTCCCCGACTGCCCATCCGAAATGGCATCTCCCTCAGCCTCTTGCCTTTCATTTTCCTCCAAAGCACCTGGGAGTACCTGTGGCAGATTGCATAAGGGCCACCCAAAGATCGATTGCCTCCCAAGTCCCCAGGACACATAAGTATTGATTACTTTATATAGTTGCAGGTGTGATTAAATTACAGATCTTGAGATAAGATGATCTGGGAATGTCTGGGTGGGTCCTAATAGCCATCAAAGCGTCCTCGTCATGTGAGAGCCGGGGAAAGGGGGGGGGTCCCAGAGACAGAGACTGGGGTGCCGTGGCCCATCGAGGCACCAGCCGCCGGGAGCTGGAGGACGCAAGGGCCAGGTCCTTCTCCAAAGCCACGGGAGGGAGCATGCCCTGCTGACACCTCGGCTGCAGCCCCGTCCACAGAATTTCGGTTTCTGGCCTCCAGAACTCCAAGAGAGTGTATTTCTGCTGTTTTATTTTTAAGCGGTCAGGTCTGTGGTTATTTGCTACAGCAGTTGCAGGAACTGCCCGGCACCAGAGTGTCCGTGTCCTGCCTGTCTTTCCTGGGAGATGAGACATTCCGCAAGGAAAGCGACTTGGTGAGTTTATTTCACTGTGGAAGCTCAGAGCCTGGTATGCAGCAGGGGCTCAGGCGTGTGCGGAAGGAGAGCCTGAAGAAATATGCATGCTCGTTCTCCGGGGAGCGATGCCCATCAGCAGAGAGCCTCAAACATCGTTCTAAAGCCCAGCCTTCGGGGAATTTTTGCAAAATGTATACATGTGTGGCTTGAAATCTTTCCATACTGGCATTTCTCATATTTGGCTGGTGCCTACAGATATACTGGGCTTCTGAGCCAGAAGACCGAAAACATCGATCTCTTTCTCTGGGCTCATGGCCGATTGTGGGTGACTGACATTTCTGAGCTAGCAAGACCGCTGGAGGCTGGAGGGAGCCCTGTCTGTACCCCGCACTGAAGCCTACAGACAGGAGGGTGTGATGGGACGTCTGAAGAGCTTTCCCAAACCTCAGGGAGAAAAACGGTGCACGCATTATATGTCTTGTGTATGTGTCAGGTCCTTCTACAGAAGATACGCATAAATCTATCAAGATGCCGATTTTTTTCAAAACACCAAAAAAATAAAATCCCACAGAAATTTGGAAGGATATATCAATAAAACTAGAAAAATTCACAGATTTATTCATTGACATCCAATGTGTACCAATAGCTGCCTGTTTACATATGCAGGCATCTTATCTTCCCATGGAATCCCATGTGCTTGGGGACTTCCTGATCACGGGAGCCGGCATTCTTTGCTTAGAGCATGCCTGATGCCATGCTAAGCTGCTATCCCTTTGAAAGGTCTTATAAGGTGGGTGTTTTTATCATGCCTGTCTGGCAGCTAGCAAAGTTGCGGCTTAGCTTTAGATGACCTTTCCAAAGCCACTCAGCGGGTGCACGAAGGAGCCAGGGTTTGACCCCAGGCCGTGGGACCTCAGGGCCACATCAGTAAACACCACACTGTGGCACTGAATTCAAGCTGGAGGTAAATCTCTCTCCCTCGGCCCTAGGGCCATTTGGTGCAACGTGTAGCCCTGCCTCTGAGCCCCTCCCGAGGTCTGAGGTGCTGGCTCTGGTGAGTGCACCACGGTTTTCTGGAAAGGTCTTGTTTTTATTTTGTTTTGGTGAGGGCCAATCTGTTCTCCAAGCCACGTCGGTTAAGAGCCACCTCGCAGGGAGGATGAAAGACAGGCCCTTGAAAACCATGTGGCACCTGATTGATGCTGAGGAGCTTTTTCAGACACTAGTATTTGCCACCTGAGCTTTTCCCCAGCATCACATGGTGCTTCTCTGAGGGCTGCCCTGGGCTCAGAAGGTACGTATGAAGGGACACAGAGAATAATCTCGTGGTGCAAGTCATGTGCATTTCCCTGTGTCTGAATTAGAGCTGGAAATGCTCAGAAGGTTCTGAGCAAAAGTCGTCTATCATTTGCTGAAAGCGACTCTACTTTCCGGGTCACCTTCCAAGTCCACCTCCAGGGGCAGGGGACACCCACGTGGAGGGAGAGGCAAAGCCCTGAAATACCTGTGTAACCTGAGTGGTTTTTGACTGTTCTCTTTTGTTCCTGGGTCCAATGGTCTCCAGCTTCATTAAGCACACAAAATGACCATTTAACATACGAATTAGTGTTTAATGTCCTCGATGTGCTCATTGCACACACTGCTTGGTGTACATACGTGTACGTGGTGTTCTTTGAGATCAAGGAGCTATTTCCCACGGGCTTTGCTGACTCTCTACATATCCTACCCGTGTAAATCAAGAGGACACCAAGAGTTTCGGGCCAGCAGGAACATGCACATGTCCAGAGCCCCTCGCACCTGGGGGTATGTAAGCGTGGGCTGCAATCAGAAAATCGAGAAGCCATGGACATCAGCCTCGTTCTGTCCATGCACCTTATGGTGAATTGTTACCGGGAGGGTCTGGACTACGTGTGCCATCGAGTGTTGCCTCAGTCCTACCCACTGTCATGTGCCCACCAGATAAGAAGAAAAATGCTCTCCACACTGGTTCTGACTTTAAGCAGAGACTAATAAAGACCACTTAAAAAAGAGCCACAGAGAGTCATAAAATAGGACTCCTGAAAGTCTGTGAATTAACTCCCACTGGGTTACTTTGCCATTGCTGGAGCAAGAGCTCATGACTGTCCTCTCTGACCAACGGGCTTCTGCGCCAGATGAGCCTCGGGGGAGCCTGGGAACCACCCCGGGGACATGGGATGGGCCAGCAGCGCTCTGCACGTGTAGGATCCCCGGGCCGATGGGGACTCTGCAGCGGCCCTGGGTGGGGACTATGGTGTCTTATCAGCACGTGCTTTCTGCAGAACACAGGTGTGTACGGACACGGTAAACCAAACCTAAGTAATTTGTATCATTTTGTGCCAAATCAGATACCATTTATAAGGTCCAACAGGGAAGAAGTAGAAGTATCAAGGGTCGGAGACAATTTGGGGGAATAAATACAACTGGATAGAATACTAGCAACTGAATTTGCTCCCTGAGAATTGGGAATGTGTTTTGGCTTTTCAGTGTTAGTGACAGGGGGCCTGGTTCAGATGCACTAGGTTATTCAATTAGTGGAAAGCAGAGCAAAGCCAAAAAGCAAAGTAACCTAAATCGAACATGGCTGCTTCTACTGGATGCCAGGATGCCAAGACCACCCCGCCCCCAAACCCCCAAAAAACCACGTCAGCAGAGATATCATTAATCACATCAATCTGGGGACAGTCCCGTCCCCAAGAAAAATATTTCTAGGCAAATCCTCTACTCAGATTCTTACATGGAGAATCTGGAAATAAAAGAATAGAGATGTCTTGTGGAAACAGTAAGTGGAGAATTTAAAAAGAAAACAAGTAGTAGAATCGTTACGTTTGGCTGATCAATCCATGTGGCTTTAAGTGACTACAGGAGGATTCTCTCTTTCAGAAACAACGGGGTGTGAGTGTGTGAGGGCTGCCATAACAAAGTACCCCCAAACCGGGAGGCTTAAGGCAGGTGGAGGTTCTGGCCTCCCAGGCCTTGAGGGTGCGGGGGCAGCGCCGAGCTCCCTCTGCAGCCTCTGGGGACGGTCGGCTCCAGGCCTGTCCTGGCTTCTGGTGGCACCATATGGTCTGGATTTCCCTCTAGTCAGATCAGCAGTCCTACTGAATTAGGGTTCCCTCACCCCCCTTATTCACCTACCAGGCCTGCATCTTAACCCTATTTCCAAATAAGATCTATTTCCACATTCTGAGGGCCTGGGGGAGGGTAGGACTTCAATATAGCAATTTTTGGTGGACACAATTCAAGCCGTAAGAGTTTGGAACAGACGATTCAGGGTTGAGGGCAGATTTCACACTTTCCCTTTTTACTACCCATTGATGTCAAAAAGCAAAGCTCAGGAGGATCCAGAGTAAAAACCTATTTTAACTTTTTACAAAGAACCAGATTCTTCAGTAGTAACAGCCCCTGGCCTCGGATATTCTTGGGACTCTATTGTGTGAGGCAGTGCAGTCTGCTGGTACCTGGTGGCAACCTTCTTTCCCTGCTTAAAGTGACGGCAACACACACACACACACACACACACACACACACACACACACACCACACACACATACACACACACACCACCACCACCACCACCACCAAGCAGCCTCCATTTGTTGAAGATGAGGGAGACCAGTTGGATATACTCTGGAGACCCTGGCACAGTCCCATGACCTCGGCAGGATCTGAATCTGGGTCCCAAAGCCAACTCTGGGTTGGCTCATTCCATACCTGCCTTCCTGAAATAGGCCAGCTCACCAAAAATCAACCGGTGGAAGAGCCTATAGTTGGCCAACTGACAATCTGTCCAATTTACTGATTTCTTAAAAACTTGTTTTTTTAACTCTTCTAAAACTTACAGTAAATTGTATTGGAAGCATAGGCAGGGCCCTGGAGGGCTGTGAGGGCTCCAGGCATCTCTGGGGCCTTCATAGCCTCCCTACCTGCCTGTGTCCCCCACCTTTGCCTCCATTCCATTTTGCCTTGACTCTCAACCTCTCCGTTCTTTTTCTGACCCATAGTCTCTCCCCCTTCTCCTTCTGACCTGCACTCCTCCATCTTCCCCTCCTGTCTTTCCCTGGGTTCAAGGGATGCTGGGTATGACTGTGTAGGTTGTTCACTGCATGAAAGTACCCTGTTAGCTCTGCCTGCCAAGATCCATCTGGACGGATGCCCATTTCCATTTTGTCAAAAGGGGGTTGGGGAGGCCTCAGCACAGCCAAACCTGTGCTTTGCATGGATTTTTCTCCAGCTCTCTTGCAGCAGAGAGGCTGCCCTCTTGGCACCAGCTTCCCAAAACTAGAGCAGAAAGGAGTTTAAGAAAATACCAAATGTTCTTAAAATGCTATTGTGAAGTCAAAATAGAAATTGGTCAACTAAAATCACCCAAAGATGTTAAGACTTCCCCATTTAATTTGATTTGCTATGGACTGTAGAAATAGTTAAAAAAAAAAGTTTGGGGTAGACTGGCAGTTTGGTGAATTTAGCAAGCTAATCCACTGGCTTTCACCAAACTGGCCTAGCACCCAGGAATCGAAGGTCCATTATCTTTTTGGGACACTTCTTCCTCATCAAAAGGACTGTTGAGAAGACACATCCTCCCCTGGTTAGTGGTTCCTATTTTACCCCCAAATCTAGAATCCAGGAAGGAATCATGGTAAATCTAGAGGGGCTAGCTAACAAGAGGCCAAGTTTCTGCACGTTTAGTATTACCAGTGCCTTTCCCCAAAAGGAAGGAACGCTGTTCCTGCTTCCTGACTGCAAGCTCGTCACCACCATCCTCAGCTTGCGTTCCCCATGGTTTTCTGCTAGAGAAACAGCCTTTAGGACCCAGTGGTTATCACTGGGCTTCACAGTCAGTCACATGAGCCAAGGAGACCCATGGCTCAAGCAGAAGGTTCAGGGCAAAACCAGCCATTTGTTCGGACCCCAGCACCGGCTCAGCCTTGCTGTTGGCGGCCCCGCCTCTGGCGTGGCTGATAGCCCCTCTGCCGTGTCTCCTCCTCTGCGGGGCCGCCGAGCCACAAGCTCTCACAATGCAGCACACTATCCGAAGCCCTTCTTCCGAATGGCCTTAAACTGCGTATGTTTTCGAGCCGTGTGTTCCTTTCCCCCAAACAGCAGCTTGGCTGTTCGCAGTCACCTTGCTAACATGGTTTGCGTCACGTCTACTCCTTTGCCGCCACTGAGGGGATCTCTTTTGATTGGACAGTTCTACCATTTTGCAGCTCATCTTGTGGATGGACTAAAGCTCCCCCTTTCCTCACCCTCCCTGCTGTCACATGGCTCCCATCAGCGCTTCTTCCTGAAGGCAGCTCTGAGGGACTGAAAGGAAGATGCTTCCAGAATACTTGTCCCTTTCGACTCTGCCCACCTCCTCAATCCATCTTCGTGGACACGTGCTGACTTTCTTGAAGGAAAACTCCTGGATAAGAGCATGAGGCAGAACCCGCTTTTGGAGTAGGACAGATACTCTGAATCTACATTGAAAATCTGTACTAGGGAGGGAAGAACCACGTGTGCTAGGGAGGGGAGAACCACGTGTGCTAGGGAGGGGAGAACCACGTGTGCTAGGGAGGGGAGAACCACGTGTGCTAGGGAGGGGAGAACCACGTGTGCTAGGGAGGGAAGAACTACGTGCATTGTAGCATACTGGGATATTAGTCTCCTATTAACTGTCGAAAGTGACACAGCTGTATTTTTCACAGGCCAAGGTGGATGTTGACCCCAAAATGTCAGGGCCTGAAGAGTGAGCCCATTCTGATGGAAAGATGAATTTTTTGTTTTGTTTTGTTTTGTTCTAGACAGTACACACCTTCTTTTGAAAGGCAGTCAGCATCCCTGGGTCACCGAGTGTCTGTGGAATCAATGGGGTCAGCTCTTCTCTAAGACCCGAGGAGAAGAGCTGGTGTGCCCCAAGAAGCGGAGCTCTGGAAGGCGCTCTAATTCTAGGTGATTCACAGAAAGTTCTAGAACCATCAGAAAGCTCAGAGTTTGTATGTAATATCATCCACTCGAATAAACACAACGTGTGCTGCTCTTGAGTGCTTCAATGGCCTCTGCAACATTAATTCCCTGACGCTAAGTTTTAAAGTTAAAAAAACAAAAATGGACCTGAGAGGAAAGGGCCTCTTAAAAGCGTTAAAAGTAGGATACACTGAGTATAAGAAAGGAGACTGTCGCTCACCGGGGTGGGTGCCTTCAGTGGCTTTCTGACTCAGAGTTTAGTCTTAAGTGCCGGTTTATTGTGCACCTTCTGGGTCAGACAGGATGCTCGGCCCTGGGGGTAGAAGGTGGCTGCCCCACACACCCTGATGTGGGCACTTCAGAGCCTACGAGGAGGAGCAACAGATGTGAAGACTGAAGACAGACAGTGCTGCAAAAAGGAATGTATACATCATAGTGACCGCTTAACATTTTTTAATTTAGGAAAGAAAAACCAGAAACAAACCCTACACCTGAAACTAATGTAACATTGTGTGTCAATTATATTCCAATTTAAAGAAGTCCCTTACACGGGCGCCTGGGTGGTCGGTGAAGCATCTGCCTTTGGCTCAGGTCATGATCCTGGGGTCCTGGGTTTGAGCCTCCAAGTCGGGCTCCCTGCTCAGTGGGGAGCCTGCTTCTCCCTCTGCCTCTGCCGCTCCCCCTCCCGCTGCCTGAGCTCTCTCTGATGCTTTCTCTCAAATAAATAAATAAAATCTTTTAAAAAAAGTTACTTATTGGGGCGCCTGGGTGGCTCAGTCGGTTAAGCGACAGCCTTCGGCTCAGGACATGATCCCAGGGTCCTGGGATCGAGCCCCACATCGGGCTCCCTGCTCAGCAGGGAGCCAGCTTCTCCCTCTCCCACTGCGTGCTACTCTGCCTGCCTGTGGTCTTTCTCTCCCTATCAAATAAATAAAATCTTAAAAAAAAAAAGTTGTTTACTTTTTTCCTGTATCTTTTAAGGACAATTCCTATAGCCAAGATGTTAGACCAACTGAATCACTGGAAGGAGAACGTATGTGAGACACTTCATTAGCTGCAAACTCAAATACTACTGTTTTTAGTGTTAAATAAACTGCTGCTTCAAAGCATGGCGCCCACGTCTGGAGGCTCAGGGCCAGGAAGCTGTTCCTACTCACTCTGGAAGCTTCACAGTTTGGACAAAAGGGCCTAGAGAGTGGGCCGGGAAGGCTGGCTTCTGGCAGGTTCTATGACAGGTGCCCGGGCGAGTCACTGATCCTCCCCGAGTCTTTCCCCTTTCTAAGAAATAAAGGGTTTTGACTCGCTTGTCTCCAAGTTTCTTCCCAACGAAGGACTCTGAGTCTCCATTTCTAAGGGGAAAATCTACCCTGACATACTTCAGTTACGGGAAGGAGGACGGGATTAGAATAATGAAATGAACAAAACTTTTACATGGGAAATCTAAGCATTTTTCTAAATCATCCCCATTTCAAAGTAAACCAGTTGCTGGTCTCAGAGGGACAGATTATTGCCCACGCACGGAACGAGAGAAGGAACAGCCTTAAACCCAGGCTGGCGAAGTTCTCCATCCGACTCAGGGGTAGCCGGGGGAAGACGTTTAACTGGAGTGAGAGAAGACAAAGGAGGTCAGACCCAGATCGCAAAGCCAGTGACAACCAAAAGCCTTTGGCGTCCAGTGAGGGATGAGGTCCAAGTCACAGAACCTGGAATCTGAGTCAACTCAACTTTTGACTTCCAATCATTTCCCATCGTCTCCAAAAGCTGAGGTCTGTTCCTGGAATAGAAACCTTCTCGGCTTTTTCTAAAATACTCTTTTAAACAGTTTCAAGGTTGCTCACTGTTTTCCTAATATTTTAGGGAACTATGGAAAAACTTGCACACCATAGAGGAATAACACAAATAGGGGAACAGGGTTGCCTGGGGTAACGTGTCCCGACTACACAGGCGCGCTCTCGGAAATTCCTCCTCGGTGAGGTCCCCTGGAAGATGCTCCTCACACCCCTCCCCGGGCCCCCTCCCCCACAGTCAGGAGGGATGGACTGGCAGGAGGGGCAGGCTGGGGTGAAGGGGCCGCTGAGGACACTAGGTCACGAAGCGCGACGTGGCAGGCTGTTAGTCTCATGTTGCCCTTGTTAACAATCTAGTCAGGTGTGGGATCCGCGGAGCAAAGATTAAGCTGTGGGCTTTGGAAAAATATCCAACAAAGGTTTAAAACGTGCTTAGGGCTCGATTACAAGGACCACTATCAGGGCTCATCAAGCCAATAGTTCTTGTGATGACGGGAAGAGCGGCTGGAATCACCGTGTGCCTGTCATCAGTGTAACCAGCCCTTTGGCCCTGGTCATCGATGACGAGAGCAGCGCACGCCCGGGATTTCCAGAACATACTTATACTTTATAAATGGAAAATTTCTGCAGGACTTAAGAGGAACTATGGAGCCCAACAACAAACAAGAAGACTGAACTGAGGGGCGCCCGGGTGGCTCAGTCGGTTAAGCGACTGCCTTCGGCTCAGGTCATGATCCTGGAGTCCCGGGATCGAGTCCCGCATCGGGCTCCCTGCTCGGCGGGGAGTCTGCTTCTCCCTCTGACCCTCCCCCCTCTCATGTGCTCTCTCTCTCTCTCATTCTCGCTCTCTCAAATAAATAAATAAAATCTTAAAAAAAAAAAAAGAAGACTGAACTGAGTTCAAAAGACCCATTTTTCGGGGCCGCTGGGTCACTCAGTTGATTGGGCATCCCGACTCTTGACTTCAGCTCAGGTCATGATCTCCGGGTCGTGAGATCGAGCCCTACATCATCAGATGCCATGCTCAGCAGGAGTCTGGGATTTTTCTCTCTCTTCCCTCCCACCCCCCAACCCTCGAGCGCACTCTAAATAAATAAAATCTTAAAAAAAAAACAAAACGCCTGCATTTCTTTTTACCTCCTTGCCATCTCCATCTTTAGAACTCAAAGGGCATAGTCCACAATGTAAGTTTGTTTATAAATGTGCTTTTCTGTTTTTGCTACTCTAAACCATCTTAAGTTATATACCATGTGCTTTGGGTTATACACCATGTACGTATTTTTTCCATGTTTTTTGAACAGTATCTTCTACACTGAAGTTACCCACGGGGGTTGACAGAGGGAGGATGTGTGCTGTTTATTTAGGCCGTGCACAGAGTGCCGTGCTATCCACGGGGGGCCACAGCTGTACCTGTGAGGATGGCACAGGGCCCGGGATCCGGTAGGTGCTTGATAAGTACGCAGCGAATAATGGGTAACCAGACAGGACACAGCAGCAGGGTACGTGTGATGGGGAAAGGAACTTGTACTGGGGTAACTGAGGTAACACCCACCTCAATTTGGGAGAGGGACAGGGATGTTTACACCCTTGACTTTGGATGTTTAAAAAGGGGTCAGAAGTTATTCAGTAAGACAAGAGTATTATTAAAATGAAAGGCAAACTCAGCCTTTCCTTTAGCGTGTTAGAAGTCCCTGGACATGCCGGAAGTCTATCCTTTATTCCTAGATTCAACGACCTTTCTAAGGAACTGCTGTTCATATTTTGGGTTGTTAATTAATTCCATATAACCTCAACACTCCTCCCTTTAAAATGGCCACTTCCCCCGGGTCCCAAAACAACACCAGAGGGGGTGGTGATGTTGGTCTCCCCTTACCGTGAGCGATAAGGCCATGCAGACAAACGTGAACTTCTTGATGTGAGCTGCGGTCACCGTGTTGCTTGTGCTCACCAGTTTATTGCTGGGGTTATTCTAGTGGGAAAGAGGAGGACAGTGGTTATCCCTGGCTGGCCACACGTGCCACTTGAGGAGCGTCTTGCTTCAGCTTTATTTGATGTGTCGGTGGTACAGATGTCACCTGACAGCTGGGAAGACAGCTGTCCGGTTGCTGGACGTGAACATGAACCAGAGGGAGTTGTGGCTAGAGTGCCGGGCAGCGTTTCCTGAATGTGTGCTCCCCTTGGCGCTGGGCCCCCACGCAGCCTAGTTCTAGTGCGGCCCCTCCTGGTCCCTTGGCAGCTCCGCGAAGCCACAGGCCTGCCCCCCTTCGGTGCCCTGTCCTCCCCACCAGTGGACCGGGAGTGTGAGTGGGCATTCTCGGCCCTGCCGCACCCTCCTCCCCTCGCATTCCAGACAGAAGCTCTTGCTTTTCCCCTAACATACTTGGTGTTTTCCCGTTTCTGTGCTTTTGTGCCCCCTTGTCCCGTTGGGTCTTCTGATTTTCAAAACCCCCGTCTTGAGGGCACGTTACTGGCACAGCCCATCTGTTTCTTAAAGCCTCTCCGATCTTTTACTCCAAATTGCCCTGGGGCCCCACTTCCGGGAATGCCGGGTGACCCCCAGAGCTCTCTGGAGGTGCAGATGTATTCAGGGGGCACGCACGGAAGCGTGTGAGGGGTGCACTGGCTCTCTGAGATACAGGGCTGTGTGCCTCACCCCACTCTTTCACTCCTGCAATGTAGCACGATCTTTCTTGAGTAGAGAAGGTGCCCAGCTCTGGTACACTTAATTTTAAGCCAAGAGTGCAAACAGCTCAAATGTGCTCTTGCACACTCCTGAGGTTTCCTGAGGCCATCCCAGCGCCACTGCTAAGTATGCCCATCACCTGGCCCCTCACTACGAAAACCAGCGGAGAAAAGAACCCCTTGCCTCCGTACAGATCCAATCAGTCCCAGACTGATTCAAATCAGGCCCTAAGCACCTGGCTCGTGTCTAGCTGAATGAAGGACACACGGGCAGAGCAATGACAGGTTCCACTTGGAAAAGAGCTTTTGATGGCTCCTTTACTTTGGGGGCTGTGGCGATCTCTCAAATCCCTCACCTGTGATGCCGCCAGCACAAACGTCTGGTTGACGTTTTCCTAATTCCAGCCTCTAAAGTAGATCTGCTTTTCTGAATAACAGATTTTGCTGTCACAGCACAGTGCAAGTCACAGTGGAAGGATCTCTCCATCTCTCCTACCCTGGGGGATCTTTGAGAGAGGCGCCTGGTGGGGGGGGGCTCACCCCAAAGAGTCAGGCAACCTCAAAGCACTCATGTCACCCCTGGTGGGACCACGGGCGTCACCCGTGTCACCCCTAGTGGGACAGCAGGGCGCCAGAGGGCCTTCAGGTGTGCTTTCATTTTGAAAACAGCACATATTTCTGCCAGCAGGGTTGGAATAAACTAGCACGTATCATTAGATTGGCATCTGTGTTTTGCTTTGTTTGCCCAATCTGCTTGGAAACAGACTCTTTCCCAGATGATAACTGAACGTCGGAGAGATTTTGTACAAGTGGAAAACACTCCCAGTTGATATTTAGTGAGAGCCATCAGAAGTTATGCAAGAAATGTTAAATCTCTTATTCTGGAACGCACAAAGAGGCTAAGGATTTCAATTGTCAATGCAGCAAATTCTGCGAGTCCACACAGAGGTGTCTCAGATTTGGGTGAATAGACGGCATTCACACGGACGGCTTGCAGGAGCTCTCTGGAATGCCTGGAAACAATGAGGGAGGCTCCAAAAGGGTTCTGAGTAACTCTAGTTGCTGGCGAGAGGTACGTTCGTTAAAGGGATTTTTTCATAGCACCTAACCTCTGTGATCAAGAACAAAACAAAGTTTTTCTTGGACGCTCCTAGTGAAACTGTATGGTGCTGTATTGTTAAGCTGTATTATTTCAAGGTAGCCAAAAAAATTCCCGATGAGACTTTCCCAGCCAGGAGGTTCTAATACTTTAGTACGTGCTGTTCTCATCAAGTTTTATTATATAATCTGATTCTCTAAGAGCTAGAAATTTAGCAAGAAGACTTACATCCATCTTGGTTTTCTAGGATTTAACTTCTATACGCCTGTTCCTCAAAAGGAAAATAGTGAGGTCTGTCAAGAGATTGGATTAAACTCACGAAAACAGGGACTGCACGGAGAAAAATCTCCTGCAAGCCACTCATGCCTTCTCAAAGTTTGCTCTCAACAGCCTGAGCATTTTTTAGGGGATGCTCTGCATCCTGATGTTACAAGATGCTGATGTTTGAAATAGGTAGTGAGTCCAACTAATAGTCAATTCGGGGAAGTTCCACAACCAGTAAAGAGCTTTGGGCAACACCATGGCCCTATGGCATGCTACGCAGCATGGCGGGAATCCCTGAAAAGTGAGCTGCTTTTCACAGGTGAGTATGGGATGGGACAAGAGGCAGGTGACAGTGACAGGAAGAGCAGCGTGGGGGCTGTGCAGGGTGGAAGGACATCACGGATGGGTGTGTGTGAGCAGAGGTGTGTGTGTGCGTGCCGTGCGCGAGTCCGCTGGTGGACCACAGAGAAGGAGGTGGACCCATAGTGGAGGCTATCTTTCCAGACTTGAGTCTGCACCCCCTCATCCCTGTCAGAGATGCCTGGGGAGTGCCCTGGGTCAGGGCGTGAGGTGGAGAGGAAACCTTTCTGGGGCTCCACTCTGCAGGTCGAGTCCCCTTCCAGAAGCCCATGAACAACTACACATTTGAGAAGCTGGAGGCTATGTGAAAGAGAGAGCTAAGCTTACAGCCTGCGGCTGGGCCTCGCTCTGTGTGCCTTCCCAGGGTTTCCTATGCTGATGGGAGTCTGGCAGAGGGGAGGGGAGGAGGCAGGCCAGCCTTAGCCAGCCAGAACCCACTCCGCCCGAGCTGCCAGAGGTCACTTGCTGGGGTACCCTAGCAGAGAGGCCTCCTCTCCTCATATCCCAGGGCTCTTGTTGGGATCAGATAAAATGGTATCAGCAATGGCTCCTAGCTGGTTCTATAGAAATTCAAGGCAAAGGAGTTGCTGTTAAAAGTACAAGTGCAGGTTGTGTGCTTCTTTCCTATTTTTCATTTCATTTTATTTTTTAAAAGATTTTATTTATTTATTTGAGAGAGAGCACAAGCAGCGGGGAGGGGCAGAGGGAGAGGGAGAAGCAGGCTCCCCGCTGAGCAGGGAGCCCAACGCAGGACTCGATCCCAGGACCCTGGGATCATGACCTGAGCCAAAGGCAGACGTTTAACTGACTGAGCCACCCAGGCGCCCCTCTATTTTTAATTTTAAAAACATTGTACAGGGGCGCCAGGTGGCACAGTTGGTTAAGCGTCTGACTCTTGGTTTCGGCTCAGGTCATGATCTCAGGCTTGTGAGTTCGAGCCCCGCTGTCGGGCTCGGGCCTCAGTGTAGAGTCTCCTTGAGTTTCTATCTCCGTCTCCCTCGGCCCCTGCCCCCTGCTTGCTCCCTCTCTCTCAAATAAATAAATAATTCTTAAAAAAACTGTCTACTATCTTTGGGGGTTATGTTTTGCTATAAATGTTTACAGGTTCAAGTCATTAAGCTTTAAGGAAATAGACATTAATTCAATGATTGGTAGGATAGTCCCGACCCAGGCACAGGCTACCAGTCTGAAGGGTGTGTGCCTGCCTAGGCTATTCCAGCAGCTGTGGGAGGACAGAGTTGCTGTTAACAGAGGCTTTCAGCTGGAATAAGTCCGCTACATCCAAAGCAACCTGGACCCAGGTCGGTTGCATGGACAGCTTCGGGGTGCATGGACACTGAATATACCGGAAGAGATCCATCCAGAAGCTTAGGAGCTCAAGTGCACAATCCTGTCTGTACCTTCATATCTGCTATGAGGTCAGCAAACCATTCATTTAATTAAAACAAACAAACAAACAAACAAACCACGGAAACAAAATTCAATGTAATAAACTTTTTTGAGAGTACATTTTCCCCTTTGCAAAAAAATTAACAATTTCTCAATAGGATAACCTAAAAGTGAATATAGTTTGGAGGGCATTAGAGAATTGGCATCAAGGTAAGCTTCGTTACCTCTGTTATTTTCTGAGGGAAATATTCCACAATTATGTTTGACAACACCCCCTCCCCCCGCCCCCCCTCCCCCACACCACGTTCACCTTTCAGAGGGAGGTGAGACCGGGGAGTATCAGAGCGTTCCTCATTGGAGACGCCTGTCTATCAAAGGCTAATTTTAAAGAAAGCGTTTCAGACACCGCACCGTCCAGGTTCTCACCTTGTCAAAAGCCGGGTAGACAGCACGGATTTCTGTCAGCCAGCCATATGGCATGTGACCCACAGGGTATGTGGCTGTCAGGATTGCCACCGCCTACAAGAGAAAAGAACCAGCAGAGTCAGTGTTGGTGTCCCAGAGAGCATCTCCTGTAGCTGCTCTTGCCACGGGGCAGAGGGAGCTGTCTCTGGGGCGGCCACCGCAGATGGATCACTCCCCACTGGGTGACAAGCACTGGCCTCCGCAGGACGGCCTGGGGGAACGGGGAGGGACAGGCACTCCACTGCCACCATGGATGGGAGTGGGATGCGGGAGCCTGCGTGCTGGCTCGGCAAGCTATGGTTTGAGCCCAGGCCCACCAGACCAAGGTTCTTTGCTCTTTCCATTGAGCCAAGTGGAGTCCTCCAGTCTAGCCCAATTCTGAAGTCCCGAAATGGGACTTTGAGCCCTTTCTGCTCTCCAGATAGTCTTTGCTCAGGGTCCACATCTCTGCCTCCGTTCTGTCCTTCTGGCTGGCTGGGAGTATGCGCTTGTTGGTGGCTTTAGGGTGCTCTCTTTCTGATTCAACCCACTTTTAATCTGTCCAGCCAGGATAGCCCGATTCTGATTTTTAATTTAAGAAACTAAATAAATATTTCTTACGGAGACCAAACCTGTTCTTCCATGAAATTGAGAGTTTCTCCTTTTATGTGGATGAAAAGGAAGGAGTATGAAAACAAAGCATCAAACCCCACATTTTGGCAGAGTATAGGCTTCATCTATTTTAATTAACATAACAGTGATGCCTGGAACATGAGGTAAGTCCCCAGCTGGGCGAAGACACTGCTGTGTGGGCCCAAGGCAAACCTCCCCTTGGTCACCTTCCAGCTGGGTGAAGCAGGGACCCTCTCAGACCTCCCTTTCTGTTCCTCCAGCAGAACCCTGGGATTAATGAGATCCATCACACAGGTTTGCTGGGAGTCCATGAAATGTGCATAAATGGCAGACACGGAGTAGAGGCTCAATACGTATCTGTCCTGCACCCTCCATGCTGAGCCTCTATGCCATTGAGGTCATTTTAGAAATGACTCTACTGTATCATTTACCTTGTCTTTTTGCTTTGTTTTGTTTTAACGGGAAGATGGAATTCCAGCACACAAATGATGGGGGTCACATACTTTTTTCCTGAGCAACTGAAACTGATGTCATTAACTAAGAAAGCTCTTGGGTTACAAGAGCCACCTAAGATGACCTTCGGGATCCAAAACACAAAATCCAAGAACAAACTGAGGCAGGAGAAAGCATCCTGCTTGTGATTTATGTGCTTCTCTTTCCAAGCCTACATGAGCTGCTTCCCAGGACATGGAAACTGGCAGGAGATCCCAGGCTGGAGACACGCTGACAGCGCATTCAAGGGTGACGTGGAAAGAGAAGGCCCTAATGAGTGGCCACCAGCCTTCCTGAAGGATCAGCAGTTCCAGAGACAGAATCAATTCTCCAGAGGGCAGCAGAGGAGGAGACAAATGAAGTAATTCTATTTGTTCATACCATACTTGAAAGATGGAAAAAATGATTCAACTCTTTGGAGTAGCTGCCAGTTTCCAGATAAATTTCTTGAGTTGTGAGTGAGTAAATAATGGAGATCCTCATTTGGGGGGAGGGCAGATTGCCAAAGAGCATACAGAGCCATGATGGGCTGGTGGGGAGGGTACATGCAGGAAGGCAGCGCAGGAACAGGTGAGAGTGGGCTGGGTCAGAATGGGGGCTCTGGGCTTCACAGTCTGGGCCTGGTCACGTCTGCTGCTGCATGGCAGAGTCTGTGGGGTTCTGTCACCACAGCACATCATGCTAACTCCACAGGAAAACCGAAAGGCCATCGGGTGGGAGTCAGACAAATCTGGATTCCACTACCAGCCCGCCTTCTTGCTAGTTTTGCGCCCTTAACAATTGTGCCCTTGCCTCAGATCTGGTCAACGAGAAGAATGAAGGAGATGTTTTCTTCCGTACTCATAAAGGTAAACAGTTATGTGATTCTAAGATCCTCATGGCTTCTGAGTGTGAACGGGTCCCATAATTTGATACCACAGAATTACCTGAGCTCTCCGAATGAATCGCAAACAAGTCTGTATCCACCTTCCCGCCCCCCCCATTCTTCACAAGGTGACCACAAGTGCCCCCATCCCCAGAAACGGCCCTACCTCAGTAGCTGCAGAACTGCCACCAAGGTCCCGGGAAACAAAGAGGTTGACAATAGGCCTACTGATTCTCTGTGTAGCCAAGATGAGGGCCAAAGGCCACCAGAAGCTCAGCATTTTTCTTATGGTTGCATCTCCCTGCGTCAAGAAATGGAGATAAAAATTTACTAAGTTTTAGAAGCAGAACAGAAAAAACAATTCAGAGTCAAAGCTTTTCCTTTTGATGTCAATAATGAGTCAATTCATTGTACTTAAAAATAATATAAGGAAAAGCCTCTGTAGCCAAGCCAATTTGAATTAAAATAAACCATACAGCGTTATTAGAAATTAACTCAGACAGTTGGCAAGTTACCGTGAAATCAAAACACACATTTAAGTTTGATGGATCCAAATCACTGTTTTCCAAGCAGGGCAGCTCTAAGCCAGGCAGAACCCAATTCCATGGCCTGGGAAACAGGATGGAAATTGGTTTTTGTTTAAATCACCAAACTGACTGGCTAGAAGCCATGTCAGTAAGAGGTTAACTCTCAGAAGTAAAAAAAAAAAAGAAAAAAGAAAAAAATTATAATTTATTTTTGTAACCAGTCAGGTCACAAAAGTGCCTAATTATTTGGGTATAAATCTACTACCAAGGTTCTTATTCTCAAAGCTTTGACAGAAGTCACGTGAATGTTCAGAAGCATAAAAATAAAAGCACGGTCAAGAAAATGTGGTTTATTAAGAATTCTACAAAGCAGAGAGGTGTGCAATCTTTCAAGCCTGGCTTTTATGATTTAACTTTGGTTTTGATTCTTCAGAGGTTAAGAGTTACATCGTGGAACCATGCCAGCCACTTTTATTTCCCCTGGTTGGCGGCTCAATGTTCAGAGATGGATTGTCACCATCAAGACCAATTTGATGTGGTTGTCCTAGTGATGTGGAAGCAACTAGATCAGATTTTACTGATGGCCTGCCCTCGGAGGGAGGTAAGTGGTCAATACAATTACTGTTCTGACATGCCAAGAGTAACCTGTGGTCAAGGGCGGGATCAGAGGGTGGAGTCTGGGGACGTATTCGGGGCTATGCGGAATCGCGTGTATGGGCCTCACAGCTCGATGGAAACCAAGCCCAGGGATGTCTGGTACCGAAGGGTAGGGTAGATTAGCATATACATAAGTCAGATAGTGTTTGCACTTATGATGAATAAGTATTTGGGCTGTTCGGGGAGGATTATACCCTGCTAGTATCTGACTCCACTTTGGAGGCGCAGGCCAAGCTCTGCCGCCTTTTAGGAGGCAGGGGGAGCATCTCAGACCTCTCCGAGCTTCGAGGCTCTTGTATTCCCATGGCAGATCTGCGCGCTGTCTGGGGTCCACGTCTAAGTGTTGCTTCTGTGTTGCTCTCATCTACCGGGTGAGGTGTAATACAGCTGCCTGAGGGCAGAGACCAGATTTTAAGCTCTTCTGTCCCGCCCCTGGTGCCTACATGCTCTGCTCACTCCACAGAAGGTGCCCGAATGAGCGACTGCGTTTGGCCAGCACAGAAAGTATAAACAAAGCCTCGGGCCCTGCTGTGAATTTAAGAATAACCCGAATGTGAGTTTCAAGGTACCATGAGCCCCAAATACTTGTTGATTAATATATAGAATGACTTGCTTTTCACAATAGAGGGTACGAAGAACCAAAAATGCCGTATCTACTCTTCAGCCCGACCTGACCCACCGTGCCTCAGTCTCCTGATAGGCAAATAAGGAGGCTGCACGGTGACCTCTGAGACCTCTTCCGTCTCCCGAGGCCATCAACCCTCCACCTGGTCTCTGCCTCTGGACACGCCCTAGCACTGGACATCTTAGGGCATGGGCTTATTATTCAGGTTTCCCATTTCACGGAGGGCTGGGGTAGAACCCCACTGCCCCCGGATGCACAGACAGGCCGTGGGCGCGTTCGAAGGCCGTACCCCCAGCTCCGGTCCGCTCCTGTCGGGGATGATGTCGTGGATGTTCTTGTAGTAGCCCAGGCACAGGGTGGTGCAGCGCACGAGGGCGCCCATGTACAGGGACAGAATGGGGATGAGCAGGGGCTCTCTGCATTCCAGGTGACTGTGCAGTAAGATGGCGACAAACACGACCTGGAAGGTGGGAAGACAAGAATGAGTCGGCGGGGAGGCCGGAACCAGACAACGGGCGCGCTTGCCGACCTCTCGCGCCCTCCGGATGAGACAGACCTCCGAGTGAAAACCGCGACGCCGACGAGGAGAACAGAAACCGGGGCTGGGGCTCCATGCTGCCCTCACAGAATTCAGGGTCAGATATCTGGGCTTCAGGGGAAGAGTACACAATCACTTTGCTACATTCACCTCTAAGATTCTTTTATTTTTTTAAAAAAAGATTTTGTTTATTTATTTGAGGGAGAGCCAGAGCAGAAGCAGGGGGAGCAGCAGGGGGAGGGGGAGAAGCAGGCTTCCCGCCGAGCAGGGAGCCCGATGTGGGGCTCGATCCCAGGACCCTGAGCTCATGACCTGAGCCGAAGGCAGACGCTTAACTGACTGAGCCACCCAGGCGCCCCTCTAAGATTCTTTTAAGGCAACTGTACATCTGGATAAGGTGATTGCTAAAAAATATCTAGACACTTTGGTCCCCTAGACCCCCAAAAGATGTGGTAGAGGTTTGCCTTCTTGAGCCTGGATTCTAACACGCACACGTAATCCACATTGGAGGACCTAAGTCCACAAGGAAAAAGTAGTGGTGATCAGTGATGTATACAGAAAAATAGACATTAACATTGGTAAGATGGAGTCCACTAAAAATGCTGCAAAAAGCACCACTGTTAATTATTAGAAAACAAACTAAATTAAAATTTAAAATACTAACAAAAGTGGTGGAGGTAAAAAAAGAGAGTCAGGAAGGATTAAAATAATAATAAAGTATTGATCTCTACTGACTATATAATCTCTAAAACAAATTTAACAATGTATTTAACTTTCCTGTCTACAAAGATCAGAGAAGCAGCCCAGCCGATGTCCAGAGCCGTCCGGGGATTCCCACATTCAGAAGACCACTGAGCATACACGGTGTGAAAATTAACTAATGGGGAGGGGGACACTCTTCCTGAGCTACGCTGACTTTATTTTTTTTTTTTTAATTTCATTTTTAAGCAATCTCCACACCTAACCTGGGGCTTGAACTTACAACCCCAAGATTAAAGAGTCCCATGCTCTACTGTCTGAGCCGGCCAGGCGCCCGTGAGCTACCGTAACTTTAGTGGCCAAATATCCACGGAACAACAGGCATGCAAAATAGACCACCACTGAGTGACCCTGACCCAAGGAGGCTTATCCCCATCACTGCAGTACCAAGAAATCAGCGATGACAAAAAGTTAAAAAGGAAGCTAGAGACTGAGCATGAGGAACTGGATGAGTGCATTCAGTTACTGGAGGGAACACAGAACGACAGGGTAATACAGAGAAACTTCTGAGCACAGTAAAAGTATCAGATGCTGGAGGTGGTTTGTTTGCAGCATGGGCTGCATCGTGTGTGCCGGCTGTCATTCTCAAACCCAGTACACGAGGCCGATTCGGACCGGGAGCCTCCGGCACAGCTTGGCCGCGTGAACACAACCAGGCTGCCACAGCACCGGCAATGTGAGCCGACACAAGCTGGCGTGGTGCTCAGACTCCTGCTCCCACTCCCCAAGGACGCAGCGGAGCCCACGGATGGAAGTCAAGATGCCCGTAACCGGCTCTGTGCCTGTTCCTTCCAAGTGGAACAAGTATAACGTGTCCACTGAAAATGCAGACACCAGCTGGGGAAGCCTCGCTAACACTGTGTTAGGAACAGAGGACTGGGAGTTCTGTGACGGGGCCCCGACGCGCGGGGACGTCTCTAATGCTTCTGATGCATCTAAGGAGCAAACTCCCGCTCGAACGGGTGCAGCAAGCTGACCGTTGGGCAGACAGAAACCCACAGTGTACGCTAAGATGACTGTGTGTAGAGACTGAAAACTCGTTGTATGAGATAGGAATACAAGGACCAAGCCCCCTCTGCTGCCAAGTCCAGGAAGGCTCCCGGGGCCATCAGGATGGCCACTGGAGATGGAGGCCTGCTGGGCAGGACCACAGAGGAGGATGTGGACAAGAAGGGAAAGGGGGACATGGGCAAAAACAGAAGTGCAGTGATGACAAGAAAATGGCCTGGGCATCGGGGCGGGCTATGTGGGCCCGAGGGAGGGGGATGCCCTGGGCCAGTGGCTCTCACACAGCCTCCCTCACATTTACCAGCTCGATGCCATGGGCCCAGCACCCATCACAGAGCTTACATCTTCACTGTGGGTTGATATCACCACCAAAAACATCAGGTTATTTTCTGAGCAGGAACCTACTCTCATAGTGAGGATTTTCCCAGGGAGAGCCTGCTTGGTGCTGGCCCTGAACTCTGTGCCCAAGAGTCCAGTGATAAAGAGATCGTCCCGGGAGCTGACAGTCCAGCGGAAGAGCAGGGCCAGGAATCAGAACCATGACACTGGCGAGCATCCGCTGACGGGGTGAAGGAAGCGTGGCTTTGCCGGGATGCCCGGCTGCTGTGGGGGAGGGCCTCCCCTTGTGTGCCATCTGAGCTGAGACCTGCAGCCTCTGCAGGAGGTAGGCAGGAGTGGCAAGAGTCTGTGGCAGGTAGGAGGACCTGAGGCAGAGCATCTCCTCCTGAGCAGAGGGGCCGAAGCAAAGAGCCCCGTGGAAGGGGCCTCTGCCACACCAGGGCCCCGAATGGAGTGCCCGTGACTGGGATGCAGGGAGCGAGGGGACGAGAGAAGAGCGCCAGGCTGGGGAGGAAGCAGAGCCCAGGGGTCTTCAGCACGTTGTCTGCCATCATTTTGACTGTTTATCTCAAGAACGCCGGGAAGCCATTTTTAAAAGCAGCTTCTGAGCAGTGGGGCCAGAATTTCCAAGAGAAGAGATCACTGTGTCTGCACTGGGAAGGAAGGAAGGAAGGAGGGAAGGAAGGAAGGAAGGAAGGAAGGAAGGAAGGAAGGAAGGAGCGCCAGAGCAGAGGCAAGTCAGGAGACCTCTCTAGCGGTCCAGGTGGGACGGGTGATCCTTCGGACCCGGGTGACGGCGGAGAGATGGGAAGAGGGCAGATGAAAGACACATCTAGGATTAAAATCCAAAAGGCCTGGTGATGAAGACGATGCTCCTAGGATGGTCCCCAAGCTTCTGACCCGATGACAGTGCCACTGATTTGCTCAAAACCGAAATGCTTGATAGAGAAGGTGTGAATTCGAGCTTACGGTGGCGTTGAAGGATCTGAGTGGAGCCGTCACAGAGGCAGCTAGGTACGTTGTCTGGGGCTCAGAGGAGAGGACCTGGCTATGGATATTTGGGAATCATTGGTCCTGTGAGAGATGGTATAGACCTAGGGCGTGAATTAGATTCTCCTCCAACAGAATACAGTGAGGAGAGAGAAGGATCTTGGGGACGTCCACATTTTCACCTCCAGAGAGGAGGTGTGCCTTCAGAAGGAGGAGACAGACCAGGACTGCGGTGCTGAGTACCAGAGGGAGGGAGTGGTTCGTGCAGGAGGGAGCAGCGAATACAGTGAAGAGATGGCCAATGAGTTGCTGGGAACCGTCCAGTGGATTAAGTGACACAAAGGTCATTAGCAAGAACTATCTGGGTGAGCTGATTGGGGGGGGGCAGCAGACTTGAAGGCGGTAGAAGAATAGAAGTAAAAAAGAAATGGAGACACTGAGCGAAAATCCCCCCTTCCAAAAAGTCTGGCTGTGAAGTAACGGAGACAATTGTAGCTCGAGAGGCTCACGGGAGCCAGAGAAGAGTTCTTGTTGGTCATTGTGTTAAAACGGCAGACAGGTGAGCACGTTTACACGTCAAGAGAAATGACCCAGGGGAGAGAGAACGGATGAGGGAGAGCCGGCTGAATCTGGTTCTGGAGAAAGCACAGGATCCAAGGCACATGTGGAAGAAGTGGTTCTGGACCACAGTGAAAGGGCACCCTGTCTCCCAGAATGGGGAGAAACGCAGATGACGGAGGGTTTGAAGGCTGGCTTGTAGGTCTGGTGGCCAGAAGTGGGAGAATTCGGTTGCTTCAACTTTCTCACGGAAGCAGGAAGGGAACTGGTCTACTGGGAAGAGCGAAGAGGGGAGGGCCAGTCTGCCGTAGCTACTGGAGTCTCAGCGGTGGAGAGTGATGAGCAGAGATACATAGTTCCATCGACGTGTGCCACCGTGTGACTTGCTGCAGGAGCACCCACTACCTGGGTACAGGCGGTGAAAGGTGCATCATAGGGGGTTCAGGAGTGGGATCTTGGCAGAAGGTTGAGATGAAGAGACAGGGACTGACGGTAGTACAGCAACACTGCTGACCTGGGATGGTGGCCTCCCGCCCCGGCACCCTCGGCTGAGTTCAGGAGGCAAGGGCTTGGACAGGAGGTCCCAGTAAGGTCCAACAATGTCCTGAGAATACTCATGTTGATGTTGAGCAAATATTGACCAGGTGATTGTGAATCACAACAGAAACAGCAATATTTTTCATAAATTCTTTGGCAATATATTAGAACGTAGTGCTTTTTTTTTTAATTTTATTTGACAGAGTGAGAGAGTGAGCACAAGAAGGGGAGGCAGCAGAGGGAGAGGGAGAAGCAGGCTCCTTGCTGAGCAGGGAGCTTGCTTGATACGGAACTCGATCCCAGGACCCTGGGATCATGACCTGAGCCGAAGGCAGACACTTAATGGACAGAGCCACCCAGGCGCCCTTAGAACATAGCACTATTGACAGGAATGGTGGGCCCAGAAAAGCATCATTGCATGGATGAACCAAACCAAGAGAACTTTCTTGTACTATGGTGAGAGATCAATTAGCTTAGTAAAACATTTTTTTTAAAGGATTTGATATATTTATTTATTTGAGACAGAGAGAGAGAGCACGCGAGAGCTGGAGGAAGGGCAGAGGAGGAGGGAGAGGGACAAGCAGACTCCACCCTGAGCAGAGCCCAAGGTGGGGCTCGATCCCGTGACCCTGAGGCCACGACCTGCACAGAAACCAAGTCAGACCCTCAACCGACTGAGCCACCCAGGCATCCCAGCTTAGTAAAAATCTTAAAACACAGGAGTTGCCACTGAAATGCAAGGTATTATAAACTATTTTCATTTTACCATTGGCGACTTGCTATCTATCTATGCCAAGGTGGTATTTTCAAAGGACTTTGCCTGAGACCTATCTACTCATAAATTTGGTAATTAACAAATGCTTTCAAGAAACAGAGGAATAAAGCTGGGGGTGGGGCAGGGGCAATAAAAAATTTAGGAACAAAAATTGCATTTATTCCTCCAAACTTTCAAACTACACGGTTTAAAGTAACTACTTCACCAGGCATAGCCCGAGGCCAGATGGCATCTGAATCCAGCTCCCATCTCTTCTACCAACCTGATATGATTACTCTGCCCTTGTGAGCCCTCCCAGCAGGTGTCGGCCAGGACTAGGCTTACAACTGAGAAGGAAATGGCCGTAGCCGTACTGGCAAAGCATTTTTCGGGGATATGGTTTTCTCTTCTACTCTTAGATGCTCACTATATTTATCTTAGGCCAAGTTAAGTTTTGTTTGTTTGTTTGTTTGTTTTATTTGCCCTTAAGAAAACACACATCTATAAATACTCACTGAGTTGCTGATGCCAATGTTGCAAACGAGAGGTGTTTCCTTAATTTCAAATGAACTGACTAGAGTGAACAAGGCAGTTTAGTTCATCTCTCAGAGGATGAATAAAAGTAAGATCGGGACAAAATTCTCTAATAACTCACAAATAAAATTAACAAAGATACATCAAAGGATGACGTGAACTAGTGTTCAGGCATGCTCAGGCGTGCATGCACGTGCAAACACACACACACACACACACATACATGGTGTTAGCAGGAATTAATTTAAATTACTTTTAATAGTGATCCATGGAGTAAATGCAATTAATTTAGAAATGTAATTGTTGGTCTTTAGGGAGGTACTAACAGTTTGGCAGTAGATTATTTCAAAAAGGTGGCTAACAGAACTAGCTTTTCCGATGGGGGAAACGAGGCAGAAATGCACGGAAACGCTCACAGAATGGAA
Organism: Zalophus californianus; assembly: GCF_009762305.2. NCBI lineage: Eukaryota > Metazoa > Chordata > Mammalia > Carnivora > Otariidae > Zalophus > Zalophus californianus. The sequence goes on along the minus strand of NC_045599.1, from coordinate 142,384,945 downwards.
CTGAGAATTGGAAAAGGAGATTAAAAATCAGTCCATCCCTCCTCCTCTGTGAAGAAATGGTTCTCTCAAACCTCTGATTGTAATTTATAGATTATAGGAATTCAATTTTCTGCTGAAATTTTTCATGCAGTATCCTGGGTGGCAGAAGAAAGGAGGGAACGTGGAAAACCAGGGCTGGTGCCAGAGCTGGACTCCACAGAAAGGGCAATGTAGGCCTTCTTCTCAGACCGTGTCCAACTTCCTGGCTCTTGTTCAATGTGGGCTAATGACGTGTGAAAGGCAGCCCCGTGTGGCATCTACACGAGAAACAACATGGAAGAAGAATTCCTCTGTGCTCCCTCTAGAGCCGAGGGACAGATCACGTATTGTGAGGCCACACAGAGGGCCAAGTGTGCACCCAGCCAAGCACACTGCGACCCTCTGACCACCAAACACGTGCGTGCTGGGACCCAACGGTCAGCCTAAAGGCCTGAACCTCTGATGCTGAATTTCAATTCCTACCACCCTCCTTCCTGCAGGATTAGACATACTTCTACTGCAAGAGGTCTCATTGTCTCACTTGTTCAACACACCTTCACGGATGTCCACCTTTGGTTTGAGTAACGCAGGAAGGCCCCGCAGAGGGAATGCATGTCAATGAAGCAGGCATGGGCTCCGAGGAGCTCCGACGGGTACACAGACCATACTTACCTGAGCTATGACATCGGAGATGGATGCACATCCCACCAGGAAACTGTATTTGTGTTTTAGGAGAATGCCAGCATGGGTCCATGCCTGCCGGAAAGAAGAGAATTTGGCATGAGAGACGCCATTAGGATTGGATGACTTATGGTTGTTATGATTTACTGGGCATTCCGGAAATAGACTCTCTACCTTCCTTCCCCCTTCAGAACCTTCGGAGCACAGGACAAACTTTCCGTTGGTCAAATGACTGTAACTTGGCCTGATGACTAGGTCCTCATTAGATTTTTAAGTGGGATCAGTGACCGCACAGTATTTATTTAGTACGGATGATAATGGAGCCCAGGGTGCTCGCTAGTTTTCCTGGCAGGAAAGCTAGGTGGATACCAAGAACAGAGGAAACACCATCTCTCTCTCTCTGGGGCAGCCGGAATGACAAGGCAGAAACATTCCCCTTCTACGAAGGTATTATAATGAGGGCTCCAGTTTGGTTCTGAGTTATTATAGTCATTATAGGTTCTCATCAAATGATGAGGGCTCTACTCCTTCCTTCTCTTCAAGTTGGGGCAGGATCTGATCTGACACTTTGCCTCTGAGGGAAATGAAGAGGAAGGTCCTCGAAGGGGAGCAGACGATGAAAAGCCTGGGGGTCGGGGAGTTTGGAGGTCTGAAGTTCAAGACAGGATCTGTGTGAGGGTCATCCTTCTAACCCGGAAAGGCCACCGTGGACCAACACAGCAATAACATTTCGTGTGAGCTACACACCATCAGACAAATATGGTTTATTCCAAGGTCTGTGTCAGGACTTCATATACAGCAGCTGCTACATCCACTTCCTCCCTCAGCTCACAGGTCTCGAGGTGCCAGACGTGGAAAGAAACGCAAACTGTCGATAACATTTGCAAATAGCGGCTTGTGTGCTCCCTTTGTTGACCAAAGCCATCGGGATGATAAGCTTTGTGGTTTTCAATTATTATCTCTCTCACCAATATATTAGGGCTGCACTGAAGGTGTAGGTGTGGAGGGGTGTGTGCCCGGGGAGATTACCTGGCTTTTTATAAGTGTTCGTTATTTTGTTCTTTATGAATCGTCTCTTATTGCTGGGTCTTTGGGGGCAGTTGGTAAATGAAACAGGAAAGCAAAGGGTGTTAATCACCAATGTTCTCGTGTTCCTCTGAGTTTTAGAAACTCTTTCACGACAGATAAATACAGCTGAAGGGAAATGAACACAGGGGACACCAGAGTCTGGGATTCACTTTCAGTCCTGAGTCCCTGACTTAACCGTATAATGGTGATTCTTCTGTGTGTTCACAGAGCCCCCATATAGATGGGGGGCAGGCCTCAGAGCCATATCAGGACTCTGTCTAGGAAGCTGGGCTTCTACACTTTTGGGATGTGATAAAGGTCACTTCACTCAGTTTTCCGATTCCAAGCACTATTGTGCCCCCTTAGGCCGGCATGGGGGGCCGTGGGGAATCCAGTTCTAGGAAATCCAGCCCCTTTGCCTTCTTTCTTTTTTTGGAGTATATGTCAACTACCAGAGTAAATACAGAGTAATTTCTTATTTGATGATAAGTAAGAACAAGAAAATCCAGGTACCAGTGCTCCAGTGGCCAAATTCTCCCACTGACACTGATGTCACATCAATTGAGAATCAGAGTCTTTGCGTGAAAACTGTGAGTTTAAGGTCATTGTGCAGACTGGTGGGAAGCGGTCAGAGAGTCCATGGGGCCACGTCCACAAGCTAATGACAGGCAGTTTTAACACTCCTGATAACACTGGAGAAGATGGACCACACGTTGTTGACCTTGGTTCATTCCTCCAAGGATGTGGGGCTGGAGTCTCACCTCCGTGTGGACGCCCACTTACCTCACACATCTACAGTACATAAAACTTGAGGGGAGGGGTGGCGAAAAACTGTACAAATGAACATATTTTTCAGTCTCCTCCCAAAAGTAATCTAAAATGGAGCCCAAAGAAGGGGTTCATTTTCCAGCATTGGACATTACTGGAATTTTTTTTTTTTTTTTGCTAAGTCTCTTTTATAACTCTTGAAAACACAGAGGAATAGAAAAAAAGCATTCTCTGAGAACTCTTCAGCATCATGACAAAGAATTTAATCTATGGAAGTGAGCCACCCTTAGTCATGTAGTAAAGCTGGTTATTAAAGTAATGAAATCCTATCCATATTTTCAAGAGATTCTTATTCTAAAAAGCTTTGGGTGCTTAAGCCACACAAATGGTAAGTTTATCAGAAAGCTGGCCTGATCGCTTGATCCTGAATATATCAGAAAAGAACTTTATATTTAAATGAAATTTTCAAATAGGCTCTCTTGCCTCTTGCCAGAACTTTGTGGCAAGTACAGACGATTCTCAACAAATAAATGGACAAGATGGGCTGGTTACGGGTCAGTGGTCAGCTGGAACCATTCTGCAGTGCTGGTGGGGGTATAAAATGGTACAGCTGCCATGGAGGTCAGTACGAGGGTCCCTCAAAAATTAAATACAGATTTACTACATAATCCGGCAATTTTACCTCTGGCTATCTACCCAAAAGGATTAAAACAGGAAGTTCAAGGAGGTATTTTATACCCGTGTTCATAACCCATTATCAAAATAGCCAAAAGGTGGAAGTCACCCGGGTGTCCATTGATGGATGAATGGATGAACCAAATGGGGTCTCTACAGACAACAGAATATCGTGCAGCCTTAAAAAGGACATTCTTGGCATTTGTTACAAGATGGAGGAAGCTTTAAGGCATCACGCGAAGTTAGATGAGCCAGCCACAAAAGGACAACTGCTGTCTCATTCCGCTCACAGGAGATCCCTGATTGGTCAAATTCACAGAGACAGACAGTAGAGCAATGGTCCAGGGGTGGGGGGGACTGGAGCACGGGAAGCTAGTGTCTCATGGGGACAGAGTCAGTTTCACAAGACAAGGGTTCTGAAGATTCACAGCCATGTGAAGGTACTTCATGCATTGAACTGTATCCATAAAAATGGCTAAAATGGTAAATTTTATGTTATGTACACCATAATTTTTTTAAAGTGCCCACAGTTACTCACCATTGCATCCATAAAAGGGAAGGCAGCAAGATACAGGAAGGCCCTTCTCGTTTTGTTCCCCACAGACTCATCCACATGGTGCAGTTTATTGATAATGTAGTAGCCTAAGTCACTATAAGCTGCAAAGGGCCAAAGAAACATACGCGGCAATATTTAGAAAAAGTTATCTTTTAGGCTTTTCATCTCAAAGGTGCAAAAACAGCGTTAAATGTAATATTTGGTTTTTTTTTTTTTGGTGTAGAAAAATGAGAAAATGTAGATGAGCATATAGAAAAATAAATCATCTCCAACCTCACTCCTCTACCCAGAGGGGGTCACAGTTAATGCTCTGGGTTCTAACTGCCCAGTTCATTTATGGGTGTGCGGTGGGCACGTGCATGGGGTACGCGTGTGTGTTTTAACACAAAAATGGGATCATATCGTATATGTATTCTTTTGTAAACCATGAACATCTTTCCATGATTTGCTTCCACACTTTAATGGTTGCAATGAATTCCTTTTTATAGGTTTACTCAGCATAAACTTACTCAGTCTCCTACTATTATGCATTTAGGATGCGTCCATTAGTTTGATATCATGAAAGGGTGCTTGATGGATCGTTTGGAAGCTGAATGTTTATACGGAGTGTTACTTATTTACTAAGAAAATTCCCAGATGTTAATATGCCTTTTCTTTTTGGGGGGGGGAGGGGCAGAGAAAGAGGAAGAGAATCTCCAGCAGACTCCCTGCTGAGTGTGGAGCCCAACGCGGTGCTTAGTCTCACAGCCCTGAGATCATGACCTGAGCCAAAACCAAGAACTGGATGCTTTACCGACTGCGCCATCCAGGCGCACCTGCTAATATGCCCTTTCAATAAAATATGTTAAAGCTAGCTTTTCATGGCTTGCTATTCTTTTTGTTTCGTCTTTTGGGAGAAGCACGTGGGCATTGAACTGATATAGGCTGAATGAATTTGTAGCTGCCGAATAGATATAAAGGAAGAAAAAGAAAGGTCTTTCTAGTGTATTAGCTGGGCATTCCAACAGGTACTGTGAGCAAAGATGAAGTAAACGATTCAGGTATTTTTACCTCATTGATAGATGTGTAGACTAGATCAGAAAATAATAATCTTTGTGTTTTTCATAGTGTTTTACATGGTGCTTTAATAGCACTGTTCCTGCTCTTTTCATTTTTCTATAAATATGAATATTAATGCAGTGGACAACTACAGAAGCTGCTTTGAAATCAGAAAGGAGACAGGACGCAGTAAGAGTCTCATTTTATGTGAATAATAAGACCCCTCCCTCCACTTCAAAGTTTGGGGGATGACTTGGAACCATATGAACTGATAAGAAGAAAGTGATAGTAGAGAAATGAGCCTCCACTCTTTTTCCGGATTAGTCTTGCATCATAGGAATTTTGAATTAAGTCAGGTCTTCGGGATGATATCACAGATATTCAGATGCACAAATGGAATCCTAGATGGGGAAGTAAAGTGGTTTCAAGGGGCAGGGGGCTGGAATGGGTAAGACATCCTGAGAACAGGTGGGATGGGGGAGGCAAATGCAGGAGGAGAGGTCGAGGCTCTCCAAGGGGGGGCCGGGGGGAAAACCAAAAAGTGAGCTGCCAGGAGAGCAAACATGTCAGGGGTGGAGCATGGTGGGGCCAGCAGAGCCACTGAGGCAGCAAGAAGAGAAATCCAGGAGGGAGGGGAGGCGGCAGCTGTGATGTCCACGTTTGGATCCGAAGGCACACGGATTAGATGAGACAAGCAGATTAGAGAAGGCTTGACCTGCCCCTGGAAGGCTCGGGGGGGGAGCCCTGCAGCCTGCCCTCCCCACCAGGACAGAAGTGCACTCAGACCTCAGACAGATGGAAACGCAAGGCCTGGATGAAGGTGTTCCTTAAGAGCATAAATGGTTTACTTGGGGTGCTGAAACCTGGAGGTTTTGTTATTGTTGCTGCTGATTATGTGTACATTCATTTCATTCAGTCGGGGACCGGTCACTGTGCCGGAACCTGCCAGGAGGCGACCCAGCCCCAGCCCAAAGACTGCCCTCGGCCCCCGACGGACAGAGGCTGGGGGCGGGTAAAGGCAGCCGAGCTGGCTGAGACGAGCAACGCAATGCCAGGAGTGAGAGCCGGGTGGCTAGGAATAGCTCATGGGCTGAGATTCCAGGGTAAAGGTTAGAGCCCACAGACAACGCCACGGACTGCGCTTGACGGGAAAGTGGGGAAGGCCGAGACCTAGAGGGGCCGTGAGACAGGATGAGCCGTGTCCCCACAGAATTCACATGTTGAGTCCTGCCCCCACGGACTGCAGAATGTGCCCTTATTCAGCGACAGGGTCATTGCAGATATAATTAGGTAAGGTGAGGTCACACTGGAGCAGCGTGGGCTCCCAATCCAATATAACTGGGGTCCTTCTAAAAAGGGGAAGTTTGGACACACAGGTGGACACACACAAGGAGAATGCCTCATGGACGTGAAGGCAGAGATGGAGGTGATGCGTCCGCACACCCAGGAAGGCTCTAGGTTGCCAGCAAACCACAGAAGCTTGGGGAGAGTCCTGGGAGGAAAGCAACCCTAATGACCGCTTGATCCTCCAGCCTCCAGAACTGGGAGACCATACATTTCTGGGGTCTTAGACTCCCAGGCTGGGATACATTGTTAGGACAACCCCAGCAAAGCCACACAGGTGGCTTCTGAGAACGGGAGAGAGAAGTCTTTTCCCGGGAGGCTCTGGGACCCATGAGTTGGAGCGGTTGAGAGCAGGGCATGCAGTTCGCTTGTGTGGTCCAGGGTGGGTGGGGGTGGCTAGAGATCAATATAAATCAGTTTCTCTACCTTCTGGAGATAGACCTCAATGTACCTACTGATTAGAATGTATCAATGAAAACATCAAAAATAGTGCCTCTCTGCAGGATAATGAAGATGGGCGGAAGATGCGCTGAAGGAGGGCTGGGTGGTGAGCTCAGGGGGCCAGGTTTTCTGACTCTGCCCCTCCCACACCCTTGCTTTTTTCAGCCTGCAGCTGGTCCTCGGCTCTTCCACCCTCCAGGTTCCAGGAGACTTTGGGACTGATGGGCCTGCAGCTGTTTTTTACCCAATCCCTCCCTCCTCCCCTCCTGTGCCCTTGAGCTGTTTCTGGCTGGAGCTGTTGGCTGGGGGTAATTGGTTGAAAGTGCTTTGCATAGAGTCCATAATTACCAGGCCGGCTGCCCTAACATTTATGGACCATCAATTTCTATAAACTGCCCTACCTCGATTGTTCTGAGACAGCTTATATTCCTTCCGAAGAGCAGAACATTAAAAAGAAAAATTAAACAAGGCTTCTGAACAAGACGTAAACAGATTTCATGACGTGGCCACAGCAGGGAGGACACAGGCTTGAACTTTTTATAGGTAGACAGCTTTTGACCCCACCCAAACAGGAAGAAACCAGAAGGGCCATTCAAATCCCTAGCTCTTCTGCCCTGGGCCCATCAGGGTGACGGACTCTTTCCAGAATCAGTGGTTCTCAGGCTTGTTCATCCAGTAGTGACCGGCGCTTGTTGCAAAATAGCCACAAAATATTAATATTAATCAAGACAAGTCTGTATACCTATTTTCCCCTGGGAAGTGAGGAGAAAGCCCTCCTCCCACTCTAGTAACAGGGTAATATGCGCATTTCCAAGAGGCGATTTGAGAACCCTTCTTCTCGTTCAAATTCCCAAGTTCCCAGACTTAAAAGTCTCACAAGTCCCACGGATTATGCTTCTCTGTTTACTGGGCTTCTCACAGAGGCAGGTAACCTGACCCCTGTGTTTCTAATGAATCATTTCCAAGTGTGTGTGCTCGTATGGCTGATATTTAAGTCACTTCCACACATATGGTCGAACGGCTCATATGCGTCAGGCCCGTGCCAGCTGACCTGAAGTGGCTGGTTACCGGCATGGCGGCTGGGACACCGACATAGGACACCCCTCTAGAGGCTGCATTGTTGCAACATTTATCTGGAAGATACGGGTGTGGGAAGTACAATGCTGCCCAGGCCCTGGAGATATATCATAAACCCATGCATAAAGTAAGTACAGCGAATGTGAGATTTTTAACACAAGAACGTAAATTTGACCTCACTGGTGTTGAGTCTCAGTGGAGTGGGATTTGTAATAATTTACTGCATGATATCTTGCTTCTCTCTAGAGAATGTGCCTTATTCATACCTGAATTCCCGGGATCTAGCCCACCGTTTGCCACATAGTAGGTGTTCAATATATACTGATTGAACAAAAGGCATGAATCCATCGTCCCCCAAAGGAGGGATTGGGGTAGAGTGATTGCAAGAGGTCCCCGATTCTTCTGTCCTCCTTTTATCCCTACTCTGCGATATGATTTCACAGTTCCTCTGGTGAAAAGCTGGAGTCTGTTTCCCACCCCCTTGAACCTGGGCTGGCCTGGGATTTGTCTTGGCCAGTCGTGCACAGCAGCAGAGACGGTGGCCACTTCAATTCTTGGCCTCAAAAGGCCTGGTGGGCCTCTATCTTCTCACTCGGGGTATTGCTGTAGCTGTCCACACAAGCTCAGGCTGGTGGAAGAGAGCCCAGCTGTCCCAGCAGGGACATCTGGACGAGCCCACTGTTGGCTGACGGCCCCCCAGTGAGCCCACCAAGAGCCGCCTCCCGACTCTCAGCTGAGCACAGTCACTGAGTACGGAGGGGGGTTGGTTACGTGGTTACAATACATTTTGAGACTATGCTGAGACTGTCCGTGTCCAGCACCCTCGGTGGTTTCAATGATGTCAAGTTTTACCCCTTTACCCTTTTCAGGATGGGTCTATAATCCGTGAATAATGGAAAAGTTAGCCGACACGGGAAGACTGACGAATGGACCCACTCTAGAAGTTACTGGAGGAGCTTCGGGACTTGTTCTCCCGAGCTGTGCTGACTGCCCAGGCTGCTTTGGGACGTGGAAGAGGCCTTACAGGTCACTGCTGAGAATCAACTGTGTAAACAAAGAAAACAGCCGCAGCAGTGGTTTCTCCATCTGTGTGAATTAGGTGGTCAGGCGCCACTAACTTCGTGCAGGTGAAATTAACTTGGACTCAAATTAACCAAATACACGGTCAGCAAGTTTTCCTCTCTTTCGTGGATTAATTAAGAGGGGAAAGTAGGAGAACACCTACATCCTGACCACTGGCCTAAATTAAGGTTTGGTCGTGGCAAACCCCATGCCCTGCAATTTAAAAAAGTGGTGTCTCACAGATGCACCCATAACAACAGTAGTGGTCACAGTTTAGCTAAAATGAGACACTTATTGGTGGCTGCCCAACAAAGACCAGGAACCAAAAGCTGGAAATGCTCCCAAGGCTCCTGCAGTTTCGATATCGAGAGCCAGGCTCTGGTGCACACAGAGCAGACACGAACTTTGGGGTTGGTGGATTTTCTAGACTTCAAAGTCTGTCAGTCCAACAGAATTCCAAGAGTCTACTCAAAACAACTGCTACATCGATCTGGGACGTAGAACCGTTCTGATTCACACGTAAGATTTTATAATTCTCTTTTAAAAAGGAAAATTTTAGATTTAACTTGAAAAACGATGATTTTTTATCTTGATGACCACATGTTTCTTACGCCGGTTTCCATAACACAGGACACTCAGCTTTTCTTTTCCGTGATTACAGACGCCTAGTAATTAGCTATTAGTCCCAAAGCCTTATGCAACTATGACTAAAATAGGGAACGTTGGGCTTATTTAAGAAATCTAAATAAACTGGTAGCAAAAGGGAACTAATTTACACATTGTGACACAAATTATCTAGACCTACTCGTTTCACGTCTGGAATTTTCCCCAAGGCGTATACCAGATCAAATCCAGCTGTAGGATGTTTCTTCAAAGCACATGCACAAGTTTGTATTCAGGGCCTGAGTTGAAGGAAGAAGAGCATCTCCTCTCAACCCCAGGCCCTGAAGCTCTGGGCCCAAGTTAAATGATCAATATCAACACTTTGGCTCAGAATCTGGCCCGTGAGTAGCATCTTCTTATGGTTTCACACTGTTCTCAGCACAAAAGTCTGTGCTACATTCAAGAGGAAAACCAAAAGTGTCTCGCCCCATTTACTTTTAGATTCACGGTCGTGCGAGTAACCATTGGCTGCCATCTGGATACACCCTGAACAGTTTGGGTTAATTTTCTGACTCCTTTATTCACCACTGACATTCATGGAGCTCATGCAGCCGGTGCTGTTTTGAAGGTACACGATGGATTTATGAGGTGTTATTCATGGGTTTTATGCAACTGGGCTCAATAGATGTGCCACTCAATTTTTATGCCCGGAAAGCTGAGCTGTTTGAAAGCCAAGGAGCCCAGGCTCTTAAGAGTTTTATCGTCACCCAGAAGGCAGCAGAAGCAGGACTGAGGCTCCAAAGCAAGTCCTTTTCCAAGGTCTTGGTGCCAATCTCTGCGGGTCAGGGTATGTATGATATAGCTTTCTTATTTTTTCATGGAAAGAATGTTATGCCACAGTATTTAGTCTCGTCTTTGAATAAAATAGCCTTGTGAGCCCCTAAAATAGGTTAATTTCAATACATAAAACCATCTGTTTTATTTATTTAACACATAAAACAACCATTTGTTCTCACTGCTGATAAGCATCAATCCTAAATTACCACCATTCTGTTTTTATTTTTAAGATTGAGTGTGTGTCAGAATGCGTGTCTCTAGGAAGCCTGGGCCATGTGGTTGACCTTACTGAAATCACTTCCTCTCTGACACAGGGCTTGGGAGTCAAAGAATGAAAGCTAGGACTTCCCAGGGAAAACACATTTTCCTTTCTTGCGCGAGGAGCACAAACCCCATTCCTTTCATCCCTTGAAATTTTCATGATAAATGTTTTAATAATTACTGGAGAAATCACTTACTACAATAAATGCATTCGGATGGCTGGAAAAGAACAAGAAACGACCCAAGCGAGCGCCTTGCGCGAGGGTCAGCAGCCTTACCTATCAGGGTGTGGAAGATAGCAGCAATGGCGCCGGCCACCACCATGCACAGGACAGCTTTGGTCCTGTCTCGCTTGCTGTTCACAAACACCAGGCCCACATTTTTAAAGTCACTCATGGGACCCGTGAAGAACTTCATTAGGGAGTACGCCAGCCCATAGCTGGCTAGCATTTCCACCGCATCCTCCTTGACAGCAGCAATACCCCGGTTCAAGGCCTGTGGGGGGAAAAAGACAACCCACAAACAGCATTAGAAATGTCGTCGCATCTCCAGGGACTCACACTTCCAAAATAAAAACTCAGCAGACAGGTTTCTATAGAAACGCTAGGCAGCTTATAGGGTAAAGCTCACTATAATTTGATAAAGGTTATTAGTTTTCATTTTCATCCGTATTAGCTTTGGTTCGAAATATCTTCTTGTAGGGGAGATATCTGCCCGTTGGGGTTAAAATAATAGAGGAAAAACCCAACAAGCATTTTATGCTAATACCAGAAAATAATTCTAGGAAGTTTTGGTTAAAAGCTTTACCTGTTAAATTTTATTTGTGGCCTGAATTTATGTAAGGACAACAGGCATTCTAGAAATGAGTCAGACACTTTGTACGGAGTGGGTGATGGCTTTTCTTTTTCTTTAAGGAAGGGGGAATGTGTGCATGTGTGTGTGTGCACGTGTGATTGCGTGTGTGTGTGTACCCATAACCTGAAATACTATGTATGTGTTATGTAGGTACCCTTCATAGCATAGAGTAGATTCTATGCTATGAAGAAAGTATTGAAGGGGTGCCTGCGTGGCTCAGTCGTTAAGCGTCTGCCTTCGGCTCAGGTCATGATCCCAGGGTCCTGGGATCGAGCCCCATTGGCGGGAAGCCTGCTTCTCCCTCTCCCGCTCCCCCTGCTTGTGTTCCCTCTCTCGCTGTGTCGCTCTCTGTCAAATAAATAAAATCTTTAAAAAAAAAAAGTATCGAAGGAATATATTATATAATTGACGGATGCTATTTACCCAATTCTTACTATATTTTAATTTGAAATGTATTCCTGAGCTCTGCGCAAACAAGTATGAAAAGAAAATCTTTAAACCAAAAACACTGTTTTTGGATGATGCTTGCTCAAGAAGTTGTGATCACAGAATATTCTGATCTCTTTTTTTTAGGGATGGAGTGGGGAGAGCCAGAGGGAGAGGGTGAGAGAGAGCATCTTAAGTGATGCTCCAACTCACAACCCGGAGATCATGACCTGAGCTGAAATCAAGAGTCAGACGCTTACCCACTGAGCCACGCAGGTGCCCCAGAATATTCTGATCATTTTCACCATCCTCCACGAGGGACCCTGTGAGGTACCTAGGCGGCCTTGTCAGGATGGCATTTCCAAACTTACTTTCCTACTTGCTCGACAAATTACACCACAGATGGTGGGAATGGATGTCTAGGTGGAGAGAATTAAAAAAACAAAGTCGCTAGGACCTCACCTGTTCTTTAGGAACAGGAAACTGATTAAGGAGAATCGGCTTTCTATGCAGGCATAGGCTTTTAGAAACAGATGTAGTGTAAGCACGAACAGTAAGTTTTGATTGCTCAGACAACTATTTCAAAGAGGCATCCACTTTCAAGAAAACTGTTGTGAATAAACCCATGGCCAGCCACACGACTAGACAAAGAGTCAGGCTACCTTCCTCACCACTAAGGCTCCTTTGTTTTAGAGATCTTGGTTGATTTCATAATTGGCCATTTGGGCCACTTGTCTCTTCCCCAAGAGCTTTAAATTCCTGTTCTTATGTCTTAAATTCACCAATAAAGAGTAAGCCTGTGAAACTCTGGGTCCCCACCCTTGACTCCAATAAAAGCAGAATCCCAGGCCCATGTGTGTGGGTGTGCTCCCCCACCCCCCCATCTCACTGGGGTAACCGAGGTGTGCTGTGCAATTTCTGGGTCTAGTAAGTCATAAACCTTTCTTTTTTCAAAGTTTCCTGATGGTTATTGCTGAAGGGCGTCCTGCAATCACAGTGAGATCCACAAGGGTCAGCCCAGTAGTAACACTGATTTTGAAAGGGGGAGATGTCTGTGGAAGGCTCACTGGAGCCCATGTTAGGGCCCCAAACACAAAACAACAGACTTTATTTTTTAGAGCTGCAAAATGGAGAATGTACAAAGTTGCTATACTCCCTCTGCCCCAGCACAGACGACTTTCCCCACTATCAATATCCCATGCCAGAGTGGTACATTTTTACAGTCAATGAGCCTACAACGATGCATCTTTATCACTCAAAGACCATAGTTTGCATCCTAGGGGTTTTGACAAATAACGACAACGTATCCATCATTATATAATTGAACCCAAAGCACAGTTAGCAAAAAAAAAAAAAAAAAAGTATAGGAAAATACCAATGTGTAAAATGGTTTTAGAAGAACCTAGAAGAAAAATATCTAATAGCTATAGGAATTTAGTATCATTCTTCTGAGAAAGTTGGTGTTAGATAAGCTAGTTTTTGATAATTGTTTCCAATTATATGTCTAATCATCTTTTCCTTTTTTTCCAATAATACTTAAAAATTCCCATAAGAACCTTCTTATTACCCTTTGTGGAGCATGCCTGCCATGATGCCTTCTTTAGAAAAAATTTTCCTTCTAGCAAATACATCTAATCTCTTTGATCTGATCTGATCTAATACTTTAACACCCTAAAGCAAAATAAAAACCAAGAAGCTCCTTGATCATAAATCCTGGTTCAATAGGCACATCTAGTCAGAGTGTCCTGTCATGTGTCAAAACCTATCACTGGATAATCTTCCAAATTAATTTTTTTGGACCTTATGCAGTGGATGCTGTTGGCATCCCACCCAGACCCTTTACTGGGTGGGAGTTGGCCACAATGGCTCACAAGCTGCCTCCTCCTCAGGAAAAATTGTCCCCAGCCACTTTGGGTTGGTTAAGCCACACCTGACCCCCAGGATGCACACAGCCAATGGCTGGCTGACACAGGGGTATAGAAGATCAGCTTCCCGCCTCAGTGACGGGGAGTACAATGCATACTCCAGAGCTCCCCGTGGGATCAGGTGGGAGCTAGTCTCCAGTGGAGACCACCTCCTCGCTTAACTTCTCCCCACCACCCAACTCTCCCATCTCCCTGCATCAAATCACCTGCATAAGAATTCCCCAACACAGGCTCTGCTTCCAGAGACCCCAACTTAGGACAACTTCTAATTATGTTGCTCTCAGACATTGAGATCGGCGTATGGCTTGGTCTTTTTCCTCCTCGTCCTTCCCCAATATCTATGACCGCAAATTGTTTAGTTTTTCATTGCCAGAACATTTGTTGAAATTTAAGTGATCGATATTATTTAGCATAGGTTGAAAAAGCATACAGGAGGACACCTAATAATGCAGGATTAGACTATTTACATGTCTTGTTGACAAAACATTATTCTTGGCTAAAAAGACGTCTGCCTTGGCTGGGGCACCCACTTTCTATTTCCACCAACAGGTCCTTGATGGGAGTCCTAAAGGCAAGGCTGAGGCAAGTGGGGGGGGGCGGGGGGAGGAGGAGGGCGCAGAGAATGAGGCTCTGTCAGCAAGACTGAGCGTGAACACTCCACTTTGCTCAACAATTATGGTAATTTGAGGAAGCACGCAGGGTTTAGAGCCACGCAGACTTGACATGGATGTGCCTCTATCACTTAACTATTGAGTGGTGTTGGCCAAGGCACTCATTCTCGCTGAAATCACCGGGCTGATCTTAGGTCGGACGCAAGTAGAGTACAGGGAACCAGGGAGTGACTGGCCTGGAGGAGGCACTTAAAAAGCAAGGATTTGTGTCTATTTTGTTTACCACTCTTATACCGGCCACTTCACCACATCAAAAACACTCAAATATTTGTTGTTGTTGTTGTTGTTTTAAGATTTCATTTATTTATTTGTCAGAGAGAGACAGAGAGAGAGAGAGAGAGAGAGCACGAGCGGGGGGAGTAGGAGAGGGAGAGGGAGAAGCAGACCCCCCCCCCCATCCCCGAGCAGGGAGCCCGATGCGGGACTCGATCCCAGGACCCTGGGATCATGACCTGAGCTGAAGGCAGACGCTTAACCGACTGAGTCACCCAGGCGTCCCTACACTCAAATATCTGTTGAATGAATGAAGTATTTTCTACTAGGAACTTCATGCCCATATTAATTTTTATCAATTTTAAAAATCGCATTTTGATTCTAAGATGTTATTACTTGTCAGATATACCACTGATTTAACGTTTTTAATGACCACAGTAAATGTACACTGTGGATGAAAAACATTCTAATTTCAAGAAACATTAAAAGGCAAGGAAAGAAGAGCTTTACGGTTGAGGGCATCTGCTATATTAATATTATTAGCCTTTCTATTACTCTCATTTATAGCAAGTATTTCCCTCAATTTGTCCACTTTATGATTTCCTGATTTTCTTTTGATCCCCCAAATAATAAGTTATATGTAGTCCATCAGTCATCTCGTGGAGTTTCTTCCCATACTTTTTTGAACTTGGCTGTTCCTACCCCATCCACAAGTAAGGTAATTTTCTTCTAGTTGATGGTTTCATTTGCACACTTAACTTTTAATCCTCCCGGAATTTATGCTGTGAGATATGGTTCAAAATTAATTTCCTAAAGAAATAATTTATTTCTTCAAAACTGATTTGAATAAACACCGATTGCCCATTATTTGTGATGCTTTCTTTCCAGTAATTCAACCTTCCAGATCCTTCTATCACCTGCTGTTTGCTTCATCTGTCTCAACTTACTTCCCTGTTCCTTTTCACAGCATGTTCATTACCTGACATTATATTGACTATTTACTTTTTATTTGTCTTCCTATCTTCTCCATTTGAATGTAAGCTCTAGGGCACACAGAACTTCGTCTGGTTCATGATACGTCCCTAGACGTGCAACGTGAGGGGATCACATACTGGTAACTGTGTGAAAGAATGAAGTACCATGTTCACAAGCAGTATAAACACTTACTGTGATAGGTACTGAAGAAATGGAATATGCCAACAAACCGGGACTCCTTGGAGGAGCTTATTCAGATGGACTAGATGAGGAAACCCCTCCAAGGATGTGACAACTGAGGTTACAGTGGAGCTGAGGCCCCAAGATCAAGAATGAGCTGGTTGGATGAAGAGCTGGCGGAGGGCCGAGGGCTACCGGAGGGCTTGGTAAGGCCAAGAAGGGGCCAGGAAGAGCGGTGGGGGGTGGGGGCATTAAGTGAGTTTGGAAAAGTAGGCAGTCTCTTCCTGAGCTGAAGAGACTGGGAGAGGGAGGAAGGTTTGGGGAGAAAAAGCAAGCGCTCCGTCTGGCTGTCCCCATTGGGTCTGAGATGCCCCTTAGAATTCCAAATGGAGAAATCAGGTAAGATGGTTAGCTTGGTGAGTCTGGAGTCCAGGGGAGACGTCTGCGCAGTGGACATACATTTGGAGGCCATCAGCATATGGGTAGTATTTAAAGGCACGAGACTGAACGAGATAATCTAGGTAGGATGTAGATAGAAAGTGGTCCAAGAGTCAGCCCTGTAGCACTCTAGAAATGAATCTGAACCGATTCAGGAGGTGACAAGCTCTCTGGGTGATACAGTAACTATGCTGCAGTTCAGCACGAATTAGCTCGCTGGTACCGTTCTGGCCGTGGCATTCCCGAACACTGCTGCATCTCCAGCCAGAGCACTGTGGGTTCCAGGAAGGACAGCCAGGAGCCACGGCGGGGAAAGAGGACCAGCTACGGTCTTGAAGTTTAGCTAGAGTAGTGCCTGAGAGGTCTTTGGAATGAATTAGGCTTTGAGTCAGGATTCTGTCCTAACGACAGAGGTTCACCCGCTATTTAAAGGCAAGCTCCTAAACGTTTGCGAACTTTCCACAGTAAAGGCACTTTAGATTAGAGTCAGGCATAAGGCATTGCAAATACAAAGGCGCCCGTCAATCACGGCCCAGTCCTGGTCCCTGATGGCATGGCTCAGGGCCTTCCTCACACTTTAGATCAGTGTTCTCTATGCTGCGGATGCTCAGCAACATGGAACACTGGACTTAAAACTATATCTGGGTCCTGAAGGCATTCAGTGGGTTCTACCTGTCTTAGTTTCTCCCAGTGTCTGCAGGGCTCGTGGTGCTCCGTTGCCTGATTTTTTTCCCCCCAGAAAGTTATCAAAGCTACAGGATATTAAAAAGTAAAAAACAAAAACAAAGCAAAACAAAACAACCCGCAGGGAAATGGCTAACTAATCCCACATGTGATCTCCCTGATATGAAGAGTCTTACTTAGATCCTTAAACCCCAAAAGAGATGAAGTTGGGCTCTAGAGACCCGAAACATCTCCATATTGCAGATGGAGATTCTCA
This sequence comes from Zalophus californianus, assembly GCF_009762305.2. Lineage (NCBI taxonomy): Eukaryota > Metazoa > Chordata > Mammalia > Carnivora > Otariidae > Zalophus > Zalophus californianus. The sequence goes on along the minus strand of NC_045599.1, from coordinate 142,367,893 downwards.
GGGCAAGAGTCACCAACTCACCCCGATCCTGCAGTCATTTCATGGCAACGTGACCACAAGCATTCCCTGCTGGCTGGGAGGACTCTGGTCTCCCCTGGGGAGCAGGTGCGGGAGGACTGGTGCACAGCCTGCCTCTCCCTACTGGGGAGATGTGAGGCCCTCTCTATTTCTCCCACTCTGTCTCTTGAAGCTTCATGCAACTTGTCTCTCTCTTGACTTCTCTTCGGCTCCTCCTGCCTGTCCTCCCTTATCGTGCCCCACATTTCAGGGTCACCACTTTAATTACACTCGTGTCAATAACCACAACTTATTGTGTGCAAATCTCTGACCTCAGATTCATCTAATTATTTACCTATTCCCCTCTTCTCTGTATTTACAGGCTTCTACTTGGGTTCTGAGAGGGGCCGGAACCAGGTCCACGGCACGGACAGCTGGCTGCCACCCGGCCAGCCTCCACCCTCCGCCTGGCTGTTCTCTGCCCCATCACCCTCCATCTTTCCCGTTCTCTTGTCTCTGCATCTCTGTCCTGCCGCGTTCCCTCTGACTCAGCAGATAACTTCACCTCTTGCTTCATCTGGAATATGGAATCCATGAGAATTGAAAGTTTTGGGGGTGCCTGGGTGGCTCAGTTGGTTAAATGTCCGACTCCTGATTTTGGCTCAGGTCATGATCTCAGGGTCCCGGGATGGAGCCCCATGTTGGGCTCTGCGCTCAGCACAGAAGTCTGCTTGTCTCTCTCCCTCTCCTCCCCCCCTCCCGCCCCCACTCATGCACTCTCTCTCTCAAATATACATATAAATAAAAATCTAAAAAAAGAAATAAAATTTCTTGTTGCTTCTCTCCCTAAAACAAACCTCAACAAAACACATCTGCTCAAGCCCTTCCTCACCACCTCTGTCCTGTTACAATGGAAAGGTCAGTCTGACCAGGGTGACTCTAGGGCTGTCGACCTGGGCTCTGCATTTATGTCCCTCTGACCTTGACAGGAGCCCCCAACCTCCTCTCTGGCTTGTCTGATCCTTGCTACATGACTGGTTCTTTCCCATCAACACTTACAGGCACATAGGTGTCCTCCATCTTAAAAATAAACCTTCTCTTGACTCCTTGCTTCTTCTAGTTCCCGCCTGCTTTCTCGCCTTCTTTTCATAGATAACTTCTATAAAGCGTTGGTTTCTTTCATTATGTTCATGTTTGTTCTTCCCATGTACTCCTCAGCCTGTGGGAACAGCAGCTCCGTGCGTGCAGGAACCTCACCTGTATCCCAGGTCAACCAGTAATGGTGGGCTGAACGCACCCGCTGAGCCCTGGCTTCTGCCTTCCTCCCCCTGCCCCCCCATGCTCTCCCTGCAAAAGCAGACGGGCACTCTTCTGTTCTCACTTTTCCAACCCCTCAGCAGATCTGACCCTGCTGGCTACTCCCTCTTTGAAACGCTTTCCCCCTTGGCTTCAGTGGCATCAAGGTTTCCAGGTTTTCTTCCTGTCTCTCTCTCCTTCAGCTTTTCTCCTGGATGCTTTCTCTTTCATGGGCTCGTAGATATTGGTGTCCCCAGGGCTCGGTCTGGGCCCTCTCCTGTCCTCACTCTCGCTCAGCGATCCCACCCTCTCCCACAAACCCCAGTTACCTTCTGTCTGCTCAGAGTTCTCTGGTCCATCTCTCCGGGCTTCTTAGACTTCTCTTCAGCTCCAAACCCACACCCCTCCGCTGAATGTCCCACTGGCGCCTCACACACTACTCTTCCAAAACCAAGTTCCCCACCAACGGACTACGTGGGCTCCCGCGGCCCGCCTTGTCTGGGGCTCCAGCTGAACGCACGGACCCGGAGTTCCCACCCAGGGGTCCCCGGATGCCTTCTTTCCCTCACTCCCACAGATCTCTTGGTCCCATCCACACCTCTTCCCCGGTCACTCTCACATCTGTCCAGTTCTCTCTGGCCTCGCTGCCGTGCCTTGGGTCAGGTCTCTGAGGGTCTTCCTGTCCCTAAGCCATCCTCCGACCCTCCACATTGCGGTCAGATGGCAAAAATCCAAATTACTAAAAGTGCATGCAATGTGCTTTAGGGCTGCACGCCGTTCACAGACCATGATCTCCATACACCATGCTCTAAGCATGTCTGGCACATGGTTAGTCAGCAGCCAATAAATATCTGGGCAATGAGTGAACACGTACAAAAGCCATTCATGATCTGACCTTGCCTGACACTGCCTCTTGCACTGTGTGCTTTGTGAAGCCTAAACTGACTGCGGTTTTCTGGATATACCATCCTCTCCCTCATCTGAGGGTCCTTTGCTTAAGCTCTTTTTCTCTGCACAGATTCACCTCTACCCCGGTCCCACCCATGTATCTGGTCAATGCATCATCAGTTGACCATATTTTCTGGAAGCCGTCCCTGGAGCCTACCTCCTGCTCTGTGCTCTGCAGCCACTGCAAGGACCCGGGACCCCTTCACTGCACCCAACATGGTGTACTGTGCTCACCTGTTTACTTGACCCTGCATCTCACCAGACGACCTGAGGCAGGGATGGGTTTACTTCTGACCACTTCTCCCACATCTATTCAGCACACCTCATACGTCGTTGAAAATCAATCCATGAATAAACAAATGCGTTACTTGTACATACAGCTTGAGTATGGTCGTTCATCAACAAAACCCTCCAGCTGCAGGTCTGGGTTTCTGGGTAAACAAAGCTATTTTTGGTGGAACTTATGTATTTAAAATAAATATGCAAATTGATAGCAGGAGTGCTGTACATATTCTTGTCATTCTGGTATTTGCTCAAGAGATAGGCAAGGACTTCCGCTGTCACTTCTATTATGCCTCACTGGGCACCCGGGTAGGCATTGGACGAAGGTGGGCTGCTTAACTTCAGACCCACAGACAGAAAGAGAAAGCGACACTGGGCCACATGATTAGCCTCTTAAGCGTAAAGCTTAAGCAAAGATTTTTTTTCTGGCTCCCTTTTGTCCCATCCTGTGGATGTCAACTGGGATGGAGGACAGACCTCTATAGCGTCAAATCCTGTAACAGAAGTTGGCTGCCATGGTAAGGAAATCAGAAGGCAAAGGAGAAAAGACCCTTCTTTGCCCTCACCCCGGAGAAGCGGAGAACCCTGCCGAGGCGTGGGTGTGCCACTGACACATAACCCAGGTAGTCATCTCCAGACTGTAAAAGGTGGGTGCTTGCAGGGGCAACAAGGCATCGAGAGAGAAGGCCACACGGTTCAAGAAGTGCCAAGGGCAGTCAGAACCTGACCTGGTAACTGACGCTCATGGAGAATTGGTAAAAACACGATCATGTTGCTCATAAAGAAATAGCTTTTCAAATTCTTCCACAAAAAGGTGTTGAGTTGGAAACTGGTATTATTCCCTAAAATAGCAAGAGATTAGATTCAGCATATGAAATGCTGAAATTCCTACTGTTTTTTTTTTTTTTTTTTACTTTTAGTAAAATGAATACTTCCTTCAGTGCCTCATCCTGGATTAGAAAAACGAATGGGACACTGGGTTCAGTAATAATTCTGTCTTGCTAGACTAATCTTTTTGATAAAAGACTATTCCCCTGTCTACAGCTTCACTGATCCTGTAACACTTTTTATGACCTGAAGCAAACTCGCTATTGTCACAAAAGATACAGTTTAAAAATCTCTCTCAAACCCAGGGTTCTCAGAACATTTCAGTTTGTAAAAGTGTGGAGAATTCAGAAGTATATGTGTAGGCAAAGCTACCTGTGGGGAAGAGCTTCTTTCAATGTCATGGATGATCCTTGGATTTCAATCCTCTCAATGAGTCTAGGTTTCTGGAATTTTCCACTGTTATTGTTCTGTTCGTCTGTATTTTAAAAAGTGGTTTGGGTTAAATTAGATCATTTGTCTTCCCAGTAATTTTCCAGCCATGTTTTATTTTCTCAAGGATCTATACTGCTCTAAATGAGACACCCTCGCTCTGTTTAGCTGGCACTCCAGCCAAGAACTCGACACCCACACACGAGGTTGTGGTTTAAAGGGGGCAGCAATAAAATGAAGCCTGGTCTGGCCTCGTTAGCAGTCAAAGTCATTGCTCTGTGCGGTGCCATCCATATTTAGTGCTTCCTGAAAACACAGAGACAACGCGCGGCAAGGCCAAAATATGACACTGGCTTTTTCTGTCACTTCCCACACCTGCAGAAGAGTTTCCATAAAGACTAGAGACAAACTACCAAACAGGTACCAAGTATGGCTAACTCAGTTTCCTCCTGTTGCTTTCTTCAGTATCTCAGGGGAAATAAAAGAACATTTACTTTTTGGCCTCTTAAATGGAAGTAAGTTAGTTCATTAAAAGATATACGTTAGTGTTATAGGACCCTCTTCAAATCATCTTGATCCTCCATTTAAACATGAAGCTTCTTCATCACGTGGCTTAACTTAACTTGGATTCAAGATGGTGGGAGGCTCGACGGGGAAGAAGTGTTACTACGGATTTCTAGTGCACTTTAAAAAATCAAAGCTTCGTGTGCCATTTAACTACTTACGCCCCAACTTGACCTCACATCTTTACTACTAGTGACATTCCCAAATTTCCTACACGTTTTTATACTTATAAAGTTTTATGGTCTCCAAATGGTGGTATTTCTCAATTAATATCTCCAGATTGTATCCATTCCACTTCAGACCTGAGTTTAAAATACTTTTATATCACAAAACCCCCACAACAACAACTCCATGAACAACAGGCTGGAATAGAAGATGAACTCTGGGGTCTGGAAAGTGTTTTTGCTAGCCGTCCATACTTTCTGTCCACCCACATACACATACTTATCGACCCTGCTCACATGCCGAGATGCTTACTCTCTCCCTGCTGGCACACACCCCCTCTTCCTGCTTGGTGACAGACTGTTCCCTCGATTGTTCTAGCACCTTACAATTGTCTGCTGACCTCTGGGCAACTCAGAAGTTCCATTCCTTTTTCTGACTCAGCTGCAACAGTCAGAAGCATCATCCATTCGTTGCCTTCCATTCCAGTCCAGTTTTAAATGCATTTATACTAACAGAATGAAATGGGAGTGCCTATTTGCATTTAGACCTTATAAAACCCAATGAACACAATAATGATGATAATGATGATGAACTACCCTAGCAGCTAAATTGACTGAGTGTTTGCTTTGTGGCAGATGCTATTCTAAGATCATTACTTCTCCCCATCACTCTGTGAGAGAGGTACGATTATTTTCCAGCTTACTGGTGAGGAAACTGGTATGTGGAGAGGCTCAGTCACTTGTCCAGGGTGACACAGAGCTGGGAGAAGAATCCAGACAGCTTCACCTCGGGCTGTGATCCCAGCCATCCCTCTGTCATACCAACACCAACCCTCCTCTCCAAGTCTTTCACTTGGAATTAGAGACTGCAGTTGGTACCAAATGCTTACTTGAAACAGGACTAGCTGGTCAGATCAAAGAGAACTTTTGGATAAAGACTATTCTTATGAAAAATTCCAAAGATCCTGAGGTAAAGATTCATTTTTCAACAGTAACGTGTAGCAAAGTCTACAAGCGTACAGGCGGAGGATGAAGAGAGGCTGACGGCACCATATTTATCTGGGTCACACCAAGGAAATGAGGATAAAGGAAATGGGGCCGCGTATGCCCCGCGAGAGGCACTCCACAGCATGGCCGAGAGGACAGAGGACACCTGTAAGCACAGCACCACCAGCTCAGGCGCCATCTCCGTCTTCCCCAGAGTGGTAGAAATGCCAAGAGGCTCTCAGTGGTGGCCTTCCAAAGACATGGACAAGGATGTTTATGGCTTCTTTTATACATAAGATAATGCATCATCCCAGTATCTTTGACCTGTTCAAGGTTTCACTCTTCTCTCAGCTGTGGGATTAATATATTTCTGCAGGAGGTTCAGTAATGACTCACGGCTGGTATTTATAGAGTGGCATATGCCAAGTTTTGTGAAAGATTTCTAAGGTTCTGGGCTTTTGATCTGATTGTTTTTAGGAGGTGAGTGAGACAGTAAAAACTGGTCATTGGCACTGGGTGTTCCATGCAACTGATGAATCACTAAACTCTACTCCTGAAACTAATAATACACTATATGTCAATTACACTAGATTTAAATAAAAAAAGTTGGTCATTACACACTTTTTTAAATGCATCTAGCCCATGCATCTAGCCCATGCATGTTCTATGCCAGTGCCTACACACACACGTGCACATGCACTCACACTGAGAAAGGAATCCCAACGAAATAGGTAATATTTAATTGTGATGAAGCGGTCCTCTGTGTTTGCTTTCTGTGTGCAAGCAGGTTTGCTATGACCTCCCCACGCTCCCACTACTATTGGTTTAAATGATTGGCCTGATCTACGGTCTTTTATGTGAAGTAATATCGTCTCACTGAGTAAACTGTTTAGAATACAGTACAAAAGAGGACAAAGGGTATCGCTGTAGCAGAAGCAAATCAAGAAAGAGTCGTATGGCATCATCAATGGTAGCAGGGCTCAAAGAATTACATACTACCCTGAATTCATTTTTGCCTTTACAACTATAACCATGCTTTATGCTCAATATTTTCCACCTAATACGATAAAGTAATAAGCTATAGAATAATGTGGATAAAATTACAGTGTTTTGAAAATTTCTAAACTAAACAACAAATACATTTTTATAACTTACTACTTCATACAACTAATGCATGAGAGAGTAAATGCACATGTTGAGCTTCATTCTAAAAATCCAGATTCACTATAATTCAGGTTTTGTATCTTTGGAAATCAGAGTAGCCCGAGGGGTTGTCTTCTTTAGCCCTTTCACCTACATGGATGAGGAGGACAATGGGGACCCAGTGAAAGGAGACATCTGTGCCCTTCTCCACTGTGGCCTTCAGGGCCTGGAAGGATGTTGCAGCCACAGACGGCATATCTGTTGATTCATTCGGGCACCATTTATGGATCACATGAAGAACAGTCTCTTATGTACGTAGTAGGTCAGTCTTGAATGTGCCTTCACGCATTCTCTTATTGGTTTTATTTCACAATTGCTTTTTTTTTTTAAGATGCTATTCATTTGAGAGCAAGCAAGCACGAGCAGGGGGAGGGGCAGAGGAAGAAGCCGACTCCCCACGGAGCAGGAAGCCTGACTCCGGGATCATGACCTGAGAGCCTAAGGTAGACGTTTAACCGACTGAGCCACCCCGGCGCCCTGCACAATTGGTTTTATCTAACAACGCTGCGGGGTCCGTACTGAAAATTCCCACTGTGTAGACAAGGAGACAGAGGCTCAAAGAGATTCCACGACTTGCTCAAGGTTCATTGTTGGTATGCCGTGCAGCCCAAAGGAGAAGCCTTTGGCACCACTAGCCGGCGTGCTCACTTCAACGCTAGACTGAAGATGGTGGCGGGGTAGGGGGTAGGACACGTCTCCACCATCAGCAAAGCAGGGAAGGAGTGTGGATGGCCTTGCACAGAAATGTGTCATTACCTGACCAGAGAGTTAAGTACTGACAATAACTATTACTGAAGGAAACCATTATTTTTATGTAATGGCTATTTGGTTTGGGGAATTGGGGAGCACTTCTATAAAAGGTGTGTGAGGTTGAGTTACAACTTCCTTGAGGCTTTTCTCTTGGAAGCAGTAAAGAGCAGGCTCCTGGCATCGAGCGATGCTGCTGTAGGTGGCAGAGCACAGGCCTGCTCTTCCTCTACCCTGCAGTCTGGGCAAAGAAGCTGACAGGACACGCAGCTCCAGAAGCTTCCACGGAGATTCCCCGTCAGTGCCCGGGAAAGGCATCTGTTAAAGCAGTGTGGCTCCCCGTCAAGGCCCTGATGATTCCGAAGGGAAAGATCTGTGAGTAATTCTGGGAGCACCTGACTCTAGAGAGGTCTATGGGTCATCCCCTGCGCTCTGTCTGTGGCTCCAGGGTAAGGCATCTTCCACATGTGGTGGGCAGCTCACAGACAAAGAAAAGCTAACGGAGCATACACACATGATGTTCTCCCACAGCAGGAGTCAGGGAAATAAAAACAGAAACAACAAGACTACCAACAGATTTAAACAATTTAAGTGACTGATAAAATCCAGGGCTGATGAAGATGTGGCCCAAGGGGAAATCTCATGGAGTCCACTGCTATAATCTTGTGGCAAAGGAATATGTCAAGAGGGATTAAAATTAAAAATATACCAACGCCTTGATCCAGCAATCCCTTTACAGAAAGCTATCCAGGGGCGCCTGGGTGGCTCAGTCGGTGAAGCTTCTGCCTTCGGCTCCGGTCATGACCCCGGTCCTGGGATCGAGCCCAGAGTCGTCCGGCTCCCTGCTCAGCAGGGAGTCTGCTTCTCCTCCTCCCTCTGCCCCTTCCCCTGCTTGTGCTCATGCTCTCTCTCTAATAGAATCTTAAAAAAGAAAAAAAAAAGGAAGCTATCCAAACAAAATAAAAGTACTAGTACGTAATGCCATGCACACAAAGGTGTTCATTAAAGCATCCTTTGTAATGACTGGCAAGTGACAAATATGCTTGTCCACCAGTATAGGAAAGGCCAAATAATTGTGGTGCATGCACGCACGGGAATGTCGCCCAGGAATCATAAAGCATGAAGTGGAACTCAATGTACTGAACTAGAAAGAAGTCCGCATACAGTGGTAAGTACAAGTAGATTGCACTTAAGCAATATATTTAATACTTACACTTTTTACTTAAACTTATAAGTGTACTTATACTTAAAACTTATACTTTTTTTACTCCATTAGAAAAAATAAAAAAGAAAGACCCTCAAAAATGTGCAAAGATATTTGTACAAGCAGAGAGAAGGCAGGTGAGTGACAGACACCAAACTGTCAATACTGGTTATTTTAGAAGACGTTAAGGTTAAGTAGGGCAGGAAGGGGAAAAGTGTTAACTTGACACACACATCTGTATTGTTCTACTTACGACAAAGAGCATATGTTAGTTTTACCATGTGAAATGAAAAAAAAAAGCAACTTCATCAACGCACACAAAATTAATAACATGCCAGCTTCCTAGGGTGCAAAGCTGCCCGCCACCCTACGAAGCAAATGTTGGTATGTTTTTGTCCTGTTCTTTGTGATCACTTGTGTTGACACCTCCTAGAAGAAATCCCCTTGTTAATTTTGCTTGAAAATGCCATGATTTACGATAGGTTTTTTTTTTTTTTTTTTACTATAGCTTTAAACACAAGACTGAATCCCAGAGGCTGTGTGCTGGCCAAAAGACACTTGCCTGTCTCCAAAATCTAGACCTTCGAGCATGAGAAAAGAGGAATCTTCTGTTGAACTCACCCTCCTGCTGTTGCTTAAGCCCTCCCTGACCTACTTCTTTTTTTGACTTTAGCACCTAAATCGTGATTTGTTTAAGAACAGGTAAAACAACAATTATGACCCAGTGCCACTAGAGCAAAAGGCATTTAACCCAGGCTGCAGAGTCAGACTAAGAAAAAGGCTTCTTGGAGTCCTATAAACTCCAGGCTATCAGTGCTCTGCTGGGAAGAGCCCAACCTGAATGTCCTCACTGTGCTCTCTCTTAATCCCCGTCGAAACACCATCTCTGCCTCCTAACCTTCTGCCCATCCTCGGCGACCCAGGACTTCCTTCCTCCGGAACCCTCTGTAACCAGCCTCAGCCACACAATGGCTCCTGGCACAGGCTTATCTTCACCGTCTACTTATTCACAAAACTATTTCATTCATTCATTCAAATATATTCAGTGAGTTGGGTATATTTGCCCAGCACTATGCTCTTTACTGCTCAATGTACATGACCCGGCAGGCAAACAGACCGTGAAGCATTTATGGTCACCATGTCCTGCACACTGACCAGGAAAGAGCAGGCTGCCAGGCAACCCCACCACACTCACTAGAGGTATCTGAATCTGTCAATATCCCTCAAAAACCTTAGATTTGGTAGATGAATAGTTTACTCACTCACTGTAGTAAGGATTAGGGCACTTTTAAAAAAAGATTTTATTTATTTGAGAGAGAGAGAGCGCGCAAGCAGGGGGAGCGGCAGGAAGAGGGAGAAGCAGGCTTCCCGCGGAGCAGGGAGCTCGATGCAGGGCTCAGTCCCAGGACCCTGGGATCATGACCTGAGCCGAAGGCAGACGCTTAACGACTAAGCCACCTAGGCGCCCCTGGATTAGATTAGGGCACTTACTCTATGACAAGGAGGAGGACAGACTCCAAGAGCTAAAGATGAACAAAGTGGTTGAGGAGGAAGACAGTACAAAGGCTGTAAGAGAGAGACGCAGAAGGACTATGACTGGAAGAGGTGTGAAGACCTCAATACCTCAGTGCAGCTGTCTGAGTCCTACAGAGGGAGAAAAGATCCCCAGTTGATCAAAATGAGCCAAAAAGGGGACTTTAGAACAAAGGTGTTTTGGAATGTGCCATAAACAGCTGTGTAAAAAGAAATAAAAAGACGTAGCTTGGACTCTGGGTGTAACTCCATCAACCTCACTGGCATCATACATAATGGCATTTCTGTAAGAATTTAAGAATTGTTCCAACGTCAATGTTAGAATTGTTTTACCACTCTTGAGCTTCATTATGGCTTAAATGCATTTTTAAAAAAGCAAATTTAATATTTTCACAACACATTAAACCTCTAGGTAAACCACTCTCAACTTATGTGGTGCTTCCACGGTGGCAGTGATGAAAAAAACCAAGCCCCTTTTCTAGAAATTTTTTGAGCTGTTCAGTATTTGGGCTTGATCACCTCTCCTTAACGCTAAGGAATAAACCAAAGTAAATATTTTTTCCTATTTTACTGAGAGCAAAAGGGCCTTTCTCAAGGTGATTTGTCAAGTTTCTAAATGGCAAAGTACGGATTTTAAAAATTGTGCTTCCAGGATAAAAACAATGGCTTTGAATAGTCATAGATTTGCTCATTGTGGAAAATTAATTACTCTGTCCATATATTTTAATCTGTTTTAAAGTAAGCTTTATGATGCCTTTCGATTGCTCCATATAGAATATGAGGTTTCTTCCACAAGTTAAAATGTACTAAGATTTTCCCCGTTGGTCTTTCTAAAAGACCATTTCCACAGAAGAGGAAAAGTGTTTCTTAAAATTACTTTCTTTTATGTGAAGATGAGCATACATTACATAGATAAAGTATGACATAAACTATGATATCACCTAATTTCTAATCCTCACAAACACAAATGGGACTTACGACTAATCCCCCATGACTACTACATGTTTTCTTGGCTGATGCAAAAATTGAAGAATTAAGAGAAAAACACTGATCAGGGAAAAACAGGAAGTCCCAACTTTGCAAAACACTCAATCCACCTTCTATGCAAACCACAAAGAGATTAGACAAACTAAGTATTTGTTGACATTGGCTGCAAATCTGGAAAAGGAATAGAGCCTTAAAATATATCTGGAATGAGACTCGAATCCTGTTTCACTGGTTCTTTTCTTTTCCTTTCTTTTCGTATATTTTAAAGGAACTGTTAGGTAGAAGTTCAAAATTATTTTCATATTCATCCCTGAATAGATCAGCAGAGTCATATGAAACTGCAGCTGTGGGTACAGGGGTCTGGGCTCTTGTGAAAGCTGGGGAGACTGAGGCTCATAGGGAAAAATGATTTACCTGAGCTCATGAAGCTACCAGTTGCCACACTGAGACTCTGGTCTCTCAATCCAGCAGAATCCTCTGGAAAGCATGTGGACCATCCCTTCAGATCTGAGTTAATGCCATGTTATCTTGGGCACATGACTTCACCTCTCTGAGATTTAGTGTCTTTAGTAAAATAGGAATGCTCACCCAAATCTGTCTCTTGCAGGTCAGATTTTAGGGATTAACTGAGCTCATGTGTGTGGAAGGACCTGGCATCAAAGGAGGCAAATCACCAACCCTCTTTTCTTCCCTGAAATAAGAGCATTGCTGAAACAGTGGTTTGGAAGTCTGCCCTGACTTAAGCCAGAGGACCTGGCCCATCGGGGTCCTCCAAGGCCTCCATGGGACCTCAGGATGCAGTGTTGGCTCAGGACAGACTAAAATGGGTCCTAAAGACCTGTGGCAGGTCTAAATATCTTCTGGAATTTACTTGATTTTTGGAATAGCCACAGCCTGTGGATAAGATTCAGGCCAACGATCACTTCCGTGATCCACTGGGTCACACCCACAGGGCCCCTCCGTATGGTCTGGTGGGGTTGGTGGAGGACCTCAACTCTGGATGGGTAGGTGAGCTCAGTCTTCTAGAAGCGACAGTGCTGACTCAGACTGCCTGAGATCTCATGACTCTCCAGTTGGTGGGGAGCAGACGGGCAGCAGGAAGAGGAATCGTGGTAGTTGCTTTGTGATCTTCACGAATTGCAAAGATACAGACTCGGTGAAGTAGTTCCCTAAAGTGCCTTGTGCTACCTAGCCAGGTTCCCCCGGCTTTCACAACCCCTTTCTGCCTCTCAATTTCTTTCTTTCTTTCTTTTTTTAAAGATTTATTTATTTATTTATTTATTTATTTATGTATTTATGTATGTATGTATTTATGTATGTATGTATTTATGTATGTATGTATTTATTTATTTATTTTTGCCATTCTAACTGGTGTAAGGTGGTATCTCAGTGTGGTTTTGATTTGAATTTCCCTGATGGCTAATGACGAACATTTTTTCATGTGTCTGTTAGCCATTTGTATGTTTTCTTTGAAGAAGTATCTGTTCATGTCTTCTGCCCATTTTTTGACTTGATTATTTGTTTTTTGGGTGTTGAACTTGAGAAGTTCTTTATAGATCATAGATACCAGCCCTTTATCTGTAGTGTCATTTGCAAATAACTTCTCCCATTCTGTGGGTTGCTTCTTTGTTTTGTTGACTGTTTCCTTTGCTGTGCAGACGGTTTTTATCTTGATGAAGTCCCAAAAGTTCATTTTTGCTTTTGTTTCACTAGCCTTTGGAGATGTATCTTGAAAGAAGTTGCTGTGGCCGATGTCAAAGAGGTTACTGCCTATGTTCTCCTCTAGGATTTTGATGGATTCCTGTCTCACACTGAGGTCTTTCACCCATTTTGAGTTTATCTTAGAGCCAAGATACCCTTCAACAGATGAATGGATAAAGAAGATGTGGTCCATATATACAATGGAATATTACTCAGCCATCAGAAAGGATGAATACCCAACATTTACATCAACGTGGATGGGACTGGAGGAGATTATGGTAAGTGAAATAAGTCAAGCAGAGAAAGTCAATAATCATATGGTTTCACTTACATGTGGAACATAAGGAATTGCATGGAGGACATTAGGAGGAGGAAGGGAAAAATGAAGGGGGAGGGAATCGGAGGGAGAGATGAACCATGAGAGACTAGGGACTCTGAGAAACAAACTGAGGGTTTTAGAGGGGAGGGGGGTGGGGGGATGGGTTAGCCCGGTGATGGGTATTAAGGAGGGCACGTTCTGCATGGAGCACTGGGTGTTATATGAAAACAATGAATTGTGGAACACTACATCAAAAACTAATGATCTATTTTATGGTGACTAACATAATAAAATAAAATAAAATAAAAGATTTATTTATTTATTTGAGAGAGAGAGAGAGAGTGAGTGAGCAGGGGGAGGGAGAGAGGAAGAGGAAGAGGGAGAGGGAGAATCCTCCAGCAGACTGTGTGCTGAGTGCAGAGCCCCATGCAGGGCTCGATTCCAGGACCCTGAGACCATGACCTGAGCGGAAACCAAGAGTCTACTGCCGAACCGACTGAGCCACCCACGAGCCTCCTCAATTTCTTTTTATACATATGGTTCCTTCACTTAAAAAATGAGTGGAAGTTGGTTTTGACTAAATTCAGCCACACAGTTCAAAGCAGCAGTGGCTAGGCAAAATCAGCCAAACTTATTACTCAACCTCTATCTTTCATTCATCTGACAGTTTCAGAAGGAATGTGCACGGTGTGTGCAAGTCCACGCTGGCTTTACATGTGCACAAGCAGCTTGCAGTGCTAACCTCCTTAGGTAGAACATCTACGAAGGCCTCTAGCTGGGGCCCTCTGGACTCTTCCATTCCGGTAAATCTCTGCCAGCAGGTGCTGTATGGAACTGGACTGTCTGGGAGTCTCCTGATTAACAAGTATTTGCTCCTTAGCTGCTATGGGTTCAGTGCCCCGGAGCATCCCAGAGAGATTTCACATGAGGTCCCTGCCTTCAAGGAGGTTATGGTGATAATACGGAGCAAGTGAAGAGGGGTTAAATGTGGTAGAGCACAGACTAGCCGGGATACAAACTTGAATAGTGGAGGAGACAAAGCTGTGTGCTGGAGAAGACAGGGAAGGAAGGGTCTGGGGAGGCAGAGAGAGGAGAGTGGAGGGCTTTACGTGGCTGTGGGGGGCGGGGGCGGTGGAGGCAAACTAGGTTGGGGGGGTTACGTGATCCGAGGCAGGTGGATTTAGGTTGGATGGAACAGGCAACCAGAGGGAACAAGAACTTGTCTGTAGTTTACGAAGATTGATCTGGTAGGAATGTGTGTAATGGACTGAAATGTCAAGAGAACAGCATTGGAAAACAATCTCTTGTCACAGAGCCCCAGGGAAGAGGTGTTGAGTCTGGGACCCATGGCGTTGGCGGTAGGAAAGGACGTCGGGAGCCAACATTTATTCTGATGCAAGAAATAGGTGTTTCTCATCTGCCTCGAGCACCCCATCCTGTCAGTTGCCCTGGGGGCGGGGCCTGTATCTAGGTTGTCAATCAACATTGATTTCAGGGTTTCTAGCTGAGGACCAGCAGGGGTGTCACCACGGAAAATACAAGTGGAAAACTCTACATGGGACCATCCATGATCTAAGTCATGTAAAATAAAACAATGCTTAGTTACAATGGAGCCCCAAACCAAAGGGATGTGGACATTCTTGCTTATGTCTAAAGAGGGTTATGAACCATAGCGAAAGACGTGGTCAGAGCCAGGCTCCCTTGGACTCTGCCAGCCTTCAGCCAGACATGCAAGAATGGTGAATATGACAAATGTCTAGGGGGGATACTGTGAGTCGCTGCAGACGTGATGAGGACTTGGCCCTCTCACTCCGTCAGCCACACACTGATTCCACACTGTGTGCAGTGAGAGCTTGTAGGACCCCCTTTTCCCTAGACCACGCTTGGCTGCAGCCCTAACCCGTGGGCGCCCTTCACCTCTGGTGGCTTTACCCAATAACTCATGGGAGTTTCTCCCAACCCCTGCAGGGCCATGTCTGCAGAGGGCTGGTAGCCTGGGAAGGCCTGCAGGGGATCAGGGCCAGTGGGACCATGGGGCATCTAGCAGCATGGCTCCCCGAAGGTATAGCAGGCTAAGTGGTCTGAGCTGCACAGAGCGTGAGGAGGCAGAATCCATGGGTGAAGGGCCAGGCGGAGAGAGCAGATTTATAGGAGGGGGGACATAGAGTAAGCTGCAGGACAAGTGATGGGCAAGAAGAGACCCCAGAGCTGCTCTCAACCTTCACTGCCTCAGCTCCTTGCTTGAGATACCCAATTTGGAGTGAGTGGCCCCCGGAAGTTTGCAGGTGACACTTAGTGGCCCAGCTAGCTGAGTGGTCCTGGGGAGGGCAGCAAGCAAGGCCCTGGCCGGGGTAGTTTCCTGCCCATTTGCTCTCTCATGGGGCAGTAGGTCCTCTCTCTTTCATTTGCTATCACTGCCTTTCTTTGTTGCTGACTGTTGAACAATGAGTGGGGTGACTGCCCACAGGGGGAAAAATGTGTTTCTCTAAGTGGGAAAAGTCTTGCTAACCAGTGATGCATTCGGCTCTGCAAAGCAAATGTGTTTGCTGAGCCAACGCTTATCTGATGGCAAACTTCTGTAGGAATAAACAGAAATATCACTGGGATCTGTTTACACTGGTGAGAACCAAATCCCGGGGGGAGGGAGCGGAGCCAATGAGACTTCGCACATATTCTTTCAAGCAGAGGGGAGCGCGGTGGGTGCACTCTGGGAAGTCCTAAATGGTTTCAGGAAGGAAAGCACTGTCGGGAAGGGTGCTGGGGAAACTGGTCTGTTGGGGGGGGGCGCCGTGACACCCATTTTCAAGGGACATTTATTTTACCCCCAGGAGAGACCTGGAAAAAAAAGCGGAACTGTTCAAGCTGGAAGTGTAAGCTGCAGTTTCCTGCAGGCCCAGCCCTCACCGTGACTGCAGCGGGGGATGCTCTGAAGGGGGCAAGTGGAACGAAGCCCTCCCAGGGACCAGCCCCAAGGTGGCTGCAATCGGGGCAGGGGGTAGGGTGGGGGTGGCTCGCAGGGCAACCCGGCTTCGAGGATGTTCCACTTAAATGCCTTTTCTCTCCCTCTCCTTTCTCACCCGAAATACTTAATAGTTCTCCTTCCACAGAAAATCCTTTGGCTTACTGTTAGATCAGTTTAAAGATTCATTTCCCCAGGTTTATGACCTGCTGTGATTTGTAAATGTGCTGTGGTTAAAAGCTGACCCCCTGCCCTCCCCCCGCGAGGCAGATCACTTCTTAGGGTACAGTTTGTTTCCCATGAAGGTGATGAACATAACATGCAAATGACAGAGGTTGCTACAAGTCCTATAATAAACTTTTTTTTTTTTTTAAACAGACATGGCCTTAAGATTTGGATACCAAGGTCTGGAACTGACCAGTCTCCTTTTCTTGGAATTGGGTTCAGCCTGCATTTAGCACTACCTTGTCCTAGGACTTCGAAGAAATACAAATTCCATTTGCTTCAGCATAAGGTAAGGCAGTAGAAGCAGACAGAATTCCTTTTGTGCTTTATGAGATGTGCTCTTGTGTTTTCTTTGCTGTGCTGTATATTTTCTGAGGTAATGGAACTAGAGACAAAGTGTGCTCTATGCTACTTGGCTGAGTGACATTTTTGTGTGCCTGGACTCAGGTCTGGTCCAAAGCCTGTCCACTGGGCCTCACTCATCACACACTGTCGCAAGCAGCTGCTCTTTTCTGAAGCTGGATTTTTTTGTGTTTGTGTACAGAAACATTTTCCATTTTCCCTGTGGCATGCTCATGGCAACATAAAGTCTGGTTGCTGATTTGGAGCTCCTCCTGCCAGATCTCAAAATGCAGTCAGCAACCAGAGGGTAGAAAAAAGTTGGTCTTCAATGACACTAAAATCCAATCACAAGCTACTCAACATCGTTGTTCACTATTTGAGCAGGCAGACTTTTCTGTATTTGGAAAAACAAAATGAAACACCCGAAAAACAGATGCAGATTTTCTTCTACACTAGAATTCCCTTAAAACTTAACCACTTTGTGGTTCTTAAACTCATTTTAAGTGAAAGTAAGTCAAGATCATATGAAATTGATTAATGAGATACGAAAAAGCCAAGAAGGAACATGCTGGATTCTTTCAGCAAACCTTCCCCGTTTACAAGGGCAGACTGTAGAAGGGATATTGCAAAGCAGACTGGAACACAAATATATAAAAGCAAATATCCTGAGATGAGCCCAGAGACAGTGGGGCTTGTTAATTATTCCTTTTGCAATGTGACATCTTATTAGTGTTCTGTTCCTTGGAGCCTTTGATAAAATTCTGTTGGACACATTTGCCTTTTGGATTGTCAAGGTGGGTTGCAGCTAAAGAAATTCTGTCTTTCAGATGTGATATTTTTACAAAGAAATTAATACCTGTGCCTTTTGAGTATAATTTGCTATACATATCTTAGATGATTTAACAGAATCACTAGACCAAAAGTCTTTTTGTTTTAAACCATGTGGTTTCATTGACTTCCTACCTTTATGTAGGACCCTATTAAACACATTCTTTTCTTTAAGTCTTTAAATCCTCTACGACCCCCCCCCCCCCTTGAAAACTCTCTCTCTCTCTCTAATTCCTACCCTGGTCATTACTAACACTTACTCTGAAATACCCTAGTTTGGAAATTGAGGAACTCATGCAGTGTTTCTGAATATGCCCTCAGGAACATGGTTTCACCCAGATGTTAACAGGTGCTATACTGGGCGTGCAAATACCTTTAGGATTCAAAGTCAAACTTTTTTTGTTCAAATGGCACAGCTTCTCAAAGACTTTAAATGCCACGTGTGTTCTAAATCTCCAAGGGGAAAATGGTATTAGAGAGTTTCCCATATGTTTTTACCTACAGAATCTGTTTTTGAGGTGCATGTCACACTGTTGGCTTTCCTACGCATGCACAGGTGAAAATGAATCCTTAGCATAGCATTTCTTGAACAGGAGAATGAAGACTCATGATCAGTGCTCACTGATGGTTCAAACAAGGTGATACTATGAGGGCCAGTAGATGGGGATCAGCAGCCTTTTTATTTTTTTAAAGATTTATTTATTTTAGAGAGAGACCGTGCATGCACGCAGGCACACATGCGCAAGAGGGGGGAGGGGCAGAGGAAGAGAGAAAATCTCAAGCACCCTCCCTGTTGAGCATGGAGCCCAACACAGGGCTGATCCCAGGACCCTGAGATCATGACCTGAGCTGAAACCAAGAGCCGGACAATTAACCCACTGAGCCACCCAGGTGCCCCATCAGCAGGGTTTTTGGATCTAGTTCCTTCCTCGGCACAGCTGGCTTTGGGATACCGGAGAGGTCACTAGGTCACCTATTGTGGTTTGGATGCTTCTGAGGTCCTCTGATTGCGTGATTCTCAATCTATTTGTACGATAGCCTGAAGCAGCTGGGGATTATCAAGGCTCAACTCTTCTGAAAGTGAGTTTATCATTTCTTGTTTTAGGCATTTATTCTGAAGTATCCAGTTTTCACGGAATCTATTCAACCTTTCTCAATTATCTTGTTGTCTACAGACTTAATCCACACGTTTCTTTTCTGCAGTAGACAGTAGCTCACATTGATTAGTTGGCATATGTTATCAAACCGGGATGTATTAACAACTTTGTCGATGCAAAAATATCCCCCTCCTCTTCCCACATGAAGTTAAGACAACACTGTCACTGGATAGTACGCATTTACCTAGGTAAACCTGGGCTCCCTGACTAACCGGGTATCATTTGGACAGCCCTCCTCCAGCTCCAACAGTTTGTGCTTCTAAGTATTTTGATTAGCACTGAGCTAGTTGTTTCAGGAAGATGCATAGAAACTTAACAGGTAATTACTAACTTGTTCAGTCTAGGTAGGGAGTTAAGGTATACATATAAAAGTATAAAATGTATACAAGTAGACCACTTAGGTGCAACTTTGTAACCATAATTTCCAACTACTCCACATATTTGTTTAATACTAAGTATAGGGTGCCCGGGTGGCCCAGCTGGTTAAGCATCTGCCTTCAAGGGTCCTGGGATCCGCCCCGCATTGGGCCCCAGCATTGGGACCCCTGCTCAGTGGGAAGCCTGCTTCTCCCTCTCCCACTCTTCCTGCTTGTGCTCTCTCTCTGTCAAATAAATAAATAAAACCTTCAAAAAAAAAAAAAAGAAAATACTAAGTACAAGCTGCCTAATTCAGTAGTTGCTGAATAAAATAAAAACATCAATCAGGTAAAGAGAATTATCCCCCATGTAGCACCTCTTCCTTTTAACCCACTCACTCTTAAAAAAAAACCCACAACAAAACTCTAAGTATCCCACTTATAAAATGTATTTGGGTGGGGAAAAATCCATGACATAAGTTTACTGCTTGAAGGGGTTAAAACAAGAAACTTTAATGTTTTACATGGAACACTCATCACACTTTTAATCATTACCACTTAATGATTATCTTGGAGTCCAACAGAACACTCCCCTTATAGCAGCGCCTGATGAGTGTTGCTATTGTCTCATCATTTCCTGCTACGAGCCCCTCTGGCAGGAGGTTAGGGCAGTGCGGGCTGAGCCTGCTGTAGGAGATCAGCCCCCTGCGTGAGGAGGGAAGGGGGTACTCTGCAGACCATTAAGAACAGCAGGACCAGTTTCTGTGTGTGTTGTTCTTGGAGAACCTTCAAATGGCAATGGGCTGTGGCAGTTCTTCTATCAGATGTGATCTATCTTGGGGATCCTCAGTTTCAACTGTCCTCCTGTAACCTCTTGGAAGTATGAAAAAGAAAGGTGGAAAACTAGTGAATCCCTGAACTGATACTCGATAAAGTAACAAAGGAGAAAGAGACATGGCGCGAAATACTGTTGCCTCACGGAATTTTTCACTTTGGGAAGCCCGTGTTATTTTAGATATACGGTTCTGAACAATATTGGTTGTCGAGAATTCTGAAAATACAGTTCTCCTTAAAAAAAAAAAACAAACAAAACTCGTCTTTTGTTTTTTTATTCCATGTGATGAAATGTTTCTTGTGCCTCCTTCTCACTAGCCTGGCATTAACATAACTACCCCAGACTTATGGCTACACAGTTATCCTTCAGGATTTGCCATTATTCCTTCCTATGTTACTGAGTCAACACAGTTCATGAGAGTTCGAGACTAATATTTCTGGAGCACTGTTTCCTTGGGTACCTATCCTTAACCTGAACCAGTGGTGAGAAAGGTAAGCCTATTAAAGTATTTTCAATTTTTGCATGTGTGGCTTTACACATATACAACCTGCCCTAGGATCATCTGTTTTAGATTATAAATCTCTCAGAAGCACGCACCATGTCCCCCTCTGGTACGTCCATATGCCGGCAAAGTGGCCCACATAAAGGGGAGTGTTTAAATGCTTTGATGAGAGATGTACGCACATCATGATAGAATGCTCTGGTTTTCTCCCCCCACCCCAGTGGTTTTCTATTTCTCCTCGGAATGACCTGTTCAGGGGATAAAATGATACTTTTCTATAGTGATGAAGTGAGAAAGTACATCCTGCAAATGTTCAAGTCTCATAGTTCCAGATTCTTCGGGCTGAGGCCAGGGGCCACTTGGATGAAAAGTCTCCAAAGAAAACTCTGGACCCACAGGAAATAGGGTGGATGACTCAACAGGAGGGCTCCTTCCTGAGTCAGCCTGGTCTCAACGTGACCCCAGAGTGGGCACTGGGCTCCTGAAGCCAAAACAGAATTAAGATCTGAAACCAAGCTTTTGCTCACAAAGGAGCCTAAACAGGAAGTCAGTTCTTGGATGCCAGCTGAATTGCGGCCACAGACATGGACTCCGTTTTCATTCTCTGGTGGCACGGCTGCTCTTCTGACTTCTCAGGGGCCGTGTCCCCCCAACAGCTTCTGAATCCCATCCAAGGAAGGGAAGACCACTGCTGAATTTCATGGGGGAGGAGCATAATGATTATGAAAGCATGCAAGTTTTTAACTTTTTAAAATGTAAAGTTGAATCATGATGAGCACGTTTGTGCCTGACTGTCCTGAGAAGTCAGTTCAGGATGAACTTTCACTCATTTGAGTTTAAAGAACCCAAGGGACAAGACTAATTACGTTCACCGTGAATTCAGTGCCTGCCCGTTGATTCCAGCATGTTCACGTTTCAGGACTCTCTTGCAACACTAAGAAACTAAAGGGACAAGTGCAGGTTTAGCTTCTACTTTTTGTGCCCTTAGAAGCTGCTGCTTGTCCTTGGCTCCCCGACTTACTATTCCACAGTGAACTTTTTGTTTCTAAATTAAAAAGTCAGCCAAGGTGGGGGATGAGGTTTAGTATGAGATCAAAGCTTGTGAATCACTGGTCATTTTTTTTTTTTACCTCTTCTACACTTAGACGACTGGATGGTAAAGTGCATTCATAAAATTCCAGATTCAATGCTATCCTTTCTATGGTGACAAAATGTCATTCTATAGAGAGTTATGAATTCAACAGGGCACTATGGGTTGAAGAAGGTAGGTGGGAAATAAAGGGACTATTAAAAGCAAGAGATAAATCATGTTCCTGCAAGTATAGCTTATGATCCCTCCCGTACAGCCCACGTAGCCTCCTAAATAAGTGAACTGCAATGCCCTGAGCTGGTTGCATTGACTTCACTTCGGTAACAAAACAGTTACTTGGCTTTCCAAAGTCTCCGTTCTGCCAATGCAATAAGCTCAGAGACTCCATGTCCTTACTCATACAGAAGAAAAAGACACAGCTGACCAATAATGGCAGACCAGAGACAGAGAAGGAACAAAGAGAAACCTGGGGACCTAGAAGATAGCGCTCTTCTCTGACGTCTCTGCTGACCACCCAGACCAGTCACATTACACTTCCCAGCCAAGGAAGCCCCCCACGTGCAACCACATGGGGTCCCTGGGGAGCCGGACTGCTGGTTTACCAGAGGGCCTTTTGAATGGTCCTGTGAGTGTGTGCCTTTCAAACTACCAACTTAATAGCATTCTACATTACATATTGTCCCCAAATGCAAGCCATGAACCTTGTGTGATAAAACAATAAAAAAATATTGAAAGTCTGATTTTCAACCCAGTGACTTTTCAGTTTCTTAACATTTGAATACATTTCTATGTCAGAGGAAACTCCTTTTCTTTGTAGTCCTAGGGTCTAATGCAAAGAGGAACTTTTACCACTTTCTGTAAGTTCCTGCTTTCTGCAAAACAAATTCTTGCCTGTGATGATCCCATTTTCAAGCTAAACAATACAACCAGCTAGGGCAGCCAGGCCCTGGGGCTGGAACAGACCACTGTTTTTCATAGAGTCTGTGCTCGATGTTGTCCATCTTATTCATTTTTTCTTCTATCCTTATTAGTTCTTCATGTCTGAAGACCAATAGGAAAAGTACATGGCACCACTATGGCCCATTAGAAACCCTTTCCAAGGCTGAATATAGAAAATCATTTTTTTTTTTTTTTTTAGTTCAATTCATGGTACCATCATAGTCCTTTCTCTCTCTCTATTTATATATTTCTTTCCATAAAATTCTTGACTAGGTACTTTTAATCATTTGATCCTGACAGTTTTTTTCTGTTCAGAATATTTGGCTTTTTAAAAATAAACCAAATAGAACCCCAAGAAGTTTGGGCCTTTCCTTTGCCCACATTAACGTATTAGCCACCTCCTTTCCCAAGAGCCCCCTTGACTGGTACGCAAAAATCTCTAGTGATACCTCTTGGTCTGGAATCAAACTGCACAGAAGCATTACAGATGTTCTCGTCCCCCATACATAACATTGCGTGTTTTCCACTTTTAATACATCAAACAAGACTCTCCTTGACTCAGCATTAATCAGGCACCTCTGAGCCCTCTTCTGGACTAGGCCTCGTTGACCTTGGGTCTTTGTTTTGGCCTGCCTCATCCATTTGCAGCACGGTGGTTTAGAGAGAATTGTTCACCCTTGATATCTGATCTCCCTTAGTATCTATTCAGTTCCTCATCCTCAACCTTGGATGTCTAGGCCCTTGGCCTGCCTTTGGCAAGAATGCTGGTAGGCTGGTTGAGCAAGAATGCCCCTAGCCCTGATTCTTCCTCTTAGTGATTTCTAGGCACTGACCCCTGCCTCTGCTCATTGGCTATAAAGCACCACTTGTCCTTGCTGTATTCGGAGTTGGGCTTGATCTCTCTCCCCTATCATGATAGTCTTGTTGCCGTCACAACAGTCCTGATCCCTGCCCTCAAGCAGCTGACAGTCCAGATGGGGATACGTCTGTTCTGACACATGCAATACAACCAACATGAATATAGCATGGCAAGAATTGAGTGCTATGGACACAGCACATGCAAAGTGCTGGGGTTTATTTTGATTTGGTGTAATCATCCTTGTCATGTTTACATATGGCCATTAGGATAACCCACTTTTCAGTGCATGTAATGGTCTTAGCACATGACAAGATGTTGACAAAAATAGGTCCATAGATACTCAGAGAATGTGAATCTTGGCAAAAATACTATGCAGATTAGTAACGCCAACGAACACCTGAATTCTCTAAAGAAAATGTTAAGTTCACGTGGTTATTAGAGAGTTATTTTGGCCCAAATGTAAGTACAGAAGAGTCACAAGAAGAAAGAACAATTAAATTAAATTAAAATGTGTAACACCATCCTCAGCTTTGTAGGATTAAGGTGATCACAAAGCTCCGAATCATCCTGGAAACTCCCAGTGAGAAGAGGATCTGCATCTACGCAGGTCAGATGACCACCAATTCCTGGATCCTCCCTGTGGACCTTGGGTGGGGCCTGGTCCAGAGACTGAGCTTTCCTGGTACTTGCCCCCATCAGTGTCTCTGCCACAGCACATCAATCCACCTTGACTCTCCCAGCTCCCCGGCTGCTTCTCCACACTGCTCCACAGTCCTCGTCTTAAAACACGGACAAGACCATGGCCACTTCCATTTGCAACACCCGTTAAGGACTCCCACTGCCTACAACTTAAGTCTAAACTCCTATCTGTGGACGATTTGTGCCACATTCTTTTCCAGCTTCTTCTCCACTGTCTTTCTCTGCACCTCACGCTCCAGCTCTCCCTGACTGCTCACCAGCCCCTGAGCATCACACTTTCCTTCTACTTGGCTTTGACTGATTCTTCAGGCCAGGACTGAGGAATCAACCCTCCTACTTTCCCCTTTATCCCAGTCCCACCGAACCTTCAAGGTGAAGGTCAGGTGTGAAGGTCCTTGAGATGACATTCCCTTCTCTCACATCAGAAGCAATTACTCCCTTTTCAGGGTTGTTTCCATAGACAATTGTCAGTCTCTGCATGACAATGATTCCATTCACATAGAGCTTTATAAAATTGTTTATTTGTTTGCCTGCTCCAGTAGATCACAAATGATATGAGGGCAAAAGAATGCATGTGTGGCCTTTGTGTGTGTGAGATCAGTCAATGTACTAGCCCTGCCTCTGACAGATATCAGGTATCTAAACATGTAAATAAATGGATCCCAAGGTGGATGGATTAAGTCAGCTCCTTTAAAAAAAAAACAAAAAACAAAAAACTCAACACCAAGGTGCATTTTATGGCATTCCTTGACTAAGACTCAAGGATATACCTTGGATTTATCCATCTAAGAATTTCTCTGAGCAGCTCATACATTCACCCCACAACATTTCCCGGGGTCATAAAGTTCATTAATAGTTGCCTATCTAGTTCTTTCTCTCCCTTGCTCCCTCTCCTCTCTATGTAAAATATTACTCCCTTCAAATTTCACATGGGGTGTCCTAGTTCCAGAACGCCAATGTCTACTAAACAAGGACGGTTTTACTCACCTACATGTGAAAACAGAACCAGGATATTTAACAGAGCGTTGGCCTTTCTAGTTTGAAGAGTCCTGGCCTTTGAAGTATGCTTTTACACACCAGCATCTTATCTGTCCCTTTGAACATTTCACTTGGCCCTTCCTGGAAATTCTGCAATTCTATGTAGACAAACTACACTCAATATTCTAGTTCTGTGGCTTTCTAGAAAAGTAAGGGAGTATTTTCTGTTTCAATTTCAATATCCTCTACCTAATGATTCCTACTGGACTGAGCATGACCTCTGGGCTGGTGTATTCAAGAGAAATTACAAGTCTCCTGGGTTGCGCCACATGTGAGGATTTACAAAATTGATGCCCCATAAATTCACTAGTTCACAGTTGCCTAGGCTGACGCTAGTCTGTATGTATGTGTGTGGATGTGTGTGTGCATGCATGTGTGTGTCATAAGAACACACAGCCACGGCCTTGAACTTTCTCATTCATAGTCATTCTTGTCATTTGCAGTCTTAATTATTTTACCATGTACTTCCTCCTACAGATCATTATAAAACTATGAGAGATCTCGATTTTCCACATGACTCCAAATCCATATGATTTCCAGGGAGCCCCGTAGGTTCTGCATTTCCCGAGAGATGTGCTCGTTCTTTGTTTCTTGTGTCTAAGTCAGTTTTCATGGATGACAAAGTATCCATTAGCTTCTACCAGACAGTATTCCTTATTTATAAGATAATAACCACAGCTTGGCCATTTCCAGACAAACAGTAAAAGGAACATGAAGTGGTCCCACAGAGACAGGGACTAAAAGGCAGACAGAGTATCAAAGAGCCCAGAGACACCAAGTGCAGAGACCAAATACTGCTAAACACAAGTTGGACAGGGCTCTGAATGTTTGCCTGGTTCAGTTGAAACACTCTAAAAACCAGCTTGCTCAGGTTCTTAAGGTAAAGATCAAGTGTTCTGGCTAGTAAGCCAATTGCTGCTCAAGGTGGATGGATTATCATTGCAAACGGTCAATTCAAAGTTCTGGTCCCTACATTTTCCTGTTTGCATGTCCCATTCACTAGGCTCCCCAGTCCTGGTTTCCAGCCATGACCCCAAGATCAAGAGTCGCATGTTCTACTGACTAAGCCAGCCAGGTGCCCCACGAGATGATTGTCTTACCTTCACCAAATCACCTTCTATGCAAAATAAAAGAGGGTTGGTTTAGAAGCTCTAAGAGAAAGGAGCTACTTTATTTTTATTTTTTAAGATTTTTTTTTTTTTTTTTTTTTAAGTAATCCCTATAGCCAACATGGGGCTGGAACTCACAACCCTGAGATCCAGAGTCACATGCTCTACCGACGGAGCCAGCCAGGTGCCCCAGAGCTACTTTAAATGAGTCTAAATTTAATTTCTTCTAAACCGCAAGTGGATGCACTGGTGATTTTTTTTTCTCACAAGGCTTTCACTCCCAATGATTTGATTTAGCACCAGAGAGGGACGTGGAGCATAAGAAAGGAACAGGGCCCAGTACAAGAGGAAGGAAATGGTTCAGATGGGAAAACTGTCACATTTAGAAGTTAGACTAAATCATGACCATCTTATAAGGATGGAAAAGTCTTGTGGATGACTCCTTTCTCTGGATCTATTCTCTTGCAAACCGTTTTTATTGATGCGTCAATGTCTTCACAGGGCCCAAGCGTCTTTGCCATCTTTCTTGGAACCAGAGCACCTGACTGCTCCTCGGCGAAGCCTCTGTAACAGGCTGGTCTGGCACCAAGAAAAGCTTCTCAAAAATTTACCCAACCAAGAGGCAGGGCAGTCAACCCTTCAAGCCACGAGCTTTGGCCAGTAGGCAACGTGATGGCAAAACAAACTCTCCCACAGGGAAAAGAAAAACACTCATCTGGGATGTGAAGAAAGAAAAGACCACGGGCCGGGAACACGTGCTTGTATCGGATTCTCGGGAGCCTGGCTTTCCCAAGCCTACTGTCACGCGTTTCTGTGGGATACATTTTTTTTTTTTTAAACTAAAAAATAGAAAATCAGTTTGGATGATTCTGTGGCATGGTATTTTCTAAATTCAAGTATTTCACTGGATAAAATGCTTCAATTCCTTTAGACACGGTCTCTCGTTTTTCTGTTGTTTTTGCCAAATAGACAGATGGAAAGGATGTATCGTGTAAGAATCTAGGATTGGACACTGTGGGGTAGAAATGATGAATCAAAGCTTACGGCTTGTTTTTGGCTTTCTGTGGTGCATTTTGGCAGCCTGCGTTACATGTGTCAGAGGCTGTCTGACTCTGCATGGTACTGGTTGATGGGGGTGAAATTCTGCGTGTGACGCAAAGATACAGGGGAAGTAACGATGGAAACTGTTAAACATGAGTGAGAATGAGTGAAATGCAAAGATGAAAATAAGAACAGCAAGACGACGGCAATGAAAGAAAAAACAGAGCCCACATGATGTAGGAAAGCACATCGATCTTTCTGAACTGCCACGAGATGGAATGCATTTGTAGTGATGAACAAAACCTCCTCTCTGTTATCCGTTCTACCGTCACCAGAGAGTGTCCAGTCAGCCTTCCTCTTCCTCTTCGACCCTTGCACTATTTATTCTACACAGAAATTGTCAAGAGGACACATTTGGCTTTAGAAAGCATGACACCTGCCCTCACTTTATTTGTTTAGATTCACAAGTGTGAAGAATCAAAGGGTTGCTTATTTCCTCAGGGTATTTTGTCTAGAGCCAAGGTCCTGGGTAGACGCCATGTCTCAAACATGGCTACCCAACCTGTCACACCAGCGTTCAGCATAGATCAGGTTTACCTGGACTGAGGTGTCACCCACACTCCTATTGTAAAGAACAAACAGTGGTTATTCAAAAGTGGCTGTAAGAAGAGCAAGATTTAAAGAAACCAATAGCTAGGTACATTTTGTTACCTATTCAGTTAGTCGGCCATCATGGCTATGATTCATTATGCATTATGTGTCCTGATGACACTTGTAGGTTTTTTTCCCTCACCTACTTTATTTCACATGAGAGCCTGGGTTTTGCCCGTACTCCACATTTAAGTCATTACGCTCTCCAGCAGAACCATGAGCAAGAGAGAATTGGCCCCCCTCCATGTATCCCTCCTTGAGCCTTTTTTTTTTTTTAAAGGAGGCAGAAACAAAAAAAGGATCACATTCATGTAAACAGTTGCATCTAAGCTAAGTGGCTTCTCTATGACACCTAGTTTCACAGTTGCTCCTTCTCCAGTGGGAATGGAGCGATTCTGCCCTGGCTTCTTTCATGAAGAAATAATAAGCCTCACTGAAATACTGTCATTCTGGTCTATGACTTGTTGAAATATGCACACAATGGACAGTTAGTGGAGGATCCATCAGCAAAGGCCTTAGCAAAGAACTTAGATTTAATTGCTTTTGCAGAGGTCCTTTCGAAAAAAGCTAATTTTTAAGAATCACGAAGTACCTTATTCTAAAGACAAACATGCTTACTGAGGTTTTAACATAGAGATGGAACGTAGTTTTACTACAAAACTTAACTCTGAATAGGGAATTACTGATGCGGACACCGGCAGGACACTTGTCTGTTGCAGATGAGCACTGTGGGCCAGTGTCCTTGACAGAACTCCTCTAGTTCTGGAAAATGATTCCCTGGGGGGAGTTTTCATAGTTATCTTCAGAGAAATGAAATACCAAAACTTCATGTTATTCTTTCTCTCCTTTGC
This sequence comes from Zalophus californianus, assembly GCF_009762305.2. Taxonomy (NCBI): domain Eukaryota; kingdom Metazoa; phylum Chordata; class Mammalia; order Carnivora; family Otariidae; genus Zalophus; species Zalophus californianus. Next base: position 142,339,223 of record NC_045599.1, on the reverse strand, counting down.
ATAACGTGTGACTAAACACTGAGGAGAGACATTCTGGCAGGAAACAGACGGATACACAAGTCCGTGCGTCCACATCTTAGATGGCACCATATTGCTGGCATGCCACCATGAAAGCCCAGAACGTGGGTCTGGACTCTCCCACGAAATAAGCTCTCCCGATGAGGCCCAGCACTTATACAAGCAGGTCCTCTCTGTGATAGAAGCTATTCTAAGGTTACAATGTGATTCTTGATCACCTTCATTCTAGTATGCTTATTTCTGCCATAGAGAGAGCCACTGTCCATGCAAACTCTCATTAACTTCCTGCAACTGGGTTAAAATAAACTAAGCCGAATCTCCAAAAAACCTTGCAACTCAGTAGAGAACATCCCTGGGAGATACGTGCCCACATATTTTGCTCCAAGCAATGTGGTATAAATTGAGAACACCCCACTCCTATAGAAACAGCTAAGACTAGGGAGATCCAGTATTTTGGGAATAAGCTTTCTATAAAGTTTTAGGCCAGTTTTTACATTTTGGTTGTAAATATGATAAAATGTCTACATGTTGTACTAGTAATATGCAACCAACTTTGTAAATAAGAATGAACTTCAATTCTAACCATACATTTTACATGAGCCTGCTTGAAGTAGTGTTTCTTTAGTTGGGATGAAATAAGAATTTACTATGTATCATTATAAAAGAAAATTGTCCTAAAGTTTAACACATGGGCTTTCTATGCAACTTGGGGATTGTTTTGTTAAAGAAGAAAGTTATTCTGACACTGGTTAAAACAGTAAGGAAGACTTTACTCAGGACTATTGCAATAGGGGATCAACACTATCGCAATGGGGATAGAGAGAGCAAGTTCAACTCTGAATACAGGAAGGACGAGTGGAGCTTTACAGCCAATGAGCAGAGTGAGGGGGGTCTGTGGATAACATCAAGGGTGGGGAGATTCTTGCTAAAGGCAGGGCAGGCACTTACCCACACCAAGGGTGGGGAACGAGGAGAGTGATAGATTTCCAGGGCAATCAGATATCAAGGGTGGGGGATTCTCTCTAAACTGACATAAGGGGATTCTTTGCTAAAGGCAGGTGAAGCAAGGACAGACATGGAAGGTCAGGGTCGAGGCCCAGGTTGAGAAAGAGGGCTAACTACAATTTGGTTAATGAGAGAATCTTTGTCAGCTTCTACCATACAAAAAATTTAAGTTATTAAACTTCAAAAGCATGTAAAGGCATTATGAGAGTCAACATCAAGAGGATAATAGATTTATGGGTTTGTAGAGACATTCCAAATTAATTCTGAGCATATGCCTCTACTACGAATCCCTTGAGGATAATAATCCAGCAAAGCCTCCATCTCCAATCAACACTAATAAACTCCAAGGTCATAGCTTCTTTGGAATGAGGGCCATCTGGTTGGCAGCACCTCTTTTAATTGGCCACAAAGACAGAGCTTGTTATCACCTCCCTTAGAATTACAGTAACAGCTCTTATACTCTGAAAATGGAATGGCATAAAATAGCCCATAATGTAGAGGAAGCACCGAGGGTGGAAAATCACCACACATAAAGACTCTGTGACTGGTTCCGGTTATGAGTTAACACTAATCATTTCTGGTAATTAGGGCTTATAGTTGCTATAAGTGAGGTCTTTCAAGCATTTGGAATGGCATTAATGTGTCATTCTCCCACTGACCGTACCAAGCGAAAACATACGCATTCATTAAGCAGAAATTCCACATTTTTTAGGGGGGGAGAAGCCCAACACAATAAAAACAACCGTTAGCTGAAAAGTAATGTGATAACTAAAGAAAGCATTGAGACTATAACTGGAGTCTTTAATTCTTCCATATGGCATCGTGTAGCTATGGCAACAGCAGACCCAGATACATGTGTGCAAACAGGAATCCTTTAGGTTAAGGCTCTATGATGTTGAATTTTAATTTCCTTTAGGAAATGACTAACATTAGATCAGTGGGTCTTTTTTTTTTTTTTTTTCCCATCAAAACAAAGTCAACTCTGCTATGGAGCAGCATTTGACCTGTACAAATAAACAATTCAGAAGTAAAGTTATATTTTCCAGAACTTCTTGTCAACATTTTCCTTTTCATGAACTGACATTTCATTTTCTCCAAATGAGCAGACATTTCTCATGATCTCTGCCTGCCTCCTACCCGAAGTGGCAATCAAACCATTAGCAGACTTACTGCATGAAAACACCAGGCCCGGGCTCTCCAGTTAACAACTGTTGGCCGTATGTGGCTCCTGAGCATTTGGCATGTGGCCAGTCTGAACTGAGATGTAACATATGTGTAAAATACACACTGGATTTCAAAGATTTAGTGCAACAACAACAAAAAAGAAGAAATCTCTCATTAATGATTTTATTTTGATTATATGTTGGAATGATAGCATTTTAGGTATAGTAGGTTAAGTAAAATATACAAAAATTATCTTCACCTATTTATATTTTTTACCTTTTAAATGAGGCTACTAGATAATTTTAAGTTGCGTATGTGGCTCCTATTACATTTGTGTTGGATGGTGCCGCATTAGACAGTTCTTTGGGGGAGGCTGTTTTTTCCTGGCCATCTGAACAGAATGAATATTTCACACTTCAGAAATAGCCCACCAGCAGAATCACATAATGACCCTACAATGGGCCCATCTGCTCTGCTACTGATTTAACTCTGTTATATAATCTTTCTACTGTATGTAAAAAGGTAGTGGCTTTCCATTTTTTTTTTTCATGACATACAGCATGTATTCATAAGCAATGCTAACCACAACAGTCAAAAGTCTGCTGATAAACAACAGAAATTTCATGACCACAAATCTGCAAATCCCAGAAACACATGAAAACCACTTTTGCCCTCTTCTTGTGCCTTAAGTACCTGCCATTAAATACCACTAATACTGTATTAATTTGAGGTTATCTGGGCTTGGTAATATTCAAGTACACTATTATGAAATTTTACAACACTAAATGAAACCAAACTTTCAACTGCACTTGTGATATTGACTATATTTGTTGTAAAGGGCAAAGTATGAACTTGAGAGATAAATGCAAACAGCCGCCTGGGTTGTCAGAAAGCTGAATCTGTACTGCTATTTTACACTTACATTATATGAAAATAACTTCGGTTGATTTATTTCATTGGTCCTAAATGCTTTGAACTGTGATTCATTCACGATCATTTGAATGAACGTCAGTGAGTCCATCTCTCAGAACATCAGGAATAACAAGAGCAATGACTACAAGTAAAAATAATTCAAAAAAGAAGAGAGGTGTTGTTTAAAAAGAATTTGCTGTGGAAGTGAACAGTTTCCAACGTTACATGGCAAGAAAGCAATCATAGCATGGAGTTGGAGTGGAAGATCCTCCTGCAAATAACTCAGGAACTAGAGGACCAAGAGAGGAAAAGTGAGCTATTTTCAAGCCAGCTAGAGATCAAAACTAACAAATGACTTTCAAGTTCATAGCCTCTGACGCACAAGAGGTCATTTCCACATTTAAACTTTCCTTTCTTCCTGTGCTGCCTTCGCCCAGATAAACAGGCAGCAGACAGAAACCCACTGAACAAGTAGGTGGTAGCTAGAATATCCTATACTGACGAAGAGACTGCAGAATCTCCAGGCAGCCTTGACTGAAGGAAAACACATCTTGGTTACTAGGCTGAGATGATCTATTTTCAGCAGCAGAACCATCCTTCCTTAAAAGAGGGGGAAAAATGGGTTCTGATGAAATAGAAATAGGAAAAAATTAAAAAGTGATGGGAAATTGACTTCCCCCTCCCCAGATTTCTTATTGGAGTGGGGAGAGAATTAGAGCCAGGTAGACTTAGCCTGAAGATGGTTTGCTGTTCAGCAATCCAAACCCAAAGTGGACTAGAAGCCCTGAGGGGTGATTTGTCCAAGAGTGCCGATATTAAAAAGTGGTTTCTTATTAATGTTAAAACTGGACTGCATTTGAGTTGGGAAGGGAATGAGAATGTGTGTCCATGGCCGTGCAATCTAAAACACAACAACCCCATGTGCCATAGAACCAAAAATACCCTTGATATTAGCTCACTGGATGAGGACAACTGTGGTATGTTGTTCATTATAAAAATAAGCAGTCATTTCCAAACCACGCCAGCTAATAAACACAATGAAAAGTCCTGCAGTTTGTGAGGTCATGTAATCAACTGATATGAGAGACTGCTGATACTCTTGGACGCTGATATGTTACAAAAGGGTCCCCCAGAATGAGGTCCCAAGTCCTAAGTCCCTACTAAATCACCAGTATTATAGCCTGAGAAGGTGGCCTTGGATACTTTCATTTTCTGCCTAGCCCCTCATTCGAGCCTAGCCTGTGCATTCAACTCTGTGACCCATGGCTGTGGTTCCACACCCCACGGTGGGGAGCAGTGTCATTCTCAACTCAATGAAAATGACTTTGAAGAACAAATGTGATCAGGAACGTTCTCATTTTGCACAGTGGAAAATGCTTTGAGATCTAGAGATGAAAAGCGTAGGAATATCACCTGTTAGCAATGGACTGATTGATGGTGAGCCTAATGTCTTATGTTTTTATAAAACCCAAACAAGGCAGCAATGAAAACAAACAAACAAACAAACAACACAAACGAACAGCCCTAATAACCAGAGAGCCAAATATTCAGGAGTAGGTGCTTTCCTCATGTGACTGCCATACTGAGTCTTTTCAAAAGGCAGATGAGGCCACGAGCGACTGGGCAAACACCCAACTGTCTTGTAGCTTGGCCAAAAATGTTGAAGTAGATACGCCGGCGTAGAGACATTCTAATTACTCAGCTATTCCGTGGCCTATCAAAACCCTTTGTACTATGACACATCTGCCGCTTCCATCTGACATCTGTTTAAATCTCAACTTTTCGGTGCTTTTACAAACATATCTTAGTCCCACAGAGAAAACTGAAATCCATGGAATTGATAAAAATGGCAGGGAGCTGACTCATTTACACTGGTCAGGCAGGATCTCTTAAGGAAACAAGCACCTCACTCAAAAATCGTTCTGTACACTGTCCACCCACAAGGGCTCACAGAATTGTGATTTTATCTTTTTTTCTCTATGATGCTATACTCAAAAGATTAAAGCACACCAGTGACATCAGGTTGCTTAACCTCTACGATTAAAATATTAACTGCAGATCCAATAAATAAGGGACCTGATTGATTTTTTGAAAAATATCTGAACGGATATCAGATGTTAAGACACTAAAGCTGCTTTTCCAGACTAATGCAATGCACGCCTGGTTAACCTGATAATAAACACAGCATGTTTAGCTAAGCAAATAAAGTAAACCAAAGGATAAAGTACACACCGATGTGTGTTTTTCCATGCCCATGTGTATTACTTTTTCTTGACAAACCACTCAGATCATGACAAATTAATGGATGCTGTATCAGGTAGAGTGGATTAAGTCTGTTTGGCTGTGTGTCTGGATTTGGTCTCCTTAAGTAAAAAACAAGAGTTGACGACTATAAATTCACTCTTTATCAAATTTTGTCCCACTATGGATTAAAGGGCTATAGGAAAAGACAAACCAGCAATTTTGTTGATCTCTGTTAATCTTGTGATTCTTCATCAATTCATACATATATTTTTTCATTTGGATTAACAGCTTCTCTGAAACCAGTTTATTCCCCCATTGAATGTGGACAATTCTGGTACCTACCGCCTAAGGGCTATGGTGGGGATTAAATAAAGTAATTTCATCTTATTAATTAAGATGAAATAAGTACATAAAGTGCTTAGTATTTTGGTATACAGTAAATGCTCCATAGGTGTTAGCTTTTATTACTGTCTTATTCAAAAATGAGTAAAAGCTGAAGTTTTGTGTGAACATTAGAATTTTTGAGTGTTGCTCAAGAGAGATTTCCGCATTATTAAACATTTTTTTAATTTTTAATTTTTAAATTAATATGTTATGTATTATTTGTTTCAGGGGTACAGGTCTATGGTTCATCTTGCAGTCTTACACAATTCACAGCGCTCACCATAGCACATACCGATGTCCATCACCCAGCCACCCCATCCCTCCCACCCCCCCTCCACTCCAGCGATTATTAAAACATGTTTATGCTTCATGGGAAAACTATAAACCAAAAGTCAAACCAAAGCCAGAATCATCCATTTGCTATCGGTTTATCCATGTTCAGACCAATATCCGTGTTCTTCTCCATTTCCTGGGCACACAGCTAAACTACATTTCCCAGTTTCCTCTGCAAGGTAGGTGGGACCATGTGACCAATTCTGGCCAATGAAATGTGAGAGAATTACTGTGTAACGAAGCCAATGTAATGTGGGAGAAGGTCTGGTTCCTAAGAACTCCTGAGCAAACAAACCTTCTCTTCCCTTTCCTGCCATCTGAATGCTGAAAATCAGTGAAACACTCAGAGGCCCTAGCATACGGTGGAACTACTATATACAAGGAACCTAGATTCCTGGATCTGCATGGAGCAGAGCTATCTCATTGACATGGTCTGTGGCACAAACAAGAAACTTTTACTGAGCTAAGTGACTGAGATGTCAGCATTGTTTGCTCGGGCAGTGAGCAGACCCTAATCCGTGCTTTTTCCTTCCTGTGGACATGACTCTAACACATTTTAGTAACGATAATAGCTAATATTTTTACCTTGTGCCAAACAGTATTCTAAATGCTTTACATAGAGTAAATACTTTACATATAGTAGCTCTTTAAATTCTCTCAACAACCCTATGATCCAGGTCCTTTTTTCATGTAAGGAAAGTGGAAGGACAGCCAAGATAAGTTGGCGAACTGGTGCAAAATGGCGGTCTAGTTGTAGAGTCGGTATTCTCAACCACTAGTCTGCACTGCCTTTTCAATATAAATGCAGCATATCACACATACGCCTTTGGAATTATTCACCTGCATGTTATTTATGTAGGATCCATCCAGGCACAGTTGAGAAAAAAGCTCGTTGTCAAAAAAGGCCCTCTCAGCTCCCTTTGGTAGCTCATCCCACTTCCCAGGCCTCCCAGTTTAAGGATCCTATCCGCCCAGTCCATGCATTCTCTGACCACTGTTTTAATTCTCCTTATATCAGAACTTCTCTGGTTCCAGGACTTACTTTTCTTGGGATCCTCCTCACTGAGAGTTGATCATTTGGCAAGTTGATGCATTACATCATGGTTCTCCTCCCCTCAGATTATCTTTTTATTGTAACGGAGATTTGAACAGAGGCCTTCTGCCTATAGACAATGCTATAATCTGAAATGGTCATTTGATTGCTGACAGTTTCCAAACCTGTCCAGGTAGGTGAAGGACCCATATTTGTTTGGATAAAGAGCAGTACTCTGCAAACTTCAGATCATAGCCCGTGGGGCCATTCCAGCAAGGGATAAAGCACATTAACTACAGACAAACTACAAAACGTGTCCCCTTGTTTCTAGGCATGTCTACAACACCTTCCTTTAAGAACTGCTATCTATTTTATGCCAGTTAGAGAAAGCAATCATGGTAACCTTACCACACAATTAGACATAAAGCTGTCCATGACAGGATGGCTTGGATACCACTCATGGATATCTTACCATGAAAAACAAGCTTGTCTTCGCTCTAATGCAGTTCTTCGGGCCATACCATAAAATGAAACCCATCAATAATGTGCCCTCTCATAAGGATCTCATTATAGGGAAATTTACTTGTGAAATTATTTCATAGCTCAAACTCTAGCCATGCTATAGGAAAATATCAGTTTATCAAAACAAGGTGCATCCCCTGCACTGTATCCAAATCAGAGGTAAAAGACCAAGCTAGCAAATGGCTTTGCCCAAGTCAAATGTACCTACATTTAAGGTCTGAATTACTCAAGGGAATTCCCTGTAGGACAATCATTCAGAAGAAACAATATCAAAGCATGGTCCTCTACTACAGTTTTAGTTAATTGATGACTCTTATTGTATATTATAAAGAAGAGAAATAACAGAATCTAGAGGAACTTATTTAGTATCAGGCTCTGTACTGAGCACCAACACATGTTTTCTCTAGTCAAACATTCACTATGACCCTATGAAAAATGTTTTATTCTCAGCCCTTTACCGAGGAGAAGGCAGGCTGGGTGGAGTTGAGTGAGTTAACTACATCCTTCGTAAGTGGCAAAGCCAGTACTTGAACGCAGGTTAATTCTTCAGTATTTTATTTTATTTTTTTAGAGAGGGAGATATGGCAGGGACGAGGGGGAGGGTGGGGGGGAGGGAGAGAATCTTAAGCAGGCCCTGCAGGGCTCCATCTCACAACCCTGAGATCATGACCTGAGCCGAAATCAAGAGTCAGACGCTTAACTGACTGAGCCACCCAGGCTCCCCAATTCTTCCAGTATTTTTAACTACCACTATGATACTATGTAAAACCAGAAATGCTTATTTTGATATATAGCTGCCTGAGGTTCTTCTGTTCTCCTTCCTCAATCTTGGCGGTCAGATTTCTAGAAATAACTTAAATAATCAAAAGTGAAACATACTACAGAGTTAGAATTCAGCTTCTAGTGAAAAATGTCAAAGTTCTGCAAATAATACTGCCTTCTCTCTGAGACACGGGAGAAAAGTGTCAAATCTCTACTTTATAAATAAACTACCGAATGCTTAGGAAGAACGTATTTGGGCATGTTGCCTGTTCTTGTGCAGCAAATCAGCAGGAATGCCTGACACACGATCTAGAATCTACTTCTGCCAGGCTAGTGCTGGGCAACCATTATACATCGTGCGTGTCTCATGAATCAGTCAGTCTTTGAAAAAAACCGCCTCGCAAAATCAAATCACACAGAAAGAGTTATTGCACATTTCCCGTGTCTTAGGCAGAGATCTGAGACAAATGGAAGCTGTTTTCCCGTCCTCAGGATATATAAAAGAGGTCATACTGAGGTAAGTACCGTGTCTTCATCGAAGTTCATGAATTCACTCCTAATTGAATAGTAACTTCAAGAAAATATCAACTTCGCCTCTAAAATGATCCTTCCCGATCTTAGCACCATGTTATATAAAGCAGAAAATTATGAATGCTTCATTCCCGGTCCTGGTTTTGCAATACCTGGAAAAGGCACCTGTCTATTCTTTATCTGTAGGATGGATGCAAGGATGAATTAATGTGAGGAAAGTACTGTGTTTTAGGTTGAAAAACACCTCATTATAGGCCCCATTAAATCACCCTGACAGACTAAATACATCCTTTAAGGGTAACTACTAAGCATGTTCTTAAAAATGGGTATAGGAAGCAGAATCATGAGGCAGGAGTTTTCTGTATTTGAGGCTGCCCTTCCAAACCTTCGAAACCTTTTGTGCCTGGGGTTGGTTGGGCGATTGTGTTTCCCTCACACGGTGCCGTATCACACTGAGGACACATCCCTTGCAGCTAGCCCCCAGTGCTGGCACTGCCCCTGGCCTGGTCACACACACCCATCCAGGCCAGAATAACCGAAGGTGGGGACCACATGAATAGGAGGGTGAGGAACGCACAGCCCCCATGCTGAGTGAAGAGGCCAAGTCAAACATGCCACGGGGCCAATGGGGAAGGAAGTGGCCGGAACGACATTCCCTGATGGCTCGGGACATTTAAATGTTGTGGGTTGGGGAGTGTGAGTGTGTGTGTCTGGGGGGATGCAGGGGGGCGTATACAACCTTGGGGATAAAAAAGCAAAGTTGCTAAACCTAAAAATAATTTGGTCCTAATGGACAGATCACAACAACAGCAAATGCAAACACGGCAGCAAAGGGCTATCGAAGATCCCAGGGTTGTACGTCTGTTCAAAGGTATTCACAGAATACCTTCAGCTGGCCCTGCCTATGAAGCAGTGCATTTGGTTTGCCATTTCACCCCACATGTAGCCTGGCCCTTGGCGCCGGGAAGGCACCAGCCGTCCCGGTGTGCCTGGGACCCACCTGGGTTAGCGCTCCAAGTCCCAGATCCCCAGAAACCCTGCAGTCGTGGGCAAACTGGGTCGGTTGGCTACTCTATAGGTCTCTCATGTGGGATCTTTTTTCTGCCTTAATGGAGAGGTGGTTCCATTTGTTCTTTTTTTTTTTTTTTCTTTTTCTTTTAAAGGACAACACTTTTAGGGATGTAACTGTTTTCTGATCAGTAGAATACTGAAACTGTAATTTTGAAGGTTCCAAATGCTGCACCACACGTAAAGTGACAAATCCATACATGTAAAACTGTTCTTAAAGTCATACAAGGCGACCTCTTGTGCATTTTTTTTCCACATTAAGGTACACTATTTAAAAGTATTATTGATGGTACATTTAAAAGCAGTATTCTTTCAACTCAAATCTGCACAAAGCTTTATAAGCTGTGGTTTGAGAGAACTCCTCCCATGGACTGTTAGCCCTGGGAAGCCACTGAGCCAGGCTGTGGCCACCCATGTGGCTCTGAGCCCCTGGGGGGAGGATGAGGCAGACACCAACAGAACTCATGGCTAAGCCCCACTCTGCAGTCTCCCCTTACCAACATCTGACCCCACCCCTTCTCCATTCTCCTTCATGTAATGCCAACTTCTTGTTTCGCTCGCTCTCTGGAGGGACAGGAAAACACCCAAGGACCAATCAGACTCAAGCGGAGTGGCACGCAAGGAAGGACCACAACCTCTTCCATCTAGCATACCACAGCTTGGTCCATCTGGCAGCGAAACACCTGGAATGCTTCACCAGGAGTCTGCCTCTCCAGGGTCCCGCTGTGATCCCAGGCTGCCTGCCTGATGGTGTTCTCTCACTCAACTTACTGCTTCGGGATTCTGGACACGCAGTGTGAGGCTACCTGGGTTTTCTCATTGGTTATCTGCTGATTTTGAAGTCATAGAACCCTATTTCTTTCCATGGGTGTTTCTAGATGCCAAGCATTTGTCGGGGGGAGGTTGGGAGGGGTACAAGGACAGTTCCCGCTGGACAGTTCTTGGCTGGGCTACACGCATGGCTTTCACTAGCGGGGCTGTGATGCCCAACCCAGAAACCTCAGAGAGGCAGGGGGCTCCAGAAGGAAGGGTGTGGAAACTATGTTCCCACTAGCTATTTTCATCATTATTATTTTGGCCACTCTTAATTAAGTCACTAAATGTCTCATTAAAAAAAAAAAGACTTTTCTTGCTTGTCACATCTCCTTACTTTGCTATATATAGTTCAGCTCATTTACTACTGGCTCAAGGCACTAGGATGGTATATGCTAAGATGTGCCTCGAAGACATTTCTAGGATCCCCTTTTCCCATGCAGAATGCTGCCACAATATCTACAGCCATGATTCCCATGTGCAAAGGGGTCCGCGTTCAAATGCCTGCATACCATCCTCCTCCGAGAAATCCTACACTATAGGAAACCATCCTTATTGTCGTCAACCCAACATTGCCCAACTGTACTTGATCACATGGTCCAATGTGCACCTAAGCCCTATTATCCTACAGCAGATTTTGGGAAACTTGCTCAACTAAGGTATTCACAGAATTGAAAACAGTCTCTTTTCCTCAACTAGACTATGAATCTTGCTAATTGAGGAAAAGTGGTTAGCAAACCATGGACTATTTCCCACAGATTAATCTTTTTCATCAACAAGTTAAATTCTGAAGAAAGATAAAGAGGAGGGATAACACCTTTAAGGAACAAAGCTTAATCATTTATAAAAGATATTTTGCTTTTAAAACCTACCCTAAATTTTGAGGGGGGGGGGAAATCCTTGCTCAGCAAAGCATCCAATTCTCTACCAGAATTTTCCAACAGCTCATAATACCAACAGGAGGGCACAGCTCTACTCCGCATTACAGTGAAAATTCCTGGCAGCTCCCTTCCAAGAAAAGCAAGTTTTAGGTCAAGAACCTCCAAATATTGATATTTTCTGGTCTGAAATTCATACTAAGAAATCAGTCTTTAAGCAGTTACCTTTCCAAAACAGAACATAATAAAGAAACTAAAAATGTAACAAAAATGACTTAAAAGTTACTAAAAGGTTGCTGCCACAGACATACATTTATTGTCTCAGTGGAAATTCTGACAGTTTTCCATGTGTAAATAAGTATTATTTCCACTATTGTGCTTTGTTATAAGGTCCCCAAAATAGTTGCAATGAGGGAAAAAAAATTTCTAGGTCATAAATAAGCATATCCTTTCCAAAAAATTTCAATAACAAAGTCAACTATCAAATTGCTAGTTCATGGCTCTAGGGGTAGTTACACACAGAGGGAAAAGTCAAAATAAACAGATTATAGTAAGTGAATAAGCAGATTTGTGGAAGCGTTCGAGTCATCTAGAAAACACACTATGAGAATTAAAAACAAATTCTAATAGATTTATTTAAAACTGGTGCAAGAGGCGTTGGACTCTTGATCTCAACTCAGGTCTTGATCTCAGGGTTGTGAGTTCAAGCCCTGCCTACTTAAAAACAAAAAACAAAAAACATGGGTTCAAGAGGAGTTGGAGGTGGTAAAACTGCAACAGAGGTTAAAGTGAATTTTAATTACTTTTCCTGCTTTAGGTTCCTAGCTTTAAAATGGAGATAAGGATCTATGTTCCACTGGGAGAGCAATGAAAAATTCGGAAAGAATATGACTATCGAGATACTGGAAATACACCAACACCCACTAACCTTTCTGCAAGGAGAAATTTTACTAGTTAAGATTACTTCCAGTCTACCTTCCAACTGACAAAATATATCTCGCTACAGTGGAATGGGTAAGTAGGCAGAGACAATTTTTGGGTGCTTAATGCTTCCCACCTTGATGCAGCAGTCACACTACTGCTTTGGTGGGCCCCTACCCTGGCCAACCTGATACGGAGGCTCCAGCAACCTGCACTCTTATTCCTGGGTCTCTGATGGATCGGCAGGGCAGCAGGCAGAAAGTCCCTGAGGTCAGTGGCCTTCCTTTCACTCATGTTAAGGCTCATGATAGACTGTATCTTCAAATGTCCTAGAGGCAGGTAAATACTCATTCCCTTCTTAAATCACAGTGTAGCCATATATGTTGGAAGTTCTACCAGAGAAGAACTGGTTTGACACGCTCATTAAAAATGAGGTCTCTTTCTTGATATTCTGACACCCTGGGCTCTCTAAATTAGCTCAGGTCTTGAAAAGGGTTTATTTGAGGACAGAGGTGTTAGCTCTTCATGCTAATAGGTAACAGTTAAAACCAAGCTCTTACCTACTAAACTTAGACAGCTTGTTGAGCTGTTAGAAATGCCAATCTTTTTTTTTTTTTTTTTTTCTTTCAGTGAGGGAAAGAATGGGTTTGGGGATGCAGAGGGAGAGGGAGAATCTTAAGCAGGCTCCACGCCCAGTGTAGAGCCCGACACGCAGCTTGATCTCACCACCCTGAGACCATGACCTGAGCCAAAATCAAGAGTTGGATGCTTAAGTGACTGAGTCACCCAGGTGCCCCAGAAATGCCAGTCTTTGTAACACCTGCAGCAAGGGAGGCTGAAGCAAGATTCTTGCTTGCTTTTTCCCAGGCCTGATGTATACATGGTCCCAGGACTGAGCCCTAGGGCTACAGGAGTAAGAGAGGGTGAGGATTACATTAAGGGTCAGGATTGAAAAGCTGCTGCACAAGCTTAAAAGAAAATAGTCATCTTTCCCAGAGTCTTTTCAAAGCAGCCCAGATAGTACCCTTTGTGGACTGGCCTGTGTTGGGCCTGAGGGGGGGCAAGCCCAACTGACCTGAGGCCCTGCCCAGCTCATCAAATATTAGGCAAGAAGGAAACGACCCGGTGCATATTTATACGTGCTGGTGGGTCATTCCTTCGTCCATGTAACAGGAGTATTTTTGTGTGAAGGGGCTATTAGGGGCTCTGCAGTCCTCCAGCAACGCTCTAGCTTCTCTTTCCCACATCAAAACTCTTTTCAGTAACACACCTCCTAAGAGTTGGCAGCAGGAAGGAATGAGGAGACCAGCCAGCACCGGTGTGGGCCTTCTGTGGCGCTCACGCTGACATGCGTTCCGTCCAGACCCGACCTGGCCTAAGTTCAGAACGTGGCTCCCCTTCCACAAAACTCACAAGCATCTCATAAGCAACTCTAAAGTGATTTTATATAAAATTTTAAAGTACGAGGCAAAAAGGCCTGATGTCGTGGCAAAGGACGCGAGCTCTCCCGTTGGCCTGTCGGCGCTGCTATCTGTCCCTGGACAAGCTAGCTGCCACCTGCAGCTTCAGTTTCCCCATCTGTAAAGATGACAGGCGCCGTCTCATAGGGCAGAGAGTCCATTTAAAATGCTGAGTCTATGCACAGTTCAGAGGAGGAGGCCCTCCATACGCTGCGGTGACTACTGCTGTTACCACTGCTAATTACAGTGAAGACAGGCGAGCTCGGCGGACGGAGGAAAAAGGACTCCGCTGAGGGAAAACCCAGTTTTACTGCTGACTTACTAGGGGATTTCTTGAGATTCTTAAAAAATGTGAAGGTCTATCGTATGGTCTGGGGCAAGTCACTTACCCACCCTGTGTCTTTGTGTCCTCATTTGGTGAAAGAGAATCATAACAGGAGCTGCTTCATAGTGATATTTAGCAGATTAATGAGTTAATATCCATAAAGGATTTAGAGCAGTTACTGGGAACAGAGTCAGGACTAGATAACTTGTTTGTTGTTTTACCATCGTTAAGACAAAGAAAAACACTGTTCTCAAGTCGGCCAGTGGAGGAAAGAAAAGCCTATTTACTTCACTAACATTAATGAATCAAATAGTGTTGTTTTTTTTTTAAGATTTTATTTATTTATCTGAAAGAGAGAGACACAGCGAGAGAGGGAGCACAAGCAGGGGGGGAGGGAGAGGGAGCAGCAGGCTCCCCCGCGGAGCAGGGAGCCCGATGCGGGGCTCGATCCCAGGACCCTGAGGATCATGACCTGAGCCGAAGGCAGACGCTTAACGACTGAGCCACCCAGGCGCCCCTCAAATAGTGTTAATCATTACTTTTGCTGCTAGTATAGCTAATTTTAATTTTTATGGTGATCTCTTTACAATAGGTTTTTAAAAACCATATATATAACTCTATATTTGTACAGAGTTGGTTAATCCGATGTATTTTACATTCTGTCAAGACTAAGAGACTCATGTTAAAAGAGACGAATGTGCACCTCTGGTTAATCATTAGAGTAACTTGGGCAAGTCTGTGCCATTATAAAAGGGAGCCTGAGAAAAGCCTGACAGTCCCGGGTCATGGTCAGCTCAGCACAGGCTGAAATGCTTCTCAAGTCCAAGGCCACTGACTTTGAAAACCAATTTTACAATAAGGCTCTTGATCCTTTGGATGGCTTGGTGTGTTGGTGATAAAAACCCGCAGGAGTCTGCACTCTCCCCTAACAGGTATCTCCTGCTGCTTACCATCATTTAATTTCAAGCCTTCGGAAGATCCAGAAACACCCATACAGTGTTACTATGAATTTTTGGCTCGTGAGATTCTGGCAGATGCTCCTGCTGGCTGTGAATTACTTTTCCTGTTTGTCTTTCTGCTTATCCAGTCACCCTCTTTGTCTCCTGCCGGAATCACACTCGGGGGGCAATCCTGTCCATTTCCAGACAGCCCGGAGCACCTTCCCCGGTGCAGGCGGGAGCTGCAGTCCCAGGAGGGCCCTCCCCTGCCTGAGGCCACAGGAGAGGAGACAGAGGGGGACAGGCTCCAGCACAAACAACTGGTCCCTGAGGGGCTGTCTGCTTAATTCCAATGGGATTATGTTACTTGGCAGATGGTACCATGCACACTTTCTGATAAAGGACAGTTTAGAAACAGTTTATTTTTCCAATAAATCACTTAACGAACATAACAAAACACTCCACAGTGTGAATTTTCCTGCCAGTGTATACAAACTGCAGGTGTGCCCAGGCGAAAACCCAGCCAGACCCTTCCCGGCCCCTAAGGTGCGCTCAGATGTTGGCCACAGAACAGGATCGCTACCCACGTCAAGACAAGGAACACCAAAGGCCTGAGCGCTGGGGACTCGGGTGTTTGTAAACAACAGGAGAATCTCTTTGAGCAACAACTAATCATAAACATCTGCACAAAGATCCTTCGAGCGATTTTGACCTAGCTATCCAAATATATCTTCACTTAGCTTTTTTGAGGAAATTGAGCCTAGTGCCCTGTTCATTTAACAGAGGGGGGAGAGGTCTGAAAGTAAAGTGTGAGAGGTATCAGTGGGTTGCCACAGCAACTGCAGCACGCACATTCTCTGCTTTCTTAGATTTCAACCTAAGGGCTCAACTGGGAAAGGTACCGACTTTTCATTTCTGGAAAAGGAAAGATTATGCTCTTTCCTTCTAATCCTTAACAGAGAGAGTAGTGAGGGCAGGTAAAAAGGATGCTAACACAGATGAGTTGAAACTTCTTAACTTGGGGCACCTGGGTGGCTCAGTCGGTTAAGCGTCTGCCTTTGGCTCAGGTTATGATTCCAGGGTCCTGGGATCGAGTTCCGCATCGGGCTCCCTGCTCGGGGGCAAGGTGGGGGGGAGGTCTGCTTCTCCCTCTTCCTCTGCTGCTCCCCCTCTCTCTCCCTCAAATAAATAAATAAAAATCTTTATAAAAAAATAAAGGCTTTAAAAAAAAAAAACTTCTTAACTTGAATACGCGTGCACACACACACACCACACAGTTGTGGCTTGCTGTCTGACTGGGTCCTCCTAAAGCACAGTATACCAGCATATTCTGTAGCCTGAATTCTTCGAATTGTATCAGTCAAGACCAAAAACCAGAGAGATTCCTTTTTTTTTTAATCTTTAGCATAAAAAAGAGCTTTCTTTTGGTTCTGTTTTCAAGGCTGGGGAGATTTTGATCAGTCTCCAAACTCCTATTACCTTCAGACTGAAATCCAGACTAGAAAATGCCAAGCCCCAGATTTTCCTTTTCCTAGAAGAAGCGACAAGACGCTGGACAACAGAATGAACGCCCCAGTGGTGCTCACCATGCAGCATCTTGTTTTCAATATTCTAATTCTGCACCATAAAGAGGGCACTTTGTGCACATCGTGGCTGTCTGCGGGACCCAGTGTTTATTCTGCCCCGGGGAGGAATGTGAAGATGGGACATCTGCCATCAGAGGGAGGAACCCCTGCCTTGAGTGCCAAGCTCCATGTAACCAATCACAGACTGAACCAGAGAAAACGACCAGTATCTGAGCTTTTCTGTGATCTAACATAATAATGTCCAGGCTGGCCTTTTCCAGGACAGCTAGCCACACCCCTCCACGAATGCCACCAAAACCTTCTGAGAATAAGCAAGAGAATAGATGAGAAGTTATTAAATGCTTTATTCTGGGGACTCTTGCCGTATCAGTGATGGGTGGTAACATTTTGCTTTCATCCCAACCACATTCTCTATAAACCGGTTTGCTCAAAAAGAGATTCCAAAGCTCTCATTCTCACAAAGTGGAGCATCTGGCTAGCGTGAGGAATTCCCCCAACACTTTATGATAGTTTATTTTTTCCTCTTTTTGTATCCAAGATACACGGTTTAAAGATTTTTGAGAGGGAACATTATGTTACTCCAGCAGGGTGTATGTACCCACCGTTTTCTATTTTGTCCTAGGACAGAAACACATGGAGAAGGTTGTTTCTGCCATAATTTCCTAGGAAGGAGGTGAGAGTGAAACAAATCACAAACATCGGTTATTCTTCTCTGGATTCAGACCTCAGCCAAATTCTGATTTTTCTAACTGGGTTTTTACCATGCTAAATTTGGAATCTAATACTCTATTCATAAGGTAAATTGAGCTGTGCATTTTCTTGATTTGTGAGTTATTTTTTTTGTTACGTATCATTTCTTCTTTTATTTTCCTTGTTAAAATTTTAAATCAAAAGAATTTTAAAAACGGCTTTATTGAGGCATATTCAACATGCATATTTAAAGTATTCAATTCGATGTTCTTTTTTTTTTTTTAAAGATTTAATTTATTTGACAGAGAGACACAGCGAGAGAGGGAACACAAGCAGGGGGAGTGGGAGAGGGAAAAGCAGGCTTCCTGCAGAGCAGAGAACGCCAATGCGGGGCTCGATCCCAGGACCCTGGGATCATGACCTGACCCGAAGGCAGACGCTTAACGACTCAGCCACCCAGGCACCCCTTCAATTCGATGTTCTGACGTATGTATACACCAGTGAAGATATCACCACACTCAAAACAAGGAATTCATCCAGCACCCCAAAAGTCTGCTCCTACTTCTTTTTCTTAATTGAGATGTAACTGACATGCAACATTGTACCAGTTTCAGGTGTACAACATGATGATTTGATATGTATATATTGTGAAATGATCACCACAATAAGCCTAGCTCACATCCATCAGGCACACATAGTTACAAATTCTTTTTCTTGTTATGAGAACTTCTAAGGTCTACCCTCTTAGCAACTTTCAAGTATATGACACAGTATTTCTGACTCGAGTGTCACAGTTATTCTAATGGTTGCTTTAGTGGTCACGTTCAAGCAAAAGCAGATGCCAATGAATTTGCTGCCTAAGATGGTTTCTAGAAGAGACACAATTTGATTTAGTAAGTACTACATTTTCAATCTTCCTTCAAAATTCTGATTTGTCAGGTTAAAGAAGTTCCTAGCAGCTTTCTAATGATGCCCAGACAGGCTCATCAGAGTCTGTCCCTCAGAAAAAGGTGTTCTGACACCTGAAGACAGCCAAGGTGTGGGGCGCCTGGCTGGCTTGGTAGGTGGAGGGTGCAACTCTTGATCTTGGGGTTGTGAGTTCGAGCCCCACATTGGGTGTAGAGATTACTTAAAAATAATATCTTTAAGAAAAAGAAAAGACAGCCAAGGTGCATCCTGAAAGGTGACTCCAAGGACCTCTATGACAATGGACAGTGAAAGCAAGACAAGCGAGGCTCCCAGAAAAAAGAACTCACAGCTGCTCCAAATTAGCATGCCTTTTGGTTTTATATAACTTGGCAGGCTAATACCTTAATCTTGAGTTTTTCTTCTTTACCCTCTAGCACGTATCGGGAACTTCCTTAAAAGTTTTACGGGAAAATGTATATGACAAACATGCTTAAGGATACTAGTTGTCAGTACTGGTTTTATATTCATTAGGTAGAGTGGGGCGAACAAGATGTTTAGAGGGACGAAGAACTAACATACAAAGTTTTGTAAAAACCAAAACAAAACAAAACAAAGGAAAATAGCAGGCCTCTTCCATCTGGACAAACAAGGGATCCAAGGGAAAATAATTAAAGCATAAAATTATGTGGTATTTCTTTTTTAAATTTTATTTTTTAAGTTGGGGTAAAATATGCATAATATTCAATTTAGCATTTTAACGATTTTTGAAGTGTACAGCTCAGCGGCATTAAGCACACCCACACTGTGCTGCAACCATCACCACACTCTCCTTAGGAACCAGCTCGGACTCACTCTGTATAAGACAGGGTGGGGGAACTAAAGTGAGCTGACCGTCCAGGCCTGCAGAGTATCAAAACCTTTCATTTGCAGCATCCTGAGAAAACTCTGAGCTGAGTTTCTTGGGCTGGACTTGAAACACGTGGCAGGGGCAGGGAGTGTGGGTCTTCTGTCTAGGCCACATCTGGTGAGAAACACTCAAGTGTCTCCTCCGTTCACTCAGGGCTCATGAGCCACTACTGAGCAATCAGGTTACCACTGCATGGTGATTTCCCTCCCTTTCCTCTCTCAGCAATAATGCCCAGAGCAGAATGGTCTGGACACGCAAGGCAGAATACATGGAGATCCCAGGACAACACACCCGTTCTACAACCATCTCCTATATTCGCCACACTTTGTTCCACTGTGATTCCCTGCAGCACAGCAAAGAGCTTCAGGGTCTGCGGCATCTATATTGCGGCCAGAACACTGAGCGATCAGAACCTTTGTAGACACTGCTCCCTGGGTCTGGCAACTGCCTTCGCCTCAGCAGCAGAGACCCCATCCCCTGGGCTCTTCAGCTCCCCGACGGACGAGTCACTGTGGCTCTCAGTTTTCCGCAACACACTAGACTTCAAAGAATGAAAGCCCCTCTCGGGGAGGGGGGGTTGACCAAACAAGGACAAAAGAGCCCATCTGATAGCAGCAGAAGGGTCCACGGAGTGAGAGCAGACCAACAGGCCTTGGGCAGAAGACTGAGCCTGAGGAAGAAGCAGGCAGGAGGAAGCTCGGGAGGAAGGCGGGTGCTTCTCCTGCTGCTGGGCTCCAGGAGCCCTCCATCCCTTCCCCGACGTGTCCTGGCTCTTGGTCTCTCCATTGGGTAGAGGAGGACACAGGCCAGCACTGAAGGAGGACTAAGTAAAGAGAGACAGTGAGGATGACCCACCGAGTTAATGCAGTCCCCACTTCCAAATCTGACAGCCCAGGCAGCACCTGTCAGACACTGCAGGCACGCGTTTCACATGCTCAGGTAAGTACAACCACCGTCCGCTTTAGACACCTACATGTGACCTTTCATTTTTAAAAATTTTATTTATTTATATATTTACTTACTTACTTATTTAAGGTGGGGGAGGGCAGAGGGAGAGGGAGAAAGAGAATCTTTAGCAGGCTGCATGCCCCTGCGGAGCCAACGCGGGGCTCGATCTCAGGACCCTGAGATTATGACCTGAGCCGAAATCAAGAGTTGGGTGCTCAACCAACGGAGCCACCCACAGGCCCCTAAATGTGACCTTCTCTTAAGGGACCTGATCCTTTTCTCTTACTCCTCTGAACCCACAAAGCAGGGATGAAGGGGAAGAATAGAGTGTTCTGGCATCATCCGCACCGTTCTGTCCTGGAGCCAAGTCCACATTCACATCCCTCACAAGAGGGAACGAGTCTCTTGGCTGCAGAGCAGAGCAACTTTATTAGCTGGGCTGCAGGCTTTGTCTCTCTCTGCCTCGTGCCTTAGCTGCCCTGAATTTGGGTATTAACATAAAGGCCTTTTTCATTTGTTCATATTCCCACGGTCGGCCGTCTTGGGACGACTCTGATGTCATACGTTTCTCTCTATAGTCCATTCTTTCTTCATACCATGAGCAAACAGGCTCACTGGTTTCCTAAACACACGATTATGTCCCATGTGCCAAGCTGCAATGACCTTAACTTCTGGCCTCAGGTGGTTCTAGCTACAGGTGCACTATCCCTGGGCTTTCGCCAGACTTCTTGGCCACCAGCTCAACAGCAGGAGCAAACCTCAATTTAGATGAGGTCCTGCAGCCTGAAGACAGACAAGTCTGGTGCATTTCACACGCCAGTCTTGCAAAATGAAGGGCTCTGCATCCAAGGCAGTGCATGCTCTCGGGGAGGTGGTGGGGGCGGGGGGCAGGAAACCAAACGACCCAGGGCACCGCGTGAGCCGAGCGCAGCAAAATCATGATTGGTGTGACTTCCATCCACGCTCGGAGGGAAAAGGAGGCACCTCAGATCAAATGCTTCTGTGGCCAGTAAGGAACACAAAGATCACAAAAGGGGAAAAGGGCAGTTGGCGATTTTGAAATCACATCTCCTCAGCTGCCACCGTTGAGTAAGCAAGTGCTGTGCATGAGGATGCCCTGAAGGGGGGTGCGGAAGGCGCCCTGTAATCCTGTGAGGGCGGCATGCTTTGGCAAAGAGAAGCAGCAAGTTCACAGGGCTGCTCAGTGAACAAAAAGGTTGTAATCAAGGAGGGTATATCAAGGGCTTCATCTATCCTCCCGGGAAGCACCTCTGTGCAGGGCCGATCCTATCGTTTCTGCCGGCCTTTGGCTCCGCACCGCACACCACGAGCTCGGGGCCGGCCCACTGCTCAGACTGCCCGCATGGCTGGGTCCACCGCTCAGGCAGCCCGCATGGCTGGGCCGGCAGTGAGAGTCTATTTGGTGCCTCTAGGTATGGACCCAGTCTTCCTGACAATCTTGACATAAAGAGAGGTTCTCCAACTCAATATGGGAGGACCCTATGCCTTCCAGTGACCACCGCTCATGATGAGACCCCATGGAAAACGACAGTCGAAAATTCAGTAAGGGTTTTAATTTCCTTTTCTAAGTTTTACCTTCTGTTCAGTGAAGAAGAAAGACTTCGAGTGTTATTATTGCGCCATTCTGTGATAAAGCAGGAGTAATTACTAGGAAGGAAACGATATTATAAGGAGAGGTAAGTTATAAATTATTTTAATGATCCGTTTGCGGGGGGGGGTGGGATAGTGGTTCATCTCCCTTGACTTTCCCCCTCATCCCCTCCCCCTCCCCACCAAAAATTCAAAAAGCAAGCAAATAAATAGAAATTCCTCAGAGGAGAGATAAAAGAAGAAAAATGCTTTTATGCCCAGGAGCTGTCCACCCCTGGAAAAAAACAACAGCACAGGCATAAAAAGGCTATTTTTACATTTTGGAAAACCACACAAGATGCAGACTATACGAGCCTAGAGTCCCTATAAGATTAATTGTACCGTACTCCCATCCAGTCTGGTTGCGAGCTTTAATTTCAAAGCCCCCACTACCAGCTTATGGCAAATCCATGCTCTACCTTCTAAGATTTTTTTCCGTTCTTCCTCTTTAAAACTGAATGCCATCCAATTAAAAAAAAGAGAGAGAGAGAGAGAGAGAGAAACTGGCTTACTTCAAACAACCTATAAATATTTTATACTATGTTAAGGGAAACCTCAAATAACACAAAACTATCAAAATGTTGCCACAGTTATGTAATCAATGATTTAATAAGCTCAAAAGAGAAATAACTACAAACAAGTACACATCACAGCTCTGGGTTGAGGAGGACAGGGTTTTAATTTACAATACAGTGCTGTGTTTTAAAAACACACCACTCTCATTTCCATGCTTCCCCCCTCTGGACTTACCCATCAAGCTCAGTTGCTAAGGAACTGGCATATACTAGAGATCGGATATCTTCTTTGTAAACTTGGTGCGGCAGGTATGTCCCAAGTGCATTTTCTTTTCCACCTTCTCATTTGGATTTTGGATAGGGAAAGCACTCTAGTTCTATTTTTAACCATATTCTCTCATTTTGTGTCCCGGGAGGTGATGTAACCCATTCAGAATCCCTAAAGCGAAGGACTTTCCCCTCCTACAATGTTGGCGATACATAGATAGTTTATAAAACTATTTATTGAAATAAATAAAACCATTTGCACAGGAAATTATTACAGGTTATCAGGCGATATATTCGATGGAGGGAGGGAAGATAGGCTTAATAGCAATATTGTTTGCTATTGGATTAATATTACTTCAGTGTTACTTTCTGCTCGGGTCCCATGCTGTGACATGTAATATAATATTGTCCCTGCTGTGACAGAATATGGAGCATTAAAAGCTTGTTGGTTTGGCTGCAGCCCATTCTCACCACAAAAAGTCCAGAGTGCATAATGCTCTTTACTAGGAGTCAACAGCTAACATGGTAAGCGCTTCTGGCCACGGTCGCTCTGCACATCGGGGTCTGTCCAGGCTCACCCCAACTGTAGTTGTGCAGGGTGACTCCTTTGTCCCAGATGGAGATGCATACTTGCCAATCAGACAAGACTGGCATCCTTTAAGAGACTGCTTTGATGGTCATCTGGATGTGTACCCCTACAGGGAAGCTTGTCTTGGGGGACTTTCAGGGCTAAAGGTGAGGGCCATTAACTAGGAGTGGCCCGCGGGGTGGGGGACTCCCCAGCATCCTTCCCCACCTGCTGGGTTAAGACCGCCTCCCTAGGCAGCACCCCGTAGTACTCAAATCACCCTGACTTCTTCCCTCAGGTGAAAACACCTCACACAAAAGGGCATGTTTTGGCGTGTTTCCTTTCACCAGAAAATGCTTCTCATCCCAAACACAAGAATAATTGTTTCTCAGGGTAGTCAGCCTCACTGGCATCTACGCGAAGACCAGTCGGCAAACCCGAGTATCAAGTCCATGCCGCTGGTCACTCCCTCCCTGACGTGGGGCCAGCTTCGACATCTGCGAGGAGTGGCTTTCCCCTCCGGGTGGGGAAGGGAGGCCACTCTGGTCGCGCACACTCACGCGTCCTTCTGGTCCCGCCGCAGACCTGAGCTGAGCTGAGCTCTTTGCCAGGCGGCACGCACAGGAACAAGTGCAGCCAACTCAGTCTGCCAGCCCTCCATGTAGAGGGACACACGTGCTCCAGCTGATAAAAGATGTGGGCCCTAGGCGCTGACCTTGAGCTCATCACCTGTGTTCTGTGGCTTAAGGTTTCAAGCAAGGGGTCATTCACTTCATCCATTTACTTCACCCCAGCCCGTCTGAGGCTCCCCCTGTGCGGAGTGCTGTGGGAAAGGGAGCCCTGCCTCGGGGCTTTGCGGCAAGGTGGGGACACAGATGTGGCACCACCAAGATGCCAGGAGGCACGGGACGCAGGAGCCCCGGGGCCTCCAGGAAGGGTGGACTGCTGCCATGAATGAAAAGGCAAGAGACTCATCACTGCGGCCATCCAGGCAACCTAATCTGAAATTAATGAATGCTTGAAAGGGAAAAATTATCCTTAAAAAAAGACACCTGATTATGAAAAGGTGCTGAAAAGCAGAGGAAGCTCCAATGTCTGCCCGAAGGTACAGCCAATGAAAGCCCAGGGAGCCCACACTGAGGTTTTTTTTTTTTAACCCGATGATTAGATTTTAAGAAAGTAATACTCGGCTGCATAGACAAGGAGGCGGGGCTACAGGGCACGCGGGGCAGTTCAGAGGCAGGCAGCGAGGCTGGGGTGAAAGCGGGCAGGTCATTTTGGCAAGGCGGAGCCCTATGATATGAATGCTGAGGGAAGAACAGAGCCATGTATGCAAGCCAGAACCCGGGGGACTGGGGTGGACCCTGCTGGTGACACTCAACTCTGCTAAGCTTGTGCCGGGACCCTAGCTCGTGCTGAAAGGCAGCACCCATGTTCACTAGGCAGAGTGAGCCCTCAGACAGGGCCTGGGGAGGAGGCTGAGGACACAGAGATCCCCGGAGCAGAGGAGGCGGTCCCCGGGCTGTGCACGCAGGAACCCGCTAGGCTCTCAGCAGATCGGAGCCCTGCCACTTCTCTGCTCTCCAGGTTTGTTTTCTGTAACTCCAACATTGGACTCCATACTCCTTGGGGCTCCACAGGACCCAGGGCTGGGAAGGAAGGTGGAGCTCAGCTCCAAGAGGGGAACGAGGGCGGCCGGGGCCAGTGGGCTCTATGGCCAAGCACGGCCTCTACAGACAGACGTCCGCTGGCGGTGGCCTCCCTTCTCCTTCCGGGCAGGGTTACCCTATGTGCCTCTGGGCTGTGGATCAACTATCACATTTAATGAGAATATATTTTACAAGCTGTGAAGTCCTCTGCAAAAATGAAGTGTACACCAGGCAAGGGAAGGGCAATGTTCATTTTGTTGCCTCCTGAAATAAGGTTATTTACTTTGGCTGAACTAAAAAGAAAAAAAAAAGGGTTAAGTATTTGTCTCTCCATGTAATCTAAGGCATTCGATTTGTCTTACATTGGAGATGACATGGCTGATTCTCAAAAAGAAAAAAAAATCTGGATATAATATATAATTAGAGATATTCATTTTACAATATGGATGGTCCAATTCCAGAAAATATCTTCACTTCCCCAAATTCTCATCTACATTCTGAGCTTCCTAGTGGCTTGTGGGTCTCTTCCTAGGAAATGCTGCCTTTGCATTATTTTTCGAGAAGATGTCAAAGGAATGCAAGCACAGGTAAGCCTAAATCCATAGGTACAGGTAGGTGTTACAAAATTTTACTCACTAGAAAACACAGCAAGCTACTGTAATCACAGCTGATGAGTCACATGCATCCAGAAGATGCTTTTATTTTCTTATTTACTTTAATGACTGACGTATAATTGATGTACAATATTTTATTGGTTTCATGTGAAATGCAGTGATTCCACGTTGGTATACACTGTGAACTGATCACCAGAAGGCTAGTTACCATCTGCCACCAGACAGTTAATTAAATAGTACTGACTATATCTCCCATGCTTTGATTTTAACTTAACCTGACATCCATGGTGGGGGGCACCCACCTCCCCCTCTCCCAGCCATGACCTTTCTTACATTGTTATCAAACCAACTGTTCTTAAAGTTAATTAAGACAAATGATGTTTTTCAACTTTACTGCTTTCCCCAATTCCTACTATTCTAACCGCATGGTTTTCTACTAGTCCTAGCTGCAGATATATAATATTTTAATAACACTAAGGATTAAATTACTTTGGTGGAATGGCCTGGAAACCCAGCCACAATTCATAATATTTCTATAGCAAAATGTATTCTAACTGCATTTTGTGAATTATAAACAGACTGTAAGCTCTAGACAATACTAAAAAACAGATAAACAAACATAAAGCCATAACAGGAACCCCTCTAAGGTTAGTCCACTCCCTACTGTTTACCCAGCAGACATTTAATATACAGAAAGAGCAAACCAGGGAGCCTCATCAAATTTAATTCCAGATAGCATTCTCTGCTGTCACCAGGCACCTGGTGCAAATGTAATCTTATCCTTAGCACAGCACCATGATGATGCAGACAAATCTCCTTCCCCCAAAGTCCTCATGGACTCCAACGCCAAACATTCAGAAATGTTGAATTTTCCCCCTCACTATTTCATTAAGGCAAGTGGCTGAGAACGGACTGTATTATAATAGAGCATTTTTTTACATGTTGAAAGAAAGATGAATATTCATAGCATTTGCATCGAGGTAAAAATGCCAACAGCTCTCACTTATAAAGGATGTAACCAAGCTGTCCCGGGAAGGGAAGGAGAAGGGAGGGAAGAAAAAAGGGAGGGAAAGGGAAAGGGAGGAAGGGGGAGAGAGACACACAGAGACAGACAGACAGAAGGCTATACAGAGACAAAGTATTTTTGTAGCTCCCACCATTACCCATATTTTGTATTCTCTCTCAGGCAAGCGATTTCAAACATTTCACTAAACTTATTAACAAATAAACATGATTGCGATGGAACTTGTTCTCTTCACTCCAAACCAGCTCTTGTAATGTTTGATGGCATCATCATCCGGTGGCCCTCTCCCACCCCATCTCGTCTGTGGCCAAGCCCACGGGATTCTAGAAGGTGTTTCCTTCAGGTTCTCCCTCCCCGCCCCAGCCCTATTCTAGGCCACCTCTCTGATGGCTTCCTTGCCGCTGGTCTCACCTCCCTCTAATTCATTAGCCCTGCTGAAACCAAAATTATCTTTCAGATATGCAAATCCAAGCACACCACACCCGTCCCAGGAACCCTTCAAAGTTTCCCACTGCTCTCAGGATCAAGGCCAAACTGGAACGTTGCCGGTCTGGGCTCTGCTCTCCCTGTGGTCCTACCCCTGCACCCTCCTGGTCTGGTTCCCTGTTCAAGTCATAGGAAGCATCCGTCATTCCTCACCTGGAATTCCCCTGCTTTTCCTCAGAATAGGGACGCACTATCCACTTTAGGTCTCAGCTCAATCAGAAAGCTTCCCTGACCTTTAAAGGTAAAGATTCCTCTTATAAGATCGCAGAGGAGATCATCCCAGAGGAGAGCACATTCTGTGGAAAGTGCCTGCCTGTCTGCTTACCCTATGGGATGATCACTGCACAGCCAAGGACCGTGGCCATGCTTTTCCTTATTCTGTTCTCTGTGACGAGCACTGTGCCCGGGACATAGTAGGTATCCAAGAAACACTGGCTGAATGAACACATTCATGAACACTCTTGCCCTCTGTGTTCCATATTCCCCATTATTTAATAGGGAAAACACTCGGAAACAGTACAGTAAGCACCTGGAGAAACAGGTTACAACTTTCGGCTCATGAAGCACCCACCGTACTTTAGCTTAGTAAACACCTTGGTGGGTCACTGCCATAACTGTCAACAAAACTGAGAAAGGCCTGGTCCCACTTGTAAGTCTGAATTAGAGAAGGGGGTCAGTGGGCTATGTAGCCATTCTCCTCCAAGTCTGTGAAAAACAGTAGCCTGTAATTCAAAGTAAATGTAATCTATCATTTCAAAAAGCCCATGTTATCTAAATCCCAGTAATTCAACTAAAAAAATACATAAATAAAAAACTACTGAGAAAATCCAGCACTAAGCGTCTTTTCCGCAAAGTGGGGGACAAAAAAAAGCAACAACAGTATTGCTGGCACACATGCTGTAAAATCCAAGTGTTTCCAGCATCAGCCTTCAGCATGCTTCTGTCTTGTCCTAACCCAGCTGGCTCTGGGTTAAGAAATCCCCTACTACAAGTCACTGAATCAGTATCAGGAAAAGTCAGCTAGTCAAAGACTATAAAAATAAACAGCTGTAGCAGCAGCATGCCAGGCTCAAAGTCTTAGCAATAGTCCCCCCCACCCCCCCACATGCCGCGCTTCATACTTTTCAAAGCACTTTTGTGTCCAGACTCTGTTTGGTCTACACTCCAAACGAAGGTATGCAAACCCTTTCTCCCTGTTTGACAGTTGGGAAGGCTGAAGCCCACAGAGGTCAAGGTTTTTGCTCCAGGTCATAGAGCCAGCGGGTACAGGGATGGAGGGAAAATCCAGGGATCCTGTCAGGAGTGGGTGTCCTTTCTCTCAACCTTGCTGTGGCCGGCTTGTGGCACTACCAGAAACTACTGGGCAGACGTAATGGGGGAAGAAACAGGAAGCCACAGGAACTCAGTGCGCCTCCGAATGATTGTGAGCCATTTCCCCTCTCTGCTCTCCAAGGTAGACTTGAAATAGCCAGGAGACCAGGTTAAATAGGAGAGGCCATGGTCAGGGTGGTAGGAGAGAACACTTTCTCTTCCAGTTCTCCTAAATATCACTAGCTCTGCATTTCCCTAGAACTCGGTCAACACAAATATTCTCCTCTGAGACTAAGCAGGAGCCCTCAGTCCCAGGAGCCTGGCTGCTTCTCTGAGGGGCTGAATGACACAGGGCACAGCTATTCATTCAATCCCTTCATCTCTGAAATGGAAAGGTGAACCCTCCATGGTGCATGCCAGGTGCCTGAGGGCAGGGCCTGGCATCTAGAAAGGTAATTTCTTCTCCTCTCCCAGGTGTTCACCTGGGAAGTTTTAGGAAGCACACTTCTTGAGCATCACTGAACTCATCACAAAAGCACTTCTTGGGGCGCCTGGGTGGCTCAGTCGGTTAAGTGTCTGACTCTTGATTTTGGCTCAGGTCATGATCTCAGGGGTGTGGGATCAAGTCCCGTTTTGGGCCCCCTGCTCAGAGGGGAGTCTGCTTGAGATTCTCTCTCTCCCTCTGCCCCTCCCCTCCAAGCATTCTCTGTCTCTCAAATAAATAAATCTTAAAAAAAAAAAAAAAAAAAAAAAAAAAAAAAAAAAGCACTTCTCTCTGCTTTGAAAGCTGCCAGGACAGGTATTTTCCCAAAGGTATGCAAGTAAAGCCTACACAATCCGCACCCCCCCCCCCCTCCGCTTCTGTCTAACCCCCTGCAGAGTAGGGATTTGGTCCAAAACCTGCCCACTGAAAAGAATGAGAGTCTTCCAACAGTTTGAAAAGTGTTGCATTATGAAAAACTGAACTGATCTCTCAGCATTAAACAAAATGCTTTTAATAAAAGAAATCATTTGAAGGAGCTGGGCACCATGTGGCTTTGAGAGAACTCCCATGGAGATTCCTGGTGGCGGGAGCCACTGGACTGGGAAACAGCATCTAGGCAGGGCCTGCCTGCTAGGGGCCAGGGACACGCACATTCACATGTGGCACCTGCAGGGGCAAACTGGAACTTTCTGCAGAAGCCTGGAAAGCGGGCACACGTACGCGAGTATTTCTAGTATTAATCTAAGGAAATAATCAGATGTGTGCAAAGATTTCTGTACCAAAAAAGGTTGCCAACCATTATTCATGATAGAACAAAACAGAACCAACTTGAACATCTAACTGCAAGGGAATAAATTATGGCATATCTATGTGAGAGAACATGAGGAAGCTATTAATCATCACATGTTAGATGAATACTTAAAGGGAAACTGGTTATGATAGCAAATGGAAAGAGGTTACAATTTTGTTTTTAAAATATGTGCCAAAAAAAAAAAATAAATAAAAGGAGGCGGGAAGAACACGTGGTAAAATGAGCTACAACCGCTATCTCTGGTGCTGGGTTTGCACGGGATTCTTAGTTTCTTCAAAAATTTATTGATTTCCCTCCCTTTTACAGTGAAAATGAATGTAACTAGAATAAAATTAATATGTGTTTTTTTTTTTTTTTAAGAAGACCAATCCTCTTCAAAAGCCACAGGCTTTCCCGGCAGCTTTTGATGTTAATTGAAACTTTTTTTTTTTATTTTGATAAAATATATCTAACATAAAAAATATCATTTTTGCTATTTTTAAGTATACAGCCCAGTGGCATTAAGTACATTCACATTACTGTGCAACCATCATCACGGGCCATCTCCAGAACATTGTCATCCGAAACTGAAACTGAACCCATTAAACCCTAACTCCCCCTTGCTCCCTCCCCCTAAACCCTGGCAACCACGATACCACTTTCTGCCTAGGAGTCTGACATTCTAGGCACCGCATCTAAAGTGGGATTATACCTTAGTTGTCCTTTTGTGTCTGGCTTCTTTTACTTAGCATGTCTTCAGGGTTCACCTATGTGGTGGTATACATCACGATCCCATCCCTTGCTAAGGCTGAGGAAGAATCCATTGTATGTGTCTACCACATTTTGTTCTGTTACCTTTTAAATCAGACTTTAATGTTTATCATGTCTGAACATCAAAACAATCAGCAGTTCTTATAACTGAAGGATGTATACCATCAGAAGAATTAAAAACACCAGACAGTCCAAGGAAAAAAGTTATTTTATACAGAAAACCAAATTCTCCACCTAGCTAGAACCTAGTAAAATCTACAATATCAAGCCAAAGTTTGCAAGAAGAAAGAATACCGAGTGCTACACGCTGTAATAACAATTAGTGGCCCCAAACTCAGTTATCTGGGACCAAATGCACATGTGTCATTTTGCATGAGTAATTAAAAGGGCTTGCCACACCAATCAGGATAGTGGTTGCCCCTCGGGGACCAGGGAATCTTCTGGGTCGAGGGAAATGTTCCATACCTTGGCCGGGGTGTGGGTCACACAGATATGCATTTGTCACTTGTCAAAACTCATGGACCAGTACACTTAAGACCTGTACATTTCACTGTAAGTTATATCTCGATTTTTAAAAAAGAAATGAAAAACAGGCTTGCCAGAACCCCTTCTGAAAGAAGTCACATTAAGCCTAGAAGAAACCTGAGTAAATAAGAATTCTAGAAAAACAGAGGTGGTTCTGCAGCTCAGTGCTGATACTCTGCTGCCTCTGTCTGCCTTGGGCCCTTCAGTGGGTCTCCACTGCCCCTGTGATTCCGAGCTCCTTCCTCACTGCTGAACCATGTCTCAGGACATCTGGTAAACACACGGTGGACTAACTACTCATGCCAGAGAACCTGCCCAGATTTGGTCAACAGCCCCATAGGTGTGTGGCCCAGGTGGTGTAATACCTGAAGGTATGTCCCTTTGTGTGGGAGTAGAGAGGAGATACATCTTGACTACCTGTCAGGTCGAGGTGATGCAATGCTGCAGCTAAAAAGGGAGGGGACAGGCACTGTGACCCATTTTCAAGAAAAACAAGGTCTCCAAGAGTGCACCGGGGAACCACATTCGAGTGTGAAATCTGGGGCTGAGAAGACACACTTTGACTCCCTTATTTTGGATCCAGCTGGCTGCAAGATGCCTTTCTGGTTGCTTCTCCACTGGGCTCGGCTAGACTCACGAGGAGGCAAAAGTTACCTCTTTCTCATTAAACATGGTTGTTTGTTACTCTCCTCTGCCCAGTCTGTCTTTATAAAATGTCAAAGTCAGGCCACACATGGTGGGAGGCCTCCGTGTCCCAGCCACAGCAAATATCCTGCCAGGCCATTTAAAGCACTCAGATGTGAGACAATATTTTTTTTTTTTTTTTTTTTTTTTGGTAATCTGCTGTTCTAGATTCTCTGCACTACCATTCCCCTCTATTAAAATGCACAGCCCAGTGGCCAACAGATCTCCGGGTTGTTTATGGAGCAGCATTCAAGAGCATACAGACTTCTTATCGTCTTCAAGGCAGCTCTGAAAGCAGAACAGGCCCACCGAAGTCACATGGCAAATCGTAAAAAGGACAGTCAGAGGCTCAGATACTTCCCCAGACTTAATGTTATATTTTTAAGAAACTGAGCAGGGATTCTGAAAAGCTTCTGGACACGGACTCATTATCACGTAGTTAAGACAGTAACCTGGAGTGACCGGCTCTCCACAGCCATAAATGCTGGCACCAGACTACTGACCCTCGAAGCTTCCGGACCCAAACCAGTCCTCTTTGGGTCTCTCACAAAATAAGCTACCTTTACTTCTCACATTCTCGGAAATCCCAGCCACTAGGCCAATGGTGGCCCCTTCCCATCCTCGGCTCACCTGGCTCCCTAGGTAAAGTCTCATTAACCTGCCAGCAGACATTCTGCTCTTCAGCCATTTCATTCCAGCTAAATGTCCCGAGGGGCCTCAGCCTCTCCTTTCCAGTCACCTTTGCAACTGCTTATCCAAGGATTCCCACTTTTGCTCTCAATTTTCTCCCAGCCTTGAGTCAGAGGGCCCCCCTGCCAGCCGTGGTCTCCGTCCAGGCAGAGAGAAACCAACGAGGCACAGGAAGTGTGCTGGTGAGCGTGTGCTTGGAGGTGGGCACAGGCGCCTCCCGCCTCCCTCCGCTCTAGGATGTGGAGCCACACACAGCCCCTCCTCCACCCTGAGGCTGGGGACAGTGAGGTCTATTGACGTCAGGAGGCGGACTGCGCATTTGCAGCGCCAAACTCATCTTTACAGAAAGGCAATCCTCTAACAGCGCCCGGCCCATCTAATGCTATCAAAATACCATAAAAAATGCAAAACCCAGCAAGGACCTGTGAGCTAACTTACACCAAAATGTACTCCCCCAACTAGAAACCCCAGGGCATTTCCTGAACCAGATGTGCAGATGGTTTCTGATAACTCCTTATCCGGGGGAGAAAATTAACCCTTGGCCTGACAAATAACCAGGTTATCACCCTTCCCAGGATGGACTTCGAGAATATTTTTGATATAAAGGAGCAATCACACAGAAGCAGCAGAAAGTTGTGATGCACAGGTCAGTTAGTTGACCAAGACAACTGTCCTCTTTGTCATTTTAAGCTCATTTACCCTTAGCACCGTGAGTGGTATTTGGTTGGAATAGCAGCTGAATGATCCCCAAACCATGGAAATAACAAATATACAACAAACAACAAGAAACCCCGAGTTTGTATGGCTTGCTATGAAGTCTGCTAATTTACCTATACTGTGACTCTATATTCACCTTTGCAGATGGGGTGCTTCCCACTTTGGTGACAAGGGCTTTTAGGGAAGAGGAGGCAAAGGGGTGACCCCAGCCAGAAGATAGCTACCTCGGGACAGTGGGCACGGCCTTACCGCTCTCCTGCATTTGCCGAGCACCTCGCTTCTGTGATCATTAACTGCACTGTGCAATTATACACATTTATATATCGGTGCCCCTCCGATTGCAGAAGTGTTTCACGTATGTTTTCTCAACCAGGTTCAAAGTAATTTGAGGGCCGGGCCATGTCAAAGACGGCAACGCTTCCCTTGTTCAACGGTCACTTGCTTGACACTGACTCTAGAATGTCTCCAGAACAGAAACAAAATCAGCGCAGGGCAGGAAAGCAAGTGTCATGAGGTGTATATGCTTTTTCCCAAAGGAGGCCTCCAAAATGATTCAATGTTCATGTTTCATGGAATTCTCGTAAGTGTTAGTTTCTTAAGCCTGGGGCAGATCCGAAGCCAGAAATTAAAAAGTACTCATCGTGTGTTAGCTATTTTTATTATTATTTTATTACTTTTATTGTCTTGGTCAGTGTCAAACTCTTTTAAGTATTTTGACTATCACCTGTCAGCAGATATCCCTGATTGTCCAGCACAACAGGTATTTACAAGACACCAAAAAATGTTACATGGTGTTTTGCATACTGTATTTATTTAATAAGGTGTACAGATGTGCAATATGTATTTTCAGCAATGATAATTCTCGTACTAAAGAAAGAAAAAGAAAACCAATGATCTGAATTTTAAGGGATAAGCTTCAGTTATCAAAAAAAAAAAATGCACTCATGTAGGCAGCTCACATCCAGATAATGTTGCAGAAAAACAGGGTTTTCCTTATTTCTACTGTGTCTCCACAGCAACTCATAGGGTCTGGGGTGAGAAAAAATACCAGACTTTTTAAAATGTAGGCATCAGCCAACTCACTCTAGTATGAGTTTCACAGGGTTTATTTATTCCAACTCACATAGGACATTAAAGAAGAATGATTTTCCGTGTGGCGTCTCTCATCCTCCCAACCCAACATAATCTGCCCCAAGTCAGACAAGGAAGAGTAAGGAGACATGGAAACCACATTACTGAGCACTAATATACACTGGGCTTGTCACAGCTAAAAAGTGAGATGGTACCATGAACCCTATTACTCGGGACTCACGGCTTTCAAAGAATGTGATGGACTCCTAGAAAGAGACTTAGATATTGTCTTGATATATGAAGACTTTGATTATCTTTTGAAGGATATGCTTGGGAAGAAGTATTCTGACAAAGTAGTAGTTAGGCTAGTCATCAAACCAGTCAAGAAATAAATAAGTGGAGAAATCTGCCGCAGGATTATACCTCCGTGGCTCTAGAAGTAATCTACTTACCTAAGTGCATCGAAAGAGAGGTACTTTAAATGTAGATATACATCTAAAGAGAACTGGGAAACACCATGGAGAACAGAGTATCAGACTAAGGAGGTCACGGTGTCCTTGACTAAATATGGACTGCCAGAGAAGAGTGACCTCATTTTCTATGTATGAACGAGAAACTGAAATAGGTACCAAATTACGCCAGGCATAAAGCCCAAGGCAGTCAGAAAAAACACATTATCTGCTTATTACACAAGGATGCTCACTGAAACTTTATATCGCAGGAAACAAGAAACCTCAGCATTTAAACAAATCGGGGAAGAAATATTTGAAGGGGATTATGAGGTTCAGACTTCCAGTTAGAGAATAAATAAGTCATGGAGATGGAAAGCACAGCATAGGGAATATAGTCAATAATATTGTAATAACCTTGTACAGTAACAAATGGTGACCACATTTATCACAGTGAGCACTGTGTAAGGTATAGATATGTCCAATCACTATGTTGTACATCTGAAACTGATATAACATTGTATGCCAACTATTCTTCTATAATAAAAAGTAATAAAAAATAAATAAATACCATTGCAAAAAAAGTAGGTACTCGATAAGCAATAAAAGAACAAAAAAAAAATAGGGAAATATACAGCAAAGGGAATTACAGCACGCTTGTATAATCAAATATTATGCTGCTATTTAAAATCATACTTAAATACTTGCAAGGGATATGGGAAAAATGCCTGTGTTCTGTGAAACATATACATATCTCAATTATGATGAAAAAAATTTGGCAGGAGATATTCAAAATGTTAAAGTTTTTTTCTTCAGGGTGGAATCAGAGGTATTTTTACTTTTTCCCTCCATTTTTAAATACTTAACCAAACTTTTGACAGTTAGCGTATTTTATTTTTATAATTAGAAAACAATGAATGGCATTTTGAAGTCTATTCCATTAATATTGAATAGATTGAAGGGAACTCCCCCCTTTCACCCCACGGTTGCTTGGAAACTTGGCTTGAGGTTGCCATTTCTGTCTCTAGGTACTTTGCAAAGTGGAACAAACAATGGGCAGTTTTATTATTACTTAAGGCAAGCTCGGCCTGGGGAGTCTCTTCCAACAGTGGCCAATGTCAGACACTCACCCTTTTTCATTCTTGTACCTCCTGGTCTGGGGTGGGAGGGGGGATGTATTTCTCTACTTAGTAGACAAAAAGGACATTTATTAAACTACTTTTCCTGGGCCTTTCTTTTTTTCCATTTTGTGATATTAGTAATTTGAGACCCTTATATTGTGAAAGCCTAACACTAGGATCCCTAAGTTAGAAAGGACTTAAGAATCCTATTACCCATCTTATTCTACCAATTGTTACAATCCATATACAAAGCTCTTCATTCACACATTAAAAACTTTGGGTCTTTGAATTATCGTACTGGACCCAACCAGATTCTGTGAATCATTCAGGGCAATTGGAAATACCCACAGTTATCATTTTGGGGTGAGAGAGTGAATTACCTGACACTGGGCAGAACACGTTTCTTCCTAAGTTTAGAGAACAATTTCAACCTTCTTCACTCCTTTGAAGGCTTCATAAAGGGAGTTGTATTTAACACTTTAAGCGCCATTAAGTACGCTGAAGCAAACTTCACTGATTTATTCTACATAATTTGGTGAACTTGGCTTTTAAGGAATTCAGGGACTTTGTACCAAGTTTAGTTTTAAGTAGAAATAACAGTCCTTTGGGCGCCTGGGTGGCTCAGTTGGTTAAAAGACTGCCTTCGGCTCAGGTCATGATCCTGGAGTCCCGGGATCGAGTCCCGCATCGGGCTCCCTGCTCAGCGGGGGGTCTGCTTCTCCCTCTGACCCTCTTCCCTCTCGTGCTCTCTCTCTCTCAAATAAATAAATAAAATCTTTAAAAAAAAGAAATAACAGTCCTTTGAACATGGTGACAACGTGGACATATGCAGATATTTTAAAGAAATACATTGTTCAAAATCTATTTTAGCAATTTGCAGTGCTCTAGTGATAAAGACTAAATAATTTCTAAAAATTTTATTGTGAAGTATCTGCTGCTTCTTATCTTTTCCCTCCCTTTTAACCAAAGGCAAAATAAGATACACTGTTGATTTCTCAATATGAATTATCTGTATAATTTGGTTCTTCTTCTGTGAATCTCTTGATCACAATCCCCTGGTCCTGAGAGCCCTTTTTATGATTGTCTTACCTCATAAAATTACAAAATTTGACAGCCAAGATTAAGTTTAAGCCCAGGCTGGGAATCAGAAAAGCCAGAAACTTACTCCTAAATTTCTAAGAACTCCTGGGTGGATTTCAGTGGGTGGGCCTGAGTGGGGGAGGCGCAGGGCAGAATGGCCAAGGGCCAAGCAGATGTGGGCTTGAATCCTGGCTCCGCCCCATAATACCTGTGTGATCTTGGACAAGTGACTTCACTTGCCTAAACCTCTCAGTCTTTCCTCACTTCAATCTGTAAAAATAGAGATAAAATGATAATTCTAGATATTATCATAAAGTGTACTATGCACCTACAGGGTTCTACAAACATTCTTTTAGTTTCTGCAATAATGGATTGATTCTCATTGCTCCCTATGATGCTTTTTAATATTAAAAAGCAGGTTGTTCTAAGCCATATAGCTTTTCTCCCCCACGTAGGACTCAACCCTCCCTCGTCCCCCCAAATTACTCCCACTGCC
The DNA here is from genome assembly GCF_009762305.2 of Zalophus californianus. Classification (NCBI taxonomy): domain Eukaryota; kingdom Metazoa; phylum Chordata; class Mammalia; order Carnivora; family Otariidae; genus Zalophus; species Zalophus californianus. The sequence continues at coordinate 142,301,910 of NC_045599.1, read as the reverse complement.
AAAATTTAAAATGTGATAATAGGTTTTGTTAGTCTTGTTAGAATAATAAGATAATATTTGGGTTTCCTCCCTGACTGAGCCATAAAATTATAGGGAAATCTATACACAACTGAATGTTCATATGTCAGGAGGTTCTGGATGAATCATTGCAGGCTTCTTCCTAGCCCCTCCCCCACATGCACTGACAGCTCTGAGATAATTTATGAATATGTAATTCTTTTACACAATCACATATGTGCTATTTATTCAAATTTCAATGGAATCCTGTATATAGCTGGATTTCCATTTTAAAAGTTCTATCCACATTTTGTACAGAAACAGCAAACTGAGACGTTTATAACCATAAAAAAACCTCATCTTTTACTATCTTTTGTTCTTGACAAGTCAGAAACTTAAAAGTTTATGAGATGTTTTATTTTTTAATTTTGCATTTTGCATTTCTTGATCATCTCCAGGGCATGGGACCCAAGGGCTGCTTTGACCTTTGACCTCCGCACTCCTTTGTTACCCCTCTACTTTAAGATGAATAAATTATTGAAATATGAAGGATTGTTCACTCAAGGCATGGTGTAATACACCTGCCCACTCTGAAAGAATGGTAGAGATCTACACGTGTCCATCTGTCTTAAAACATGATTAAAAACCCCTGTCAAGAGCAGAATATTTCCTGAAGTCTAAAATAGACCTACTTTTGCAAATAGGTTCATTTTCCTCCTCTCTGTTGTGTTTTAAGGCAGTTGGGGTAAAATGCACTTCTATTCTTACCCACATGTGACCAGGTCACTCTTCAACTCCTACTGTAATTCTTTTCCTTCAGTGTAAGGAAATGTAAGTTCTGTCCCTCTACCCTTGTACTATTTTGCAAAACAATTATCATCTGATACCAGATGGCAAAAGAAGGTTCTGGAAACATCAATTCCTTCCCCACCCCTTCCCCCCTAACTCTGACAAACTATCTCTACCACCAGGCAGCGTATAACCTCATAAACACACTGGCACTTAAGGGATAAGGGCCTCAAACAACACTTGTTGATAAAACTTCTGTGCAAAGAGACAACTCTTCTAGTACTTTGCTTACGTCAGCTATGATAATTAGCAATGTTAAAAGGTTAGCAATGTCTCAAGGATGCGTTTGCATTATTAGACCTACCAGGATAAACCAAATGTATAAACCAAATGTTTCTTATGTCTAGCCTCCCTTTTGTGACCTCAGCAGATCCTTTCCCTTACACTAAAACCAAATCCTTAGTTATATCTGCCTGGTATTATATCAAGGCAAATGTGAGGCAATACTATGGTATGTTTCAGGTTGTTTAATTACGACAAAGAATACTCTCACCTTCACTAGTTATCCCATATAATTTTCTTTCTCTTTCTTTCTCTCTCTCGCTCTCGCATATGCGCTGCCACACACACACACACACACACACACACACACACACACACACACACACTACAACAGTTCTGGGGTACGGGATCAGGTGAGCAGCCCCCGGCTTTCTGACAACCTTTGGGGTAGCTCCACGAAAATAAGCCTTAAAATAGTAAAAGGGGCAGGTGAACATACAGCACTTGACTCATCTAAAATGTGCAGGGCAGTGTAGTAAATTCAGATCCTAGAACCTTTCCACGGATTATAGGAAACACCCCAAGTCACCAGTGGATTAGGAAAGAAGGGAAGGTGGGCAGGAAGGAGGTGGAGCAGCAGAGAAGCCCTTGGGGGACCCTAGTGAGCAACGTGGCAACAGAAAAAATATAATAGTTCACCAAAGGAAATTAATTGGCTTACCAGACAAAGGTCTCTAGAAACTATACTATCTTGTGAACACTTCTTGGCAAGACAATTCGAAGTAAAAAGCAGCCTACAATGTGGGCTAAGCATTAGTGAGCTTATAGACTTACATCAATCAAAAGTTCTGAGTACAGAGAGACAAATCCAAGCAGATATTCATCAAACGGAGCAAACAAACCCCCTTCTGAAAGTGGGTTTTTAAAAACTGAAAGTGCACCAACATAGGTGCATTTTCTATACAAAAATTCTTTTTAGTCTCTCGACTTAAAGGCAAAGAAATAAGGTACTACGGTACCAGGAGTGAGGCTCATCACACGCCGGGGCTGGTTCCCACACCTGCCCGTCAAGGTGGCAGGCCACTGCCCCCCACTCCCATCCCCTTCCTGGCCTTCAAATGCAGCTGCATCCCGCTGGAGGCTCTGCGAAAACGGTTCCCACAGGCAAAGTGCAGAGTACCAGTGCCCCGCTGCTGGAGAGTCTGCAGCGCCGGGGATTTGCAATGACGCCACATGGCAAGAAATGGGGGAAAACATGAAAAAGAAACAGACGAGAAGGCAACAAACAAAAATGTGCTCCCCTTCTTTAGTGGACCAAAAGAAAAAAAAAAGAGAGAGAGAGAGAGACCCCAAACTAGAGATGGCCAACGGTTGGCTTATCAGGACGCATTTGGGCACCCGTAATTCATACCTGGGCAAAAAAAAAAAAAAGAAAATTAGAAGTACCTGGAAAATCAACTTGGACACATTCTAATACAAAATCTCCCCATCATCGCCATCACCATCACCACCAACACCGGATAAATAAAAACCAAGCACTTGAGCTATTAGCAACTACATTTTACTTACAGACCTGAGGTTTACATAATAACAAATTACATAATACTCCTGCTGTGCACTAAAAACCCTTCTATAGGTGAAGCTTTAAACCCTCTGGTCTTTTAACATTTTCCAGAGAGAGCTGGAAAAGTCTGCTGAATAATTGGGGGGAGGGGGAAATGGAGTGCTGGAAAAGTCATCCTTGACAAGCTGCAAGCCCAACCAAATGTTCCAGGATAAAAAGGGACTGGGAGCAGGTGACTCCCCGCTGCTCTCATCCCCTGGCGCCCGGGTGTCTAAGGCCAAGGCAGAGCGAGCCGGGCGCGGGGCGCAGGGCGCGGGGTTCAGGGAGGAACTGCCCGGGCCGGGCGGGGGACGGGGGGCGCGGCCGGGGCTTACCTGCTCCCCGAAGTCGATGGCTATGTTGGTGATGCCCAGGGGCACCAGGAACCGGATCAGGGGCCAGTAATGAGTGAGCGCCGGGAATTTCACCATAGTCCCCTCCGTGGGCTGACCCCACACACATCTGCCGCCGCGAGGGGACTCTGCCAGGAGGCGCGGGGCGAGTGGGCCGAGCGGGGGCGCGGGCGGACCGCGGCCGGGTCCGGCGGGGCCTCGGGGCGGCGGCGGCTCCTCCTCGCGGCTGCGGCGCCCTCGCCAAGCGCGGCTGCTCTAGCAGGAGATCCGCAAGCTCAAGTCCATCCCTGCTGCCCTCCCACACAACAAAGATCTGCCGGGAAAAAAAAGAGGAGGGACAGCGGCGGCGGCGGCGGCGGCGGCAGCAGTAGGTTCTGCTGACAGCGGCTCCATTATAAGCGCTCTGGGGCCCGGAAATAAATAAATAACCGCGCGCACGAGGCGCCGCCGCCGCCGCCGCCGCCGCCGTGCGGAGGAAATCAGGGGCGGGCGCGGAGGCGCGGACACCGCCGGCGGCCCCGGGGGCGGGCGGGCGGGCGGCTGTCTGGGGAGGGGCCGGGCAGGCCGGGCGGGCGGCGCCCTCCTTCCCTCCGCCGCCGCCTGCGCTCGGCGCGGCCGCGGGGGGCGCTGCGCACGCTCAGGCCGCGGGGCCGCCGCCACCGCTGCCTCCGCCGCGCCCGGGGGCGCGCGGGGTGGGACTCGCTGCGGTGCCCGGGCCGGCCAGGGGCGGCGGCGCGAGCCGGCGGAGCGGCGGGGCTGGGGCGCCGCGGGAAGCTGAGGGGCGGGGGCACAGAGCCACTGGAGGCCCCGGGGACGCCCGGATTCAGCGACCGGGCCCTGTCGCCCGCCCCGCGGGGCCCGGGACTGGGGTCCCCTCGGAGTCCCGGGAGTGACCGGGGCGTGTGCGAGCCTGGCAGCCGGGGGACGTGAGCGCGGACGCGCGGGGAGAGATCGAGGCGCGCGGGGCTGCGAAGGAGCGGGAGCCCCCGGCTGTCCCTGGGAGAGCGACACGCGAACCCCGTCCCCCGGTGGCCGCCTCAGAAGGGCGGAGACGGGCCGAGGAGGCAGCTTCCCGGCTGCGGCTGGGGCCCTGCTTCGGGCCCACCGGGAAACCAGGGGCCGGGAGAGATGGAGTGACGCTCTGGGCGGGCGCAGAGACCGAGCAAAGGTCGCAGCGAAGGGGGCATCACTCTCGGGGTGTCCCAGGGGAAGAGGCGCCTAGGGCCGCGGGGACCGCTCCCTGCACGCGCCCAGGCTGGGCCCGCAGCCCTCTGGAGCGCTCGGACCTGCCTGCAGCACAGCTTGCTAACAGTGAGCTGTTAGCTCAGTGAGTCTCCTCAATGCACCGCTGTTGTAAAACAACAAACTCGAAAAGTCTGACTCTTTTAGATAAACAAGGGGAAAGAAGAAAGAAAACACTTTTTTTATTATACCGTGCCCCAGTGATTTCAGGGTAAAGAATAGCTGTGCTAAGTGTTTTTACCTAAAACTTAAGACTAGCTTGACAGCAAAGCCAGCATCCATCTCCACCATAGCCCTGGGACAGTAGGGTTGAGGCCCTGCGAGGGAAAAGTGCCTCATGCAGGCAGGCTTTTGTGGGAAATCTATGTCCCTTCTGGTGAATGTTGCCCTGAACCAAAACTACTCTTAGAAAATAGTCGATTGTTGGGGGGCGGGGGGGGGGAGCCTCCTGTGCAGGGTCGGCTTCGTGGGCGTGCGACCCGCGTAGCCCGCGCACAAGTCCCGGCATTTGGAAGGACCTGTATTTGGTTTATCCGACACTGTTGCCCTCTTGAAATTTCTAATTTTTGAAGGAGTGCCGTCCTGCTCATATGATTTTGCACTCCTCCGCCTTGCACATGATTCTTTTAAAGTGTAATTAGCATAATAATTAAAGTAATTTATTATTAAAAGCAATAAAGTAATTTTGCACCTAGGAATGAACCTATTACCTCACATTTAGCTTTGTAAAGCTGGTGTTCATAGCGAGCTAGAGACCTCAACGTTCTGGTTTCAGGCATTTCACAATTTATTTGAAAAGATTAAATGTTTTCCATATTTTGTGCCCTTTAAGAGACCTTTTAAAATTCCACACAGTCCATACAAGGCCTTGAGAAAGAAGAAGATAATTCACCCTGTAGCTCTGATGTAACCTCAAATGACATACCCTATAATTAAAATGAAAATCTGGTAATTATTTATTGTGTTATATGGTGTCAAGTAATATTATTTAAAGGACTTCCGCAGCAAAACAGGAAGTACTTGTGTACAGGACTCTCCATAGCAAGTTCCTGAAAGGTGTGTTTTAATGTAGTCAAATCTTATTTAATATATACGAAGAGAGCTTGTTATTTAAAGGAATTCTCTGGGAAGGAGTTCTTTTCTAAAGCAAATATCACCTTGGGGTTTATCCATTCTGTTACTCTAGGTTTCCGTGGGCTCGTCTTACTCAAAGCAATCTAATTACACTGACCTTTGTCTGGAATGTGGGGTTGATGAGGTCCTCGATCAATACTCATCAAATCCGGTTTGCTTTGGCTGGTCTCTGGACAAGGACCCACCACATTGCTGCTGGTGCTGCTGCTGGCCAATGCAGACACACACCTTCTCTCTTAAGGAGAAATAGTGAGAAAGTTCCAGTGAATCAATGAAAGGCCACCATCCTTGTTTGAGTATTCTAAAAGTGTATTTTTTAAATGAGTGATTGAATAGTGTCATCTTTGATTAGGGCAAAGAGCACTTTTTAGATTTGAGAGGCCTCTGAATTTCAATCACACAGTGGCAATGTGGAAGTTAACGGGACATTTGATAATTTTTTTCTGTCGAAGACTCAAAACCAGAGAACTGATTTCAAGGAGAGTTTTTGGCCTCTCTTTTGCTTCCTCTTTTTAACTTAGTAGTTGTTTGAAAAGATAACTCTAGAAAAACAAGTGATGATAATGAATGGGGAGTTTTCTAAATTACACAGAACCCAAGAAGAGATCACAAAGTCATTTACGTTGGATTCAGAGTGTTATCTTTCAGAGGGTACAGCTTTATCTTCAACTTATAGAGTTTTTGATCAAAGGACATTGCAAGATTTACAGACTCTACACTCAAAAGTGTAAGGAAAAATATATATACATGGAAAAATGCTAGAAGAAAATGTGCCCAACTATTAACAGTGTTTAGATACAGCTGCATAGTATTATTAATTTCCTTTTATACTTTTCTATATTTAACACAATGGGCATGTAGCCGCTTATAAAAAGAAAAAGTTTTAAAAAATATTTACAAAATGTCATCAGAAGTTCAAGTGGGCATTAATATCAAAGCATGGAAAAAGTTACTCTTCACAGAAATAATTTCATAAATGACCAGCCATATACCATTGTGTTGATGTTTAAAATTATTAACTCCAATTTTTGAAGAAGATAATTTAAAAAGAGAAACTAAAAGTTACATGTATGTCTTATTTACTTTTTTTCTGCAATTGATCTCAAATGACTATGTACAAGTTACCCCTATATCTGTTGCAAAGGACAGAATAAAAGGTCATGTTTAAAATTATCCAGTTCTATAACTCTAAAACTCAGATTTACTTAATTTGAGGTGCCCATCGGCAGCAGATTGAATTGTAGCCATGGACAGAATCTGGAAGAAGGTGTCATAAAGATTTGTGTAAGACTAACTTTATAGAGTTATCTACACACATAATTATCCTCTATCATGTATTTAGTGTAACCAGTTTATTTAACAGATAGTTCTACTGGAAAAGATTTAGTCCTGGATATTGGTGTCTAGTTTTGAAATGAGTAGGAAGCCCCCCCCAAATAGACTAGATATAAGTTCAACCCTTTATCATTCCACATCTGAGTCTCATACAATCTTACTCCATGGCCCATTGGGGATATGGTGTGGGGAAGCCTCTGATTTCTAGACAATTTAATTGTGTTCATATGAATATTGTTCTATTTGATGAAGTCATGATTTCTGCCCAGATCCAAGCTTCCGGAGAGCAGGAAGAAAAGTTGTCTCCTTCCTCCCAAGCTGCACGTTTTACTTTTGCAGTCTCTGTGTCATTCCAGCCCAAAGCCTCATTACAATTTACCCAGGCCAATGATCAAAGCCAGTGTTTGTACTCTCAACACATCCCAACCATAGGAGGTAGGAGGTGAGTGACATGGGTAAATGGTCCAGAAATGGAACATTTGCTATCGATAGACTAGAAATAGCTAGTTATATTCTTCTAGGCGTTACAGTTCTCACTTTTAATGACTTCTTTAATATTTTTAAAGGGACCACACAGATGCTTCCAAAATGTTGAACCACGAAAAGGAATGGGGAGAATTTCTAACATGCTGATATTGAGTGATCTGCAGAACATTTTGGTAAGTGAAAAAAAGCAAGGTGCCAAACTGTGAAATGGCATGCTATTTTTGGGAGGAGAGGGGTAAAATGGGAGAGAAATATGAATACGGTTGTGCATGCATATGTGTATTTGCTTATATTTGTGAGCAAGTCATACCGGAAGTATAGTCCAAAAGTTATTCAAATGCTTATCTATGGGGAAAGAAAAAGAGTACAGGGTCAAATAGGGATGGAAGAAGGAATTCTCTGAATGTATTTTGTAATCTAATTTTGGCTTTGGAAACATTCATGTTTTAAATGTTGAAAACATAAAAATAAATCAGAAGAAATCAATTATGGGGAGCAGACATATACATGCCATGCATGCTTTTCTTCATTTGTTTCCTCTTTTATTCTGAGGAAAGGAAGGATTTGAGACAGCTTTAATCACAGCACAGATATATGCCTTATCCATATATAATGCCTTTTTATGTTTTGTTTTCCTAAAAAAATATTTTTTCTATAATTGCTAGAGAATGAAACATTTGGAGAGCCTCTTGCCAGGTCAGTTATGTAACCTGATGGCATTGTGTATTGATAACTATTAACTCACTTTGTGTCTGAAAAGTGGATAAAAAAATAAAAGTAAGTTTTGGGATGGATTCTGCTCATGCCACTCAAAAATACCACCACCACTAACACCTGACTTTCAGGATTCTGGAAGCAATGTCCTTTATAGAGGTGATGATTTGCTGACTTGTATTTGGCTTATTATGGTGACACACAAAGGGTACAGGCTCTGCAAACTTTAGGTCAGGTAATTCTTAATGAATTGAATGGAATGGAGATGTAACCGAGATTAAAATATAGCAACTTTTTGTAGCCTCTTTTCCTCCCTTTCTTCAAGTTCTGTGCACTTATTTTTAAGTAATCTCTATGCCCAATGTGGAGCTCGAACTCACAACCCCAAGATCAAGAGTCGCATGCTGTACTGATTGAGCCAGCCAGCCAGGTGCCCTTGCTTTTGCTTGCTTTTAAAAAATGACCAGATAACATAAAATGCTTATAATTAAAATATTTAATAAAGCTTAAATTTTTATTCTTGCTACCTATCCAAGATCTATTTTTTAAAAAGCCCTTTTAACATATCATGTGTTTCACAAAGATTTCCTGTGTAATTCCAGCTCATTTTGATAATTTCTCTTCTATTTTTTATTTTGGCAATCAGAGGGAAAGCTGCATTAGTCTCAATTTCTAATATGCGTCTGATATCTATCACAAAATATTGAATTTCCTGAGATTAGGAACTATTTAAAATACTACCTTCTTTCATTTCCCACTTCTCATCTCCACTCCTAGACAATAATAGATACTAAGTAATATGTTTTGAATTGAGTTTTCTAAAAGTGTCTTATGTTTAATCTCTAAATTGGCCAAGGGTATAAATCCTTTTCATTATACGGTTAGTACTGACTGGACATCCTTAGCATTTTGATAATATGTAGAAATCAGGTTTTGTCACTTCTCAGATTTTACTATCCCAGAGAAGAGGCAGACAAACAATAGTTCTATTGTTAATGCATTTTAATTGAGTCTATTAATTTGATTAATTAAGGTATTAATTCATCAGACAAATATGCAGCACAGTGTCACCTTCACATCAAGTAGATAGCTTATCCCTAAATTCCTATATTCCCACCAGAGCATTTTTATATTTGAAAAGGTTCCTGATTTCAAAATGATATCCTGCTACACGTTACATAATTTTACTTGTGACTCCATAGATTCAGTGGTTGGACAAGGTATTAATGAAACCAATGTTATTTGAATCTCTGTGTAGATCAGCTAACTTTGTTTTAATTCATTCAGCAACCTCTTTTGAGTGCCTACTGTATGCCAGGCATGGTAAGTGCTGGGTATGCAGTATTGAACAAAACAAACATAATCTTCCTAAGACTGAAAACAATGCAAGGTGTCTCCTCTCACCGCTCCTATTCGAAGCCGTACTGAAGGCTCCAGCCAGTGCAATCAGGCAAGTAAAGGAGATAAAAGGTATGCACACTGGAAAGAAAAAGGTTTTTTTTTTTTTTTTTAAATTTGCAGATGACGAGATACTTCAGATAGAAAACCTCAGAGATTTTTTTTTAAAGATTTTATTTATTTGAGAGAGAGAGGGAGAGTGAGCACAAGAGAGAGAAAGAGCACCAGCGGAAGGAGGGCAGACTCTTGGTTGAGGAGGGAGCCTGAAGACATGGGGCTCAATCCCAGGACCCTGAGATCATAACCTGGGCCGAAGGCAGATGCTTACCTGACTGAGCCACTCAGGCACCCTAACCCCAGAGATTCTGTAAAAAAGCTACTAGAACTATTATATGAGCTTAGCAAGGTCACAGGATACAAAGGCATTTATAATCCTCAACTGTGTTTATATATACTAGCAGTGAAAAATTGGCAGTTGAAATTTAAAAGCCTGTCATTGACAATAGCATTAAAAGTCATGAAATATTTTGGGATAGATCTAATAAAAAATGTTGAAAACTATAAAACATTAGGAGTTCAAAGGAGATCTAACTAAATGGAGAGGTGTGATAGACTAATGGACCAAAAGGCATTATTAAGATATCAATTCTCCCCAAACTGGTCTACATATTAAACAGAATCCCAATCAAAATCCTTTGGAAAAAGAAAAAGCACAGGACTGAGGATAGCCAAAGCAATTTTGAAAAAGAACAAAACTGGAGGACTCAAACTACCTGATTTTAAGACTTACTGAAAAGCTACCGTAATCACCACAGTGTGGTTCAGGTGAAACATAAAAATCAATGGAATAGCGTAAAGAATCAGAAATAGACCCTCACATATATGCTCAATTGATTTTTCACAAAAATGGCAAGGTAATTAAATGGAGATGAAATAATATTTTCAGCAAACATTGCTGGGACAAAATAATTACCCGTGAGCCATGCTTCATGCCATGTGTACAAATTAAGTAAAAATAGATCATAGATTCAATGTAACAACCACAATATTTCTAGATAAATACATAGGAAAAAATCTTTGTGACTGTAGGTTAGGCAAAGATTTCTTAGACATAACATCAAAAGCACAAACCACATACAAAAACATTCATAAACTGAACTTCACAATGAAAAACTTCTGCTCTTCCAAAGCTCTTAAGAAAAGTAAGAAGACTAGCCATGGATTGGGAAGAAATATTTACAAAATACATATCTGAGACAGGGCTTGTATCAAGAATGTAGATAGATATCTTTTCAAAACATAATAATAGAAATACAAATAACTCTAAGTCATGTGTTTCATAAACAGATGAAAAGACTCTCACCTTCATTACTTATTAGGGAAATGTGCATTAACACCACCAAACACCTACTAGAATGGCTAAAATGTAAAAATACGGCAAAAGCACCCAAGTGCTGGGGAGGTTACCGAGCAAATGGAACTCTCATATATCATGTTGGGAGTGCAAAATGATACAGTCACTTTGGAAAATGGTTGGGCAGTTTCTTATAAACTCAAATATACACTTACCAAACAGCCCAACAATTCCACTCCTGGGTATTTACCCAAGAGAAATGAAAACATATGTCCACAAAAAGACCTGCACGCAAATGTTTATAGCAACTTTATTCATGATGACCCAATCCTGGAAACAAACCCAAATAACCATGAACTGATGAATGGTTAAACAAGTTGTGATATATTCGTACTGTGGAATACTACTCCCAATAAACAAACCAAACTACTGATAAATACAACAATTTGGCTGAGTCTCAAGTACATTATTCTAAGCAAAAATGCCTGAGTAGTGGCTCAGTATGATACTCTTTCAAATGACCTATGGAAAACACAAATTGTAGTAACAGAAATCAGACCAATTGCCAGTGCTGGGGGTGGGGTGGGAGACCTTAAAGGATCCACTACAAAGTAGTACAAGGAACCTTTCTGTGGTGATGGAAATATTTTACATTTTGACATTGGTTGTGGTTACACAACTCCTAGAACTGTCTACCTAAAGAGAATGAAATCTTGATATATATAAATTATATCTTTATAAACAGACTTTTTAAAGTAGGCTCCATGTCCAGCATGGAGCCCAACGCAGGGCGTGAACTCACGACCCTGAGATCAAGACCCTGAGATCAAGACCTGAGCTGAGATTGAGAGTTGGACACTGGGGGTGCCTGGGTGGCTCAGTTGGGTGAGCATCAGACTCTTGATTTCAGCTCAGGTCATGATCTCAGGGTGCTGGGATGGAGCCCGGTGTTGGGCTCTGCGCTCAGAGGGGAGCCTGGTTTAGGTTTCTTTCTCTCCCTCTCCCTCTGCCCCTTTCCCCGCTCTCTCTCTCAAATAGATAAATAAATCTTAAAAAAAAAAAAAAAGTCAGACACATAACTGACTGAGCTGCCCAGGTGCCCCAGTATAAACCTACTTTAAATAAAACATATGAGTATATATACACAAAATAAAATAAAACATAATCCCTTCCTTTGTGGAACAGCCATTAATCAAATAAGCACACAAATAAATATACAATTGCATGTAGCATTCAACAATACAGCTGGCCATCTCCTATCGTAAAAAAGGGCTGGATAAGGAAGTTTACAATTTATGTTTAAATATTAAATCAACTCAGGTAATTTGCTTTAAAATTTGTACAGGGTCTTCTATTTGCTATATTACTAACAATAGCTAATATTTACTGTCATTTTTCTGAACACCAGATGCTGCACTAGATTCTTTATAAATATCATCTCATTTAATCCTCAAAGTAATTCTATGAATTTGCTACTGTTACCATCCCTTCCTTTTTTTTTTTTTTTAATGCAGTGGAAGCATAAACACAAAGGATAAGCAAATTTCTAAGGTCTCACAACTAATAAGCCGCAAGGTTGGTACTCAATGTAGATACACCTGATTGAAAGCTCTTAAACCCCATGCCAGGGCTTCTTGATGTGGTATGCTTAAAATACAGAGTCTTGGGGCACCTGGGTGGCTCAGATGGTTAAGAGTATGCCTTTGGCTCAGGTCATGATCCCAGGGTCCTGGGATTGAGCCCCACATCTGGCTCCTGGCTCAGCGGGGAGTCTGCTTCTCCCTTTCCCTCTGCTGCTCCCCCTGCTCATGCTCTCTCTCTCTCTCTCTCTTTCTCTGTATCTCTCTGTCTCAATTGAATAAATAAAATCTTAAAAAAAAAATGCAGTCTCAGCCCTCCCCCAGAGACCGGAATTCAGCTTAAAGAATGGGGTAATCCCGGGGGCTGCATTCAGAAGCCCCCAGGACATTCTGATGCATCAACCCCTAATCTACAGTCTGAATGGTTAGCAGAGTTTTGAGGATCATGAAGGAGATTCAGAATCACAAAACAGCAAGGCTGGATGGCATTTTAGAGATTATTCAACTGTTTTTGTTTACAAGAGACAGGAAAAGGAAATGGGCTCCAGGAGGGAGAGCAGCAGTGCTGGGAGTTTCTCAGAGATGGGGAAATGAAGGATGGCTTGGGAGAGGAGACAGCGGGAAGTCAGGGTATCCCAAAGTGGAGTCAAGGTCACCAGCTAGAGCATTGAGTGGGGAGAGGAGTTTGCCTTGATAATAACTTCCCGCTAACCTCTCTATGGTGCTGTGTCATTTGCAAAGTGTTTTTTACATAAATTACATTCATTTGTCACAATGAATCTATGGTAAGTTATATTAGTTGAATTCCTTTGGTTGGATGTAAGAGAAATCAACTTAAACTAGTCTAAAACTACCATCTGGACTCTCTCCATCCCTAAATCACTATTTCTCTTCCTTCCCTTCCCTTCCCTTCCCTTCCCTTCTTTTCTCTTCTCTTCTCTTCCTCCCTTTCTCTCCTCTGTCCTCCTCTGCCTTGCTGGTCCAGATCGTGAGTAGAAAATGCTCATCCATAGCTCCCGAGCTTAGATATCAGGTCCCTTTTGCTCCCAGGTCTGTATTTCAACAGAAGGGTCCCTAAGTGGGCCTGGTTGGTCAGGACCAGGCTGATTCAATGAGATGAGTCAGGGGATAGAGTCCTATTGTCCACAATGACCCCTGGGAGCTCCAGAGAGGAGGGACTGGCAGACAACTCAACAAGGTGTTTGGCACATGGCCCTCTGCCCCTTGGTTATGTTACATATATACACATATCACCTCATATGTACGATTTTTCAAAGATGCCTCTGCCTTACAAGGCCTAATTATTCCAGTTACAACTGCAAATGTACATTCTCTTTCCCGAACAGATGACAACTCAAGGTCATGCTCAGCCACTCTATAGAATTGAGGTCCATGGTTCATAGACAGTCTCACCTTTTGCCATATAAGGTGATGCCCTCAGGTTCCAGGGAGTAGGTGTCATTGGATGCCATTTTTTAGCCTATCACAAGTAACTTCATTAAAAAGGTAAACCAAAACAGCGAAGTTAATTTTAATAATATATTCTTAAGCTAATATATCCAAAATATTACTATTAGACGTGTAATCAGTATAAAAATGTCGATGATTTATTTTACATTCTGTTTTTCCTGCTACGCTTTCCAAATCCAGTGCATATGCCCAACCTCCCTGTTCTGTCTGCATCGGTGGGGAGGAGCTCTTGGGCTGGGGTGTAGCTGCACACATCAGGGGGTCAATGCTCCAGCACAGGGCTCTCCTTTTATAGGAGAAGAGTGGCTTTGGGGAATAAACATCCCTGGAGCACTGAACCAAGGTGCTGGGTATCTGGGGGAGGGCTAGGGGAAAGGCCTTCTGTTTCACACCTGGGGACCTTGTGTGTGTCTTGTCCCATGGGATGTTGAATCCGGGTGCAGCCGTGTTTTCTGCACATAGGGTGGGGATGGCCTGGCAGGACTGAGTCCTTGGCTCTGCTACCTCATTGCCAGGAAATGGAAATGTCAGTAAAGCACCCCTAGTTGCTCATTGGGCAGTCCTCCTTGTCTGCATGGCTGAAAATGGTGACATAGGATTTTAGGTCTCTCGATTCCAAAGCCAGGTCTCCCAGTCACTCTTCTCTTCTGCTCCTGCTGGCTTGACAATATCCGTGTAGGGTTTGAGCCGGGGTCATCTCCTGAGATGGGCTGAGCTAGGGGGTTGCTTACGACGGCAGCCCCAGATTGGACTGAGGTAGGACAGCAGGCAGACAGGGCCGGGATCCCTGGCGGGTCAGGAATTGGGACACTCCAGGGTGTGGTCCCCGTGGCCGAGGTAAAGCCTGGAGCTTCTGGAGACACCCACGTGGCCTGGCCCAAGGTAGAGGCGGTGGCTGGGGCAGCTGACAGAGAAACTTGTTTTGGATGAAGGTGAACTGCTAAGTTGTTTGTTTTTTGATGAGCTGTCCCACCCAAGAATGTTCCAGCCACGTCTTAAAAGGCTTAGCCCCTCCACAGAGGGTCTGGTTTTCCTGAGTCAGTGATTTTGTCTCCTTCTGTCTAAGAACCCTGCCAGTTTGTCTCCCCAGGAGTGTTTTGTTGGTGGATCGGGGCTCAAGTGGCTCTGGACGGAGACCGAGTCTTCTTAGCCTTTGGGGTTAGTAATTTTCCAATTCCTTACTGGCACTAGGGCTACAGGTGGGCATTTAACCTGAGCATGACACTCACTAACCCTATCAGCTCTGGTCGCCAGGGCGTCTGCACAGAACAGGTATCTGTGACAGGCCTTATTTTGGGGTGTCTTGGCTGCCTACCAGCCCAGGGTTGCTGCCTGCTGGAGGCTCCAACCAGCAGTAAAAGAAAGCATCTATCCTTGTCTCAGTGGTTTCCAAGGACCCAGCTCAGCATCCGTAAGGCGTGTATACAGGGATGCGCTGTGTGTGTGCTCACTGTTTCTTGATGTGTCCATGAAGAACAGGGGGCCCAAAGCTCAAAAAGTGTGCAGATGAGTAACAAGTTGGATATGATGTGGATCTGCTGTATGACAGTTTCCAATGCAAATTGCGGGACAAGTTCACTGGGTTTGTTTTCCCAGGGTTTACCTGACTCTTCCCCAAATTCCATATATTTAAATTTGTCGAGTCCCCCCAACAACCCTAATAGTCATTAAAGGTAAAATTGGCTGTGTTTTCTGAACCCCAAATCCTGTTTGGGGCTACTTTTCAAAGTCAGTTTGGGAGGTATAATTTGGAGGGAGAAATACTGAAATGTTAGCTGGTCTATAAAAACGACAGAACACACGATTGGGTTTCAGGCTGTCCGAAGCCACATTCAGAGCACTTGATGGCTATTCTTGAAGACAGTTGAGTCCCACCCTCCTCCTTACGTATGTATGTGACAGCACCAAACTCTGAGATGGTAGAAGAGGGTTAGCCAATGACATTCTTTCTGGCTAGCGTAATCCCCATGTCTTCCTTCTGACAGCAGAGAGGCTTGGGCACAGCAGTGGGAGATCTACAAAGACGAAGGGCCAGGAGGAAAGGCAGGGTGTGTAAAGGAGCTAGACAAATAATAATAATTAGTAATAGAAGAATAGGCACAGCAGCAGGTAGGATTTATCAGTCCCATACCTTGTGCCATAGTATGCTTGGTGCTTTGTACTAGTACCTCATGCATTCATTCACTCATGCGTTCATTCATTCATCCCTTTGTTCAATTGCTCAATAGTTATTAATGTATCAAGTAGCATTCTGGGTGCCAAGGATCCAGCAATGAATGCACCAAATTCATTGCTCTCATGGAGCTTACATTCTAGCAGGGAGAGAGACAGCAAACAAATATATAATGCCAAGTAGACAAGTGCTGAAAAAAATATGAGCACAGGACACAGGGGGACAGGGGCTGGTAAGGGGAATTCCTTCCCACGAGTAGGTGTCTGTTTGCTTTGTAGGCAGAGGGACTAGCTGCTCTAAGCCTGGGAAGGGCTTGGCATGTCAAAGGAAAGAGCAAAGAGGGAGAGCTTGGAGGTGAGGTCCATGGGGTAGCTGGGGATCTGAGTGAAGTGGGGAAGGCATCGAAGATTTTTGAGCAGGGACATGTCTGACGTGGGTTTTAAAGGAATCTTACTACTTGCCTAGTGGAGAAAAGGCAGGGTTGGGGGTAAGGGTGGGAGCAGGGGGGCCAGTTAGTGGGCCACTGCAATTGCTTTGGAGGGAGATGGTAATGGCTTGGAGCCATGAGCTAAGATTGGAGGAGATAAGAAGTGGTGGGTTCTGGAGATACTCGGAAGTTATGGTGGCGGGATTTGCCGATGGATTTGGGTATGAGAACAAGAGAGGAAGCGTGTCTTGACTTGCTAGGCCAAACTAGCACTACCACTTACTGACATGGGAAGCACAGGAGAAGGGACATATCTGGAGATGAAAATCAAGAGTTTGGCGCAGATACGCCAACTCTGTGATGCTTATTAGACATCAGGTGGAGATGTTACAGAGAGCGCTGAGTGGCTACATTAGTCTGGAGCTCAGACGGGAGGCTAGGATTGAGATTCAGGAATCCTCAGCAAAGAGCTGCTATGTGGAGTCGTGGCTCTGGATGAGGCCAACCAGGGAGTGAGAAGATAAGAGGTCCAGGGTCCTCTGACATGTGTGAGGAGGGAAGGGACATAGTTTGAGGGAGGAAAACGGGGGGGCGGGGGAGGGAGGGCTTATTTTGACAGTAAATCAACAGAGTGACCAACCATGTCAGTTGCACTAATAAGCTGAGTAGGATGAAGACAGAACTGACCACACGGTTTAGCAACATGTCTTTCATCTCAAAACCTTACGTGGCGGGCACTACGATTATCCACTTTATCCACAAGGAAGTCACAACTCAGAGAGGCTCAGTACTCCACCAGGGCTGATAGAATCAGTAATGGAGCTGGGATCCCACCCAAACTAAGCCCGGAGGCTCCCTGCTCCATGCCTGGGACTACTCCAGAAACACACATTCCCCTTCTTACTTCCAGTGTGGGAGTCCTGGGCTTTTTAGCTCACCTCACAGGTAAATGGTGACAGTGCTCCAGGAAAGAAGGCTATCTCAGCTCCGTTTGGAGGATGACAGATTATTGGAGAGTCTTCTGAGAGAATGATTCAGAAAGAGGACGGAGGGGGGATAATGAGGAGCATTTTGGAGAAGACTGCCTTACCAATTATCTTCAGTTTGAGCTCATGATTGCTTTAAACATTTCTTATTAGCATGAGAGTGAGAGAGAGAGAAGAAAGAGGCTCAAAATAAAAAGTGTTTATACCAAAAAATGGAGAGGAGGATTTGCAGGCTTTGCTGACAGATTGCAGGCTACAAAACAGATTTGTGGGTGAAATCTAAGCTCTTTGTGTGTGTTCTTTTCCATTTCCTCTCTTTTATGCTTAATGCCCATTAAAGAAAAGCTAATTAAGACACTATAGGAATAACATAAGTAATCTTCATCTCTAAATAATGTTATCTATTGACTGCAAAATATTTTGCATGAAAATGCTTTTCAGGTTTTTTTTTTGAGAAAAAAAAGTAGCTAATGTATTGCCCTACTTTGCACATATTATTTTCTGACTGTATATTCTTAAAATTAGTAATTCTCTGAACATAGGTTTTCAAATCTGGGTTTCCCAATCCAAAATCGAATGGATTTACAGTAAGTACATTTTATAGGCTCTAGATGCCGACGCAGTTTTTAGATGATAGTTACAAAATGATTCTTTTTAAAAATAAAAATATTTTATTTATTTATTTATTTGAGAGAGAGAGTGTGTGCATGAGAGTAGGGGGAGGGGCAGAGAGAGAGGGAGAGAACAAATCCTCCAGCAGACTCCCTGCTGAATGCAGATTCCCAACGAGGGGCTGGATCTCATGACCCAGATCATGACTTGAGCAGAAATCAAGAGTCTGTTGCTTAACCAGCTGAATCACCCAGGCGCCCCTAAAATGAAAGATTCTCAATTTCAGTGTGAATTAGCGTCCTGGGGCTGCCAAAGCAAATCGCTGCAAACCAGGTGACTTAAAACAACAGAAATTTATTCCCTTGTGGTTCTGGAGGCCTGAAATCCGAAGGCTCTAGGAGAGAATGCTTCCTCACCTCTTCCCCCTCCTGGTAGCTATGGGCATTCACTGGCTTGTGCCTGCGTAAACCTAATCTCTGCCTGGTCTGCTTCCCTGAGTCTCTGTGTCTCGAATCCCTCTCTGCCTTTGATAAGGGAGATAAGGTCATTGTCATTGGAGTTAGGACCCACTCTAAATCCAGGATAATCTCATCTCATGATCCTTACCTTGATTTGCAAAGACCCCTTTCTCCAAATAAGGTCACAGTCACAGGTTCTGGATCTTGGGATTTAGACTTATATTTTGGGGGCCACTATTCAACTGTCTATCCAGCGTTATACCCTAAAGTGGCGGGAAGGAATCAGAGACTTAGGTTTAGATACTCTTCCCTCTGATGTCCGCTTTTGTAAGTTTGTGCCCAACACCGTGCTCAAGAGAAGGCATCCAATGTGTGTGAGTAGTTTAGAGAGACAAAGGAGCCATAGAGGAAGAGATGGTTCACTTTGCAATCCTCCCCCCCCGCCCCCCCCGCCCCGGTAGCGTCCAGGTCCCACGGAAACAGAGTGCTCTGGATCAGACCATCTGGGTTGAAAGTGACTGCCAATTACTGGCTGTGTGATTTTGGCAATATATTTAGCTTGGCTCAGTCTTCATTTGTGAAATGTGAGTCATGATACTGACTGACCTCAGAGTGTTCCCAGGAAGATCAAAAGAAGTGCCAAATGTAAAGCCCCAGCACAACGCTTAGATGATTCTATAAATATCAGCGTACCCCCATCCTCTCCTTGCCGAGCCAGGATGCTTGGGTTCCGCATTCAGTTTTTACCCTCGGAGCTTCCCAGTTACGGGAAGAAATAGGAGCCCTGGTCCGGGTCCTCATATCCTACCTTCACCATCTAGTCTGTTCAGACTCTCTGTTGCCCCCAAGACACTTCCAATTCACTCACCAAGTCCTTTCTCTTTTACTCTCTCTCCTTCTTGCCCAGAGACTGAGTAGCTCTTCTCATCTGTTCATTGGGAACCCATGGTTTCAGTCTCAGCCACTCAATTAAGCTCTGCACGGTACCGTGTCAGCTTGTGGGGAACAGTCCTAGCTCACAGGCATGGGACTCTGGCGACTACTTCTTTTTTTTTTTTAATTTTTTTATTGTTATGTTAATCACCATATATTACATAATTTGTTTTGGTGTAGTGTTCCATGATTCATTGTTTGTTCATAACACCCAGTGCTCCATGCAGAATGTGCCCTCCTCAATACCCATCACCAGGCTAACCCATCCCCCCACCCTCCTCCCCTCCAGAAACCTCAGTTTGTTTTTCAGAGTCCATCATCTCTCCTGGTTCGTCTCCCTCTCTGACTTACTCCCCTTCATTCTTCCTCTCCTGCTATCTTCTTCTTTTTCTTTTTTCTTAAAATATGTTGCGTTATTTGTTTCAGAAGTACAGATCTGTGATTCAACAGTCTTACACAATTCACAGCGCTCACCGTAGCACATATCTTCCCCAATGTCCATCACCCAGCCACCCCATCCCTCCCACCCCCGACCACTCCAGCAACCCTCAGTTTGTTCCTGAGATTAAGAATTCCTCATTATCAGTGAGGTCATATGATACATGTCTTTCTCTGATTGACTTATTTCACTCAGCATAACACCCTCCAGTTCCATCCACGTCGTTGCAAATGGCAAGATCTCATTCCTTTTGATGGCTGCATAATATTCCATTGTGTATATATACCACCTCTTCTTTATCCATTCATCTGTCGATGGACATCTTGGCTCTTTCCACAGTTTGGCTATTGTGGACATTGCTGCTATAAACATTGGGGTGCACGTACCCCTTCGGGTCCCTACATTTGTATCTTTGGGGTAAATACCCAGTAGTGCAATTGCTGGATCGAATGGTAGGTCTAATTTCAACTGTTTGAGGAACCTCCATACTGTTTTCCAGAGGGGTTGCACCAGCTTGCTCTGGCGACTACTTCTAATGTTTCTGAGCTAGCTGACGTGGGGATCCAGAGCTGTCTATGAATTGAAAGCTGAGAATAACAGGTTTGTCTGGCAGTTCAGAAACTGTGGGCTGAAATGGGGTTGCTGGTTAACAGGAATGGAAATTAGGGTCTGGAGAGAGGAGCAGTAGACCTTTCGATTGGTCCAGGTGGGTCTGTCTTCCCAGCTGTGGCAGATGGTGGGCTGCTCCACCCAAGGAAGTGGCCCTGGACCTGGAACCTCAGGGCTCTGCATGAATCCAGCAACTGGCAGTCTCACGTCTCTGAGCTCCAGTTTTCTCCTGTGTAAAAATACAGAAGTTTTTGGGGCGCCTGGGTAGTTCAGTCAGTTAAGCATCCGACTCTTGGTTTCGACTTAGATCATGATCTCGGGGTTGTGGGATCGAGCCCCAAGTTGGGCCTTGTGCTCGGCTCGGAGTCTGCTTGGGATTCTCTCTTCCTCTCCCTCTGCGCTTCCCACTCATTCTTTCTCTCTCTCAAACAAATAATAAATAAATCTTAAAAACAAACAAATAGAAGTTCTCAGTTGTTTTGGGGTAAAAATAGATCATGGGCATAAATGCAAGTAAACGTTATTAAACTTCAGTGTATTATGTAAGCACGGTACCAGAGTGGTTATAAGTCACACACCTCTGGGCCACAGCTCTTCTCTCTTTTCGCAACTGCTCTTCTTTTATGCATGTAGATCGGCAACAGATGCCATGAATGCAGGTAAAGTCAATCCAAGTCAGTAGGAAGCGTTTTGATGCTGTTCACTTCTGGTCCAGGGGTTGTCTTTTGTTCACCAAGAATTAGACTAGGGTAGATCTTCTCAACCTTAATGTCCTTACCAATCCCCTGGAGATCTTGTTAAAATACAGTTGTCTTTCATTTAGCCACTCTTGTCTGGGACCTGAAATTCTGCATTTTTAGCAAGTTCCTGATCCTATTGGTGCAAGACTTTGCTTTGAGTAGCAAGGGGCCAACAGCCTGGAATTCAGCCGCTCAGATATAGTTGACCCTTGAACAACGTGGAGCTTAAGAACACAGACACCCCCATGCAGCAGAAAATCTGCATATAATTTTTACCTCCCCAAAACCTTAACCACTAATAACCTACTGTTAACTAAAAGCCTTACCAATAACATAAACAGTTGATTAACACATATTTTGTATGTTCTATGCATTATATACCGTATTCTTACAATAATACCTTTTTCTTAAATTTTTCAGTATTTCTAAGCTACGCAGTTCCACTTCGGGTTTTTTCAAATTGTGTTGATCTCCAAAAACTTTTCCAATATATTTATTGAAAAAAATCCATGGGTAAGTGGACCTGGCCAGTTCGAACCTGTTTTAAGGGTCAAGTGTACTCTGGTTTTCTCGAAAGATCTGTGTTCAGGATTTCCCCAAAATGAGCTGTAACTTCTCTTTCTTTTATCACTGAAAACTCATCATCTTCAGGTCAGAATTGGCAGAGAAGAATTGTCTTAGGGTAACCCCAAATAGAATGGAGGCAGCAAGGCAGAGGAAAATTAGTTCTTTGATGAAAGCCATTTCTTCAATCAATAAGCATGCTGACCCAGGATAATGGGAGGGACTTTTGTCTGCCAGGCTGTAATCTGCAGTTTAGGTACGGCACTACAAGTTGGTCTAATGCTCACCTAAAAGCCTAGTTGATAATTCTTTTTTGGTGTTGTTTTGCTTTAATTTTGCATCCCTTAAGATTTTGCTCTGACTTACCTCCTCTGAGAGGCCTCTTCGTCTCATTTCTTCTCTCCTGACTCAGAATCCTCGACAAGCCCTTGTAACTTCTAGTATTTGCCCTCTGTCCCAACTGGTTTCACTGTATCTCAGCATCATTTTATGGGTGTCCCTCTTTACACCGTGAGTTCCTTGAGGAAAAGATGGTGACTTTCGCCTCTGTATCTTAGAGGGCCTGGGCAATGTCTGGCATATTACTAGACACTCCGGTTCTTGCAACATTATAGGTACAGGGGACTAATTTGCTCATAGATACGGGAGACAAACTGTTGGTTACCAGAGGGGAGGGGGCGAAGGATGGGCGAAATAGGTGAAGGGGATTAAGAGGGACAATCTGTCAGTTCTAAAACAAATTATGGGGATGTGAAGTTCAGCATAGGGAATATAGTCAATGATATTGTAATAACTTTGTAGGGTGAAAGATGGTAACTATACTTATCGTGGGGATCATTTTGTGACCATCACTGTGATGCACACCAGAAACTGAGGATATTATATAACAATTATGCTTCAGTAAAAACAAATGAATCGTTTGCTGAAACTAGGACCTTTTGATCGTTCTCATTTAAGCCTCATAACAACTCAGTGGATTTTTGCTGTCTCTTCATTTCATAGATGTGGCAACAGAAGCTTAGAAAGGTGGAGTGGCTTACCTAAGGTCACTCAGGTGTCATGTGGTAGAGCTGGGCCTTAGACGAAGATATGTCTGCCTCTTTGGTCCAAGTTCTTCCTGACCACTTTGGAATGACTAAATGAAAAAATACACCCACAGTCGACTTTATGTTTACCCTGACCTGCAAAGTGTAGGAGGCTAATCATTGCTTTGGTTGAATGTGCTGACATCCAGAGCAGTGACTCCCAAGTGCTGGGCCATGGGCCCCTGCCAGCTCAGGATGAAAGACTCACCAGTCTTTGATATGAGAAAAAGAAGAACATAAAGTTAAGTTCATTCAATTAGAGAACTGCCTTCACGATCAGATCATATCCATTCTTTTCTGATGTTCAAGCGAGCTTCCTTTCAAAAACTCATGGCACTAATAATTGGTAGGTATAAGCCTTTTTTTTTTTTTTCTCACCACAAGTGTATCTGTCACCATACAACGTTATTTCCATCTTATTGGCTATATTCCTTCTGCTGTACCTTTCCTCCCCCTGTTTGATAACTGGAAGTTTGTACCTCTTAATCTTTGCCCATCACCCCCCCCATCCCTTTTCCCTCTGGCAACCACTAATTTATTCTCTATATTTATGAGTCTGGTTTTTTTTTTTTTTTTGGTTGTTTTTTAGATTCCACATGTAAGTGAAATCATAGAGTATTTGTCTCTCTCTGTCTGACTTATTACACTTAGCCTAATACCCTCCAGGTCCATCCACATTGTTACAAATGGCAAGAGCTCATTCTTTTTTATGGCTGAGTAATTTTCTATTGTATATACACCACATGTTCTTTGGCTCTTCATCTATCAGTGGACACTTAGGTTGCTTCCATGTCTTGGCTATGGTAAGTAATGCTGCAATAAATGTAGGGGTGCATATATCTTTTTGAATTAGTGTTTTCATTTTCTTTGGGTAAATACCCAGTAGCGGAATCATAGGGTAGTTCTATTTTTAATTTTTCGAGGAATCTCCATATTGGTTTCCACAGTGGTGCACCAATTTACATTCCCTCCAACAGTAAATAGTATGTTTTCTCCACATCCTTGCCAACACTTGTAATTCTTGATACTAGGCATTATGACAGAAATGAGGTGATATCTCTTTGAGATTTTATTTGCATTTCCCTGATGAGTGATATTGAGATGGTTATTGTTCTCTCGCTCTCTCTCTCTCTCTCTTTTTTTTTTTTTATCATTTTTACTTGGCAAAACGGACTGACCATACTGAAGTGGAATCTTTTTTTTTTTTATTAAAGACTTCTGTCAAATCCCGATAACTCGAAATAGCTACTAAAGAAGGTTAAGAAGTAATCAGGAGCAGAGCCCCTATTGGAGAAAAAATACGCAGATGTCTTTAGTGGATGATTTTGGAATTACAATAAAAATTCCTACTCATAAATATCCTCTTTTCTGTCATGCCCAGCTGACTAAGCAGCCATGGATAGTAAGACCCCAGCTCTACAAAAGGAACACCCTTTACTTGAGCAAAATGGCTGCAGGCTTTTTTTTTTTTGAATTCTGTTCAGATGGGCACTTTTTGGGGTGCTTGTTGAGTGTACATTTCTAAAGACTGAGAGCAGCCTTTCTGCATAGGGAGTGACAAGAGCGGGGAAGAGGAAGGAAACAAGGCATTGCCCAAGAACGTCTGTGGTGTTTGGTTGAGGGAACAGGGCCAGTAAGAGCAAGTCTGAAATAATGGGCATACCTAGTGTAATGTTGAACACGCACATAGAGAGAAGAGAAAATAACGGGGAAGTCGGATTTTTACCTGTTAGTCTGCTTCAAAACAAAAACTCAAATCAAAATACACACGGCACGCCAAGTTCCCATGATGCCATCAGAAATGGACCTATTTCCACATGTCGGATGAACTGATGGAATTCTTATAGTTTGTCTAATTCAGGAAGAATAGAGTCAGGCAGGATCTCTTTCTCACTGTGTTCATATCATTGTCTGGTGATCAGAATGACTGACAGAATAAATATAGGTAATGACAATCCTTTTTTTACCCACATTTCACAACACTCAGCCTTGTCCAATGGAATTGATCTGGTACCCACAACCACAAAAAGAATAGCCTTGTAAAAAGCTTTAGCTCACAAACTGTGAGATACAGTTAGGCATGGACCATGACCCCAGCAAGGGCTTGGTGTGTGGCAGACCTCATTTTTATTGTCCCCTTGGTGAGTCATGAATCACTGCAGCGCATAAACTCCTGACACACTTTCCAGATGAGCGGAATTCACCATCCTGATAGTAAAACTACCCCTCGTTGCTAAGTAGCTCCAAAGTTAAAATCCACCTTTATGAGGTAACGAGCATTAGAGCCACATCAGAAAGATTGTATGTGATTAGAACAACTAGAACTATCTTGCCATGTAATGGATTTATTATGTATGTTGTATAATTGCTTTTTTTCTGAACCAGATAATAGTGAAATTAGTAATGGCCAAGAATCAAATCAAGTATTTCATATCTGTACATTTTTCAGTATTTATGAGGAGACAAGGATTTCTGGCTGTTTAAGGAGAGAATAATCCAGGAATATTTCTTCGCCCTGAGAGATCTGACGCCCCAAATTAAGCCTAAATTTATATTATGTCTTTATTGGTCTGTGGGTGACAATGGGATTGATGTAGTCATACATTTTGAGTATGGGTGGATCTCTCTGAATACACGAAGCTAATGCCCTCAGCATCTGTCTCCCAGGAAAGTGCTTGAGATTTGGCAATGTGATGACAAGTAAGATGGAGCCTCTGTTCTGAGGACACTTATAATCTAGACAGGATATAAGATGTGTATATGCATAACTCTATTAAGGGTAGGGAATGAGGAAGTGCTGGAGAGAGACACAGAGGAAGTCAGAAGGCACAGATTTCTCCTGGCTAAAGTGTGGCGGGCAGCTCACACAACATGTGGCATTTGCCTTGAGCCTTCAGGATGGGGTCCAGGAAGAGGAACTAAAAACATTTGATATCTTTGTAATTAAGATTAGGGGCACATCAAGGGGGAGGGAAGTGCATTCCTGAAAGGCGAAGCAGCATGAGTATGAAAGGGCTTTTCCCATAGGGGTACCTGGGGCAGGTGGAACGCAGGGGAGGGTTAGGTTGGAAGACCAGATGGGCCTAGGTCATGGGAGTTTTGGAAGCCAGACTAGAGACTTCGATTTTTATTCCGTATGTGCATCATTGCAGCCAGACACTGTTGTTTGTCGACTCAGCAAATATTGCTTACTCCTTTTTTTTCCATTGCTAACAGAGCCATCATGATCATAAACTTTGTATTTTATAGACCATCAGCATTTGTAAAATAGTTTTGTAGGTGTTTGACCTCAGGAAGGGGGCTTGAGCTGATGGGTCCTTGACATGGACAACCCTGAAGGGAGGGTGGAGGGTGGGGAAGAGGGAGAAAGACTTGGGAGAGCCAAAAGACAAAATGAAGAACGTGAAGTGTAGCAGCAATAGGACACACCTAGGAACCTTCTGGAATATAAAACATGTACAAAAGTCACTTCACATAATACTGGAGAGGCAATAACTTTCTAATCACTCTGGGTTGATAATAACATATTTAGTTTGATTTGATTCATTCTAACAGACAGCTTAATCTCCTCACAGAGCTGTAAGATCTGTGCTAACCGAGGGCAGTGTCCAGCCAGAAGGCTTTCACCATGCGCTTTGACAGACCTTCTTTCCCACTTTTGCACCCCCCTCCCCAGGAGTATCATTAATTGTATTAAACACAGATGGGGGAACTGGGCTGCATTGTGTCCCCCCTTAAAAGAGATGTTCGAGCCCTAACCCCCACATGTGTGAATACAACCATATTTGGAAGTAGGGTCTTTGCAGCTATCATAGAATTAAGATGAGGTCCAAGAGAGTCAATCCCAAGAGTTCTCATCACAAGGAAAAGACTTTTCTTTCCCTTTCTTGCTTTTGCTTCTACATAGGGTGATGGCTATTACCTACCCTTACTCTGCTCACCATCTCACGCTATATACATGGAAGCTAAGTAATTGTGTGGTACACATTACACTACACAGTGCTGAACTTTATCAACAATAAACTTTATCTCAATAAAGCTGGGGGAAAAGTGAAGAGATCACCCTGGATTAGGATGGACCTTAAATCCAATGACTGCTGTCCTTTGAAGAACAGGAGATTTGGCCACAGGATGGATGAGGCATACAGGGAAAGAGGCCATGTGAGGCCGAGGCCAATGGAGGCAGAGGTTGACTTTATGCTGCCACAAGCCAAGAAATGCCAAGAGTTGCTGCCAACGACCAAATATTAGAAGAGGCAAGAAAAGGGGGGCACCTGGGTGGCTCAGTCCATAAAGCGTCTGCCTTCAGCTCAGGTCATGATCTCAGGGTCCTGTGATTGAGCCCCGCCTGGGGCTCCACGCTCAGCGGGGAGTCTGCTTGAGGATTCTCTCTCTCCCTCACCCCCTGACCCCCCCCTCCCCGATCGTGGTCTCTCTCTCTCTCTCAAAAAGAAATAAAGAAAAAAAAAAGAGGCAAGAAAGGATTTTTCCCTAGAAGCTTCCAAGGAAACGTTCATAGCCCTGTTGAGACCTTGATTTTGGATTTCTAGCAACCAGATCTTTGAGAGAATACATTGTGGTCATTTGTTATAGCATTCCCAGGAAACTAAAATGTAGACCAAACACTGCAATTAAAAGCCAGAGGCTGTTGGGGCATCTGTGTGGCTCAATCAGTTGAGCATCTGACTCGATTTTGGCTCAGGTCATGATCTCAGGGTCCTGGGATTGAGCCCTGAGTTGGGCTCTGTGCTCAGTGTGGAGTCTGCTTCTTTCCCTTTCCACCTATCCCTCTCCCTGCGTGTTCTCTCCCTCTCTAAAATAAATAAATCTTAAAAAATGTAAAAGCCAAAGATTGTCATGTTGGATGAGAAACAACTTATACATTGTTTTTAAGAGACACACTTTAAAAAGACAGACAGATTGAATGTAAAAAAAAATGTAGAATAATATAGCACACCAACACTAGCCAATAGAAGGCTGTTGTGACTGTATTACTATCAAAACAAATAGATTCTAAGGTAAAATCTACTGGAGGAGAAGAAGGACATTTCTTAATGATACACTAAGCTGTTTAACAGAAACATGGAACAATCCTAAATTGTATACACCTATGGCTTTAAACCATATGAGGCAAAAATGAACAGAACTAAAAGGAGGAATAATAATCCACATTATAGTTATAGATGTTAACAACACACCTCTCTCAGCAACTGATCAAATAGGCAGGAAAAAAATCAGTAATGTAAAAGAATATTAGAGTTATAGGATTTACCAACTTCACCTGAGCAATGAGCTCAACAGTGCAGAAAATCCACCCCACTGTCAGATAGATACCATGACATCGGGTGTCTTCCCAAGCATTGGCAGGGTTTTGATTTATATATTATTAGGAAGGTTCCCCCTTTTACTCATTACACAGACTTTTTTTTTTAAGATTTTATTTATTTATTAGAGAGAGCATGGGATCAGGTGAGCAGGGGAAGGGGCAGAGGGAGAGGGAGAAGCAGGCTCTCCACTGAGCTGGGAACCCAATGAGGGGCTTGATCCCAGGGCCCCAAGATCATGACCTGAGCCAAAATCAAGAGTCAGATGCTTAACAGACTGAGCCATCCAGGTGCCTCCAGCCTTTCTATAGAGATGGAGCAGGAGTAGCTTGCAACTTTACTGCTCTATTCCCTACCCCCAGTGTTTTGGCAGCAGGACATCCGTGCCAGAGGAGGAAGAAACGGACCAGGGCACTAGGATTTGAGTGGCTTCAGAAATATATAAACAGTGATAAGACCAGAGTTATGAGTACAAAGATTTGTTAAGGGGAATTTGTGGTTAAGAAGCCAAAGCGGTGTGAGCCCAAGAGCCAGTGTGGTTGATGATTAAGGAGAGGAGTCAGAGTCCAGACCAGGGAAGTAAGGACTGTCTTGCTTCTCTGCCTTGAAGTACCGGTGAGGTAAGGCTGTAAAAAGGGGAATGAGATAAAGAGTGGGTCAGTGGAAAATTATGGGAGGCTGTGGAGTTCAGAGGTTCGGAGTATGGACTTTGGAGTCACACTGCTTGAGTTTGAATCTAGCTCTGCCTATTACTGGCTGTGACCTTGGGCAAGGTATTTAACCTCTCTGTGCCTCATTTTCCCAACTGAAAAATGGGAATAACAATGGTATGATGTTATAAGAGTTCTGTGAAGAGGCATGTCAGGCAAACTGTTCCAGTTGTAGATGTCTGAGCAGTTGAAGGTATTGGTGCAAAGGTAGAGGTCAGGTCAGAGGGAGCCTGTTCTGATAAGATGGGTCTTTGGTCCATCCTCAAAGCATCAGAGAGAGCCCTGAGGCAGGTGAGCTCTGGAGGGCTCCAGGACACTGAGTGAGAAACCTGCCTCTGGGAAGCAGAAGCATCCCAACCACTAGACTTAGTGGTATCGTCCACCATCTTTCCTGATTACGAAGGCTCCACGCCACAGTATTATTCGTAATAGTTACAAATTGGAAACAACCGGAGTGTCTATCAATAAAGGAGTGGATTGATTAGTCACAGTACATAGGCAAACCATAAGAGGCTCTTAACTATAGAGGACAAACTGAGGGTGATGGAGGGAAGTGGGTGCGAGATGGGTGATGGGGATTGAAGAGGGCATTTGCTGGGATGAGCACTGGATGTTGCATGTAAGTGATGAATCACTAAATTCTACTCCTGAAACCAATATTACACTATAAAAAAATTAGTTACAGTACATTTGATGACTACTCTACATCAGTTAAAATAAATGAACTGATTCAACACATAGCAACCTGAATAGCTCTCAAAAAGCTAATGTTAATGAAAAAAGTGAGTCGTAAACTTCACCAGTGTGGTAAAATGTATGTCAGTTTTGAAAAACACAAAGAATGGCATTGTATAATGCTTCTGGAAAGCATAATATACAGAAAAATATATAAACACGGACCAGATGGATGTATATCCAGGAAGAGAGGGCCTAGGACTAGAAACAAAATGGTCTCAAACTTCATCTAGAACATTCCGTTCCTTCATTAAGTATCTGAAGTAAAAAAAGAAAAACAGTTAATTCTGGATGGAGGGCCCATTACTCTCCTGTACTTTATCCTATTTTTAAAACGTTTCCGTGATATTGTAGAAAATTTAGAAAATAAAGTATAGAAGAAGCAAGTGACTAGCACTCAAATACAATCATTACTAGAATTTTGTCCTATTATGATGTGTGTGTGTTGATGTGTGTTTGAAATTGTACTGGATGTGCCGTTTTGTAAAATGCTTTTTAAACTTAATGTATTATATTTTCCTATGTCATTAAATGCTCTTTAAAGACATGTGTTAGAAAGAAAACCACAGGCCCCAAATGGAGTCACTTACCTTATAGGCCTAGTCACCAAAACTTAGGTAGGGCTTAGCACCTAACCTAATTACAGTTTCAACCTCCCCCAGAAATGGAGTCTTAACTGATCAGTCGGGAATTTTTGGTCAGCACCAGTGAAATAGTCTGTCCAATGGACCCTCTCCATCCCCCAAAGGCAGATGAAATAATCCCCCCTGGTTCTTCCCCCTCATGGAAGTTGACCTTGCCTGAAACTATTCTTTCTTTTCTTTTGTTAATTGTCCTACCCTGTTTCTGCCTCTAAAATCCTTCCATTTTGTGCAGCTCCTTGGAATTTCCCTCCACTTGCCTGGATGGGATGCTGCCTGATTCATGAATCATTTTTAAAAAGTCAATTAGATCTTCAAATTTACTTAGTTGAATATTTTTTTAACACATGATTTTGAGTGGCTTCCAAATAGTTCATTTCTTCACGTACTACAATTTATTCTATTATTTTCCTGTAACTGGACACGTAAACTATTTCTGACTTTTTGTTGCTATAACTAATGGGTCTGTGAACATTATGTATTTCTGATTATTCCTTTAAGATACATTTCTAGGGAGAGAACTATGGGTTCAAAAGGTATGGGAATTTTTAAGGCTATTGACACACATAGCCAAAGTGGTTTTTGGAAAGGTTGGACCAATTGACATGCCTACTAGTACTATGTGGTATATACTTGCTGATTTTATGGCCTTTAAATTGGGTTAATACGACTTCTAAACTTACCCTACCTCTATTACAAATTTGTTTTCCTGATCCTGCAGGCCTGTTTTCTTTTGGGTTTCCTCTAGGGGTCATTCAGACCTTAGGAAGGGAGTGGCTTGTGTCTGGAAGACTGCCCAGGTGGGCAGTTTTCCTAATATTTTCTCCTTTGGGAAACTCAGCACGCCTTCCCCCTTGCCCCACCTCCAGCCCCGATGAATTCAGTCACTTCCAGTCATTAGGCTGAGAGCCAGTCTTAATACTGCTCATCACTTCCTACTCCGTGGCTAACATGTACACTATAGTCTTCCTTCACAGAGGAAAGACAACCTGTTATTTTGTACTTGTTGCTGTCTTGTATCAGGAGGAAGCCAGTGGCAATCCTCTCAGAAAAAAAAAACAACTTGATTTAACCTAAGTGGATGTTTCTTTCTAAATGTATAATCCAGCCCCCAGTGTTCACTGGCAAAAATTCTTTTTGTATGGACACACCTCTCTATATCTGAAATTGATTCTAGTCAACAGGCTCTTTATGAGTATTATATGGTTCAGTAGAACCAATGGTGTAGACTTGGCCTGTTAGTTGACATGTAATGTGTATTTGTTGTAATCACATATTTACTTCCAGGGTGTTTGTGGACATAAGCCCCAACTATTTTGAAAGAGCCTTCCAGCTTGTGATACTATATTGATTTTCAACTTATATTAATATAAAGCAGACATTATTTGCATATCCAACTGTCATCAGAAGACTTTCCTCCATCCAATATTTTTAAAACATTTTCTTTTATTTTTAAAAGATTTTTATTTATTTGAGAGAGAGAGAGAGAGAGAGGGCGAGTGAGCACAAGTGAGAGGGAAGGGCAGAGGGAGAGGGAGAAGTAGGCTCCCTGGTGAGTAGGGAACCAAATACAGGGCTCGATGAGGGTCTCCATCCCAGGACCCAGGGATCATGAGCTGAACCGAAGGCAGACGCTTCACAGACTGAGGCACCTAGGTGCCCCTCATCCATCCAACATCTTAAAGTAAAAAATTAGCTGCCTCCCAGTGCTCTTAGGATAAATAGCCACATCTCCATGACCCACATGAATTTCTGGTCTTATTCCATGCAAACGATCCCCCTCAAACCTCATTAACCTTCTTTTTTCTAGACCTCAAAAACAGCATGTTCCCGCTGGCCTCAGGGTCTTTGTGCATGCTGTTTCCATTGTCTGGGATAGTCTGCTTCTTGCTGGAAATAACTTCTGACCCAGCAAATTCCACCCCAGGACCTTCCTTTGTTCAGTCTTAGTGGAATCTTTTAGATGAGCTAAAAAAATCACATCTTAAGAAAAGGCTATCTCTGAGGGCTTAGACCATTGCTAGATACTCTGATGTGTATCATAGCATCTTGTGTTTTGCATGTCATGTTTTGTAATTTGCAATTCAATGTTTATCTATATCATCACTGTTTGATGTCTGTCTCTCTCCTTGGTCTTTGAGCTCCACGTGGGTAGGGATGACTTTTCTTAACCATCGTGAGCATGGCTGCAAGCACAATGCAGGGCAACAATGCTTGTTAAATGAATAGACTGAAAAACTGACATAACACAGCTGATGGCTTGGCTGTTAGTGGGGTGGCTGAGCATCTTTGCATGCAATTTCCTTGTGAGGGACTGCATGATTTCTTATGCCTTAGAAGAGTGTCATTCAGAGTGGAGAGTTTAAGGCAGATGGGCAGGTTTTCTTACCTGATTTCTCACCTGCTAGAGATTGGGCCTTATTATTACCTTTGCCTCAATCTCATTTAAAGATGGAAACAATATCTTCACATTTCCTTCATCCTAAGACACCATTGACTTTAAGATGACTATCTTAAAAACAAACCATACCAAAAAAAAAATCAACATTGCTCCCATATTAAATATACATATTGACTGTAAAACACACCCAATTCCTGGACATGTTAACATGTAAAAAATGAACATCTTAGAATTTAGACAAAATTCGGCAGTCCCTGTCACAAAAGATGGTTGTGGATATTGAAAGAGGTGAATGCATGTTGAGTGAATTGCTAAGTGCCTTTTTTGTGTTTTCATGAAATAACATGGGAGCGTATTTACTCTAAGAGATCATTGTTGGCTGTTTCTCGCCCCAGTGCCACCCCCTGGCCCAGGCCTTCATTATTTCTTGTTTGCCCCATGCAGCCACCTCCCACAGAACTCCATACTTGTCTCCCTGCCCCAGTGAATTCAAACAGTCCAATCGATCAAGGTGCTGTCACTGGAGTCATCCACCTAAGTTACAGATATGCTCTTCCCACTCCCCTTGAGGTCTGGCTAGGCTGAAAAAGTCCACAGCCCTGTAAAGCATTGCTCTTCATTAACATGGAGAGAATAAAATCAACCCTCTTAGTGGTGTACAAAGCTTTCCCACATCAAGGTCCCATTCTAACTTCCCAGCCTTCCTTTTGCTCTACCCTGGTTTGTTCCTGACTCCCTGCCAATCCCACTTATTCGGTCTCCTCTGCTTTCTGGAATAATCTCCCTCACTCTGACCTCCCTTATACTGTCTGGGCTTATGCTAGAGTGCTCAATTCCATGTTTCTAGCTTGGAATGTAGTCAGACATGCACATAGCTTCTCCTTTCTAGGCTGCAAACTCCTTGAAAGCTGGGGCTCCACCTTATTTATCTTTATATTGTGGTTTTTATATATAGGAAGCATAGAATGAGTAAATTATTTCTTGGTTACTGAAACATCAAATGGAACAGCAATTCGGTATCTATTATGGGTCACATAAATTAAATCTGTGAAAGAAAAAAGGCTCCTGGTAAAAGGATCTTGCTTTTGTAACAGTCATTTCTTTTTCTGGTGTTCTTCCTTTGAACAAATGTAAAGGTGCAACGGGGCTTTTCTTTTCTCTGATGGGCAAAGGAAGGATGTATATGCTGGCGGGTTGCACTATTTTCCCTATGTGCCCATTCGTGCTGGCATCCAATGCTCAGAATGCAGCATGTATACCACGTTAAATCAACACTGGTGCTTTGCCGTATGAAGATGGGTTGAATCTGGATGAGAGGACCAGGAGCTGACAATGGGATTGGTGACCTGGGTTTAGGGCACAGTTGGGTGAGGTCATGACTCCCATAGCCACCTTTTTCACTGCGGTTCCTGGGGGCACAGAGCACCCACCGAACATTCCCATCCGAAGAAAGCTGACTCAGCTTTCAAGAACATAGGTGTCATAGAGAATTATTCTAAGCCAAAGACCTTGTGTTACCTGGAAGTGCAAGTTCATGGTGCTGGAGGGTATTCTAATAAAACAATTCCGTAGGCAACATGGCTTATTCTGTTTTATGGCTCCCTCAAGATTTAGGTGTGCTTTTGAAGTAATGATTTTTTGCATCTTTTAAAATTGTGCATAGACATGATTCCTAAATCCAATCCCTTTTCTTTTTCAGGGGCTGAATTGCATTTGTATCTTTAATTGGTGGTAGATATGTTTCTGAGTGTTAATAGCACAATAAGCCAACAACACGGTTTTGCTAATTAATAGATGATTTTCAGATTTCTTTTAATTATTGAAAAGTCAAAAAACAATTCTGAATCAACAACAACAACAACAACAACAACAACAACAACAAAGCGAAAAAGCCCTAGTATATGTTACGACGGGCTCAGAGGTCAGGGGATGTGGGTTCCAGCCGCATCCTGGAGTTGTTTCAACTTGATCATCTCAAGCAGGCTCTTTTCTCATCTCACTCCCTGCCTCTCCAGCTATAGAGCCAAGACAAAGGTGATCACAGTCCTGTCACACCCCAGAGATGCGAAGTAAATAAAATGTGTGGGAACATCTCCCCAGACTAAAAAGCCATATATACATTCAAATTAAATGCTGAGCCTAAGATGATTCTAGGTCTGCTCTTTCTGTGTAGATTCCTTATAAAAAAAAAACAAACAAAACAACAACTCCATTTCAGTGACAGGTGACAAATTGCTCATCTGTTATAAACCAGTCAGTAAAAATCCTTTATCTTTCCCTCTTTCTCTGCATTATTCACCTTCATTTTCAGGCACTACAAAAATGGCCTTGTTTTCAATGACAGACATCTTCTGCCTGGTCATTCTCTCTGCAGTTATTCCATGTCACCCCTGTGTCATTGAGCCATGAGCCGGTCCCCAGTGTGAGGCAGAGTTTCCTTCCATAGTGCTAGCGTCCCAGGGAAAGGTCAACCATAGAACTGCTTCGCAGAATGAGGTTTTAGAGCAAGTATTCCTGCATCTAATTTTTCCTGCATTATTTTAACCAGATGCTAATAGAAATCAACAAGTGAATAACCTCTCCTCAAGCTTTGGAAAGTTTCTCAGGTAGAAGCTGTTCAGCGAGAAATGTCATTCTCCAGCTCTTTCCAAGTCTTGTGATTTTTATCAGAATAGAGTTATTTGCCTTAAGGATTTTTCTAAACCTATTACTTTCCTATAAAAAAGACTTTCAATCGAAATAATACGTTTCTCATTATGTAGTTACTTGCATTGCAGGAGACTCAAAATACTTGAAAAATACTTTAAACTCCTATTCAAGGACCACTGTCACCAAGTGTGAAATTCACATATGGTGATATACAGTGACTATTTTAATACCTTGCTGCCATGTTAATAAAATCCAGAAGTAATAAGAAAGGATTCGGCATCTTAATAATATCACAGTGCTCTTTTAGAAATGCTGAATAATCACACTGGCTGGAATTGGAGAGGCAAGGGCATTCCATTATGCGAAGAGCATCATAGGACGCCTAATGACCTAGAGAAAGTATGACCATGCTTTCTGTCTAATCTGAAAGGTGCCCCTCCTTCAGATCGGCTTTGTGGGATAATGCTTCTTGAGGCCACATTTTCTCATCTACTTTTTCTTACACTTACATGAAAGATGCTAGCTCTAGGGTATATCCCACATAATCACTGCTGGCTATTGAATCTCAACTCCATTCCCCTAGATTGCAAAGCCCATCTTTGAAGGATTGCAACCGTATCTACTCACAGGTCTGCTTAATCCATTGGAACCGCCAACCTTGGCAGTGATCTGAAGTCTTATGTAGCCTTGTGCCTTGCATGCCGCTCTAGCTTGGCTGACATGCTACCATCATTCAAAATACTTTGTAGAAGTTTAGCACCTTTTATTTAAAACATTTAAAATTGTTTTGTGGTGGGTACATTTTTAGTCTTACATGTAAAGTGAGAAAACGACATTGTGTATGAGAGTAACAGCTGTGTAGCCTGAAGAGGAATCTCCATAAGGGTTCCCTTGACAATTTTAATTTTAATAAAGATTAAAATTAAAAGCAAAAGAGGCCTTTCTAGGACAGATATATTTTTACTTAAAAACAGTTGCTAAGTCAAAGATGGGTTTTTCTTCCCCCCTTCCATGGAAAAGTCTTCTTGGGTATTAATAACATTTAGGCAGATGCAGTTATATGATTCCTCAGACATCAGTGCCTAGAACAATCCATCTCAGTAGATAAGGGAAATTTCCCCTGGCTATAGCAAAAAAAGAAAACCAGTTATTTGCTCAGGATTATAATAGTTAATGGCCATTGTGTCATGGAAATGCCCTGAGTCCCTTATGTGTTTATTGTGCCTTTTAGCAAAGACTTTACGTTCATCTTAATACTGTTGCCCAACTAGTACATGTTTTGCCCTGCTGACAAGATAATTGGTTGCTAGTGGGTCAGGAGAACATCTTAAAATTCTTTTGCAAGTTGTCTTTCAGCACGTGGAGCGATAGCGGTGCAGAATGTACTCACCATCTGATCACGCCAGCTACCTGGAACCCAAGTGGAATGTCTGTCAGTGTCTGTTGCCTCATAGAGAGTGTGGTTGCCACTCCCACAAATTAGTGCTCCAAGAAAAACTGTGACATGCGTATCATGGAATATAGGCATGTGGAATGGAATGGAAAAAAAAGGTCTTTCTTCGATTCCTGAGATCCTATTTCTATTTGTTACAATTTCTTTTTTTGAGGTATGTGAATTAGCAGCCACTTAGTTATCTAAAAATTGTCCTGTGAATGAGTCCATTACTATGAAAGCTGGCTAGCTCATGGTGATAATTGCACTAGGTTTCTTCACGTTTTTCAGGTTCCTTTCTTACTGACATTCTGCATTGGTGAGACAGTGGATCTTCTAGAAGGCTGTGGTCTGAGGTGGCATTTCCCTAACTGATTATTCTTCTCGGAATTCCATTGTCTCACAAAATGTTAATAGTTGGTTCAAGAAAAAAGGATTTATCTGACTGTATTAATCAGGATTCTCTAGAGAATCAGAACTATTAGGATGTGTATATAAATAGAGATTTATTATAAGGAATTGGCTCACATGACTATGGAGGCTGACAAGTCCAAAATCTTCAATGTGAGCCAGCAGGGGCAAGACTCAGGAGAGCTGATGGTACAAATGAAGTCTGAAGGCATTCTGCTGGAAAATTCCCCTCTTGGTTGGTTTTTGTGTTCTCTTCAGGGCTCCAACTGATTGGATGAGGCCCAGTCACATTGTGGAGGGAATCTGCTTCAATCAAAATTTACGGATTTACATATTACTCTCATCCAAAAACACCATCTGAGTTGAAAAATACAATTAACCATCACAAGTCCACCCTTTGTCATCATGGCCCCTATATGCATCTCTTTAAACCATACTTAACCACCAAATTAAGACAATAACAAGGTCACAGGGGTGCCTGGGTGGCTCAGTTGTTAAGCGTCTGCCTTCAGCTCAGGTCATGATCCCAGGGTCCTGGGATCGAGCCCCGAATTGGGCTCCCTGCTCAGCGGGAGGTCTGCTTCTCCGTTTCCCGCTCCCCCTGCTTGTGTTCCTTCTCTTGCTGTCTCTCTCTCTCTGTCAAATAAATAAAAATTAAAAAAACTCTTTCATAAAAAAAGATGATAACAAGGTCGTAATTCTGCCTAACATGATACAAATATCCCATATACAAATGAACACACACCAACTCTTTCTCCAGATGATGCTGCAAAGTCTTTGGATGATGTCTACTCTTCTCGATACCCTATCGCCTAAATACTATGACGTAAAGTTAACAAAACTTATGTACTGTGATATAAAATCAATACATCTTATGTTACATGAAAAGGGAATAAAAGGGGGAAAAACAGAAATATTTGCTTAATGCACACACACACACCTACACAAACATACACACATATTCAAAACAAAAAAAGGAGGAAATACTCATGAAAATTACAGTCCTCATTTCTGCAACTGCTCACATGGTAGTAGTTGGTATTCACAACTCCCTTCTTTCACCATCTATTCTGTAGTCCCTTTGCCTTCAGCCAGCATGAACATCTGAGCTGTTCATGTTTTTTTTTTTTTTTTTTCCCCTGTGGGGTAATCCAAACCTTCATTCCTGAAGGGCCTAGGCTATGAGTCGTCCTGCCTGGATTGTGTTGTTGTGGTTTTCCAGTGACCTGAATCACAGGGCATGGTAATCCTAAGAGGCATCCTGAGGGATCTCCTGTCTCCCAGGCATACTCTTCCTCAGCTCCACCATGGAGTAGCAGCCCAATTTCCCCTTGGTGGTCAGGATCAATGACCCCAGCCAGTAACATGACTCCCTATTTTGCCTGTTGCTTTGGAAGCATGAGGAGTCCAAAATGGCCTAGTAGCAGTCTTAATTTCTAGGTCAGTGGAATCACTGTTATGTCTCCTGGTGGAAAAGACATGTAGGACTTATCCCTTTGGAATGAAGACATGGAGGCCAGCAGGCTTGAAGTATAAGATCATGGGGACACAAGCAAAAGTTTTGCAAGTGGGTTACTAGAGGTCATAGTGAGTTATGCCACCCGCAACTGAATCCTAGCTCTCAGGGACACGTACCATATATCAGAAACTGATTCAGAGCACATACAGCCCCCTGGAGAACCTTGCCCCATCCCCTCAAGCCCCTATAGCTGGCACTGTAACTGAATCTTCAGAAGGTGCATTCTGCCATTCCACTGACCCAGCTCTTTCAGGGTGATGGGGAACATGGGAAGACCAGTGAATTCCTTGAGCCTGGGTGCATTGTTGTATTTCATTTGCCCTGAAGTGAGTTCCTTGATCAGAAACATTGCTGTGTGGAATACCATGATGGCGGATAAGGTGTTCTGTAAGTTCTTAGATGGTAGTTTTGGAAGAAGCATTCCATGCAGGGAAGGCAAGTCTGTATCCAGAGTAAGTGTCTCAGTAAGCACAAAATGCTGCCCCTTCCATGATGGAAGCGGTCCAATGTAATCAACCTGTTGTCAGGGAGTTGGCTTATTACCTCACCTCTGGTACCAAATCTTTATTAGCTGGGGTTTTTCCAGAGAAATACAAGTGATAGTTTGTGTATACATATATAGAGCAAGAGATTTATTAGAAGAATTTGGCTCATACAATTATGGAGTCTGACAAGTCCAAAATCTGTGAGCTGGCAGGGTTGGGATCCAGGAGAACAGATGATACAGTCCCAGTCTGAAGGCTAGAGACTAAAGAAAGCCAGTGGGGCAGATGAAGTGTGAAGGCATTCTGCTGGAGAATTCCATCTTGCTCAGGGAGCCCAGTCATTTTGTTCTAGTCAGGCCTTCAGCTGATTGGGTGAGGCCCATCCACATTATAGAGGGCAATCTGCTTTCCTTAAAGTTCACCAATTTAAATGTTAATCTCATCCAAAAATATGTTCCAAGTTAACTGTCAAACTAGCAAAAAATAAAGAAAACCAAAAAAGCGAGGAGAGGGAACACTGCATGTATAGTCCCTTTACAGAGGGAGAATCATAATACACATGATCATAAACGTTAGTGATCATTAATGTCAGGCCCTGAGAAGTCCTGCAGGGAAGATGCCTTTTCATGTTTGTATAACCCTGTCGTTCCTAAAATTATTTGCCATGGGAAACCACCCCCCCCATTTTTTTTCTGTGAAAACTGATTGCTATTTTGCTCTATACCCGTGTTTAGAGAAACACAGATAAAAGCTGGTCTATAGAATGGTGTCTATTAAAGCAACTGGCTCATTTGGGGATTAAATTGATGATAGCAACTTCATTAACAGGCTTCATTGCCTGAATCTAGTAGCCTAAGTGGGTATTTATGCATTTGATTTATTAGATGTTTACTATCAGCTCTGTTGGCTAAAGCATGGTGCCAATGGATTGTAAGTGAGGTACAGAGATGGGGGTGGGAGTGTGTGCTGCCAAACTCACGGAGATCAGGGTAGGGGGTCCCCCATGGCCAGTTTTGCCTCACTTCCTGATGAAAAGCCTGGTTGAGAAAGAGACTGTAGCAGAGAGAGCATGATGGCTGCCACCAACTCAGGGTATAAGGAGGGTCCCCTGCCCGATCCCACACATGACTGATAAGATGGGAAATGCCAGGTGCACTTGCAGTTATCATTCACTCTAACATAAAACCACCATCGGAGAAAGGCACAAAAAGAAAGGGAATCCTCAGTCAAAGAAAATAGCTCAGCCATTACTTTTTCCTACTTGGGGGTTCATAGGCTTATGATACATTTTTTAACTCACGGAAATAAGGAAGTAGTCTTTCCTGAGCTACCATGGTCTCTTGTGGCCTTTCTGGAGATGTCCACGTGACCCAGAGGCATGGGTGTCTTTGTGAAGCTGTGGCCATCTTGGTAACAGCCTTAACTTTGTCCCCTCCTCTCCTGCTTCTTTTCCCTTCTCCCTTCACTCCTGCAACCCCTGTAATGGGTAAGCTTTGCCTCGGGGCTCTGTTTTTTAGGGAAGCCAGAGAAGACAATGCCAGTCTAGTAAAATAGAAGTCCTTGTGGTTCATTTGAGATATTTTTTTTCCTACAGAAGGAAACCAGAATGATCTCATGGGAATGGAATTATAACCTTCATCTGACAGGGGAAAAGCCTTCAAGTCAGTTGCTGCCTAAGCAGCAAGAGCCCTTTGGCTGCACTTGGAGAGAATGAAAAATTAGTGCCTGTGACTGGGGCTCCCTCCCTGGAGAGACACAGGCTGGTTGTGTGTGTGGTTCCAGGCTGGGTCAGATGGTGCTGCCTCCCGGGGCCTGTCTTCGTGGCAGCCCTTCCGGCGGAGCGTTCCCCACACCATCTGCCCTGTCCCGGACCCCACAGGCTCTGCCCTCACTCAGGTGTTTCTGGGCATTTGTAATAGTCCAGCGGCAGCTCCAGCCAGGGTGAACTGCCTATCTCCTCCGTTCGAGTTATCTCCCCAGGAGCCAATGATTGTTGTTGGTATTTGGGAGGGTTCCGTGACAAAGCTTTATGGGTTTGGCGTGGTCTGCTTCACCCTCCTTTCCCCATCAACTCTAATTTTAGTGCCTGAGTTTTAAGAATGTGAGGTGTGTTCTGGTATGCATATGTCACAATCGAGCAGAAATGCTGGTGTCTCAAGTAGACACGAAATAAAGACTTGTTGAATGAATAAAATCCATTGCAAATATTTCTAGGGGTATGGAGAGTGACTTCTCCACAGAAGAGTACGAATCTATTTTTGACTTTCTGTTTATGTCAGGGAAGATTTAAAGCTCTCACATTGTGGCTAGTTAAAACAGACTTGGTGGCAATGAATGTATCACCGGATAATGTGGTGAGCATACTACGCTGAGTATCTTTTTTTGCAACTCCCTGAATCCGTTCTTCTCCCTTCCCCCTCATGTTCTGTACCCTGAGAGGCTGGACTTGCTGGGCTCTATCAGTTGTGACTCTCTTGCTATCTGGTCTCCTGTTGGGTCCAGCCAATGGGATGGGATGGAAGGAATGAGGTGCTTACACCTTAGTACTTTCCATTTGTGTGTGCCATCTACTTCCTACTGTGATCTGTTGGCTAAACAATTTTCTCTGAAGGTTTGTGTGTTTTTCAACCTTTGGTAGGTAAATGAGTGATGCAGTTTATTAATTTTTGTTATATTCATCCTCGACTAACTAGAAATTCATAAGAAATGGGAGGGGATATTTCACTGTCTTCAAATAGAAGCGAAGGTTATCTCTTCCTTGGCAATGTGTGTCTA
This sequence comes from Zalophus californianus, assembly GCF_009762305.2. Taxonomy (NCBI): domain Eukaryota; kingdom Metazoa; phylum Chordata; class Mammalia; order Carnivora; family Otariidae; genus Zalophus; species Zalophus californianus. The sequence continues at coordinate 142,260,065 of NC_045599.1, read as the reverse complement.
AATAAATAACACAGTAAAATACATTTGAAAAAGTGCCATTTAAAACATAACTCCATCTGTTTTTAATGACTCAGAAGATACATTAGTAGACAGCAGGATATCAAGAGCCATGGGTTATGAGTAACAATCATAATTGTACTAAAGATATATGGAAAGTCTGGTTAATAGAAGCCAGAGAGCAGAATTTTCTATGCTTTGGGTCTAATAATCCTGTATGTGTTTACTTTAAAAATTCTCTATGAACAATGTGAAGTAACTAATAAAACAGAGACCCAGAAAAATATAAAGCCCCATGATGGGTTTTATATTTTTGAAATAAAGTCAGAAATGTTTGTTGATTGTCTCCTGTGTTCCAGACACTACTATGATGTGTTTATCTATTTTCTTTCATCCTTAGGGCAACTCAACAAATTGTTTTTTTTTTTTTTTTTTTTTTTTAAATCTCTGAGAAGTTAAGTAACCAGCCCAAGATCACATCCCTGGTGAGGGGCAAAGCCTGGATTAAAGGCTAGGTCTGTTTGATTTCCAGGTTACTCTTTCACTAGACCAACTGCCAGTCCAAGGATTGTCAAATGGGAATCCAAGAATTCACACCTTGGCTTTTCTGCACTTTCATGGTTTTGAGAGATCCAGAAGAGGTTAATCCCAGCTGGGAATGACCACTAGTACTTCTCTTTTTGTTTCTTCCTTCCAGATGGAACTGATTCTTATGATTCAGGCATCGCTGTGAGTCTTTACCCATGGCGGTGGCATAATGTGCCAACATTAGTCTGCAGGACAATCCTTCATGGAAATGGCTGGTAGTCACTGTGCTGGGGAGATCCTAGGATTGAACTTTTTACCCGAGGAAATGGTAGGATGTCATTCTTTCACACAATCGCTTACAATGCTGTGCATTGAATCATAGAGTTTTAGAGCTGGAGGAGAATACTTACAATGAAAACAATAATTCTTACTTACTCTTGAAGACCTGTCTCAAAATAGCAGACTCTACTCGTCAGGCCAAAAAGGCAATCTTTATTTTTCATATCCCATAAACAAGGCAACAAGCTCTGCCTGAGAAGGTAAAATAAAGGCTTCTTTGTCAATATTTTATGTTCCTCAGACTTATATCCAAATATATGTTAAATCCTGAAGGGTGACTCCAGAGCTGGAACGGTAATCTGGGCTAGTCTGGTGGACCCAGATAGGGCTGGCAGAGGAGGAGGTTGGCTCACCAGACTGACGTACGTGGGCAGGTATCCATGTGTCCTTTACTTGGAGCCTGATGTTGGTTGGCAAGCTGGTGAAGTAGTAAGAGGGAGTTCTTAAGAGGGAAAGCTCTGGAGGACGCAATCCCAGGAGCTGCCTGGGATAGGGGGAGGGTATGAATATCTCCCAACCCAGGACTTGCCAGGTATTCCTGATGTTAGACCAGGGGAGACCCGGGACGAGTTTGTGTTGCTTAAAGCAAGAGTCAACATTGCAAACCAGACCCATGTGAGATCCCACTCAAGAGAATTCTGTAGACTCAGGGCTTCGATGCAGGCTAATTTTGAAATATTCCTCTCTTCCGATTCCATCATTCTTGTGTTTAAAATGCTTAGGGATTTGCTCTGCTGAGCAATGTGTGGGTCATGGCAGTGGGACATGAAGGATAAAGGCATTCATTTTCTCTTCAATATTTAGTTGGTGTTTGATCTCCAGCTCTTAGAATAGTGCCTGGACTATTTGGTGCTTGCTGAATGTTTATTAAATGAATGGATGGATGGAGGGAAGGAAGAAGGGCAGGATGAAATAATGCATAAACTTTCTGCATGACGAAGGAGGCCAGGGAGGAGCTCTAATGAACCCCACCCAGTGTCCTCCAGGCTGGGGCCAAATGTGAGCCCTAGGGCAATTGGCTGAGAGACCAGAGTTGGATGTGTGAATGATCAGGTTCTGTTCAAGCTCCTGCGTACTGCCCTTCTCTTTCTGCCCTTACAGGGCATTAGCATTTGGTCTCCACGCCCCCTGCCCCCTCAACCACGGGACCCCCCACGGGGGCCTCCAGGACAAGAAGAGCAAATCCCGGCATATCCACTTTTCACTTCCCTGGGTCAAAGTGGCTCCTGGAGCATTCACAAAAATCCAATGTGGCATCCATCTGGAGATGGGGGCGGAGGAGGGAGCTTGGCATCGCAAGGCTGGGAGGCTGTTTGAGTAATGCAGGTGAGAACTGATGAAGGCTTGTAAGCAAACACAGGTGGTGAGAAGGGCCTGGAGGTGATGTGTTCTGGAAATATTTGTAGGGAGGATCATCAGCACTTATTGGAGTCATCATATCCTGCCCTGAGGCCTTAGATGTCCCCAAATAAAGTGAGTTTATAGTTTCCAGCTGAGAATGTTGGATAGACACCAGCTATTGCTAGGAACTGTTTTTTTTTTTTTTTTTTAGAATGGCCACTATATTCATTGTTTTTGAATTTCTGAGTACCATCTGTTTGGTTCTACGATGTATTTCTTTCTGTACTTAATAGAGACCTATTGAAATGGCATTTAATTCAGAATTTTTGCACCTATGAAGTCACTGCCCCTTTTCTCTTTTCTTGTCACCCTAGCATTGTATCCCCCCCACTCCACCCCCACTTTCTTCTTAGCCATGACTGGCTCCATATATTGCAGGAACACTATAATCTGTAACTTTGATTCTCACCTCAGGAAGGAAAATCTTTAAAGCTCACAGACACCCTTAAAATGCATTCCTGATGCCCTTGCCCCTGATCCACGGTTGCAGGAGATGGAGGCTCTGGCAGAGAAAGGGCATATCTGGTGTCAGGGCCCCAGGTCATTCAATTAATTAATTAATTAGATTTACTTATCTATTTAGACCGAGAGAGAGAGACAGACAGACAGACAGACAGACAGAGGCGGGGAGGGGCAGAGGAAGAGGGAGAGAGAGTTACAAGCAGACTCCCTGCTGAGCGCAGAGCCTGACTGGGGGCTTGATCCCACAACCCTGAGATCACCACCGGAGCGGAAACTTGAGAGTCCGTCGCCCACACGACCGCACCAGGCAGGCGTTCTCCAAGTCATTTTAAAGGCAGATTCTCAGGGGTTCCTCTGCTCCTCCCGTGAATTCCCTAGTTCTTTTCTGGAACTCTGAAACTTCCTTCCCCAGCGATTTGCTGCGATTGCTGACATCTTCAGGGCCTGTGCTTGCTCTGGTGAGGAGCACCAGCCAGCCAGCTAGCCATTGTCTGCAGATACCAGGAAGGCTGATTAGAGCAGGGCAGAGGGCAGACCGTGGTCAGTCCCCCGTGACGATCCATTCTGTGCCATGCTCTGTGGACTTGCCTTCTCGCTCTTCCCCGCCTTCTGTACTCGGTTCCCACCTTCTCTGATCAGCGCTGTTCTGCTTCGCCTGGGGACTGTCTGACCGTCTTCAGCATCACCCAAGTGCAGACCTATCGCTTCACTGCCCAGCTTGGTCCTGGGATACCATGCCAGTCTGGAGCCTTCCCCGTGCTCTCTGGTTTGGTGTCGGGACCCAGGCTTTCATCTTGCTGTTGTCCTTTCCCTGTTGGTCCTATCCTGCTGCGTTTCACGTTCCTGGGACGTGGTGAAGCTGTTCGCCTTGCAGTCTCCACTTGAGACTTTTTGGCTGAAAGATGTTGTGTCCCGGTTCCTGGTACTATTATCTAGGACACCCCTTCTGGGCACCTTCCAGCCGGTCCACATTGGGACCCAAGATTTCTAAGTTCTACCTCTGCCATTATTCATCACATTTTGAAAATTCAACTTCTTATCCAGAAATTTCATTCGATGACCCTATCTAGTTTGATTACACCTTTCAGATTTAACCTGTGCTCACTGGTCTGTGTTTCAGGAGGAAATCTGCTTACTGGGTACTTTCTGTTTTCTCTCTTGGAAGGCAGAAGTTACTTTTCTGCTTATATCACTTTCTGATGTAACCAGTGCCGCCAGATATATTGTAAGGCAACCAAGAATAAGTTTAGAGAAAGTTGATTCTGTTGATGGTTATGGAAAGGTTATTTCTTTGTGAAATGGAAGTAATATCAGGAAAAAATTAATGTGCTTTCTCTTCTGCTCTTTTGAGTATGTTGCCTTATCCCTGACTGCGCCCGAGATACCCATCTGCCTCATGGGTGTGGCACTGTGGTAAGGAATGGGGGATTTGCTGACAGTTACAAAGCTGATGTCAAGGGAAATTAAAAAATTAATACTCAGATTCTTGGCATTCAAAATAGGCTCTTGCTGTGAAACAAGAGGCCTGAAAGCCCCATTTTACCGAGAGAAGATGCGCAAATTAGCACATCAAGGTCTGAACCCCAGCCCTTCTATTCCTGAGGTTATGGGGAGAAGGGGGAGGGAAAGGCCCAGACAAGGGAAGGAATAAGATGTGTAGTCTTTCCCCACCCCTTAACTTTATTGAGAAATAATTGACAATTAAAAATTGTATATATTTAAGGTACATAGTTTGTTATTGGATATATGTATGTATCATGAAATGATCACCACAACCAAGGTAATTAACATATCCATCCCTTCACATCATTTCTTTTTTCTTTATTTCTTGGTGAGAACAGCTCAACAAATTTCAGGCGTACAATACAGTATTTCTCACTGGTCACATTGTTGTACATTCTGTCTCTAGAACTTCTTTATCTTGCATAACTAAAACTTTGTACACCTTGACCCATACCTCCACATTTCTCCCTCCTCCCCCAACACCTGGCAACCACCATTTTACTCGCTAACTATTTGAGATTTCACACGTAAGTGAGATCATGCTCTGTTTGTCTTTCTGGGTCTGGCTTATTTCCCTTAGCATGTGAAATAAGGTTCATCCATGTTGTTGCAAATGATAGCATTTCCTGCTTTTTTTAAAAAAAAGACTGAATATATTCCATGTATATATATATATATATATATATACACACACACCACATTTTCTTTGTCTGTTTATCTTTTGATGGACATTTGGATGTTTTCATATCTTGGCTATTATGAAGAATGCTGCAATGCACATGGCGATGCAGATATATCTTTGTGGATAGCGATCTTTGTGTCTTTCAAAAATATGCTCAGAAGTAGTAGCTCTATTTTAATTTTCTGGAGCCTCCATACTGTTTGCCATAATGAGTGTACCAGATTATATTCCCACCAACAGTGCACAAGTGTTCCCTTTTCTCCACATCGTCTTGATCACATCTTTCTGGGAGAGAATCCAGAGAAAGGAGGGGTGTCTTGTAAGTTGAAGTGGTGCTGAGAGTGTGCGGCTTTGGTTCCAGTTTTATGTTTGGTTCCAGTTTTATGTATGTTCCCTTATCCCTGACTGCACCGAGGTATCCATCCGCCTCATGGGTGTGGCACTGTGGTAAGGAATGGGGGAGGAGATCGTCTTGCAGGCTGCTCCCTCGTGAACCTGGGGACAGCCTCCTCAAAGCAAACTAGGAAACACGGAGTGGGCCAGGTTCATTTGCCAGAGTTGCCCTTGCTTCTCGTAGAGGGGCATGAATGGTGCCTAGAATGTCCCTCTTGTTTCTCATGTTGGGGATGGGGCAGAGGCCTAGAAGGTAGCTGAGTTGGGGGCCTGCAGCTCAGCTCAGCCCAGGTCTCGCTGTGGTGAGGGGGCAGGTGGGCCTTCAGCAGAGGCCACGGGAGGAACACTCAGGCTTAGAGCTAAAGGACGTTGTGCTGGAGGCTCAGGGCCTCCACTGCCTGGGAGAGAGGGAGGAGGGTTGGTGAGCAGAGAACACTTGGCCAGGTGTTACTATGACGTGTTCTGACCTGAGAGAGAGGAAGATTTGAGTATTGTGCACAGGATCACATTTTCCTTAATAACAAAACCAGGAAGGACATGGCTTCAAGAATTTGACGGTGGTTGCATTGGTTGTTAGAATTATAGATAATCTTGACCTTTCCTCTTTTGTTTCTCTATTTCCTAATATATTTTGTTACGAGGAAGTGTTAATTTATCAACATTCTATGGTGGTTGTCATATTATAATTCCTTCTTCCATCTGTAAGATATTTGGACATTTCTTTTTCTGATTCCTGGGGATGACAGCTATTTGGCCACCACCATTTGAAAGCTTATTATATGCTCTATGCTTCAAATAAGTTCAGCAATTAAGTGTGATTCATCTAATGATGTTGAACACACCTAGATTTTATTCACTTATTTCTAATGACATTCAAATATGCTATTGTATTTTCGGGCTAAGACAATACTTCTTGGCTAATGTCAGTGGTATGGAGTAAAATTGTAGGGCAGGTAATGAAAAAAATTTAAGAATCTCTGTTACGTAAGATACAAACTTCACTTTAATTAGTGGTTTGCCACAAAATTCTTTAATTAGATTTGTGTGAGGGATTTCTGTGGAGGGATTAAAGTTGGGTCAAGATCAAGAAGGTGGTGACTTCTGTTTCATTAATCAGCTGTTGGAAAATGGGCTTGATCTTCAGAGGCGATAAGGTTTCTGCAGTTTTATTGACACTTCGTTATACATAGTGTTTTGCATTCAGGTATAGACTATATCGGATTTTTAGAGGTTAGTAAAATAGCATTACTTGCTTATTGTTAAACTCTCCTTGGTCTCCAGCAATTACCTTACACCCCAAAGATTTGAGTTATTTACCACCAATATCTGAGATAACTCTTCATTATACACCGAAGTCCAAGTTTTTGAAAGGTTATATACATCTAAATCTTCACTCAATTTTTTGACTTTTTTTGGGTGTGAATCTTATTGTTTGGCAGTCGATGAAGACTATACTTTTTATTTTAGTGTGCCAAGAGCTTTAAATCATGCCAACTAAGTGAGATAAAATATTGCTTAGCTGAGTTAATTCTGATGACAGTTTATAAATCACTTCCTATCATTTTAACCACAGGAAGGAGAGGTTGTTAGCCAGTTATACATGCTTTAAATGTCTGACTGTGTCTTCTATTACAAACAAAAACTGTGAAACATACTCATCCACCGTCATAAACTTTTGACTTGTTTAAAACCAAGCACATAATAAAACTTTTTTCCTAAGCTTTAAGTTTAAAACCAGGTGTGAGGGCAAAGAGGTTTGCTAATGTTGAACACGGGTCTTTAGTACACACGGACAATTTGTAGTGTATGTTGGATAAGATTGACTTTTTAAGCAAAAACTTTTACTTCCTCTTTGCAGAGAGTAGAAGCAGAATTACCTGAGAATCTGCCCACTGTACTCTTTACTGTATTAGTCATTTGACTCTGGATGGAAGTCAGGGTACCCTTCACACAGTCAAAAGACTTAACTAAAGGGAAATTAAGGTTCAGGGAAAGCTAATGGCCTGGAGAGAGTGGTCGGGTCCCCTTTGTAATAACAGGGCTTAATTACCCCGCCTTTGCCTTTGGAATGTTTTTCTACTATTACGTCTCCTCTCCGAGGATTGGCAGAGAAGGTGGGATACAGGCAGCTGCGGTGAGAGGTTTGTGAGAGAGTGTTCTCCACCACCCACACATCTCCACCCAGTGTGGGCTGAGTTCCGGCTGGACGGCCCACTCTCAACCTCCAGCCTGAGTCACCCTGTGCTTGTAACCTCATCATATCCCCTGTCTCTGCATTCTGTGTCCCACAAGCAGAGCTGCCCCCACCTCCTGCCCGCTCTCAGTATTGGGCAGGAGCCACAGTCCTGTCATGGTCTTCAGGGTGCTAGGAATTAGAAGAGAACATGGCAGCCATACCTTATCTCTTTACTTTACTGATGATGGAATTGACCCCAAGGAGTTGAGTGTCATGTAGTTCACATCCTACACAGGGACACATGTCTTATCCTCCAAGATCTGTGTCCTTTCGATCCCCTGGGATCACTCCACTACTTAGCTACCAGTTCTCCCTACTGGAGACTCACCCCTTTGGAATTACTGGAGTCCTAGTCAAGTCAGTTATCCTTGGGGGAGAAGTGCAACTTGACCAAGCCGAGTGCAAATTGTCAGATACCTATCTTGCTAGGGGAGATGCTGTAAGTCAGGATGCTGCGGGTATGGGACTCTTGTTGAACAAGAGATGAACTTGAGATGACAAGATTTTTTTTTTTCTGGGGCATGAGACACTGGCCTGGGGCCCTGCTTTAAGAGTAGAGATTAAGCCCTTTGTCTATGTCACTGTTACTTGTGTGGCAGTCTTCCCTCCAAATCTGCCCTACCACCAGCAGCCACCGTCAGCTTCTGCCACCTGAAGTGCCAGTCTGCGCGTCTTTGGAACGTTGAGGGGGTACCGGTGTCTCTGACTACATTCAGCTTTGAGCTTCTTGGCTGAAAGCTGTTCCATGGTGACAAAATATTATTATTGGTACTGTTGGGCCATTAAGACTTTCAGCTTTATTAGCTGCTCAGCTCCTTTTAGCCTCTCTTGTTCTGCAATATTTTCATTACCTGAATGAAGGAAAATGGACTTCTAATTCTAGATAATATCAAATTGTGACAACTCCATCAGGATTTAGGTGGAATTAAATTTCTTTATAAACACAGTTTAAATTCTGAATGGGCCTAAGTGACTTCCCCATGCTTTTTCTGTATTTAGAGAAATCAGAAAATAGGCTACATTTTTACCTTCTCCTCCTGGAGCTTTCCAAAGAAAACGCTACTAGTGTAGGCCATCAGGTACTGGTAGTGGACTGAGATAAGGAGCTTTGGGGAAATAGAGCCATTATTGTGAGAATTAAGCACTATGTTTTCACTGGAAGTTGTAAGCAGACCTTAGTTGGAGGCAGCATCTGAGCAAAGTCATTCACTGACAACTTCTCAAGCTGGGAAGACTGTCAGGATTTTGAGTGAATCTCCATTCAAATTACTTTCAAAGTTGCCTATTGGATTCCAGAAAATGCCATAGGTTATTTTGTTAAAGGAAGTACTAACAATGCATATTTTTGCCCTCTAAATTGTATTTAAAAATTAAGTGTAAGAAGACTTGTTCAACACACATGACATTCCATCCATCAACGACACAGAGGGCAGACTTTTGTTGGTTCACTGTCAAACTGACATGAGTGTCCTCTTTGATGATCACTGATTTAGACTATATATCCTGCCTCTCAATTTCAATATATATTAGTCATGTTATTCTGTGCATTTAGGGCACTAAATCATCATGTTATGCAAACTCACTTCCCAAGATCTATAGCGGACAGAGGAAGTTCAAACAGAAAAGTGAGATGCTGTGGTACTCAAAGTACGTCTAGTATAAATGAGCTGAAACAGGAATACTTTGAAGAGAATATTAATAATCACAGTCTTTGGTCTCTATAGAAATTATTCAGAGATAAACTATACATTTTAAAATACCCTACCTCATGATCTCCCAAATATTTTAACAGCATCATGTCACCTCTCTCCCTTTCTGCTGCAGTGTACCCGTAGGAAATCAGATTTTTCATATCCTAATACTGCAGGAAAAACAAAATATGGGCACATGGAGTTCTGGAGAGTTGTTGAGATCCTGGGATTTAGTATACTGAAATGAGTTCAAATCCAGACTCTGGCTACTTACCTCCCCTTCGAGCAAGTGCTCTGACCTCACTAAGCTTTTGTTTTCTCCTTTATAGAACGAAATGTCAGTAGCAGCTTGCTCAGAGTGTTGTCTTGAAGGTGATGTGTAGCATGTTTAGTGCAGTGTCTGTTGTATATTAGTGGCCAGGGCAGATGAGCTCCTTTCGTTAGTTGCTATCCATGCTGACCCTTGTATCGGGATTGGATTTAACGACATCATTCCTCCTTCTAGGAGCATATTGCAAAATTAAAAATTTTTATTTCCCAATTTCTCTTTTGCTCTGTTAAAAAGTTGACAAATCTCAAATAAATGTGGGATTATTTCTTATAGCAGCTCAGGCTAGTATTTTATCGTAACTCCTGTTAGGATTTAGGAGTGTTTCTTGGACAAATGATCTTGGGAAGTGCTCAGAGAAGCTATCATTTATCTCTGTGAAGATTTAAAAATTACTAAATACAGTAATAAGAGATTGAAAATGACTTTTCTATGCCCTTATATTCCCTACTCGATTTAAACAGTCTCATACACTTGGACAGTTAAATGTTTTTTTTTTTTCTTTTTGCTATTTTAAATAGTGGAAAATTAGTGGAAGACAGAATTTAAAAATGATATTGGTTGAAACTCCTTTCTAACTGACTGGAAAATAAGCTCTTAGATTTAAAGACATAAAGTATGACTCAGACATTGCCAGTAAGAACGTAAAACGGTTCAGCCACTGTGAAAAATAGTGTGGTGGCTCCTCAATAAGTTAAACATAGCATTACCATATGACCAGCAAATCTACTCCTAGGCATGTACGCCCCCAAATTGGAAGCAGATGTTCAAACAAAAGCTGGTACACCAACGTTCATAGCAGTCTTATGCACGATAGTCAAAAGGTGGAAACAACCCAGTGTTCATAAAGAAATCACAAATTGTGATGTAGTCACACAATGGAATATTATTCATCCATAAAAAGGAAGGAAGTGCTGATAGATGCTACAAAATAGATGCACCTTGAAAACATGTTATATGAAAGAAGCCCGATAACAAAAGTTCATATATTGTGTGATCCCATTTATACTAAATATCCCATATAGGTCAACCTATAGAGACAGAAAGCAGATTGGTGGTTGCCCAGGGGCTGAGGGGAGACAGAGGGGCTATGACTACTTCGTGAGTTGTGGGTGTCAGTGTTCGGGAACTTGACAGTGGCAATGGTTGCATGACCTTGTGAATGTACTGAAGGACACTGAACCGCCCACTTGGAAATGGTAAATTTTTATGTTATGTGTATTTATCATAATAAAAATCCAGAAAATTGCCCCATGATGCCCCCAAGATACCAAAAGATGAAAAACCTTTAACTGGAGACGTGCTTCCAAATAATTGCCCTTTGATCCAGTGGCCAGCTCACCTAAATTGCTTTTTGGCCAAATTGTTTCCTACTTAAACTATAAGGAACCCTTTTCCAGCTAAATGGGTTAGGCATTTTTGCTCCAACCTCCTGAACTGGACTTGATCGAAGGACATTCGATCAAGATAAGAAATTTGTGTTTGAGGAGCTGTGGGGGGCACCCAATTCCCAATACACACCTCTTGTTCTTATTCTTCTTTCCATTTCCTCTCTTCATGTTCTCTTTTCTCCCCTCCCTCTTTGCCTTTCCCCTTAATTCTTGCTTATGTTTCAACTCTCCAGGAACAGGGAAGAACATTCTCTTGGTGGCGCTGAGAGTTTGGTTTGGTTGATGGTCTTGCTTCTTTGTTTTGTTGAGACAATCTTGTCCTTAAAAACACTCCTGACATCCTGAGCTCTGATAAAGAATCTTCCAGGTTTGCATCCATGCCAATATGTGTGTGGTAATTATAACTTTCTTCTTAAAACAACAGCAGGGAGGTGCCACGGTATGTCGTCGGTTTTTGGTCAATTCTTTTGATAATTTGTTGTCAAATAGCTTTAAAAGAGACATGTTTATCACATTTTAAACTTTCTGTCCCTGAAAGTGATTTTTTAAAGAGCCAGCATGATTGATATTTAATGTGAGAGAGTATGAGTACTAGGAACGTTGGACTAGAATTTAAGAAATATATTATTATTTACCAACAAAGTATTGGCTTTTAAAAATTGAAGTGCAAGTTATAAACCATATAATTAACCATTTTAAAATGCATAATTCAGTGGCATTTAGTGCATTCACAGTGTCATGCAACCATTGCCACTGTCAAGTTCCTGAACATTTTCATCACCTCAAATGAAAACCTCTTCTCGTTAGGTAGTCATACCCCCTCTGCTTCCCCTCAGCCCCTGGGCAACTACCGATCTGCTTTCTGTCTCTATAGATTGACCTATCTGAGATATTTCATATAAATCGAATCACACAATATTGAACTTTTGTATCTGGCTTCTTTCCATAGCAAATGTTTATAAGAGTCATCTACATCATAGCATCTATCAGCACTTCGTTCCTTTCTATGGTCAAATCATAGTCTGTTGTGGATATACCACAATTTGTTTATCTATTTATCTAGTTAAAGGACATTTGGATTGTTTCACACATTTTGGCTATTGTGAATAGTGCTGCTACGAACATCCATGAGCAAGTTTTTGTTTGAATATCTGTTTTCAGTTCTTTTGGGTATGTACCTAGGAATGGAATTGCTGGATCATATGGTAATTTTGTTTCTTTATTGAAGAACCACCAAACTGTTTTTCACAGTGGCTGCAGCATGGCAAATTCCCATCAGTAATGTATGAGAGTTTCTATTTCTCCACATCCTTGCCAGCAGTGATTACTTTTCATTTGTTTAATGATAGCCATCCTAGCAGACATGAACTAATATCTCATTGTGGTTTTGATTTGTATTTCCTCTCCCTTTCTCTCTTTCTCCCTTTCTTCCCTTTCTCCCTCCTTTCTTCCCTCCATCCCTCCCTCCCTCCCTCCCTCCCTCCCTCCCTCCCTTCCTTCCTTCCTTCCTTCCTTGGCTATTTGTATATCTTGTTTGGAGAAAGGTCTATTCAAATTCTTCATCCAGTTTTTAATTGATTTGTTCTTTTTGTTGTTGAGTTGTAACAGTTGTATGTATTCTGAATTCTAAGCCTTTATCAGATATGTGATTTGTAAATATTTTCTACCATTCAGGTTGTCTTTTTTACTTTGTTGATAATTTCCTTTGGTGCACAAAATGTTCCAATGTTTATGAAGTCCACTTTATCTATTTTTTCTTTTGTTGCTCATTTTTTGGTGCCAAATCTAAGAATCTTTTGTGAAAATTAGAGGTCATGAAGATTTATGCCTGTGTTTTCTTCTAATAGTCTTTTATTTTTAGCTCTTATGTTTAGGTCATTGATTCACTTTGAGTTAATTTTTGATTATGGAGTGAGGTAGGGGTCCAACTTTTTCTTTGCATGTGTTTATACATTTTTTCCCAGAGCCATTTGTTGAAGAGGCAATTCTTCCCCCATTAAATGACCTTGTCACCCTTGTAAAAAAGCAATTAGTTATAAATGTTTGGGTTTATTTCTGGACTATCAATTCTATTCCATTGATCTGTATGTCTATCTTTATGCCAGTGATACACTGTTTTATTTACTTTTGCTTTGTAGTTAGTTTTGAAATCAGGAACTGTGAGTCTTCCATTTCTTTTTTTTCCTTTCTCAGTATTGTTTTGGTTATTCAGAGTCACTTGCAATTCCGTGTAGATTTGGGGCTAGCCTTTCCATCTCTCTAAAGAAGGTCATTGGAATTTCAATAGAGGTTGCATTTATCTGTAGATTGCATTGGGGTATATTCCCATTTTAACAATATTAAGTCTTCCTATTTTTTCATTTATTTAGGTTTTCTTTAATTTCATTTCAGTAGTTTTCTCTTAAAGATTTTATTTATTTAATTGACAGAGAGAGAGAGAGAGACAGTGAGAGAGGTAACACAAGCAGGGGGAGTGGGAGAGGGAGAAGCAGGCTTCCCACAGAGCAGGGAGCCTGATGCGGGGCTTGATCCCAGGACCCTGGGATCATGACCTGAGCCGAAGGCAGTCGTTTAACTAACTGAGCCACCCAGGCGCCCCTCACTAATGTTTTATAGTTTTCATTGCGTAAGTGTTTCACCTCTGTAGTTAACTTTATTGCTAGGTTTTTATTCTTTTTGATACTATTGGGATAGAATTGTTTTCTTGGTTTCCTTTTTGAATTGTTCATGGCTGATGTGTAAAAATGCAGATGATTTTGTGTCTTGGTTTTGTACGCTGTTAACTTTGCTGAACTTGTTTATTAAGTCTTGTAGTTTTTGGTAGATTCTTCGGAATTTTCTGTGTATACAATCATGCCATCTGCAAATAAATAGAGTTTTGATTCTTCTTTTCCAATTTGGATGCCTTTTATTAATATTTTTTCTTGCCAAATTACTCTGGCTAGGACTTCTCGCATAATATTGAATAACAGTGGTGAAAATGGGAACAAGAAAATGATGCCTATTTTCATCACTGCTATTCAACATTTTACTGAAAGTAATGGATTTCGCAGCAGGGTTTTCATTTATTTCAATCCATAAACTAAAGCCAGTGGTTTAATAATGCCCCACTTTTTCGGAGGTTGGGTGTTTTGGTAAATTTGCTATCTAGCTTATATCTAAGAACATAGAAATATTGGAATAGTCCTGTGAGGAGAAAGACAATAATTATCACAATGCTGTGTGTCTTACTTGACTTTTTTTTTTTTTAAGATTTTATTTATTTTTTGACAGAGAGAGAGAGACAGCAAGAGAGGGAACATAAGCAGGGGGAGTGGGAGACGGAGAAGCAGGCTTCCGGCCAAGCAGGGAGCCCGATGTGGGGCTCCATCCCAGGACCCTGGGATCATGACCTGAGCCAAAGGCAGACGCTTAACGACTGAGCCACCCAGGTGCCTTTGACTTTCTGATAAGACCTCATTGACTAAGAATCATATCCAAAATTAAGCCTACTGATTTAGTAAGTTTAGTGTTTTCCTTAGAAAACTGTGGGTCTTTCTAAGTTATAACATAGGATGACTTGTTCTAGCAGTAAATATTTAGACCAATGAACAGGTTAGTCATTTCCTAAGCAGCTAAATCTTGGGGGACCACATAATTTATTGCCCAACCAGGACCTTTAGAGGAAGGGATGCGCTATTAATTATGCCAGGAGAACAAGCGTAAACCAGTACTGCCTTGGGCAAACTGAGATGGCGGGTCGTTCTAATTAAAAAACATTGAGTTTTATTCTCATTGTTATCACTGATTTATCATGGAAAAAAATTAGTAACAAGAGAAATTTTTATTCTCAAGGTTTTAAGCCAGATTTTCAAAGGAGAGGAAAATGAGGTGAGAGTCCATTGTTATGTTGGTCGCTCTTTCCCATTTTCCTGCATGCTTTTCTAGATGGGTTTATTCTGGTCATGCGAGCCTACACTGCAGTCAACTCAAATCAGTTTGATACTGAATGTGGCTAGGGCTGAGCTTCCTGAAGGGTTTAGGTCCATTCAAAGACCAGAGGAAGGAATGCTGGCTCCAGCCAAGATCTTTGGGGCCATTCTTGTGCTCCCCTCAGTCTTCATACCAAAACAAGGCAGCCTGGGACCACCTCAAGGCCTGCACTATGTGGAAAAGCCTAGAATTTGGCTGCAATCCCATTAGTAACAACTGAGCAAGATAACTTTCCTCATTAGGAATAGTTTTACTCCCTGACATTTTGTTGATAAGTAAATTTCACGGCAAGGTAATTGCCACACTAATAAAAGCTATTATATAAATATACTTAATCATGTGAGTGTCATTTATGGCCCCAAGGGCTAAAGGTAAGATGGTTTAAAATCAGAAACACTTAAGTTTAACTAAACATGGTAAAAGGTACTTGTCTTACTTCAACAGGACCTTACATTTAATAAGCACTCTCCAATATTTGATTGTGAGTTTGTGTATCCATACAATGAATACATAGAAGGTAAGGATGGCTAGTGGAACAATAAAAGTAATGTGAGTCACCTGTGAGCATCTATTATGTACCAGGTACAGGCAGTTTGCCTAAAGTAAAATGTTAGTAGCAGTTAGGAGCTGAGCAGGGATTTATAGCTGATACCATTTCCACTCTGCTGTATTGACCCCCAATCCACAGATATTGTGGACAACAGAAGAAACATTGAGATTTGTATCTCAGGGGACCTGTGTCCTAGTCACAGATGTGTTTTCGATAAGGGCAGTCACATGATCTTTCTGAATCATTGTTCCCGCATTTGTTCAAGGAAGTCGTGCAGGTCCTAGCTGAGTCCCAGGGTGGTGTTGAACATCAAATGTGATGCATATGCAAGTACTTTGAAAATACTTTCCATGTTGTAAGCACTGTTGAAAGAGCTACTAAGGAGTTTCTGTCTTAATCACACTTGTATCATGACCTTTAGGGGGAATTCTCTTTTAGTTTTCATTGATTCATCTCAAGCATTCCTCACAAACACTTCTCCAAATGGTTTTTATGAAAGTACCTTTGGCTGGTTTATGAGTTGTTTGCAGGTACTAATTTCTACATAGATAGGCACAGTTCTGAATACCTCCTGTGATAATGTAAGGATTCGTGAGATTTTAAATGTTAAATGAAACTGTTAAGACATCTCAGGTTTTAAGTAACACTATCTCTAGCTCAAATTGATTGAAATGTAAGGAAATATAAGGTTCTTTCTCATTTCACTTAAGAGTTTAATAGGTAGGGCGGTTCCTCCTGTGTCATCTCGAGCTGTAGCTTTGCTTTCTGGCAATTTTATTTACTTTTACCTTCACCTTTTATTGACCCCATGGCTGTAATTCCAAGTATTAAAGCCTACAGGGCATCATCCCTGGAAGGAAGAAACGAAAAGTTTTCCCCGAAGGTTTTTCACCTTTGGATGGATGCCTTTTGCCTTTTGCCTCAGATTGGATGCCACCTCTGAGCCAGTTACAGCAAGAGGAATGGGATTACCATGGCTAACCATTTGGGGTGGGGTGGATTCTGGGGAGTCAACCATGAAGACAATTATGATAAGACAGTTTGGAAGGATTGAGCCATTTGAAACTATGTAACTTTCAGGCAAACTGTTCCGAGTAGACTCTTTCTTTAAGGCTGCTTTGTTGATGCTCTGATGCTCGGCCATTTTGCACATATTGTCATCCAGGCAGATCATGACCAGTGTGAAGAAACTGATAGTATAGTCCCTCTTCTGTGGCCACACTCGTTGACTTATTGTGAGGTTTCTATGTAGCTTTTCTGGAAAGGTATGTGAATGGAATGTAGTCTTTCCTTTTTCCAATTGGAGTACCCATCCTAATGCAAATATATTCCTCACAATAATTTTGCATACAAATTTTAAGGTAGGCCTTTTGGGAAATTATTTCTTAGCTTCCCAAAGTGTATGTGAAACTCTAATACATTTCCAGGTGTTGGTATTAGCAATATTTTGTTAATGTCGGCACCCTGGAAATGCAAAGAACATTGCTAATAATAAGGGAGACCTCAGAAATGGCATTTTGTAGGTTCCTCTTTCTCTCCATTGATTAATTTGCTCCAAGTAGTACATCAAAACAGTTCAAGTGGGATGCTCTGAAGTAAGTCTACTTGAATTCCAATCTTAGTGTTCCATCACTTTACCAGCTGTGTGTCCTCAAACAAGGTAATTAGCTACCCATTTCTCAGTTTCCTCTTTGGAAAAATAAGCACGCTAATAATACCTACCTCATAGGGTGGTGAAGATTCAATTAGATAATTCACCGGAGGTACTTAGCCTGGCCTCCAGGAAGCAGACATTAGTTGATATTTCTAATTCATCTTTCCAACGACTACTGTTATTACTATTACCACTACCACAACTAACACTTTACACCAGTGGGTACTCTGTTCTGAAAAAAAAAAAAAAAAAGAAGCACAATGTGAGATCATTGTATTCGTATACTGTGGTTTGGTGGGGAAGAGGTTGGAGAGACGAATGTGCTCACTGGCTCCACAACACTATCAACCCTCTTATCTCTTTCAGGAATAAGAGTAGGAAAGTGAAGTGAACCCAGGGAACATAAGCCTGGTTTTCATCTGTGGATAGACAAAGTACTGTAGTGATGTATTTTAAACAATGCATTCGTTCTGTTTTCCAATTAGACTGGGTCTTTAATCCCAATGAAGACATTGAGATGGAAGAAACTTTCTACTCTTTTTAGATTAGCAGGGGCAAGCCATAGCTGAAATATTCCAGGAGGAGTCTGGTTATACCTTATAATGACTTTTGCAGAAAAAAATGAGCCTCGGGGTCTTGGTAAGAGAGAAATGGCACCTCTGAGACTTGGCATCTCTTTCCTGGGCAATTTGTTGACTCATCTTAACTCCTATTCTTGGACTAGCCTGTAGTAAATCCAGACTAGTATGCTGTTGTTCAGTGTCAAAAGGACAAGTAACTAGTTAGAGAACATTCCTCTCTGTTCCTTGATAAAGGCAACAATTCTCATCTGATGGAAAAAGAATTAGCTAGACATTCTGTATGTTTTGATGTAATGGAAAGTGCTCTTCCTGATGAAAGCTGGCTGGAATAAGACATTAAATTCTTATTTATTTTGTGTCTTCATCTACAAATTCACAATGGCAGCTATTTATAATGTCCTTAATTAAAGCAATGCCAGTATGAAGAACCATTTCTATTATTCAATCCCCTGAAGGAAATATTTGAGAACCCAAAGCTTCCAATATCAATTGAGATAATCTTTTGGAAAATTCCTGGTCCGGACAACCTACCTAAACAGTTCTGTGACTTGTTTCCCTGGATGACTGGAATCTGTTTAAAATATCAGGTGCAGCTTAGCCTCTGCTTTCTCCTTTACTGACTTCCGTCCCTTTTCTTACATTTGAATGAATATTCGATGTGGCAAGGACAACTCATCATGCTCCTGACGAAGCACAAAAACCGTCTAGAAAAAATATCTACTGATCATTTAGCCATGAACCATGACTAATTGTTATCTAAATGGAATTAAGGGTAATGACTCCAAGATGTTCATAGGGAAAGAGTGCTCAGTGTTTCCCAGCAAGGCCTATTGAACAGTTTTCTTCTTTCTTTTATAAAATATTTTACCATTTACTTTCAAAATGCTTAACAAAAACCCTTTTATGTACCTTGGGATAATTCCTTTTGAAAAGCCTTATAACATTGTCCTCAGAAACATTATGTTATAGAGAAAGAAAAAGAATAAGCTTCAGGTTGACCAACTTTGTCAAAAGAGAGGATTTTTAAATGCTCCTAACTTGTGTCAGTGACGTCATTAACTTCCCAGTCTGTTGGGAACAGCAGCTGCATTGTACACTTTCGTGACGATATTTTTTGAAAGTTCAATTTCAAGGCATGTTTCTTGCCTTTTATTTTTGTTTTTAATATACTTCTAGAAGGTAGAGATCTCCGATAGAGTCTGTCCTTCTACCGTGCTTTGGAATTAAAAAAAGATAAAAGTGGTAGATATCTCTTTCATTGGCGGCAGTCATCTCTTGAGCTTTATATTTAGTGCCCAGGGAAAATTATTTCCTCACAGAGTGCACCTCGGCAGGAAGGCACAAGGAAGTGAAGTTCCTGGTGTAATATCCTGAAACAGGTGCCCGAGCGTTCTGCGTTTTCCAGCCCCTCTGTGGACAGGTGGAGATCTCGTCTAGCTGACAAACCTACCCCTCTGCTTACAGACCCAGGGGACCCAAGGCCAGGGAGTGAGTTTTCTTCATTTTTCTATAAGAAACAAACCCATCAAGCCAAACGAAATGTACTTTTTATCATAGGCATTATTCCTTGCTTATCTTTTCACCTCTCAGCATATATGCTGGTTCAAGCAGGTTAGAAACTGACATCAGCTTCGTTCAAAAACAACCTTCTGAATGCATTACCCTTTTCCTTTTTAACAAGCGGGATTTGAGAAAAAGGATAATTTGGTATATTTTTATTCTATGTTTTCATTCTATTAGGCACCAAACAAAAATACACATATACTGCACTTAAGACAAACAAAAACCTGAATTCTATTCGATACTACAAATCAAAATCCCCATATTCACGAAACTTTCTTCCAAATTTCATGGTCTCGGGAGAACTGCATGATCTCTAGGTATTCAAAGAAGCAGGAACTAAAGGATTACATGACTTCACATCCCAAACCTACCAGCTTCTTATATCTGTCACGTTAAATATAGTTCAGTGTCTTTACCTTACTCACTGATGTGACATTTATCAAATCATCACACAGAAGGGTAGGTTGGGGAGAATGACAAGATCATATTATTTAATAGACTCTTAAAATTGACTAAAAATAATGAAATTTAACTTTAGATGTCTTTTGTTTTTTTTCATCTAGGGCTCAAATGAGTGTTCGCCAATGCACACAGACACCACTTCTCCATTGCAGGAAAAGGATTATTATCTGAGGTGATTTGTACTTTGAAATACTGGTACGAGAGGGAATTGTGTTGATCCTCATTTTTTCACAGAAATGACAAGACAACCTATTTAACCAACTATAAATGATACGCCTGCAGAGAAACATTATAGCTTTAAAAACACATGCATTAATTAGACCCTATAAACAATCAAAGTTGCATTTAGATTTCTATAATATAAGACATTGTTCAAAATTCTCATCTTCCTCAATCCTTATTTTACTATAGTAATGCTTCAAATGAAGAAATGGTTATGTCAGTGTCATGGAGGCAAGAAGGACTTTGAGGAACTTTTCTCAGGTATCTCTGATTGTCAAGCTGCCACCACTGTAACATTTCACCCCATGTTATTCGAAGCCTATCTGTTATTTACACAGAATTGTTTATTGTTGGATCTTGCATTGTTTCTTCCAAAAGTCAACCCCCTCCCTTCTACTTAAAAGATGGCTGACTTTAAGGTACACAGCCTTGAAAGTGGTCCCACATCTCCAAAGCAAGGCTTTCTGTCCAACTCAAAGTACAGCATTTTATCTTCATAAAAGAGCAACTGTCATTAGAGTTGTTTTTTTCTTTTGTTGTTTACGGTTAGAGAAATATATGACTTGAGTCATTGGATTGGTTTTAAACAATCATAACAATAAATGCATCCATCCTCAAAGTGGGCATTGTATTTGTTCAAATAATAGAACATTTTTGGAATTCCCTCAGGAGGGTTTATTGCCCACACAAGGGAATGAGTCATCACTCCATATGGACAGTTCAGTCCCTGATTGTCTCATACTCTGTCCCTGTCCCTCACTGGGCCTCTCCATCCAGACGTACATTGCTTTTTTCGGCCAGTTTCGTTGACTGTTCATGAGTCTGTGAGCAAGCTGGCCCTCTCTCTGGACTCCTCTGGAATCTGTAAACAAAAACTTCCAGGAACTAAATCAATTTTTTCCTATAAACTCAACCCAAATCAAAGATCCAAGAGAAAGATTCTTCTCCTCCATCAATTAAACTATCTTCTGAACTCAGTTTTTCTACATGCCTTAGATTTCCTAAATATCATAGATTTCTTACTGGCAGCCCCAAATCCTATGATTTGCCCGCTAATCGAGGTGATACAGACTTGGCTTTCATTTACATCTCTTTTTGTCTTCTCCAGGAAAATATTAGAATTTCTAAATCTCAATTATCATTACTTGTTTAACAGCAAAACCGAGAGTGCTCATCTGTTACGTAGGATTGCTTTCCTGCTGTATATTGAGCTTTTTCATCAGCATTCTTCAAATCATTATGTAGCCATCACCATTAACATATAGAACCAACTTTAAATAGTAATAGTAATTTAGAGCCTTGGAATGATCAAGTGCTGTCTCTTTGTATACAGAATTAAAGAGACCTTTTTAAAGCCGAAAGCGTTTGAAAGGCTTTCACATAGTTAAATTTCATAGAGAACTTTTGGTTATCTCACACTTTTTAAGATCATCCCATAATAGTTGTGTCCGTTTGGGGGCATATTTATTTCCTGTGCTTAGAACAGTATTTGACACATAGTAAGTTCCCAATAGCTGTGCAGTCTGCCGTAGGACTATTTTCGAGAAGTTCAAGGATGCTGTCGATAGTGCTGGTTTGTGAATCTGAGCATGGGAGAGTAGGCATTCCATACTTGATCCCGAGTAACTGGGAACTGATAATCATGTTGGCCACACCATGTCCAGAACAATTAAAGTTGGAAGTTGTCTAATGTGTCCATAGAGTGAGAAGTAAATGGGGAGATTTCGATTTCTAGAACATGTTAACTGGACGCAGGTTTTAGTTTTGCCCAGAACAATTTCAAATGCTTCTGATTAGAAATCACATCCTGTCCAAACATTGGGGAAAATAGAAGTAAACATTTCCTTCTTGTTTATGACCATCTGACTAGTTGGATTAAAGGAATCATGCTGGTGTTTGGCTCCATTTAAAGAATTCTGTTTGTTACTGTGCATGCACTGTTAAATTCATTGGTATGTGAGAAAAAAGAATCAAAAGTCATGGGCTTAAACAGCACAGTCTCCTGGTTGAGGCTCTAGCAGAGGGAATACAACCCTAGGTTCCTAAAACACAAGTTCCCTGACGGGGAATGAATGAAGAATGGCTGCTCTACAACTCACCTAGTTAATATTCCAGGATGTGTGACACAGCTTTGCCATATGTCATCCACCGGAGGGCACTAGGACATAGTTCTGCTTTAGAGCCCGTGGTATAGCCCGGGTATCAAAGATAGGGTCTTTTTTTTTTTCCCCCCACTTGAATTACTTTAAAGGATTTTCCCTGTGAAGGGGATTAATGACCACCCATTCATATATTTATTTTGCAAAGACATTATGTGCTGATAGGTTCTGTGAGCTGGCTAGCACTAAATAACTGGTTAGAAAGAGAGCCAGAATTTAAATTCAGTAGTGTCTTCCCCGCTATACTATTACCAATTTCCTTCTTTACTCGCTCCTCTGAACATTATTTATCCAGAGAAAGAACTCATTTCTGCAGCGCAATCTACATGAGCTATGTTGGAACAGCCAGGGCGAGGCAAAATCCTTCCTGTTGAGGGATTTTGCCCTGGAAGCCTTGCCCTTTGCAATACCACAATGAGCCTTTGTGGGGTTCCTCAGAGAAATGGTCAAGATGCTCATTTCCATTTCTGGGCTATTGTGGTGCTTCAGTGGCACTGACATAGCGAGGAGGGGATTTCAGTTTAAGGTTTTAACTCTTTTTTGCTCAAGCCTTGATATGATATCAATGGGCCAGGAACAAACAGCACAATTTGTTTATTGTTCTATGTAGATTTTTTTTAGGGCATTTAGAGAACAGAACAGAAAGAATGGAATGAGACATAAAGAACCAAAAGGTCATTTTCAATGTGCAAAGAAATTGTATAATGTTTTTGGAAGTCGTTTGAGCTTCTGTCTCAACTTCTGGTCTTCTAGGGCTTCCAATTTAAATCTCAGGCAACCTCAACCACTTACAGAGTCCTGCGCGCGCGCGCGCGCGCGCGCGCACACACACACACACACACATTTAGAGAGGGGTAGGGAGGGGCAGAGGGAGAGGGAGAGAGAGAATCCCAAGCAGGCTCCACGCCCAGCACAGAGCCCCACACAGGGCTCAAGCTCATGACCCTGAGATCACGACCTAAGCTGAAATCAAGAGTTGGACACTTGACCTGAGCCACCCAGGTGCTCCCTTGTATACTTTTGAAGAAATAACTGTCCCTCTGTCATCCCCCATTTACTGTTGTTTTTATACGATAGTAAATGTATATTAAAAAGGAAGATTTTTATTAAAGTATAACAAAAATTAGGCACCTGGGTGGCTCAGTCAGTTTAATTTAATAAATTAAAAAATTAATAAAGTATAATAAAAATAGAGAAAAGTATGCGTTAATTTCGGCAAGATGAACACAAATTATAAATGCTATCCAGGCCAAGGTAGAGAACATTATTGGCAACTCGGAAATCCTCCTCAGGACCCTTTTTAGTCAATTCCCTCCTCCCAGGAAAAGTAGCCAATATCCTGACTTCAATCATGGATTGTTGATTTTGCAAGGTTTTGAACTTAATATAAATGGAATCATACAGTAGGTAACTCCTTAAAGTCTAGTTTCCTTCATTCTATGAGATTCATTCATGTTATTACATGAAGCAGGTTTGTTCATTTTCATTGCCACATAGCATTCCATTATAGGAATATACCACCACCCATTTTCTGTTGATGGACTTTAGAGCTGTTTCCAGTTTCTGGTTGCTATGCAGAGTGCTTCCATGAGCATTCTTGTACATGTCTTTTGGTACACATATGTATTCATTTTCTTTGGGGGATATACTTAGGAGCAGAATCATTGGTCACAGGGGAAGCATATATTCAGCTTTAGTAGATATGCCAAAAGATTTTCAATTGATTGTACTAATTTATATTACTAATAGTAGTCTATGGGGGGAATTTAATTGCTTAATATTCTCATTAGTTCATGTACTAGTGACTACCTAACGGTATTTCACTGTGGTTTTAATTTGTATTTTCCTGATTACTAATGATGAGCCCTTTTCATACGTTTCATGTCTATTTGGATGTTTGTTTGGCAAAGTGCCTGTTTGTTCAAGTCTATTGCCTATTTTTCTATTGGATGGTCTTTTTTTTTCATTGACTTATAAGAGTTTTTATGTATTTTGGATATTAGTCTTTCATTGGTCATTTGCATTGCAAATCCCAGTCTGTTGTTTGCCTTTACACTTTCTTAATAGTGTCTTTTAATGAACTGAAATTCTTTTAAATTTAGTCAAATTTATCCATCATTTTTTTATGGTTATTTCTGTGTGTCTTCTTAAATTTTTTTTTAAAGATTTTATTTATTTATTTGTCAGAGAGAGAGAGCGAGAGAGAGCACAAGCAGGGGGAGCGGCAGGCAGAGAGAGAAGCAGGCTCCCTGCCAAGCAAGGAGCCTGATGCAGGACTTGATCTCAGGACCCTGGGATAATGACCTGAGCCGAAGGCAGACATTTAACCAACTGAGCCACCCAGGTGTCCCTTATTAAATTTCTTTTTATGCCTACACCAAGATATTATCTTCCAACCCCTGCCCCTTGAATCTTCATTTTATTTTCTACAACCTACTTTCACAGCTATAATCCATCTGGAGTTAATTGTTATGTATGGTGTGAGGTAGGGATTTAAGATTTCTTTTTCTTTACATACAGATTTCCAAACGCTCCAATACAATTTATTCAAAAGTCTATTCTTTCTTCACTGGACTGAAGTGTCACTCTTATAAAAGTCAAGTGACAGTTTCTTCACCGATACCACACTCTCTTAATTGTTGTAGCTTTATTGATGTGTGTTGATATTTGCTCTTGTAAGAAATCAAATTTGTTCTTCTAGCTTGTCTTGGCTTTTCTTGGACCTTTGCATTTCCACATAAATTTTAAATCAGATTTCAATTTTCACAAAAATCTCTGCTGGGATATAGATTTATTTTGGAATAATTGACATCTTTAAATATTGAGTCTTCCAATCCATGAGCATGGCATAGTTCTAAAGATTGCTCTCAATATTTGTAATTTTCAGTGTAGATGGCTTACAAATCTTCATCAGATTTATTCCTAGCTTTTTGGGTTTTGTTTTGTTTTGCTTTGCTTTGTTTCATTATACTGGCTAAAACCTCCATTTGTTTGAACAGAGTGATCATAGTGGCATATTATTTTATTCTCAATCTTGGGATTTCTTTTTTGTATGATGGTTGCTGTATAGTTTTCATAGATACTCTATATTAAGAAAGTTTCTTTTTGGTATCTTGGCCTCTTAAGGCCACTTTCATAGCCTAAAATCCCATTTTGTCTTCCTAACTTCATAAAATTGCTTAAAGCTCTGTTGGCTTCTCTGCCTCCCCCACCCCAGCCTGCCACTGATGCCAGAAATCTTTGATAAGGAACAGATTCCATGGCTAGAGTAAATATAAACTTGTCAAAACTCTGAGAGCCCAGGGTAACGCACTAACTCTGGGGAAGGACAGATGTCAGGTTCTTCCTTAAGAGCAGGATTGGGCACAGAATGGTATGACAGAGGGAAAGAGGTGGAAAAGAGGAAACAGTCTGCCGACATTTTGGTCATGTCTCTGGCAGTGTCTAGAGGAAGAGGCAAGTGATCTTTCATGGCTATGATAATCAGAGGGGCCTGGTGGCTTGAGAGTCTTTATCTCCTACGTGGACCCAAAGTCCTGCAGTAGATGGGTAACTGAGAGGGTGTGAACCAGTCCATATTCTAATTATTTTACCCCCATGCTACTGTTTCCCAGGCTGTAGTTGCAGCCCAAGGGAAGTCAGGTAGCAGGAAACATGATCCCACTTTATGCTCCTTTGATCTTTGGGGTTTTCACTAATAATGTGTTGGGGGTACAGCCCTTCTAAAAATTTTATTATTGGGGTACATAAGTGGTTCAGTCAGTTAAGTGACTGCCTTTGGCTTAGGTCATGATCCTGGGGTCCTGGAATTGAGCCCCACAACCGACCCCATCTTTCCGGCTTCCTATTCAGTGGGGTGTCTGCTTCTCCTTCTCCATCTGCCCCTCCCCTGCTCCTGCTTGCGTTTTCTCTCTCTCTCAAATAAATAAATAAGATCTTTAAAAAAATTGATTATTCCTGAAGCTTGGTGTGTTTTCCATGTATAAAGTTTCTCTCCTCATCTGTTGTCTGTTTGCATATGGTGTTCCTTAAATACATTAATTGGTGCCACTTTTAACTGTCACTGCTGTCTCTTTTTTGGACAAGCTTATATTAAACCCACTTATGATGGAAGAAAATAAAACCACCCAGCCATAGGGCCTATTTTGGCAGGAGAGGAATGTAACAGGAATAAAACTTGTAGTCTTGTGGTGGGGAAAGAACTGGTAGGACTCATCAGTGACAGTTTGTGTGAAAAATTTGGAACACAGATTCTTTCTTAGATGTGGACAAAAAAATAAATAAATAAATAAAATCCTCCAGAAAGCTATTGAAATAAGACAGGTAAGGTGGAATTATTGGAACAGCTGCAACTTAGGAAATGGGCTGACACCAATTCCAGCTTCATTTTAGCATTCATCATGGCACACTTATTTTATTTCATTTTTTTGGGAAAAATTTTATTTATTCATTTGAGAGAGAGTGAGAGAGCGTGTGTGTGCATAAGCTGGGGGAGGGGCAGAGGAAGAGGAAGAAACGGTCTCCCTGCTCAGCAGGGCTCCCAGGACCCTGGGATCATGAACTAAGCCAAAGGCAGATGTTTAACGGACTGAGCCACCCAGGTGTGCCTTAATTTTACTTAATTTTAGGGGACTTTGGTTGTGGTAGCATTCCAGAAAACATCTTCCATGTGTGCTCTTTCCACCTGAAAGGCCACAGCCATTTAACAACAGTGGAACCCTAACTGGTGTAAGTGCCAATTTCAAGTGTCTTTTCAACTTGATAGAAATCGGCATTAACTAGTTGTACAATAGAGAATATTCTTACTAACTCCCATGACATTTAAGGGCAGAGTAGCAAATCATTTTAAAGGTCTGCAACAATGTTTTGGGATTTGGCAACTGACTAACATTTGGGATATAATGAGGTCCTTTATTTCTCTAAGGGGCTTAGATTGATACCATCCTAGACCAGTCAATTGGTCTCTCAGTCAGGGTTCTATCAGAGAAACAAAGGCAGCGATTGTGGGGGCTGGCAAGTCTGACATCCCTGGGACAGGCCATCAGGAAGAGCCATCCTGAAACCCTTGGTCAGGAGCTGGTGTTGCAGTCTGTGGGTGAAATTTCTTCTTCTTCTATCCTCCTTCCATAGATTGGATGAGGACCACTCCCATTATCAAGGGTAATCTGCTTTCTTTAAAGTTAACTGACTAGGTGTTAGACACAACCACAGAAAGCTTTCACCTAGACTAGTGTTTGATTGAGTAACTGGGTGCTCTAGCTTTGTCACATTGACACACAAGACTAACCGTTCCCGTTGGTCGTGAGAAACTCTCCTCTGGTTTGAAAGGAATCATCTGCAAGTGCCATTCAGCACATCCAATATAAGCATCATCAACCCCGAGAGGCCTGGCCTGCAACGTCTGCTCTCCAGCCCCTAGATGGAGCCCTCCTGGGTGTGAGAGAAAGCCTAGACCATGCTTTTCTGTTCTCACGGTTCCTAATGCTTTGAGGGGAAGAATGTGCTCAGGACATCGGACTTTAAGGCAGAACTTTCTTATTTTTCATGAAAGCTGGCCAAAATGAATATCTATCTCCTTGCCTCTTTGCCTTTGCTTCTGGAAAATGGAGTGCAAAGAAAGGCTTTTGTGGATTTGTAAACTGTCTTTAGTTCTGAAGGATGTTTAAGTCAACAGATACCAAAATGATAATGTCTCTGTAGGTATGGATTCTTTACTTACAGGTAATGTTTCCTTTTAGAACATAGAGAATAAAATGGGCACTTGGCCAGTCAATATTTATCCCATAGAAATATTCACGGTTGCTTCATATTTTTGAAAGCTGGAGTAATGTTAAGGGTGACACTTCTTTAGTTTGTTCAGTAATTTTACACTTTTAAGTATATATTATAGTAGAATGTACAAAATGAATGCAACAAGAACAAATATGACAAATTTTGATAAATTAGCTTGAATTTAGGTCTAGATTCTATTCGTTGGGCACTAAATATTAACTCAGCAAAAGTGACATACAAAGGGGAATAACAACCCAATTTATTTAAGTGTAGTTTGTCAAATGAGATTATAGAAATTCTCCTTCTTCCACCCAAAGCTTTCTGATCCTCTCATCTCTTGGGTAGCCTGCATGTCATCAAATGTAACTTTAAACTACAAGTTCTGTTGATGTGAATTTATGAAACACGTGTTAAGATGCTTTGATGTTTCCTGAGCATGACAGATACTCCCTGTAAAACACTTGGCTTTTTTTTTTCCTAAGACCTCCAAATTCTATTACTGTGCATTAAGAGGTAAAGGAAAAGTTTTAATATTTTGACTTTTATGTTCACAATAAACTTATCTTGAGAGAATTGAAAGGAAAAAAGAAAGACCAAGCAACTCTGCAGTATTATTTATTGCCTGGATAAAAAGCAATGCTGCCCACATTTTGTGTAAATGGCAAGTGGCCAGGTGTCCTCACTGTGCATTCAGCCAGCAGACAGGAGGAGGACCCACTTGGAGAGCCTTCCGGGGGCCCGAGGGCCGTCTCGCTGGTCGACCGGGACATCCTTTCAACTTGTGATGGTCAAACTCAGGGGTTGGAACCTGTTGCATGGAAAGGAAACTTTTTATCCTAGCCCTTTTCATCTTGATTGAGGACAACATGTAAATGCGAGTGTTTGTGTTTGAGCTTCTCATGACCATTTTCTTGGAAAGTGTTTTCTTAAAACATCGTTTGAAATTGAAAATGCAAACTGTGGGTCTCAGTTTGCTTGTCCCTGTGTGGTCTTCAGAGGCGGGACTGAGGCTGGGTGTTTGGGTGTTTGCCTGTGTGGGGTGAGTGAGATGTGGGCAAGCCTGGACACATCATTTCTGAGAAACTTAGATTTTTCTGCTTTCACCTTCTGCCTGGTTTCCTAGGCTGATTATTGCAGGTGGGCAGGTTGTGGCAGCTTGTGAGACCAAATTTTATCTTTTTAAAAACATATTTTATTTATTTGTTCATTTATTTATTTTGATATATATTATATTATTTATATTATTATTTATGTATAGTATTTATTTATTTTAATATAATACTTATATTATTATTTATTTATAGTATTTATTTATTTTAAAATAAATATTTATATTATTATTTATTTATAATATTTATTTATTTTAAAGATTTTATTTATTTATTTTAGAAAGAGAGAGAGAATGGGGAGGAGCAGAGGGGGAAGGAGAGGGAGAAAGAATCTGAAGCAGACTCTGTGCTGAGCACCAGCCAGATGCGGAGCGTGGTCCCACGACCTGAGTCAAAACCAAGAGTCAGATTAATTGAGCCCCCCAGGCACCCCCAAGTTCTATCTTTGAATGCGGTCTGGCTATTGTCAGTGTGTATATTCAGTCTCTCGTATTTTATTATAGGTATAGATAAATATATATGTGTTGCCAAATATATTTTATATAATTTATATTTTACATAAAGTGGCCAATTTACATTTTACATGAAAATAAAGCTGTTTAACTATGAAAGGTCAACAAAAAAATAAAAAAAGAAAGTAGGCCAATGAATGGGGTAAAGGGAAAAATATTCCCTTCTCTTAGGCCTTATCTTAATACAGTAGTGGTTCCCAAACTTATATGTGCACATCACTGCCCTGTAAATAAATACAATCTTAAAAAAAAAGAAAAAAAAAGTAGGCATTTGTTAAGCTGAAATGGGAAGGATGTTCCTATTTCTGTAGGAATATATTTTTTTAACTAGAAGAGCTTCTCCAGCCCTGTTCCAATTGCCCTGCGTACCTCTTACTGATGGATCATGACCCACATCGCCTGCAGGTGTTTGCCGCAGGTGTGTGATGAGGGCCCTTTGGTAGCACGGATGAACCTGGCTTGGTTGGCAAGGTAACATGGCACACGCAGCAGCATGGCAAGCTGGCCTGGGAGTGCCAGGACCGATCCTCCCTGTCCCTTGCCCCAAGGACTCTCCTTGGGGAAGTTAAAGGTAAAAAATACCAGGAGATGTGGGGACACTGGGGCAAGGGAGTTGACACACAACAGACCTGCTGCTGGCTCCTTATATGTGCTCAGGGCCACTGCCGTGTGTCTCTTCTTTGCATTCCCAAAGAGTCAAACGTGATCCCTCAAGAAATAAACATATTTAAACTTCTGGAAAAATATTTTATAAAATAAACAAAATAAATCAAGATAAGAGGTATATTCTTGGTTTGTGTCACTAATTATAAAGATATATTTATCGACAGTTATGCACTCTGCAGCTTTCAGAAAAAGGTATTCGAAGCACATATCAAAATTAACGTCGGAAAGGTCTATTTCTTCCTGCTCGATAATTCGGAGTGTGTTAGGTTCCTCAAGTTTCATATGCTCTCAGATGTTCTCAGACTGACCTGGTCACTGGTCCTGCAATACCTCTAAATATCCTTCTTAAATTGAAGTTTAAGGTGACTGTCCTTTGTCACGGAGCCTTCCAACTGCTGCTCACCGTGGACTATGTTACCCTCTTGTCTCCTAAAACCATCAGAAAAGAAAACACAGTCAAGATCTTGGACTGAATGCGTGCTTGAGAGTCAGTTTGTAGTGTTTCTGTACTTTATTTAGAAAACATTGTTATTCAATTTATTCAAAACAAAAACCAAACCATTCCACCCATTTCTCTCACCCTCCACCCCTGGCCTCTGACAACCACCAATCTGTCCTCTGTATCTATGAGCTTGTTTGTTTGTTTGCTTTTTGTTTTTAAATTTAATCTATAAGAGAGATTATAGAGTATTAATCTTTCTTTGTCTGACTTATTTCACTTGGTGTGATGTCCTTGAGGGCCCTCTGTGTGTCACAAATGGCAAGATTTCATTCTTTTTTTATGGCTGAATAACATTCTTTTATATATATAGTTTTCTTTGGCTAAATACCCAGAAGTGTATAAGTATTCCATAAGTGGAATTACTGGATCATATGGTAGTTCTATTTTTAATTTTTTGAGGAACCTCCATACATTTTTTCCACTGTGGCTACACCCGTTTGCATTCCCATCAGCAGCACAAAAGGGTTCCCTTTTCTCTACATCCTCACCAACATTTGTTGTTTCTTGTATTTTTGACTTTAGCCATTCTGACAAGTGTGAGGTGATACATCATTGTGGTTTTGATTGGCATTTCCCTGGTGATGGGTGATGTTGAGCATCTTTTCATGTACCTTTTGGCCATCTGTATTCTTTGGAAAAATGTCTATTCAGATCTTCTGCCCATTTTTAATTGGACATATATATATGTTGCTATTGAATTATATGAGTTTTTAATATATTTTGAATATTAGCTCCATATCAGATATAGGATTTGCAAGTATTTTCTCCAATTCAGAAGGCTGCCTTTTCATTTTTTTGATGGTTTCTTTTGCTGTGTAGAAGCTTTTTAGTTTGATGGAGTCCCACTTGTTTATTTTTGCTTATGTTGCTTGTGCTTGTGGTGTCAGATTCAAACAATGATTCACTGAGACTTATGTCAAGGAGATACTGCTTACGTTTTCTTCTAGGAGTTTAATGGCTTCAGGTTTCACGTTCAAGTCTCTAATCTATTTTGAGTTGATTTTTGTGTATGGTGTAAGATAGTGGTCCAGTTTCTTTTGCATGTGTCTGTCCAATTTTCCCAACACCATTTATCAAAGAGACTGACCTTTCCTTCTTGGCTCCTTTGCTCTTCCCTTCTTACTTGATTTTAGTGACCACCATTTTAGGAGATCTTAGTTGGTTTATTAAAGGTGCATGTGATTAAAATTCCATTGGGGGGCCTTGATATTTTGGTGTAAATATGTATTTAGCTGAGAGATGCTGCTCCAGGCAAAGAGGAGGAAGGAGGAGAGGTGTTGCCCAGCTCCAAGTAGAGCACTGAGCAGCAGCTGGGGAGGACTTGGGAAAACAGGAAACAGGCACCTTGGTCAATGCAGGTATTATTACTCGCAGGGAGCCGGCTGACCCAAGAAGACGGAGACAGATGATGTAGAGCCACAGGTATCCTGTGCTCTGTACCACACCAAAGTCATCGTCGTAAATGAAAACTTCTTTGGCATTGGATCCAAAAAAAATTCTTAATTTACACATAAATTACAACTTGTTCATAACCAGGGGCCACACTCCTATGCCTCTGGCGAGATGTTTATTTTCTGGGGCATCATTCATTTATCAAGCTGCCTGAAACATACATATTTATCTCTTGGCACTTTAAAATTCACTTTTGAAGTCTCTTTTGGTCTATTCAAATATAGGCAGTGGGACTCTGGTTTTCTCTGTTTGGTCCTAAATCTGAAGGGGTTGACTCTTTCCTGCTTCTAGCATAATTGACAATCAAAACATCCTCATTTGTGTGACATTTCCATCTCTTGGGCAGTGGGGCCACGTGTGTTTGCCTGTGTCACAACTCACATCTCCATGGAGACTTGAAGGCTTCTGGACTCTTGTGAATGGGTGGCTGGATTTTTGTTTTAGGTGGCTGGCACTTTTTTTCTCTCTGAAATGATCCATTGTCACCTCTTGTGCTCTGCATGGGGGAGGGGCTCTGCACTCTTCTCTTCTATCTTGTCAACATATTCAATTGAAGGATCTTTTTGAACCTAGAAATGCAAAGTGTATTGGTCTCAAAGAAATGAAGACCTAGGGTTGCAAGTCTCCCGTGGGCCTTCTTCACCCTGAAATACCTTCTAAGCCCCTAGTCTTTCCTGCCACAGTTCAGTCCTGCTTCTTGGTGCGCCACAGACATTTGATTTACGTGGGAGCCGTGATGATGGCACTGAAGTCAGAAAAGCTCTAATTCAGAAAAATTTAAGAGCAAAAAGGGACAAGAGCTGCCTGCTTGGTCAGACTACCTGATGTCCTCCAGCCGTGTGGCAGTCACATAGCATCACGTGGGCAGAACATGCTCCCAGGGAGAGAACAGAACACTTTCCACTCTATTTATGGTACTCTTCTAGGGAGTCCCTGCACACCCAAAAGTGAGAGATGCCATTCAGGCCAGGTGCCCAGAGACCATTTAGCTCAGTGATTAACCCGTTTTACTTTGGCCCAAAAGATCCCATTTCTGTAAGAGGAGAGCCCAGTTACATCTGCTCTGCTCGATTCTCATTTTGAAGTGTGCTCTCATTAGATGGTATCTCCTTGGACAGACCAAGAGTTTTACCCTCTTCCCTTCTCACCTGGGCTATTGTTTCCAGGAAAGTAACTAAAATGTGCAAAGGAACTCTGTAGCTTTCTCCATTACTGCACCTTTGCATGCATTTGAAGTGCTAACCCCTCCCCTCCGCCACCATTTTTGTGGTAGGAAACACTAGCAGCCTTCCGCAAATGTTTTTGCTTCCCTGATAAGACCCGGTGCCTTGAATTCTGGCTCAGCTTCTCCTCCAGCTTATGGACACGTTTACTGGCATCTCAGTGCATCTTCACCATCCTTTGAGAAGCGGGGGCAGATAAAAGGGAATCTTCTTTGATCCATAGTCTTGGTTGTCACCCTAGAAAGCTGTGTCCTCTTGAAGAATTGCATTAGCTTGCTTTCAGGGGTTAGCTACCAGGTTTATTTTTGTAACTCTTTGTTGCTTCTTGACCACAGCAATCAGGATGGATCCTTTTGAGTATCCGTATTTCTTTGTTTTTTCCCTTGCAGTTCCCAAACATGACTCTCCTTTCCCTGAAGTAGGGTAGGAAAAGAGGAAAACCAGTGTCAGCTGGAAGTGGACAATGCATGGCTTGGTGCTGGGAACCAGGGCTTTCTCTTCACCCGTCATGCCTCATCCATGCTGGTGTCAACAGAAGTTCTTACCAGACAGGACTTCGAGGAGACTAATTGGTGATCTGGATGAATGTCTTGATGCGGCATTCATTTGCTCTCCGCGGTCAATTCTGGTAGACATTCTAAAAGCCCCTAGAAAGGAAATTAATTGCATACTTTTCCTGTGATGTTAATGGTGTTCCCTTGGGCTTTCTACAGCAACTTTCAAAGGAGAATGTGATTTGGTCCATAGTTCTGTTTATTTTTGGTTTCCCAGTGTCTGGACTTCCTTATTAAAGGCTGTCAACCTGGGGTTAGAACCACAGAGATTTAGAATCATGTTTTGTTTTTTTCTTTTTTTAAAAAGAAAGTAAGACTTGGGGTTAATGAAAGTTACAAATTTTTGAATCTCCCTGTAAGTCTCCTGTACAGACACTTGTTTTGCCTCTGTCTCTTGCCTGGGTGCGCCAGGCCTTTGCAGACCAGCTTATCCAGAGGAAAAACAAAGTCAGCATTACCAACGGTGGCTGTCATAACCAGCAGCCTCCCTCACCTTTTTTTCCTACCAGACAAACCTCTTCCCCCCCACCTTTAAATTTTGTCTGTATTTGACATTTTGAATCACCCCAGAAGGTAGAAATATCATTTTTGTTGAAGCCACCGGGTGAGTGTCTTCTACTTAACTTTGTCTGGAAAAAGCCCCAGACCATCCCTTCTCATTTGCCTCTACCCTTGGAAAATACTGCTCCTCCTCCTCCTGGCTTCCTTGGGTCATTACTCTGAGCACTGTAGTTCACGTGGCCCCAAGCATGGAGAAGTTCCAGTATGGATCCAAATAGCTTAGCCAGGATACCTGAATATGGTGGGGCTGAGCTTGCATGTTACAAATAACCCCAAGACCTGGTTTAGGTGGCTTGTTCATCTGCATTGGGCCTCCCTAAACTGTACGTTTCACATGAAATGAAAAAACTCTAAATCTTGAGGCTCTTAGACACACAGTAAATGAAACTGATTTTTGGAGGAGGCAATGGTTGAAGTGTCAGAGGCAGACCTGTCATAACAGATGTATCTTGTCCTCATTGCTTTGCCCAATGGACAGGGGGGTTCCAGCATTGGGATAAAATTCTTAGGCTGCTTCTCTGTCTTTATAACTCAAAATAATCACCATCCTTTTCTGGTTCTTCCAAGACTTGGTTCCGACACTTCTCTTTTCCTTTATGCCTAGTTTCTTCTTCTTTTTTAAAGATTTTATTTATTTATTTGACAGAGAGAGAGAGTGTGAGAGAGGGGACAGAAGCAGGGGGAGTGGGAGAGGGAGAAGCAGGGAGCAGGGAGCAGGGAGCCCGATGTGGGGCTTGATCCCAGGACCCTGGGATCGTGACCTGAGCCGACGGCAGACACCCAACGACTGAGCCAGCCAGGTGCCCCCCTTTTTTGTGGTTTCTTCTTTTTAAAAATGTTCTTTTCCTCATAGCATAGAAGCATGTTTAAAATCTCCCATTTTGAAAAGCAAATTCCTCCCTTGACTGTCCCCTTCTTTCTTTCATTGACAGTTCCTTCCCCAGCTTTCGATCTGTGCACCCTAAACTTTGGTGGTACCAGAATCATCTAGAGAACTTGTCAAAGCATAGATTCTTGGGCTTCTTCCCCAGAGTTTCTGATTCAGTAGTTTTGGAGTCCGAGAACGTGCAATTCTGACAAGTGTCCAGGTGATGCTGATGGCTGGGGATCCGGTTTCAGACCCACTGATCCACAGAGCACTCTACCTTTGCTGGCTGGTCTTTCTCATCTGCTGTCAAGCCTGCTCGGCAACCTGGCGCCGCATCCCCCAGACCCTACCACTACCACTGACATCCATGTGTCAAATCCATGGGTCACCCTACCACGCCCCTCTCTTTCCTTACCTGGCTTCCAGGACTTCCCTCTCTCCCCATCCTCTCCTTCCTCTCTGCTTGCTCTTTTTGAGTGGCCTTTCCAGTAACCTCTCCTGCCCGACATGTGTTTCAGCCTTCCTCAGGGCGCGGTCTTCGCCTTCTTCTCTCCTCACTCTGTATCCTTCCTGGGAGGCCACACCCATGTTTCCACCTTATAGTTAGCATGCAACTAACCCCAAATTGACTCCTCTGCCACAGGCCTCTCTTTTAGCTCCACATCTGTATATCCACAGACCCTTGAAGTTAAATATGTCCCCAAATGGACTTATTATAGTTACTCCTGTCTCTCCCTCTTGTTTTTCATATCTCCTTGAATGTGTCCCCCAAGCCAGAACCTGTATGTCATTCTTATTTTTTTCCTCTATCTTGATGTCTAATTCATCATCAGCATATCTCTTATAGCCCCCTTTCATTTTCCATCACTAATGCATTAGCTCACTACTGTTGGCCAATGCTACTGAACAGCCTCCTAACTGTTGACTCTCCTTCCAGGCTGGGTAGAGGGGTCGCTCATGGAATCAAAAAAGCAAAGGCAAAGATAGTAGCTTTTTGGTGCCTCTAGGAGCCTTTACATGCTGGGACTATATGGTTCACACAAACATGTGGCATTTTGTTGTACCATAAGTTCTGGTCTTGCCACTTGATGCTCCATCATTTTATACAATGAACATCATACGTCTGGAGTATTTATAACATTGCTGTTCATTTGTGATACATCTATAATTTTTCTTTAGCACAATGTATGCAAGCTTCTGCACTGTCTTTCTTGGCTTTGTTGTTGCTCTCCTGTATTTCTTTTTCACAGAGTACCACAGCTGAGAGAGAATTGGCTAAAGGGACCCTCCCCCATTTTGGATTCAGTGTTAAGAAAGGACTTTTATTAATTTTTAAAAAGATTTTATTCATTTATTTATTTGAGAGAAGTGGGGGGGAGCAGAGGAAGAGGGACAAGCAGACACCACACTGAGAGCAGAGCCAAATGTGGCGCTCGATCTCACGACCTGGAGATCATAACGTGAGCCAAAATCAAGAATCAGACGCTCAACAGACTGAGCTACCCAGGTGCCCTGAAAAGAACTTTAAATACAACCATGCAGGTGCCATGTATTCTTAGCCCCACTTCACAGATGAGACTGACACTCTTGAGAAGGTAATGGAATTAGAAAACAGTAGAGCTAGAGATACAAACTGGGGCTGCAACCAAACATGTTGTGGAAAATGAGAAATATCTAGCTCCTTCTGGATAGAATCTGCAGAGTGTAGTTTATTGTTTTATTGTTTTGTTGAAGTGCTGTAAATTTTAATAAACTCAGACATCCCTATAGTAAAGCACCAATGAAAGAAATACTAAAACTAAATATCTGGTGACCCTTTTCTATGTACAATTTTGTTCTGTGTGTGTGTGTGTGTGTGTGTGTGTTTCCCTGAAAATTGAAAACTTTTTATTTAGAAATAATTATAGATTCTCAGAAACTTACGAAGGTAGTACAGAGATTCTGAGTACCCTTCACCCAGTTTCTCCCAATGGTTACTTCTTATTATAGGGCAGTATCAAAGGCAGCAAATTGACACTGGGACAAGATGTGTGTGTATAGATCTTTGCCACTTTGTCACAAGTGTAGATTCATATAACGACCACTGTAATGAAGATACAGAACCATTCCATCACCACAAACATGGCTTTCATGCTACCCTTTTGTAATCACCTCTTTTACCCACACCATTCCGAGCCCCTGGCAACTACGCATCTGTTCTCCACTTTTTATGAGTTTGTCATCTTGGGAATGGGTGATAGTGGAAGTCTGGGCTCTTGGTTGGCCGTTGCAGATGGAGGAGATGGGGGCCATATTTTTTCTGTGGTGTTTGTCTGGGGTAGAGTGGTTTTTGTCTCAACTTTTTTTATCTTGCTAGGTTGTCTTTTTCCCAGCCCTTCCAATAGAGGTAGCAAACTTTCCTTGGTTTTTTTTTTTTTTTTTTTTTTTTGGTCTGTACCTGTTTTGGTTTTTGAGTTGCTGGCCTTTCCAGTACCCTGTCTTGGATATATGAGGCAGAAAGAAAACCCACGGGACTCAACATCGTGTTGTCCTCAAGTCCCAAGGCCCCTAGTCAGTTTTCCTTTCTCCCCTCCACCTTTCAGAGTCTTCTTAGGTTTGTTTTATACACAAAGTTCAGGGTTTTTAGCAATACTTCAACTTCATTTCCTTAGATAAGATGTGGTTGTGCTTTCTTGGGTATGTTCCCCCAATTTGTACTAATGATGAGAGAATGTGAAAACACAGGACCACTTCTCCCGGCTTCAGAACCTTCTTAGCATCTATCCCTGAATGCCCTACATGCATTTAAACTCAACAAGTTGCCTTCCAATTCCTTCTTGAGTTTTTACTATTGAGACTGGTGATCCTACCATTGACTCAGTCATCTGAGGTCAAAATTTGGAAGTTGGTTTAGACACTTCCTCATACACTGGATCATTCATCATGTCTGACTGATTTTACTTCTTAAGTATCTTCTGACCTTAACATCTCCTGTCCATTTCCTTGTCCTTATTTGAGACTTCATCATCTCTTGCCTGGACCATGCCATAACTTTCTCCATGTCTCTGTGTCTCTACTTTGTTCCTTCTAAGCCATTCCCCCAATGCTCTGAAATCCTTCTTTCTAAAATGAATATTTCTTTCAGGTCCATCTGTGGGTTACCCAAGCCTGTTAGCCTAGTAGGCAGGGCTCTTTTCATTAGGTCTCAGTCTTCAACCTCACCCTCTGTCATGCCCTTGTGGAATGTTCCAGTGAGTGCCACTTGTCACTCCTCATACCCGCTAAACTGTCTCATGCCCCCAACCCTTCCTCTGGGCATTCACGCACACTTTTTCTTCTCTTGCCCCCATTTACTCTTTCCTTTCTTGTCTATAATGTGATCCGTAAGATTTAGTGCATGAATCACTTTGTGATGCCTTCCTAGACACTATAATTCTACAACTGTAATTAGTATGAGATTGTGCAGTTACTTTGGTTTACACATCTGCCTCTCCTAGAGACTATAAATACCCTTTGAGAGGGGTAGCATAGCATAGTGCTTAAATACAAGGATGCTGATTCCTGAGTTTAAGTCTGTGTATTAGTTCTGTGATCTCAAGTAAGTAACTTTACCTCTGTTAAGGGGTTTGTCAGACATGAACATTTATCATATGTGAAATGGGGATTACTGTGAACATTGACCAAGATAATACATCTAAATTGCACAGCACGATGCCTGGCACAAAATCGACATAATTTTCCACCTATGTTTGAAATAGTTGCTGAAAAAGTCTTGGTATTACTTGTATTATTTTCCGTATTACATGGTTCATTGGGTGTTTGAAATTAATTACATGTTTCTATCCTGCTAAGCTATTAAAAGAGAAAAGCATCAGAGGAAGTATGTAACAAGTGAATTTATAGTTAAGTAATGGGTATAAGCAATTGGGTAAAAGCTTTGTAATTTCGTTTCTCAGTTTCTGTTGTTCTGCTCTTAAATGCGGGTACTGAGGGTTTTTTAAAAAGATTTATTTATTTATTTGTTTGTTTGTTTTTAGAGAGAGAGAGAGAGGGAGCACAGGCTGGGAGAGGAGCAGAGGGAGAAGGAGAGAGAGAATCTCAAGGAGACTCCCTGCTGAGCTCAATACCCAGCACAGGGCTTGATCCCAGGAGCTTGAGATCACGATGCAAACCTAAATCAAGAGTTGGATGCTTAACCAACTGAGCCACCCTGGCGCCCCAGTACTGAGGTTTTGAAGACTATCTTGACCTTGTTTCTGCTATACCTTTTTTTCTACTCCAAAT
Source organism: Zalophus californianus (assembly GCF_009762305.2). Classification (NCBI taxonomy): domain Eukaryota; kingdom Metazoa; phylum Chordata; class Mammalia; order Carnivora; family Otariidae; genus Zalophus; species Zalophus californianus. The sequence goes on along the minus strand of NC_045599.1, from coordinate 142,220,469 downwards.
AGCCTGGCTTGTAAACATAGATAAAGTGAGAGGCACAATTTCTTCTGTGCTAAGGGAATGCTCATTTGAGGAATTGGGACTCTCCTTTCAGCATTGAAGTGACACTGGCTTTAGCCTCTGACTTAGTGTGTGTAGGCTGTTATGACAAAATATCATAGACTGAGTGGCTTAAACATTTATTTCTCACAGTTCTGGAAGCTAGAAAGTCCAAGATCAAGGTGCTAGTCAATTTGATTTCTGAGAGGGCTCTCTTTCTAGTTTACAGATGACTGCTCTCTTCCTGTGTCTTCACATGGGAAAAGAGCATTCATCTTTCTCATGTCTCTTGTTATAAGCACATTAATCCCATTCATGATGACTCCATCCTCATGATAGGATTACCTACAAGTACCTTAGCACTGGTAATTAAGTTTCAACACATGAATTTTGGACAAACATTTGGTCCAAAGTAAACTTCTTCAGGAGGCGAGGGTTAGGGAGTTTTCTGAGAGAAGATCATCTGAAATGGAAATGTGGCTTCCAGAAAATCTTGCATTTTTAGGATGATTCCATCTGATTTCAGCTTATGTCACCAAAGCATGGTGTATTTACAGAGCTGAGGCCTTCTCATTATTTTCCTATTTTTATTCATGAATAATACTCCAAAATTTTGGCAATGGCCAACTTAGCCTATAACTTTCCTCTTGACTGTGAAATTCATTATGCAATATTTAACCTCACTTAAAAACAAACATGGAAAATGATTTCTGGTGAGTTCCTCTTCAGATTATATGTTAATGTTTTTAAGAATTTCATACTTTGGTATGAGGAGAAGTAAATAAAAATCCTTTAATTTAAATGACTTGAGTGAAGTGCTCCTTATTTCTTTAAAACCTTTCAACACTTTAAGCAGGTTTCACAGCTCTCTGACAGAGTGATTTTGCTTGTTAAAGGTATGGTCCTCTTTTGCAGCAAGGTATAGTCGTATGAGCGAGTTCTAGCCAATAGAATGGGAGTGAGCTGAGTGCCCCCAGGCCTGAGCCATAAAATCTCCAAGCTCTTTCAAGAGTAACCTTGGAGGGAGAAGACAGTGGAACCACAAGAGAGAAGGGACGTAGGTCCCTGAATTACTGCCTAAAGGAGAGTCTTGTTGATCAGAAACATCCACTTCAGAATTTTCATGAGCAAAACTAAAGCTTAACTGTATTTAATCTGCAGAAAGTTGGAGGCTTAGCTGCTTATCAACTAGCAATTCCGTAACCTAAGTGATAGCATGAGGTTTGGGCTCAAATTTAGTTCTCATTTTCAGTTCCTAGAATAAGACAGTTGTTAAGATCATAAGCTTTGGAATTACATAGACCTAGAATGGGGTCCCCTCACTAGCTACTAGATATTTCAACTTTTCAGAACCTTGGTTTTCTTATCCATAAAATGGGGATATAATATCTACTACTTAGGGTCATTGTGAGAATTAAATAAAAGGTACTTTGCGCCATGCCTGGAATATCATAAGTAGTCATTGATGGAATGGGAGTTGTACCTTATCTTTGTCCTTTTCACTTTAATGGAAAATAATTTTAATTTAGTATGTTTTGACTATTTTCTCTATGATTATTATGTTATCTATGATTTCTATATTAGCATTTCCAGCCACATGGTTATTTGCTTTGTCTTCTCTCTGTCTAAACATTCCTTTCTTCATCTGGAAAAAAATTCTCATCTTTCAAGGTCTACCTCAAAAATTAAAATTACCTGTTGTGGAGGGTGTTCAGTGTGGTGGTGTGGGAAGACCCTGAACTTACCTCCTCCCATGGAAACACCAAATCTACAGCTACCTACAGATTAATTCCTGCTGAAAAAGAACTGAAAACTAGCTGAACATCTCCCTCCACAAGGGACAGAAAGATAACATGGAGACAGGTAGGAGAGACAACGATGTAGTGTCTCCAAAAACCCTACCCCTAGTGTGTGGCATAAACTATAGGGAGGGATCTCATGGGTCTGGAGTTTCTCCCTAAGGAGTGAGAGGTTGTGCCCCACATCTGGCACCTCAACCCTTGGGACCTGCCCTTGAAAGACAAAGCCCTTAAAACATCTGGCTTTGGGAATCAAGAGACTTATGCTTAGAGGGTCTGGGGGGCTGTGTGGATCTGATATACTCCTTTTGAGGGGTATCATGCATAGACTCACTTATCCCAGGACTTATTACAAAGGCAGCAATATGAGAGGTGACTGGATCATATCTGAAGGAGATTCTTTGCTAATCTTAAAGCATCTGCCAGAGGGGCAGGGACCAGCTGGAACTCTCTTTGGGGATAGAGGTGCTGTCGAGAGCACTCTCCCTCTCCCTTCCTACAGCAGGCAGGTGCTCGTAGACATGGCCTCCACCCCCTGACCCCGCAACTCTTTCCTGGCCTGACTAATGTCATGGATGTACCCCTCTCTCAATACTTTTTCACAACCTTGCTAAAGATGGTAGGTGAGTGCAGTACACACAAGGGATGCCTCTTGATCACCTGGCTCTGGTGACCAGAGGGGCTTGTGTTCCTGGACCCCACAGGACTGTAGCAATAGAAAAGACAGTTCTGGGCAAGCTACCGTACCTACGGCACTTTCCCAGTCTGCCTGTGAGAAAGGCCAATTTACCTGTCCTGGAGCTTCAACCTGAGGGATAGGCTTCAGGTGTGCTACACATGTAGAGGCTACGGAGGTGTTTTCAGGGAACCTATACAGGGGGACACCATCTTTGTGCCTTTGTGTCTTTGTGCCTCACCACAGCTCACTGGTACCTCCCAGAAAGGAAACTACATACTCGTCTGAAGCCTGGACTCTTACAACTGTCACTCAGGGGATACCTCTAGATCTCCTGGTCTGGAGGTCAACAGGGTCTACAACTGTGGTCCCACAGGACCATATGTATTTACATATATTAAATGCTGCTGCCTGAGTATCTGGCTTCCAGTCAGCCTGAAAGTAGGTTCTGACTGAGGTCGCTCCCTTTGGAACCCCGACAGTTGCTGGCACACAGTCAACAATTAGGACCTATCAAGAATAAATCAGGCTACTTAGACAATCACAAAGGTTTGGGAGACCACCAAAAGCTAGGGCAAGGTGTTCAATGATAAGTTTCATCTCCTACACAAGACCATTCCTTCAAGACTGGGAAAGGTAGCTGTTTTGCATTATAACATAAAAACAAACACAGACTCAAGCAAAATGAGCAGACAGAGGCATCTGTTACAAATGAAAGAACAAGACAAAACCCCAGCAAAAGACCTTAATGAAATGGAGATAAGTAATTTACCCGATAAAGAGTTCAAAGTAATGGTCATGAAGACACTCACCAAACTTGGGAGAAGAATGGAAACTCAAAGTACTTAGAATTTTCTGACCCATAGGGGCGCCTGGATGGCTCAGTCAGTTAAGCATCCAACTCTTGATTTTGGCTCAGGTTATGATCTCACGGTCGTGAAATCAAGCCTCACAGTGGGCTCTGCCTCAGCATGGATTCTGCTTGAGATTCTCTCTCTCCCTCTGCCCCTTCCCACCCGCCACACACTTTCTCTCTTTCTAAAATAAATAAACCTTAAAAAAAAAAACCCCACAACTTCCTGACCCATAAACAAAATTGAAGGTGTAGGGAGCATTAGAATTTTGAAATTATGACTACCTTCTCAATGGCTGCATAAGACTAGCCTGTTCATCAGCTATTATTTTTGTGGATTGGAATAATACATTTAAACTACTAAGAAGTGGTTATAGAGTGGCACTGTTCTAAAGGGAAAATCACAAGAATGCAATGGGGGGCAAGTGTTTGATCTGCCTTATCAGATTCCTCTGTGTACATTCACTGTGCTGTAAGATTAAAGTTTCTATGACCCCTTTGAAGTTAAATTCATTTTAGATTTGTCTTTAAGAGAGACTGAGAAAGGGTTAAAAAAATCACTCTAGGGTTGCATTTTGAGAAAATAAGAATACTCAACATTATGATATAGATAACAAGTGGCAAGCAGGATTACATTCTTTTCCCCCCTGGAATGTTCTTTGAAGGTATACTAGAGTAAAACAGAATAGAAATTGTCTATTTATAACATCTTTTTCAGTTTTTCTGGGAAGTCAGTAGAACATAACATTGTCATCATCTTTTTTTCTCACCTGATCTAGGAGAGTTTTCTTTTTGTAATTTTTAATGCTTTCCCTATATATGAAAGTTTCTTCACCTCTTGCATTTTGCACTTAGTAATAATAGGAAATGAATGGACAATTTGTTTATAAGCCAGATAACAAGAGCATCTTAACAGGATAATTGATAATTAAATATATGGTAGTTGTGTGGCATATATTTGATGGTTTGTGACATTAAATCATTTCAGGTTTCATCTTATGCGCTCAAAATCAGGTTGTTTGTGCCCCATTTCTGTTTTCTCATTACTCCTGTGCTTATATGTGTTTATGGGATGTTTGTGTGTATTTTAACAGCAACAAAGATTAAAATGGTTCAGGCTCCAAGAACAAAATGGAAATGATGTTTTCCAGGGCACAGAATGCCCACCTCGTGTTATGGAAATTCATCATAACTCAGCGTAGTAAGCCCTTTTGTGCAGGGAGTCAGGGCCAGACTCATTCTGCTACTGCTCCCTATTTTATGATCTCGTTAAGATTGACCTCTACCTATCTTGAGGTATTATTTCCAAAAAATAAAATTCTTTACTGGGCTCCTTGTCATGAGTGGCTATAAAATTTTTCCTTTCAACCCCACCTGTTAACAGAGGGAAATAGCCCTTCCTTCTCCTCTATACTTGGGACAACTGGAATAAAAAGTAACAAAAATAGCTACTAGAAATATTGGACTAAACAAAAAATGAGTCTAATCTTAAATTGTGTAAGATTCTCGAGTAGTCCTCAAATATCATTCTTAATTTAATTTTTAAAAATGCTATATTTTTGCTAAAACAATTCTCCCTCTCCCTTCCCCCCTCTACCACTACTGCGGGGATTTCTTTACAATGGAGAACTTTCCATGGTAGCATTGTCATAGCACTCATTTTAGACATGGGTTATTTTGGGGACAATGATAGATTAATTGATGAGAGTCTGGGCAATCTTTATTATTTAGTACTACTATCCTTAAAGAGTAGATAATTTTCTTTTTTTAGAAGATTTTATTTATTTATCTGAGAGAGAGAGAGAGCACAAGCAGGGGGCAGTGGCAGGCAGAGGGCAGTGGCAGGCAGAGGGAGAAGCAGACTCCGAACTGGGCAGGGAGTCTGATGTGGGCCTTAAAACCAGGACCTTGGGATCATGACCCGAGAGCATAAGGCAGATGCTTAATTGACTGAGCCACCCAGGCACCCCAAGAGTAGATAATTTTCTTGATTAAATTTGTCTGTTAAACACAGTAGCTTTGATAACCACTGCAAGAAGACACAGTACTGTTATTAGTACTAATACTAATTAGTACAGTACTATTAGTACTGTCATATTTTATTTGAGTTTTTTTAATCAGTAAAGATCAGTTTGGTCCTCAGAGATGCATGAGCAATTCCCACTGATTTGTACGGAACTCGTGTATTTTTAAGAGTGTTGGAAAGTTTAGTGTGGTTGTCTAGGAAAGAAAATCACCTTCTTTGATGGGATTTCATGCTGCACAGAGATGGCCTTAATGGAAGAAACTGGTCATAGAAGTCCATGATGCCTCCTGTATGACCAGACATCCCTGATTGTTTGGCTTCTGTTTCCAGGATGAATAATCTTTCCTAGTGATCCTCTCTCACATGTACTCTGGTATCCTTGTATCTGGACAGTGATAAAGCTTACTGCTGTGAAACTTTTAATGAGTTGTTATATGTAGGTGTTCAGGTAATGTTTGGCACAGAATAAATACTAAGTAAGTCTTTTCTAACACTTGACTAATCATTTCTATAATTATTACTAATTATTCCAAGACCACCTCAAGCAACTCACCAACTAAGTAAGATGGAAATGGAAAACATGAATTAAGTTAGTGTCATTAGGAAGGAAGGTGTATCAGTTAGTGTTTGCCATGTAACACAGAAACCCACAATTTAGTGCTTTAAAAATAACAACGATTTATTTAACTCACGATTCTGTGGGTCATCAAGTTGGACTGTGCTCAGCCTGGCAGCTTTTCTGCTTTTGGCTCCCAAGCATCTGTGGTCAGCTGCTAGGTCCCCTGGTGCCTGGCTAGTCTAGGCTGGGCTTACTTGGGATGCTTGTCTTTGCTCCACAGGCATGCTTGAGCATGGCCTCATGGTGAAGACAGAGGAGCAAGGCACAAGCAAAGTCACAAAGACCAGCCGCATTGGCCAAAGGATGCTACAAGTCCAACCCAGATTCACTGAGTGGGGGAAATAAACTTTATCTGTCATTGGGACAAATGCAGAATCACATTGGAGAGGGTGTGGATCGAGAAGAGTGAAAGATTCGGCTGTTTTTACAATCTACCGCCTACAGCGAGATGGCTGATGTGAAAGACAAAGCAGAGAAGGAATCAGAGAATTTGGATGTGCATATGTGTGTGTTTGTATATGTAAGTACTTGTGTTTTAGGAAAGGGAATCAGGTGTAGCAGAGGGAAGATGAAAAATAACTCCAAAGTTATGATCACAGGTGCCTTAGAAATGGTGGCACTATATAGATAAATAGGAAATACAATAGGAGAAACATTCACCTCTGAATGTATAGAGTCTGTAGTAGAAGTGAGATGTTTAGGAGAAAGTATCTAGGAAGGAATCCAGAAATCCAAAGGAAAAGCAGACCTACGTACTTAGGATATGAATAGATGCAAACGACAACAAAAAAGGTGTCGTTTATTTTTCCCCAGCCAGCATCGACTCCCCTTCTCTGGTAAACATGATTATGTGATTTCCTTTTGAGTTTCTTTTCTAGGACCCCATTTCCAGTTCTTAGTTCATGTGACTTGGAGAGACTAAACCCGGCCACTTGCTGCCTGGGTCCTGGCCAATCAGCATATTCCATCCCTCTGGTCATAGTGATTGGGTTAGGAATGGTACCTGACCAAGTTAGGTCTAGCAAAACGAAATCCTAGCACTTGTGTTGGAACCATTGGAGCTTTTCCTTCTACTGAAGCAGCTGAACTTGGAGGCTATAGAGCTGCTGGAGGCCATGTTACCAGTGGAGTCTGCTTAGGAGTGAAGCCAACAGAAAGAGAAGCAGAACTGATAGTGTGTGTGTGTGCGTGCGTGCGTGCGTGCGTGTGTGTGTGTGTGTGTGTGTGTGACAGAGAGAGGAGAGAGGGAGGGGGTGGAGAGAGAGAGAGAATGAGAGAGACTGAGAGAGAGAGTTTAGACCCATGGATCCAGTTGTAACCAGAGCTATATATACCTTCAAGTTTTTCAATTTCAGGAACCAATAAATCCCATTTTTTACTTGAACTAATTTGAATTGAAGTTCAGTCATATGATACTACTATAAAAAGAGAAAAGAATATAAACTTAGAAAACAATTCTATTTAGTAGGCTGAAGAAAAATTGACAAGTAAGTCGTAAAAGCTCATGGAAACAAGAACTCCAAGAACAGAGAGACTAACAAAAAGGAGGGGCGCACAACAGTGTTGATGTCATCCCAGGTTGTGGAGCAAGAGCTCTTCTCTGTCCAGAAGCTTTGACTTGGGGGCCAGGAAAAACTCTGAAGGAGCACTCTTGGCAGCAGAGGGGTGGAGAGGAAAGTGCACTGCCAGGAACTAAGGAAAGAGTGGGCGATTTCCTTTTTCCATAAATGGGACTCCTAGTCACTTGGGCTTGAAACCTTGGAATCAACTCTTCTACCTCCCCCTGCCACAGCCCACAACAGCCAAACAGTCATCTCATCCTGTAAATCCTCCCTCCACAATTACTCTTGGACTTGAACCTTCCTTCACATTCCCATTGCCAACAGCTTGGTCCAGGTGCTCCGTATTCCTTTCCTGGAACCTGCAAAGACCTCCTTGCAGCTCCCATGCCCACAGTCGTTCACCTCTGTCATCTATTTTTTTTATTCTGCTGCCAGATTATTTGTCCTGAGGCTCAGTTCTGATGGTGAAATAGCCACATGGTGAGGGGCCTTGGAATGGGAACCCAGAGCCAGCTCTGACTTGCTACAGGATCTTGGGGAAGACTCATAATCTCTCTAGGTGTGGGGCTCTACTTCTTGAAACGAGGGGTTGGACCAGGTGCTCTGACACTCATTGTCTCCCCACTGCCTGTAAAAAACAATTCAAGCCCTAATTTAACTCTTCTAGCTTTAACTCATTTAAGATACATATGCTGTAGCCAAAAATGAAATACTTCTTGCACCTGAATGCCTTCCCCACAACCTTCTACATTTCTACCTCTGTTCATTCCACCTGTTCATTCTTCCCTCTATTCATTTCACCCAGAATTCCTTGTCTTTCCATATGGAAATCCCATCAGTCCTCCAAGGCCAAGTTCAAATGCTGTCTGTGAAGCTCTCCTGAACTCCCAGCTGAGAGCTGTCTTACCTCATCTGTCAGGATGCTTTGCTCTGTTCTATTGCAGATTGAGCACACATCTTGCTTCTTGCCCAATTATCAACAACTTGGGGTTCAAACCTCAGTGACATTCATCACGGTAGCCCTCAAGGGATCTAGCACAGTAATTAGTTCTCAGTAAATGGTTGAATGAATGAAACACACCCTTTATTACTGTGTGCCTAACTCAACCATCTCTCTAAGTTCCCCAGTGCAGCCTGATGTTGTAGGTCTGCTGAATAGGATTATGTAATAATAAAAAGATGGGCATATTGGTGAGAATCACTGGAGCCAGTGCTGACCTCATTCTAACCTGGGCCAGTCATGTGTTCGTACATAATGTAAATGGTGGATACAAGTTCCATTGAGGTCCCTTCTGTGGCTCCACATTGAGGCAAATCTTCTCACTGTTTTCAAGATAAGGATGAGAATATTCTGGGCAGAACAGAGTGGTCTCTGTCTGGTGCAGCTCTTGACAGTGGAGAGGAGTATGGACAGGCTAGTTGAGAAGAATATAAAGCAGAAATGGGGAGAAGGAAGAAAAGTCTAGAAGAAAGTGACAGATAAAGAACAATGTGAGTATGGAGACCACAGTTACCCCCAAATCCTTTCTATAGCGAGATTATCAACTCCGGATCTATAGACTCATTGACATGTTGTGGCGAGACTGAGTAGTGACAGAACCAGTGCCCATAGCCAGTAGCTAGAATTATGTGGCTCTCTCCTACCTTCAACAGTGAACCTTGAGACCTTCCTCTGGAATGCTGGTTTTTTCTACAGGACTGAGGGGAAACAAGCAGCTGTACTTTGTTGAACCTTTGCTCCCTTCTTATTGGCTTCCCCTCTTCACCCACAGCAAGTTAAATCATTAAAATCCTGTATAATTAAAATTTCACCCAAGTTACACCAGTTATGTTTGCTGGCCACAGAGGAGTGTATAAATATCTTAGGAAAGCATAAAGACAGAGGCTGCTTCCTGCCCGTGGTTTGCCCCTTGCGCAGGATGCTGTCTGCTACTGTGTGTGTTATCGATAGCCCAGGGAAGCTTGAACTTGCGGCTCTGACTGAGCTTTTGTTCTGTAGGGTTATTTCCGTGGTGGGGGTCTAAGGGTGACACGTTGTTGGTGGGGGTGGATGTCTGCTCGGCTCACTGTGGGACTCGGGCTCTCCCTCTTGCTCTTTTCTTTCTCCTTTCTTTCCCTCTCCTCTTGCTCTCCATTTAGAATTTGATCTCTTGCTTTTAAATATACTTAGATTAAAATATCTCTCTCTATATATATATGCCTCATTCTCTCATTTAACTGGAACACATGAGTTTATCTCCCTTCCTCCCCATCCTCTATGCCAATGTCAGATTAATTTCTCTGCAACCCAATTTGTATTGCTATTTCATTGCTCAAAACCCCACAGGTTTTGCATCGATGTTAAAAGTCTACTGTATGTTCAATCACTGAACAACCAATTTTGAGCACACCTCATGTGCCAGGTGCTGCCAGGAACTCTCTTGTCATAGATTCTCCAGCAGTTTCAGAGGGTCACAAAGGGATTGGCTTGCTGAACAGTCCCTAGAATGGGGTTTTGGAACCCTGTGGTAATGGCCCCTTTGTGTTGTGGGCATTGAGTATGTTTCTAAGTCATATAAATACCTTACTTGGTGTGGAGTATCATCGTAATGGTAGTGACTTTGCTGTTATGTCACCTCCATTGAGATGCTTTTGACAGCTTTGGGATCAGGGTGCATCTGGGTTTGGGCTCCTATGTGGCAGACCGTGAGACAAAAATCTGAGTGCAAGTAGTTTATCTGGGAGATAGTTGCAGGTAAGTGAGAAGGAGGGAATAAAGCCGCTAAACATTGCATTATCAACTCAGTTATCTACAAGCGACTGGAGCCCAGTCCCTCCAGGGAACTCTGAGAAGCAGTGAAGAACACGCTTCAGAGTCACCCCAACGGAGGGTTGCCTGTCAGATGTCCCCAGACATCACTGGTTGAGAGCAGTTCCAGGGGCCAGAATATATTTGTACTTCTTGCTCACCTGCATGTCTCCAGTCCCATAGCAGACTTCAGGGTTGCCAACATAGTCTGGGCAGCTTTCCCATGGAGAGGTGAGGGCTGTGGGGATGTGACACAGGACTGATGGTTCCCAGTAGCAGGGGAGATCCCTGTTTGCTGCTTGTGGAGCATCTTGTACTGTTGATTCTCATAATTTGTGATAGTGAAGTTCTATAAAGTCACCGAACACCAAATTAGTGAATATTGAACCATTGTTCCTAGAGGAAATACAGGGTTTGGTGCCTGCGAGCCTCTGGTCATGACATTTGGTCAACATATCAATACATCACCTTGTTTTCTGTGTTTCTATTTCAAGACAGCTTATTTAATATATATTGTTGATTCATTAACGTTGGCCTCATGGCACTTTACCTAATGCCTGGATGAAGCTGGTCTAACACATGTATTTTCTCCATAAGGCACATCACAACCTTCTTGTACTGAGGAACATCAGACAGCACTTCAGCACTGTGCTTGGGCCATTTTAAACAATAAAATCACCAACTATAAGAACAAAAATGTGAAAGATGTGGCACTAAATAAACCTTGGAAAGGACACTCTTTTACAAAAGATACTTGTTTGCAACGTGAGAGCTGAAATGAGAAGGCCTCCGGAGTGTCACCTCATTAGACCTTAGCTGGGAACATGTGCGTTACGTCACTGAAATTTTTGGCTGTTTTGCAATTGTCTGTGAATGACTGTAAAAGGACCTTGCCATTTATTGACCTTGGGGTTACAAGTAAATTTTATCTTGTAGGTGAATTTGCAAATATGGAATCTGTGAATAATGAGGACTTTTTCATCTTAAGACAAACATAGTGAAAGCCTACCATAATGCTCAGTGGGGTCTAGAAAACTCAATCACATAAAGTAGGGCTTTGTGTTAATGAGAGGATAAAGAAGTGATTAGGGTGGCAAGGCAGCCAGTCAGAAGTCTCTTAAATAGTTATCAGTCTATAGTCATTCAAAACACCAGTATGTTATGCTACTTAAACAAAGAAATCTTTTTGAGTTAGAATAATTTGTCTCTGGCAAATTTGGATTTTCTCAGAGACACCAGTATCTTTATTTGCATTAACACAAAGAGGTCAGTGCTTGAATTAGTGAATACCCATAGGATTATTTAACTGAGTATATTTTGGGTCATCTTTTACATATGTTGCATGTGGAAGAAGGGGTTCAGAAATAAGACCTGGTATGGGAATAAGAAAGGGAAGCAAGAGATATTAATTTGTAAAGTAAAAGAGAAAATAAGACATAAATTTTGTGTCTGTGTATACAAAAATAAAAATGCTTAAATATAAATATATATTTAACACATATATTTTAAATGTAAGCTAAGCCAATTAAGGTTGAACGCTATATTTGCTGGAAGTGATGAAGTGTTGCACAAAGGGAAATAGGTTTTGTGGCTGACTTTGGCCATCTCCAAATGGCATATGGTTGGATGAAGTTGGATAGAAAGGTAGAGAAATGAAAATGCTAAAAATGTTTCTCTTGAAAGATTTTTTTTTTTTTTTGACAGAGAGAGAGAGAGTGAGGGTGGGCTCCATGCCCAGGGCAGGGCTGACATGGGGCGTGATCTCATGACCCTGAGATCATGACCTGAGCCAAAATAAAAAATCCAACGCTCAATCGACTGAGCCACCTAGGCACCACTCTCTTGAAAGATTTTTGGATGATTTTGTCTCCTGACTTTCTGGATGTAATTATGGCCAGTGTTTGGTTATGGCATATAAAAAAATGAAGAATTGTTTCTGGATAAATTTTGAGGGTAATAGGATAATAATTATCATATAATATCAAAATCAATAATATGTGATAAACATCTTCTGTGAGTTTCTGTTCATAAAATCCCAGCAAGATGCAATTCTTCACAATATTTCAAAAATGAATGCCTGCATTCATTCGTTTACTCACTCATTCATTCATCAATCATATACTGAGTGCTCAGTCTGTGCTAGACAGCCTTGTGGGGACTGGGGACACAGCAGCAAACTAAACCCATAATAATTCCTGACCTTGTGGACCTTACACAGTAGCAAAGAGAGATGGATAAATACAGGCATAAAACAGAATTTTAGATTCTAGAAGAGCAGTGGAAAAACAAAGTAGGGAAGGGTGATGGGGCTCCTTTCCTGCACTTCTTCAAGTGTCCACAGCTCTCCCCAGAACTCCAGCTGCCGAGACCAATCCTAGAAGACTCTGGTTAGCTTTTGCACAGAGCGGCATGGAGCTCAGGAGTTTCTCTGATGCTGAGCCTGGGGCATTCTGTGGGCATAAGAGGGGGCCAATAAATGCTTCTTGTTTTTGTTCCTTACAGGTGTAGTTCCAATACACATTTCTTAAGTTTCCTTAGAAGGTGGCTGGAAAGATCAATCATATCATGGAGACGTTCAGCTAGATTGCACATCCTTGGGGCACCTGGGTGGCTCAGTCAATTAAGTGTCTGACTCTTGATGTTGGTTCAGGTCTTGATCTCACAGTCATGAGTTCAAGCCCCGTGTTGGGCTCCACGCTGGGTGTGGAGCCTACTTAAAATAAATAAAGGAGGGAAGGAAGGAAGGAAGGAAGGAAGGAAGGAAGGAAGGAAGGAAGGAAGGAATAGAAATAATAATAAGAAAAGATTGCATAGCTTTGATGGCCCTACCCTTTGCCTCTTTCACTCACCTGGTCCTCCCCTTCTGCTTTCTGGGATCACATTTTCAAATATATCCCTGCATGTAAGCCTTTTTGAGGCTCTGCTCTGGGGGACCCCAGGCCAAGGTGAAGAATGCAGTGATTAGGATGACGTTACAAATATAAATCGGGTTTCCAGGGAAAGTATCACTTAGAAGGTGCACTTGAGCAAAGACCTGAAGAAAGGAGGTAATAGTTATGCAGATAACTGGGGGGATAGTGTTCCAGGTGGAGGAGACAACAGCAAGAGTAAAGACCCTTCTATTGGTGTGCCTGGAGTGGAGAGAGTGAGGAGGAGTAGAAGGAGGTGTGGACAGAGACATGAGGGAGACCCAATCCCATCTCTTGGGGCCATTGTTAGGACGTGGGTTTTGTTCCAAGTGAGATAACCAATTTATTCTCAGAAATTTGTATGCTTTGCCTATTTTATATTTTACTTTATTATTTTATATTTACAGAATACATTTGGATCCCCATTTTATAGATAGGTAAGTTGATTTTTGAAAAAAATATCAATGACTTGATGAGAGCTGTATATTCTTATTCTCAACTTCCTTGGGTTGCTATAAAGTGATATGTTCTTTGAGGACTGGACTATAGATATTGATGTACTATATTGATGGATGTTGATCTAGAGTATCATTCCTAACTTCACCTTTTGAACAAATGTTTACCAAGTACTACTATGTGCGTGGCACGGGGAAGCAACAGGAAGACAAAAGACTGTGGTAATGTAGTGATGCATGATAGTCTCTAAATCAGGGAACACACTTCCTGGAAATTTTCTAGTTAAATATTCCATACTCACTTTATCTGCTGTACATTATTCCCTTTAATTTTGCTTGTCTGGGTAGAATTTCCATACATTAAACCCTGTTTCTGCTTACTTCAAAGCCCATAAATACCACTGCTATTTTCAGCTGCTTTACATCTCTTCTCTAATTTACCCCTACTGACTACAAATTTAATTCTCCTTGGGAGTACGTTCTGTGCATGCACAGACATGAGACAGAGCCTTCAGAGTGAGATTTCTTCGGTGGAAATAAATGAGTAACATGCCATGGTTTGAAGAATATGGAAATGAAAGGGATAATGTAGATTATCATTCAACTCTTCCACTTACTGTGCTCATTCAGTGTGACAGGGGTTCTAAGGGGTGGACATGTCCAATAATGTCTTCCATCTGACTCCAAGAAAATCTCCTTTGAGTTTTATACTTTTTTGCCAACCTCACCTTGCCTTGGTTTTGGCATCTCTGGCTCTATTTTTACATGCCTTTTTAGTATTATGTCCTTTGTTGTGACTATGTTGTGTGATTTTCATGTCTATGGGCTTTTCTTCCTCTTGAACTATCTCAGTCTGAGGGGATCCCACCTCTCTTTTCTTGGTAACTGTTGGGATTGGTAGCAGGACACAATCTGAACATGTATGTGTTGGATCTCATATCTCCTAGAAGTTTCTCATTATTAAGAAGAATCTCATCCAAAGTAGCAGTTGCTTTGCCACTTCCTTTGCTTTCTGAGAAGTGAACTTGTAAGCCAGGCAAGTTAAATCCAGACATTTATCAGATGACCTGATTTTCAGATGGAAGTGTCCAACATTTCTAGGTAATTGCAGTCTCTCCTCACTTCCATAACTTGTCAATGTGCCAATTTTATGAGCCGTGCCAGGATTAACCTATTTCTTCAGCATATCTCATTACAGTAACTTCTTTGTTCCTCTCTTTACATATTACACATATGTACATATATATATGTATTTTACCATTACCCAGATTTCACTATGAAACTTTTATTCTTGTATTGACAAATTTCCCCAAAGGTTAGAGTGACCATTTGTTCCAGTTTGCCTGTGACAGTCCTAGTTTATCTGTTGTTCCTGGGGTATTAATAATTAACACCCTCCCCTTTTAATTTCAAAAGTGTGCTAGCTTGGATTCTAAAATTATATGAACACCCAATCAAAGTTTCCTTCTCATATTCTCTCTCCTCACTCAAACTTTGTATCCTAAATTGGAAATAAAGATAAAAATATTTGTACCTTACTGGCCCTTTAATTTCCTGACCAGTTCTTCAAGCTCTTAGGGATTTTTCCAGTCACGTGTTCCTGCCTATGTCAAATCCACATATGGCTGGGCTGTGCCATCCACCCTGATGGGTTTTTTTTCCTTTTCGGTCTGTGACTCCTTAGATTCAATGTGCTATTTCCTGATTCTTTCCTGCAGGGATGTGTTGTTGTGGTTAATCCTCAGCAGGTCCTGCTTCATGGTCTGTGGGATGATGGGCTATACCTGAGGGACAGGTGCACTGGTTCTGAATATCTTCCTTTTTTCTTCTTTTTCACCAGTCTGTATCCTGAGAATCTTGATATCCTGGATCATTATTTTCTTCATTGTTTCCCCCCCAGGAACACTTTGTTGTGTTTAACCAGCAGGCATGAAGACAGGAGTTGGCTCTACCCTTCTATCTGCTCTTCAAGCAGGGAGACCAGCTTGGCCAATTGGTGGCCTCCAACAGAAAAAGAAACCCAACAAATCCCTACAGGCCTTAGAAACAGTCCTCTTTGCTTCTCTACTTCTGGGAAAATAAGATGTATTGAGTCCTTTGCTTCTCCCTTAACACCTCTTAGGGCAAGCTCCTCTTTGACCTATTGGAGGAAGGCAGCCCACCTAAGTAGGTCAAGCTCATGACCTTGGAGTCAGATAGCTTTGGGTTTTATTCCTTACTCTGTGGGCTCAGGCAAGTTACTTTATTTCTGAGTCTGAGTTTCTTCATTTGCAAAATGAGAATACCAATTCTTATCTTATTGGATTTAGGGGAGAGTTAAATGAGGTCATGTATAGAATACACTGAGCATTGTGTTTGGCAATTAGTATATGCTTAATAAATAGTTGTTATTCTTATAATAATCATAACTATTAAGTATAGTGTCAGAATTATAGTAAACTATTGGTACATCAGACTCTATTTTATGAAGGTGACAGCAATCCCTAATGCAATGATGGCAATCATTGAGCCAACAGTGAGGTTCTGAAGACAACCCTGTTCTGTTTTCTTGGGCAGCTCCTGGTGGCTGAGAATACCAGTCAATAAACCAGCCCAAACATGTGATGGAATAAAAATGATTCTCTATGTGTAAGCAATTGGGTGGCTTTGATTTTTTTTCCAGAGTTCTCCTTTCTCCCCTTTTAACTCAACAAGGTATAACATCTGTTATCTTTCCTTCTTCAAGTAGGGTAACATGGAGAAAATGAAGTGTGGAGAGAAACTAGGATCTCAAGTAGATTTTGAATTTGTAGCCTGATCAGAGGGGTACTTAGAAAGTTTATTGGTATGTTTAAGAATGTGATCCCCAAATGAAATATGAGTGCTTCTGCTCAGTTACTTTTTCCTTCTGGAGACCGGGGGTAAGACCCTGTGATTCCTGACACTCCTCTCCCCTAGATTCTCGGTTCTTTGATTTTCTTCCCATCATAAATTATTTTCCAGACTATCTCTGTTGGTAACCCATAACCAGCTAAACCTACACTTACTAGAGGAGTCTTTGATACCTCCTTTCAGTTGATAAAATTAATCCAGAATCTTGTTTTTCTTCTGCCGTTATTTCTTCTGGCCATTATTATCAATTTCATGAAGCTTAGTATTTAGATGGTATTACTTATTTTTAGAGCCCAAAATTTTCTTATTTCACATTGTTAGATGATCTGATTTTTTCTGAGTAACATCTCTATGATGTTGGAAAAAAGTGGATAAACTGAGGCTCATAATGCTTCAGTGACTCTCCTAAGATCTTTTGATGAGTCAAGGAGCAAGACTGGAATAGAAACCACGACTCTAGTCTCCTAAACTGTTTTTTCTGACCACTAGACCACACTTCCTCTCCAGACTATGAAACACTGGAAAATGGGAGTGAGGCAGAGAGTAAATATGGAGGCGAACCCACAGAAACACAATTTTACTTGTACCCAAATCATGTCATTTAGCAAAGGAAAACAGAAGAACACCCCAGTCTCTTTGCTGTCATCAAAATTATAACCTAAACCCACAATGGATATAGAATAGGAAATGAGTCTGCCTTGAATTGTCATACTTTTTCCATTTAAAATGAATTTGAAAAAATTGTCTATTTTTCAATCCTGATGTGTTTTTCCCTGCTACAAAAGAGTAATCTAAGCCTTCAATTTTATTTAGATTTAAGGGTAATAAGTAAAATACCTTTATTACTCTCATTCTTCACACAATAGAGACCTAACCAATCATTCTTTCATGTTTAAGGCCTTGTGGGAACATCAGGTTTGTTAGACATAGTCATTATCTTTAAACTTAAAATTTAATTGGACGGAGACCACATACACCCATGAAGAGCTGAAGGCAGTCGATAAATATCAACTGAGCAGGAGATATTAGAATCAGCGTGTGATGTGCAACAGTGAAAAGCAAAGCAATGTGGAACGCTTGTGTCTGAGTCCCAGCTGTACCATTAGCCAACTTTCAATCGTGGGCAAGTCAGATCCTATGCATTGATAGGGAGCAATAGCAATTGACTGCCTTGTCTTCCAACTGTACTGGTATGGAGACCAACATGAGCGAACACAGGCAAAATGGTCTATGGGCTGGCAGATAATATATGAGAGGTGTTCAAGTCATGGGACGTATCCGCTTCATGCCAGGGTCGCACAGGCAAGCCTTTCTCCTTTGTATCTGGAATCCCCAACGATACGGCTCTCAAGGGCTGTTCATTTGCCCGCATGGAAATTAAAACAGGAAATGAAAGGAAGGCTCCTTTGAAATTATTTTTGGCTGTGAGAACAGAAAATAACATGGTATTTTCCTTTTGGCAAATTGCTCCTTGCCTCATCGTTTGGAATAAGTGTGAGCGAGAGGTATGTGAACACTTTGAAATCTGCTGATAATGGTTGTGAAGAGAGAATTTTTCACTTGGGAAAACAAGGCGTGCAACTCAGGGAAGTTGAGTCCTCTGTTGATGGGGACAGAGTATGCCAAAAACTCTTTCCACCTGTGGTTCCCAGGGAGCAATGACAACAGTCTTTCATCACCACGGCCATGTGGCAACCAACAGGGATCCTTGAATGACCTTTTCATGGGGGTTAGCCTGAACTTGAGTTCGTGGCTTCCATCTGCGGGTGAAACTGGGTATTGTTGATGCAAAAACTTGAGAAAAGGCAAGAATGTACTTTTGAAATCAGGCAGGGAAAATCCACCACAATGATTGTTAAGTTATATTTTGTGAGGACATTTTAATTCTGGGAGGGAGGGCATGTGATTTTTCTTAATGGAGGAAACAACTCAATGACTTTTGTCTAAGCTTCTTTCACTCATCTCGGTTTATAGGGAGTCAGTCTTTTATAGCAACAACTCATTACACTTCACATTTAGCGAAAAAATGTAAATGTCTTCTGTTGAGTGCGTGACCCTAATTATGACATCAAAAGACAGCTATTTCAGTTATCTTGCGTCTAAAATAAAGCAGTAGGAAGACAATCCCAGCCTTTTTTCTCAGGGTAGTGCATGGGCTAATGTAAGCAGCACTGTTGAGCCCTTGGGTCAGAAGTAGAATAATAGGCAGCATTTAGAAAACAATACCATGGCGCCTGTCATCCCTCAGACACATTTTTTATTGTGAAATTTATATGACAGGCATTGCTTGTGGGTTGTAATATATTAGCACCATCTAGTGGTGATTGGCAGAGCTGTTCCCTGCCCCCCACTACCCCGCCCATCTCCATCAAACAAATTAAAGCCAAGCAATGAACTCTATTTATAGTCTTTTATCTAAATTTGTTGTCACTTTCCACTTGAAAGTGAAAGGCGGTACACAAGTGGGGTAAAAAGATAAAGAAGTGTGCAAACCTATTGTAATAATAGCAGTAATAATCAATAACGTTTATTGAGCACTAACTGCATGATAAATTGGAACTAAATGCTTTTTTCTTTTTTCTTTTCTTTTTTTTTTTGAGAGAGCGAGAGCGCAGGAGGAGGGGCAGAGGAAGAGAGAGAGAGAATCTCAAGCAGATTCGGAACTGAGTGTGGAGCCTGATGCGGGGCTCGATCACCCAACCCTGAGATCACTACCTGAGCGGAAATCAAGAGTTGAACACTTAACTGACTGAGCCACCCAGGTGCCCCGTACCAAATGCTTTTTTATATAATCATCTTATTCAATCTTCACAAGACTCTATGAGGTAGATATTATTTTTATTATCCCCATTTAACGGGGGAGAAAAGAGGCTTGGAGAGTTTAAGTAACTGGCCTGGATTCGACCTCTGGTTTAGAAGACAAAAAACTTCCTTGTCTCACCAACATTGAATTTTCAGACCTTGTCATGTTGGTGCCATCAGATGTACCTGTGACAGAATACTGTGAGTAGATAGAGCTCAAGAGTTTTCTCAGGTTGAGAAAGCATCCAGCTGGGGAAGCAGTGGGGCATACTGATTGAGAATGTGCGCTCCAGGGTCAGACTACAACCGGGTTCAAGTCACAACCCAGCCAATCCTGTGTCCTTGGGCAAATTACAGTAGCCTCCCACAACGTCAGCTTCTTCTGTGAAATGGTGGTAAGAAGGCCTTACTCATGGGGGAGTTGGCAGTGTTGGGTGAGATGTGTGTGTAGAGTCTGGCTCATGGAAGATGTTGAAGGGCTTTTATTAGATCTCCATTTTAATTTTTAAAAAAGACACTGTAGATTTCTACTTTAATTGCTTTGAATGCCGAACTCATACAGTGTTTAGCGTTCACCGCCTCCCTCCCAGGGTATCAAAACACTCATTTTGTGGGTGGAAAAAAACCGTACAAGAAGGCTTTGTTTTAGAGTTCAATAGCAAATCTGGGGTAGAATGGAAAGTAGCCTAATTTCATTCCTAATTTGTCCCTTATTGTGGAAGGAAGGAGTGGCTCATTCATAACACATGGTGTTGCTGCTGTTGGCAAGTTTGCTCACACATGGAGTCCAGAGAAGTTCATACAGTGGTCAAGTGGCTTTTCCAGCCAGTATGGCAGCTGTGGGTCATGAAGATTTGGGAACGACTCCTCTCCCCTCTCAGGGCATACCCTCTAGTTCTTGCAGAAGGTACTCGGCTTTCATGTTCTATTCTCGGGACACTGCAGACGATTGCCATGGGAAAGCAGAGGAGTCTCTTCCCTTGGAGCTCTTTCCGCTCTGTTCGTGCCCTCCTGTCTGCTTGTTCAGCACAGTCTTAGGAGGTGGAAGAAGGGGATGGGTGAAGGCAGAATTTAGATCTAGATGATAGAAGACAGGAGATCAGTGTAATGGGAGGGAGTTGGCCTCCATGTGGCTTATTTGAAAGAAAATCTGATTCTTCCCACTGTCGAGGATCAGCTGGGAGAGCCTGACTCCTTTCTGCTTCGCTTGGCATGACCCTGTTCCTGTTCCTGTTCATCATGCTCTTTGACTTATGTTAATATCCTCATGTCATATCACCTCTAATACACTGTCTGCCCAGTAATCAGAGATGGCTTTTATAAACACAGGTCTGATGATGTCCCTTCCTTGTCTAAAGCCATCCAGTGTCTTCCCATTGCTCTTACTAAAAAGTGCAGAATCTGCAACTTGACTTACCAGGGCCATGTGTGGTCTAGATGCAGCTTACTTCTCCATACTCATCCTCAGCTTCATCTCTGACCCCCCCAACCTCCTCCTGACACTCCGGACGCTTTGGCTCCAGCATGCACTAAGCTCTCCAGACCTCAGGGTCTCTGTCCATGCTCTTCCCTCTGCTAGGACAACCTTCACTGGACTCACTCTCACTTATCCTTAGACTCGTGTTCCCAAGTTTTGCTGTGCATTAGAATTACCTAGGGAGCTTTAAAGAATCTTGATTCCCAGGCTTCATCCCATACCAGTCCAATCAGAATCTCTGGGACTGAAACCCAGGAAAAAGTATGTTTTTTACAGCTCTCCAGGTGATTTCAATGTGTAGCCAAGTTTGAAAGCCAGTTCTCAGATTGGTAGGTGCCTAATTTCCTAATTTTCCCGTCTAGTTTGGATTCTTCCTTACACGTTCTCATAGTCCTCCTTACGTTCCCACATTTGTTGATTGTCTCTCCCACTAGACTGTAAGCTCCGTGAGGTTGTGTCCATTGTGGTCACTTGCCTCTTCCTGGGGTGTGGCACAGAGCCTGGCCTTCAGGAGGTGCCCGATCAATACCTGTGGAAAGGAGAGCTGGAATGTGGATTTATTAGTTTCCCTACCACTCACAGCCGGCCCTCTTCAAAGGCTAGAATGCTGCAGCTTGCTGCGGCTCAGGCACCTGCACTCACATGTTGAGTCAATGAAACAGCTGCTAAGGAGAGGAGGGCTTCCTGCTGGAGGCAACCACACTTTTATCACCCGGGGAGAGAGTTTCCTTGCCTTGGGGAATGTACCTACTGCAGAACCATAGCAAGGACCAGGATTATCAAGGATTACATTTGATCATTGGGCAACCCTCCCACAAAGATATTGGCCTACTAACGTATTTTTAATTAATTGTCTTCAGCAGTGAACATTTGCCAAGAAAAACATTCTCAACACTCAACAGTCAGAGGATAGTCCCACCTGACTCTTGGCTCCAGTTGATAGTATATTTCTTGATGCACAGTCACTCATATAGACGATACCTTAAAAATAAATTAATAGAGCAACATATTTGCACAAAAGCAGCTGATTAGTATCAATATGACCCTAGAATGTACTTATAGAGATCAGGGGTAGGTTTGGAGTACGACCCCCAAGACGCTATCTTGAAAGACAGCTTAGCTGTGTGCTCAGAAGGATAAAAAATTAGAGACGTGTTTTCATGTAAAATGCACTGATTAACTAAAGCTGGTGACGGGACAATCCTGACATCCATCTCGATGGTTTGCATTTTCTTTTCTGCATCCACTTCTATAGATTTCTTGCATTATATCACAAACGTGGAAAAAGATATTACTGAAAGGAAATGTAAGCAGTAGTCACACTGAATGACTAGACAGCCCCAACTAGCATCTACCAGATTTTGCATCTGACCCTTTCTGCAACTCTGCATGACTCATTTTATGCTAACGTCTCCCAATCTCCACCCTTAGAATGAAAGTAATAAAATTTGCCTTTAATTAAAGTCTCTAAAGTTGGGTCCAATGGAAAAATGAAATACTTGAGGATATGACTTAGCCTGTGCTAGGAATTTTATAGGCAGTTCACCAAGGATTTTTTTCCAAATGATTTGCACGATAGGCAAAATGTATTTTAAGCTGAACGCCCTGAACTGGAAACCATGCACAATAACCTGTCCCAAAAGCAATTATCGCATCAGGACACACCCATTGGGATTCAACACTCCTATTTAAAATCTGTCCAAACACCACAGCCCACGTGTGTAATGGCTTTGGCAGAAGGATGAGAACCAGAATCTGCCAGAACCTTATTTAACGGAGCAGGAAATGGATGTTTTCCGAACCAAAGTTTTAAAAGTCGAGAAATACCTATTTTGTGAACAGGATTTATGGTTTCATTCCCAGGAGAAGAAGAAGTAAAAGAAAATGGATAAAATTTAATTTCATAAAGAAATCACAGCTCTGGAGCCCATTTTCCAATGGGAATTGAGAGTGTTTGTGGAGCGAGTTGGCTTGAGAGGTAATCTGCTTGAATGAAACACAAGGATTTTTCTACGTGTGCAAAAATATTTTGATCTCTGAGATTTCAAGTAGAAGATTCAGTTCTGGCATTGCCTTTCCCAGGAAGTCTTTGCTGGTACCTCCTCCCCCACCCTCTGGGTTTGAAGCCCCTCCTTTTATGCTGCATACTTATCACAGGGTTTCTATGTTGTTTTGGAATTGTCCTCTTGTCTGTTAGATGATGAGTTAATGATGACCATGGATACTGTTTTGTTCATTCTTACTCCTGCTGGACCTAGTGATCGCTGTATCAGTGAATAAAGGAACAGGAACAAAGATTTTCATTGCTATCATAGGCTTGGTACAGTGTAGGTGGTGACACTTGGAACCCAAGCAAATAAAGCTAGTCATGGGGCACTCTTGTTTGCACATGACTAACTTGTACCGCCATCTTGCGTCATCTGAAGGCTGAGTGTTCAGCATGTCAGGAAGCACTGTGGTTCCATTTAGTCAGTGTGTTTTGGCCCTGTTGGATTCTTGTAGTTGCCTGCTGCAGTGATGTGGGTAGGCAGGGAGGGAGGGATGGAGTGAAGCCCAAAGTAATTTCTCAACAATCAAAGCCTGTCTTCTTCAAGGACTTTTCTTTCCTTACCATTAAAAGAAAATACTACTTGAACACATCATTCCCTAAATCACCTTCTAAGAGGAAAGAACATAGAAGATCATTTAGCAAAGGTGGTCAAGAATTATTCTGGTTCAGTATAATTCTAGGGGAAAAGCTGCCTTGACTCAAGGCCCAGACCTTTGGTGTTCTGTAGAAGAAACATTTTAGAAGTCTCAGAGTTGAGGATAGAATGTTCAGAGCGACCAGGCATATCAGCAGGTGGGTTAGGGGATTCTGGGTGAGAGGCAGGCACGCGACCTCATAATCAAAGGTGGTTTGATAAGGGGCAGAAGAAAGGGGCAGAATCCTGAAACACCATGGAGTGAACTTGAGAAAGGAAATCGAAGTTCAAATAAAAGAGCAACAAAGATGATTTGATGTCTTGAGCAAAAAAAATGTGATGTGTAATTTTTTTTCCTAAGGAAAGCTCAAATTAGGTAGAAAATGTGGCTGGTTTACATGATAATGGCGCATTAAAATTATTGTGATTCTTAAAAATACTAACCTTTACTGAGAGGAGAGTACTCTTACTTTAAACTGTTGCTCCCCCAGGTTATACAGAAATAGGTGATATTATGTAACTGTGAGGAAATGCCCATTCCACACAAAGAAGAGATCCCATCATCTACATAAATGGGTGAAGTCTGCTCAGCTTTATCTGAGGTGATTCAGTTCCCATGGCCTCCAATCCAAAAAACATCAACCTTTGTAACTCTCTGCCCCTCTGTCTATATTTACTCTCCAGAACTCTGTAATATTTACAGAGGGGGTCAATGAATCTGAATAACTGAAACCAAACTACTTGTTCATAAAAAGGTATCTTTTGTGTAGAAACAAAAAATTTTTATTTTATTTTATTTTTTTTAAGATTTTATTTATTTGACAGAATGAGACACAGCGAGAGAGGGAACACAAGCAGGGGGAATGGGAGAGGGAGAAGCAGGCTTCCCGCGGAGCAGAGCTCAATCCCAGGACCCTGGGACTATGACCTGAGCCGAAGGCAGACGCTTAATGACTGAGCCACCCAGGCACCCCGAAACAAAAAATTTTAAAAGTCATTCCCATGTTACTGTGGTGACAATAAAAAATAAGTTAATTTCTGTGCTCAAACGATAGCTTACTTTTTACAAACTTTATTTTTTTAGGTCATGTTCTTTTCCCCAATAGGACAAAATATTACCTAAGTCAGCATGCTTTATATAAGATACAAATCTTGTATTCAGAATGTGAGATTTCCTTACAGAAAAGTTGCAGGGGCAATAGCAGTAAAAGGTGTCTATCTATCTGGCCAACAGACACGTGAAAAGATCACTTATCATCAGAGAAATGCAAATCAAAACCACAAAGAGATATCACCTCATACCTGTCAGAATGGCTAAAATCTAAACACAAGAGACAGCAAGTGTTGGTGAGGATGTGGAGAACAGGAGCCCTCGTGCACTCTTGGTAGGAATGCAAACTGGTGCAGCCCCTGTGGGAATCAGTACGGAGGTTCCTCAGAAAGTTAAAAATAGAACTACCCTATGATTTAGCAATTGCACTTCTGGGTATTACCCCAAAAATGTAAAAGCACTAATTTAAAGGGATACATGCACCCCGATGTTTATAGCAGCACGTTTACAATAGCCAAGATATGGAAGCAACCCAAGGGTCCACTGATAGATGAATGGATGAAGAAGTCGTAGGTATACACAATGGAATATTATTCAGTCATCAAAAAGAATGAAATCTTGCCATTTGCAACAACATGGATAGAGTTAGAGAGTATAATGCTAAACAAAATAAGTCAGTCAGTAAAAGAGAAATACCATACGATTTCACTCATATGTAGAATTTAAGAAACAAAACTAATGAACAAAGGAAAAAAGAGAGAGAGAGAGACAAACCAAGAAATAGACTCTACTATAGAGAACAACCTGATGGTTATCGGAGGGGAGGTGAGTGGGAGGATGGGTGAAGTAGGTGAGCGGGAGTAAAGACTACTTATCATGATGAGCACTGAGTAAATGCATAGAGTTTTTGAATCACTATATTGTACACCTGAAACTAATATAACACTGTATGTTAACTATACCAGAATTAAAATAAAAATTAATAAAAAAAAGGGTTTGTTTATGCATAGACAAATGCTGCCTGATAAATATTCATTGTAATTATAGTAATCATGTGGTAGTTATATACATGATTGCATATATGCATTATAATGCATAATGTAATTATATGTATAATATTGTGTATTATGTACCACTTATACATATAGTAATGTAATTGTTTTCTTTTTTCCTTTTTTTTTTTAAAGATTTTATTTGTTTATTTGACACACAGACAGATAGCACAAGCAGGGGGAACAACAGAGGGAGAGGGAGAAGCAGGCTCCCCGCTGAGCAGGGAGCCCGATGTGTGACTCCATCCCAGGACCCTGGGATCGTGACCTGAGCTGAAGGCAGATGCTTAACCGGCTGAGCCGCCTAGGTGCCCCATGTAATTGTTTTCTTAAAAAAAAACAAAAAACAAAAAAAAAAAACACAGGTATCTTTCTCTCTTAGCTAATATCTACCATGTGTAGGCACCACACTAAGTAAATTATATTTCATTTATTCTTCCCCACAAGACCCTAGAGTGGTCTTGCTAGTCTGGATATGTCATAGATGATCCGATGCGGAAAATACTTAGAGAGACAGAGCTGGGTGGTCCAGGCATCATGGTCTGTTAGTTAGGGGAGCTGAGATTTGAATGGAGGTCCAGCAGCCACCAAAGTTTGAGTTCTTACCCACTTCAATATAACATCTTTCATCATTGAAGCCCTACACAGGGCACAAGAAATGTTTATGAAATGTTTTCGTTCTAATTTAGAAAACAAACCCAAATGTAAAACAACAAAGGCACTCGAGTGCCACATTAACATAATAAACCACACTGTATCTCAGCTTATACAATTTTTATTTACAAGCCAATTCCAAGTTACTTTTTGGATCCTTCCTTTCTTTCCAGAATATTTTAAAATAGAATCACTTAAGGCCTATGGCATTCGAAGAATTTACACATTTGTGCTTCCCGTGAAGATGGGAAATCATTAATTCTCCAAAAAGGGCCTGCTTCTCATTTTTTTTTCTCTCTTCCTTCCTAACTCAAAAAGTGAAATTGGGGAAGTGGGTTGATGGGCATGAGGCCCCCCACGGCACACTTTCCAAAATGATTCTCTGGCAGTCAAGTGTAAAATGTCCTGAAAAAACAAGGCATGCCTCCTTTAAGAAAAGACTGTACAATGTTTCGTGATACCCCAAAAGGCCGTTGGGCCATTAAAAATGCTCAACATTGAAAGATGTTTACTTACCACTGAATGAAAAAGCAGATTGTGAAACAGTATGCACAGTGTTTCCCCTGTTGCAAAAGGCACGTGGAAAGGACAGACACATGAATGTTAGTGTGTTAGTTTGCTAAGGCTACCCTAACAAAGCACCATAGACTGGGTGATTCAGATAATTCTGGAGGCTAGAAGTCTGAGATCGAGGTGTCAGTAGAGTTTCTCCTGAGACCCCCGTTCTTGGCATGTAGACAGCCATCTTCTTCTTTTGCCTTCACATGGCCTTCCCTTTGTGTATGTCTGTGTCCAAAAATCTTCCCTTATGATGATGGTGGTTATATCGGGTTAGGGTAAACCCTAATGATTTCATTTTAACTTAATCACTTCTGTGAAGACGCTATCTCAAATATAGTATCATTCTGAAGTATTGGGGGCTAGGACTTCAAAACATGAGATTTTGGGGGACACTCAACCGAGCCCATAGCAGGCATCCTGAGTGAGAGGCACGGGGGCCAGTTCTCCTCTTGTAGGGATGGTGGGTGGTTCTGGGCAAGGAGACCTAACTGCATCCCCTCCTCATCCCAGTCAGGGAAGCTGGAAACCTCATGTCTTGGTAAATTGACTGAAAACTCAACTCTAGGATTTCAGTTTTTTGAACCCAGTTACCACCATATAATTTTGATATGTAGTTTTGAGAAGAAAGTCTTCTTAAAAATCATGAAAAATTCAACCCTTCATAAGCATGAAAAGCAAAGTAACAAAGGAAACTAAAAATGGCGTGAGCTAAAGAGATAACCTCATAAATGAAGACATGTTCACAAACTATAGTTCAGTAAATATTCTTCAAGGACCCGCCATCATGGAGGCACAAAACAAGTTCTTGGGATACAAAGAGAAAACACAGAATTCCTGCCCTCAAGGGACAGGTGGGGAAGGAAGATGAACAGAGAGTTCTAGCACTATGGGATGTGGGCTATCTTAGAGGTATATCCTGGCGCAGTGGCAAATGATCAGGAGTTAATTAAGCAGGCATGGACAGGTGGGCGGGAGAGCTTCAGGTCAATGCCGTAGCACAGGTAGGAGTGTGGAGGCAGGACAGGGCCTGCTGATGCCTGGGAACCGTGAGTGCTTTGGCTTAGTTGGAGACATGGGGGCTGATGGGGAAGAGGTAAGCTTCAGAACTTGCAAAGGAGGTGAGACTCCACGCTGTAGGCAAGGGGGCATCCTGTAAAGGGTATAAGCAGGTGCTCAGAAAGCTGTGTAGAAGCACAGACAGGAGCAGGGTAAGTGTGGAGGCAGAGTCGAGTTAGTAGGTTAGTGAAAGAATTAATGGGAAGAATGAGCAAGGTCTGGACAAGATTGTTGGAGAGGGAGGGAAGGGGTGGATTAGACAGACGTTTAGGACTAGAACCAGGGGCTTGAAGACGCTTGGAAAGTGGAAATGAGAGAAAGGGAAGAGTCTAGAATGCACTCAGTGACATTTTTCTAGCCAAGATTTATGAAACTCTTACCACATGACAGATATGGTGCCGGACATTGAGTGTACAAGAGTGGATTAGACAAATCAGGTTCCTGCTCAGACTGGGCTAGAGTCAGGTGAGGATGGGAAACAGCCTAAGCACACATTTAAAATGAAGCAGGTAAGCACGTTGATGGTGGAATGCCTCCCAGGTTCCTATCTTGGTGTCTGCTAGTGCTTACTACCAACCAAATCAGAAAGCCCAGAAGACAGAAAAGATAATGAGCCTGGTTTTGGACATGTTGAGTTTATGGTGGAATATACAGAATATAATACATTATTTCCTCCCGCCATTGGAAAATAGGAATATTTTTCCAAAAGTGAGTCTTCTTCCTATATGGCAGCTCCTTTCTTAATCCCTAGTTTTGTACAAGGGTAAACTTTTTTAGTTTAGTATGAAGTGAACAGAGCGGACAAACTTACCGACATGTGTGGAACATACTTTCTACTAAAAGAGGTGGTTCATGAAAAAACCCCAACAAGATAAGAAAAAAAAAAACCCATAAAATATAGAGGGGGTATATGGATCATTGATGCAATTTTTCACAGAGTGGCGAAGGAAAGCCTTTCAAAAAGACATTTTAATAAAGAGTTGAAGGAATTGAAGGAGCAAGTCATGCCAGTATTTGGGGGAAAGAATATTTTAAGGCATTGGAACAATAAATGCAAATAGCCTACTGAAGCAGGACTGTTAGAAGAACAGAGTGAGGAAGCAGAGTGGTCAGAGGGGAGAATGGTCAGGAGCAAGGACAAATAAGTGATGGAGAGAAAATTATGTTGGGGCCTGGATGTCATGTGTAAAGATTTTGGCTTTTATTTGGAGTGAGCTTGGAAGACACTAGATGGTTCTTAGCAGAGTGAACTTCTGATTGTGTGTTTTTTTTCTGTGCACCGAACAATTAGTTAGTTCTGGCCTGGAGATGGTGCCAGATCCCACAGGTTAAGGGTTCAGTCCCACGAGACTGCCCCCCCTCAGCTACCAGCCCCTTCAGAAGCCAACCACAAGTCCAGCTCATCACCCATGCTGCAGATGGAATGGCTGTGGCTCAGACGTTTGCATGAGCCCCTCCTCAGCTTTGACTAATTTGTCAGAGTGGCTCACAGAACTCAGAGAAACATTTACTTACACTTAGCAGTTTATGAGAAGGTTATTATAAAGGATACAGATGAACAGCCAGATGAAGCAGTACACGGGGTAAGGAATGCTGGAGGGAGCTTCCCCATGCCCTCTCTGGGCATGTCTCCACATGTTCACCAACATGGAAGTTCTCTGAACCTTGCCCTTTGGGGTTTTCATGGAGGCTTCATGACACAGGCATGATTGATCAAATCACTGGCCTTTGGCAACTGAACTCAATCTCCAGCTCTTCTTCCCCCATAGCCTACCAGCAGGTCAAGGGTGAGACCAGAATCTCCAACCCTCTAATCTCATGGTTGGGTCCTCTACCAACCAGGCCCCATCCTTAGGTTACTTAGGAGCTTCCCCAAAGTCACCATATTAATATAACAAAAGACACCTTTATCACCCTCACACCCTAGGAAATTACAAAGCTTTTAGGAACTCTGTGCCAGGGACTGGGAGAAAGACCAAATATACATTGCTTAGTACGTAGCACAATATCACTGACTTCATTATGTTTTGTAGGCTCGTGACTCTGCTCTGATTCCTATGGGAAGACCAGAATGCAAAGGGGCAAGGACAGAATCAGGGACGGAAGTCCAAGGTCAAAGGCTATTGTAAGATGGAGTAGAGAGATGGTGGGGGCTTGGACCGGAATGGTGGACAGACTTTAATTAGTTCATCTAATTAGCTGGGGGCTGTTTAGAAGCAGTCAAATTCTGGATGTTGAAAGAAAAAGCTGGACAGCTGGAAACAGAGTGTGAGAGAAAGAGAGGAGTGGAAGATGAGAGATCTCCGACTAGCATGATCTGAATTATGGAGTTGCTATTCCATGAAATGACATAGACTGAAGAAGAACAAATTTGGTCAAGGGACTAAGTGTGGCTTTGGACAGGTTAATCTGAGATACTTATTAGATGGTGAAGTGGAAAAGTTGAGTTGACCATGGGGGCTGAGAGTCTGGAGTTTTTGGAGAAGGTCCAGGCTGCAGATTAAAACATAAATGCATTTGAGAGATGAGGCATATTAATGGTCTTTAAATCCATGAAGCTTATACACTATGTTCCATACATCCCCCTCATGCAATCGAGGCCTTTGCTTTTGCAGACAAGCATGCTGATATTTTATGCACCTAGTATCTATCACATATATGTATATTCCACACACTCATATACCCACTGAAATACACAAGACACAAAAGGCACATGCAAGGTTGTTCAGAACAACACTGCTTTTAATATTTTAGACTGGAAACAACTCACATGTCTGTTGCAGGTGGAAACGGTAAACAAATTCTGGTGAATGTGTACAATGGAATAATGTACGGTAATGAGAGCGAATACACTATAACTACCCACAGGAATGTGGATGAGTCTTTCACACATACTGTTGACCAAAAGAAGCCGGACACAAAAAGTGTTTGTTGTACTTTCCTATCTATATAGAATGGGGGGGGGGGAAGAGAAAAGTCAAAATGGTAGTTGACATTGGTGGGTAGTGACTTGAAGGGGGCACAAGGGGGACTTCGGATAGGCAGGTCCTATTCTTTCTCTTGAATTCAGGGCTCAGTGTGTTCACTTTGTGAAAAACCATTAAACCACGTACTTATGATTTGTGTGCTTTTTGGTAATATATATATTATATTTCAATAAAGAACTTACTTAAACTATCTTTATGCACCCCATCTTCCCCTCTAGCTCCTGATGTTGGAAATGACACGGTAAAGAGGAAGACATTGATACAGCTGGTGAGAGAAAAACATTACAATATCCTTAAATCGATGAGGAGATAAGGGAAGTAGTAGACAAGTAGAGGCTTTGGTCAATGCCAGGGACATGGGCAGATCATCCATAGTGTCTGGAAAAAGCAGCTATGGAAAATGGTACAGAGCTTCCTTAAAAAATTAAAAACAGAATCACTGTATGATCCAGCCGTCCCATTTCTGGGGACATGCCCCTAAGACTTGAAATCAGTACCTCAAAGTGACCGCTTCATTCCCATGTTCATTGCAGCATTATTCACAATAGCTAAGACGTGGAAACAACCTAAATGTCCATCAACGGATGGATGGATAAAGAAAATGTGGTATGTACATAGAATGAAATATTATATACCCACCCTTAAAAAAACAAAAGGAAATTTTGCCAGTTGGGACAACATGGATGTACCTGGAGGACATTATGCTAAAGTGAAATAAGCCGATCACAGAAGGACAAACACTGTTTGATTCCAGTTATATGAGGTATCTAAAATAGTCAGTTCATGGAAACAGTAAAATGGGGGTTGCCAGAGGCTGGTAGGTGGGAGAATGGGGAGATGTTTTTCAACAGGTATTAGAGTTTCAGTTACACAAGACGAGCAAGTTCTAAGATCTGCTGCACAACATAGAGCCTATAGTTGGCAATACCGTGTTGTAGACTTGAAACTATGAAGAGGGTAGACCTCAGGTTAAGCATTCTTACCACAAAAAAAAGCAGAGAAAGGCAGGAGGAATCTTTTGGAAATGATGGATATATCTATTACCTCGATTATGGTGATGGTTTCATGGGTGTATACATATCTCCAAATTCATCAAATTGTATGTATCAAAGAGAGTCTTAAAGGGAAGAAAAAATATTGAGGAATTTTCTGCATCCCTAGTTTTTCTTTTGAGTATATATATGAGGAACAATGTTGCCCTCTAGTGTTCAAGCTTGTGTTTTTTTTTTTGTTTTTTTTTTTTTTAAATTTCATGCTGAGAAGGGTGGCAAAGGGTCCAAGTGCCCCTGTGAAGACAAATTCCTCTTTTTATTGCAGATTTTCATGGCATTTTTAGTTAAGGTTTTCAATTAGGACAGGAACGAAAGCATTACTAGTGCTTTCTAGAAATCATCCATTAATCGGAAGAAACCTGGAAAAGATTATGTGAACAATAGCGTAAAACTTGTACACATAGTAGATCCTTGATATGGAGCCATAGCTAATCTGTGATCCAGTGAACTGTTCCATTGACTAATGTACAGTAATGAGAACAAATACACTATAACTACCCACAGGAATGTGGATGAGTCTTTCACACATACTGTTGACATTTGTAGAATGTCCAGGGTTTCTCTTAATGTGACATGCTAGGTATATGATGCATTGATGAGTGTGCACACACACGCACACACATGGCAAAATTTTATACTCAACATGGATAGTTTGGATTTTTATTAAAACCATTCTTCCAGGGGTGCCTGGGTGGCTCAGTTGGTTGGGCGTCTGCCTTTGGCTCGGGTCATGATCCCAGGGGTCCTGGGATTGAGCCCCACTTTGGGCTCCCTGCCTTGCAGGGAGTCTGTTTCTCCCTCTGCCCCTCCACCCCCCCCGCTTGTTCTCGCTCTTTCTTTCAAATGAATAAATAGAAATCTTTAAAAACAAAACCCCATTCTTCCAGAACAAATTTCTTGAAATAAAATAATTTTTAAACTTTTTCCCCCTCACGCTGTTCTGAGTATGATCAAACACATTTTTATTTTGAACTCACAAGGATGTTGTGTTTTGGGAAGTCAAAGTCAAGAAAAAGAAGTAAGAATAGTAATATTTTCTCCATTTATGAATTGAGGGAAAGGGCATGTAAATTAAGAAACTGGCAGCATACAGGTAGGGTTGGTCTGCAGTATCTAGCTTCCTTCCCTTCCTTTAAAGTTTTTCTCTAGGGGCGCCTGGCTGGCTCTGTTGGTAGAGCGTGTGACTCTTGATCTTGGGGTTGTGAGTTTGAGTCCCATGTTGGGTGTAGAAATTACTCAAAAAATCTTAAAAAAATAAAATAAATAAAGTTTTTCTCTAGAAACTGTGAGCATCCCAGACCTCTCTGGCTTGTGAGAAATTGTGTAATACAACATTCACACCATGGGCAGTCAGACACACCTGGATGAGTCCTGGACTTGCTAGTTTTCCCTGAGCTATTGTGCAAGATATCCAATGTCTCTGAGTCCCGATTTCTGTGAAATGGGAAGAGTGATATAATGCATCTCCTAGAGACGTAGAGATTACCTAAGATTGAGTGTGCAAGAGCATTTAGCACAGGACCTAGTACAGCATGTGTTAGATTTAAGAAAGGAGAACATAATGTAAGTAACACACCACAGATTCTCCACAGTAGTATGTTTTGCTATCAAGTAAAAAGGTGCTCAGGGATCAAATAAGAATAGATTTTCCTTTGGAATTATTTTCAGCAATGATATCAATAGACAGTCTAGATCCCAAAGCAAATTCTGTAACCCAAACTATAAAGTCCTATCTCTATCTCTTTCAGATAAAGCAGTTGTAATTTTTGTTCTCTGGACTTGCTATTTTCTGTTCCTTCCAAAAGTGCCTTGAAACCATTGCCAAAAGTTGTGAATTATTTATGAAATTCAGAGTGAACCCTTCCGTAAGAGTGGATTTCCCCTTCCTATGAATATTATTACTAAAAGGACTATTCAGAAACTCCTTTTGCCTTTTAATTTCCAGTTCATCAGTTGTTTAGGATTATTGTCCCATCGGAATTGGCCCCTATCATGCCTATTTTTATTATTCTCTGGGGATTTCAGAATGAATTTTGGGCTAACTGAAATTTTTCTTTGAGTATGGTCTTCAGTCAATGTGGGATGGGACTCCAGGTATCAGCCTGGTGTGATGTAATGGGCACCTCCCTTCTGAAGCCCCATTCTGGAGGCTGATGGGAGTTCCAGCACAGTGAGGAAAATGAGACAGGAAGTTACCTTCCCCTCAGAACTCCATACAGCTCAGGCTCTTCCATTCCAAAGTCACAGGAGCCAGCCTTGCCCAGAACATTTGAAGGCTGAAGAACCCCACCCCCCCACCCCCCAGAGAGTGCACAGAGCTCAAGGAATCTCTGGAAGATGAGATGTTCATTCAGAAAGCTGGAAGGGACCACATGGTAGCTTCACTGCTCTCCTGGAGACTGAATCTTGAAACATACCAGTGAAGACCCAGTCCTGACTATGCATGCCTCACAAGGAACATGAACAACCTGCCAAGACCCAGCTAAAATCCTGAGAGTCCTTTCTGAGGTATCCTCCAAAGGATATCTACTTTAGACTCTTAAGTCTCTCAGACCGATACATTCTCTTTGCCACTGAAACAGATTTGAGTTGCAGAGTTCAGTCTAAAATGAAAATGGTGGGACCCCTTTTTCAAAAAGCAGGAGGAAAGTGCCACAAGCCACTCAAATATAGACCTTTGCCCTTTTTCTGTGGTTTTTCTCTCCACCTTTCGTGGTGTTTAAAATTTTCTGTTTAACATTGTGTTCCTTTTGGATATGCTCCCTTGGATCCCCTTTGGGGATCCTGGCTGGAAGAGGCTAGATCTTCACAGGCACTGGAACCCCTATTCATTCTGTAAGACGAGCAGGAAATGAAATATGTCTACCAGTCATTTTGACACACTCTGTCTATTGTTTTTTTAACTTATTTTTATTATTTTTATTTTTTACTCTTTTATTGGTATTCCATTTTTTTTTTTTAAAACAGGGGTCTTATATGTGTTTTCTAAACCATATTGCTGAGTCATCTGGTTTATATTTTCTAAGTCACTCCTGCAGGTTTTCAAAACTCCATGTACTCTTTTCCTTGACCTTCTTTGACTTGGCCTTTTGAAAGTAATTTTTATCAGGGTTTCGTCCAGCCTCTCCGTGCTCACCACTCTTGAGTCAGGGCTTTGAGAATGAAGAGCACCAGAGGAAATGATTTCTGTATTCTGTGCCAATATTGCGATTTCTTGGCAATGTTAAGTTCAAGACAAACGATGTGGTGGCTCAGTCACTTTCCCGTTTTTGTGGCCAGAGCCTTGTATTTAACGCCTTCCTATATCGAACTTTTAAGATGTCCAGTGTGTTGAGTATTTATGGCTCTGTTGTGAGTTTTCATCCTCTGGAGAGAACAATGATAACAATAAAAATATAAAAGCATCTTTTTTTTTCTTCCCGGGTGGAATCATTGTACTTGCACAGTTGAACTGAAGGGAGGTAGCTACTTAGATCTTTATCTACTCTTTGCCTGCTCTTAGAGCTACTCAAATAGCCAATATTCTTGCCCAGAAGAGATTCCAACCACTTCGAGCCTTTGCTTAATGTTCTACTTTTCAGTTCTCTGCTGATTGCATGTGCATGTTTATATCTTTGCTGTTCCTAATGTACTAATAAACTCCCTCACAAAAGCCTGAGCCATTCGGCGGGCTATAAATTAGGATAGTTTTAACCTACATTTTTTTGTTCTGGGCTTTCAAATAATCTTCCACCAAAGACTGATTTTCCTGAAATAGATTTTATAAGGCTTTCATGGAAAAATTACATTTAGATCTCACCACTTTCCCCCTTTGTAATCACATATTTTAACCGAACAGTCATGTATTTACTCAATGTATTGGATAGCAGACAAAGTAATTTGTGTTTTGAGTCTTTATCTATTGAACATGATGTATTTCTCTTTGCTAAAGATTTACAGGCATACATTTTTGTTAGCTTTGTCAGAGAATAACCTTTGAATTCTTGCCTCAGATGTGTGTTCTTCGTTTTGAAAATCGAGCCATTCAGAAACCACATGCCATGGTTCATAATGACGTGACAACAACACTGAGAATGATAGAGAGGTTGTGTAAATCAAATGATAAGAGCCCTGGGAGAAAAAGTTTGGAGGACTGAAATCTAGTTAGAATTATGCCATTGATCCAGGCTTTTTAATAGTTGCCCCTTCTGTAAAATAGGAAAATTGACAGCAATGTCAGCTTCTCAACATCTGACCATGATATAAGAAAAACGTGTG
Organism: Zalophus californianus; assembly: GCF_009762305.2. Lineage (NCBI taxonomy): Eukaryota > Metazoa > Chordata > Mammalia > Carnivora > Otariidae > Zalophus > Zalophus californianus. Next base: position 142,184,242 of record NC_045599.1, on the reverse strand, counting down.
AAATAAAAGGCAAACACGATATGAGTTTTATGAGAAAAAAAAAAAAAGGCATCTGAGGAAAAGAAAAAAAGACACCAGAGTCATCTTCAGATGAATTTAATAGAATAAGCTCAGTAGTTTTTTTTTTTTTTTTTTTTTTTTTAAAGGATCTTCTTGGGCGCCTCGGTGGCTCAGTGGGTTAAGCGTCTGCCTTCCGCTCAGGTCATGATCCCAGGGACATGGGATAGAGCCCCGCGTCAGGCTCCCTGCTCAGTGGGGAGCCTGCTTCTCCCTCTTCCTCTGCCACTCCACCTGCTTGTTCTCTCTCATTCTCTCTCTGTCAAATAAATAAATTTTTAAAAATCTTAAAAAAAGGATCTTTTTGAAAAAAAATACCTTATATGTGTATTGTTGTTTTGTCTTCTAGACTACTAAATACAAAACAGTTTCATGGGAAATGGCAAGGTGAATGAGATGTAGAGGCAGATGAGGGTCCATTTAGTGGAGCGAGACTCTGACACTAATTCTGCCATAAATTATGCCCCATCCCTCCATTCATATCCATATGACAGATGCTTTTCTTTCCCTGAGGGAAGGCTGAGTTCCTCAGGCTTGAAGCAATACCTAAAAATAAAAACAGAATATCAAAGAGCCTGGGGGCCAGGTGGACCACAGCAGAGCTGCACACATTCTTGGCAATGAAAAAAAAAAAATACTCATCTTCTTGGGGAAAGTAATTTCGATGAAACAGACAGAATTTCTTTGGAAGCTGTTCTCACAACTGGATTCTAGTTTTGGGTCACAAATATGGTTAATAATACATTCAGTTGGAATTAAATAAGGAAGCTATTAATATGACTTCACTGGATCCTTATGAAATAAGGTCAGCCCTTGAAGTTCAGGTGAGTGCTTAGTGCCTCTGTAGGTCAGCCCTGGTCCTTCTAATGAGCAGTTGCAGACACCACTCAGATGCCCAGCAGGCTAGCCCTCCTGGCCAGTGCCACAAAAGCCAAGAAAATGATTCTCAGCTCAGGAATGACCCAAGATCAGGCTTCTCTTTGAGGCGTTTTGAAAATAAGTGTGAAAAAGGCCTTCTCTACAACAATTTCTGGCATGTGGGTGAAAAAATGTGAGCTATTCTTCCAAGTGACTTCTTTCAAAAGGAATGGAATTTAGATCCATATCCAAGAATAGTGAGAGGCTCCAAAAAAATAAAGAAAAAAGTAGCTTTTCCTGTACCTTTTCTTTGTTGCTGTTGAAAACAACTCTTGCAACCTTGAGGATGGGTTGCGTTTTATTTTTGGCAATTGTTCTACAGCAGAATTTAAAAACAGGAGGGTCCAAATAGAATGTGTCTGTTTTGAAAAGACATTCTGTGTCTCTTGTCATCTGGGTTCTGTTGTCTACTACTCTTCTGTTGTAATTACTGGGTTGCAACTACTGGGCTCTGTTGTAACTACTATGGTGGTTCTCAACTGGGGGTGATTTTGCCCCCGATGGGACATTTGGTCATGTCTGGAGACGTTTTTGGTCATCTCACGAGAGGGAGGAGAGACTGCTGGCATTTGGTGGGGAGAGGCCAGGGATGCTGCTAAACATCCTACGATGCACAGGACAGCCCCCACAACAAAGTATTCACTCTAGATGTCAATGTGCTGCCCTTGAGAAACCTAGTCTATTAGGACACCTTTTCTTCCATCCCCCGTATACCTCCTCGGGGAGCCGGCTCAGTGACTGCATGTGGCAATGGATAAGGCCAGCTGTGTTTTGCCACGGACAATGGGCTTACTATTTATGATCAGTTTGCCTGAAATTAATGTGAAGTTGCAACATATAATTGTTTAACGGCTTAGCCTTTCTTTGTAAATAGTCTTTGAAAAAGCTTATAATCAGAAATAATGGGGAAGAAAATGTAATTTCAGATTTTGTTTGGAAGTCCAAATGATCCTCACATACATGTGGACCAAATTCTAATTAAAATAATATCTAAGATGCTATCCAGTATTTTAGAGGGCATTGAAGTTAATTCTGTTGTGTTGTTCATTATTGCCAATAATGGCACTAAGAACAGTTTGGCAGTCAGTGCCATCCCTGGTTGTTTATGGTGGCCTTGTTGGTTGGTGAAAGGCAATGTTGGAATGGGGGATGAGGGGTGGGGGCAAGGCAAACCCCTAAGTTGGACATTTTATTTCTAATCTTACGTTACTTTCAAAATTCAGGTGAATATTACATTTTGCTCCCCAATGTAAGGATAACATTTTAAATTGCTTATCATTAAACAAAAATTGATACTCAAGGAAGGTGAATCCTGTTTGTGTTGGGGCTCCGACTCTCTGAGCAAATTAACGTGCCCTCCTGGAGGTAAACTCATTTTGGCCCGAGATTCACAATTATAAGGAGGGAAATCAACACAAGAAAAGACAGGAGACTTGGATTTCTAGCCCAGCTTCCACACTGCTTCACTTCATGACTGTAATGAAGATGTTGTCAACTTATCTATCTATTCATTCAGGAAATACTTATTGCTTTTACTTGAGTATTTACCTGGCATTGTTATAAGGGCTTTACAAGTATCGTTAATTCACTTAATCCTCACACCAACTGAATAACATTATTGGTATAATTGACCTGAATAACATTATTGGTATAATTGACCTGAGGTCAGAAAGCTGGTAAGAGGCAGAGCTGGGATTCACATCCAGGCAGGCCGACTCAGGACCATGTTCTTAAAACTCTTTGCTTTCACGACTTCGCAATAAACAATTAAATGGGTAATTGTAAGAAAGGATGGTGTTAGCTCTCACGTGAAAAAGAGAAGATGCCATGGGGCCATTACGAAGGGGAAAGGCTAAGGGAAGGCCTTCCAGGAAAAGTGACATTTATTCTGAGACTGGAGGGCAAACAGAAGCTACTGGAAAAAGAGGTAAGATGGAGCAAATGTTCCAGGCAGTGGGGGAGATGCATGGCAAGGCCTCTTGGGATGGAGTGTGGTGTGGTTTGAGGAACAGAAGGAAGTTTGGTAGGTATGCCTGGCATCTTGAGGTGCTCTGTGCTGAGGTGGGGTAGGGAGTTGGTGGGGGATGCATCACAAAGGGCATTTGAAGGTTTTTACATGAAAGGTAGAGGGGAGTTGGGGGAGCCTTTAAAAAGAGGAGTGACAAAGTCAGCTTTCATTCAAGGAAGGTCATTTTGGTTGCAGTGTGGAGAATAAATGGGAGAAAAAACATGAGGTTAGAAGTGGTTGCTGTGTCCAGGTGGGATTTGACGGTGACCTGGATAGGGCAGTGTGAGTGAAGGGAAGCAAATATGTATGTATTGAGAGTGATAAAGGCTAAGAAGGAAAGGAAATAAATCAGGATAAGGGATCAGAAGATAAGGGGATAAGGTTGAGAAGATGACATGAGGACAGAGCAACTAAAGACTGTGGGTCTGAGGGAGGAGCCTGATTGACGCCCATAGAGTAAGTCATTTTGTCCACCTGATATGAAGCGTCTCCTCTGCAGTGGATGCCCTTTGGCGGGTATCTACCCAAGACACAAATGTCTCACACTCAGAGGTTTGTACCATACCTTTACCCCAGATTTCCTGGCTAGCATTCTTCCAAACTTGGAAGTTCCTTCCAAAGTCCAAGTCCTTGAGCATCCAGCCAAACCATTAGAAATGGCCTGTGAATCAGTGTAGAGCTACACGTCTGGCCGTTATCTCACCTCAGCCCTAGTGCACATGCGCTGTTCAAATGTCTGCTTCGGGGAGGCTTGTCCTTCACCTTGTCCTTCGGTGTCATCCCTGAGTGGGGCTGTGATGCAGCAGCTTTCCTTTTTCTGGTGCTGCTAGAATAACACCTGAAAGCATTTCTTCTTTAGTTAGTTGGGCATAAGGAACATCTTAGGAGGCTATTGATGTGAGTTGAGGGACAGGAGACAATTTCAGTTGGAGTTGGTGTTGAAGAAGCCTGAGCCAACTGCTCATAATCCAGAGGTAATTCATTTATTTCTTCTGGATTTGCTCGAGCTTGGTCTCTCATACACCTGTATCAGTCAAGACCCAACCAGATAAGAACAGTAGGAGTTTATTATGCTTATACAAGAGGGAGCTGGTTAAGCAGTCTCTGTAAGGCTGTTATCCTTGCAAATCCATAGAGCAGGCAGACAGGAACAAAGATCATGAGTAGACTAAAACCTGGTGAGCATGAGCTGGGACCCCATGAGGACAAACTAAGACCTGGCTTTGCTGACCCCTTATCATGGAGGTAAAACCCCCACACACATACCTGGCCCCGAACTCAGAAAACCTAGAGGAGAATGTAGGATCAGATAGGGTATTTTAAGGTCCAGATGCTGCTTCATACGAACGAGGTGAATCAATAGATCACTAACAACTGTATGTATATTACAAACGGCTGCTTCTTCTTTGAAGCTTTTCAAATGTCTCAAGAATCTCCCTGTGACCCAGCATACCCAGAAATGCACAAGAAAGGGAATTCTGGGAATGAGGTTCAGCCTAGTCTGGTTGACACATTACAAAGCTACCATAATATTATTTCCATTTGATGATAGATTGCTTTTGCAGGAACCCAATCATAAGGCAAGACTTATGCAATGAAATGCATAAGTCTTGCCTTATGACGCATTGGTGCGTCATGAGAAACTCAGGTTTCATGGTCATCTGATGTCCCATGGTTAGGTCTTCAGCCTTTACCAAAGCCCAGTAAGGAGTCAGACCTGTTTCTCCAGAGGAGAACAGTTCAGATCTCTGATTTATCACATTTACTCTCCACATGAAACATAATATGCGCTTTCCATTTTTTTTATAATCATCTATGTTTGTTCATGTATCGAGACCCAGTCAATATATACAATCACCATATTGTGTTAGCTCACAGAACTTTATAGCTTGTTTTCACATTTGGTAGGTCAAGTTCCTTCCATTGTTCTTTTTTATTCTGCATTTTCTTTTCATTTTATGATTAACTTGTCAAGTTCAATAAAGTTCTGTTGGAATTTTGATTCAGATTGCACTGAATTTCTCTGATTCAAAGGACTTTCACTCTTGCAAGTATCCCTCATATTTTAGACTTTTATATCATATCTTTTTTTTTCTTGTCTTGTATAGAAGTCTGAATTTTTCAGCTGTCTCCCAGCTTAGTAACTTATTCCTCAGGGGTGCTTATTTTGATATTTTGCCTACTTGAAATTTTTATTTTGGTAATCATGTTATTTTACTTCCAAGATCTGTAATTGTCAAAACAACTCACTTTTATTTCACAGATAACTTTTCTTATAACTCTGAAGTTATTAATTATACTTTATTTAAAATCCACCCTTTTTTGCTCTATTGTGCACATTTTTCTATTTGCTGACTTTCGTGCTTCTCTTTCAAAGTGTTAGTTTTCCTTAAATATTTTCTCTTTCTTGTTCATGTACTCATTTTTACAATTTGAGGTTCCCTGTTTACACATGTGTGACTGTGTTTGTTTACTGCAGTTTGCCTCCAGTGGTTTTGGAAGAGGACGGGATGGGCTCCCTCGTAGAGCATTTGATTACTTTGTCTTTTGATCCTGCTTTTATTTGTCAGAAGTTACTCTTGGCCCCTTCAGCCTCTACCAACCAGCCTCTTCAACCTGAGCATTCAAACTAACGCTACTGTCGAGGGGGAAGATGCTTTCTTCTGATTGAAGTGGAGGTGTGGCACGAAAGAATGGTGAAGGCAGGATGGATCCACCAGGCAGCTCTAAATGCTCCAAATGTGATTTCGTAACCCTCATGGTTTCCCTAGTAACCTGTAAGAGCCACATCTGGGTTTAGAGCCTACCCAGCTCTGCTCTGATTGTTTGTAGTTTCCTTATGCTGGGCTGGAGTTTGGGGCTTTTGTTTACTCCATCAGACCGACCTCATTTGCCTTCTATCTTTTGGAATTTAGCCAAATTTTTAGTGTACTGATAGATCTTTTTTTTTCTAATGCTGATAAGGAATTGATCTCTTGTACACACACACACACACACACACACACACACACACACACCATTCCCAATGTCTCATGAGTCTGGGGACTTGGGACAGGAGAGGCAGCCGTCTGTTTTCAGTCTGCCATCTTGATCTAATTTGACTTGATGTTCTTCAAGTGATTTAGGTTGTCTTTTGTGATTCTATAATGCTTCAAACCACAAGTTATCCCAGGCCTGTTCATGTCGGATGAAATATGCACAGTCTTGCAGCTTAAAGGCACTAGAAATAAAGCTACTGGAACATAATGACTCACAGTAATGAGGTTTCATTTGAGGCTAATATGAACAACTGGAGACTCTCGTCTTAGCGCTCTGGATTTTGGAATGCTTTCACATTGGGAAAACAGGAGGCAGTGGCTGTTTCCTTGGCTTTTGTTCACAGACTCTCTAGAATACTGTCTGCTTGATGGATGTATTTTCTCATTGCTGGTGATAATTCTATAGGGGGTGATTCACTAGCAAACGGAGGCTACAGCAGAGCATTTTCCTCCATCTTCACACTCATGCTCGTTCACTTTGCTATTTGCTCCCAATATCCATTTCCCCTACTCAATAAATCACCTTTTGATGAGAAAAATGTAAAAAATATTAGTCATGTGAGGATTTGGATCATGTTTAATTTAGCACCAATGAAAAAAATTTCTCCTTAATCCAGTAGCTGTCTGGAGCCACAGCCTGTGATTGCCAATGGTTTTGTGCATGCACCATCTGAAGCCCAGACAGCTAGCTCCCAAACAGCTCAGGGCTCAAAGGATTCATGCTAAATTCCTGCTGTGGGATGAGACTCTAAGCCAGAGGGTTAAACTGTAAATCAGGAATGACTCAAGGTAACAACTTTGCTAAATCTGATCTTCTTTCTTTCTATTGACTTTTTTTTATTCTTCTACTCTTCTATTCTTCTATTATTGACCAGACTATCTTGGGTTTAGTGTTACACTCATACATCAGATAAAGGGGCACAGGGGAGCTATGAGAGCACCCAGTGGCCCCGTCACTTCCATAAAGGAGAAATGGATGGACTCTTCTCTGCTTTTAAATTCAGTCCTTGCATATCATGGACCCAGTGGCAGACTATGCACTGCCACTTGCTCATCTGTGTTTTAGGTCTTGCTTACCTACATAATTAATCAGAGACCGGGTTGATTACAATGTTTAGACTGGTGTGTGTGTGTGTGTGTGTGTGTGTGTGTGTGTGTGTGTGAAAAAGAGAGAGCAAGAGAATGAGGGTGCATGTGAGTGTATATGAATTTATTTCCAGACTTAAGTTAAAGAAGTGAGGGGTGAAGCTGTGAACAGAGAGCATATTCATATTTATATTGACCAGACTCTTCATCTGTAGAACTAAGACCCTGGAGCCAATGGCAGACAGGCTTTGAGGCAGAGGTACAGATTGGTTTCTCCCAAAACTTACATGGAATTTAGGGTGGAAGATTTTATTAGGAATCAGCAGCTGTGAAAGGAAGGGGAGAACTGAGAAGAGGAAACAGTGAAATGGTGCTGTCAATCTGAGAAGTCTTGGCCAATCTGGCAGAGACCTCTGGGGAGAGCACACCCATCAAAGTTGTCCTCCTCAGGCCCAAATGGTGGCATCTTCATACCCCTGCCTTGCTTAGTTCCTGGACATGGGCTGCCCCCCACAGGGCATGACCTAGGGTGAGGAGGTTCTAAGCAGCTGAGGCATAACCTGAAGGAGCTGACAGTGGACGTTGTCTGCTGATTGTACTTCCTGCAAACGAGAGCAAGCCCTCCTTTCTTCCTTGAAGGGCCATCTGACCAACACATCCCTGTGCCTGCCTTGAGTAGGGTAGCTGATGGTAAGAGAGAAAGTATAGGTACCCAAGCTTTTTCTGGGGACAGAAGTAAGGGGTCACAGGGGTGGAATGATCATGAGTTCCTGATATTTAAATTACTTCTCAACCCAGCCTTCTTTTCTGATCAGGTTTCAGGGGAGGAAGAGGTTATACTAGAAAGCAAGTTACATGCAAGAGTTCTGTTGTCCTAAGCCTTATTTGAACAATGGAGGTAAGGCAGCTCTGATCAGCCCAAGACCAGAATTCAGAAGAGTAGTAAGAGACTGAATAGACAAGTGGACTATGGACATACCATGCATAAAAATAGAACTCTGACCCATGGTCTGCCCAACCAGCCCAGGTAACTTCCCATTATCTATGGTAACCAGCACAGGGAGCCGGTCTGCTGTGTCAGACTTGTAGAAATTCAGACCACTATCTCTAGAAACAATTTAGGAAGTCCAACAATAGCTCCTGTACCAGTTGACCCCAAATGTCTGGAATTTGATTAATAAACTGGAAGCTTTCCGAAGTTTGTCCCTGCTACCAACTTAGGACCAAGTGGAGAATGCCAAATATGGACCTCTAGGCAATCACAAAAGGCTCCCTGGTTCTCATAAGCTCTCCTCCAGCTTTTCCACACGAACAGCCTACAGTCAGGACCTACCTGAAGACTCCTCTGTTTTCCACCAGAAAACATTCCCACTTCTCTGCTTGCCTTTGAGTTTCTGCCAAAATAGAAGTGATAGTTTCTTGCAATAGCAAGCTCTCAGTTGTCTTTGTTTGTGTTCATTTGGTAGGCCTTCATCAATTTCCACAGGAGGGAAGGTGATACTTCCAACCAATTCCATGTGTTAACTGGAAGAGCGGAATAAACGAAGAGTCACAAAGTGTCAGGGAATGGGGGGGGGAAGCTTGAGAAGCAGAGAGACCAGCATATAACAATAGGAGTCAACCCTTGGGAAGCTCACCTGAGCCAGAGGAGAGGGCTTTGCGACTGTCAGTTTAGCATTCGTGCTGCAGAAACTGAGCCCAAGAACCGACTCTTATTTTGAATTTCCTGTGCCCAAAAAACACTTCCATCTGGTAAAAGGTGGGACGTACATAACCACCAACATCTGATTAAGTATTTGTCAAACACTGAATACGTGCCAGGCTGCGGGCTAAGCATAGGGGACAAAATAATGAACAAAATAGAAATATCACTGGCTTCATTTTCTCCACATACAGCGTCAAGCACCAGTAAGCCTTTAGTACTAGTTTTATAATATGAAAAATCTGGTAGCAAGAGATGGGGCTGCTAGTGTAGCTTTGAGGAGAAGTTTCCTGACTGACAATCCTAAAATATGAGTAGTTGCCTGAAGGAAGAAATCCTTTCAGGAGCTCTAATCCTAGCTCTGTCCTCTGCATGTGTGTGCATGTGTGTGTACAAATACGTATTTGGATATCGCCTTGGACTAACTATTTAACATTCTCTATGCCCCAATGTCTTCATACCAAAATGTGATTAATAATAGGTCTCCTTCTTTTCATAGATTCTAATAAAATGATCAAATAAGTGTAGATGTGCAGAAGACTTTGCAGATACTGTTATTTTCCATCCATCCATTCACAGCTGGAAGACACAGTTGTATTTATACACATAAAGTATCCCACTTCCCTGACATCCAGTGGGTAACGTTTGGAAACTCTCTGATCCCTATTTTGGGTTCAGTTTCTTTCTTTGCTGGATTTCTGCCTCTCTTAGGTGCAATGCCCCATGGACCAGAGGGTGGTGTGGCTGAGACAGGAGCAGGGGACTGGTTTGGTTGACTGTATTCTTCCCTTCTTCCCTTCCTGTGTATGCCTCCTGCCATGGCGTGGCCCGGGGTGCAAGAAGACAGAGGGTCGTTCTCAGGTCAAGGGTGCAGAGGTAGATGCAATCCTTAGCTTGAATCACAAAGTAATCTCTTGCCTGGAATACTTCAAGAGCCTCGAAAGTGGTCTCTCTGAATCCGCTTTGCATATTTCTAACTCATTTTGCCCAAAGTTGCAGTGTAATATTTTGAAAATGTGAAACTATAAACTATTCATATCACACCCCTGCTCAAAATCGTTCAATGACTTCTCATTGCTCTTGGCGGACAAAGCCATGAGGGCATTCCAGAATTCAATCTGATGTTACTTTCGTACCTGTAAAGGTTGTGATTTTAAAGATGAGAAGAACAGGACAAGAAGTGAGCACAGATTGAAACAAGACACTGATCTGCTGATCCAATCAAATGAAGAAGCCGCTTGGGTGGAGGCTAGCTATAGGGAGGCACATGGGATGCACTTGGCAGCTGTGGACAGTACCATATAATGGCGGTGAGAGTAAGAAGACGACTTGCCCTGGATGTCTATCGTTCAGGATATGATAACACTGAGACATTTGGTCTAGTTATTAAACAGCCTCAGTATGCCAAGAAATCCTAAATATTCCCCTGGGAAAGCAGGCTCAGGATTGTTTGAGGTGGCAGGATTTCCTCCTTTTTTAGGGCTGAATACCATTTGTGACAACATGGATAAACCTGGGAGGGGAGGACATTATGCTAAGTGAAATAAGCTAGACAGAGAAAGGCAAATACCGTGTAATCTCACTCAATGCAGAGTTTTTTTAAAAAGTTGAATTCATGGAAACAGAGAATGCAATGGTGGTTACCGGTGTCTGGGGGTGGAGGAAATGGGGAGATGTTTGTCAAAGGGTACAAGTTGCAGTTAAGCAGGATGAGTAAGTTCTGGGAATCTGGTGTACAGTGTGGTGACTATTGTTAATAACACCATATTGAATCCTTGAAATTTGCTGAGAGCAGATCTTAAGTGTTCTCACCACACACGCCAAAGAGGTCACCATGTAAGGTGATGGCTATGTTAATTAACTTGATTGTGCTGGTCATTTCACAATGTACATGTATATTTAATCATCATCCTGTACACCTTAAATATATACAGTTCTATTTGTCAATTATACTTCAATAAGCCTGAAAAAAAGTAGTTCGAAGTAACACCATTTTTCCCTTAGTGGGTAAGCCCCTTTAACACTAGGGAGGTTTAGAATTAAGTATAGATGTGAAGAAAGTAAAAACTCGTAATAATTTTAATATAATATGCATATATTTGTTATCTGTAATGTTTAAGAATATCTGATGTATTAGTGTGTTAATAGCTTAACCTTGAGATTTCAGTTTAAAAATAAGATGAGTGATTATTTTAGGTTTGTAATTTATTTGAAGTCATACTAAGCTTGTATACAGTTATGGGACATTTAAGAAACTTTAAGAATCACTGTATTTACAACATACTTATAATTGCAGAAGTACTTAGGAAAATTTCTCAGATAATTGCAAAATTGGCAAGTATCAACGGTAAGTTTATTAATGCACTGTAACGTGTTTCCAAGCAGTAAATTAATGGAGTTTGTAAGTGGGGTCAAACATCACTTGGATCCCTTAAATGATTATTATTTGCTAGTCTTTGAAATTGGACAATAAAATTCTTTAAAAGCTTAAAGTGGAACTAAGTTTATGACTTATAAATATACAATATTAATTAAAAATGAAGAAACTCTGGGGTTTAATTTTTGTTCACCCAAAGCCTCTAGTTCCTGAGCTCTTAGAATAAACTCTAAATTCCCCAGCACTGTCCCCAAGGCCCTACATGATCTGGATTGGATTTAAGTGTCCATCTTCATCTCTTATTCTTGTTCTTCCCCGTAAATATGCCCCAGCCAGGTACGTGGTCCTATTTCTTTACTTAATTTTCAAACACACCAACTCCTCTCCTACCTCCTGGCCTTTGAAGTTGCTGTTCCCTCCATGTGTAGAGTCTTCCCTAAGGCACAAGGCATTTCCTTGTCATCTTTCTAAACTCACCTGAGTGGTCTTTCCTGAAGTGAGGTCATGGCAAAGTCATCCTGTTCACCCTTTGCGAGCTGGCTACTGTACTTTGCATTCGATCATTCTATTTCTTTCTTTCAGATGAATCATCTCAATTTTTCATGATTTAAACTGATTACACTGTTTGCTTTTACCATTCTTCCCCAACAGAACGTACTCATCTAAGAGCAGGTACGTTGTCTTGTTTACAGCTGACATTGGTAGTTGATAGGTGCTAAATATTAATTCGATAAATGATTGAAAGGTATATTTATGCTTAAAGCAACGATGAGACCATGCTATCCTGTGCAGTCAGGACAATTTCTTTTTCTCATCTAATAATTATGGAATAATTTTTTTCCAAGTTAAATATGCATGTTCCTCCTAATAAAAGACTGCTGAATTTCCTCTACTAGAGACTGCATAATATCCATTATATAGATACATTATGTCTTGAAGAACAATGAGCGTAAGTTTTGCATTTTAATGAAATCAAATTTCTCATTTAAAAAAGGGATGGAGGGGCACCTGGGTGGCTCACTTGGTTAAGCGACTGCCTTCGGCTCGGGTCATGATCCTGGAGTCCCGGGATCGAGTCCCGCATTGGGCTCCCTGCTCGGGGGGGTGGGGATCTGCTTCTCCCTCTGACCCTCCCCCCTTTCATGTGCTCTCTCTCTCCATCTCTCATTCTCGCTCTCTCAAATAAATAAATAAATAGAGTCTTTAAAAAAAAGGGGGATTGAGGGGGGCGCCTGGGTGGCTCAGTCGTTTAAGCCTCTGACTCTTGATTTTGGCTCAAGTCATGAACTCAGGGTCTTGAGATTGAGCCCCACGTCAGACTCCACAGTCTGCAGGGAGTCTGCTTGGGATTCTCTTTCTCCCTCTCCGGCTGCCTCTCCCACTCCTGCTCTCTCTCTCTCTCTCTCTCAATAAATAAATAAATAAATAAATGGATAGAGAGATAGAGGAAAAAGAGCATGTCTGTAAAACAAGAGAACTCCAAGGAAGAAGAAATATCTTAAAATCATTTAAGAATCAGAAAAAAGGTATTAGAAATTCTGAATATCCTTTCTCCAAAAAGACACTGGAAGAATTCATCATTATGTAACAGAGAGTCATTGGAAGGGAAAAAAATCCCAGAGTTTAAGAAACAGTAGGATAATGTGAAAGTACAAATAGATGAGAAAAGGAAATTTTAATGAACCAACCTATCATTCCAGAATTAAAATTAAAATTCTCATAAAGTAAGCACTGTGGAAAATAAACTCGAGAAGCCCTTGAGGAAAAAGACCAAGCTGAGAAAACAATGACAGAAAATTATAAATAGAGACTTCAACATAAAAATTAGAGGAGTAAAACAGGACCCTTGGAACATAGCTTCCATTTAAAAGAGAGAACAAAGAATTGATCATTCTCCTTTCCTGTTTTCACTCCACGTCAGGTGAAATTCCTAAAGAGAAATACACACCTTCAGAAATCCTGGTTCACATTCTGAATTGGGCTGATGAAGAAAAAAAATTACCCGAGATTCCATCAGAAAAATATTCCTTTTCTCAGACTCCAAAGACCAAAAGACAATGAAGAACGATCCAAAGAGGATGTGGGGAAAGCCGTGTGATCAAATAAATTAATGCACAGAGAAGTTGCTTTTCATGTGGAAGTCATCAAAAAGATGCTATTAGATATGTAAGCCTTCAAAATATAAATGAAGAACTGAGGACTGTGCATATCATCTAATCCTGATTAAAAATGGAAATGCTAAACCCTTTGTATTATTTGCTGCCTTGTTGATTCAAGTAATAGTGAACCCCATGAAACTTGAAACTTCCTTGCTTTCTTCTTAGCTCTCCTTTGGCTTCTTTTTCTGTGTCAGGAAATGTGTCCCCCAACAGACAGCTTTCAATCCACTGTTCAGATTGGCTTCTTAACACATTTGATAACTATATATAAAAATGACTGTGCTCTTCAATTCCCAGCACTTGCTAAGAATGTACCTACTGATGACCCAGCAGGACATAGTGGGAGGAGAATTGTTCAACAAAAAGCCTTTTTGCTCTTTTTAAAATGTTTTATTTTTTATTTTAATTCCAGTAGAGTTGACATACAGTGATATATTAATTTCAGGCGTACAATATGGTGAAGGCTTTTTGCTCTTACGAAAGCAGAATTGCATAGATCTCCACAATGGCCATTTACTTATCAGGGGATTTAACAATTTTTGGCACCTTATATTAAATGGAACAAGTCATTTTTTTAAAACTATCCAGATATTTTTAGTCACCAAACTTTTGTTCAAATAATACTCCATTCTGGACTTGGGTATTACTGAATTAACTATCCTTAAATAGCTACAATCTCAACCAGGTGAAAAAAAGGCATAAAAACACTTTAAGAAAACTCACCAGGGGCACCTGGGTGGCTCTGTTGGTTAAGCGTCTGATTCTTGATCTCAGTTCAGGTCACGATCTCAGGGTCCTGGGATCGAGCCCTGCCTCAGGTTCGACGCTCAGCGGGGAATCTACCTGTAGCCTTCTCCCTCTGCCCCTCCCCCTGCTCTCTCTCCCTCTCTCTAAAATAAGTAAGTCTGTTTAAAAAAAAAAAAAAGGAAAGAAAATTCACCAAACAGTTGTTATCTTGGCAGGTTGGAGGTATAAAATATTAAAGAAAAAAGTTTTTGTACATCATTCCAGCAATTCTCTCTCTCTGTTAAGTAATACTTTTTTTGGGGGGGGTGTTATCTTGATCATTCCCATCAGCATAAAAGCGTGCCGTTGGAGCTCTTCTCATCTGAAAAACCTTGTCGGGACCTTATTTCCTACCTCCTTGTCACTCCATTTCTCCACTTCTTTTAGCAGCAAAATGTTGAGAGCTGTCCAAATACACGAAGTCTCCGATTTCTCTCTTCAGTTCTGTCTTAAATCAACACAAATCAGGTTTTGCTTCGCTGAAACGTTTCTTGTGGAGGTCTCCGATGGCCTCCAAATTTCTAAATCCACCGGACAGCTGTCCTTCCTCATCTTACTTGACCAATCCATAGCATTCGACACAGTAACCAACCCATCTTCTTCGCGCAACCCCAGAACCGCCTTCCCGGTTTCCGCCCTGAATACTGTCCTGGTCTAGACCCCCTTCCCCCACCCCCTGCAATCGCAGGGCCTTAGTGCTCAGTCCTATCTCCTAATCTCTATCCATGTCCCCTCGCTTGGTAACTTCATCTAGTCTCAATGCTTTAAATGATATTGTACTAGTTTCCCACGACTCCTGTACCAAATTACCACAAACTTGGTGATTTTCAACTACAGACATTGTTGTCTCTCAGTTACGGGCACTAGAAGTCTAAAATTCAGCAGAGCTGGAGGTAGCAGTCCTCCAGGGGGAATATTTTTAGGTAATGATGGGGAAGAAATAAAACCCCCCTTTCAGGTCAACTATAAATTCTGACTCTGAGGGTCTCCAGAAAAGTAAACATAATTCAAGAACAAGCGGAACTTTGGCTCCCATTCCTCCTCTCGCTTCTGCAGGGACAGGAGAAGCCAGTGTGAGCTGCGCAGGGAGGGAGGGGCTTTTTCTGCCAGAAGAGACTCCAATTTCCTGCTGCACCACATCCTGTTCTCTGAGCCTACCACCAGTTAGTATGTTCATTACGCTTACTGTTTAAGACCTTTTCATTCGCGTTAATTTTTTGAGCCTCACAACATCTTTACCTTGCAGTTGGTAAGATGGAGGGTTTCTATAACAGTTTTCAGATGAAAAATCTTAACTTCAGAGAGGTTAAGCCCTATCCAATGCAGTAATAACAGGTGAGGTAGGGTCTCACGTTCTGACACAAGCCTGCTGGTCTTCCTTCTGTTATAATACTTTTTTACTTTATCTTGAACCTGAACACCTTGTGTATTGTTTCTGAGTTTGAATTGAGTTTATAATAAATGTTTGCAAAAGGTCATGGTTGGGAAGATTTTGTTCTTCTTTCTTCAGCCCCCGATATTTGGAGTTGGCAAGCCATTTATAACACATTTTACCCTTTCTTACTAGAAGCCTCTTTATTTCTGCTTAAACCAAGTGGGGAGTTCAAGTGGGTCTGCAATGAACATGTCATAAATAATCAGTTATAAAATGAAGATGTTTTGAGTTAAGAACAGTGCGGGGTTGATCAGACTGCATTTTATAAGTTGTGTAAAGTTTTCAGAATGGATAATAGAAATGATTTATAATTTCTTACATATGGGGAGAGAATAAGTCGTTGAAGCAGGTTATTTACTTGGATTTTCAAAAGGGTAATATTTCATGCCCTTGAGGTCACAGAAACTAGGAACTTAATATATATTCTAGTGGTTAAGGGCAGAGACTTGGGAGTAAGACAGAACTGAACTTGCAGCTCATCTACACTATGAGCAAATGATGACCTCAAATACTTAATCCTCAGTTTCTCCAGCTGTAAGGTGGGGATAATACCGGGGCTCATCTTACAGGACTGTGAGTATTTAAAGGGATCATTTTGGTGTAACGAAAAGTATTAGGGCCACGGACCTGGGATGTTGGATTTTGTCCTGCTTGGGATCCCTTTGTGCCCACATGTTCCCAAGAGAGGAACATGTCCTTGGCCAGAGCAATGTTGTGTGGAATACCACGTGATGTACAGAGCCTCAGGAAGCTCGTTAAAGATGATAGCATGGCATAGGAGATAAGAAAGGCAAATCCAAATGGTTTACCTCTCCATGGCCTCAACACCTCTATCTGTTTGACCTGCCACGAGGACTTGTCCCTTTGAGGTGTGGTGTTTTATCCCAGGCCTGGTTATCATGTTGCTGGAAAATCAGGAAATTGGTGTCAGGGTTGCCATGTTGGCCCCTGAAAGGAAACTCATTATTATCAAAGTCATGCAAAGTCCACTGTGCATTATAGCTGTTTTGATCATGAACAGGAACAGTCTCCCAAGCAGGGGCTAGTTTAACCTAGAATGGGAAAGGGAGACGGGTGGCACTGTGCCCATCACAAAAGATATATCTAGTATCCTTCTTTCCCATGTTTCTAAGGTCACTTATATTCCCTGAATTGAAGAAGATGAATGAAGAATATTTTCTACATTGGTGCATGGTATGACAATTTCCCCTGAGCCTCTTTGCTGGTGCATTTGTCTCCATACTTCACTGGCCTAGTGATCAGTGTGGTCTCCAGATCTGTAGGGCACTCTGGCCACTTTTCCTGGGCACCACAAAGCAATCCCTTTTGATATAGCACTGCTTTTTCTGACTTGATCTGGCTATTGATTCCAACACACTCCAGCCTCTTAGCTAATGACCATGATGATGCTAATGAATCTCTGAGATTTTTCTTGTCTACCTTTATTGCCCGAGGATGAGAGTCAAATCTGTCAACAGGATGGATCCTATGGATAATCAAAGTAGACAGTTCATTCATGCACTTTCACTTAGTGCATATTTAAAGAACACTTTGGAAGGCATTGGGGTTTACAGCAGTGAATGAAGTCAGCCATAATCTAGCAGAGAATAAAATGTCAAGTGATTAAAAGGGTTATGAATGTTGTAAAGGGGAAGTACTGGGCACTCTTTCAGAGACAGAAGCATTTGACAGCTGGTGCTCATTCATTTACTCATTTTTGCATTTGTAAAAGCATACTCGTCGAACACCTACTAACATGCCAGGTCCTGATTTGGCTACTAGCATAGAGCACCGAACACGACAAAATTTCTACCCTGCGGGATTCATCTTAAAACAAGAAAGACAATAACATTTCAAGGTGTGGATAAGTCCCATGAGGACAGCAAGGTACGGAGAAGGAAGTGATGGAAAAGAGTGTGTGGCCATAGCAGGCTTCTGTGACGAGGTGACAATTGATCGAGCCTGTTACAACTTGGGGGGAGGCCTGTGACTATCTGGGGGAAGCATTCCAGACAGAAGGACCAGGAAGTACAAAATCCTGAGTGAGGGGTGTGCTCAGCACGTCTGAAGAACTGTAAGGACACAGCAAGGAATCAGGTGCAGAGGGAAGAGCAGAGGCAAGGTGTACATTTGGAGGCATAGCCTGGGACCAGGTCATGCAGGGCCTTCTAAGCCTTGGCATGGACTTTGATGCGATTCTAGTGAGTCGGCTGGCTTTGAACTAGGGAGTGACATGAGCGGATGTATGTTTTGAAAGGACCATCATGGCTACCTTGTGGAGAATGGATTATATTCTTGAGCCAATCTACGGCTGTTTGCTTGAAGAATCTATATGGATTTTATTTATAGGCTTGCAAATACTAATTATTATCTATGAACTACAGAACAGGCTTAGTTCCACTTTTCTCTTAACCAGAAATTTTCTAGACTGCAATGCCATGGCAAAGGCAGATTTACGGGCATGAGATAACTAAACCATGACAATTCCATTAGGAAAACCTGATAGTATCTTTATAATGGCTGGGACATTCTAACCATAAAAGGACAAAATGACATTACCCCCTTTTATAATATCTCATACTCTGTTCGGCTCCCATCCGTGAATACTTTATTGGTTCTCTTGATTATGAAGCTATCATATGCAAGTCAAGTTCAGTCCTCATTATTTGTATAGCCATATTCCATCCAGGAGTGGGCCTAGGGAAAAGGAAGGCTTCTGCTCTCTCTGCCCAAATAGTATCGTCTCCAGTTCAACATAAAAAGTGGCTGAGAATAGGGTCGAGAGTCATGAGTGTGTCTTGGCCGTGTGCTAGGTGAAAAATTAGCAAAGGATAAGAGCATTTTGTTGAATAAGCAAGTACTTTGTCAAAGCAAAAGTGCTTTATGAAAAGTAGCTATGTTTTTTATAAAGGGCTGCCAAATGACATTTTGGGCAGAAGCTATTACTTTTCTTTTAAATGGGTCGCTAAAGGCAGAGTCTTACTGCCCTTAGCAGAGTGGCAATTTAACATAATCACAAGCAGCAAAGCCATGAATGACTAAGACCTGTGATTCTTTTTTAAATTTTCTTATTTGAGAGAGAGAGAGAGAGAGAGAGAGCGAGCAGGGGGGAGGGGCAGAGGGAGAGAGAATCTTAAGCAGACTCTCCACTGAGCAAAGCCAGACGCAGGGCTGCATCTCATGATCTTGAGATCACGACCCGAGCTGAAATCAAGAATCAGACGCTTACCCGACTGCGCCACCAAGACACCCCGAGACCTGTGATTCTATCATTAGTGTTGTTGATTTGGCAGCTCCCTTGGTTAGACATTTTCTTTGAGTTTTGTTTATCCTGGAGGCATGGCTAAGTTTTATTGAAGGTTTTCAAGTATGGGCTCGATTCCATCTTGGTAGAGTTTTTGAGGAGGCAATGGCAAACATGGAAAGGATGATTGGGTCAGATGACCTCTAAATTCTATTTCAACCCTGAGATTCAATGATTATAGGATAGAATCTGAATTTGAAGACCAAAGGATTTGAGCTCTGCTTTCTATAATTTTATTTCTTGGTGATTCAAAATTATCAGTAGAACATCTTCAGAGTTTCTACATGAGTTTGACAAAAGCAATTTTCCTTCTGAGAAAAGAATGTTTCAGCCCTTGTATGTCCAATTAAGCCTCTTTTTTTAACGATAGAATAATATGTGTGTAAAAAAATCGCAAGACACCAGCTGTCCAAGAGAACTGCTGTGATAGGAGTGTTGAGTGTCTGCTGTCACATTCAGTTGCCACCGGACATGGGAGAATATTGAGCCTTTGAAATGCGGCTTGTGCGAATGAGGAACGGAATTTTAATTTTTACATAATTTAATTAATTTGAATTTAAATTTACATAGCTACATGCGGCTGGCGGCCAATCTCTTGGACAGCACAGTTCCAAGACAACCTGAAGAATTGTTCACCACTAAATAACACAGAAGGATTGAAAATTCAAACATTTCTATTTTACCCGGAGTCAAATAAGCATGGTTATTTACCCACATTTTCTCTCTAGTCCTCATATCCTGGCTTTTTATTTTATTTTATTTCTTATTTTTGTTAAAGATTTTTATTTATTTATTTGTTTGTTTGTTTGACAGAGAGAGAGAGAGAGAATAGGCAGAATGGCAGGTAGAGGGAAAGGTAGAAGCAGACTCCCTGCTGAGCAGAGAGCCTGATGTTGGGCTCGATCCCAGGACCCTGGGATCATGACCTGAGCTGAAGGCAGACGCTTAACGACTGAGCCACCCAGGAGCCCCCCTCATATCCTAGTTTGTACGTATGCATGTACATATACAATATATCTCTCTGTGTCTCTCTCTTTCTCTCCTATGTATGTATGTATGTATGTATGTATGATCTTCTACCTACCATCATCATCATCATCTATCAACTTAATGTTTTCCATCACACAATTTTGCAACATGCAGAGGGAAATGTGAAGGACAGGGGAACAGAAAGAAATGATGAAGGTTCTTTGTGTTCATTCCAAAGATAAAATTGTCATGCTTTTTTTTCAAAAAAGGAAAAAAAAAAAAACGGGGCATAGAGAAGTGTAAGAAACCCACTTCTTTAGTTTTTGACATGTCATTAGGGCCAATTAGCTTCAGGGGTGCCTGGGAACTTTTTCAGAAGATTAAAATCATACTCCCTAGAAAGAATTCAAGATTTCAAAGATCTTTGCTAACACTTGTGCTCTGCAATATATAGACACAGTTAAGAAAAAACTGTGTTTGGAGCAATGGAGTCCTGGGTTCACTTTTCATAATGCAGTTGCTTTTTTTGTAATGACTTTGAAGAATGAGGGCTTTTAAAAATAGTGTAGTAGGACAGGGTTGATGGCAGGAGTAGAGTTTGATAAGAGCTTGTCAGAGACTGCGGTGCTAACTTAGCGGGCATAGAAGAGAAATAAATGATTAGAAATCTTAGTAAAAGATTAATTTCTTCCATTATCTCCCCTGAACATGCCCTTATGTAAGGAATCTTCATCTTAAACCAAAACCATTGCATTTCCAGGATTTCCTTCCTCTAGCTGCTTCTCCTCACAGGCTGATAGAGTTCTTTGACTCTGAACTTTAAATGACTCCTCATTGCTCACAACATCAAGACACATTCCATAAATATCTGCTTCTCACAATTTTTCACTGAAGTGTACCTAATGGCAAGACCTGAACTTGAACCCTGAGAAATCAGGGGCATGCCTTGAGGCCCACTACAGCAGCCGAGATATTCTTTCAATGTTTTTTGCTTAATCTTAAAAATTCGTGTGTGACTGTCACATCCAAATCATTCTGTATTTCTCTGATTATAAAAATAATATTTTAAAATACTCTCAGGAAAAAAGACGGACATGGACACAAGTTTTTCCTGTCTGAAGCCCTATTTTATTGGGTGGCTGATTTATGTGTAAAAGATTATTGTATTGAATTTATCAGTTGTAGAGAGTGAGGCTGAGTTGAAGAGCAGTGGAATGATCCACTGGTTGTGTCTTTTAGGTGATTTCACTGCTGCTTCTTGGTGTCATGATATTTCAATAGCTCAGACTTGAAATATATAAATATAAGTAGCATTTTCCCCCTTCATTCTTATGAAAATTTTATCAGAGAAATCTCTGGAGAGAGAGGTCCAAATGTTGCCAGAGAGGTGAAGAGCAATGATCTCAGGCTGATATTGGTGGACATTTTGATGGGTTTCTCCCTGAGAGGCACCAGGGTTGAATAACACGCAGACTGGAATAATTTCTGATTCACGAGTCAGATCTCTCCTATTGTCAGAAGAAAGTTGATGTTTTTGATCATCTGTTTTACCATTGATACTTTTAATCAGATTAAAATGAAGAAAAAGTTTCTGCACAGCAAAGGAAACAATCAACAAAACAAGAAGACAGCCGACTGAATGGGAGAAGATATTTGCAATGATTTATCTGATAAGGGGTTAATATCCAAAATATATAAAGAACTTATGTAACTCAACACCAAAAGACCAAATAATCCAGTTAAGAAATGGGCAGAAGACATGAACCAACAGTCTTAACTCTTAGTTCCCATGATCTACTTTCTTATCTAATTCTTAAATTTAATTTTCTTTACATTTAAAAGAATCTTTATATGAGATGGACCATACATGCACATGGTTAATACATCCTTGTCATGCTCAATCTTTGGCTGGGAGCAGCCTGGGGAAATGTGACTGGATGTGAAGGTGAGGGTGAATTTCCAAGTGTAGGAGCTGTGCTCTCAGACCAATGCCCCCCTACTTCCATGGCAGAAGCACTGCTATGCATTTGATACACCACGAGGACTTGTCCCTTGGAAGTGTGGCCTGGGTAGGTCAAGGCTGCTGGAATATCAGGAACTTGTAGTGGTCGTGACCAGATTGGCCTCTGCAAGGAGACTCTCATTACTATCATTATTTTTCAGGCCATGCAAGTCCATTGTGCACCATGGGTGCTCTGTTCATGAGTCCATTGGACAGGAAGAGGCTGACTGGGGAAGCAGGATGGCTAGCATTCACCGAGCAGTTCCTCCTGGTCAGTGACGGCGGGTCTTTTGGAGGCGGGCTATAGGCGGCTGTTATCATGGTCTTCCTTAAAGGCTTCTCAAGGGCTCTCAGTTGGTAAAATGAATCATCTTTGGAAACTGTAAAGAATGATCCCTGTGACTGCCAGTTTTAAATATTTCAAGTGTCTTGATATCACCTTCCCCTGGATACTAGCTTCTGGAGCTCTCCATCCTTTGGCTCCCATAGAGGCTAGAGGTGGGAAGGGAAGGGAGGAAACAGTTGCTCCCTGTACTGAAGTCAATAAACCTCCTGGATTTCAGGCCGTCTTTTCACTCCTGCCCTGCATCATCCTCACCCCTTCAAGACTGGAGTCTTGAAGCACGTCCTCTATTTCTTTCCCATGGCCTCTTTGCATGTAATCCTGGCTCGGCCTTCCTAGGCTCCTACGAATCAGTTGACACTTCTCAACCCATTTTCTGTCTTCCAGAGTAAGTTTTCAAAGTCACTTCCCATTTCACTGAAGATGGCTCTAAGCACTCATTTTTTTGTCATCTTGTTTGTTCTACCAAATTGCCCATTTTTACCACCCCATCGAACACAATGAGAAAATCAAGAGGCAAGCACTCTATTCTCAGTGAATGATGAAATGAGTACTAATGCACTCGCTGTTCTTACTGGCCTGGGGTCTGACAACCACCACCCCAGCAGTTTTGTCTTCATTGGTTGGGCTTCACACTTGCTTTTAGATTCAATTTTTCCAGTTGACCCCATATCCACCAAAACACTTCCTCATCTTTTCTTATCAAGTATGTTGCGATTTGACATGTTTTCACAGAGGGCCACCATTACAATGACTAAATACTGAACATTTATTCTTTCAACCAGCTGTAAACAGACCTCAGTTCCTCAATCAGTTTCTCAATATATCTTCTGAGCATATTAAATGATGCCATTTGAAGTTTAGTTTGATAAAAATACATTTTACACTTATTCTCTCTCTTTAACCTAAAGCAGATCTGAAAATGTCTACATCAAAGGTCTTTATCAAATTTCTTCTATTACATTGAGGTTCACCTTTTAGTGCCTTGTTGCCACTGGCTTAAAAGTGGTGTGAAGCAATATTTATTCATTTCAATTGCACTTTCTGTTTGTGATTACATGCTAACAACTTTTCATGATTGATTTAAATATTGCTGCAAAAGTGATCTTTCATGTATTTATTGCTAACAGTTTTCTTATATGAGTATTAGTTCTGGTCACCAATTCCAATGCTTGGAGAGGGAGGTTTTCCCCATATATCCAACAAGCCCTCTCTGGTCACTGATGGGGTGTCCTACAGCTCAACTCAGTTCTGACACTATCTACCCAGAGATAGCATCAGATCCCACAGGTTAAGGGTTTATTCTTACAAGACTGCCCCCCACCCCAAGATGCCAACCCAGGTTGTCACCTGTGTTTCTGACTGACTGGCTATAAATCAGAGGTTTCCAGGAACCACTCCTCTCCCCACTTTAGGTTCAATTAATTTGCTAGAGCAGCTCACAGAACTCAGAGAAACATTTTAATTACTAGATCACTAATTTATTATAGAAGTATATGATTCAGAAACAGCCAGATGGAAGAGATGCACAGGGAAAGGTGTAGGGAAAGGGTACAGAGCTTTCATGCCCCTGATGACATCACTCTCCCCACTTCTCTGTGTGTTAACCAACCTGGAAGGTCTCTGAACCCAACTGTTTGGGGTTTTAATGGAGGCTTCATTACACAGGCGTGGTTAATCAAATCACTGGCCATTGGTGATTGGTTCAACCCCTAGTCTCTCTTCCCTTCTCTCTAGTCACAGGGTTGATTCCCCGACAACCAGTCCCTTTCCTTAGGTATGGTCCAAAAGTTACCTCAATGACAGAACAAAAGACACTTTTGTCACTCTCACTACGTAGGAAATTCTAAGAGTTTTAGAAGCTCTGTGCCAGAAACAAGGGCAAAGACTAAATATATATTTCTTATTATAAATGACAAAATACAATGAGACATTAAAATTAATTTCATTTGTTATTCAATTACCTTTTGAAGGTCATCTTGATTGCTTCCAGTTTTTGACAGTTATGAATAAGGATGCTCTAAACATTGTATGCAGGTTTTTATGTGAACAGATTGTCAACTTATTTGGGTAAATGCCAAGGATCATGGGTGCCACCTTGTATGGTAAGTTCATGTTTAGTTTTGTAAGGCATCACCCGAACTGTACCTGACTGTACCATCTTGCATTTCCACCAGCAGTGACTGAGAGTTCCTGTTGCTCTGTGTCTTTGCCAATATTCAATGTTCTTCAAGGGGAAAGAAAATGACAGAAGTGAGAAGCTTGTACATAAGGAAAAGACAAAGGTTAGGGAAGGAATCCGCGAAGGTAAAATATAATCTTTTCCTTTTCTTATTCTTAATTGATCTCATAGATAACTATTTGTTCAAAATAATAATAGCAACAAGGTTTTGGTTACTTGTATCTTGTGAATACATGAGATGAATAACAACAATGTTATAAGGGAGGAGAAGGAGGGATTGGGGATACTCTGTTATAAATTACCACACTATCTGTTATTAAATAACATCATGCTAATATAATCTAAGTAGACTTAGATTAGTTGAAAATGTTCAAAGAAAGCCCTAGGGAAACCACTACAGTTTTTTTAAAGAAGCATATTGATATGCTAAGGGAGAAAATGGAAGTAATGTCTCTTGTACCAAAACAATCCTTAGCATGTTTTCAGATTAAGCGATTATTTCTAGGGCAAAAATGTATTGCTAGTTTGTCTTATTTTATTTTATTTGTAGTTTCAAGGTTTTACTTAAATTCTAGTTCGTTAACATACAGTGTAATGTTAGTTTCAGGTGTAGAATTTAGTGATTCATCACTAACACACAACACCCCGTGCTGGTCTTATTTTAAAAACTGATTCTTTGCTTGTGAGATGACACCTTAAAAAAAAAAGATACGGAAAGTAATACTTGGAGGCTCAGAGAGACCAAGCCATGTTTTCAAGGCTTGCAGCTAGCGAGTGACTGGCCAGCATGCCAGCCGGGTGGGTATCAGTCTAACCTGCCCTTCTTCCTCTTCGGTTATCATTCGCAGTTCTATCTCCTGCTGTCTATTTGCTGAAGGTGCAATCTGGGTACACACACACACACACACACACACACACACACACACACATTTCAGATGGAGACAAGACGTGTAAAAGACGCATGACAGTGGGGTGCCTGGGTGGCTCAGTTGTTAAGTGTCTGCCTTCGGCTCAGGTCATGGTCCCAGGGTCCTGGGATCGAGCCCCGCATCGGGCTCCCTGCTCCGTGGGAAGCCTGCTTCTCCCTCTCCCACTCCTCCTGCTTGTGTTCTTGCTCTCGCTGTGTCTCTCTCTGTCAAATAAATAAATAAAATCTTAAAAAAAAAAAAAGATGTATGACAGCTTAAGATGGCACGTGGGAAGTGACACATGGCAGGGAAGGAAGCAAGTGATGAAAAGATGGAGAAGAAGATGTAGATGACACTGGCATTCCAACAGTCTTCATGTTTCTGTTTAAATTAAAAGGGGAGGCCATATATTGAGAGGGAGAACATGGAGCCAGGGAGGGCAGGCATCCATAAAAGAGGCTTCATGGGTTTGCCATGGTTAGATCAGCAACTCCACAATCAGAGAAGAAACTAGCAGAGAGTTACCTAGGTGGTCAGTGAGAACAAATATGGGGCAGAAGCATTGGAAGGCTGAGTTAAGGGGAGGGGCTGTTCCTTGTAGCCAGTAGGTCTGGATAACAATGAAAAAGGCAGGATGAAGAATCATGTTAAGAACAGAAAAGAGTGAATTAAGCAAAAGAAATTGGAAGAGATTGGAAAATTGATTGATCTCAATCCAATTCCTCTGGGACATTGACGTCATATAGTTTTGTCATGCACTGAGTTCTGTTAAATGGCATTCCCTCCTGGGAATTTATAGGGAAAGACAGTGGAATGAAAGAAGGTGCTCGTACACAACAATGCTCCTTTAAAGAAGAGTAAGGAGAGGAGATTTATTTGTACTGATGAGTGGTAGAAAATGGATCTTCTTATTATGTGATCATTTCGTTGCTCGATATGGTCCTTGATCTCAGGGGAAAAAAATCTTAAAACCCACAGGCAGCAAAAGGTGAAGAACAAATTTGGATTCTAATAGCTGCTCAATATTGTGGAGCCTGAAAAGAATTCAGGAGAACCTGGCCTTTTTATTCAATAATGTGGAGCTCAGCATTGAACTCAAGGATTAAGGTCTTTAAGAAAAGATCTTTTGATTGTATTCTTCCTGCTTTGAATGAAAGCTGGCCTTTCCATGACAGTCCACAGTTATTCCTAGTTGCCAAAACTACAACTATTGAAACTGGTATGGTGGGAGATTTATAATAAGAAAAAGTAACAACCACAGAAGAACTAAAATTCTATAAAAGTTCAACATGCTATATAAAAAAGAAAAAGATAGTAATACCAACTGACTGTATATTGTAGCTACTATTCTTTAAAGTGGCATGTCATGGGGTGTCTGCATGGTTGAGTTGGTTAAGCATCTGACTCTTGATTTCAGCTCAGGTCATGATCTCAGGGTCATGAGATCAAACCCCGTGTCTGGCTCCATGCTGGGCATGGAAACTGCTTAAGATTCTCTCTCTCCCTCTCCCGCTTACACTCTCCCACTGTGCTCTCTCTCTCTCTCTCTTAAAAAAAAAAAAATAAGTGGCATGACGTTACAAAAACCATAAATACATTATAGTGATTTCTTTCTTCCTTCCACCCCCTTGCCCCCCAGGCTCTCTCTCTCCCTTTCTCTTTCTTTCTTTCTTCTTTCTTTCTTTCTTTCTTTCTTTCTTTCTTTCTTTCTTTCTTTCTTTCTTTCTTTCTTTCTTTCTTTCTTTCTTTCTTTCTTTCTTTCTTTCTTTTCTTTCTTCTTTCTTTCTTCCTTCCTTCCTTTCTTTCTTTCTTCCTTCCTTCCTTCCTTCCTTCCTTCCTTCCTTCTTCCTTCCTTCCTTCCTTCCTTCTTCCTTCCTTCCTTCCTTCTTCCTTCCTTCCTTCCTTCTTCCTTCCTTCCTTCCTTCCTTCCTTTTCTTTCTTTCTTTCTTTCTTCCTTCCTTCCTTTCTTTCTTTCTTCCTTCCTTCCTTTCTTTCTTTCTTCCTTTCTTTCTTCCTTTCTTTCTTTCTTTCTTTCTTTCTTTCTTTCTTTCTTTCTTTCTTTCTTCCTTTCTTTCTTTCTTCCTTTCTTTCTTTCTTTCTTTCTTTCTTCCTTCCTTCCTTCCTTTCTTTCTTTCTTCCTTCCTTTTCTTTCTTCTTCTTTCTTTCTTTCTTTCTTTCTTCTTTCTTTCTTTCTTTCTTTCTTTCTTTCTTTCTTTCTTGCTTTCTTTCTTTCCTTCCTTCCTTCTTCCTTCCTTCCTTCCTTCCTTCTTTCTTTACGTTCTTTCTTGCTTTCTTTCTTTTCTTCCTTCCTTCCTTCCTTCCTTCCTTCCTTCCTTTCTTCCTTCCTTCCTTCCTTCCTTCTTCCTTCCTTCCTTCCTTCCTTCCTTTCTTCCTTTCTTTCTTTCTTTCTTTCTTCCTTCCTTCCTTTCTTTCTTCCTTCCTTCCTTTCTTTCTTTCTTTCTTTCTTTCTTTCTTTCTTTCTTTCTTCCTTCCTTCCTTCCTTCCTTCCTTCCTTCCTTCCTTTCTTTCTTTCTTTCTTTCTTTCTTTCTTTCTTTCTTTCTTTCTTTCTTTCTTTCTTTCTTTCTTTCTTTCTTTCTTTCTTCCTTCCTTCCTTCCTTCCTTCCTTCCTTCCTTCCTTCCTTCCTTTCTTTCTTTCTTTCTTTCTTTCTTTCTTTCTTTCTTTCTTTCTTTCTTTCTTTCTTTCTTCCTTCCTTCCTTCCTTCCTTCCTTCCTTCCTTCCTTCCTTCCTTCCTTCCTTCCTTCCTTCCTTCCTTTCTTTCTTTCTTTCTTTCTTTCTTTCTTTCTTTCTTTCTTTCTTTCTTTCTTTCTTCCTTTCTTCCTTTCTTCCTTTCTTCCTTTCTTTTCTTTTCTTCCTTTCTTTCCTTTCTGCCTCTCCCCCCACCTCTTTCTGGCAAGGAGGGTGCCATTCTCTGCAGTACATGGATGTTTTACTATCATACATGGAGGAAGGTATATTTTTTTATTTCCTCAAATCTATGTAAATTTTGTCTTGAGATTCTGGAGACAAGATGTCTGAACTGATTCCTGAAAGATGAAAAATAGTTCCTTCACTTGATCTCTCAGTAAACCCTTAGTGATCATTTACTGAATGTCAGGCACTGTTCTATGCTCTGGGGATAATGGGTGAATAAGACAAAGTAGCTCTGCTCTTGTTGATCTTATATTCTATTGTGATGATGTTTGATAGCCTAGTAAGTAAATAAGGTAAGTTCAGATAATGATAAATCCTTTGATGAAAAAAACATAGTTTAATTGAATAGTGCTGAGCAGAAAGAAACTTCTTTGGATTAGGGGCTCATAGAAGATTCTTTGAGGTGGTGTCATTTGAAGACCTGACTAATGTGAAAGGGGCAGTCAGGCAGAGATCTCAGGGAAGAGAGTCTGGGCAGAGAGCCAACAAGCAGAGGGCTTGAAGGCTGGGAGAGGGCTGAGGCAATCCCAGAGAAAGAGAGCCTTGATCAAACTATATTTGGATTCCACATTACCTCTGGACTTTGATTTACATCATCCAACAAGTTTTTTTAGGCTACCTTAAGTTAGGTTTTCTCCTACCTTCATTTGAAAGCTTCCTAACTGATTCATGTATTTTCAGAAACTGTCAACAGAAGCCCCTATTGATGCAAAAATATTCTTTAAAGAGCATCAGAACTTTGTACAAGTTTGCAAACCATTGTGGATTTATAGTATAATGGTCTCTGTGGTTTTTCTGACTTCCTTTCAAATGCAGTCATGCTGGAAGATAATTTTTAGTTCATGTCTCTTAGAAGAGGGCATAACACTAGGTAGACAGGATGCCTGGCATATGTCTTGACTGAGTTTATAGAAGTCATGGAGACTTAGTGGTATATATTTATTTTTTGAGCAATTAAAATTCTGATTATTTTTTGGCATTGTTTACTTTTTGTTGAGGGGCGTAAGCTTTGTATATAAATTCTTTTTCACTTTATATGTAAATTATATTTGTATAGTTGAGAATAGAGATAATTTTATTCTATCAGTTTTGTATTATAGGTTTAATCCTTGGGAATTTCAGAGGATAATGTTTATAGTTATCTAATGGAACCAGGAAGACTGTAAAAAAATGAATGAAAAATTGGAAATAGGTAGAAGGAATTACAGGGTGTCCTTACTGAGAGTTGTCCAAGCTATTCACCTGGGAAGTAGTTTATATTTCAGAGATGCAGACCTTTGTGTGACTTGTATGTATTCTTGATTAGAATATTCTACAACTCTGTAAGGATTGTGGTTAAGTTGTAGCAAACTGACAATAGTGTCAGTGATTTCTCTTTGGTAGAAAGATAATCAAAGTAATATCATTTATTGCTCAGTAAAACATTAAGCACTTTTGTATCTAAATTAACAACTTATTGTCATTTTAAAAAAAAAAAGCATTTTTGACTGAATATATACAATTCTGTTTCTCAAATGTTTGAACTAGCTTTATCATCTCCGGTTTCCTCATGAATGAGTTAAAATATTTTGAACACATGTTCACTCTATATTTGTTAAGCTTTTGATTTTTTGAGAATATAATTTAATGAGATTTTTATGGATATAATTTTATCCTTTATTTGATATAAAAATTATTCAGGGAACACACGCTTATTATAATAACTTTATTTTTTCTTTATATCATGGCTTATGACTAGGTCAGTGCATATATATCCAACTTTTTCTTTTTAAATGACTGTATAACATTTCATAGTATGCATGACCATTATATATCCAGTTATTTTATTGTTGGTGAATATTCAGCGTATTTCCAGTTTTTTTTACTATGTAATGAAAACAATAGATTTATGTAATAAATAAATTTATTTTAAAATTTAAAATTTTAAAATAAACAGTGGACTCTCTAAGTACTGGGCTATTTTGATATATTAAAAAAACAAGTATCTGGCTTGCTAAATAAAATTGGAAAAGTTTCTCAGTCTCTCTGAGCACCTATTGTTATCTTTTTTCCATTAAAAATGTAAATAATTGTGTCTAAATCATAGGCTTTTTTGTGAGAATTGAATGACATAATAAATGTCAACACGGTTTGTGTAATACCATAGTGTTATGTAAATTCATTACTTTATTGCATGAGTCTTATGGGATGAATTGTGTCCCTCCAAAATTCATGTGTGGAAATCTTAGCCCTCAGTACCTCAGAATGAGAGCATATTTAAAGATAGGGCCTTTAAAGAGATTATTAAGGCAATAAGAGGTACATGGGTGGGCCCTAACTGAATATGACTGGTGTTTTAGTCCGTGTGGGTTGCTTTAACCATATACCATAGACGTGGCTTATAAACAACAGAAAGCTATTTCTCACAGTTCTGGAGACTGGGAAGTCCAAAATCAAGGTGCTGATAGATTCGGTGTCTGGTGAAAGTCCTGCTTCATAGATGGTCTTCTTGCTTTGCTCTCACATGGTGGAAGGGATGAAGGACCTCTCTGGAACCTTGTTATGAGGACACTGACCCCATGAGAGCTCCCCAGGCATGACCTGATGATCTCCCAAGGCCCCACCTGCTAATACCGTCATCTTGGGGGTTAGCATTCAACATATGAATTTGTGTGTGTGTGGGGGGGACATATTCAGACCACAGCAACTTGCACCCTTATAAGAAGAGGAGATTAGGACACACACACAGGGGGAAGAAGACC
This sequence comes from Zalophus californianus, assembly GCF_009762305.2. Lineage (NCBI taxonomy): Eukaryota > Metazoa > Chordata > Mammalia > Carnivora > Otariidae > Zalophus > Zalophus californianus. The sequence goes on along the minus strand of NC_045599.1, from coordinate 142,153,294 downwards.
CTGTGAAGTTGCCACAGAACAGCCATCTACAGCCCGAGGAGAAAGGCCACAGAAGAAAACAAATGTCTGCTGTTTGAGCTGCTCACTGTGTGATGCTTGGTAATAGCAGTCAGAGCAAATGAATACAGCCCTCTTAATTAGTTCATCCCAGAAAACATTTGGCTAAAGACAAAAAGGTTTTGAGCAGGGACGTCTGGGTGACTCAGTTGGTTAAGTGTCTGCCTTTGGCTCAGGTCATGATCCCAGGGTCCTGGGTTCGAGCCCCATGTTGGGCTCCCTGCTCAGCAGGGACCCTGCTCCTCCCTCTGCTCTTCCCTCCGCTCATGCTTGTTCTCTCTCAAATAAGGAAAATCCTGTTAAAAAAAGCTTTTGAGCAAAACGATTAGTAGAAGGATATTCTGGGCAAAGGTATTATAAGGTTTTCCCTCCATCTGAGCCCATTCTAGATAGGTGTTCTCTTCACAGATATAAAGCAGCAAAGACAAGAAAGATCCAGCATTTCCCTCCTCATTCACTCTGAGATTCTCTTTTCTTTTCCTCAAGGTTTTCTGAATAAGTCTCAATCAAATTATTGTATCACGAAGGACTTTTTATCCTGTTTTGAGCATATATATAAATTTATATAAATTATTTTATATATATTTTTATGTGTAAATATATACATTCATTTCTTAAATATTTAAAAATTTTTATTATTGAAGTACTGTTGATGTAGGGCGTTATATTACTTTCAGGCGCACAACACTGTGATTTGACAATTCTATACGTTACTTGGTGCTCACCACAATAAGTATCGTCCCCATCTGTCACCATACAATGTTATTATAATATTGTTGACTGTATTCCCTATGCTGTACTTTTCATCTCTATGACTTTTATAATGGGGATATTTTTATTGCTAATTTGCACAAGTATTTTCTGATGCTGGTTGTCTTGTTATTAGGAGGGTTTTTTTTTTTACCCATGTGCTAGTTTAAACACAGTGTGAAGTGAGATGCTGAGCAGTAGTTGCCCTTGTCCTTTCTTAGCGAGGAGCCAGGTCATGAGAAAACAGAATGGCGAGGGTCCCCCCACCACGTCCCTCTCAGGCGTGGGTCATGCTATTTCTGGCGGACCAGTTAAGCCCACGCCCCAGTGTCCACTCTGAAGGTCTACTTCACAGCCACTCGTAGTCTCTCTTTGTCTTGTGGGTGCTTTTTCCCACGCTTCTTTCTTCAGTAAGCTGTACTTTCAGATCTAAGATTCAAATTTTCTCACACCAGAGTTAAGAAGCGTTTGTGCCCAGAAAGGGGAGAGCGCTCTGGGGCTTGGAAGCTTGGTGCCGGGAAGAGCTGCACTTAGGAAGGAAACAGTGGACGTTATTGAGGCTTTTAAAAAGTGGTAGGCACCTAAAAATAGGCTCAGCATTAATCATTAGGGAGATGAAAACCAAAACCACAATGACATACTACTTCAAATGCACCAGGATGGCTAAAATAAAAAAAGACAATATATAAAGAAGTGTTGGCAAGGATGTGCAGAAATTAGACCCCTCATGCATTGATGGTGGAAATGTAAAGTGGTGCATCCACTTTGGAACAGTCTGGCACTTTCTTAAGATGTTACACATGAAGTTGTCATCTGACCCAGCAATTCCACGCTTTGGATATATCCAAGAAAAGTGAAAACATATGTCCACATAAAAACTTGTACTTGGATGTTCATAGCAGCATTAGTACAACAGTCAAAAAGTGGAAACCACGCAAATGTCCATCGATGGATGAATGGATGAATAAAATGTGGTATGTCCCTGCAAGTGAATAGCATTCTGCAATGAAAAGGAACAAAGTTCTGATATATGCTACAGCATGGGTGGACCTTGAAAAGAGTAAGCTAAGTGAAAGGAGCCAGTCATAAATACCATCTATTGTATGGATTCCATTTATGCAAAAGGCCAGAATAGAAAAATCTACAGAGACTGAAGGTAGACTAGTGATTGGGGTGGGTGATAGGAGTTACTGCCAATGGATATGGAGTTTCCTATTGGGGTGATTAAAATTGGCCATGGTGATGTTTGCACATATCTGTGAATACACTAAAAACCCTTGAACTGTGTACTTTAAATGGATGAATTGTATGATATATAAGTTATATCTCAATAAATCTGATAAAAAAAAAAGTTCCATTAGGAACCAGGGCTTCCTAGAGAGGAGATGCATTTACTGAAGTACACATGGGTGTTAAGAAAGATGGTTTTATGCAGGGTAAGAGGCGACAACCTTAGACACTGCAGTGAAGTGTTCACATGCCCACACTTGGCATTTGAGTGGGCCATGCAGACTGAAGCTGGAGCCTTTCCCCTGTGTATTCTGGAATCATTAGCCCCCTAGAATCTCATATATGACATGAATGAATGTCAACATAAATGAGGTTGAATTCCAGTCACTCCAGTAAATTAGGGTTTCATTAGTTTTCTTTCATCTCATTGAATATAATGCATCCTTACCACCCTTGATTAAAAGTGGGATCTCCCGATTCTGCCTTCCCCCACTTCTCATGTTTGGGGCATAATGGGGTAAATGGTGTCTGAGGAGAACAACTATAATGGCTTCATTTTTTTTTTTTTTAAATGATGCTTCCATACCTATAAGTTTTGCAACTAGATGCCATTTCTTTTGTTTTACCCATAACCTAATTTATTACCTTCTCCAAGCCAATATTTGAATTCTGTGAATTTCCCCTTCATCCCTCTCTTGGAGAATCTATCTACTGCAGGCTTCTTATTAAATCCGTGATGATCAATTTAACATTTAAATAGCCACAGGGCAGAGACATAGCCTCATGTCTGAATAAATACTATTTGGCTATGGCTTGGTAGGAATGCAATATTTTTTAATTACAGGAATTATCTCCAAGGTATACAAATAAATCGCTGCTCTAGAAAGTCTAAGACACAGTGAAATATGAAAAACTGTTGTTAAGGCTCTGTTGACGGGGTGATTAACTGAGAAATGGGAATCAACTAATGTGAAACATTTGGGCAACAATTTCCAGAAAGAAACTCAATAAGCTGATGTAAAACAAGAAAATTGCTCTCCTTTGTAAGAACCCCCCCCCCCCCCTTTTAAGATACTGCAATGAAATGCCAAGAAGGGACGCACAGAGGTGAAAGCTGATTTTCCCTGAAGTGTGCATTGTACGTTCAAAGCCAAAATTCTTTCAACAAGATGAATAAGTGCTATTCATGGTGTTCCCTGGGCAGGTCAACAGTGTGAAGAGCTTGGGTATAAGGCTATGAAATCAGATGTATTTGAGCGGCAGCCAACCATAGGAGGAGCTCTGATCATCTTTTGGTGAGGAGGAAGCAAACTGCGGAGGGCCAAGTTATAAAACCCAAATCATTTTTAGGCTAACCTGGTGGTTAATTAAATGGCTGACGTGTAAGCTAAAGACCTTTACTTGAGAATATACAACTTTCCTAACTTCTAACTTGCGAGGCTTAGGAACAGAAAAAGTGAGAAACCCTCCCTCAGGGCTACAAACACAGGGTAAGTCAAGTCCACCCGGGTCAAATGGAGACGTCACACATTAGAGACAGAGGGAAAGAACGTAGCAGCTTCTGCTTCTTTTCCATTTTGATGACTGATTAATAATTAAAATTCAATTCATAATTTTATTTATTTGAAATAAAAATTGGAATTCATTTCTAAGCCGGGCAATAATGTAGCCAAAAAATAAGAAAACTGGGAAGGAGAAGACCTGGGTTTGGGTCTGCCGTTTCCATTTTGTGACTCTAGGCAATTCTTTTCACCTCTCAAGGATTCAGCGTCCTTATCCATATAAGGACAGGCCTCAAAGATCCTCCGATGCCTTCAACCTCATGATTTTATAATTTATGAATCTTGAGTTTCAGAGCTGGCTGACTCACAGATGATTTATCTGAGAAAAATAATATTATTGACTCTCAAATGAAAGACTAATATTTCCTGTGGCTGAAAAATTAATTTTTAAATATCATTAATGTCAAACCAAAGAAAATATCCTGACTCCAACAAGAAATTTAGAGAGTCTGCCCAAAGATAGATGGCTAGGAATTAGCAGTGTGTGAGTTCCCATAATTAACAAACTCCACGTAGGAATCTTTCTTAATTTATTAAAAATTTCTGTGGTCCTTTTTCTTTTCCAAACTAAATACTCTCGAAGAAATGAAAATATGCTTAAGAAGCACACTTAGCGAGGAGCTACTATATTGTATTTTCCTACTAATATTGTCTAACTCTTTATAAATGGTGCAACTAATATTACAAAGTGATGATGATATGCCGCCATAGGCTAATCTCCCATTTGTGCTTTCCATTTAATCTCCAGGAAGAAAAGGAACCATCAGACACTTGGAACGTATACATTAAATTCAGGTGTTCTGAAATTTGGACTAATTAAATAGATTTCCCTGGGGCCATTTACATAACCAAAAGTGGCCACCTGGTCACAGTTGTTTAGATCAATGATTAAACAAATATGTAAAATATGGCAGCCAGTGTTTAAGGATTTATCAGCGAGGCTGATTTTGGATGTAAATATCAACAACAGCAATTTGAACTGATGTAAACAGGAAGGCAAGTCCTGGAGGAGGTGGGATTTGGGGTTGACATAACTCAGACCTCTATCTTTGCTTCCTGGTGTTCTTTCTTCTCCCCCCACGTGTCGCTCCATCCTTGGTTTGGACGCTGGCTCCAGAGTCAGACTGTCATACGTTTTATTCTGCCTCTGCCTTTCCTTGACAGATCACAGTGCCAGGAACACCCTGAATAATAAAACACCCCCTGAATAATAAAAATCATGATAAATGCTGGCATTTATCAAGCTCTCATTATGTGTTCTAGATGTTTTACGCGTATTGATTCATTTATTCTTGACTGTAATCCTGTCAGGTAATGTGGTACTTTAAAAAATATGTCCACAAACTTTTTGAGGTGTCTCCCTGCAACAAGTGAGCTCTAATTCCCCTCTTCTTGAGTATGGGCTGGGGACGCACACAGCCTGTCTTCTGAGCTCATGTTCTCAGCCCCTGTTGTACGTAGTCATGATGTGATGGGTGTTGGTGCCCTGCCTCCTATATTTGAAATTCCTAGTTTTCCTATTAAGTGGCCCCGAATTTCAGGGTTGGTGGATAATTTCAGAGGGATTAAAATGAAGAATTAGCCAGAAGTGTTAAAGCCTTCTGAAAAATCATTTTATTTGAAGTTAAAAATAACATTTATATGTCTTAGAAGCCATCTGGCATTTATATTTCCTAGAATCTCAGATTGCAGAGTACAGTTGTGAGAGGTGGCTCCTAGATTTAGGAAATGGGTAAAGAAGTGACTGACCTTCCACACAGAGGAAGAGATTTCGAGTTCAAACTCTGTGTAGATCAGAGTTTCTACTCATTAAACGTATGCTGATGAGACAGCAGAGCACAGTGCAAGTGTAAAGTTTTATGAATTCCAATAAGCACAATTCTAGCTATGTTAGGTGTTGAGTGATTTCTTTAGAAGTAAAGATAAGACTCGATGAGATTATTTTTGTTCTGAATTCACGTGACCACGGATCTGAAAATCAAGAAAGCTTCAGTTTTACTCCCTGTATCGTTGCTGAAGTCTCCTGGGGAAGTTCCCACATCGTTTTTCCCTTCTCCTTTGCAAATGTCCCCATTTCTTGCCTCTCTGTTGGAGAGAGAAAGAGGCCCAAAGCCAGGTTCCTCCCCAGTTTCTCAGTTCTTTCTTGTTCCTGACCCCTCAGTTGGGTGGGGGCCAAGGGGCAGCAAGTGGACTAGCCGTGGGGTCCTGGGGCAGCGAGTGACCATTCCTGTTTTACCTGGAGAGTTCCCTTCATTTCCTGGAACACCAGAGCCCACAGAGGGGAACTCGCCTGCCCGAAGTCACTTGAAGAATGAATGACAAGGCATCATGGTCTGGTTATCTTTCCACGGCTATATAGAGAATTTGCCTCCAGTCTTACTCAAGGGAGGGATGGTTCTTTACTCAGTCCTGGGAGGGGACCGACACAAGATCTATGTTGTATTCCTTGTACCATTATTATTCATGCCTCTCTTATCTCCCTAATGGATTGGAAACTCTTGGAGAAAAATAGGAACACTGCCTTGCCTAGATCATAGCTCCATATATCCTAATGCTACTGATAATTAAAAGTGAAGGATGAATAGATGGATGGATGGATGGATGCCTAAAACTATAAAGCACCTTGAATATCCCTCCTGAGTTGCCTTGTTAGATATCATTGAAATAAGAAAACAAAATCTTATGTGTATTCCAAATTTACAAGACAGGTGAGTTCAAAATAGGCATGTTACTTTATGTAAAAATTGCCATAAGAACAAAGTTCAGTTTCAAAAATTCATTTTATAATCAACTTTTCAGTAATTGACCTATTGATGAAGTTTTACAGTAAACAATGACATACTGAAAAGAAAAAACAACGCCATATTGGTTTACTCGAAATAACATGGAACTTAAGGCAGAGACTATTTTCTAACTTGGTAGATGTCCTATTTTAACAAATCTACTGTATTTTGTCTATTTCTACACATATAACTCATTTTTTTTGGCTTGGAATGGAAAGTTAATTGACAATTTTTTTTGACAATTAATATATATCCTGCCTTTCCCCAAAAGGATTGGAAGCTATTTACTGCTAAATAGCTTATATTTATAATGCAAAATATAAATATACGTGGCTCATAACCATGAGGTGTTTTTTGGTGCTTATAATATTGTCTTCCAACACTATAGACCCAGGGCACCAGATCAGAGATGTGTAAATGAATGGCATCAGAGTAAGAAGCACTAAAAGAAAGTTTTCTATATCCAGAGAAATAAGATGGGTTTGGGTGGCATCATGCACAGTGATGCCCAGTTAGCACATAGAGAGTGGACTTTGGCTGGGTCCATCTCCGTGTTGGCCAGGGAATGGAGAATCAGGCTATGAAACTCAAATTTTAGTAGTAATATTTGCAAGTAATTTTACATTATAAAAGTGCTTTTCTCATTAAGATTTAATTGACATCAAAATTTACCGTTTACTAAATGCCTAAGACACTGCGTGGCATATATCAGGCACCCAGTAAGGCAAGCCCATTAAAACAATTTCTGTATCTTAAGGTCAACTGGCTTTGAACTTTAATTACATCTGCAAAGTCTTTTTTGTCACGTAGCATAACATAATTATGGGTATAACACACAGCGTGAACGTCACGTGGACCAAAATTCTGTCTGCCACAGCCACAAAACTAGAAAGTGACAGAATTCAAATACCAGTTGAAGTCTAACTGGCTTCAAAGCCTACATCCATTACATTATACTATGAATGCTCTATTCATGGATTAAAATAAGAAAAACATATTAGAAAATAGTTTAATATCCCCACTAGGATATGAACAATTCGTTGCTGTTGCCATGAAACTATCTGTGGTCCTTTCTTGAAACAAATGACTTGCGAATATAATCCAGAATAGATAAATCAAAATATTGAATTCAAAAGGGTAACTTTTTATGAGACTGGACAAGTTCCCAAAGCTTTCTGTGCTTCAGAATGCGCATCTGAAGTATGGAGATGGTAGGATTATTGCCCTTCCCAGGATTGCTGTGATGATGGCACGTGGTAAAGCGCAGGATACAGTTCCTAGTGCATCGTAAACACTCAATCAGGAGTAGGTATTTTGCACACACAGCAGCCCCCTTCACTTTGTCATAACGTTGACCATAGTTTCTCTTACTGCTTGTTTGATTATCCATCTTCCTGTCTTGACTGTACACCTTACAAGAAGAAGAATCACATATTTTTTCATTGTAGTATTTTTTACCCTCTGGTACTGAGCTTGGCACGTATGAAGGTACTCAGTAAGTATTTGCTGAATACGTGAATGAATCATTTTGGATGAAATCTCTCAATTATCTCTAGCACGGTGCAGGCCAGATAAGACACCCATGGGGGCTGGATCTGGCCTCTGGACATCCTGTTTGTGAAGTCTGCCAAAGAGTATGACCACAACAATTTAGCAAGGAAGTTTTTCGGACATGTGTTAATCAATCTTCTATAGAACTCTAGAAGACTCAGTAAACATCCATAGTATGTCTAATTTTGAGCCATATAGATGCTGGTGAAACTTTGACATTTTGATAGTTCAGATTAGATTCCAAACATTTCTTTCCCAAACTGAAAGAATTGTTTTATTATATCTTCTTTTGAATTAAAAACCATTCTTTCTGTTTTTAAAAAAAATGGCAATGTGTCTTGATAGCTCTCTAGTTGGGGCTTTGAGCACTTTGCTCTTTCTCAGGCATATCTTTCATCTGTTATTGACTCATAACACCAAGCTGCTGCCCTTGGAGAAGGACCAGAAGCTATGCAGAGGGAGTCACCTCAAATTAGTCCTCGATGTCACTGCTGTGTGCCCAGTATTCATCTTCATGGTATTTGGTACTTTGATACGATTCAAAAAGGAAAAAAAAAAAAAAACAAAAACAATTTCACTCCAGTCAGTGTAGCATTAAAAAGATTCCTTAGAATAAAAATTAATATAGAACTAGGGAGACACATTTCCTAAGGCATCATTAGGACCAGGGCCAGAAGTTCCTTACGAAAAAATGGTAATTATAAAAAAGTTGCCATAATTAAATACTGTCATTTCCATAACACTAATGCATTCTGATATAAGTATGTGCCCAACTGTTTTAATCAAATTGCAGTGACTATCTAGACAGACTAGTAAGATATCTCAATCTGGAATTTAATTAAATAAAGATTTAAAAAAAAAACTCTGAAAGAGAAATACTGTATAGCTTTGATGTGTTGTTTTTGAAGACGTGGCTTGGAGAAGAACCGGCATATAAAGAGGGAAAGAGAATGTCAGTTTCAGAAACGAGATTTTGGGCAAAAGAGAGGGAGAAGGAACGTGGCTGGAAGCTGCTGTATTTGTGAAAGCACTTTGGGGGGATTCTTCTGTAGCTCCAGTTGTGAACTGGGTCCATGTTAGTTTTTGTGTGTTTGGTGGTAAATAGCATCGATGCTTTGAAAAATGGCTTTTCTCTTTCCTGTTCGTTGTCTCATGATTTCAGTGTTGCCCTTTCCGCTGGCCTTCCAGAAAGGAGATCCCTGCAGTTATGGCCTTTCATTCATATTTTAGTTTGTTAGCATGTTTTCAAATAAAAACTCCACATTTCAGAATGTGGGTTCAATATGGACCCTGTATGAAAATCCCAGCTTCAACCTGGAGTCTGGAAGAATCAGACATAGTTGAGTGGTGTACAGAGAAGAAATGGGGGGAAATAATTTGATCAAAGTGCAGTGTTACAGTTCACAGTGGAAGGGAAGGGTTGTAACTTCTGACATGAGGGCAGAAGAAACCTTCTGGCTTTTGCCTGAGTCTCCTAGAACCCATTTTGCAGGGGAAGCTAGCTGCCGTGTCAGGAGACTATCCCGAGACTGCCATGTTGTGGGGAAGCCCAACCAGTAGCATCCTTTCTCACTTCTTCATTTATTGTGACAGCTCTACATATGTACATTTGGCCCAGACCTCTTCTCTGAGTCTCAGCATCATGTCCCCCCACGTCGACTTCGCGGCTCTGCTTTAAGTCCCGTTCCATGAGCATCACGGTGTTCATGTTTGAGAGGATCACTTGTTTTCTGGCACCCCAGAGATCTCTCTCTTTTCCCATTTCTCATCTTGGGAATTGGTTCTGGCATTCCCCCCAGTGCTTTCGCCAAAATCTAAGAGTCAGCCTTCATTTTGCCTTCTTCTGAAACCCACGACTAATCCATCCACAAATACTAGTGATTCTGCACCCACCAACACACCTCCCTTTCCACGCAGTTTTCTTCTTCTCCATTTTCTGCATTGTCACCTCTTCCAACAGCCTTCTGAGCAGCTTCCTGCCTCCTTTCCTGCCACCCTTCTGTTTATTCTCCACTTACCAGCTACAGCATTGTTTTAAAAATGTTGGTTGGATCTTCCCATGCCTTTGCATGAACACTCGCGTGGCTTGCTAAGGCATTTGAGTACAACCCAAACCACATGATGTGACTAGAGTGGTCCTACCTGATCTTCTATAACCACATCTCCTGTCCCTCTCCCTTACTTGGTTCTGGCACACAAACCCTTTCTCACCTAGGCACCTTGGCAATGATTGTCCTCTGCCTGGACCACTCCCAGCTGCCCTTCACATTCTCCTCCAATGTCAGGGAGGCCTCTCATGATTGCCCCATCTAAAGTAGGTTCCCCTGGTATCTTCAATCACTGCATCCTATATGTTCACCATAGTGTTTGTAACCACTGTAATCATTTTGTGAGTGTGTGTTTTTATATTTAAACTTATTGTCCAGCTCTTCATAGTATCCTTTAAACACCACAAACTCATGGTCCATGTTTATTTCATATTCACCATTATGTCCTTGGCACTTGCTATAGTGCCTGGCACATACAAGATGCTCCATTAATTTTTCTCAATTAGTTATTCTGTTGAATAAATGAATAAGTACCAAAGTCTTAGAAAATCTCAAGAGAACCACATACTTAATTTAGGGAAAAAATTACCAGGAGCACGGGGGGAACTTGTGAGAGAGTGTTCTCTTCCATAGTGAGCTAGAGCAGAAAGCTGGAAACAGAGGACCTGGTTTGATGGATTTTCCCTTGGCAGTTCACCAGGGAGACCCAGTCCCCACACATCTCCTGCCTTGCCTCTTGGATATGTTGCCCAGCCTGTCATCACCCAGGTATCACACCCTAGAAATTCTGCTCCCAAGTCTGACCTTCAGCAGCCCTGCCCTCTTTTCACTCATATCCATCTGTGGCGCCACCCTACCAAAGTTCCCTCCCCATGCTTGAAGCTGGAGGTCACCCAACCTTCCACCCAGTGAATGGGGGGGGCGTCTGGGGCAGGTGGGGGGAGGTGATCCTCAGTTCCTAGTCCTACAACGTGTCCTCACCACCCCGTTGACTCACGGAAGAGATGAGATGTCAGGTAGATACGTGGAGACATGACTCAGGCTCAGAAGAGGGGTCTGGGCCAAACACATAACAGTTGAGAGTTATCACCATAGGAAAAGTGGGTATGTGGGAGGAGAATACGAATCTGTCTTCTTCTCTGACACTTAGTCCAAATGGGAAGAGACTGTCCAGAGGATATCAGCCCCTGATACTGCCTCGGGTTTTCAGACATCAGCCAGGAGAAGCAGCGAGAAGGGACATCAGTATGTTTTTCTGGCCTTTGCTCCTAATGTTGCAATATCCCCAGTCTCCCACAATTTTATCATTTCTTCCATCCAGCCCAAGGAGGCTTTGAGGACGGCTCAAAAACTGGTCCTTTTGGTTCCCCTGTGGAGTTCATTGTTTTTCTCTGATTTACCCTGGCTGTCTGGGATCCTGCAGCCTTTGTGACCACAGTCTTACGTGACCCCAGCCGTAGGTGACCCTTCTGTGAGCCCCAGGACTGGGAGCAAGCCCCCGGGCCTTCCCGTGATGCGCAGGAGCCCTGGTTACCAAAATGTTTGCAGGTTTCCGTTTGTGTTAATCTCTTTAGGTCGAGGGAGTCACAACTGATAAGTTAGGCATGAAACCCACTGCTGCCATCGAATTTGAATTTTGTGAAGTGACTCGCGAGCCCTTAAAGATGAGCCTTCCCGCAAAGGAAAACCCTGCTTCACATGTGCCTTAGAGAAAAGATACATAAATAAAGACCCCAAAAGCTTAACATCTGCTGACCCAGGACCGTCTTCCCATAGGGCTAGCTCCCTGGGGCGGAAGCGAAGCCACGTGCTCTTGGGGTCAGGATTGGGCTTGTTCTTTTGCTTTTCTCTGAGAGCAAGAAGTTTTAGGTGACCCCTGGCTGGGGGTGTCTGAGGCTGAAGAAGAAGTAGCACAAGGGACTCCTGATTACTTTACAGCAGGAGTTTTCAATCTCTTCTGCACATGGAGTTTTACTAAATACTGATAATGCTTGCATCTCACCCCCAGAGATTCTGATGTGATTCATCTCAGGTGCAGCTGGAGTACTGGGACTTTTCAAAGCGTTTGTGCAGTCAAAAGACAGTCTCTTGGGCAGCTCTTCAAATATCCCCCTCATAGGTCCCAAATCCCCCCTATGTGAAATGTAAATTTCAGATAAATCAGGAACTTCAAAGCACAAACTTGAACTAAATTGTGGAAATGCAGAATGGCTAATAGGTGCATTTAAGCCCATGACAAAGAAAGGAAATAGGCCACAAAATATGAATATCAAAAGTCTTTTATACACTTTTTCCTCATGGGTATGAATGGTTACGTTTAGGGGAAAGAATGAATTGAGAACAATCAGGAAAAAATATTGTAATCTTGGGCTGGGGTGGGCAATCTCATCTATAGAATGTTTGTGACCTCCCCTCCAACCCCGTAAATCCAGGCATAACGTGAATCCCGGTCTTGTCCCAAGGTGTCCCAGGCATTGCAAAGCCAGTGAAATCTTCTGCAACTCTGAGCCAAGTGGAGCCCTGTTACCTCTATGATGAGGTTCCTCCCCCAAAGGGTGTGCAGCTACATGAAAGAAGAGATAGAGTTTAACCTAAATTTTGTGGTTTAGACTCTATTGAAAGATATTGCACCTGTAAATACTGATCCAGACATTTACCACAGCCAATGAAGGGCTCTCCAGAGAATTATTATTATTTTTTAAAAGTTTATTTATTTTAGAGAGTGAGAAAAAGGGAGAGACAGAGGGCACGTGAGCAGGGGGAGGGGGGTAGAGGGAGAGAGGGAATCCTCACGCAGACTCCCCGCTGAGCAAGGAGCCCAGTGTGAGGCTCGATTCCAGGACCCTGAGGTCATGACTTGAGCCAAAATCAAGAGTTGGCCACTTAACCGACTGAGCCCCCCAGGCACCCTTCCAGATAGTTATTTTATAAAAGCATGATATTTTATCCCCTCTTGATGAATTTCAGCTTGCCAATAGTTGGTCTAGCTATTGAGAAAGAGTGAGTTGGATTAACTCACAAAAATAATAAATTATAGTAGGAAGAAAAAAGTAAAGAGGAAGAGACAGTGTAAGTATGCCATGAAACTTTTGATAAGAATTGTAAATCCAATTTATCTATCCATAAAGAAAAAAGGAACAGGCAGTAGTAGAAATGGTGGTAAGTTAGCCCCGATGATAAGAAATGCACGATCTCCATAGCAATTGGGAAACAAATAATAATAATAATCTCTGAGTAATATATGATCAGGTTGTCTTGGTTAGCAAAATCAATGAGACACTGGGTCACTGTGAAAAGCTGCAGTTAGTCTGGAATTAAGAAATGTGGGCATTGTGAGTAGGAGTGGTATTGAAGTGGTTTCCAACTCTTGAAAGGGGTGGCTTGATCGGCAGGTGGGTGGCTTTGCGTTAGGCATATGTGACATATTTAACTCTGCATGACATGCACAGAATACAATTGTTAGGTTGACTACTCAGAATTCCAACCCTTCCTCTCTCATCATATTTCTGCTTCAATTGTTGTTGCTACCTTTACCTTCTAACCTAAAAATTTTACACTCCTTGGAAGCATTAAGAACCCTACATGTTAGGCTTAATGAGAGGATGTGCCAAGTGCCAAAGCCGGTCATGATTTTATTAAGTTGCATTAAAGCTTGACTGTTATTGGCCTTGAGCACTTTCAACCTCCCTGTCTCCTTGAGGTCAAGAGTAATGTAGGCATTTTAATATGATTCTCTACGGTGGCTGGTTTGAATTTCTGGGACTGTAATCAGGAAAGATGACAAGTTTCTGGTTGGAGACTGCTTCTTCTATGTGTTATCTCAAGTGAAATGGCTTTTATGGGGCATTTAAAATGCCGGCAGCTGTATCCTTCCAGAGCCTACAAAGAGACCAGTTTATTAGCCTTGGCGCCCTTTGCTAAGTCAAGAACTGTGTAACATTTTGGCATGCAAGCACAATGAAGGAAATCTACCAGCCTGGCCTCATCCTCATGTAACACACACTCAGGAACTTGTTCTTCTAAAGCCCCTGGCAATCTCTGAAAAGAAACCTATCTGATTAGTGGTTGTGCAACGCTGCAATTTCCTGTGCTATCCAGATCAGAAATTCGAATGGGAACGAACTGAAATAGACACCATTTTTTTTTCTTGAGAGTCAGACAGTTAATGAGTGCTTAGCAAATGCTTATATAAATGATAATTCGATGTGGCAGAGAGCCTTAGGACAGAAATGTATGGGCCGGTGATATTTAAAAATCAAAACGTCTAGATTAGAATTTGGGCCATAAATATGCTATAATCTTGGTGCCTGTTTCAAAAATTGTATGTAGTTTCATTGAAAAGTTTAGTCTAAGTGGGGCACGTGGGTGGCTCAGTCGGTTAAGCGTCTGACTCCTGATTTTGGCTCAGGTCACGATCTCGAGGTTGTGAGATCGAGCCCTGTGTCAGGCTCTGTGCTCAGCAGCGAGTCTGCTCGAGATTCTCTCTCTCCTTCCTCTCTCTCTACCCCTCCCTGCCCTCTCTCTCTTCCCTGCTCTAATAAATAAATAAATAAATAAATAAATAAATAAATAAATAAAAAATAGAAGTTTAGTCTAAGTTCCAGTGACGTGATATATAATAAACTGTGGGTGTATCTATTTATACATGTGTCTCTACATATCCACACACATATACATACGTGATGTATATACACATATACATTAAAGGATATACATATAAAAGAATATATAAAAACGATCCCTATACATATCCTGTGTACCTACATCCTTTTTCCCTCTACATATGTATGTGTGTGTATACTTACATATACGTGTATTTTCCCTTTCTTATGTTATTTTCTTTAGGGAGAAAGCAGTCTTGATGTGTCTGGAATAAGGTACATGTAGATCCTTGTCAGGTGGCTCTTAGATCTAGGACTGAAATCTTTGCTTGAGCCAGGAGAGACCCAACTAGAGACAGATTGCTCTCAGAAACATCATCCACTCAGCAGTTACATTGGAAAGAAACATTGTTCATTGTAAAGGCAACTGGCAAAGAAAAAATTGGCCTGTGCTGGTTGCTGAAACTTCACGGTTGTCTCTGCAAACTGGATTCTTATTGGCATCGAGGAACATGTGGGTGAATTCCAGACATGGAAGAGTGTCAGCTTGGCTTTTTCTATGAAGATAAAGTCTTCTAGCTGCTTTCAGTCCTGAGAAAGTAGCTTAAGAGGAAAAGAGAATTACACCTGGTATTTCTCTCCCTCCCTCCCTCCTTCCCTCCCTCTGTCCCTCCTGCCTCCCTCCTTCCCTCTCTCCCCCTCCCATCTTTCTCTCTTCCTTTCAAATCTTTCTTCTCTTTAGAGGATGCTTAAGGTTCTTGTATTTACTGCTAATTTTTCACTGTGACATTTACCTTTCTCTTAATCTCACCTCTTATCTTGGTCATTCATCATAACAGTCTCACGGTGTCCGGCCTCAACAGGGCGCCAGTGATGCTCAGTAACCCTTCTGTTCTCTCTTTTAGGATAAGGCATGTCTCTAGGGCCTATCGGGGGAAAGGTGGGCCATCTGCTTCCTCCTCAGCAGCAAACATGTGCTTGTTTTTCTAGTACACCGCCATTTTGGTAACTTACAACTTTAAAATTGTAGAAGTAGAATTTATATACCTGTGTACACAGTCTTAAGTGATAACTGCCCATGGAGTGAATAAATGAACCTTGGAGATAGCACGGGATTATGTTTCTTTGCGGGCTTCACTACTTGGAGTCAATTCCTAGCTTTGCCTTCACAGCTCTGTGACCTTAGCAAACAGCTTAACTTCTCTGGGCGTTTTTCTTTTTCTTTTCCTTTCTTCTCTTCTTTTCTCTTTCCTTTTTTTTTTTTAAGATTTGTTTGTTTATTTATTTACTTGAGAAGGAGGAGGGGCAGAGGGAGAGGGAGAGAGAGAGAGAATCTCAAGCAGACTCCCTGTTGAGGGCAGAGCTTGACTCAGGGCTCGATCCCATGACCCTGATATCATGACCTGAGCCAAAATCAAGAGTTGGATGCTTAAAACCGGCTGAGCCACCCAGGGGCCCTTCAGTGTTTATCTTATATGTATACTATGGATCATAATGGTACCTACCTCAGAGCATTGTCATGTGGATTCATAATTTACTCTACAAATATTTAGACAGTTTCTGGCATATAGTAAAGCTTATAGGTGTTAGCTCTTGTTATAGGATTGGTTTTCATTCTCATTCTGGAAGGAATGAAGATGAAATTCATAATAATAGGATGAACCTATATTGAAATGATGCAAAACACTAAAACAT
Source organism: Zalophus californianus (assembly GCF_009762305.2). Taxonomy (NCBI): domain Eukaryota; kingdom Metazoa; phylum Chordata; class Mammalia; order Carnivora; family Otariidae; genus Zalophus; species Zalophus californianus. The sequence continues at coordinate 142,137,017 of NC_045599.1, read as the reverse complement.
CCCAAGGAGAAACTTAGGAAAGGGGTCCAACCCCAAGGAATTAATGAAAGTATCCCACACCCAGAATGAGAGTGGCCTACGAGCTGAACACTAAACATCAGGTTGCATGTCCACACTCCTGCCAGTTCGTTGTGATGACTTGAAGCGGTGGGTTGAGAAGGTGATGAGGCCAGTGTGAACTGAAGGGAGGAGCAAGATGGGACTGGGCGAGCTTGCCAAGTGTTCAGGGGCTGTGTGTGTCACATTGCCTTCCCCATCTAGTGCGAGGTCATGCCCCCAGGCCTGCTGATTGAGCCAAATCCACTTCTTCTGGAAGAATCCAAAGAGACCCAGAAAGAGAGACAGAGAGAGAGAGACTTTATCTCTCCATTTTGGCCAGGACATAGGTCTACGTGCTTCTATCAGCTGAGGCCAAATGTTCAGCCAAGCACAGTCAGGAAATCCTGCCCCTGCCAGCCAAGTAGTCCTTTATCCTGTGACGTGGAACCAGTTTACTAAAATTTCCCCTTCCTTGGCAAAGGCCTCTGTTAAATGCCCCTGGACGATGCATATGCAATGCCCTTTATTATGGGCTTTTAATTTTTATCGCTAAGTAGCAGTTTTTATCATCCATAAGAATTTTTGCACCACTACCTTCAAATTCCCAAAGGGTCTTATCTAATTCTACAATTTATTCTCCCTGACAGTAATTCACAAAACAGTGGAATCTGTGAGTCCTATGAATCATCTTAGCAATGGTTAGTACACACTGACATCACTTATCAAATGTGGGGTTGGGATACTTGAAGGAGCCTGAAAAGTACAGCATTTTATATACATTATCTCGCTAAGATTTATAAACTTCCTATAGGGTATATTTCATCAGTATTTGACACGTGAGAAAGTTGAAATTTAGAGATACAAGTAACTTTTCCCAGATTAACCTCCTAGGGGTGGTTTGGGCTGGAATTTCAGGCATATCTGACTCCAGAATCAGAGCTGCTCAGTGTGTGTGTGTGTGTGTGTGTGTGTGTGTGTGTGTGTGTGTGTGTGTGTGTGTGTGTGTTCCTCCCTAATTAGTTTGTAGGCACTCCTCTTGATGTGAGGGAATGGTTTAGTACCCTTGTGAAATTTAGTTCCATGGAAAAGAGAGGTGATCAGTAATCAGAATGGCCAGGTTATAAGTAGCTGGCAATCAGACATTGTGAAGGACGTGAGTGCCAAGGCTGGGAGAGACCAACGCTTCACCTGGGTCGCACTGGACAAGCAGGTGCTACTGCTCCTGGTTTAAGCAGGGTGCCCCTTGGACCAGCAAGGCCTTCCTCCCAGAACTGGGTATCAGATTTTTGCAGTAGCAAGCAAGGAGGACTGGGCAGCGGTGTGTTGGAAATGGGACAGCTTCAAGGAGAAGGAGGAACCCAGGTAGGACTGGGATTCGATGGTCTCTCGACATTGGTAAATTCTATATTACAGATTAAGGTGCTCATAAAATAACTGAAGAAACCTACCAGGTTCTCAGTTTCTATAGGACTTCAAACTGTTAGGCAAATGAACATGGAGCCAAACCTAAAAGAGTTCAGTGGGGGTGTATTGGATACCAGGCGGATGGCAGATGTACAGTTGAACAACGATGGAAAATACGAACCTACTTCTGCAGCGAAGAACGCTCCCTCTCAGCTGCAAATGATCGTGACTGAGAAGTAGGAAAGGATATAAAACTGGGTGGGATCATTTTTGAAATCTGATAGGTCTTAGAATATTTTCTCATGCTTTGACCGTATCATTATTCTTTTCCTCAAAAATAAGTTTTGATAAAAGTATCTGTGAACATGGGCATGAAAATGAAAGCATGAGCTTTTAATTTCCGCTTGCATGGATGAGGGTCCCAAGAAAATGGAGCTTGAGAGTAACTGCCAGTCATGAGCAGAACTGTTCTCTTGTCCTCGACCCCCTGAAAAGCCCAGGACTCTGTGTCTCTCCCTTGAGATTTTATATAGGCAAGTTGTTTAATGAGATATTTCATGGTCTAATGAGATATTCCTTGGAGTCCAGAAGGACTCCAGTGCTCATCATCCTAGGAGCACACAGAAAAAATAAATATGTTGATATTTAATGAAAATGAGGGCAGATAGGAGAAAGGCTGGCATCAGCTAACTTTGTTCTCTGAAGTCAAAAATACACGAACATATCCAGAATGTCAGAAATGGAACTGTCTCGGCTCTCCAGACACGTCAAGGTCATGAACAATGACAATGGTGATGGGGAGAGTTTGTCCAACCTGCAAAGAGACTGAAGACCCATAATAATCGAATGCATCATGTGAATTTTGAGTGGTCCTTGGATCAGGAAAAAGATAGGGTATAGAAGATACTTTGGAGGACGAATGAAAATAATTGAAATATGGGCTCTATATTACATAATGTTACTGACTCATTAAATTTCTTAAGTGTGACATTGATATTGTGGCTACAGAGAAGAAGGCCCTTTTTCTTGGGACAATAAATGCTAAAGTATTTCAAGGTGAGAGCTAATGATGACTGCAACTTGCTGTCAGTCATTCTAATTGAAATACAGAGATAAAGACAATAGGAAAATGTTATCAGTTGGTGAATCGAAAGAATGGGAAGACAGGCATTTCATGATGCCATTTTTTTTTTTTTTTGGCTTTTTGGAAGGTTTGACAATTTTCCAAAAATAAAAATTTGGGAAAACGTGATCCCGACCTCTTTTCTGGAATGCCCTGTGCAGAACTCATCATACAGGGGCGCCTGGGTGGCTCAGATGGTTGGGCGTCTGCCTTCGGCTCAGGTCATGATCCCAGGATCCTGGGATCGAGTCCCGCGTCAGGCTCCCTGCTCCTTGGGAGCCTGCTTCTCCCTCTGCTTCTCTCTCTCTCTCATGAATAAATAAATAAAATCTTAAAAAAAAAAAGAACTCATCATACAGATCACAAATAATCACCTTCTGAGTGAGCTCCATGTGCAGATGTCTTCTTGAGATACGTTTTACTGTTTCTCTCTCTCTCTCTCTCTCTTTTTAATCATTGCAGAAAATTCTCTTGGGCGGTGCTGACATTGCTCAGATGCTTCTTCTCCCATCCCCCTCCTCTTCCTCCTCCTCCTCCTCCTCCTCCTTCTTCTTCTTTTCCTCCTTCCTTTTCTTCTTTTAGTGTTTTTTTTTTTAATTCTATTTTGTTTTTCCCACAATGATGCCTTGGTTGTGTACACATCCAGCAGTCTGGAAATACAGTTATAATTTAAAAAAACTGAATTCTATTTTACATAAATGTCACTTATTATATGAATCACATTGGGCACGTTACTTTGCATTTTGGAGGGTATTAACTTCCTCATTCCCAAAGTGCCCATTTGTGAAAACTTGATCTTCAAGTTTCCTCTCTTGGGTGATTGGCGTTTCAGGTGCCTAGCGCTCATGCTTTCCCCGGGAGCGGCCACAAGATGGCAGTGTTTCAGAACATTGTTTTGCTTGGAAGGCGGATGTGCACGTGGCTAAAGGGCTGAAGGAGGGGCATCACTGGCAGAAGGGTGGCAGGTCTGATGCCGTGTTCATCCAAAAGGTTTGAAACAAAGACTTGGAAGGTGTATTGGAGAAATGACAATATGAGTTGTCCTTGGCTTAGAGCTCAACCAGTTTATATAGCAGTAATCCCATGGACTCCACAAAGTGTTTTCTCGTCTGCCCCAAACACTTTCTATCATTTTCTTCTAGATGTTTATGTTGTCATGTATTAATGCAAGGGCTTCACCTAGAATTTCTCTCTGTTAACCCACGACCCGTTACATTTACTTCTTAAGCGACGTAGACTACATTCAACTCTCTATTTGCGGCATGGATTCTAAACACAACTACCAGGGAGTATGCTTCCTTCCTCTGGGTATCCATAGAGTTATGGATGTGTGAGTGTTTCCATGACATTTCCATTAACCTTCAAAATCAAAGAAGAAAACATTTCTCACTTACTACCTTTATATAGGATATGATCTTGAATAGGCTCAATCTTTAATATCGGGCTTTCATAGTCCATGAGGAGCTAATGATTGAAATGTATGATTCTTATGTGCCTGTGACAAAGCAAACCAAGGTCATTTTTGTCCAAGGTCCAGTGCAGACTCAGTAAATTCCAGAGGATCCTAATAGAAATAAAACTTGATGGCTCTGCAGTTATCTTTGGATGAGCTTCAAACTGAGGCTATAGATCATTGTAAATGTCTAGGAGAGTTCAGTGTTGGTGAAGCCAAACCCAAAGCTTATGAAGAGGTGAGGAAGCTGCCATGGGACCCTTTCTGCGAGTGTGGTCTCCTTGCTCCATAAATCTGCTTGTGGGCTTGTCTCTGGTGCGGGCTCTTTGGCAGGGGCCCTTCTCAAATCTGCAGGGTAAGCTCAATGTCTGGAGAAGCATCACTTGGTTTCTTTTCCTCTGACAACCCCCTGATAAATTCTCCCCCCAAATGGACAGACATTTGAACAACTATGCTTAATGAGTTATCTTGTTAGAACAACATAACTTTTGAATTATCCAAGGCTGAATGAAGTGCAAACGTTTGTCTTTCACGAGATGCACCCACAAACGGAATTAAGCCCCAGCTCGTTTATCAGGTCAACTGACAAAATTGACTTCCCACTCTGTAAGGCTGCAATGATGTGATAGACAAGCTTAGGCCTGGACTGGTATCTATGAGCCATTATAGTCTGTCTTAGAGATTAGGGTATCTTTTTCTATTTCAAAATTAAAGATTACCTTTGGTTTCTGGTTTTCTAAAATCTCTGTGTATTAATTGTGGACTGTGGAGGAATTATCATGGAGTCTATTATTTTGCTTATAAATACTCAAAGTCAGTACTTTGCTTCCAGCATCAAGATACACTATTGTTATCAAGACTTGGTTCCCAAGATTTGCATTGATTATAGGTTAGTTGTCCCCCAAGTTGGAACTCACTTTATCCTTCCATAAAGTGATGATTGGAACTAAAGTTTTCATAACAGATCTTATCTTTTCCAATTGTTTTGTAAAACTTTAAGGTCAGGAAAGGACCAGAATAATTTAGAAATGCCTTAAGGCAGCTATTTCTTAACCAGTTGCTTGAAGTTACCTCCATTTCTAACATCTGTTCCTTTTGATATGTTAGCAAATTGCAATGTTGTGGATCATTAGGGTAGAAACTGTCCAGGGCATCCCATTTTGCCTTTAAAGTGGCTCCAGAGTCTGCAAGATTTCAGGATTCCAACGTTTAACAATTGCTGGTGATAACTATGCTTTCAGAGAGAAAGATTTCAAGACAATAGCTTAGGTGAGAAAACATCCTTTATTATGATTCAAAGAATGTAAAATACAAGATAGCGCAAATATTAGATGAATCAGAGTTGTCATCTTTGGAGTGGATATTCAGCACGAATTCTCTCAACAGAGATTAGTTCCGTGTTGGAAATTGGATGATAACTACCTGACGACTACTTTTAATCCTTGGGTTCCCATGCTGTCAGATATGTTACCATCTTCTCTTTTTAAGATGTGAGCTATTTCAGATTTTAGCTCATGGAACAGCTCCACAGGACATCTTCTGTTTCCTTCTTTTACTCCTGAGAGCTAAAGAAGCAAATCCTTGGCACATTCCCCGATCAGAGCAGAAACATCACAGAGTGTGATTTGGGACAATTTTTGGTGACCTGCCCCTGTACACCTATGCCTCCATTCACAACTCTGAGAATACAAGAGGGAATGTGACGATGTGTGTAATACAGTGACACAGGGCCAGAGAAACATCATGGATGTGATAATTTTTCCAAATGGGGTTACTGAGACTCTATTTATGGATGACAGTTCATTTGATCCAGGCCTTGAAGGGGATGCAGTATTTTAAAAGGCACTTTGGGCAAAGGGGACTGTTAATCAGGAAAGGCGGTGAAAGCCTCAATGAGGAGATGGGAAAAATGGGTGGCAGCTTTTGATTGATGCGGGGTAGCCGGATGCATGTGGATTAAAGTGTGCATGTGTCTGGAGCCTAGAAAGGAAGACAAACCTGGAAAGCTCGGGGGTAGAGCTAGGGTGGCCCAGAATGCTACTGAGGAGTTTGGTTTCCAATCTGTAGGCAATAAGAGCCACTGTCAACATTGGAAAAGTGAGTGCCAGAAAGCTACTTGAAGAGTCAGTAATAAGGCGCTTGCTGTGTGCAGGCACTGCTCTATTGCTTCTCATGTATGAATACATTGCATTTTCTCACTATGCCTGTGGGATAAATATAATCACCCCCATTTAGGTGGAAACAGAGAATTTGAGAAATTTCCTCAAGGTCACATAGCTGCAAGTAGCAGAGCCAGATGCACACCCAAGTAGCCTGGCTGCTGAGCCTGGGCTCTACACAGTTACACTCTTGGGGGCAGGATGGGCATGGAGAGAGTGCGGAGGGAAGGGAAAGGGGTTGCAATAACAGCAAGAGACAAGAGGGACTGGGACTAGCACGGGGGAGTGCAAGGGGCAGAGGCAGAGATGAGGGGCAGATGCAAAAGAGCCTGCAGAGGGAACCTTGGCCTTGGTAGAGAAGTGAAAGTCAACTATCCACTCGTCATGGCTTCAAATCTCTGCACCGTCCTTTTAACCCCTCCCCCAACACTACTCATCTGTGCTTTACTGCTTCACTCCATGCTCCAGGTAAGATCTCACCTGGGCAGAGTCAAGGAAGGACGCCACTTTCTAAACACATGACATCTGAGTTGATGGATCACTGTCCTGGAAGCTGCGTCACCTTGTTTGATAAAGTTTCTAAGTCTGTTCCCATGATGACTGTGACATGTCTGGAGAGACACACTTGTCGTTCTTTTTAAGCCAAAGGACAGACCTTATATTTATCCCAGACATTTGATGTTTCTAGAAAAGACCTAAAGACCAGAATAGAATGAAAATGGCATCTCATTCAGTTTGGGAACTTTCTACATCACCTTTGGACTATCAATTTGCAATATGTGCTTTATTAATCACTAAGAGCAATCCATCTTGTTTCCCTGCCAAGTCTGGCTTTCATGGGACACTTGGCTAGAGAAGGCCTCTCTCAAGCTAGAAATGATTATGACAGAGCTTCTTGCTGAGAATGTTGAAGCATGATGTGTGGTGTCTCAATTTATCAAATTTGCCTTATTAAGGGAATTGATGTCATCATAACAACATTGATGATGGCATCTCCTGGATTTATAAAGGACCTTTCTACTACTAACTCATTGGGAACCACCAGAGGAAGACAAGAAAGCCAATAATTTAAATAAATTTGACACAGGAATTTCTATACTTATCTCGAGTCAACCATGTAAAAAAAATAGAAGATGCCATGATATTGACATAGTTATTACACAATGAGCTAAAAAGGGGCTGTAGCTCACCAGGCTTGTAGAAGCAATAGTCTAAGAAGAATGGTTTCAAGAATGTCTGGCTGGGAACCCTGTCATGGAAAATTGAGAAGAAACCATAGGTTTGGGGTTTGTGGCATGTGGCACTAGAGTGGCCTCCTTGGGGCTGATTCTAGTATGAAGAAAATTAATTTTTATTTAGTGTCCATTGACAGCCATGCCTATTCCAATAGTGTGAAACCTAACCATGCCCTAAGAGCTAGGTATCTTCACCTGAGAGAGACAGAGCAATTGTCTGTAATCCCACAGAACTGGCAAGTGATGGAGCGAAGGGTCTTATAAAAAGACTTCTTGAAAGATCTTGCATCCTTACAAACTGTAAAGGATCTCTTTAAGAACCTCTTTAAGGGATCTTGTATCCTGACAAATTATTTAAGGATTCTTAATAATATTAAGCATAATTACAGCTAAATTTTGAGCCCTTGCTTTAAGGTAGACACTGCACTAAGGGCTTGGTAGGCATTAAAAGGCTGAACGTGAATTGTTAATTACTACAGTGGCTATAGATAGGTGTTTTTATTGTTTGCATTTTACAGATGAAGAACCTAAGTCGCAGAGAGACTCATCAGCCTGCCCCAGGACATATAGGCAGTCAAGTGGGAATCAGACACTATCCGTGGTGGATAGCATCAGCGGTGAAGCTCTCCTCCCTCCTAATCTTGATCCCGTTGGTTATTCATCCATGAAAGTCAAATTTTTTTAAAAATGGATAATTAAAGAACTGAAGAGTAAGAAATACCACTGGATAAGCAAAATTTTCCCACAATGGACTTCTTTTCCTCACTGTGTCAATTGTAAAAGAAATGAGTCTGATTTTTTTTTGGAGGGGGCTGCTCTTCTTCATGAAAGGGTAGAGGAGTGAACTCTAGAACATTACTTACTTTCATGGTAGCTTCAACAGTATCAATCCTCAGCAAAGTGGTTGAGGTAGGACCGGAGGTGACATTGACCAGCTCATAGGAATCAGATAACATTCTCACTTCTTTCCTATCCTCTCCTTTGCACTGACTTATCCTTTAAGTTATGTACTGGGCAAGGCTCATTCAGTGATGAGACAGAATCAAAAGCTGATGGGATTCAGTAGAGAGACAAGCTGTTCTCCTCAGATGTCCTCTTAAAGGAACAACAGCCTTTTCATGGCAGAAGAAAGAGTTCTTTCTTCAGAGAGCTGCTACAGTGAGTAAGTGTTCTTGAGTTCAAGTGGGCTGTCTCATTAGGGGTGTGTTTCTGTATATACACATAGTGATGTAGGAGTCTTTTCAAAATGGAAAAGTAACTTGAACTTGCAATGAACTGAAACAATAAAGTAAACTGATGTAAACAATATTAACCTATTGACTTTTTTTTTTTTTAAGGAAGAAGAGAATGACGATCTCTTCAAGTTTGTATTTTTCACTGAAAAATGCCTCAGGATTAATCACAGGCATATCACCAAGGTCTTTACAGACATAGTTTTCAACTTGGCTGGATTAGATTTGGTCTTTTTCTCATTGTTTCTACCATTTCAAAGAACGCCGTATATTTTAGCTTTTGTGAAAACTCCCTTTAATAAAAACAAGAGTAATAATTAACAGTCTCAGTAGATCTGTTGCCAAGAGTCCCTGTGGCTCTTTCCTGCTTATATATCCCCAGGAATAGGCGTCACATACAAACGTGTCTTTTCAACACATTTTCTGTTTTCTCTACTTCAAGTACCTTATCATTGGTTGAGGATCATTAATGTCCGATGGCAAGGTTTAATTTTTTTTTCATCATTATGCTAGAAGATCAATGGCTCAAATATGTCTCTTAAAGGTGAAACATACTTTTGGATTAGAGCCATTTTTTAAAAAGATTTATTTATTTTTTGAGAGAGAGAGAGAGAGAGAGCGTGAGAGTGTAGGGAGGGGCAGAGAGAGAGGGAGGGAGACAATCTCAAGCAGACTCCCTGCTGAGCAAGGAGCCTGACTCAGGGCTGGATCCCAGGACCTTGAGATCATGACCTGAGCTGAAACCAAGAGTTGGACACTTAACTGACCGAGCCACCCAGGCACCCTGAGTAAGAGGCATTTTAATGGGATACTTTACATCAGAAGTTTTGTTATCACTTTGGTCTTAAGATGGCTGGATCTGTGTGTGTGTACGCACATGAATGTGCAGGCATAAGTGTGCATGAATGTCATGTTTCAGAAGGTACCTGACCACCCACAATACAGTATTTATGGAGGCCCTCACTTTCCCGGTTGCACAGGCATGATTTGTACCTGACAGTGAGGGCCGCCTTAAAATACTGACCCTCTGTGTCTCTCTTACCACACCCTAGTCCTGCCCTTGCTGTGGATTCTCTGACAGAAAGGGGAGCAGGGTGGAGGAGATGCTGGCTTAGTGGTGTGTCCCCTGGTGTATAGTGAAGCCCGTGACACATCCCTGGGTGAGGTCTGTGAGACCCGGTAGCTGGGGCAGGGCACTCACCTCTCCCAAGAGACTGAAAATGAAAGAAGCCAAAGCAGAGCTACAAAATTTGTGGTGAGTTTAAAATGCTTATAATTTAACTCACCAGTGCTTCAAATATACCCCCAAAATACAATGTGTTATAATTGTGTTTTTCAAAAGTAATTGTATGATTTATAAAAATATGAATTCATTGCACACTCTAAGTGGTACAGTTTACTAACTGGATTTATGTTTAAAGCCGTCACATTTAAAGTATTCTTTCAAACCTGCCAGTGTATCTTTCTGGTTGTATGCATCTAGTTGTTTGTTATTAGGCCAAGGGTCTACACTGAGACCCTCCATCTATGTGGGGCTTATGGCAAGTGCCCCATTAGCCCCTTACCTCCTCTTCATAGATCCCGTAGTGGAGGGTGTAACTGGCAAAACAATGATGGGTAGAGTCAGTGGTGAGAAATAGACACCCAATACCAACAACATCTTGTTCTGCAGAGGGGCTCTGCAGAGAAGCCATGTCTTGGGTGACTCCTGAGAGGCAGCAGCAGAAGGAAACTCCAAATGTAGTTTAGCTTCAAAGTGAAAGAGAGAGACTGACCAAGGCACTCTCTCCAAGAAACAGGGACCCCGGGATAAGGCAGTGGATCTCCATCAGCTGTGTGTTAGATTCTCCTGTCAAGCTTTTCAGAATACTAGTGCTCAGGCACTTCTCAGACCCATGAAATCAGAGTCTCTGAGGTGAGCTATACATCTCCATTTTCACAAAACTCTCCAGGTGACTCCAATGTGCAGCTGTGGTTATAAGGTATCTTATGAGGAGCTAGTAGAGGTTGACCCGGTACTCTTTATCAGTTCTTTCTATTAGAAATCTGTGTGACCTTTGCTTGCTAAAGACAAGGAGGGAAGGCTCTAAAGGGAAATGAGAATGGAGAATTCGTAGAAAAGGTGCCATTTTCTGGCTCACAATCCCTGGGGAGGCAGGAGCGATTGTTCGGGAATGACTGGGAAACCCAATAATGCTGCCAACGAGAAATGGATAGAGAAATGAAACCAGGTTGCCTAATTTCATTTCAGATCCCCTAACTTCTTTCCTGCTGCTGCAGTCATTTCTGGATGAGTGAAGATGAGAACATGAGTGAAGATGAGTGAAGGCAGAGAACAGCTAATTAAGTTCTTCTTTCTGATGATCCAAGGCAGCTATAATGATTGCACTTCTATCCAAGGCCCAGTAGCCAGAGTTGATGCTGGTTCCCAAATGAGAAAGATCATGTTATCTGGAGGTGAGTTTGCTTATTTCTATGATTTAAAACTTTGACCCATCTCTCTAGCTCAGGTGATGCCCAAAACAAAGATAAAAAACAAACCAGAGGATCACATAAACTATTTTGGAAACCTATAAAGAATTTAGGTTGTATCTGAACAAGATGGAAAAAATTTCCTAATATAATTGGAACCTTTCCCCATTGATTTTTTTTTTTTTTTTAAGATTTTATTTATTTGACAGAGAGAGACACAGCGAGAGAGGGAACACAAGCTCGGAGAGGGAGAGAGGGAGAAGCAGGCCTCCTGCTGAGCAGGGAGCCCGATGTGGGGCTCGAACCCAGGACCCTGGGATCATGACCTGAGCTGAAGGCAGACGCTTAACGACTGAGCCACCCAGGCGCCCCTCCCCATTGATTTTTATCGGATTCTCAGGGGACTAAATTCAAATGTCTGTGTCAGGTCTGCAGTTAAGAGCGGGCCTGTCCTAAAATGCTGAGCTTTTGGAACTATGACCAACAATGGCAATCTAGGTGCTTTGCCTTTTAAAATACTGTGCAGATGTATTTAAGAATAGCTGAAGAAGGTTCCCCTTTCTCCGCATCCCTGCCAACATCTGTCGTTTCCTGACTTGTTAATTTTAGCCATTCTGACTGGTGTGAGGTGGTACCTCATTGAGGTTTTGATTTGGATTTCCCTGACGCCGAGCGATGTTGAACACTTTTTCCTGTGTCTGTTGGCCATTTGGATGTCTTCTATGCAGAAATGTCTGTTCATGTCTTCTGCCCATTTCTTGATTGGATCATTTGTTCTTTGGGTGTTGAGTTTAAGAGTTCTTTATAGATTTTGGATACTAGCCCTTTATCTGATATGTCATTTGCAAATATCTTCTCCCATTCTGTTGGTTGTCTTTTGGTTTTGTTGACTGTTTCTTTTGCTGTGCAAAAGCTTTTTATCTTGATGAAGTTCCAATAGTTCATTTTTGCCCTTGCTTCCCTTACACTGAGCAAAATAAGTCAATCAGAGAAAGGCATGTATCATATGACCTCACTGATATGAGGAATTCTTAATCTCAGGAAACAAACTGAGGGTTGCTGGAGTGGGGGGGTGGGAGGGATGGGGTGGCTGGGTGATAGACATTGGGGAGGGTATGTGCTATGGTGAGTGCTGTGAATTGTGCAAGACTGTTGAATCACAGATCTGTACCTCTGAAACAAATAATATATGTTAAAAAAAAAAGAAGAAGATAGCAGGAGGTGAAGAATGAAGGGGGGGAAATCGGAGGGGGAGATGAACCATGAGAGATGATGGACTCTGAAAAACACACTGAGGGTTCTAGAGGGGAGGGGGTGGGGGGGATGGGTTAGCCTGGTGATGGGTATTAAAGAGGGCACGTTCTGCATGGAGCACTGGGTGTTATACACAAACAATGAATCATGGAACACTACATCAAAAACTAATGATGTAATGTATGGTGATTAACATAACAATAAAAAAATAAAAAAAAAAAGAATAGCTGAAGAAACTCCCTCAGCAGGCATCAATGCCAGCAAGTGGCCAGTCGGAGCCCTCTCCCTTAGATGCACAGACACATTTTCCCTTCCAAAAATTCTATATTAGACATTTCTTTTTCCAGAAAAGCACTGGTCTGCTTAGGCTTTTATCCTGCAGAAAAGCAATTCTTCATGCATATATGATAAGTATATGGAAGAGAGCCTAGTGGAAAGAACATAAACATGATGTATACTTGACATCATTTCTGACTGGGCCACATATCAGCTGTGACTGTAGGTAAGGTATTGGTTCTGTCTCCGTTATGATGTGGATAAGAAGAATTTCCTGGCACATGTTAGCCAATAACACAAGCTATTTCTCTCTTTCCTCCTCTACCGTTAAATGAGGCAAATGTAAAGTGTTTAGCACAGGACTCAGTATATAGTAGGTGCTCAATAAATGTCAGCTATTATTGTATTTTGGCTCCAACAGCATTGCCTAGCAGATGATAATATATGCTGAAATTTTCTTTCTATGAATGAATAAATATGTGATTCTTATACAATGCTTTCTTTCCTCCTCCTCCTCCTCCTTCTTCACCTCCTTCTCCACCTTCTTCCACTTCTTCTTCTTCTTCTTCTTCTTCTTCTTCTTCTTCTTCTTCTTCTTCTTCTTCTTCTTCTTCTTCTTCTTCTGTATGCTCCATGCTCAGCATGGAGCCCAACACAGGGCTTGAACTCACAACCCTGAGGTCAAGACCTGAGCTGAGATCAATAGTTGGTCACTCATCTGGCTGAGCCACCCAGGCACCCCCAGATTCTTATACAATGCTTTCTCTGCGTGAGGCACTACTCTAACTGCACATCTTATGTTAACAAATTCAGTCTTCTTAATAGCCTTACAACATAGGTAATACTATTAAGACATTTTAGAGGTGAGGACACCGGGGCAACAAAGACTCAGAATTGCCCAAGGAAGGACCTCTACTGTTGTGCCTACATATACAGCCTTACTTTTATAATTAGCTTCTGGAGATGATAAACCCACACTGATTAGCACAGTGGGAGAATTTCACAGGGGAGATTCAAACGAGAGTGTAGAGAAAAGAGGCACCAGGGTGGGTGGGAAGTTTTGTTCAAAGCTTCAAAGTCAGACAGGGGCTTGAAGTGCCTGGGGGACTTTGGGAGACGTGGTTCTAAGCACTTTCTAGACCTTCTACCGAGGTCCTTTCTCCCCGCTTCCTCACACAAATTATCTTAAGGTTTTCCACAAATCAAAGTCAAGTCAGGAAGTGGAACTATTTGCAGTGCTTGACGTGCCCTGACATACAGGATGTAGAGTTGTTCTTAGGTCAATTGTACTTCTGTTGGTCAGCTGTCTCCATCCTGGCCGCCCCTTTCATCATGGCTGGGTGATCAGTGGTTTGCTGGCTACTTGGTCCCGCCCCAGTGGACCTGGCCTGTAACTACTCCTCTGTCAAGTCAGAATCCTTGGTTTGTGAGGAGCAAAAAGGTCCTGTGTAAGGAAGGACATTCACAAGATAACTGAATAACCATGTCCCGTGCTGACAACGTGCGGTACCTGAAGTGATAGGAACAGGCATTGTCTTTTTAACAAAGCTCATTCCTCACTGCCATGGGCTCCATGCTTCTTATCCGTTGGTGGAAATGCTATGGGTAGATTTGGGTCATTGTGGGAAAACTCCTAGTTGGTACTGCCTTCTTGTCTAGTCTTCATTATACAAATTGAAACCCTTACCTTTGTCCTCCCAAGTAAAATGTTTCGTGTGTGTATGTGAGCATGTGTTTAAGTCTCAGCCAATAAAGGAGTTGGAGGATGAAAACACTATCATTTAGAAGTTCCAACCATGATAAAAGGCAAAGGGGCACTTTAATGCTGATGCCATGTGCAGAAAGTCCCGAATTTTTCATAAATTTTCACTCATCGGAAGAAACGTCACCGTTCCTTTGTTGCTTTCCGCCCTCACAGAGGAGACTATGTTTTCTCAGTTTATGTCTTTATCAACGGCAGATGCATCCCCCCTCTTCCTCTGGAAATAGCGTTTTAATTTAAAAGTCGGTTGTTTGAATTGCATTTTGCTAACGAGATGAGTCATAAGATCAGGGTAACTGATGTTTTTTAATTTTTTTTTTTTTCAAAAGCAAACACATTGAGGCAGCCTGGAGGGCATTCACAGCCCACATGCAACTCGTTAAAGGTTCATTAAGGGACTCTTAAATTGAATTTGTTTGTGTAACCAGGGTTTATATTTCTCTAGGTGATGATTTATCACTTAAGCTACAGTAGCACTCCCGGTCCGACGTGAGCAGCCTGCGGACTGTGACTCACACTGGCCCACGTTGCTTTGTGCCTTGGTTTTCAGGTCACCTGGACGCAGACCATCCAATTTGCTTAGAAGTTTCCTGGCTGCCATTCCAGAAGGAAATGTCCTTGTAAAGGCAGATTCTGTAACATAAGCAGTTTCCTTTTTTTTTTTTTTAAGATTTTATTTATTTATTTGACAGAGAGAGACACGAGAGAGGGAACACAAGCAGGGGGAGCGGGAGAGGGAGAAGCAGGCTTCCCATGGAGCACGGAGCCCGATGCGGGACTCGATCCCAGGACCCTGGGACCATGACCCCAGCCGAAGGCAGATGCTTAACGACTGAGCCACCCAGGCGCCCCACATAAGCAGTTTCAAGCACAGAGATTTAAGAGCAAATTAGTGGCTTACTTTGTCTGAGTAAGGGAACTAAAATGTCATAATAGTCTTCCACATGATGTGCTTAGCAGACTTGAGAAACATTGGCAGTTTATGTTTGAAGACTGGAAAAAATGCAGTTTGCTTAGCACTGTTGCAATGTGTCAGACCCTTCCAGGCGCACAATTTTTGGGGCCCTCAAAATAGCTCTGTGAGGCAGGGAGAGTGGGGACTCTTGTTTCTTTATATAAATGTGTCACCAAGGTTCCTGGGGGTGAGGGGGCTGGCCTGCCATTCACACAGCAGCTCTAGGGCTTCTCAAGGGCTAAAGCGGAGTTTGGAGAAGACACTCTACTTCAAGTCATGTTCTTAACCCATTTTCTCATTTTTATATATTTTCTGCTCCCCTGATCCTAGCAACCAATTGCCGGCGTGCAGGGAGTAACTCCCTTTCTTTGCTTTGCTCCTTGTGAAGGGACTTCCTTTAGAGCAACGTTCCTGGCCTAGAACTTTGGCCCTCGTTATAAAGGTATCTCATGAATTTGGGGGGAAGTAACTGGACATGCTCCTTTTTCAATCAGTGTTAAAGCTGACAATTTGATATCTATCTCCCAGACCCCGGGCTTATCCTCCACAATTCCCAATTTAGTCAAGGAAATTATGGTGTCTGATTTTTATTAGAACTCGCATCTCCACCCCTTAACCCTGACCCACAAAACTGTAGCAAAAGAGTTTCTTCCCCTTAATCAAATGGTTGGCTTGTTTTCCATTTGCTTTTCAGATTTTTATGGCTGGGGGAGTGTGGTAAAACTTTAGGATGCCTTTAAAATTTCTCACTGACATGCTAAATTGTAATGAACCCAGAGATCTTTTGGCAGGGGCAGGGACAATGTCTTATTTTCCCTTGTAGCTTCCTGGACATGGTTTAGCTCCCATTGTTTAGAAGGTTGAATTGTACTGAACAGGGAGGTGGGGATTGTTGTGACTGCCACTCTTTGGGTGTAAGTATTTGAACTGAAAATTATGCAATCTGTCCTTTTATATTACTTAAAATACATACATATATGTTTCTGATTATATAGAGTGATTTGGGGCAGCATGCAAAATATGAATACAGCAAAAGAAAATTATCAGCAGCCATTAGAGACAGCCCTTGAATTGGTTTCTGTTTGCCATTCTTCCCTTCAACTACGGATATACTGGCTTTGGAAAAAAAAGACATGGTTGACAAAACCCTCACTGAAGCTTTTCGAATGGCTTACAATACTATTTTTTAATTTTTAAATTTTGTTTATCCATTCATCTACCAATGAGCACTTTTGGCTATTGTGGATAATGCTGCTATGAACATGAATGTACAAATATCTTTTAGAGACCCTACTTTCAATTATTTTGGGTATATACTCAGAAGTAAAATAACTAGATCATACGCCAATTCTATTTTCAGTTTTTTGAGGAGCTGCCGTCTTGTCTTCCACAGTTGCTGCCCCATTTTGCACACCCACCAACAGTGCACGAGGGTCGCAGTTTCACCACCCCTTCGAGAACACCTGTTGTTATTATTATTTTTTATAGTAGCCACCCTAAAAAGGGTGTGAGGTGGTATCTCATTCGTGGTTTTGATTTCTGTTTCCCTCATGATTAGTGATGTGAAACATTTTTTCATATGCTTATTGGCTATTTGTATATCTTCTTTGTAGAAAAATCTATTTGAACCCTTTGCCATTTTTGAATTTGGTTGTTTCACGGTGGTGGTTGCTGTTGTTGAACTGCAGCAGTTCTCTGTTCTGGATATTAGTCCCTTATCAGATTCATGACTTGCAAATATTTTCTCCAATATAATGGGTTGCCTTTTCACTCTGTTAATCATTTCCTTTGAGGAGCAAAAGTTTTTAAATTTAAGTTAGTCTCATCTGTCTATTTTTGCTTTTGTTGCTTGAGCTTTTTTTTTTTTTAAGGTTTTATTTATTTATTTTAGAGAGAGAGAGTACGAGCAAGGGAAGGAGCAGAGGGAGAGGGTGAGAGAGAATCTCATGCAGGGCTCCAATCTCATGACCCTGAGATCATGATCTGAGCTGAAATTAAGAGTGAGACGTTTAACCAACTGAGCCACCCAGAGGCCCTATTTGCCTGAGCTTTTGATGTCATATCCAAGAAATAATCACCAAATCTGTTGTCATGAAGCTTCCCCCATCCTGTGTTTTCTCTAAGAGTTTTTATAGTGTGAGCACTTACATTTAGATCTTTGATCAATTTTGAGTTAATTTTTGCATATGATATAAAATAAGGGTCCATCTTCATTCTTTTGCAGGTGGGTATCCAGTTCCCCCAGAACCATTTGTTGAAAAGATTGTCCTGTCCCAATGAATAGTTTTGGCACCCTTGTCAAAAACCAATTTAACACACATGCAGGGGTTTATTTTGGGCTTTCTAGTCTATCCTATTGCCCAATATATATATCTGTCTTTATGCCAGTACCACACTGTTTTGATTATTATCGCTTTTTAATAAGCTTTGAAATTAGGAATTGTGAGCCCTCCAACTTTGTTCTTCTTATTCAAGATTGTTTTGGCTAAAACCTATTTTTTGAGCAAGTTTATACTAAATTTATAATGTTTATATCACAGTGGTTTCCCATGCCCTACTCACCAAAGGTAATTTCCCACTGAAATAGCTTTTATTTTGGCAATAAATAACTATAAATCTGTTGGCTATTTTAGGTGCTTTGCTCCTTTGAAATTATTTGCTTCTCCTCATGGCTTATTGGAAAGAATACTGCGTTAGGAGTCAGGGTATTGCGCTTTCAGATCTGAGTCTGCTACCAACAAGCAATTGTGTCTTCAGACGAGTCACTTGATTTCAGACGAGTCACTAGTTTCCCTCTCCATAAAAATGTCAAGGTTTGATAAGATAAGCCTTAGGGTCTCTTTTAGCCCTCCAACTCCAAGTCTAATTACAGCAGATTCTTATATTCTTGTTTATTATGGCACGTGAACAACGGTCTGCCCATTTATATGTACGTGATCTAGGAAATTCTTTCCTCTAATGAGCACAACTGAGAATCTCAAATATGGAACCAACTAGGATCCTAGGGTACAAAGACAAAGCAACTTTATTCTTTCTCACCACTTCTCATTAAACTTCATCTATGGGATTGCTCTTTCTCAACTTTGGGTAAAGTTTTGGGCGTCTCGGCAGATCTTTCTCTCCTAGATAATGAAAATCCACTTCAGTTGAAAAATCACATGATGCCATGTTCATTACTTGAGAGCTTCTCCTCTCTTCTGGCTCAGTCCAGGCTCCAACTGAGATCCCTGTAGTGGGTGTAATGGAGGGAAATGCTATCATTGTCATGGGCTGTTTCTCTCTTTCTAGTTTCCGGCTCCTTCCCCACTTGCTAGCTGCTGTTTGGAGCCCTGGAGGAACAGGGATTAGAAGGAAATGTAAGGAAGGTTTAACTTCCCTGATGGAATTGGCATATGGTGTTGCTTTCATCTGGTGTGGTAGCTTCCAAATACTGCTCCTTTTTCTTTTTGCATGCATGCTTGTCCTTGCAAACTCTGAAAGTTCAGTCCAAGTTCATTACTTCCTAGCCCCCATCTTCTCACCTTTTGGCAGGTGGGGATCAAGTAGCCATCCCCTTGGATCTCAAGCTCTAGAGGATAGGGTCAAGCTGTCTATGGATTTTCATAAAACCCTCCTCAATTGGCTTACAGGAAAGCCAAACCAAGTGGAGCAAATCAGAGCACTATTTGCAAAGAAGGTCACGGCTGGATTCTTCAAAAACCCAGGGAATACTCTATTTTCATCTATGCAGCCTGGAGGGAAGTGAAGGGCCCACTCCTGCAAATCTGCTTTAATGTCTTAGCCTGTCCCTCCTGGGTGCTCTAGAGTCTTATATTTGAAGTGTAGTTCTTGGACCACAGGCATTGACTTTAGCCAGGAGCTTATTAGCCATGCAAACACTGGACTCCACTCCCAATCCATGGGATGTGCATTATACCAAGATACTAGGTGATTTTGTATGCATATTAAAATTTGAGAGGCAATGATCAAGAACTTAGCATGGGCAGTGCCTACAAAAGTGCTCAGGATCCTCTGCTGAGATCAGAAAAAGTCACATTGAACACCCTGGGTACCTCTTCATGCTTTATAAGGTTCTGAGTAATGAAATACCAAGACAGGCAATGGATGAAAAGTGAATGGAAAGAAAAGAAGAGGTGGCACATTTTTAATAGTAATTAGGTCCCATGGAATATGTTTTAGGATTAGCAAGAGTTCCATCTGATGCTATCACAGTGGCATGTGTAGAGCTTTATTTTCAGCTGTATTTTGGTTGCATGTTGTTGTTCCCCACCCCCCATCTTTTTTTAATTGCTTTTCCTAGCATGTCTTAATTTTCACCCTCCTAAACCCCTGATGCTAAGTCAGCAGTTTGGGTTCTCTATTTGTTTAGTTCCTATGATTCAGGGATTTCTTTTTGTAAACTTGGTAAACTTTTCCATATTTCCAGTTATATTGTTAGTGGGTTTGGAGAATTTTTCCATTTATAGAACCCTTGTTGAAGTTGTCGAGTCTTGCAACTGTTAACTATTTGGTTATGTGTCATAAAACTATGGTGTGTGTGTTTGTTTGTGCGTGTGTGTGTGATTAACGAGAGTCAGTTAAAATAATTACCAAGAAATTCCCTGAATTAAAATTTTTGTTGTTGAGGCTTAAATAAAACTGCAATTTGTCATTTTGTCAGTGAGCCAGAGTGCACTACTTACACATTAAAAGCATACACATTTCAACATTTTTGTTTCCTTTCATTTTAACTGACTTATCTGAAAAGCTTTAGGCTGGACTTAATTTCTGTGCACCATCCTTTACCACTGGATGTGGGGCCATTCTGTTTGGCTCAGGCACACAGGGTGCCATTAATTTCTCCATCACTCACCCGAGTGCCACCATTTGTATTAGACTTTGTTGAGGTAAACTTGTTTTGATATATTAACTGTTTCTTCTGGCAAATAAAACCTTTACCTTTACATGAATTTTTAATAGTTGAGGAAGCTTAAGGTAAGCAAAGAGGGATTTTTTTTCATCCTTTCTTTATATTTCCCTGCTCTTTACCCACTTACCCACGCCTGCAATGTGGCCACCTGTAAGTACCATAATTTTCACTTTGTTTCCCTCACTGGACCATCTCCCCTCTCAGGGCTAGCCTGAAGTGGAATTATGCAGTTGGTCTTGGATAATGCAGCCTTTTTTTTTAAAAATGAGCTTTTGATTTTTGAACAATTTTAGATTTACAGAAAAGGGGCAGACAGTTCCCATATAGTCTTCACCCACTTTTTCCTGTTGTGGACATTTGACACGACTGTGATATATGTATCACAACTAGGAAGCTAACCCTAGTATATAACTATTAACCAAACTCAACCCTTCACTAGGATTTCACTAGTTTTTCCACGAATGTCTCTTTTCTCTTCCAGGATCCCACTCAGGATATCCTATTGCGTTTAGTTGTTACAAGACACTGGGGCAGTTTCTTGGTCTTTCTTTGTTTTTCGCGACCTTGTCAGTTCAAGGATTTTGTAGGATGTCCTTCAACTTGGGTGTGCCTGATGTTTCTCTCGTGGCCAGACGGGGTTATGGATTTTTGAGAAGAATATTGCACAGGTGAAGTCCCCTTCTTGTTCCACCTTATTGGGGTGCCTGATAGTGACTTCGTCATTACTGGTGAAGTTGACCTTGCCCCCTTGCCCCAGGTCCTATCTGCCAGGCAGCCTCTTGTTTAATTTTCACTTCCTACGGTCCATTATCCACACCGTAACTCCCTGTTCTCACACAGGGCAGAGCATAATTCCCTTTCTCAACTTAACATAGATCTCTCAGGAAAATATTTGAGAGAATTTTATACAACCAAGAAAACAGCTAAATGTTTTTCCCTCCCCAGGGATGCGTAGGTCCTCAGCTTTATCTCTGATGATGGTCATGAAAAAGAAGGCTTTGTTTGCTGTGAAAATTATTGTGGCCATCGAGGGGTCTGATAGGCAACTTGGCAAGGGTTTAATATTTTCCTGGGCCATCAGGCAGGCCCAGGGGAGGAGGGAGGGGCTGGGAGGATTGTGTTCTCTTTCCAGAACCTTTGACACTGTTCTAGTTAATCGGCTGCCTTCCCTTCTAAGCAGTAAGTTCTGCCTCATTTGTAATACTCTTTAAAAAGAGGTAGTAAACCATGGCCTGGGGCTAGGTCTAAGTGAGGTCAACTTTCCGATTGTGAGAGGAACAGGCTTGGGGTGTGTGGGTGCAGGGTTGGGTTTCCCAGCAGGACAGCTGTAGCAATGCAGCCTTGACTTTGCCTGTGGCTATTTCTGAGATAGTTGCTCTTTATTCTTCCTCCCTCCCTCCCTCCCTCCCTTCCTTTCTTCTTTCCTTCCTTCCTTCCTTCCTTCTCCTACTTCTTTTCTTCTTCTTTTTTGTTTAGCAGGTTTCATTTTCTAATCTTCTTTGTGTCTTTCATGATTTCTGCCTCCCATCTGTTTTGTATGCAACTGTAGCAGATACCTCGTGCCCCACACATATTACTGAAGCCATTCCAGAGGTTACCTGCCAGGAATACTTACACACTTAGGTTGCTCTATGCATCTCTCTGCCTGAAGGTATTCTCTGGTAGATGGCACAAGCCAGAAGGTGAGGTAGTTAAGGCTCCACAAATGACCATTATCCAAAGGGATAAAAGCTGGTAGATAATTACCCCACCTTCCTTGCCCATTGGATGGGACAATTCTGTGCTGGGGTCTATATCAGCCTTATCCAACAGGACTGTGATGGTGGAAATATTCTGTCGTCTGCCATGTCCAATATGGTAGCCATCAGTCACAAGTGGCTATTGAGCACTTAAAATGTGGCTAATGAAAATAGGAACTGATTTTAAATTTTAGTTAATTTAAATTCAAATTAAAATAGCCACATGTGGCTAGTGGCTACCATGTGGGATAGTGCACACATACAGTCTCTCAGAGGGTTTTGGGCAGGACTGAGTTTCAGTTGCCCATTGTGGTCCCCACTCATGAACATACCCCGCGTTGGCTTTGCTCCTTTCCTGCCTTACGTCCCCGCTCCTCCACACTTTCTGGGGTTACCTCCTGTGATGGTTGGTTCTATGTGTCACTTTGACTGGGCTAAAGGATGCCAGATAGCTGGTAAAACATTATTTCTGGTTGTGTCTGTGAGAGTGTTTCCCCAGGAGATAAGCATTTGAGTTGGTAGACTAAGAATATTGCTTTCACACCTGGAGTAGGCATCTTCCAATTTATTGAGGGCCTGAATAGAACCAATGGTGGAAGAAGGGGGAACTTGTTTGCAGCTTGAGTGGGGACATCCGTCTTCTCCCTTGGACCTTTAGACATGGCTGGGATTACACTGTCTCCTCCCCATTTCCCAGGCCTTTGGTTTGGACTGGACCTCCACCACTGGCTTTCCTGGGGCTCCAGCTTGTGGATAGCAGATCATCGGGCTTCTCAGCCTCCACAATCACATGAGCTAATCCCTCATAATATGATAAACTTCTTTCTATATATCTCTATATATCCTATCGCTTTTATTTTTCTAGAGAACCCTGACTAGTACCTCTCCCCAAATAACTGCTTAACATTTTTTTCCTCGCAGGGATCCCAACCTAAGAAGCATTTGGTCTCAGCCTCCCCACATCCCACTCTGTTTCTCCGCTGGTGTCTCTGACCTCTCTACACCTCTGCCTCTGTGTTCCTGCAACCCACTGTGTTGAACTATACTTGAGTGTCCGTGTGGGGTTTTTTCATGCATAACATAGGCATAAATACAATGCTGTGATTAGTGAAAAGAAGCCTTAAATGTTTGCTTACATTCTTAAAGGCTGCCTCTCGAGACTGGTGTGTACTACAGAAGAAATACAAAAGAAATAATTTTCTTTATTCCTTCTGACTCTTGTTTTATTACCGCAGAAATGCATAGAAATAAAAGCATTTATCCCTTGGGCTTTAGCGGTAGATCAGATTCATCTCTTATAGGGAAATAAAAACACAAAATGAAATAGAAATAACAATTGCATATTCAAAGACAGGTCTTTTTCAAAAGACTAAAACAGTCTACTCATTAAGAAAGACATATTACCTTGTTCAAACTGTCCATTTCTCAGTTCCCTACTTGCTTAGGACCGATGTTCACTGTACAGAAGGATATCCCCCCCACTGGCCCTGAGGGAAAGGAGACGCCGCAAAGTGCAGGTGCAGGGAATGTGGGCTTCAGACATGTCTGGTGCTCCCCACCCCCAACCTTGGTGCTCCTCCAACTTCACTCTACATGTTGTCCTGCTCTGCTTCTATTCACTTCTTGGTCTGTTGATTATTTGTATTAATTGACAGCAAATTTGTTAAGAGCAAGAATTTCTAAGCCAAAGTCTAGTATGGCAATCCTGTGACCATGCAGGAGGCTTTGCTAATGGGAGGGGGACTCCAGAATTAGACACAGGTGACACTTGGCTATACAAAAAAAAAAAACCAAACACCCACTTTGCCTTCAGGAAGCAATAGGCTATTTGTCACTTCAGGAGGCTAACACTGAAATGAACATAAAGACATGTTACTTTTGAATATGTTTGGGATTTCCTGTTATCTGTTACCTTATATAAATTTTTCTGTTACCTTTATTGCTTATTTGTTCTAATCCTACCATTGGAGAGGAGGAGGTGAAGGTGTCATTCCCAAATGACCCGATTGTGAATGTAGAAAATCTTTAAGAATATACAGAGAAGCTGTTAGAATTCAAAAGTGAATTTATTGTCTTCTCAGTTATATTTCTGTACATCAGCAACAAACAAAGAGAAACTAAAGAAGACTTTATAAATAGAAAGGCATGGACGGAGAGACTCAAAATTATTAGGACACCAATTATCTCCAAATTGATTCTTAAGTTAACATCATGCAATTCTATTTCAAGTAGGAACTTTTGTGTGTGTGTAACTTGACAAGTTGATTACAAAAATTTATTTGGAAATGCAAAGGGCCAAGAACATGCGGAGAGATCTTGAAAAAGAATAACAAAACTGGAGCACTTGAGCTACAGTTATGGAAATTAAAACCATGGTGTTGGATTCAAGGAGACAAGCCAACCAACAGAAGAGAAAAAGAGTCCAGAAACAGACCATGATGTATACTTTCATCTGATTTATGGCAAATTAAACAGTGCGGTGCAGCAGGAAAGGTTGAGTCGATTGGATATTGATACAGAAAACAAATGTATTCTTGACCTCAACCTTGCACCATACAAAAAAGTAAATTCCAGATGGCTTGTAGATCTACACATTAAAGGCAAAACAATAAAGTCTTTAAAGGAAAAACATATAAGTGCATTTTCACGACCTTGGCATTGGTAAACATTTCTTTCAAAAAAACCTCCAAGATATTCACCATCAAATAAAAAGTGGTAAATTGGACCGTATGAAAATCAGAAACTTCTGTTTACAAAGGTCATCACTGAGAGGGTAAATATTCAACCCAGAGTGGGAAAAGATATTTGCAATACATAATTCAGAATATACAAAGAATGCAACAAATAATAAAGAAAAACAGACAATCAGTAGAAAACTGGGTAAGAAAACATCACAAAAGAGGACATTTGAATGGCCAATGAAAAGGCACTCAACCCCATAGTCATTGAGGAGATGCAAAGTAAAATCACAATGAGATGCTACAGCACACCTATTAGAATAACTACAATGAACAAAGAATGAAAATGCCAAGTGTTGGCTTTTGTGTGGAGTGTTGAAAGCTTATAGGCTCTTCCAGTTATCCGTGTGATCTCATCTTTTGTCAGGGATAATAAGTTAGATGGTGGTAAGCCTCTTTTATTTTAACAGATAAAAACTTCCAGCATCCATCACTGGAATCCACACCCGCCATGAATATTTCAGTTGTTTCCTCTGAAATGTTAAATGGAGGAGTGTGTTTTCTTTAAATCCGTGGAGCAACCGAACCCTGAAATTATTAAAGTTTGTTCTCTGTCAGAGATTTAAAGTTGACAAAAGAATCTATTTTATCCCTTTTGTTGAGATCAATGACACAGTCATTTGATATCTTATTCTTTCAATGCCCACTTCAAAGGTATTTTAATAAGAATAAATAATTGTACTTGTATTTATTTATTTATGTTGTATACATGGTTAGAATTCTTCATGAGAGAATATTCTTTTTCTTCCTCCCCCCCTCCCGCACCCTCCCTTTTTTGACTTCTCTCTTAACCCACATGACTGGAGGGAGAAAAATAATCTTGTATCCTATCTAGTAGGTTATCTGTCTTGTTAAAACATTTATTCCTTCCTTTGCACTTATCCTTTCACAGTAAATGTTATATTCTCCTACCACATACTCATGACTGGATTTTCCTGCAATATCCCAGTATGTATTTAATCCAATTCCAGCTTAGCTTTAGGAGAATCTTTTCCCACCACTTGTGCTTTAGTCATGTCAAATGGCTTGGGATGCCCAAACCTCCTTGGTTTCCCCACCTCCTGTGATTTTGTTGACTTTGTTTATCCTGATTCCTTCCTTGGCTGGGAATGGCTCCAGGCATCCCCTCCCTTCCACTGGCTGTAAGTAGATTCCTTCCCCAAGATGTCCTTCAACAGATGAATGGATAGAGAAGATGTGGTTCATACATACAATGGAATATTACTCAGCCATCAGAAAGGATGAATACCTAGCATTTGCATCGACATGGATGGAACTGGAGGGGATTATGCTAAGTGTAATAAGTCAAGCAGAGAAAGACAATTGTCATATGGTTTCACTTATATGTGGAATATAGGAATAGTGTAGAGGACCAGAGGGGAAGGGAGGGTAAACTGAATGGGAAAAAATCAGAGAGGGAGACAAACCATGAGAAACTCTGGACTCTGGGAAACAAACTGAGGGTTACAGAAGGGAGGGGGTGGGGGGATGGGGTAACCAGGTGATGGGTATTAAGGAGGGCACATGATGTGATAAGCATTGGGTGTTATATGCAACAGATGAATCATTGAACACTACATCAAAAACTAATGATATACTATATGTTGGCTAACTGAACATAATAAAAATAAAGGAAGGAAGGAAGGAAAGAAGGAAGGAAGGAAGAAAAAATAAAGATTCCTTCTTTGGGGCCAGTTCACATCCCCAACCTTTCTCCATCATCTTAGCACAGGTTAGTGCCTTTTTAAAGCCTTTACCACTCAGCCTGTGTTTGGATTAATTGCATTAAAAAAGATCAGTTTCTTCTACCACAAAATTGTAGTCTCTTATTGGCGTTGGTAATGCCTTAGTATCTAGCATGGTGACTTGCACATAGCATTTACTAATTTATCTCAAGACTTCTAAATTAATGAGGTATGTGCGATTGATACCTTCAAAGCTGTAACCTTTTGAGGGAACGTGACTGAGGTAGATTTTAGGGTGTCTGTTAAAGGGATTATGAACCAGGATATTTGGAACTAATGTGGCTGAATCACAAAGTGGTGCAGCCTTGACACTGATAATCTGTTTGAATTAAAAAAATTTGATGCAAGGAAATACACATCACTAATTCAGGCAGATAAGACAGGAATGGCCAACCCAAATGATAGATTAATTAAATAAATTACACTTTGTTACTGCCAAATATACACAACTAATAGATCTAGGTATATGAAATTTTGACAACTAATGCATTTTAGTAACTTCCTTCAATAAAGATAGTTATTTATAATAAGTGTATATTGTTCATGTGAAAAAAGGAGTGCTCATTGAATACTTTAAAGTTCTAATCATAAATAGGTGAAATAAGAGCCTATCCAATTCTTGCTCATATGTAAATTTGTTTCCAAACTCTTTTCCATAGTTGAATTATGGGTAAACTTTACTCCCCATCATAAATTCCAAATTAACAGCGTGTGAAATAATGAAGATTTTGCCAAGAGCCCTTAAGAGTTCACACACACAAATTGAAATCAAATCACACAAACATAACTCAAAATCAGCAACACTCACTTTTGAAAATGTTTCCACTAAAGAAGGAATAAATATGGGATTCTGTTGAATGACGAACTATTGCCCCAAGTAAAAGAACTATGCTGTTCTAAAATGCTGTAGACTATGTTTACGGACATAAAAACTTATTGGCCCAAGGTGCCATTATTTCTGCTTTGTGTGGAGTAAACTGGAGGAATCAACTAATGAGTTTTGTACAGGTTGGATGTGAATAAACTTTCTTGAACTCTTGTTTTATCTAAGTCTCAAAGTTTCTTACTTTTAAGTCTTATTTACTTTCAGCAAAACGTGACTTTTTTGCTTCAAAGTAAACAGGCTATAAAAAGTCTCATAAGTCATCTTGGGATTTAGAAAGCTCTTACCAAACAAAAATCTTAATGGGTTCAGTGTCCATGATTCAGAAACATACGGATTGAATTTCCCTTAAAATACACATGAGCTTGAAAGTTAAGGGTGAAAGTGGTTGGCCAATTGCACTTGGGGTTTTGTGGGAGCCAAGACCTTCAGAAAGGCACTTGAGATGCTTTTCTATATCCTCAGAGTCAACCAGGTTTTCCAGTTTGGAAGGAGCTCCTTGTAATTACAAATGATGCATGTACATAGCTTGAAATGTTCCCATGGAGGTTGTACAAAGACCAAGGGCATATGGCACATTATATAATCAAGATAATTTGCTTCCTTTTTATAAAGACATCAACATACATCACTCATTGCCTTTTATCGCTAAGATGAAAAGAGCTTAGTCTTGGATGCTACAAGCATAACAAAATTATGACCCCTAGTAAGTAAATTTAATGTGGGTGATACGTACTATGAGTTTAGACAACTTTGTGAGTTGCCATGCCATTTATACCTTTCTCTTTTGAAGAGGGAACATGTATAATGTCTTCTGTTTTCCCAGACCCCAGGTGCCACCTAAGTCTCTGATTAGGAATGTCTATGACAGATTTCTCCTCAATAATACATGTGTAAGATATTGAGACAAATTTTGGTTAGTAATTTGAGCAACTCATCACATTTTTTAGCCATTGTCAGTACATCTTTGAATTGATGGAAAGAAATATCCAGCATAGACTATCAATAATTTTTCTTTTTTTATATACAGCTATTGGAGGTTTTACATTCTTTGGAATCTGGAGGGTGGTTTCTTCATTGCTAGGAAAGGGAAAATCCTAATTACATTTCCTAGCTTTGAGATGAGATCATTTTTTAAATGAAACTTTTAATGTGGTGGTACTTTGCAATTGTTTTGACTCTGTAAACTTTGCTTGAAAGTTGATATCTGGTTTGGTGTGGAAACATTTAAAGAATGCATTTCAAAAAAATGTTTGAATGTGATGTGGCATGATACATATTAAATCTGGTAGGACACCAGACAAACAAAGGAATCTCAGCTTTTCTGAGCAGAAGAGTGATTTGTGAGCTCTGCCTGCTGACTTCTGGCTGGTCAGTGGACAAGGCCCAGAGACATTTCCAAATGAATCAAGTGGTCCGATCTTTTTTCTTTAATATAGACAACTAAAAGGTTACCAGCTTGATGGCTTAAGGGTAGAAAATCTTGCTTTATGAAACCTAAATGAAATGTTCTGATAAACATTTTCTTTCTCATTGGAAATTAAACTTTAGATGGGATATGTTCTTTTCTTTTTTAAGATTTATTTATTTATTTTAGAGAGAGAGAAAGAGTGCATGCTTGTGAGCTAGGGGAGGGATGGAGGGAGAGGGAGATGAGCAGACTCCCCGCTGAGCAGGGAGCCAGATGCAGGGCTTGATTCCAGGACCCTGAGATCATGACCTGAACTGAAGTCAAGAAGCAGATGCTTAACTGACTGAGCCACCCAGGCGCCCCAAGATATGTTCTTTTCAAGAGGATTTCTGTATGTTTTTTGATGGGCTAAGTGAAATCACTTCTTTTAAAAACTCCTTTATTAAATTCTTATGGCTTCAAACACTTCAGAAGAGAAAATTTATTTGGGGGATCCGGGCAGAGACAGAAGTTTTCATACAAAAAGAACAAAGGTTTATTTTCTGCCCCATTGAGAGCTGTCTGAGGGTTCTGCCCCCACACTGACACTGTCCTTCCTCTGCTACTTCAGCTGGACTTGCACATTATGATTCATCTGCTCAGACTTCAAGTCTCGAGGCCATACTTCATGTGGAGCTGGTGCAGTTCTACATATGCCCAGAAGGAGAGAGCTAGGCTAATGGTGAGAAGCCCCAGGGGCTATCACAGTATTTTGCATACTTACAATCCATAAAAATCGATTTAATTCTCAACAAGGTTTTTATTCATTTGTGTATTTCTTGAGAACACTTTATTACTAGAAGTGAGAGAGTATGCATTGTTCTTTCATAACACAGGTGGAGAGTAATACCATGATACCCTCGGAGAGTACGCATTACGCATTGTTCTTTCATAACACAGGTGGAGAACCATGGCTTGTCACAAATTAATATAGTAACTGACCAGAGGAAGCCGTTTCCTTACCTGGAAGAGCTCCACTTCATGTAGATATTTAGGAACTTGGCCAACTGCACTGCCATTTTCTTTTAAGAGGCAAAATAGTCTATGGGCAAGTTTGGAGCTTCCATATTAAAATGTGTTTTGTTATGTAGGTTGAAATGAAAGTAACAGTTGTAACAACTATTCTCGTGAATGAAGAGAGTATGAATTTAGTGTCCATGAAACTATTTATGCTTAGACATTACCATAGAAAATACTGGTTTGCTCTAAATAAATTTCACTTAAAATTTTATTTAAATTATTAGTTGTTATTAATTTATTTCAAATATTAAATATTAATATTTATCAATGATTATTTAAAAGATTATTGATTTAAATGATTGAGAATTTGCTTTAAATGAGCTTTCAAAAGTCTAATAAAACTTTCACTTTGTTTAATTTTAACTTAGCTAACTCCGGAGTTTGTGCTCTCTTCATTTGCTTTAATTGATGTCTGTTTCACTGTCCTGTTCCTCTCTCAACTGGCTTAAAGCTATGCATTTCAAACCAAATGTCACAGCCACTAGTGGGTCATACAGTCATTTTCAGGGGCAATAACTACCATATTTTCTAAATAGAAGATTATATAAAATATTAGGATTCATTATGCATAGTAAAATTATTGCCTAATGAAACTTCGTGTAGTAAATCATGCATGTGTCTTTGTGCATAGATTTCTGTGTCTAGATTGTGATGTGGATCATGGTAAAAAAGTTTGAAAGAAGGAACTAAATGCTTATCTTGTTCACAAGGAAATTCAAATTATAATCTGAATCAATTTGAACTTGAGGTGAGAAAATAGGGCAATAGAAGAAAACATTTCTTTTTTTGTCATTATGTATTCTCAGTCTGATTACAAACTAGAAGAAAAGTATACAAAGAAAAGTATAAGATGTAGCCTAGGCAATGCAGTTACATATACAATTCTAGCAAATTTCTGTAGCGGAGGACAGTTAACATATTCTTGAGTCATGCTTCTGCTTGCACATCTATTCTGGAATCTAATTAAAGTTGGATCAGACACAGAGAGATTAGAGCATACCCTTGGTTTGTTTAAATTCAAACACTGAAATAGAACATGCTTTCATTTACCACCATGAAGACAAATCCTTTCTGAGATTGTATAATTGAACCATTAAGGCTGGAGTCAGGAGGACGTGCAGCATGCATGGTGCTTCCAGGCTGAACTGCTGGACAGTTGTGTGCTTCCCTGTGGGGTAGAGTGTCAACTCAGTAAAAATCCACAAATGTACTTGAGTTTGGAAGCACTTTTCCCAAATGTCAGTTGTCTCAGTGTTCTGGTGGGAAATATTTGGAGCACTCAAAAGGGGGGAGTCTTTTGACTCCTTTTGACTGAGGAGAGATTAATAAAGGGGGTCTTTGCAAGATGTGGTAAGAGCGCTGGAAAATGAAGAAGGGGTGAGGAAGCACCTTTGGTTGAGCAACAAGGGGAGGCCTTACCTCCACAGGTAGGAAGAGGCAAAGGGAAGAGCAGGTTATGAGATTGGTAAGAGCTTTGGCTGTAGGAGGACGAAAGAACAAGCCACTGCTTATGAGGGAGGAGCTGGAGAAATAAACACATCAATATCTCTGATTTCCTGCTCTCTGATCTTCACCTAATGCCTCACATTGGACTGAACCATCCAGAAACCAGAGGGCAAGAGGGCCATACTGTGGCATTCCATGCAGGATGACACAGAGGTGCATAGCAGGTTGGAGAAGGCAGAGAGCAGGTGTGAAAGGACAAATGGACTGTCTAACAGAGCTCTCTTTACATGAAATTCTAACCTCCTCATGTTTATTATCTTAAACTCCTAATTTTCTTCAACTATGAGTTTATTTATTCTGAGTGTTAAATTACCATTTACTTCCATGGGGTATAACTGAATACAAAGGGATGCAATGCTGGGAATAGGTGAGGTGGGTAAATCTCAAGTTAGAATGAGAGCTGCAGTGTTACCATGATAGGATGTGATTGATATGACATGATTGTTATGACATGATTGATATGATATGATTGATATGATATATGGTATGCTGAAGGTAGCTGAAGGACAGTGAGTTGTGGCCTTAGAGTTGTGCTTCCAGGAGGAGAAAGCAGAGGAATGTTGCAGAGGCTTGTGTCCTAGAACAGAGCCTTTCTAGGATAAAGGCTTAGTGCTGTGCTCCTGGGAGGAAGGAGGTGAAGCCAGCATAAGAGGACCTCTATCATATGTTCTGGGCTGTGGATGTAGCCACTCTAGAAGGGACTAAAACGACCTGTATTGGGGAATTTCAGAAAAACCTATTTAACAAGCTAGCTTGCATCATTCAATCAGTTTTTCTGTTCAAGTATCTAAGGTTCCTCTGGGACCATAATGGGGCCTAGAAAACCAGGCCAAGAGTTCAGTGTCATGGCATTAGAAGGGATTGATCATTGCATGAGCAAACCAAAGAAAAAAGAATGCTTTCACAGCCATTTGATTGCAATAGAAGCAGACAAATTTGCTACCAAAAAATTTAAAAGTGTAGGAGAAAGGATTTACCCAAATGTATAAAGAGCAGAGAATGTTAAATAGAAATCAGTTCTTTTTATTAGGTTGAGGTAGATAAAACACCATGAATAATTGCTTATTGTAGTGCTTGTATTTAATTTTAGTGATTTAAAAACATATTGATAAATACTTTGCGGACATTGGTGACTTGGTCCTCCTACTGTAATCTTGCATTAGATCTTAAATTTCCCTATCTGAATGCTTCAATGTGGGTCCTTCAGGAGTTTTATGGTTCTTTACTTTGAGGCCTTAGAAGGACAGTTGTTTCTAAGAGTGGACACGCAAAAGATGGATTTGAATGATTCTAGTGAACTTTATGTATCACATTCTTCTTGATTTGAAATTCTAATATTGGCTTTTTTATGACTTTATAACTTCAAGGCATCTGGGGAGAGATGTACTTACTTTTCCTTAAGGTTTGATGCAATTTATCTTTAAGAAATCATAAATTTGTATCCATGAGTTCTGTAAGCTATCATGTGGGCAGCATTGTCTAAGGACTCAAATCTCCCAGTTTGAGAAGTTTTTAATAATTGATTTACATTTCTACCTCTTTATCTCACAGTGTTCCCCAAAAGATTGACAAGAGACAAAAGTGTAAAGTGAACTTTTGGTTTCCAGAAACCACATTCTTACTTTTTTATTAACACTCACACATCCTTCGCAGTCAATTAACATTCAGATGACTTCATTGTGTGTGTATTGAACACCTATTATATGTCAGCCATTGTGGCAGGTAGATGGGACATGAGTAAGTCAGAATTTATAATGTGTTACAAAAACTGTCTGGGAAATAAAAAGTGATCTTGTTAATTCCATACATCAAAAATTCTATGGTATCTCATTGCCCTCAGAATATGATCTTTACACATTATCTTGCGGTTCAAATGCAATTTCACTCTCATCCTGACCTACATGATTTTAATGTGGAGTTATATATTTGTTTTATTTTCCTTCTTCCCTATCCCTCAGGTGTTGATTGCCCCATTTTCATATGTATTTTTCTCTAGTCCTGGTTTTATTAATTTATTTATTTTAAAGATTTTATTTATTTATTTGACAGACAGACACAGCGAGAGAGGGAACACAAGCAGGGGGAGTGAGGGAGGAAGAAACAGGCTTCCCGCAGCGCAGGGAGCCCGATGCGGGGCTTGATCCCAGGGCCCTGGGATCAGGACCTGAGCTGAAGGCAGACGCTTAATGACTGAGCCATCCAGGAACCATATTTATTTATTTATCTATTTATTTTTTAATTTAAACTCAATTTTCCAACATGTAGTACATCATTAGTTTCAGATGACGTGTTCAATAATTCATCAGTTGCACATAATACACAGTGCTCATCACATCACGTACCCTGCTTAATGCCCATCACCCAATTACCCCATCCCCTCACCCACCTCCCACCCAGCAACCCTCAGTTTGTTTCCTAGAGTTAAGAGTCTTTCATGGTTTTTCTCCCTCTCTGATGACTTCCCTTTCTGTTTTCTCTCCCTTCCCACATGATCCTCTGTGCTGTTTCTTATATTCCACATATGAGTGAAATCATATGATAATTGTCTTTCTCTGAATTTTGCTGAGCAAAATTCCCTCCAGTTCCATCCACATTGACGTAAATGGTAAGTATTCATCTTTTCTGATGGCAGAGTAATACTCCGTTGTGTATATATACCACATCTTCTTTATCCATTTCATCTTTCGATGGACATCTCAGCTCTTTCCATGGTATAGCTATTGTGGACATTGCTGCTATGAACATTGGAGTGCAGGTGCCCCTTCAGATCACTACATTTGTATCTTTGGGGTAAATACCTAGTAGTGCAATTGCTGGGTCATAATGTAACTCTATTTTTAACTTCTTGTGGAACCTCCATAGTGTTTTTCAGAGTGGCTATACCAGCTTGCATTCTCACCAAGTGTAAGACGGTTCCCCTTTCTCCACACCCTTGCCAACATTTGGTGTTTCCTGTCTTGTTAATTTTAGCCATTCTGACTGGTGTGAGGTTGTATCTCATTGTGGTTTTGATTTGTATTTCCCTGATGCCTAGTGATGTGGAGCACTTTTTCATGTGCCTGCTGACCATTTGTATGTCTTCTTTGGAGAAATGTCTGTTCATATCTTCTGCCCATTTCTTGACTGGATTATTTGTTTTTTGGGTGTTGAGTTTCATGAATTCTTTATAGATCATGGATACTAGCCCTTTATCTGATATGTCATTTGCAAATAACTTCTCTTATTCCATAGATTGCCTTTTAGTTTTTTTGACTGTTTCCTTTGTTGTGCAGAACTTTTTATCTTGATGAAGTCCCAATAGTTCATTTTTGCTTTTGTTTCCCTTGACTTTAGAGATGTGTCTAGCAAGAAGTTGCTGTGGCCAAGGTCATAGAAGTTGCTGCCTGTGTTCTCCTCTAGGATTTTGATGGATTCCTGTCTCACATTTAGATCTATCATCCATTTTGAGTTTATCTTTGTGTACAGTGTAAGAAAATGGTCCAGTTTCATTCTTTTAGATGTGGTTGTCCAATTTTCCCAACACCATTTGTTGAAGAGACTGTCTTTTTTCCATTGGATATTCTTTCCGGCTTTGCTGAAGATCAGTTGACCATAAAGAGTCCATTTCTGGGTTTTCTATTCTGTTCCATTGATCTATGTGTCTGTTTCTGTGCCAGTACCATATTGTCTTGATGATTACAACTTTGTAATAGAGCTTGAAGTCTGGCATTGTGATGCCACCCATTTTGGTTTTCTTTTTCAACATTCCTCTGGCTATTCAGGGTCTTTTCTAGTTCCATACAAATTTTAGGATTATTTGTTCTAGCTTTGTGAAAAATGTCGATGGTATTTTGATAAGGATGGCATTGAATGTGTAGATTGCTCTGGGTAGCATAGACATTTTAACTATATTTATTCTTCCAATCCATGAGCATGGAATGTTTTTCCATTTCTTTGTGTCTTCTTCAATTTCTTTCATAAGTGTTCTGTAGATTTGGAGTACAGATCTTTTACCTCTTTGGTTAGGTTTATTCCTAAGTATCTTATGGTTTTGGGTGCAATTGTAAATGGGATTGATTCCTTAATTTCTCTTTCTTCTGTCTCATTGTTAGTGTATAGAAATGCAACTGATATCTGTGCATTGATTTTATATCCTGCCAAGTTGCTGAATTCCTGTATGAGTGCTAACAATTTTGGGGTGGAGTCTTTTGGGTTTCCCACATAAAGTACCATGTCATCTGTGGAGAGTGAGAGTTTGACTTCTTCTTTGCCATTTTCAATGCCTTTTATTTCTTTTTGTTGTCTGATCGCTGAGGCTAGGACTTGTAGTGCTATGTTGAACAACAGTGGTGAGAGTGAGCATCCCTGTTGTGTTCCTGACCTTAGAGGAAAAGTTCTCAGTTTTCCCCATTGATAATGATATTTGCTGAGGGTTTTTCATAGATGGCTTTTATGATATTGAGGTATGTACTCTCTATCCCTACACTCTGAAGAGTTTTAATCAAGAAAGGATGCTGTATTTTGTCAAATGCTTTTTCTGCATCAGTTGAGAGGATCATATGGTTCTTGTCCTTTCTTTTATTAATGTGATGTATCACATTCACAAATGTTGTGAATGTTGAACCACCCTTGCAGCCCAGTAATAAATCCCACTTGGTCATGGTGGAATAATCCTTTCAAAGTACTGTTGGATTCTATTGGCCAGTATCATGGTGAGAATTTTGGCATCCATTTTCATCAGGGGATATTGGTCTATAATCCTCCTTTTTGGTGGGGTCTTTGTCTGGTTTGGGGATCAAGGTAATGCTGACCTCATAGAATGAGTTTGGAAGTTTTCCTTCCATTTCTATTTTTTGAAGCGGCTTCAGAAGAATAGGTATTAATTCTTATTTAAATGTTTGTAGAATTCCCCTGGGAAGCCATCTGGCCCTGGACTCTTCTTTGTTGGTAGATTATTGGTTACTGCTTCAATTTCCTTGCTGGTTATGGATCTGTTCAGTTTTTCTATTTCTTCTTGTTTCAGTTTTGGCAGTGTATAAGTTTCCAGGAATGCATCCATTTTTTCCAGATTGCCTAATGTTGGCATATAGTTGCTCATAATATGTTCTTAAAATTGTATTTCCTTGGTGTTGGTCATGATCTCTCTTCTTTCATTCATGATTTTATTAATTTGGGTCCTTTCTCTTTTCTTTTTGATAAGTCTGGCTAGGGATTTATTGATTTTATTAATTCTTTCAAAGAACCAGCTTCTAGTTTCATTGATCTGTTCTACTCTTGTTTTGGTTTCTATTTCATTGATTTCTGTTCTGATCTTTATTATTTCTTTTCTCCTGCTGGGTTTAGGCTTTATCTGCTGTTCTTTCTTCAGGTCCTATAGGGGTAAGGTTAGCTTGTGTATTTGAGATTTTTCTAATTTTTGGAGAAAGGCTTTTATTGCTATGTATTTCCCTCTTAGGACCACCTTTGCTATATCCCAAAGCTGTGTTTTCATTTTGTTTCCATGAATTTTTTAAATTCTTCTTTAATTTCCTGTTTGACCCAATCATTCTTTAGTAGGATGCTCTTTAACCTCCAAGTGTTTGAGTTCCTTCCAAAGTTCCTCTTGTGGTTAAGATCAAGCTTCAAAGCACTGTGGTCTGAAAATATGCAGGGAATGATCCCAATCTTTTGGTACCAGTTGATACCTGATCTGTGACCCAGTATGTGATCTATTCTGGAGAATGTTCCATGTGCACTCAAGAAGAATGTGTATTCTTTTGCTCTAGGATGGGATGCTCTGTATATATCTCTGAAGTCCATCTGGTCCAGTGTGTCATTCAAAGCCCTTGTTTTCTTGTTGATCTTCTGCTTAGATGATCTGTCCATTGCTGTGAGTGAGGTGTTGAAGTCCTCTACTATTATTGTGTTATTATCAATGTGTTTATTTAATTTTGTTATTAATTGGTTTATATAATTGGCTGCTACCAAGTTAGGAGCATAAATATTTATAATTATTAGATCTTGTTCGATAGACCTTTTAAGTATGATATAGTGTCCCTCTTCATCCCTTACTACAATCTTTTAAAATCTAATATTTCTGATATGAAGATTGCTACCCCAGCTTTCTTTTGATGTCCATTAGCATGAGAAAAATGGTTCTCCATCCCCTCACTTTCAATCTGCAGGTGTCTTTAGGTCTAAAATGAGTCTCTTGTAGACAGCATATGGGTCTTGCTTTTTTATCCAATCTGATATTCTGTGCCTTTTGATTGGAGCATTTAGCCCACTTACATTCAGAGTAACTATTGAAAGATATGAACTAAGTGCCATTGTATTACCTATAAAGTCCTTGTTTCTGTAGATTGTCTCTGTTTCTTTCTGGTCTATGTTACTTCTGGGCTCTCTCTTTGCTTAAAGAATCCCTTTTAATATTTCTTGCAGGGCTGGTTTAGTGATCACAAATTCTTTTAGTTTCTGTTTGTGCTGGAAGCTCTTTATATCTCCTTCCATTCTGAATGGCAGCCTTGCTGGATAAAGATTCTTGGCTGCATGTTTTTCTCATTCAGTACCCTGAATATATCATGCCAGCCCTTTCTGGCCTTCCAGGTCTCTGTGGATAGGTCTGCTGCCAGTCTAATGTTCTACCCCTATAGGTTAAGGAGTTCTTGTCTGGGGCTGCTTTCAGGATTTTCTCTTTATCTCTGAAATTTGCAAGCTTCATTATTATATGTCGGGGTATTGATCTATTTTTATTGATTATGATGGGGGTTTTCTCTACCTTCTAGACTTGAATGCTTGTTTCCTTCCCCAAATTAGGGAAGATTTCAGCTATGATTTGCTCAAATATACCTTCTGTCCTTCTCTCTTTCTTGTTCCTCCAGGACCCCAATAATTCTAATATTGTTTTGCTTTATGGTATTGCTGATTTCTTGAAGCCTCCCCTCAAGGTCCATTAGTTGTTTTTCTCTGTTTTCCTCAGCTTACTTCCTTTCCATCATCTTGTCTTCTATGTCACTGACTCTCTCTTCTGCTTCATTTAACCTAGCAGTTAGATCATCCATTTTAGACTGCATCTCAGTTAAAGCATTTTTAATTTTAGCCTGATTAGATTTTATTTCTGCACTAAGGGATTCTCTAGTGTCTTCAATGCTTTTTTCAAGTCCAGCTAGTAACTTTATAATCATTATCCTGAATCCCAGCTGACAGTTTACTTATATCCATATCGATTAGATCTGTTTAGAGAGTATTACCTCTGGTTCTTTCTTTTGTTCTGAATTCCTCCTTCTAGTCATTTTGTCCAGAGAAGAATGGAGGAACAAGAGAACAGAGTAAAAAATATCAACCGTGACCCAAGTGAAATGCGCACTAGACAAATCTGAATAGGTCAGAAACCAAAAAAGAAAAGAAGAAGAAGAAAAAAGGGTTGGGGGGGGGGGCAAGAGAGAATATAATCTCCCAGGTGGATAAAACAAGGTGATCCACTTGGTCCTGGGTGTATTTTGGTCTGTTTGTTAGAAAACATTAAATCCCAAAATTGTAAAGAAAGCTATATATATATATATATATATATATATATATACCAAAATAAAATTGAACACAGTGAAAGGAAGTAAAAAAGAAGTAAAATTATATATATATATATATACCAAAATAAAATTGAATACAGTGAAAGGAAGTAAAAAATGAAGTAAAAAAAAATATCAAAATAAAATTGAATACAGTGAAAAGAAGTAAAAAATGAAGAATATATCTATAAAATGTAAATGTAGAAATGAAAGTTAAAAAAAGAATTAAAAACAAAGAGTTGATAAAATAAGAAACTAGTTGAAAAGGAGAAAAAGAGAAAAAGAAAAGGAAATTTTAAACTGAAAGGTAAAAGAAGCATGAGAAAAAAACCTCAAATTCTATATGCTATTTTCCCCTAGCACTGGAGTTTTGCAGTTCCGTGTGCTTGGTAAACTTAGTACCCACCTGATATTCCAGCTGGTCTTCTGGGGGAGGGGCCTGCTGGGCTGATTCTCAGGGTGTCTTTGCCTGGGGGGAGTTGCACCAACCCTTGCCAGGGGGCCAGGCTCAGTGTAAGTTACTTCTGGTTGCTCTATGTGACTTTTGTTCCCTGAAGACTTTCCTGGCTGCTTTAGAGGATGAGAATGAAAATGGTGGTGCCCCGATCTCCAGCCTCAGAGTTGAAAGATTGGGGCCGCCTCTCTTCAGTAAACCCTCAGGGAAAAGCAGTTTTCACTTTTGTGTGCACCAAACTCTTCAGACTCCTGCAGTGCTCACCACGCCAATCCCCCCCAGGGGAAGGTGGAGGGTCATGGCGTTTCTGCCCTTTGCAGGACTCCTGCATGGAAAGTGGTCACTAATCATGCTGCAGTTCATGGTTTATGTCAAACCAAGCTGAGAGCCCACTCCTGGGCTCACTGACCATAGCTAGTTTCCCTGCTCCAATGCTTGGGAACTCTGCTGGCTGAGGCACCCCCATTCTTTCTGTGACCTTGGGGTACCTGAGACCACACTGTCCCACTTAGGATTCTGCCCTGCTTTGTCACCTGAGCACCTTTCAGGCAGGGACATCTCTCACCGGAGCAAGCTTCTAAATATTCTGATTTTGTGATCTGCTGTTGTATTACTTTCCAGGAGTTGGCTTGCAAGGGGGCCCTCCCCCCATGGTTTATCTTCCAATATATCCCCTCAGATTCATGTCTCTGCATCTCCAACCTTGTAAAAAGTGATCACCTTTCTATCTGTAGAATTCCAGCAATTCTTTTCTTACATCTCAGGTTGAATTCATAGGTGTTCAGAATGATTTGATAGATATCTAGCTAAATTCAAGGGACCAGATGAAATGAGGTTCCAATTTTGCCTCCCTCTCTAGTCCTGATTTTACATTTTTATCATTTATCTATCATTATATATAGTTATGATAGTATCAAATATAGATTACTTTAAAAATTATACTTCAGCCACTTTTTAAATAATTAGCTATATCTGTGAGCAACTCGACAGGGATTTTGTCATTGCATATTGCATCCCCATACAATAAATTGGAACACAATAAATTCTCCAAAAAATGGCTGCATGAATAAAATAAGTAAAGATAATAGAAATGCTCACAATAATGGCTCTACAGAGTAGTATGTTGTATATGTGCCATTGAATGGAATGAACCAAACATTATAGAACATTACAGAATCTGGGACTAGGTTTTAGGTTGGGAACCTCAAAAAAAATTTTAAGGAAGAGATAAATATTGAGATGGTCTTTGGACCGTCAGGACTTTGATAGATGGTGATGGGGAAAAGGCTTCTTTCTTTGATCTTTTCACACTTTCAGTTTCCTCTCCCTTACAAACTCCAAAGGCAGAGAAGACAAGCTGTCTTCTCTTCCTTGCTGTCTCTGAATCAGAGTAGCAGCTTCCAGGAGCATGGTGTTGAGAAGGATGCTGAAGTCCAATCTTGGCCGGGCAGGATTGTCTTCATAGGTGCTGAGTAACTGACACAACCTGGCTCACATTTATTTCACAGGCCAGAATAGCTCTTTTTTTAAAAAGTAGAAATAGACTTTGGACTACATTTTGTAATATAACGAGTGACAGGGACGTTCTGAAGGGAAGTGCCTACCTGTGACCTCTTAAGTCTATCCTGACAACTTATTTTTTTATGCTAAGGTTTTTCTACTTCTA
This sequence comes from Zalophus californianus, assembly GCF_009762305.2. Taxonomy (NCBI): domain Eukaryota; kingdom Metazoa; phylum Chordata; class Mammalia; order Carnivora; family Otariidae; genus Zalophus; species Zalophus californianus. The sequence continues at coordinate 142,096,020 of NC_045599.1, read as the reverse complement.
AGATGAGTCCTTATGGCCAGGCTACCCCATCTATGATTTCAGGGGACAGAATAACATATTGAGGCTTCCTAGGTAAAATGAAAACCCCCAGGGTGTGCTGCATATGCTTTTGTACATCTCAGGGTTTTGAATTAAATGATTATACATAATCATGGGTGTTTACAGCCTCCTCTTTGATTCTAAGGTCCTGTGATAGATTGTAAATTATGTGGTGTCTTTTCTAAATGGTTTGACAGAGGTCTGGGGAGAAGAGCAAGGCAGTAGGCCAACAGTATGGTTTCTGCTGCCTTCTTGGGTGGAAGCCTGCCTCGTTCCTCCCAGCATCAAGACACATCATGTGTCCAGGCTGTCATAATATTTATTCACGACAGCTGGCGTGTGACAGGAAGTGAAGTCTGGGCCTTCATTCAAATTAGAGCCATGACTTGGTTTATTTGAACTGGTATTGAAAAAGAAAAAAATCTTTATACAAAATGACATCTGGGAAGAGATGTACTTGCTTTTCAAAACGCTAATGGCATCATAAATTCATGAGTTTCTAGGATGACTGCAGATGTCTGAATGGGAAATAATACAAACAGAGAAAATTGAAAAGTAAAATGGATTCGAGGGGCATTGTACTCTGGCTTCTCAGGTACCTCCTACAAAAACCTCAACTAACCACTGATTTTCTCTCTTTAGTCAAGCAGAGGCAGAAGGGTGGGGCGTGGAATGGTGAATCTGATGCTGGAGCGATACCCACTTAACTGCTGTGGTCATGGCCATCGGTGAGACTGTTGGGCTTTGGGAAGTGGCTGGCGGGACAGTGAGGGTAGGAAGGGGACATCTTTCATCTCAGGTAGAGTTTCTAGGTTACTGCCCATGGCAGAAGTGTGGTCATTTATAGATTGAGTTCTGCTGTGAAGGTGGTTGGGGTGTACCTGTGGTGGCCACTTTACTTAGAACATAAAGTAGAGATATTTAACCTTTTTTATTACAGGAACCTCCTTGGCAGTCTGGAAAAGTCTGTGGACCACTTCTGAGAATATTTTTATAAGTATAAAATATAATACATGATTATAAATTTATAACTTTTTTGAGATGCAGTTGGCAAAAGAGTAAGGAATGACAAATATCTCATAGAAAAATATATATGCTTCTTTATTAATGCATCAGGTTGCAGGATTTAGTGGAGGGTCTGGTGACATTGTTATTTCAACGTAGGGATAAGCACAGATGATATTTTGAGGTATCTGCAACATCTGTAATGTGATATGAAGTTATATGTGATTTTTTGGGTAACAATGTCAGAAATTCTCCAAATTCTACTATGGTTTGTTGCCTGCATTGATACTGCAAGAATTGTTGGATTCCAGGTAGAGGTTTGTGAAAATAAAAATTTTTTTCCCATTTAAATTTACGGAATCCCTGAATTCTATATATCAGATCCCAGGTTATGAATTGTTGATATAAAGGCAAATCTAGGAGATATTTTGAAAGTGGATTTCATAGAACTTGATAAATTGTTAGTTTCAAGGAATGAGGAAAAAGATGGAATCAAGCATAACTCTCCAGTTTCTGATCCAAGCCATTACCCCAGGGTATCATCATTTCAGGGAAGAGCAGAAAGCAAGAAGGGAATTATTAAAGGAGAAAAATAAGGAAAAACAGAAGCCTATGGAGAATATTTCCAGAGAAGAGGGTGGCCAACAATGCTAAATGTCACTGAAACACCAAGTAAAATAAGCTTTGAGCAATGAAGAACAAAGTTCTTTAGGGAATTTGACAACAGTGATTCCTTTGGAGTGATGGGAAGGGCTTCAGAACCCCATGAGCTAAGAATGGGTATGAAAATGGAGCAAAGTTTTTAAGACATTGGCTGTGAAGGGAAATAGGGAGAGGAAGGATGATTGCTGAAAGAGATTTGTTCACTAGGAATCTCTTATTCTAAACAACAGAAACCCTAAATCAAAGTGGCATAAACACAAATGGAATTTTATTGTTCCATGTGGCTGAAATTAGGTGGTGACATCATCTGAAACTAAAGGGGACCTGGTGAGATTCTATGTTTGAGAGGGGGCATCGGGTGAGGTTGGGAGGGTGGGCTGCTAGAGATGAGGGAAGGAGAGCAGCTAAGGAAAAAAGTCATAGCTAATAGGAGTATGATAAGTCATACCCCCTATCTCCAGTGGAAGGAGATAGGGGGTATGACTTATCAACTTCTGTTTCCTTTTGTGTCAAGGTACTTTGAGTTACTAGTCACTAATTTTTGAATCAATTTTGAATTTGATTCAATTCTTTAATTACAATTCTTTAATTTTGGTAGACCTAAAATGTTGCCATGCTACCCCCATTGAGTTCATAATATCCTTTTGTATTAATGCCCATTATTGTTGAATAATGGATTCTTACGAACTTAGCAGCTTGAAACAACACACATGTGTCAGGAGTCTGGGTAGAGGTTAACTAGGTCTTCCGCTCAGTGTGTGAACAGGCTAAAATCAAGGTGCTGGTTGGACCTGCATTCTCACAGGAGCCACAGATTTTTCTTCTAAGCTCATGAGTTGATGGCAAAATTCAGTTCCTTGCAGTTGTAGGGCTGGGGTCCCAGTTTTCTTGCTGCCTGTTGGATGGAACCACTCTCAGGCCATTACTACGTGGCCCTTTCCCACAAGGCAGCCTCCTCTTCAAGGCCAATGGGACAATTTATCTCATTGCAATGTGGACAGAGACTTGCAAAATGCTTGCTTGGTGGACTTGCCATCTGATATTGCTGTCACTGTCATCCCCCTGGTAGCCAGCATGAGACATGTGGAGCAGAGCCATCCTGTGGAGTCGAGTATACACCTCTGAGGTTTTGTGTCTGTTTCTTACACAGTGAGAGCTCAATGATACAATGGCCTAGTACAAACTACCTTACACAGCATTCTTCAGCATCAAAAACTAAAAAATTTTAGGTTTTATATTCTTAGGGCAAGGAGGGGAAGTAAAATCTAAATAGAATCCTAAAATTAGAAGTACACAGTATTTCTTCTACAGATGAGTAAAATGGGATCCAGAGAGGTTAAATGAAAGATTCCAGTTCACACAACAATTTAGAGAGAAATAAAAAAATAAGTTAGACTAGTCTGGGTCTCCATATATACCACTATGGACAATAATACAGATATTGGGAGGTGCTTCATACACACGAAATAGATTCTAAGTCTTTTACTTAACTCTTATTCATAACTCTTTTTAATTAGAACCAGAAATGGGATCACTTTAAAATGAAACATCAATTTTATTAGAGTTGAGTCTGATTTTATAGTATTTTGACTTTCTGAGATAGGAAGTTTGGAAAGAATTAAAAGCAGGAGGGAGAAAATGTGGGTACACTGGAAAATACGTAGAATTATAGAGATCATAATGTGGAAGCTCATACACTCTGCAGATGTGTTTTGCTTGGCAGAGAATTTTTCTAAATTGAATTTGATGTCTTTAGTAAGGGTGGGTATTCTCCAAGCCTTCCTAATCCCACCGCCTATTGTTTTATACCTGGCTCACATCACTCATGGATTGCATCTCCTTGGCCCCTGAAGGTATCTGAGTTTGCAAGCCCTGATCCAGAATCATCTAATTTGATGTTATCCTTGCATCCATAGGGCCTCGATGGATCGCTGCTACATTGCAACTCTTCGACTCACTACTGCATTTGCATGTTCATTTAAGGATATCTAGGCGTGCCAATTTGGATAGACACTATTTCAGGTCCTTGAACCAAACTGATAAGGATTCCTTTCCTCATGGGGCTTGCTCTAGATATAATAGATAATAGGCATAATAAGTAAATTATATAGAATATTAGAAGGTGATAAATAGTATAGCAAAAGAGAGTGCATGGGGAGAAGGAGGAATTGGTTTTGTAATTTTAAATCAAATGGTCTGTATAGACCTCATTGAGAAAATAACATTTGTCTATTTGAGCAAAGACTTGAGGGAGGTAAGGGAGATGGTTTGTGAAACGAGAAGATGAATTGAGGAATCATTCCTGAGAATTGAAACATATTTTTATCTAAAATACTTTCTGTAGATAATGGCTTCTCTGCTCCTGGAAGAATAGCAGGGAGGTGATACTCACTGCTTACAATTTTAAGGTTCAGTTTCTTCTCTGTTTCTGAGCTTTTCTAATATTTCAGGCACCATCATAAGAAGTCAGCTTGCAATGTCTTTCCCTAGGATTCCCGGGGCACCTGGCTTATCCCGGGACCCTGCAATGACATGCAGACTTACTTTGGTAGGGAGAAAGTGAAATGAAGGGCTCTCCTTTAAGAGAGGGATCTGCAGGTACAAAGAGGGCTATGGGCACCATTCCATTCAGGAGGCATCAATGGTTCTATTGTGCAAGGGGCACATTTTCCCCGTATGCATGGCTTCCATGGAACAGAGCTGGGGCTGAGCCACAGACAGAAAACAATTTATGTCAAAGGTGGCGGAATAAAACATCGACAGCCCATTGAATCACAATTGCAGGCTTTGACTGGTGGAGCCAAGTCTAATTGAAGCCATCATTTCACTACTGAGAGGAACTTTCTCTGGAGAAGCTGAGGTATGCATTATCAAAACAAACCTGATCCAGAACTCAGAATTTCAGAGCTACAGAATTCGCTATGTTGGGAAAAAATGCTTCCCCTTCAGACAGCTATACTGTACTAAAAGACCCCTGGGATTCCAGCCGATATCTGATCTAGCATTTAATACTGGACTATAGTATTTGTACCCAGACCCGGTGGCCCAACTCCCAAGATTCAAAGAGGTGGTTACAATGTTTATGCTTCAGAGAAGTAGGCTATGAGAATGGGCACCATTTCAAAAATGTTGATTTTGGAGAAATAATCCAAAATAAAAGGCTTTTTGTTTCTGTCACCTACGACGAAATGGCACTGTCCAGCCCTAGCTAGCCTTCGGCTGAATTATCGCAAGGACTGTTTTGTGTGCATTTTCTCCCAGTTGTCAACACCAAAGCAAAACACAAAGGAAGTCTTGTCACTCCTCAGGAATTCCTGGGATGTTACTCACTTTTAACTTTTCCAGGCATGTTAATGGGCCTTGGGTAATATTTTGGTAATTTCTATTTAACAAATTGCTTTCTTTGAATCTGGTAGTGGGTAGAAAAGGAGAATGGGGAAATGTCAACTGGATGAGCAGCTATGTTGAACATTAAACTTGGTCTCATGTCTCTTTTGCAAATGAGTTATGGCCCTCATCCAGCAGTGTGAGGGAATCTAAAAAAGAGGGACCCATGTCCAGCTGATCCAGAAGGAGTGAACTGATAGGTTGAAGCCAATGTATTGGCTTGGGTTTCCCCCAAAGCCGATGCTGAGATAAGTCTTCTATTGAAAGTAATTTACTTGGGGAGGGAATAGGGACATGGGTCAGAGAAGTGATGGTGGCCAATAAAGGCAAACTATCACTGTGGGTGGCTAGCATTTACTCTCTCTGGGAGATTCTGGGAAATAAAACAGCTAACCCAGTGTTTTCTCTCAGCACACTAGATACTTATGAATCCATTTATTCAACAAATATTTTTGAGGGCCACTAAAGCTAGACACTTTTCCAGCACAGGGGGCATACATTAGTGAGCAAAACAAAAACTTATGTCCTTAGGTAGCTTTCATTCTGGAAGGAAAGAAAGATAAAAGTAGTATAAATAGGTAAAGTCTAGATCTGTCCAATATGGTAGCTTCTAGCTACATGTGGCTACTGAGCACTTGAAACATGGCCAGTCCAAATCAAGTTGTGAGTACGCTGAGTTCTGGAGACATACTATTAGCAATTATGTAAAATATCTTATTAATACTTTTTTTGTTGGTAACATGGTAAAATGCTAATAGTAAAGATATATAGGGTTAACTACAATATGTTACTAAAATTAAAATATATTACTATAGATCATGAATACCTCACTTATTTAGGTTTAAATGTGGCTACTAGAAAACTTAAACTGACATATGTGACTCACATTTTATTTCTACGGAATCTGGCTATTCAACGTGTGGCCTGCATTCCAGCAACATTAGCATTAGCTGGAAGCTTGTTACAAGTGCAGAATCTCTGGTCCCACCCAAATCTGCTGAATCAAAATCTTCAGTTTAACAAGATCCCCAGGTAATTTGTAGGCATAATAATGTTTGAGAAACACCAATCTATAGCGTGCAATGATTAGGTGCTAAGGTGAAGAACAAAGCAGGGAAAAGAGGGTGTGACATCCAAGTAGTTTACAGTTTTGTCTTATCTGATTTTAGATATGGTATCTAGAGAATGTCCTCACTAAGTCTAGGCTAAGTGCTCACAAATAAAATAATAATTTAGTAAGATCTAAAGAAAGGGAGCAGCCATGCAAATATATTTGGGGACAGGGAGGCAGGGGCAGGTTTTGAGCAAAGGTATGGCATGATTTGACTGTCATTTCAGTAGGAATATTCTGGCCATAGTGTTGAAAATAGATTGTAGTTGTTCAAGAGTAAAAACAAGATGTCCAATGCTACTACAATAATCCTACCAAGAAATCATGGTGGCTCAAACTTAAGTGGTAGCAAAAGAGACAATGAAAAGCGAACAGATCCTTTGTTTATTTTGAAGGTAAATTCAGCAGTATTCTTAGTAATCAAAGACAACTCAAAATATTTTGGTCAGAACAAGTAAAGGAACGCAGTTGTCATTTTCTGAGACAGCAGAGAGTAGGCAAAGAGCAGATTCTGGGGAAATATCAGAAACTTGGTTTGAACAGGTGAAGGCTGAGATGCTTATTGATGTTTAAGTGGAGTTCTGGCAAGCAGGTAGATATATGAATCTGGGCTTCAAAGGAGGGACGTAGACTATAGATAGAAATCTGAAAGATTTTTCATATAGATGATATTTACTTCTAGGAGGTTGGAAGAGATTGAAAATAGAGAGAAATGAGAAAGGTGAAGGACTGAAATCTGGGACACTGAAATATTTGGATGCCACATGAAAGGGAAGAACCAGTAAGGGAGACTGAGGTGTGGTCTGAGAGATTAGGCAAATCAGATTAGTGTGGAGACCTAGAAATCCAGTGAGGGAAGTTTGGGGGAGGGAAGAGTTAGCAGGTAGATCATAGAATACTGATGGTCACAGAAGATGAGGGATGAGAACAACTGTAGAATTTTGCAGTGTGGAATTTCTTAATGATCCCGAGAAGAGAGTTTCTGTGGAGTGTAGGTGATAGCCAGACAGGCCTTGATTTGAATGAGAATGGCAAGAGAGTATTGGTGGTAGTAAGTACAGTTGACCTTTTTTTTGGCTATAAAATGTATGGCACTGTTGAATGATTATGTTGTGTACATAGAACTTATGTGGCATTGTATATCAACTATACTTTAATAATAAATAATAAACGAAAAATAAAAGGAAAGATAGAAATCTGATGGTAGTTGGAAGAGGAAAGTGGGTGTCAAAAGAAGATTGATATTCTGGGAGAAAAAACAGTGTGCTTGGTGACAATCACGAAGAGGGAAAAGTTGATGCTGTGGGGGGACAGGAAAGGGACCATTGTTGGATTGATGTCCTTGAGTAGGTGATAAGGCATGGGGTCTGCTGGACAAGTGGAACAGTCTTTACCAAATGGGACTACACACCTTTCAAGCAGGATGCATGCTACTGATCCAGGACGGACATAAAGATAGGTGTGCAGGTGCAATGGTGGCAGCCTGAGGAAGTTCCTTTTGGTTACTTCAAATTTCTCAACAAGTAGGAAACAAGCCTACTCTCGATGATGAGGGAGGAGCTGGCCATGTGTGATGAGAGGATGAAGGTATGACAAATGATCCAAAAGACTGGGAGACAAAATGGGCCAAGGATGCATAGCAGGATTATGGGGCAGCACTGAGGACCCATTCGAGGTTAATGATTGTGACAAGGACTGAAAATTGTCACCCAAAACCCTTTCTCAGTTTTCTCCACAGTCATAGAGTTTTACCCGGGCACCTGGCTACCCAGCCAGTTTTACATTCATGCTTCCTTTGTAGTTTTAGGTGGCTTTTTTTTTTTTAAAGATTTATTTGTTTGTTTGTTTAAAAAGATTTTATTTATTTATTTGAGAGAGAGAGAGCACATGAGAAGGGGGAGGGTCAGAGGGAGAAGCAGACTCCCCACTGAGCAGGGATCCCAATTCGGGACTTGATCCTGGGACTCCAGGATCATGACCTGAGCCAAAGGCAGTCGCTTAACCAACTGAGCCACCCAGGTGCCCCCTATTTATTTGTTTATTTAGAGAGCTCAAGTGTGGTGAGAGGCAGAGGGAGAGGGAGGGAGAGAGAGAACCCTCAAACAGACTTGCCGCTGAGCTCAGAACCCAACGCAGGACTCGATCTCGTGACCCGAGATCATGACCTGAGCCAAAATCGAGAGTCAGATGTTTAACCTACTGGGCCACCCCAGTGTCCCTATTTTACTAAATTTTTAAGAACAAACCATGAGAAGAACTATATACCACAGCTAAGTCTGAGCCTGAAGCATTGGACAAGGCCTCTTTCATGCTCTTTCCCCCTGTTTTCTGGCTGGACTGTTGACAAGAAGCTTCCCAGCTTTGTTCACACAGACAACAAGAATACCCTAGGGGGTGTCAGAACAACACAATGGAAGGTAGCTGTGGGTCTGAATGACCATATGAGGCAGTGACACTCCACCAAACTGGACTGTTACTTGTGAGAGAATAAATTTCTCTGATACTTTATCCAGTGATTATTGTGCGTCTTGGTGGCAGCTGAGCTTGAAGCATGATGCAGTGATTCTGAGATGAAAAGTGGACCAGTCCCCTCTTTGAATAAGTCATCTTGAAAGTGGATCCTACATCCTCCAGTTGAGCCTGTCTCGCTGGTTCTGTGTGGAACAAAGACAAGCCATCCCTGTCAAGCCATAACCAAATACCAGATTCATGAGTAAAATAAATGATAATTGTTGTTTTAAGACCATTAAGTTTTGGGGTGGTTATACAACGGAAAACTGAAACAGATTTAGTACCTAGGTGTGGAATACTTAAAAAAAAAAAACAACCCTGAAAACATTTGACATTGGCTTTGAGACTGAGTAACAGGTAGAAGCTGGAGAGGATTTAAGCAGAGTATTAAGGAGAGCCTAAAAGAGCTCAAGGAGAATGTTGGAAGTCTGAAGAGAGGCTGTCAGTGAGGGCTAGAAAGACTGAGAAAAATGTCATTGGAAGTTGGAGGGAAGGAAATCCTTGAGAGGTAGTGAGTGGTGGAAAGCTTTGCAATACTGTCATCTGTAGGAGTATGGAAAATAGTAAATACATCTAATGAACTCAAAGATTTAGATAAGGAGATCTCCAGGCCCAATTTTGAAACTTTTTCCTCTTGTTGCCTATGACAAAATGCAAGAAAAGAGACATGAGCTAAAGATCTGAGCTGTTAAATAAAAAGGAGCCAAGACTTTTCAAGCTTCTCCAGACTTCAAACAATTTGTAATGTAAGAAAGAACCTTAGGCTAAAGGTAAATCCAAGGTGGAGTTGAAAGGCCTTTTAAACAAATATCATAAAAATCTAACCCCATACCTTTTAGAATCTTTCTGTGATTCTTAGGGCCCCTAAGGATCTTAAGGGCATGCCTGTCTTACAGATTTTCTCCATTAAACAACAGGACTTAAAAGAATCTTAGGGGCATTGTCCAGCAGCAGCCTCAAAGAGACCTAGAGAAGGCTATGCTGAAGAATTGTGTGGTAATGGCTTTTGTATGGGGGCAGAGAAAACCCCAGTAAGATTGATAGAAAACCCACAATATTTTTTAAAGATAATTTTCTAAAATAAATACTACCAGAATGGATTAAAGAAACCCAGACATAGTACAAAATAAAAAGAGGCTTTTTAACAACAACACTTCTATTAATTGGGCTGAGAAAACCACCCAGCTTCAAACATGGGTTACTTTTAATAGAAAAAGAAAGATGACCCAGGAAAAGGAGCCAAGAACTTTGGAGTATAACCCCGAGGACTAGGATTCAGCACTAATCAAGCAAGTGGCAACATGCGCCTAGCTGGATTTCAGAATTACTATGGGTCAGTGACATTATGTACATTCTATTTTACCATTTTTGAACCAGAATATCTAAAGTGGTTGTCCTATGCCCGTCTCATCATTTTATGCTGGGCATGTGTGTAGTGACATACCTTTTCCTCTTTAATTCATATGTTTTCAGAGTGAACAGAATGATTCTTAAAGAACTGTCCCAGAGGAACTGCACTTGAGGAGCCTCATGCACCCCTGGATGTGATTTAGGAGAATATTCTGAACCTCGAGCCTAAGCCTTATCCTGTGAGGTGAGCTAGAGGTCCTGGGGGAAGACATGAAAATATTTTGTACCTGAGAAGGATGTGAACTGTTGTGTCAAATGAAGACTGTGACAAATCACATGTTCTAAAGATGGCTGGAAAATCATCTCTTATCCCATATGCTCTTATGGAACATTGCCACTCTTCCACTGGAGGTAAAATCTGTCCCTTTTCCTGGGATCTGTACATGTTTGTGATTTGCTTGATCAATAGAGCATGGTAGAAGTGATGTCATATGACTTTTCAGAACAGGTCAGAAAAATGCCATATACTTCTACTTTATTCTGTTGGGATGCTAGCTTTTATTTTATTTATTTATTTTTAAGATTTTATTTATTTATTTGAGAGAGAGCGCAACCCGGGGGGGGAGGGGCAGAGAGAGAGGGAGAAGCAGACTCCCTGCTGAGCAGGGAAGCCCGACATGTGGCTTGATCTCAGGATCCTGAGATCATGACCTGAGCTGAAGGCAGACGCTTAATCTACTGAGCCACCCAGGTGCCCCAGGATGCTAATTTTTAGAACCCAAGCACCATACTGTAAGGAAACCCAAGCTGCTTGTGGGGAGTCCCACATTACAAGAACTCACCTGCCATGTGAGTGAGCCACACTGTGGAGAGACCCTTCAGCTCCAAGTTGAGACTCCTTGTCTGATGCTTCATGGGACGGAGATGGGACTTTCCTGCCACACTTTGCCCAAATCACAGATTCTTGAGTACAGTGTTCATTGTTGTTTCAAGCCAGTAGGTTTCGAGGTGGTTTGTTTTCCAGCAATAAATAACTAAAACTTGATTCTATACTCTGTTCTAGCTTCCACTGTTGCTGTTCAGAAGTCACCTGTCAGTCTAAATGATGTTCTTGTACTTGAACTTTGGCTTTGTGCTTCTATTAAGAGTATACCTTGTCTTTTGTGTTTTTTAGTTGCATGCTATTGTATCTAGGTATCAATTTATTTACTTATTTTTATCTTGCTTGGGATTCATTTGGATTCTCGAAACTACACTTTGATCTTTCACCATATCTGGAAAACTTCAGATATTCCCTGTGTTCCATCCTCTGTCTTCTCCCTTGGGAACTCTGAATATTGGGATGTTAGTGAGTATTTGTTAGTTATAAAAATCAAACACTAAGAGTTCTAGGAAAGAAGAGAGGATGGAGTGTGGGCAGTATTTCAACTGATAATGGCTGAAATTTTTCCACACATACTCATGCTGATCTTCATGTCTCTTCAGCTGTTATCTAATATGTTATTAAACCTGTCCATTGATTTTTTTTATTTCCAGTTATATTTTCCATTTCTATCTAAAAGCTTTATTTGCTTCCTGACAAGTATACATTGTAATTCTTTGTAGTTTCCTTTCCTTTGCATACTTTCAAACTTGGCTTTTAATTTTTACTCTGAACTGTTGATTATTGTTCATGGTTCCTTATTCTTGAAGAATTAATCATGGGAACTTTTTAAAGATCTAGAATGAAGGCAAGTTCTTCCAGATAGGCTTTGCCAGGTCCCAGGAACCATCCCAATCTGGATACTCTATAAACTAAATGCACTGCTTGAATTTGCTTTTGTGAATTTGGGCAAAAAAATCTGCAAAAGTCAGCTTGACATTACCATTTCTTTTCCTTTCTTCCTTTTTCTTCTCTTTTCCTCTGCTTTGCTTATTGCCAAAGCAACACAGCAACTTTCCCTGCAGTCTTCAGTGAGGAAGGTGATAAATTTTCTTCCAGTTAATCCTTAAACCAAAAGTGGAACCCGTTGGGGTCCCAGCTTTATGAGGGGAAGGTTTGTTATTAGACCACCCACTTTGTCTCTATTCCACATGCCTGAATGAAAACTTAAAAATCACCTCTCAAGTTCCTATTTTGGCAAATGCCCTCAGGCAGAAGGGGCTAAAGCACAGGCCTCCTGTTACAACTTCCAGCTTTCACTTAGATTTTGGCTGCAGACTTCCTTACTCTCTTGCAGCTCATCAGAGTTTGTTTTTTGTTTGTTGTGGTTTTATTTATTTTTTTGGTCGTGGTTATTTTCACCAGCATTTTAAGTTATTTTTCATGGGGAAACTTAGTCCAGTGCTCAGCCCACCATATTACCAGGAGTTCTTGCCCTGTGTGGCACACTCAGGCCTTCTAAGCACTTTCAGGCACTATTTAGGTCCCTTGGGCCTTGTTCCATATGGATTTTATAAACATGAATTTAAGCCAAAGGCCAGATAGAGGATATGGGCTAAGATTCCCCCATCTCATTAGAGAGAACAGATGGGAACCTCTTCCATCACCACCTTACCACAGAGGGGGTGGAATTAGCAAAAATCATATTGGAAATTGAGGGAGTTTTTAGGAGAGTCACCAACATTATGATGACTTCTTTTGCACACGTGGTATGTTTAAGGAAAAAGGAGAATTTAAATGCCTTATGAATGGTCGTCAATAGTCTTTAGCTTTTGATTAGGTATTGGAAAAGTAGGTCCCCAATTAGGGCCATTTGTTGGCATAAGGTTACTTTTTAAAAAAATTTAGATTCAATTAGCCAACTTATAGTACATCATTAGTTTCAGATGTAGTGTCAATAATTCATCAGTTGCCTTTAACACCCAGTGCTCATCACATCACATGCCCTCCTTAATGCCCATCACCCAACTACCCCATTCCCCCCCCCGCCTCCCCTTCAGCAAGCCTCAGTTTGTTGTTTCCTAGAGCTAAGAGGCTCTCATGGTTTTTCTCCCTTTCTGATGACTTCCCATTCTGTTTTCCCTCTATTCCCCTGCAAGGGTATTTCAACATTTGCTAATCAATCAAAGTGATACATCACATTAATAAAAGAAAGGACAAGAACCATATGATCCTCTCTATTGATGCAGAAAAAGCATTTGACAAAATCCAGCAAACTTTCTTGATTAAAACTGTCCACAGTGTAGGGATAGAGGGAATATACCTCAATATCATAAAAAGCCATTTATGAAAAGCCCACAGTGAATATCATTCTCAATGGGAAAAAACTGAGAACTTTTCCCCTAAGGTCAGGAACACAACAGGGATGCCCACTCTCACCACTGTTGTTCAACATAGCACTAGAAGTCCTAGCCTCAGCAATCAGACAACAAAAAGAAATAAAAGGCATTGAAAATGGCAAAGAAGAAGTCAAACTCTCACTCTTCACAGATGACACGGTATTTTATGTGGAAAATGCAAAAGACTCCACCCCAAAATTGTTAGGACTCATACAGGAATTCAGCAACTTGGCAGGATATAAAATCAATGCACAGATATCAGTTGCATTTCTATACACTAACAATGAGACAGAAGAAAGAGAAATTAAGGAATCAACCCCCTTTACAATTGCACCCAAAACCATAAGATACCTAGGAATAAACCTAACCAAAGAGGTAAAAGATCTGTACTCCAAATCTACAGAACACTTATGAAAGAAATTGAGGAAGACACAAAGAAATGGAAAAACATTCCATGCTCACGGATTGGAAAAATAAATACTGTTAAAAAGTCTATGCTACCCAGAGCAATCTATATATTTGGTGCAATCCCTATCAAGATACCATCGACATTTTTCACAAAGCTGGAACAAATAATCCTAAAATTTGTATGGAACTAGAAAAGACCCCGAATAGCCAGAGGAATGTTGAAAAAGAAAACCAAAATGGGCGGCATCACAATGCCAGACTTCAAGCTCTATTACAAAGCTGTAATCATCAAGACAGTATGGTACTGGCACAAAAACAGACACATAGATCAATGGAACAGAATAGAAAACCCAGAAATGGGCTCTCTGCTCTGTGGTCAACTAATCTTCGACAAAGCAGGAAAGAATATCCAATGGAAAAAGACAGTCTCTTCAATAAACGGTGCTGGAAACTTGGACAGCCACATGTAGAAGAATGAAACTAGCATAAGGTTTCTAAATGCTATCTTGGACAACTGTTTGCTTGTGGTAGGGTGGCTCATTAAAACTACAAATACCGTGTTAGATGAATGTTATCCATTAAATTTAAACCCACAAGAAATTGTCCACAAATAAGAAAATTCAATGATAACTTAAAATACTGTAAAGAAAACGAGATTTGCTTTAGAACATAAATGCTCAAAGAGCACTTGAAGAAATATATAGGTACAATTTTTATCTTAGGTTTTTTTCAATCTTTTCTCATAATCATGCATCTCATCCTGGAGTCAGCATTCATGATTTTGAGGCGTGCCTATGTGTATTTTGCAGCCTTATGAAATGCACATTTCCCAAGGGTATAATTTCACAAGAAAAAATACTACCCACAAAATTGGGATTTACTAATAGATAAAAGGAATCCTATAATGACATTTGCAAAGGACCCTCAATTATCATGAGCATAATTGTAGATGCTTTGGGCTGGGGACAGAGGCGACTGGGACCAGCTCTGCAAAGCAGCGTTTTTTTCTTTTCCAAGTGCCTGCCACATCCACACTCCACTTCTGAGCAAAGAAGCAATAGGCCATTTTGTATTTGGAGTCCATGCTTTAGGTCATAAAGTCTGTAGATCTGGTTACTGCTGCTGGGACCAGGAGCATGTCTGGGCGAGAAGGAGGAGTGATTGAGAATGTGGCTCTGCAGGAGAGCTCTAGCCAGTAGGACCGTGCGGCTCCTGTCTGTGGTAACATTAACAAGCCAGCGATACTTCTTCTGAGAAGTCTGAAAGTAGGATAAGAAAGACCGGAACGGATAATGGAATAAAACGGAGTTCAAAGGATGCAGAGGGGGCAGGATATAAGCAGAAGGCAGTGTGACAGTCGAAGCTGGGAAGGGGCAGACACCATGCGGAAGAGCAGCAAGGAGAGAGGACAGCGAGCAAATGGAGAAATCAGGGAGCTGAGAGAAGAGGGTGTGGGTGATGGTGCCACGGTGGGGACGCTGGTCTTGATTTAGTTTCAGGAACACATTCAGGTCCTTGCGGGCTCTGCGCTTCCTACAACTGTTACCTTAACGTGCTCATGTATAGTCCCAGTGAACTCTCATTACTTTAAGAAAATGTGTTTCTGTTTCTTAATAATGAAAGATATTAATCAAACCAGCTCTGCTGGAAAAATAGACAATGACCAAACTGGCATTTTAATCAACTGGTCATGAACACATTCATCAAGGTGGTGCGGCAGATGTGTGTGTACTTTGAGGCTCTTCCTTCTTCTTCAAACAAAAGCAACTACATGTATGTATTCTATGTATCAACAAGAGTTCAACATTGAAAAAGAAAAAAACATCCAAGTCATAGCCAGAATCAAAAATCAGGTTGTACATCTCTGGACCGGAAGCTGAGCTGAACTCAAGTGACCCCATGGTACTCATAGAACTAAAACGGGACGGGGCTGTTGACTCCAGGTGAGGAAGTGCCTTTTGTGCCTGTGTGTTCTCCTCCTGTGCGTTCATGGAAAATAAACATCTGTGTGAGGTGGGGTGCCTGGGACGTTTCCTGCTTTAAGGTCAGGGGAAGGAAGGTGAGGGAGCTGTGAGTGGTGGCTGCCCGTGGCCCACATCCCAGGGAAGGAGGGAGAGGCAGACTCTGTCTCACCAGCAGGACATGGGCCAAGTCATCATTGGCTCTGCGACAGGGACAATAATGTCCTTAATGTCACCTTGGAACAGGACCTTGAGTAGATGGGTAGAGGCAAAATCGCTTTAGGGGAAAGGGTGAGCACAGAGCTGGAGAGGAAAACACAGAAGCAAACAAATTCCTAGTCAAACAGAAGAAGCAATTCTGACTCAAGACCCCAACGTCAACTCTTCCCTGATGGGTTGCTGGCCTGGGGGCCTGCCCAGATTTCAGACCTGCCAGCCCCCATAATCATCTTAGCCGATTCCTTAAAATAAATCAGGTAGACTTATGATATTATTTAAAAAATGATTACACATACTATTACATAACATACATTACATATAGCATATACTCATGAATTATTATATAAATATATTGCAATAGTGATTGAAGAATCACTACTTGAAGATAAAAGGCCCAAGAAATTTCCAGAAATTAGGAAACTTACATGGGCCTCAGATTCAGAGCATAAACTGAGTGCTGGGCAGGATGAATAAAAATCAATCCATTGCAAACACGTCAAAATGATACCGCAAACATGAGGAGAAAGTCTTCAGAGCAACCAGGGAAAACAAGCAATCTGCAAATCTTACTGGACAGGAAGTGCAGACTACCTGCACATGGAGACAGACTGACGGCGGTTTTCTCCACAGTAAAAATAGATGATAAAAGATAGTGGAATAGTATGCTCAGAATGTGAGGGAAAATATGTTTTGACCTGGAATACCACACTCTTTTATTTTATTTTATTTTTTAAGATTTTATTTATTGGTTTGAGAGAGCGAGAATGAATGGGGGGAGGGGCAGGCAGAGGGAGAAGCTGGGCAGGGAGCCTGATGAGGGGACTTGATCCCAGGACCCTGGGATCATGACCTGAGCCAAGGGCAGCCGCTTAACCGCCTGAGCCACCCAGGCGCCCCACCATACTCCTTTAAAATGTGGTTTATGCCCGAGGGTTAAATGAAGACATTCCCCAGCGTCCGGAGTGCAGCGGCCATAGATCTCCACTGGAAGAACTAATTGAGGGCATCAGGTAACTCAGAGAAGGGAAGTGGGATGCAAAGCAAAACAAAAACCCCGGGAGCACAACATTTTAGGAAAATTACATTTCAACTGTGAAAACAGCTACCCATTTTTATATTTAAAAAGGGGTAGAAATGAGTTCTATAAAAAATAAGATATAAGATGGCAGGTATAGTAACTGGGTGAATTGTGTTCTATTGTCTTGATGCAGGGGGTGTAGAATAGAGATAAAATGAAGCTGAAAGACAGGGACATACACTGAAATCCTACCCATTGTTACCTATAAGTGCTCACTCCCATCCGTGCTAGACAACATCAGGAAACAAACAGCTGCTTGTACCCGCACAATAAGTCATACGAATGGCATTGTTGCAAATGCAGAGTGATGTTGATGTGTTGGAGACTCAAACATCATTAGCAGTGTTGCCTTCAGGGACATGAGTTCCAAAATATTGCATAACTTTTGGTGAAAGGCCAGGCCGAAGCACAACTTTCCCTTGGTTTTCCTAGTTCGTGTGTTTCTGAAAAATTCAGCCTAACTTAAAACTGTGCAAAAATATTTTGCATAGACAGCCAATACTCATTATTTGTGGATTCCGTGTTTGTGACTTTGCTACTTGCTAAAATTGGTTTACGACCCCGAAATGGATACTTATGGTGCTTTTTGCAGTCATTCCTGAGTATGTGCAGAGCAGTGAAAACTTTGAGTCGCCAATACGCACATTCCTAGCTGAGGTGAGACGGCAAGGCTCTGCCTTCTTGCTTCAGCTCTCCTGCTGTAAACAAGTGTCCTTTTTAGGTCTATTTAGTGCCACATCTTTTGCTTTTGTTGCTGATTTTGCTGTTGTCAAGGGCCCTCAGGCATAGTACTGAAATGCTGTCTCCTCCTAAGCACAAGGAGGCTGCGACGTGTCTTACAGAGAAAATGCATGTGTTAGGTAAGCTTTGTACAGGCCTGAGCTATAGTGCTTTTGGCGGTGAGTTCGATGTTAACAAGTCAGCAATAAATATAAAATCAGATGTCCTTAAACGGACATAAAACAAGGGTATGTCCTGATGGGTTGATGAAACTGTTAGGACCAGAGGCTCGCAGGAACCTGACTGCGTTTTTCCTAGGAGCGATGGTTTGGCTTCACTAGCCCAGGGTTCTTGGTGGCTTTATAGAACGTAACTACCACAAATGAAGAGAATTGACTGTATAGGTAAAATGGAGATATTGTTAGAATAAAGAGCTAAGTGAAACAGTCAAGCAGAGAAAGTCAATTACCATATGGTTTCACTTATTTGTGGAACGTAAGGAATAGCAGGGAGGACATTAGGAGAAGGAAGGGAAAAATGAGGGGGGGGAGGGAATCGGAGGGAGAGATGAACCGTGAGAGACTATGGACTCTGAGAAACAAACTGAGGGTTCTAGAGGGGAGGGGGGTGGGGCGATGGGTTAGCCCGGTGATGGGTATTAAGGAGGGCACGTACTGCATGGAGCACTGGGTGTTATATGCAAACAATTGAATTATGTATCACTGCATTGAAAACTGGTGATGTACTGTATGGTGACTAACATAACATAATAAAATAAAATTAACACACACACACACACACACACACACACACACACACACACACACAAAGAAGAATTTCACCTCAATAAAGGTCCGGTAGGACTTGTGAAAACTGTGTGCAATTTGGGACAGTTCTTATTGTGCAGGACTGTCCCATGAACCGCAGGCCCTCCTAGCGTCCTTGGCCGCACCCACTAAATGCCAAGTAGCATCTCCTCCCCCAAAGATCACTGGAACTAGAGACTCCCTCCCATTTCCAAAATGCTGCCTGGTGGAGAACCGCTTCTGTAGCGAAATGCTTTGGGAAAGGGTGGTCTTTTTGTTCCAGTGACTCCGTTACACACTGAATCCTAATTTCTACTCGGCTCTGATGCCCAAAGTGTCCAATACCTGGCATATAAGCACTTTTTCTCCAGAAAAATCAGATTTCCTAGAAAGGTATTCCCCGGGCCAGCTCCCTTTCTGGGGGGACTTCTCTACCTTCAATTCCGGTCGGTATTCAAAGCAGCCACTCTGTACTCTTGTTGGTGGTGAGAAGTAGAATAGCCCCAAAGACTCTGGTTTTGGGAGGAGAAGAGCTTGTGCCACCCGCAAGTCAAAAGTGATCCTCAGGCAGGGTTTAGCATCAAATGCAAGTTGAGGAGATCTTAAAAGTCAGAGCTTCTTGGATTATTTACTGTGATCTTTGTTTTCATGTTTCCTCATCTCCAGTCTTCCCTTTTGTCCTTTTTTCCCTCTCCAAATGGGGGAGGACTGGGAGAGCACACAGTGAGCCCCGCTAGGCCCTGTATTTATTCCAGGAACATACTGCGCTGCTCACCTGTCAGGTAGTCCTCTCAACAGCGGAGGTGTTGGAGGTGCCTACAGAACACACCTTTATGAAGGACTCATAGTGGTCCTGGATTAGGCATCGGGCCGACGTGGAACCACCTCCTCCTTAAGAAACTTGCAGTTCTTTAGGGAAGATAGGCCAAAGAACCGAACATTTCGTACAACGAGATGAGCAATGTAGGAGGCCCCAAGAAGGGGTCCACACTCTTCCCCAGGAGGGAGTGAGGAGAGCTCTGTAAGGCTTTCTGAAAGAGGAGACACACTTGAGCTAATTCCCCAGAGAAGTGTAAGAGTGTCCCAGGCTATCTTATGCCAGCCCACTTAAGGTCCAGGGTCATTTTTAAGTCACCTAAAACTCTTCCCAACCACTCCTGAGCCAGATTTATCCCATCCACAAATTCAATAACTATATCGTAACTGTGAGTTGTGTCGTTGG
Source organism: Zalophus californianus (assembly GCF_009762305.2). Lineage (NCBI taxonomy): Eukaryota > Metazoa > Chordata > Mammalia > Carnivora > Otariidae > Zalophus > Zalophus californianus. Next base: position 142,076,279 of record NC_045599.1, on the reverse strand, counting down.
AATAGTTGAACACTTTGCTTGCAACCCATTAGGTTAGTAATGAAAACTCCCACATGGCTCTGGCATATTTGCTGGATTTATTCAACATCTTTATTTTAGGGAGGTCCAAGCTTATAGTTGGTTTCATTTATTCTCATATCAAATATCACTGAAAGGTTAAATTTGGTGTTCAGTGACATTCTCCAGGCAACCTTTCTAAAGCTAAAACTGAAAATAATGGATGTGACATTTCTTCCAGGAAATCTCCTCCACAAAGCCCGGTCTGGAGCCATGAGAGGGCTCAGCAATTTGGAACTCTATCACACCTGCCAATTTCTTGCAATGGGAGTTCTGAACAGTTCGATTGGACAAAGTGTCAGGAGACGCATGTTTCTTCTGCTGGCAAGAATTCAAAGGAGGGAGGTAGGAAGGGAGACAGAGAAAGGGAGAAGGAGGAAAGGAAGGAGGGAGAGGGGAAGAGGGGAGAGACTGAGTCAGAAAGAGAGAGAGAGAAGTGGTTGGACATCAAGAGAGGCCCCATCCCCATCACTGATGGAAAGTAATTAAAGCAATTAAACAGATGATCTCTTTCTAAGGAGACAGCATGATGTAGGAGGAAATCTGAGAATAAAAGCAGAATTCAAATGCCATTTCCATCACATACTAACTGTGCAATCATAGGCAATTAAACTGAGATGCAGTCTAATGACCTGAAAAAAGTGGCTTTTTCAGTGGCACTGGTAGGAGCATCTAATCCATAGAATTGTTGCAAGGGTCAGATGACGTAAAAGACGTAGAGTATTCAGAAGAGTTGCCACTTAATAAATACATTACAGCAATAATAATGACTATTGTTACTTTTTTTAAAAAAGATTTTATTTATTTATTTGAGAGAGAGAGAGAGAGAGAGAAAGAAACAGCATGAGAGGGGAGAAGGTCAGAGGGAGAAACAGGCTTCCCACTGAGCTGGGAGCCTGATGTGGGACTCGATCCCAGGACTCCGGGATCATGACCTGAGCCAAAGGCAGTTGTGTAACCAACTGAGCCACCCAGGCACCATTGACTATTGTTACTTATTATATGATACTATTATAATTATTAGTAGTGGCAGTAAAATTTTGACTTTATGGGAAGAAACACAGAAGGAAAAACGAGTGCAGTTACATCTTGGATTAGATGCCTATTGCCAATTTAAAATCTGTTGGGATGACTTGATGGGACAGAAATTTGTTTCCCAGGGCTGCTGACGCATTACCACAAGCTGGGTGGCTTCAAACAACATAAGTTTATTCTGAAGATCTGGAGGCCAGAAGTCAGAAATCAAAGTGCAGACAAGGCTGTGCTCCCTCCCAAGGTTCTAGGGGAGATTCTGTTCTTTGCCTCTTACAGCTTCTGGTGGCTTCAGGTGTTCCTTGGCTTGTGGCCTCATCATTCCAATCCCTGCCCCCATGGCTACATCCCTCCTCATCTCTGTCTTTTCCTCTGTATGTCTGTTATGAGGACACTTATCTTTGGATTTAGGGCCAACTTGATAATGCAGGATGATCTCCTCTTCTCAAAATGATTGACCTATTTACAACTGCAAAGGCTTTTTTTTTTTTTTATGAATAAAGTAACATTCACAGGTTTCTGGGATTAGGGCATGGATATACCTTTTGGGGGGATGACCATACACATTCGTTTGTGTGTGTTTTATTCACCAAATTCTTGGAGCGTAAGCAACATTTTTGTTTTCAGAGAATGAATGTGGGCACTGAAAAACTTGAGACAGTCCCAGATGGTGAGGAATCTGTGCTGGTTTTTAGTTATAAAGACAGTAAGATGAGGGAGTTGGGCACATGGAGGGCATACGGAAAGTGATAATCAAGATTTGCGATCTACTTCAAAGTCTATCACTTTCTAGTATTTTGTCTTCACCTGCTTACCTTTCCTAGTGTCAACTGTCTTTAAAATGAGAAAAATTTGCTCGTGATACCTGGATGTTGTAAGTATAAACTCGATCCCTCTTAGTAACCCCAAGAAAATGTCTTCCCTGGCACCCTACACTCCTCCTTCTGCCATGTATGGGTTACATCCTCAGAGAGGCTTGCCTGCCTCTCCCTTCAGTCAGGGCTCCTCCCTCAGGGCACACCAAACTTATTGAGGACACAGTGTGAACCCACAAGTACACCCCGAGGCCATCGGTCTACTATCGGTTTCTCCCACTAATCTCTGAGCTCCCTGAGGTAGAGAACGCATTTACCCACAACCCAGCACAGTTCCTGGTACACACTAATCACTCAATAATTGCTGCATTAAAAAGAATAGATGCTTCTCAAATGTATGCACCTTAGTGATGTTGGTTTTGTGAGAAATAAGATGGACACACTGTTAAATTTCTTGCTGCAGGAAGATAGACTTGCAGTATGTAAGTTGTTGAAAATATGAAGGACTAAATGAAGGAGTAACTAGCCCAATTAATTTAACCATTAACTTAATGGTAATAAATGTACAGTAAAATAAGATCACTTAATGAGAGCACAGTTTCTGAACAATTTACTAAGTAGACAAGATATCTATTTTTTCTAATAATTAATGATTCTTAAAGCACAATATTAACATGATGTTAAATGTCAAATGACATTTCAAAAGCACCTTCTATTTCCCCAAAGATATCTCATATACTTTTCTCCTATGCACATTTGTCAAATGAGACCACCACTTAATATCAGAAATAAAAAAAACTTATTGCTGACTATAGGAAGTGAGAATTACACTGGTCAAGGACAGTACCTCCTTCAGGGATTGGTGACTTTCAGAGACATAAGTGGGTTCATGTCATCCCCAGAAGTGTGGGTACTCAGGTGCCCCTGTTGTTGATTGGTAGGCACTTAGGAGTGTGGTTATTGGAACTAACCCATCCCTGATTGGTAAACTTTTTCGGAAGGGTGACGGAGGCTGATGGTGATTGCTTGACTGACAACAACGTGTTTATGGAGCTAAGTTGTCATTGGTCAATTGAGTAGGTTTGAAAATGATTCTGATGGTTGCTTATTATCATAACAACAGAAAAGTCAGTCTTTCTTTAAGCTGGGGAACTTGAAAAAATCTCATTTTCTGCTTGTTCAAGTTCATTTATTTATACATTCAACAAATATTTATTGAATAAATTGCCTATTATGTTTTAAACAAATAAAAGTGGATAGAGCATTGTCTCTGATCTTATAGTCAAGTGAGGGAAAAAAATAGGTAAATAGAGAATATGCTGTGATGATAAGATCTAAGGGAGATGAATCAGGTAGGTGGTCAGGAAGTCACACTCCAACATGGAAGGAGGGGCTTTTAGTTTTTATAGATGGGCAGGGAGGACCCCACAGATCCAGGACATCTGAGTGCAGACCCTGAAGGAAGTGAGAGTATGAACCCACCAGGTGCTCAGGAGAGGAGCATTCTGGGCATAAACTTTCAAGTGCAAATGCCCCTGCCTTGGCTGGGTGAGTATCTGACATTTCGGAGTAACAGCAAAGATTCAGTACTGCTGGATGCGATAGGCTTGGGGGAGAGGGGCAATGGTGGATTTAGAAATGCATGGGAGGGGCAGTCATGTGGGGCCTTGGTGTGGTCCTTGCAGGTCGATGTGAGGATTTCCATTTTTACTCTCAGGGAGATGGTGACACCATAAGAAGGTTCTGGACAAAGGAAGGATGGGTCTGACTTGTGTTGCTGAGAGTCACTCTTACTCATGGCTTGAGGATATTCTGAAGCTTGGTGTTATGGGTTGAATTGTGTCCTCCCAAAATGTATTGAACGCCTATCCCCCCCGTATCTGTGAATGTGACCTTATTTGGAAATAGGGTCTTTTTGGATGATGTGTGCATCAAGTTAAGATGATGATGTCATAAAATTGGGCCATACTCCAATATGACTGGTGTTTTATAAAAGAAGGAAATGTGGGCACAGACACGGGGAGAACTGCGAGGCCAGAGGCAAAGACAGGAGTGATGCTTGCAGCTGCATCAAGGAAAGCCAAGGACTGCAGGCAACCACCCTTTGCTAGGAAGGGGCAAAGAAGGATTCTAATCAGAGTCTCAGAGGGAACACGGCTCTGTGGACACCTTGATTTTGGGCTTCTAGCCTCCAGAACTGTAAACCAATATATTTCTATTGTTTCAAGTCACTCAGTTGTGGTACCTTGTTCTGACAGCCACAGGAAAGAAATACAGCTGGCAAGGGCAGACGAGGGCAGACCAATGAGCAGACTCAAGCCATACACCACAGGGGAAATGCCAGTGGCCCAACCAGAGCGCTAGAGATGGCGTTAGTGAGAAGTGGTCAGATTCTTGTGTGTATTTTGAAGGTCGAACCAACAAGATTTGCTGATGAATGAAAGTGCAGTGTGAGAAGACAGGAGTCAAGAACGATTCTGGGTTTTTGGTCTGAGCAACTGGCTATATTCTAAAATAAATAATATTACAGGAAGTGGGGGGGGGACTTCATTCGGGAATTTGGTTTTTAAGTTTGAGATGCCTAGTAGACATCAAAATGGAGATGTCAAACAAAATCAGATGTATGTATCTGGAGGGCAGGGAAAACTCCAGACAGGAGAATAAAGTTTTCAGTTGTTAGCATAGAGAAAGCTTGGACTTAGTAAGATCTCTCGGGTGCAAATATATATAGAAAACAAAAGTGAGCCCACAATCATCTTGTGAGGTAGATAAGACCCGTATCACATATTATAAACAAGCAAATGGAGACCCACAAAAAATTAAAGACCTTGCCCAAGGAGAAGTAATTAGAATGCCAGAATCTCAAATTAGTATTTCCTACTTCCAAATTGTTTCTAATATCTGCAGTGTCTCCTATGTACAACTGTCTGTAATTGGAAGAGTTTGATCAATAAAAGCAGCATAACGTAGGGAGTTGTTGAATCACTATGCAGGACACCTAAAGCTAATGTAATGTGCATCAACCACACTTCAATAAAAAAGAACAGGTTGTGACCTGTTCTCTTTCCCACAGTACCCCTTTGGAAGATGTAATAACTAAAAATAAATTCAATTGTAATTATTTTATGCACACATGGCTTTTTCCTCTGACTTTCCATAGTAGCGTAGTTTGTCACCCTCCACCATATACTGAACTTCAGAAATAAGTTTGCACTTGAAATAATGAAATTAAAATTCATTAGTGACAGACTTAATTCTGGACTCAATTAAAATAAGGTTATACTTTGAAAGTCTTATCTAGTGGCATCTTATTGATGCTCTTCTTTCCATTTTGGGAACAGATAACTTACGGCTGGCTTCTTTTGTATTGTCTTTTGCAACTTATCCTAAAATATTTTTGGTTAGGTGCTCGGTGACATTTTGCCACATCAAATACATTTCCTAGTCCTGCTTGGTACAGGGATTGTGTGGCTTTTGAAGTTGCCCACTACCACGACACAATAAAAACAAAAAACAAAAACCAAAAAAACCCAAAGCAACCTTTTTATCAAAAATGGAAAGAGTGGATTGCAAAAACATAACTCCATGAACATGAGAATGGAAATAGATTTTACAAATCACAATTTTAGCCTCTTTTCTCTGGAGCCAACTAGAGCTTCACTCTAGAGAAAGTGAAGGCCAGGAGGAGTTTGGATGACTGTACTCCAGGCGACAGTCGGCTCCGGCCGGCTGGGGCTGGGCTTCCCTATGCTGGGGTCCTATTGCCCAAGGGAGAGAATGGAGTACAGAGAAAAGGAGGAGAAGTCAATGCCCATAACCGTTAACCTCAAACATTCCATTATAGCCTAGACGTAGAGAACACAAAATCAAGAAAGAAAGGAAGAAGGTAAATTTTCTACAGTATGTAGCAGTGAAGGTGCTTCAATGAGCAGCATGGCCAGAGCATGAGAAGCAAACTCTGTCTTCACCACTTAGCACATTATTTCAACTCCCCATTCCTCCATTTCCTCTTCTACAAAATGGGGATAAAAATGGGGTTGTTTTTAGGATTGCATAATTACGCACATAAAGGGCTTTATAGAATAGTGCTCGGCACACAGTAGGAGCCTAATTAATACTAGTTATTATAGTCGTATTTTTTTTAACGATTTTATTTATTTATTCATGAGAGGCAGAGAGGGAGAGAGAGAAGCAGAGGGAGAAGCAGGCTCCCAAGGAGCAGGGAGCCCGATGCGGGACTCCATCCCAGGACCCTGGGATCATGACCTGAGCCGAAGGCAGACGCTTAACCATCTGAGCCACCCAGGCGCCCTATAGTCGTATTTTTTAATATAATATAATATAATATAATATAATATAATATAATATAATATAATATAATATAATATAAAGTCAGAGGACCCAGGCTGAAGCCCTCAGTCGTCCACTGGCCCTGTAAACTCAGACAAGTCACTGGACTTCTCCCACTTCAATTTCTCATCATAAACTGAGATCATGAAACTTTGTCTGCTGACCATGCAATGATAATGAGTACGAGAACTGAATGAGAACTGTGAAGTGCCAGGGTCCTGAAAATGAGAATTGTTACAAATTCTTATTTCCAAGCCCTGTCTGTATTACTATTTCCTCAAATGCCTTATCTGAATACACCTTTAATCTCAATACTAGCATGCTTATTACTATATGAATGGGAAGAAGAGAGAGCAGCTTGTGATATGGAAGGAAAGAAAAAAGATGCTATTAAAGACCAAATATCAGAAGTCAAAAGAATGTGACCTAATACATTATTTTATAGCAGATGAGACCTTCCTAAGATCATTAGCAAAAAGTAGCCATTAAGGGTGTTTTCTTGGCACCCTGACAAGTTTAACCAGCTGGCTTGTTTTAAGCAGTTGGATGGATTTTTAAAAATGTTAAAATTAAACCTTCTGAAAGAATCGAATAATTGTGGGCCTTTTCCTTATGGCTACGTTTTAAAATACAAAAACGGGACAGGAAATGTTCTTTGTTAATTGGTGGATAATTGGGAATTAGAAGCCATGACGCTTATTTCTAGTTCCATTACAATTTTCTCCAAGCACTTTCTCCACCGCTGCCTCATTTAGTCTATCTTTTAGGGTTCTGTTGATTTTCAGCTCTTCTACCCAAAACATAGAACTGTGAGGCTTGCTTTCTAATAGTCCCCCTAGAGTTAGTAACAGGGAGTAGTCACTGTTTTGATTTAATTTAAATTAAATAAAATAAATTTAATTGATTTAATTTAAAATTACAAAATACAGGCTATAGAATGGCATGTTTTTATGTATTTATAGTCTTAGTTTTCAGGGGTATGTTCATTATATTTTTATATGTGATCTTTGCAATTTAAAAAATTAATCATTTCATAAATCAGGTGCCTGGAAAAAAATTTCACATGCAAGTTTGAATTAAGAGGAGTAAATATCAGTTTTTTTCTATCATGTCAAACATCAGACATGTCATATTTCTGCATCCATTTTCAATGAAATATCTTCTAAAAGGAGACCTGAAATAAATGACAGGCCGCTCAGTAGGTTGTTCTCAAGGGTAAAAACTGTGATCTGAGGAAGTTGTCTTGGCATCTGCCCATTTCTGTTTCTGGGTTGTTTCCCATTTTCTTGGTTTCTTCTTCAACTCTCCTTTGCCAAGTGGAACTTTCCTCTCAGCCTTTCCTCTCAGCTTTATCAAAAACATGGACTAAGACAGGGACTAGCTTTCCTTCAATTTTTCTCTGTGCGAACTGAAGCCAGTGAATTACTTCTCCCGTGGTTATTTGCCTTTTAAGTCTTATCAGTAAATATCGAAGACAGTGATTTCTTCTCGGAAACCTACATTTACATCTTTAACAGGTGAGGAAGCATATTTTAAAGCAGAGGAGCATTGCTTTTGGTCCTTCAAGGATCATACATTTAATGTTGAAGATGGGTCTTGTTGGCCAGAACAGGAAAAATACTCCTATTCAAAAATGCCCATAGGATGAGGAGAGGAGATATGTGAAGAATTTTGCCTTTGAGAGACAGACACATATTTGAGAAGTCTAAAAATCTTTGAGAAATCAGCATATTTGTTCTGGCTGCAACTCTCAAGCTTGCTCCGATCTTGTTCTCTTTTGAATTTTATCCCATTTTCAACAGAAAGGAACCAAGCTCTGCATTCTCATTTGTTGCTTATGTTATTGAAAAAGTTATTATGTTTGACTTATATGCTCAGTCTTCCCAGACACCAAAAACGGTGAGTGAGATTTAGATGATATTTAAATGAGAAACATTCAAGAACAAGAATGACCCTGTAAACATAGACCATTTTTTTTCTAAGGCACAGTGACGACCTCATTAACGAAACTGTTTCTAATAGTCAAATATGTTTCAATGGAAAGGGAAAACATTCCATATAAGAAATGATTGTTGTAAATCAAATATGAAATCTGAACTACTTGCAAACCAGCATGCTCAGGATCCAGTTCTCACGGCTAGTTTAACTCTGCCCCCTTGTGTGTACATATTGCATTGAAATGAAGCCAGTAAGCTTCTTAGGAAAAAAGACAGAATATATCACAAACTGCATTGAAATCATATTTAGGAATAGAACATCTCTCTAAAGTCCTTAGATATAAACTTTACACTTGCAGTGAAAACGATATCCTAAGGACCAACTTGTGCAACAGACCAAATGGTGAAAAAAATGACGTGTGAATGAATTTACACCAAGGTGACTCTTAGGATGACTCCCTGCTTTACGTCTAATACATTCCCAGGTAAGATTGTACTTACTAAAAGAGAAAAATATCTTTGACTTAAAATTCCAACTTGTCAAAAGATTATTGATTTTCTTCTGCTATACTCACTATAGTTAACTTTTTTCTGACCCTGGCCTCACTACAGTTACTTTAAATACCAAACAATTCAAATTCTTTTAAAGTCAATTGACTTCTTACAGCAAAAATATTAATGTTGTACTGAGGGTTTTGTGATATATGCAAAAATAAAATATATGACAATAATAGCACAAAGATGGAAGAGGGTATAAGTGGAGTCCTACCGTTGTGAGATTCTTATATGGAAAGTCATATAATATCAATTCAAGTTTGACTGGTAAGTTAAAGATGCATAATACAATCCCTGGAGCAATCAGTAAAAATTGCTTCATATATATGTGAAGGTATCAATAAAAAGCCGATAGAAGAAATGAGATGGAATACTAAAAACCACTTGATAAATCCAAGAGGAAGTGAAAATGAGGATCAAAATAATAAAGCAACAACACAAAAAGAAGGAATGACTAGAAAACATATAGCAAGATGACAACATTGAACACAACTCAATTAATAATTGTGTTAAATCTAAATGTACTAAAAATCCTATGCAGAAAGCAGATTGGCAGGTTAGATTTTTTAAAAGGGATATACAACCACATGCTGTTTATAAGAGATTCCCAATGAATATGAACAGACTGAACAGAAGATGATACAGCATGCAAATTCTAAGTGTGAAAGCTTATGTACCATACGTCATCACATTAAGTGGACTTCAAGGCAAAATATATTACTGGTAGTAAAGAAGGTCATTTCATAGTGCTAAAGGGGTGAATTCATTAAGAACATAAAACAATACCAAATGCATACCCATGTTATAATAGAGCATTAAAATACATGAAGTAAAAATTACAGCTAAGAAATAGAAAAGCCCACAATTAACAATTGAAGATATTAACACCACATTCTCAATAATAGACTACATATACAAACAAAAGCATTCACATTGATTCAAAAACTCTAACACCCAAAGCACAATTATCTAGAACAATTATACCCAACAATTGTAGAATATATAATCCTTTCCAAATAGGCATGTAACAACTGTCAAGATAGACCTTGTGACAGATCATAAAGCATATTTTGATAAATACCTAAGGATTAAAATATACAGCGTACTATTCTTAAGAGAATTAAGTTAGGATTCAGTAGTAAAATCCACAAAATTATCAAATATTGGAAAATAAACAATACTTCTCCAAATAACTAATGGATTAAAGAAGAAGTCACAAGATGAATTAGAAAATACTTTGAATTAAATGATTCTTAAACACAACACATCAAAATTATGGGATGCAGCCAAAGCACTGCTTAGAGGCAAAATCATGGCTATAAATATGTATATTTGAGAAACTATTACAAGAAGCTATAAAAATTTTTTTCTTAAAAATAAGAAATTAAACCCAAAGTTATAGAAGAAAAAGAAATAATAAACTTAAGTATACTTATAAGGAGAAAACAATGAAAAAAACCAATACATTTCATATGACAATAATAATAATAAAAGTTATAATCCCCGAGCTACATTCACCCTACACACACCCTCACATATACACACATGCCAAAACAAAACAAAAAACACTAAACAAAACGAGGAGAAAACATAAATTACCAATATCAGGAATGAAAGGATATCTCACTACTAATCTTACAAGCAATACAAAAATAGTAAAAGTACAAATAACTTTGCACAAATTCAACAACTTAAATAAAATGGCCAAATTTCCAAAACAAATACAAGAAGAAATAGAAAACTTCATGGCCCCATGTTTATTAAATAAATTGAATTTTTAATTAAAAATGATTCTAAAAAATTTCCCAGGTCCATATTATTTTTGATTAATTCTATCAAAGGTTTAAGATATAAATAATACTCATCTTACACAAATTATTTCAGAAAATAGAGAAGAAAGAGCATTCCTCAACTTTTTTTATGAGGCCAGTGCATCTCTGATACCAAAACCTGTTTCGGCATTACAAGAAACAAAATTTTTCATCCATCTTTCTCTTGAACTTAGACTCAAAAATTTACAAGTCAAATCCAGCAATTTTATCAAAAGAATAATTCATTATGGCCAATTGGGATTTATCCCAGGAATGCAAGGTTGGTTTAACACCTGGAAACTCATTAAATGTAACTTAGCACACTAATGAATATAGAAAAAGGAAAACATATAAAAATGTTGATATATGCAGTGAAAGTATTACAATTAAAAAAATTTTTAATTTAAATTGAAGTTAGGTAACATATACTGTATTATTAGTTTCAGGGGTGGAATTTAGTGATTCATCAGTTGCATATAACACCCAGTGCTTATTACATCAAGTGCCCTCCTTAATGCCCATCACCTAATTACCCCATCCCCCCACCCTTCTCCCCTACAGAAACCCTCAGTTTGTTTCCTACTGTTAAGAGTCTCTTATGGTTTGCCTCCTTCTCTGTTTTCATCTTATTTTATTTTTCCTTCCCTTCCCCTATGTTCATCTGTTTTGTTTTTTAAATTCCACATATGAGTGAAATCCTATGGTATTTGTTTTTCTCTGACTCACTTATTTCACTTAGCATAATACCCTCTAGTTCTATTCATGTTGTTCTAAATGGCAAGATTTCATTCTTTTTGATGGCTGAGTAATATTCTGTTGTATATATACCACATCTTCTTTATCCATTCATCTGTTGATGGACATCTGGACTCTTTCCATATTTTGACTATTGTGGGCATTGCTGCTATAAACATTGGTAGTATTACAAAATTTAACACACATTCATGATTACAAAAACACTTGGCAAGGCAGGAATTGAAGGAAAGTATTGTTATTCAATAAAGCACACACATTAATGCCTATAATACTTATAGGTGACATTATAGAGTATACATATATATATATATATAATACATGGCACATATACATGTGCATTATATGTAATTGTGAAAGAACAAGAAGAAAAAAATAACTAAATTTAGTGACTTCGGTAGTTTCCCAACAAAAAGCTCTTTAAGATCACTCTACAATAATCCTCAAGTTGACAAGCTCCATCCACATGTTCAGAGCTTCCAAGTACATTTTCATTTCCCTACTGTGAAACATCAGCAACCAACCAACTGTGAGTAGACATCTAAGGAAAGCCCTGAAGATAGAGATTCAAAAAAGCAAACAGAAAATGAAAACAACCTGGAGAAACAGAAATTATAAAGGAAAACTTCCAAACCACCTTTAACATTAACCTCCTTAGAGAGGTGAGAGAATATGTTGCATCTATGAAACAAAACAAACTTGTAAAAACCAAAACCAAAACCAAAACCAAGAAAAAAATCAGAGGACAGATATCCATCTTGGAAAGTGAAAACTAGAAAGCAGAAATAAAAGATATTTGGAAGAGTTATAAGATGAAGTTGAGAGACTCTGATAGAAAGTAAAGAAAAAATGTGGATAATAAGGGATAAATTATAAGGGAATTAGAATCTGTCCAAAAGATTTAATGTTTGAGTAAAAGTAGTTCTAGAAAGAGAACAAAACATGTATGGGGAAGAAATCATCAATACATAACTGGTGGACATTTCAGAAAGTGAAGGGCACATATTCCTTCAAATCTCATGCTACAAACCCCAAGTGATTTTATCCATTTTTTAGTGGCTTGTCTTCTATCAGCATAATATGGGTCTTTAGCCTAAGCTTCTCAATTATATATGGAGCTGCAATTTTTTTGCTACCAGACCTCTTACACTGGAAGTGTAATGGTAAAACAAGGAGCTATTCAAGGCAGCTTTAAAGAAAACTGTGTAAGATTGGTTAGAACATTTGGGTAGAATTTCTAAGAAAGGAAGACTTGAGATTAATCTTAAAGCCTTATGTCTTAGTTTCCCACTGTTACTGTAACCAATTACCACAAACTTAGTGACCTAAAACACACATTTATTCTTACAGTTCTGGGGGGTCTAACGTCAAAGTGTCAGCAGGGCTGTACTTCTTCAGGAGAAGCAAAATCCATTTCCTTGCTTTTTTGAGCTTCTAGAGATTACCTACATTCCACGCTCATGCCTCCTTCCGTCTGCAAAGCCAGCAATCACGTTGCTTTGATCTCTGCTTCTGACTGCACCTCTGTTTCTCTGACACTGCTTCTCCTGTTCCCCTCTTTCACAGATAAGGGTCCTTATAATTACATGGGCCCACCAGAATAATCCAGGGTAATCTCCCCATCTCAAAGTCATTAATTTAATCACATCTGCAAAAATCCTTTAGCCATGTCAGGTAACACACAGTCATAGCTCCAAGGATTGGAGCCATCATTCTGTTCACCAGAGCTAGGTAGAATTGGGATAGCTAGACAGGAATCATTTTCCATATAATAAAAGAAGGAGTGTAGTACGTTTCAGGGCAGTGAGGAAGGTTTCTGGCTGCTTTTTGGGTCCCATGTTGAAATGTACTAAGAGAATGGATGACTTGAAAGTGCAGTGGGGGAACCAGGTTATGGAGAATCTTGGTTGCCATGACCATCAGCATTATTTTGACTTTTATGGAGTTAACAGGAGAATTTTGAAGTTTTTAAGGTATAGAATAAAAGATTCTAGAGCTGTACAGAATCTTAGGAGAAGTTCTAGGCCTATCCCCTGCCTTCAGGAATGTAAAGTGTGATGAGACCACAAAAGTATAGTTGCCTTATCTGAGGCATAGATCTGGAGTATTATCAAGCCTTCTCTTGTTACTTCATGAAGAGTAATTCTGCTTTGGAAGTGGTAATACCAATTTTCTATGCACTACCTTGCAGAATCATTGATTTATTAACTTTTCCTTTGGCCAAATGGAGAAGAGATGGAATGCATCTTAGCTCTTCTGCCAATCAAAATTTTGGGGATTTACAGATGCTAATTGCAATGTAGGTACCATGACAGTCAGTTAGCATGTAATATTTTTACCTTCCATGGGAGATAGCATTGAACCTTTGAAATCCATCTAGATTCAAGAGACATTTTTACAGACAAATTTAAAAGAATGCCTGCTTGGTTATAAACCTTGAAAAGATTTTAATTCTAGTGAATATTTACAGCCTTCAGACTTAACTACCAAATTTCTTCTTAATGGTTTTGGTCTTTCAAATTGTCTTTCTTGTACCTACTTAAACACCCCACCCCATTTTTTTCAGAATTCCTGATACAAACATAACTTATTAGGAAAGCCTGTATATTCATGGCTATAGGCAGGATTTAATTTAATAAGAATGGAATCAAAGATGTAGGGTCTGCAATGGGCACATGGCCCTGGGTCCAGAGATGCATATTGGCTGCCTGTGCCCTATGCATCCTGGGCAAGGGCAAGTTCTCCTCCAGCAGGCTCCATGGTCCCTCCCAGAAACATTTCCCAGCAATCAGAATCCCGGGACCCACACATGCTTCTGGCAATGCAGAGAGCCCAAGATGGGAAGATAGAGGAATCAGCCCAGAGAGGCTAAGTGACATGAGACCTACATATGAGAGAAGCCAGGCAAACCACCAGCCAAATATAGCCAAGTGAATGGTTCCTGTCAACATGCATGGAGGAAAAGAGCCACCCAGCTGAGCCCTACCTGAATTCCTGAACCACAGAATCATGGCAAATAAAATAGGTATTGTTTTAAGATTAAAAAAAAAACACAAACAACTTAACAAAAGACTTTAGGAATCAGTCTTTAAAAAGAATAAGGGGGTTTAATATTCTTCCATAGTTATCTTTCTTGGTGCCTTTTTTGGTACCATATTACTTCAAAGTTGGATCTGTACAAGATCCATTTTCAGATTTTTAAATCTTTGCCCCACTAAATTTGTATATTTTGTTTAACGTCTTATGAGAGATAGCTGCCATTTTAAAAAGGTGCAGCTTTCACATCATTTATCAACATGACTTTCATATCTAACAAGGATTTAATTCTCAGTATTATCACAATACTTGAGGCAACTTACATCTCTCGGTTTCACATAGGTACTATACTTATCATACTTGCTTTCATAAAACTACCCTTTCCCCCCCCTCCCCAGACAGAGTGATCTTATACTTTGGAAATATTCTGAGCACAGCCCAAGATACAATTAGTTTCTAAAATGCCAATATCATTATTGGCATCGCAAAATAATCTAGGCACTAGTTGAAGGATGGGTGCCTCTATGTTTTTTTCCACTGCGAGGGTGGGGAAATGCCAATTTTTAAAAGTAAGGTTATTGCCATATGCAGAACCTTCAGGGAGTTTTTCACTCCCTTGCTGTTTAATTGTTATACATTTCAATTCACATGAAATGATATCCCTTCAGCATTGTGTGGCACATGAAAGTCAGCATATAGAAACCTATATATCTTTTGTGTCTTGAAATAAGGATGAAGGGCCATATTGTTCTTAGGCCCTTGTGTTCCAATAAACAAAATGTAGTAGCAAAAAAAATATAGCCCATAATTTTCAGCAGGGGCCATTTTTAATGAGCTCATGACAATGAATCCTCTTCACCCTACAGTAGAGACTTTTGACCACATCAGAGAGGTTAGGAGCAGAGGAATGATGAGCACCCCTGGGGTGTTTGCTTACTGCTCCACGCATTATCCTTAAAGATAGACTTTTTCTAATGGATAAGAGGCAACTAGCAGTGTAGAATGGCTGGCAACGGATGGGGTGACAGGCCCAGAGTAGAGACGGATTATCCATTGGGAAAAGTGATTAAATCAGTACCTGAAGAGAATATCAATGCATTATGTCTGTCTCCAAATTTGCTGTCCCTTGACTTTGTTTAAAGACAGGCGATGCTAAAATTACATTCAGATAGCAATGATCAACCTATAACATAGGGGGCAAATTCAAACTTACATAGAAAGAGTTAAAGTCTTCATTTTTCTTTTTTCTTTTCTACCTTTTTAAAAAGTTTTCTTGTTGACACAGGTCAGGTGGAGCTCCTTTGGAGATTATTTTCTGTGTCACCTTAGGGGGCAAGAGTCCCCTTGGAGCAATCAAGGATGTCAATTGATAACTCTTGACGTAGGAGTAGATTTTACTGTCTATAAATTACAGGTGAAGTTTGAGGTTTTTCAGCTAGGTTTGTGTGGGTCTTATGGGTCTTGTTGGTCTCTGGGGTCTACAAGGTGTTCTTGTAGACTGGAAACGCAGTGGCTTATCAGTTTCGGATCCAAGACCAAAGAAGTTGTCCAGTGGCTGTGGGTAATGTTGTCTTACAGTAAAGAGCCTGGACCACTCGGGAATGCCTTCGCTATGCAGCACTAGTAATAGGACTTTGGTAATGTCCCTGGTAGTGGGTTTCCAGTGACATCTTTGTCTGACAAATTCCATAAATGCTCATCTCACAGATCTCTGCACGACTCTCTTATCTCTAATTTTTGCTTACATGGTGACCTTATGTAAAAATCCATATTCCTTATGCTGCACTATTTTTCATAGCATTTATTGCCTTCTAATGTGTTTTATCCTTTACTTTTTTATTTTATTTTTAAATTGCTTATCTCAGTTATAAGCTCCAAAAGGGCAGGATCATTTTTTTTTTTTTTTTTTTTTTTTTTTTTTAGTGCTGAAACTCAATGACAGTGCCTTTTACATAGTAGGCATGGTAGGTAAGAAATAAATATTTCTTAGATGAATGAATTAATGAGAGGAGTGAATTTTGTTTTTGATATGTTTCAATAATACTTTTAAATGCAACCCAACATTATGCAACACACAAATGTCCTGCCACTGGAGGGCCCTAGGTAATAATAGAAAATCTCAACAACTTACCCATTAACATTTTATGTGGGGAGAATTCAAACCTTTTATTTGCTAAAGATCTCAAGCTCATCAAAGCTATGGGTCCTGAATCTGGCAAGTTCATGTATCTGCAATATTTACTTTTTAAATAAATATCTTATCCTTCAGTTGAGTTCTTTAATTTTTCATTTGGAAGGCACAGTAATCATTGAGAAAGGGAAGTCACTATTTCCAAAGCAGTGTATAAGAAAATGTGAGTGCTGTTGTTTCTGGAGTATCCCTAGTGGACAGGCCGGCAGACAAGAATTTAGATGAAGGTAGGTCATGGGGAAATGATCTCGGGAGGTACTTCTAGAGGAGAGGGATGTGAGGTAGAGAAAGGAAACATGTCAACACAGAGTGCTTTCACAAGCAGGTTACTGTTGGGATAGACTGATACAGTTCCCGCCAGGCCCCTCAGACTGTAAATGGGCTGAGTCATCCCACACGACACGGTGAAAAATTAAAAGTGTTTGTCCTCCAACTTCACTGGTTGAGGGTTGCTTTGTTTCTGGGGTATCCTTGCAGTTCCTCCTGCTCCACACATGTGCTGGTGAGCATGCTCTGTTGACCAGAGAAAACCTTCAGGCAGAGTCATAGGCTCCTATAATAGAAAGCCAACAGTTTGTAAGGGGATGGTGAGAAATGAAGGGATATGGGTGGGGCACGGTCAGCATCTGCTGCTCTCATGTACCATAGAAATACAAAAATAATCCTAGATAATGAATAACCATAAATATAAATAAGCTCTGGAGATGGAAGAATATCAAGCATTATTCAAGGAAGCTTCCTTGGAGGAAGTTTATTTTGAGTGGGGCTCTCAAGGATGGGTACCAGCAGAACCTCAGTGAGATGGAGGTTTAGCACTCTAGGTGGAGGTCGTGAAATCCACAAGGATAAGACCGTGTGGTGAGTAAGCTCATGTGGCAGCTACGAAGGAGGAGCCTGCCTGGAATAGAGGTGCCATACTGAGGAATAGACTGGTGTTTGCTTGGCACTGAGTGAAGACATATTTTGAGTGAAACATAAGTTATAAAATATAATAATTACTGACATATCCTAGGCACTCATATATGTCTATTACCATGCTGAGCGCTTTATTTTTATTATCTTTTATATGAAACATGCAGAAAATTTTATTGCATACCATTCTGATATAAGAAAGTCCACATTAAAAAAAAACGTTCTCCAATTCAATTTAAATTTGTTTTTATGATAATTGCAACTTACAATAAGAAATGTGAATTTAGTCTGTACCTCTATTTCGGGCACAGAGTTCCTAAAACCTTTAGAATTCCTAAGTAATAAAAGTGATAAAGGTGTCTTTTGTCCTGTTAATGAGGTGACTTTTGGACACCACCTAAGGTTGGGGGTTCTTTGGAATGGGAACCAACCATGTGATTAGATGGTCGAAACCTTCAGTCCCACTCCCTTGACCTTCAGGGAGGGGAAAGGTACTAGAGGTTGAATCAATCACCAATGGCCAATGATTTTTTAAAAGATTTATTAACTTATTTTAGAGAGGGAGGAGGGGCTTAGGAAGAGGGAGAGAGAATCTCAAGCAGACTCCCCACTGAGTAAGGAGCCTGACTCTGGGCTCAGTCCTGGGACCCTGAGATCATGACTTGAGCCAAAAATCAAGAGTCAGACACTCAACTGACTGAGCCACCCAGGTGCTCCACCAATGGCCAGTGATTTAATCAACCAAGCCTACATGCTGAAACTTCCATAAAAACTCCAAAGAACAAGGTCTGGGGAACTTCCAGGTGGACTGACCTCTGGAGATTCAGGAAGAGTGGTGCCTTTAGAGAGCATGGAAGTTCCATTCTTTCCCTATGCTTTGCCCCATGCATCTCTTCCATCTGACTGTTCCTGAGATATATCCTTTTTATAATAAACTGATAATCTAGTAAGTAAAATGTCTCTCTGAGTTCTGTAAGCTGCTCTAGCAAAGTAATCAAGCCCAAGGAAGGAATCTTGGGAACCTTTGGTTTATAGCCAGTCGGTCAGAAGTATAGGTAACAACTTGGACTTGTGACTGGTGTCTGAAGTCCAAGAAGGGGGTTGATGGAACCTCCAGTTTGTAGCAGCTTGGTCAGAAGCCGAGGTAACCGGGGCGCCTGGGTGGCTCAGTTGGTTAAGCGACTGCCTTCGGCTCAGGTCATGATCCTGGAGTCCCGGGATCGAGTCCCACATCGGGCTCCCTGCTCGGCGGGGAGTCTGCTTCTCCCTCTGACCCCCTTCCCCCTCGTGCTTTCTGTCTCTCATTCTCTCTCTCTCTGAAATAAATAAATAAAATCTTTAAAAAAAAAAAAGAAGCAGAGGTAACCATCTGGGCTTGCCACTAGAGTCTGAAGTGGGGGATGGGTGATCTTGTAGAACTGAACCCTTAAACTATGGAATCTGATGCTATATCGGGAAGAGAGTGTCAGAACTTGGTTGAACTTCTGGACACACACAGCTGGTGTCTCAGATTTTTTTTTTTTTGAAATTGGTACCAGAACCCCCAAATTAGTTCCCATTCCTGCCCATTCCACTGATGGGAAATTCTCTCTTGGTTGTATTTACTGGGGTCTGTTCCTCTCCTTCAGACCATACTTGAGTCCAAGGCCAGAATATTCAGAGATAAGGCAACAGGCTTTGAATTCACTTGATATGCTTAGTTTCTAAGTCATGGGATTCTTTGAAGGCAAGTGGCTCTGTCAAGTGTGAGCATACGAGTCTTTGTGAAGGTAAAAGCAACTAACAGTTTTTCCTATTTAAGATTCTAAGGCTTCCTCAACACACTTGGAGAAACCAAGCACTGGTTCCACTATTTGTGAACTTGAAATGTTCCAGTTAACCACCTTCTGAGTTAATGGAAGGGCTCTCAAAATCTCTCATTTCTATGCTGGTGTACTTATACCCACTGAGATGCTGAGACCATCCAGGGGCCTGGGATGTTAGAGGTGCTTGGAAATTTCTGTTTTCATCTCTTTGATTCAAAATCTTCAGGCAAGAAAGTCAGAACTCAAAACACAGCATCTGTCTAACTTCTTGGAATGAACTATCTTTTATTCATTCCTCTTAGTGCTCTATGTCTCTGAGCACAAAACCCTAAACTGATATCTTAATTGATAATCTGGGCATATTTAATTGTCACAACAACCCTATGGGGTAATATTATAATACCCATTATGGAGGAGGAAATGAGGCTTAGTGAGGTTTTAGAAATACACCTGACATTACACTATTAGTGGGGAGTCTCTCTTATTCATGATTGTAATACCTAAAAACTATGTATGCAGTCATTTAAATTTGATTTGCTAGTTGACTGCAGGTATTTGCAAATTCTGGCACTCTTGTGCAAGGTTACAAAAGCAGTGTTTGGAATGTTCTGGAGCACTGAGGGAATGAAGACAGAGACTTATGAAGAGGCTGAGTTGGCAATCCACAGTGCAAGTATGAAAACTAGAAGATATCATTGAAAATTGATTCACTGATTACTTAGAGGAACAGAAGAGACAGAAGTTGAGAAGAAACAAAACTGAAGTTAGGTTTAAACATCTGTTCTACCTGTACTCCCGAATGCCTCATTGCAATATTTACATTTTTCCTTATGTAATTATCACATAAAGGGCTAGATGGAGCAATTAAAATCTAATAATCCTGTGCTCATGTTCCCAGACCAATTTACTTATAGTTACCATTGAATCAGAGCATTAAATCTTCCTGATGAATTTTGAGGTCACTTTTCCAATGGAACAAACCCTTTGGAACTTTGACTGATAGTGTATTAAATACATAGAATACATTTTAGATGAGTTGGAAGGTTTATATTATTAAGATTATCCAGGTTGGGCACGATCTGTTTTCTTATCATTTCAATTTTTCTTTCATGACCTTCCATAAAGTTTAAAATTTTTTCTTTATATCAAGCTTGCACATTTCTCATAAAGTTAATTCTACACATTTATATGAGCTGTTGTTAATATAAATGGATTTGCCTTCTTCATATCAAATTATTGAGAATATAAAAGAAAGCCATTAATTTGTTATTTTTATCTTATATTAGACACATAATTCTTTTTTTTTAAATTTTTTTATTGTTATGTTAATCACCATATATTACATCATTAGTTTTTGGTGCAGTGTTCCATGATTCATTGTTTGTTCATAACACCCAGTGCTCCATGCAGAACGTGCCCTCCTCAATACCCATCACCAGGCTAACCCATCCCCCTACCCCCCTCCCCTCTAGAACCCTCAGTTTGTTTTTCAGAGTCCATCATCTCTCATGGTTCGTCTCCCCCTCTGACATACTCCCCTTTTCTTCCTCTCCTGTTATCTTCTTCTTTTTCTTTTTTCTTAAAATATGTTGTGTTATTTGTTTCAGAAGTACAGAACTGTGATTCAACAGTCTTGCACAATTCACAGCGCTCACCGTAGCACATACCCTCCCCAATGTCTATCACCCAGCCACCCCATCCCTCCCACCCCCAACCACTCCAGTAACACTCAGTTTCTTTCCTGAGATTAAGAATTCCTCATATCAGTGAGGTCATGTGATACATGTCTTTCTCTGATTGACTTATTTCACTCAGCATAACACCCTCCAGTTCCATCCACGTCGTTGCAAATGGCAAGATCTCATTCCTTTTGATGGCTGCATAATATTCCATTGTGTATATATACCACATCTTCTTTATCCATTCATCTGTCGATGGGCATCTTGGCTCTTTCCACAGTTTGGCTATGGTGGACATTGCTGCTATAAACATTGGGGTACACGTACCCCTTCGGGTCCCTACATTTGTATCTTTGTGGTAAATACCCAGTAGTGCAATTGCTGGATCAAACGGTAGCTCTAATTTCAACTGTTTGAGGAACCTCCATACTGTTTTCCAGAGGGGTTGCACCAGCTTGCATTCCCACCAACAGTGTAGGAGGGTTCCCCTTTCTCCACATCCCTGCCAACATCTGTCATTCCCTGACTTGTTAATTTTAGCCATTCTGACGGGTGTGAGGTGGTATCTCATTGAGGTTTTGATTTGGATTTCCCTGATGCCGAGCGATGTTGAGCACTTTTTCATGTGCCTGTTGGCCATTTGGATGTCTTCTTTGGAGAAATGTCTGTTCATGTCTTCTGCCCATTTCTTGATTGGATTATTTGTTCTTTGGGTGTTGAGTTTGATAAGTTCTTTATAGATTTTGGATACTAGCCCTTTATCTGATATGTCATTTGCAAATATTTTCTCCCATTCTGTCGGTTGTCTTTTGGTTTTGTGGACTGTTTCTTTTGCTGTGCAAAAGCTTTTTATCTTGATGAAATCCCAATAGTTCATTTTTGCCCTGGCTTCCCATGCCTTTGGCGATGTTTCTAGGAAGAAGTTGCTGCGGCTAAGGTCGAAAAGGTTGCTACCTGTGTTCTCCTTTAGGATTTGGATGGACTCCTGTCTCACGTTTAGGTCTTTCAACCATTTGGAGTCTATTTTTGTGTGTGGTGTAAGGAAATGGTCCAGTTTCATTCTTCTGCATGTGGCTGTCCAATTTTCCCAACACCATTTGTTGAAGAGACTGTCTCTTTTCCATTGGACATTCTTTCCTGCTTTGTCAAAGATAAGTTGACCATAGAGTTGAGGGTCCATTTCTGGGCTCTCGATTCTGTTCCATTGATCGATCTGTCTGTTTTTGTGCCAGTACCATACTGTCTTGATGATGACAGCTTTGTAATAGAGCTGGAAGTCCGGAATTGTGATGCCGCCAGCTTTGCTTTTCTTTTTCAGTATTCCTCTGGCTATTCTGGGTCTCTTCTGGTTCCATACAAATTTTAGGATTATTTGTTCCATTTCTTTGAAAAAAGTGGATGGTATTTTGATGGGGATTGCATTGAATGTGTAGATTGCTCTAGGTAGCATTGACATCTTCACAATGTTGATTCTCCCAATCCATGAGCATGGAACGTTTTTCCATTTCTTTGTGTCTTCTTCAATTTCTTTCATGAGTATTTTATAGTTTTCTGAGTACAGATCCTTTGCCTCTTTGGTTAGATTTATTCCTAGGTATCTAATGGTTTTGGGTGCAATTGTAAATGGGATCGACTCCTTGATTTGTCTCTCTTCTGTCTTGTTGTTGGTGTATAGGAATGCCACTGATTTCTGTGCATTGATTTTATATCCTGCTACTTTACTGAATTCCTGTATGAGTTCTAGCAGTTTTGGGGTGGAGTCTTTTGGGTTTTCCACATACAGTATCATATCATCTGCAAAGAGTGAGAGTTTGACTTCCTCTTTGCCGATTTGGATGTCTTTGATTTCTTTTTGTTGTCTAATTGCTGTGGCTAGGACTTCTAATACTATGTTGAATAGCAGTGGTGAGAGTGGACATCCCTGCCGCGTTCCTGACCTTAGGGGAAAAGCTCTCAGCCTTTCCCCATTGAGAATGATATTCGCTGTAGGTTTTTCATAGATGGCTTTTATGATATTGAGGTATGTACCCTCTATCCCTATACTCTGAAGAGTTTTGATCAAGAAAGGATGCTGTACTTTGTCAAATGCTTTTTCTGCATCTATTGAGAGGATCATATGATTCTTGTTCTTTCTTTTGTTAATGTATTGTATCACGTTGATTGATTTGCGGATGTTGAACCAGCCTTGTAGCCCAGGGATAAATCCCACTTGGTCGTGGTGAATAATCCTTTTAATGTACTGTTGGATCCTATTGGCTAGTATTCTGGTGAGAATTTTTGCATCCATGTTCATCAAGGATATTGGTCTGTAATTCTCTTTTTTGATGGGGTCTTTGTCTGGTTTTGGGATCAAGGTAATGCTGGCCTCATAAAATGAGTTTGGAAGTTTCCCTTCCATTTCTATTTTTTGGAACAGTTTCAGGAGAATAGGTATTAATTCTTCTTGAAATGTCTGATAGAATTCCCCTGGGAAGCCATCTGGCCCTGGGCTTTTGTTTCTTGGGAGATTTTTGATGACTGTCTCAATTTCCTTAGTGGTTATAGGTCTGTTCAGGTTTTCTATTTCTTCCTGGTTCAATTTTGGTAGTTGATACATCTCTAGGAATGCACCCATTTCTTCCAGGTTATCTAATTTGCTGGCATAGAGTTGCTCATAATATGTTCTTATAATTGTTTGTATTTCTTTGGTGTTGGTTGTGATCTCTCCTCTTTCATTCATGATTTTGTTGATTTGGGTCATTTCTCTTTTCTTTTTGATCAGTCTGGCCAGGGGTTTATCAATCTTGTTAATTCTTTCAAAGAACCAGCTCCTAGTTTCGTTGATCTGTTCTACTGTTCTTTTGGTTTCTAGTTCATTGATTTCTGCTCTGATCTTTATGATTTCTCTTCTCCTGCTGGGTTTAGGCTTTATTTGCTGTTCTTTCTCCAGCTCCTTTAGGTGTAGGGTTAGGTTGTGTATTTGAGACCTTTCTTGTTTCTTGAGAAAGGCTTGTATTGCTATATACTTTCCTCTCAGGACTGCCTTTGCTGTATCCCAAAGATTTTGAACAGTTGTGTTTTCATTTTCATTGGTTTCCATGAATTTTTTTAATTCTTCTTTAATTTCTTGGTTGACCCATTCATTCTTTAGTAGGATGCTCTTTAGCCTCCATGTATTTGAGTTCTTTCCGACTTTCCTCTTGTGGTTGAGTTCTAGTTTCAAAGCATTGTGGTCTGAAAATATGCAGGGAATGATCCCAATCTTTTGGTACCGATTGAGACCTGATTTGTGACCTAGGATGTGATCAATTCTGGAGAATGTTCCATGGGCACTAGAGAAGAATGTGTATTCCTTTGCTTTGGGATGGAATGTTCTGAATATGTCTGTGAAGTCCATTTGGTCCAGTGTGTCATTTAAAGTCTTTATTTCCTTGTTGATCTTTTGCTTAGATGATCTGTCCATTTCAGTCAGAGGGGTGTTAAAGTCCCCCACTATTATTGTATTGTTGTCAATGTGTTTCTTTGCTTTTGTTATTAATTGCCTTATATAATTGGCTGCTCCCATGTTCGGGGCATAGATATTTACAATTGTTAGATCTTCTTGTTGGATAGACCCTTTAAGTAGGATATAGTGTCCTTCCTCATCTCTTATTACAGTCTTTGTTTTAAAATCTAGTTTGTCTGATATAAGGATTGCCACCCCAGCTTTCTTTTGGTGTCCATTAGCATGGTAAATGGTTTTCCACCCCCTCACTTTCAATCTGGGGGTGTCTTTGGGTCTAAAATGAGTCTCTTGCAGACAGCATATGGATGGGTCTTGTTTTTTAATCCAATCTGATAGCCTGTGTCTTTTGATTGGGGCATTTAGCCCATTTACATTCAGGGTAACTATTGAAAGGTATGAATTTAGTGCCATTGTATTACCTGTAAGGTGACTGTTAACTGTCTGTTGTCTGTGTTCGTTTCTGCTCTTTGCTGCTTTTAGGTTCTCTCTTTGCTTAGAGGACCCCTCTCAATATTTCTTGGAGGGCTGGTTTCGTGTTTGCAAATTCCTTTAGTTTTTGTTTGTTCTGGAAGCTTTTGATCTCTCCTTCTATTTTCAATGATAGCCTAGCTGGATATAGTATTCTTGGCTGCATATTTTTCTCGTTTAGTGCTCTGAAGATATCTTGCCAGTCCTTTCTGGCCTGCCAGGTCTCTGTGGATAGGTCTGTTGCCAATCTAATGTTTCTACCATTGTAGGTTACATATCTCTTCTCCCGAGCTGCTTTCAGGATTTTCTCTTTGTCTCTGAGACTCGTAAGTTTTACTATTAGATGTCGGGGTGTTGACCTATTATTATTGATTTTGAGAGGGGTTCTCTGTGCCTCCTGGATTTTAATGCCTGTTTCCTTCCTCACATTAGGGAAGTGCTCTGCTATAATTTGCTCCAATATGCCTTCTGCCCCTCTCTCTCTCTCTTCTTCTTCTGGGATCCCAATTATTCTAATGTTGTTTCGTCTTATCGTATCACTTATCTCTCGAATTCTGCCCTCGTGATCCTGTAGTTGTTTCTCTCTCTTTTTCTCAGCCTCTTTATTTTCCATCATTTGGTCTTCTATATCGCTGATTCTCTCTTCTGCCTCATTTATCCTAGCATTTAGTGCCCCCATTTTTGATTGCACCTCATCAATAGCCTTTTTGATTTCAATTTGGTTAGATTTTAGTTCTTTTATTTCTCCAGAAAGGGTTTCTCTAATAACTTCCACGCTTTTTTCAAGCCCAGCTAGTATCTTTAAAGTCATGATTCTGAACTCTAGGTCCGACATCGTACTAATGTCCGTATTGAGTAGGTCCCTGGCTGACGGTACTACCTCTTGTTCTTTTTGCTGAGGTGATTTCTTTTGTCTTGTCGTTTTGTCCAGAGGAGAATAGATGAATGAGAGAACAAAAGGCTAACAGGTTTACAACGTCCCCAGCAAATATACTGTATACAAATCAGAAAAGACCTGAAACCAGGGGAAAAGAAAGGGAAAGAAAGAAAAAAGAAAGAGAAAAAGAAAAAAAAAAGATAAAAACAAAAACAAAACAATACAAAAAAGGCAGAATATGATCAAATATGATCAGGCTAGTGCACAGATCAGTGCCACACACTAGATTTTGGGCGTATTTTGGTCTGTTAGAAAAAAGTGCCTCCTAAAATTTTAAAGGAAGAAAGACATATATGTACAAAATAAGGGTTGATACAATGAAGGGATGGAAGATGACTGTAAAGATGAAAATTATAAAAGATTTTATAAAAGGACTTGGTAAGATAAGTTGTTTGAAAAAAGAAAGAAGATTTAAGAAAAAAAAAAAGGAAAAAGGGAGAGAATGTGATCATGCAGGAGACTAGAACAAAGCCATACACTAGTGATTTAGGGTATATTTTGATCTGTTAGAAGAAACTGTACCTCAAAATTTTAAAGAGAGAACAACTTATATATATATGCCAAAAATAAGGGTAACTACTATGAAGGGATAAAATATAACTCTAAAAATGAAAAATAAAAAATTTTTTTTTTTTAAAAAGGGATTTATAAGATGTTGGTTGAAAAATGGAAAAAGAAAAATAAAAAAAACAGTCAACAAAAATTAACTTTGATGAAATAATGAATCATGGTAAAAAAAAAAAAAAAAAAGCCATGAATCTATGTGCAGTATTCCCCTAGCGCTGGAGTTCTCCTATTCTCCTTGATCGATCAACTTGGTCTTGGCTTGCTGGCTGTTTGTGTTGATCTTCTGGGGGAGGGGCCTGTTGCTGTGGTTTCCAAATGTCTTTGCCGGAGGCGGAATTGCCCCGCCCTTGTCGGTCCGGGCTAAGGAAGCTGCTCCGGTTTGCTCTCAGGAGCTTTTGTTCCCTGCAAGCTCTCGGTACAGCTTTGGAGGACCAGGGCAGAAATGGTGGCCTCCCAATCTCCACTCGGAGGAGCTGAGAACTCGGGGCCCCGCTCCTCAGTGTGCCCCCAGAGAAAAGCAGTCACTTCCTTGTCCCCGGTCTCCGGCCGCACTCCGTGCTCACCGGGCCTGTGATCGAGCGTTGCTATCTCTGGCACCCGACCCCGCGCGGAGTCTCCAAACCCAGCAGATCCCTGCAGTGCGTTCCCGCACCGCTCCTCCCCGGGAAGGAAGGGGAGTCTCCCCGGATCTGCTACTTGTTGGGTCCCTGCTGGAGGAGCAGTGGCCCGACTGGGACCGAGATCACAGTTTATGGCAACCCCGAGCTGAGAGCCCGCGCCTCAGCTCCGTCTCTGCAGCCGGCTTCCCTGCTCCGATCCCTGGGAGCTCTGGCGCACTCAGGCACCCCCGGTCTTCCTGTGACCCCGAGGGTCCTGAGACCACACTGTCCCGGGAGGATTCCACCCCCCGCTTAGCCACTGCAGTGATGTCCCTCCGCCGAGCCAACTTCTAAAAGGTCCGATTTTGTGCTCCGCGGCTCTAGCACTTGCCAGAAGCGGCCGGCGGAGGCCCCTCCCCCGCCATCTCTCCTCCCGAATATCGCCTCGGATTCACTTCTCCGCACGCCCTACCTTCCAGTAAGCGGTCGCTTCTCTGTTCAGAGAGTTGTTGCTACTCTCCTGTTCGATCTCCTGTTGAGTTCGTAGGTGTTCAGAATGGTTTGATCCCTATTCAGCTGAATTCCTGAGACCAGACGAAATCTAGGTCTCCTACTCCTCCGCCGTCTTGCTCCGCCTCCTAGACACATAATTCTTAATAGATCTTAGGGTCTCCAGTAGTTTTCATTATTTTTCTGGGTTTTCTGGATGGATAAATCATATTACTTGCAAATAATAATTACTTTCCAAGAATAATACTTTTTTCCTCCTTTGCTTTAGTGCACTGGCAGGAAACACAGTGTTGAATAACAATGATAGTTAAGAGACTTTTAAACTTTTATAGCAAGTGGTATAAGTCTGATGAAACCAAACTACTAAGGATTTAATACTTCAAATTATTGTTTTGGATTAGATTTGAATAAAGAGTTATAGTTGTGTTAATTCAACTAACCATAATTCCATGGCGAATCACTTCTTTGAAAGGGAACTCATCATGAATGGGAAATGACCGGATTCCACAAGACACTAATGTCCTTATGAGGTAAGATCTTGGTACCTGAAATACCTAATATATGACATATGGTTGAATGGTTCATTTCCAGAGAATTTTTGGCTCACTCAAACATAGGTCTACTATTTTGAAAATGTCTCCTTTGGGTGAAGGGCAAAGTGGGAAGTTTGTACTATTGAAAACAGCAGTAAATAACATATAATTTTTAGTTAAAGGAATTTGGGAGTTTATTCATATTAGGTACTTATTTCAAACATGGGTATATGATGGTTTGCTTTTATTCTTTGCCATGTACTCAAATAAAATGACATCATTAAAGATCATCTGAAAATAATTAGGATTGTGTCACTACTTGGATTCTGAGCGGGAACAAATAGGCACATTGGCAGGGAAAGTAATCAGAGGTAGGACTGGGGAAACACTGAACATTGGAAGAGACAGATCTTTCAATACCGTCTGAAGTGGAGTCATGTGCCCAGGGGAGGTCGCTGGAGAACTGAAGTCAGTGGGGATTACTGACCCTGGCCAGGAGATTAAACAGGTGTCCAAAAAAAAAAAAAAGAAAGAAAGAAAGAGTTGGCTGTTAGGTTGGGACAGGGATCTCACGGCACAAGAGAAGAAGGCTTCATAACGACTAAGACCAAACCCCCAAAGCTAATATAAAATGGGTAATTGGAACAATTTTGCCCAATATCTTTTATTTACTTTGCCAAGCACATGTTTTAGTGGTGATCCTACAAGGTTATAAATACCTCAGAATGAGCACTCAGGAGTTTTTATCTGATTGATTCTAGATCCTTAATTAAATCTTTTCCTTGGTTTTGGATATGAACTCCTCAATAGGATAGTGGCAACTGAGAGCAGAGCTCTGGCTATGGGTCTACACTGACACAATCTCTTCGCTTAGAGAACAAGGTCCTTTTTAGGGAGAAACTGGCATGAGAAAGAAAAGATAAAAGGGCTAGAAGATCCAATAGAACAAAAAAGAAATGAATTAAGTACACACAGTGATTACTCAAGACATACTGAATGAATGGAATGGAATTAATGATGGCACGTGGCGTACAATCCTGCCTTGCTTTCCACTAAACAAGTATTCTCAGTATTTGGATACTGTCTGTGAAATTCACCATTGCAGATCTGTAGTATCAAATGTGAACCTCAGTCAAAGTTGGCCAATAACAAGCCTGTTTGAGTAGACATTGTGCTCTATGCTCTATATAAATGTTTCCACTATTTTGTCCCTGATAAGACAATTACTTGTTATGTAGTAGCACTTCTTTTTGTTTGTTTGCTTATTTATTTATTCATTTATTTTTGAGGAACAATTTTTAATTAATTCCTAAGACTTTCTAAAAAGTGTAGTAGCATTTCTTTAACTGACAGTGTAATATTCATGACAAAAATGGCATTAATTTTATTTAAATAAAAGTATAGAAAACTTTTACTTATCCAGAATATTAAAATTAGGATCCTCTGGTAAGCCAATTATCTGGTTATTTGAGGATTATGTATTGACCATGTGTACGCTGAAGAAAAATAACACCATTTAGTTAATTTCTGATTGTCCATAGAGATCATGTCACACTTTAAAATCCTTATTTTGCAATAATAATCAGTTACTTGTAATTTATTTAACTCTTACTTAAATTTTAGGCAACTACAACTTTCAATGCATTATTCTGAATTATTTCCAGGGGGTCAAAAATGTCCTTGAAAGAAAGATAATTCTTCAAGTCTTTACTGTAAAGGAAGTATATTTCCTGGAAGGTGTATGCCCTGGAGAACTTTGTAGCACAGAGATCTTATTTATGATCAGGCCAGTAAGACTTACTTTACTTTTGGAAAGCAAAAGGAGAACACTGCACTGGGGAGAGTGGGCTCCCAGTTGCCATGACTTTGAAAACCCTGCCTCATGCACCTCATGGTACCTTGGAATGAAATTTGCATGGGTCTGGTACAACGGAGCAAGAGACCAGATTCGATCTTCAAGATATTAAAGGCATATTGTAGCAGAAATTAACAGTGATTGTACAAGGTTCTAAACACTTTCCACATTCCAATAAACACCAGAGCTGAAAGAAAATATGTAACTGATGCCGTAGCAGCTGCTAACCACTGCCAAACTCTGCCACCCACAAAAGAGGTCCCAACATTGGTACACTATTACTACAGTCTATGCTCTCTGCGAATATTTTGTTTTCAATAAAAAGACCCATATGTAGCAAAAAGCTTGCTTTTGAAAGTTCTCTGGCATGACTCTAGCAGAATCAGTAAAGGAAAAGCCTTAAAATACAAGTCCCAAAGTATTTGGAAGAAAAATGTACACAAACAGCAGACAGTGTCCCTGCTGTAGGTTGGACAGAAGTGCCATATGGGTAAAGCACCTCTCCTAGCTTTCTTGAAGTGGGTGCACTTATTGTTGAATTGTCCAGCATCCCTTCCTGTTGGAGGACAACTCAGCTATTTTAGGGGAACTTCTCACTCTTTGGCCAGTCTGCCAAACTACCCTTCCTCTGCTGAAGATACAAAGGAGGGCATTGACACAAGCCTGGCCAGTCAGTCTTTCTTTTAGGATCTTCCAGTTGTGATTTAAAGAGTAGCCCTTACTTGAGATGGCAAAACTAAGGTGTGCGTCCGGGAGCTGCTAGCAGCCTTTTGGAGAGAAGCTAGTCTGCTGCAGGAGATAAGGCAGATGATCAGTATGAAGCAGAAACCAGCTGCAGGGGTGACCCACAATCCCTGATTTCTGCTATCTGCAACTCTGGCTGGTCTTTCCCAATGGTATGAGCCAACCAATGCCCCTTTTTGTCTAAGTTGATTTGAACCATGTGCTGACATACATAGCCCCCTTCAAGAATAGAATGATGCTTTTATTTACACGCCTTGTGGCATTTTACCAGTTAACCAATCTCTCTGAACTGTTGGCACATCTGTAAAATGAGAAGCACAGGTCTGTTGGGAGGATTAAATGAGCTACTATGGATATAATGTGTATTTATTGGTTTATTGTCTGTCTCTTCCACTAGAAAAATGAGGACAGGTACTGTGGTGGTTTTAAAATATGACCCCAAATTCTTTGACATTCCACCCAAATGAGAAATAGAGCTTTATCTTATTCCCTTGAATCTGAGTCCATTTGTGGCTGTTTCAACCAATGGAATGCCATGTGTGTGTGTGTGTGTTTGTGTGTGTGTTTGTGTGATTTATGACCAGTAATAAGTTATACATTTGCTTTTTGATTTCTTTAACCAAATTTGTCATGTTGCTTTAGCTTTTCAGTTCTTTTTAGATTTTCCAAACTTTTAAACATGCTAATTCATCCAAATGAAAAACAAGGCAAAATGAAACCTATTTATTTATTTATTTATTTATTTATTTATTTATTTATTTATGTAGGTCTTTTTAGCCTGCAAAATTTTATTCATTGTCCTTCAAGGTTCTGTCAGGTGCCATGTCATTCACGAAAACATATATATCATTTCATGTACATCTGCCAGAAATTCTACATAATAGATACCTTTAAGTATGATTGCTGGATCAAAGGGGTTATGCATTTAAATATTGAGTCACTCTGCTATATTGCTCTCATGAAAAGTTAGACCAATTTACATTCCCACGAAAATTATGTAAGACTAATTGTTTGCACCATTGCCAACATGAACTATTATCAAATTAAAAAATAAATTCCAATTATGAACGAGAATGATGTCATTGTTAATTTCCATTTTTCTGATTTTAGTTAGGAAATATTTTTGCAAGTGGTTTTTTCTTTAAGATCTTTTTAATTTATCTGACAGAGAGAGACACAGCGAGAGAAGGAACACAAGCAGGGGGAGTGGGAGAGGGAGAAGCAGGCTTCCAGCTGAGCAGGGAGCCTGATGCAGGCTCAATCCCAGGACCCCGGCATCATGACCTCAGCCGAAGGCAGACGCTTAATGACTGAGCCACCCAGGTGCCCCTTTTGCAAGTGTTCTAATACATTTATCTGAAACATTAAAATTAGTTTAGGCAAAAATATCAGCAAGAAATATTTCTTACCAACAAAATGCCCATTATTGAAAATATATAAGAACAAATAAAAAAATTTAAGGTGTCTGGATATAAGATCAACATGCAGAATCAATGGTTTTCAATTTGTTGGAATGTTATAAGCTAAGCAGTGCATTACTGTTTATTTTTTATCCAGTTTATATAGTTAATGATAATTAGTAGATATAGGCACATAAAAATGAAATACAAGCACTAAACCACACATAGAAAACTTTAGGTCTGGTGAATTGACTCAGGAAAGTTTTACTTGGTATGAACAGTGGCCACAAAAATAAACTTTCAATGGCGTCAGCTCTGATCAATAAAATAGTTCTTAAACTAATTGCTTCAGAAAACAAACTTACCCCAACTTCTGAAGAGAATCTGTTAAAAGCTATGAACATTCTGGGAGGAAATAAACATACATGCTCACACACACACAAACACACAAATGTGCACAACTGCATATACATTATCATGTAGAGTATCAAAGATGTCCTTGATTAATAATCCTGAGTTGGTAGAAAATATATGCACTGGACTGTTAATATTCTTATTATATTATTCCATTTGGCATTCCTGAGAAGTGAGTAAGAGACAAGATTGCTTCATGACCTACACAAATTTATTACTTCTGCATTAATTTACCATTGTGTACAGACTATTTTAAATGTATATAGTGCTCAGCTTGGGACTCCCTAACATACAGATGTCATTTTGAACAACGAAAGGAGATTGTATTACCTATCTGGACAAGGTAGGTTGACAAGGAAAGTTTCTAGAACCAGGACCTAGGCCAAGGCAACATCTCTAGATCTTCCAGAGGAGGAGGGTTTATCAAAGAAGCCTGAAAGGGAAGACACTGTTTTGGTAGAAGGGAAACCAGGAAATTAAGGGAGTGTGATGTTATGAAGTTAAAAGAAAATATTTCATGGGCAAAGGAGTCAACTGTGATGAATACTGCTGAGATGTTAAGTCATGATGTTAAGATGTTAATGTTATGATGTTAAGAAATGAAGATGGATAACCAACCATTGGATTTGGAGCAGAGATTATTGATGACCTCGACAAGAGTAATGTCACTGATATAGGGAATATGATAGTTGTATCACAGTGGATTGAGGAGAGAATGGGGGATGTGGGATTAGAAACTAACAATAGACACATCTTTTGAGAAGTTTTGTTTAAAAGGGAGCAGATAAGTGGTAAGTAGAAATGGAGGTAGTTGAAAAAGCATGTAAAGAAAGAAGCTTTCTTTTGGTTTTTAGAAAGGATATACTAGGGTTTGATTGTATACTGATGAGAATTATTCAGGAGCAAGGCAAAACTGATGGGGCAGAAATGAAGTGCTTGGGAAGGTGAGAGATGATGGGATCCATGGCATGGGCGGAGGGACTGGCCTGGGATAGAAGTGGAGACAGTCTTTCCACTTAACATGAAAGAACACAACAAGTCAAGTACACATCAGGCAAGATTAGTACATTTGGAAGGAGAGAGGAGGAAGTTTCCATCTGTTGTTTTATAGTTTCCCTGTACAATATGAGGGATGATAATCAGCTGAGAGGCATGTATAGGATACATGGCAGAGGGCATTTAGAGAGGAAGAAGAAAATGAGAAATACCCATTTTGGAAAGCGAGAAAATAAACATCGAGGCAAAAGCAGTAGGAACGATGAGTCATGGTAAATGGCTTCTTGAGATTTGTGATAATAAATTTAAAGTGAGTCCGGATAGTATAGTTTTGAAGGGTTAGTTAATATTCAGCTACTCATGTTCAGGGGAGGAATCAGCAGAGTTTGGGTTTTTTTCCAGGTGAGTATGAATGGAAGGAGCAGGGTTAGGGGAGTTAAGGCTGTTTGCCAGAAAAAGATTATAATGATGCACCACAGAGTTTAAATTGGATAAAAGGAGGGGGGAAGACATGCAGATGAATATGAATAGGGAAAAGGTTGAATGGTCAGTGGGTTTTATATTTTGTTTAAAAGAACGAAATGATCGCATTAACTAATGAACTGGAATAATAGGAAGTGGTTATTGCTGAGCAAGAAACTTGAGACTGAGGATTTCAAGATGGTGTGGTTGCAAGAAATGATGAGGTCAATAGAGGACTTGAGATCGCTAATGGAAGGTAGAGAAGAAGATCTCTGGAGATGAAGCGCTCAGAAGGCAGAGGGGCAAATGGTTGGAGGATCATTTATATAGATGTTGAAGCCAATGAAATGATGAAGTAGGAGTGTGAGTAAGGCAGTGATGCAGGTGCTGTGCCCCCCATCAGAGAATGAAGGATGTGGGAGACAGTGACCAGAGAAGGTTTACTGAATGGCTAGCTGGCAGGTTTACTGGAGGATACGGACTTCCCAGGAAATGGGGGGTTTGAAGTAAGGAGAAGTCAGGTGATTTGGAAGCAACAATGGAGAGCATGGAGAAAACTTTCCCCACCTCCAGGCCTTGGCAGCAACAGCTGTGTTGAACAGTTTTCGTTGAAGGACCCAAGGAGCCATGGAAATATATCCACTGAAGAGGGTGAAAAGGAATCAGCATTGTCAGAGGGGCAAGAAGATGAAGGAAATTTTCAGAGAAGTCAAAGATCCATAGGAGTCTGTGGATGCCAGAGCATCCAGAGGGCATGATTCAGGGGCCCAAAGTCGGGGAGGTTAGAAAGATGGGTTAGGTTCAGGAAAATGTAGAGGCCAAGGGACAAGGGAGGACATGGGAGGCTCAGGCTTCTTTGACTGATGAGATGTAGGTCGGTTTTGTCCAGAGACCTTGGGGGAGGGCAGGTAATCCATTCAACCTGGAAGGGTTAGGGCCACAGCTGGAATGACTGTGCGGGCCAGCCTGGGGATGCAGGCAAGGCTCTGCAGAGTCCCAATTTCGTAGACAGCCAAGAACATGAGACTGTTGGGGTCTCTTGCCTCCCGCAGAGAAATGGAGTCACAGACCATGAATTGACTGACCTGGATAAGTGGCTTTGAAATGGTTTAAACTCTCCCTCCCTCTAGGTGTTTCCAGAACACCAAATGATAAAGGTTATCAGCAAATCTTGAGAAATCTGACCCTCTGGGAAGACAGAACTTCACTCTCTCTAGATCTCTCTACGTGGAGCCGTATGCCCAGGTTCCGCGCCCCTCCCCCCAGTACATTCTGGTGCAATCTCACTCCAGAATCCCCTGCATAATATCTCTCTCTTAGAGATCCTCTCCCTGAGGAAACATGGGCCTCTTCAGTCAGGTTTATTTTGATCTTAATCTCTTTCAGACAGAGGCTGTGTCTGTCTGTGGTAGAGGCGGCCATGGTAAATCATTTCTTACTCAAGACCAGCAAGAATCAGTGAGAGAATGCGTTAAAAAAGTGGGTGCCAAGTCAGCCAGGAAGATATATCTGGGTGGAGAATTCCTTCCTCCATCTGGAAGAATTACAGAAAGGGCAACGGTGGCGCGGCTATGGGGTGGGGGTGGGGGGTTACAAAGCCCAAAAGCTGGTCTTCAAAATGGCAGTAACATTGCTGGAATGGCTTGAGTGCGGCTAATCATGCAGTCTTAGGCCATGTGGCCAAGTGGCAGAACTGGGCAAACTTTCTTGTGTATGTTTATAGGAGAGGAAAAATCTTATATCATCATGTGTGTCTGAAAAGGCCACACCCTAGAACTCAGCATAATCCTGAAACTCTCTGCCCTTGGGTTTCCAGCGCTGCTATGGAAAGGACCCATTCACATTTGTTCAGCATCTCACGGAGCTGCGTTTTTTAAGGACCCTGACTAGCACTGCAAATATGTTCTAAACTCTTCTTCCATCATGAGAACTTTAAAATAAAGTTCTTTCTTTAAATTGGGGTAATGGACAGAGAGCTGGTCTTGCAGTCAAGTCATACTTCTTGCTAGTCTCAGTCTTGCTGCAAATTAAGAGACTGGTTTAGAGAAAGACACTTGCTTTGTTGGCCTCAATCTTCTCACTGGTAAAATGAGAAGGTGGACCAAGTCTTTGCAGTTCCAACATCCTATGAATCATAAAATAGGATTCTGAGAGGAGAGAACAGGAAAATCTAAAAGCAGCTTCATTTCCTTTATTACCAGAGGGTACAATCTTTCTCACTAAGAGGGACATTAACAACAAATGTTGGAGAGGTTGTGGAGAAAGGGGAACCCTCTTACACTGCTGGTGGGAATGCAAGTTGGTACAGCCACTTTGGGAAACAGTGTGGAGGTTCCTCAAAAAATTAAAAATAGAGCTACCCTATGACCCAGAAATCACACTCCTGAGTATTTACCCCAAAGACACAGATGTAGTGAAAAGAAGGACCATATGCACCCCAATGTTCATAGCATCAATGTCCGCAATAGCCGAACTGTGGAAAGAGCTGAGATGCCCTTCAACAGATGAATGGATAAAGAAGATGGGGGTCCATATATACAATGGACTATTACTCAGCCATCGGAAAGGATGAATACCCAACTTTTACATCAACATGGATGGGACTGGAGGAGATTATGCTAAGTGCAGTAAGTCAAGCAGAGAAAGTCAATTACCATATGGTTTCACTTATTTGTGGAACGTAAGGAATAGCAGGGAGGACATTAGGGGAAGGAAGGGAAAAATGAAGGGAGGGAAATCGGAGGGAGAGATGAACCGTGAGAGACTATGGACCCTGAGAAACAAACAGGGTTCTAGAGGGGAGGGGGATGGGGGATGGGTTAGCCCGGTGATGGGTATTAAGGAGGGCACGTACTGCATGGAGCACTGGGTGTTATCTGAAAACAATGGATCGTGGATCACCACCTCAAAAACTAATGATGTATTGTATGGGGACTAACATAATAAAATTAAAAATAAAAAAAAGTACAGGAGAAGCTTGTAGGTTTGCTCATGTATATTGGCCTTTTAAAAATAGGCACTTAAAAATTTCAGTTGCGCTCTGTTACAGAATTTAGTTTCAGGGGCAACTGCCTATTTGTTCCTTTGCTTGTTTGCTCTGATGGCATTGAGTGGCAGATCTAATCACTCTTTCGTGGAAATGAAAATTATAATGACATTTGTTCTAAGAAATTCATGAAAACAATTAAATGACTTTATTCACATATTAAAAAATAAAATAAAATAAAAGCAGCGTTACTGCAATTTTTGCTCATTGAGATAATAAAGGGAGAACAGATGAGTGTCTGATGCCGTCTTGAGTGCAGAGACAGAGGCCTTCTCAAGTGTGGCTGGTGACGGTGTGAAATGGCACATTAGACTGAAAAGTGATCTAACAGGGTATCGAGAAATTTCCAAGCACATAGCCCCCAAAGTCAACATCTGAAATACTTGTTTATATTTTCTATAATAAATATCTACTGATGAGTTATAAGGAAAGAAAAAACATGCAGGAAGGAAGGAAGTAGGAAATCAAAGAAGGAAAAAGGAAGGAAGAAGGATGTTATTTGGTCTTTGGTTTGGGGGTTATTTTTGCCCCCGAGGAAATCAAGAGTTCAATTTTTGACAAGTGAAGTTTGAGATGGATATTAGATGTAAAAATGAAGTTATTTGAATAGATTTTTGGATTTAAACGAATTAGATATACCCCATTCTTTTATTCCAGTCTTTCTTTTGCTTAATGGCATGGCTTATAACTTGGTTGGGTTTGGAATTTAGTTTTGGATTATATAGCAGAATTGAAATGTAATATTATAGACCTAGGCCCTATGGGATTCGATCTTCAATTAGTAATACATTTTCTGGTCATGTCAGCATCCTTTACATATTTAAGGTTGATATATTTTGGCACAAACAAAAGATTTAATAACACAAACTCCCTGTTTGAGAAAGTTTATGCTTCTGTAGACTTTCTTCTAGATGAAGCACTCCTTCATCAAAGGTCCCTTCAGGGAAGGACTGGGGAATTGATGGCCCAAGAAGTGTTTGCTGTCTATTCAGAGGAGACTCCAGATATACTCACTGAACCTATAGAGTTGACAGTAAAAGGTGTCTACCAAGACTTACCTCATTCAAGAAATGTGTTTATTCCACCAGGGGAAGGAGCAGGAGAAACAAATTGAATTGCCATCCCGCAGCATTTTACTGAAAATGCATCCTTTCTCCATTTCAAGTCAATCCTAAGTGAAAGCTCTTTCTTAAAATAAGAAAAATAGCACCAACGCATTACTAAGAAGTAACACCTGGCTGGTTAGGTCACCAGTAGGAGAGAAATGATGAGGGTTTCATTTTGCAGTCTTAGTTCCTCTTTGACATTTCCTTTCAGAAAACCCAGTGGCAAAAAAAAAAAAAAAAAGAAAAGAAAAGACAAGAAAAGAAAAGAAAAGAAAAGAAAACCCAGTGGCTACACCCTTTTGCACACTTCTCCAAAGAAGCAGCTGCACGAAGGTGCTGTTGGAGCCTGATGAACTTGGACGTGTGATTGGAGAGGAATTCTGGGAAACTGAGCACTGCACCTTTGAAATGCAGCCTGTTTTCATGAATAGGACAGTTGTAGCCTGTGGGTTTAGGCAAAATGCTTGTTACTTTATGAGGGATTTAAAAAAGAAAAATTTACAATAAATATTAAAGACATGTACTTAAAGGCGTGTAAGTGCTACAAATATTTAAGTAACATATTGCTGTTTTTCTAAAGAGTATAAAATCATATTCAACCATTGACATAGTAATATAAGACTCAGGCTTCTGCTTGTGTTAGGATTTTTTTGGGCTGTGAGTGAAAGAAACTCAGTGTCTTAACCAAGGGAGATGTGTTGGCCGACACAACACCAAGTCTAGGGTAGATAATATCAGGCAAGGCCAAAGCCAGATGCTCATACACTGACATCTGGAACCCGTCTCTCTCCATCTCTGGCTCTGCTTCTCTGTCTTGACTTCGTTCTCAGAAGGCCCTTTTCTTTACGGTGGACAACACGAATCCTAGCAGCTATAGGCTTACCTTCTCTCAGCTAAGCCACTGCAGAGAAAGGAGTACCCCCTTGCTCAGAGTTCTGACACCCACCCTGGGACTCACTCTGATGGCTTGGCTCCAGTTAAGTACTTGACTCTGAACCAATCTCTGAGGCCTGGGGTGGGACTTTATGATTGGCTGGGCATGGATCCATCAGATGCTCACGATTGGAGTTGCAAAAGTGAGGTTAAGATCATTCCTACCTGAACAGTTAGGGGTATAGTTGAGTATCATATTAGTCAGCTAGGGCTGCTATAACAAAATACCACAGGCGGGGGGTGGGCTTAAGCAACAGAAATTTACTTTCTCACTGTTCTGGATGCTAGAAGTCCAAGATCAAGGTGTTGGCAGGCTTAGTATCTCCTGAGGCCTGTGCCTGCAGATGGTTGTCTTCTTGCTGTGTCCTCACTTGACTTTTTTTTCCTGTGCCTACATCTCTGGTGTCTGTCTCTTCCTCTTCTCATGAGGTGAATCCCCTTGTGTTTCTGCTAGAGACGAATCATGTGGCAACCTTTCCCACTATACATAGTTATCCATTCAGTATACCCACGTTTTTTTCTGTTAAAGTTTTTATTTTAATTCCAGTTAGTTAACATACAGTGTTATCTTAGTTTTGGGTGTGCAATATAGTGATTCAACAATTTTACACATTGCCCAGTGCTCATCATGTCAAGTGCACTCCTTAATCCCCTCACCTATTTCACCCATCCCCCATCCCTGTCCCCTCTGGTAACCATCAGTTTGTTCCCTATAATTGAGAGTCTGTTTCTTGGTTTGTCTCTTTCTCTCTCTGATTTTTTCCCTTTTGCTTGTTTGTTTTGTTTCCTAAATTCCACATATGAGTGAAATCATGTGCTATTTGTCTTTCTCTGAACGACTTATTTCACTAAGCATTATATTCTCTAGCTCCATCCATATCATTGCAAATGGCAAGATTTCATTCTTTTTTATGGCTAAATAATATTCAGTTCTATATATATATCTTCTTTACCCATTCATCAACTGATGCTCACTTGGGCTGCTTCCATAATTTAGTTATTGTAATTAAAGCTGCTATAACTATCAGGATTCATGCATCCCTTTGAATTAGTGTTCTTGTAATCTTTGGATAAATACCCAGTAGTGCGATTGCTGGATCATTAGGTGGTTCTACTTTTAACTGTTTGAGGAACCTCCATACTGTTTTCCACAGTGGCTGCACCAGTTTGCATTCCTTCCAATAGTGCAAGAGGCTTCCCCTTCTCAGCATCCTCACCAACATCTCTTATTTCTTGAGTTGTTGGTTTTGGCCAGTCTGACAGGTGTGAAGTGGTATGGAATTATAGTTTTTGATTTGCATTTCCCTGATGATGAGTGATGATGAGCATCTTTTCACGTGTCAGCCACCTTGCATATCTTCTTTGGAAAAATGTCTATTCATGTCTTCTTTCCATTTCTTATTTGATTATTTGTTTTTGTTTTTGTTTTGTTTTGTTTTGTTTTTTTGGTGGTGAGTTGTATAAGTTCTTTATATATATTGGACACTAGCCCTTTATCAGATATGTCACTTGCAAAAATACCCATTCTGTAGGTTGTCTTTTAGTTTTGTTGATTGTTTCCTTCACTGTGCAGGAGCTTCTTATTTTGATGTAGTCCCAATAGTTTATTTTTGCTTTTGTTTCCCTTACCTCAGGAGACATGTAGTAAGAAGTTGCTACGGCCAGTGTCAGAGAAATTACTTCCTGTGCTCTCTTCTAGGATTTTTATGGTTTCAGGACTCACATTTAAGCATACCCACTATCTTGAGCCTCTTAATCCCTTTTCTACCATCTTCTGTGGCAATTCTGGCATTTCGGCTTTGCTCAGTGGGGGCCATTGCTTCTTTCATGCTTCTAAGGGTCATCCTTCCTGCAAGTTTGCCTCATCTCCTCTGGTCCTTGCCAGGTTGTAAAATATAGCACCTCAGGAGAGCTCCATCCTCTCCTGTTTCCCATCCTAGTTATCATAGTCACATTCAGCACCCTCAGAATCCAGTCCCCTACGTACTCCCTCTAGCTCTTGCTAATACCAACCAGCTAACTCTTTAGCTCCTTTAAATATAGTCCGTGGGCCCCTGGGTGGCTCAGTAGGTTAAGCATCCAACTCTTGGTTTCGGCTACGGTCATGATCTCAGGGTTGTGAGATCAAGCCCAGAGTTGGGCTCCATGCTCAGCAGATTCTCTCTCCCTCTCCCTCTCTCCCTTCTGCACATGCTCTCTCTCTCTCTAAAATAAATAAATAAATCTTTAAATAAATGAATGAATAAATAAATATAGTCCTTTTATTCCTTTATCAGTCTCAGTATATCCACAGCTAAGCTTTCCTGTGACTTAACCTACAAGCTGAATGGCCAGTATGTGAGGTAGAGGTAGATTCTGAGTGGAAAACCTGTTGAAGGGAGAGGGTCTTTGCATTGTTTTCACCATGAGATACAGGGCTAACTCTTACTAGAGAACACTGGAGAATTCATACATGTTCAGAAGTTTCAGAGAAGTCAAGAGAATCAGATCTTTAGGAGTGTCCACCAGATGTGTCCATCCCATGTGTTTCATAACCAGAGCTCCCACCTTGGTTTACGAGGGGTTCCTTAGTTGGGAATTTAAAATTCTTTGAATTTCAGCCATTTGAACTCTTAATTCCTGGCCTTGATCCTCTATGTTCTCTGTCCTCCTGCTACAGGAGATAAAAACTTCTTTATAATAGGCCTTCATTGCCTGTTATGATCCCTCAGTTTTTGGTCATATTTTTATAGAGCAGCAATGTCATTTGACGATATCCATTTCATCTCAGTCATTTAATCTATTTTTTCCATGAATCTGAAGGTCCTGATAAGCCTGAGGCATGCACTGAATACTCTCATGCATTATCTCCCAACAGGAGATCATCCCAGTTTATGACCGCTATAAATTCATCATTTAACATCCCCTTGTGTCTAGGGTTATTTATCCTCCACTGCCCATCGGTTTAGGATCCTTATTGCCATCTAAGCAATGAGTGACTTACCTTCAAAATCTCATCTTATCAACTGCTTTCTAGAATACTGTCAGTATAAATGCTCCCAGGCTGAATTCTCTGAAAGTAGATGCAGACATGCAAAATCTTTAGTGGGGCTGATTCATGTGAAAGGCAGGGAAAAGGAGCTCACCTGGACAGAAGAAGAGCTGGGATGCAGGCCAACAAAATGTGGCCCAAAGTGTAGGAAGCTCTGGAGTTAATATTGCTCATGGTAGGCTTACATGACCAAGCCCTCATACCTCTGCTTTGCCCAGACATCAGATGTTGCTCAGTCACCAGATGTTTAGGTACACCAGATGTACCCAAAATGATGTTGGGACAAGATAGCTTTTTGTAGATAAGGCAGGCTCTGAAGTAGATAATGGCTGGAGACTGTATGCCAGCTATATTCACTACAGTTAGATTGAAAGACCTTCCCTGAAAGAGGATCTGGGCAGTGCATCTTTGTCTCTATCATGGATATTGTTCTGCAGGTCCTATGATGCTGTTCCTTTCCTTCAGTCTTCTACATCCTCCAGATGGCATGATTTCTA
The DNA here is from genome assembly GCF_009762305.2 of Zalophus californianus. NCBI lineage: Eukaryota > Metazoa > Chordata > Mammalia > Carnivora > Otariidae > Zalophus > Zalophus californianus. Next base: position 142,033,764 of record NC_045599.1, on the reverse strand, counting down.
TTTGTGTCTTCAAGTTCATGGACTCTTCTGCTGTCTCCAATCTGCTGTTGAGCCCATCTAGTAAATTTTGATTTTATTTATTTTAATTTCTCTGTTCTAGAATTTCCACTTGGTTCTTCTTCAAAATTTCTATTTCTTTGCTGAGATTCTTTATTTGTTGACTCTTAAGACTGTTTTCTTCATTTCTTTGAGCATATTTTCTTTTAATTTTTAAAACTTACTTATAATAGGTGCTTTCAAGTTTTGTCTGCTAAGTTCAATATCTGGTCCATTTTTGCTTTTGATTCTGTTGGCTGCTTTTTTCTTGATTATGACACACACTTACCCTCTCCACTTTTTTGCACAATTAGAAATTTTTGTTGTATAGTGGACAATGTGGATGGTACACTGTAGAAGTTCAGATCCATTATTATCCTCTAAGAGCACTGATGTTTATTCTTTTGGATGGATGAATCATTGCTTGATTAACCTTGAACTTGGATAGGCTTAGCTGTATGCTTTATTAGGGAAGATCTATAAAAAAGAAAAAAAGTATTATTCAAGGCTCACTAATTTGGCGACTGCAACTTTAAATCCCTCTCTTTGCAAATGGAGTTAGGGCTTGGTTTTAGGCCCTGTTATAGTGGGTTTGCTGTTGGCATCCTTCTAGGACATGGCTTTTAGGACATGTGTAACTAGTATAAGTAGAATTAGTTTATATTCATATTCACAATGTGTGAAAACATCACTACTATCTATTTTCAAAACTTTTTCATTGCCCCAAACAGACACTCTGTAATCATTAAGCATTAACTCCCATTTCTCCTTCCCTTCATTTCTGGTAATTTCCTGTCTCTATGAATTTGCCTATTCTTGGCACCTCATATAAGAGCAATTATAATTGCAGTATTTATTCTTTTGTATCTTATTGTATCTTCTTTGTAGCTTATTTTACTTAACATATGTTTTCAAAGTTCATCCATGTCATAGAATATATCAGAACTCATTTTATTGCTGAATAATATTCCATTGTATGTATATCCACATTTTGTTTATCCATTCATCTGTTGATAGACACTGGATTATATCAACCTTTTGGCTATTGTGAATGATGCTACAATGAACATGGGTGTACAATTATCTGTTTGAGTCCCTGCTTTCAATTCCTTTGGGTATATACCTTGAAATGGAATTGGTAGATCATATGGTAATTCTATTTTTAGCTCTTTGAGGAAACTCCCAAACTATTTTTCATAACAGCTACATCATTGTGCATTCCCATGAACAGTGTACAAAGATTCTAATTTTCTCCCCATTCTTGCCAACATTGTTATTTTTTCTTTTATAATAGGCATTCTAATGGGTGTGATGTGGTATCTCATTGTGGTTTTTCTTTCAGCTCTTTAAATATATCATTCCACTGTCTTCTGGCCTGTAAGATTTCTGCTAAGAAATCCACTGATAATGTAATTGAGGATTCTTTTACGTGATCTTTCTCTTGCTGTTTTTAAGATTCTGTTTGTCTTTTGACATTCACCAGTTTTAATAGAATGTATTAAACTCTGAGGAGTTTGTTGAGCTTCTTCTATGTGTATATCCATAATGTATCTTTAAATTTGCAAAGTTTTTGGCCATTATATTTTCAAATAATTTCTCTGTCTCTTTCATTCTCTCTCCCTTTGGGACCCTCTCCCCTATAATGTGTATATTGGTTTGCTTGTTGGAGTCCATAAATCCCTTAGGCGCTTTTCATTTTTCTTTATTATTTTTTCTTTTTTTTCCTTAGACTCAGTAATAGTAAATTAACTGTCTTTAAGTTCATTGATTCTTTCCTCTGCCTGTTCAAATCTGTTAGTGAACTCCTCTACTGAATTTTTCAATTCCTTAATTTCTGTTTGGTTTTTTATAATTTCTGTTTATGTTGATATTCTCATGTTTTTTTTAATATAACATTTTCCTGATTTCCTTTAGTCTTTGTACATGTTTTCCTTTTTGCCCTTTGGGCATTTAAGGTAATTGTTTTTAAAGTCTTTTTCAAGTAAGTCTAATGCTTGTGTTTCTTCAGAAATGGTTTTTATAGATTTGTCTTACTTCCTTGAATGGACCTTTTTTTTTTTTTCACTCTTTTGCTGTAAACCTTATGACTTTCTTTTAATTGGACATTTGACCAAACAGCCACCTTTCTCAGTCTTTGCAGACTGACCCTGTGCAGTAAAGACCTTCACTAATCATTTCAGCAGAAATACTTAAGGTCTTCTTAAGCTTTTTCATGGTGTGCCTCTTGCCTTGGCCTGGTGCCTGTATGTGTGCTTTTTTCCAATTCTACTATATACACAGTCAATTTTAAATGTCTTGATTTCCCCTGGAATCTCACTCCTGCCTTTTCTTGGTGCCTCACCTGTTCTATGTGATTTCTCAGTCAGAAAGTTCTTAAGGTCTCAAGTTTGGTGGTCTTCTTGACATGTTCACAAACTGTGCCTGATGCTTCCCACACCTTGCCTCAGGCTGGGATCTCAACTGCTTTTGAACATCTGAACTCAAGATCAGGTGACTCAGAAAATAATCCCTCAGGCAGCCTGAGACAGACCAGAATGTTTGTCGATTCCCTCTACTCTGCTCCCTCCGTTCCGTAGAAGGTATCTGGGGAAAAAGCCACTGCTGCCTCCAAACTGTGCTATGCCTTGCCAGGGAGGAGGTGGGAAAAGACAAGTAAAATACCATGAAATTTCCTACCATTCTGAATGTGGCTTTTTCTTGATTGAGTACTTTCTTGCCTTCTGGAGTTTTTAACTGATTTCCAGAGCTCCTGTGAAATTATTTTAGTCCATTTGTAATGTTTATTTGATATGTCTAAGGGCAAATGAAGGCCTAAAACTTCTAGTCTATTCTCTTGCTGACGTTAACCACCCCAACACCACCACTGCCTTTTAAGATATAATGGGAACTTGGACCAAAGTACGTGGTGTCTGAGAACTGAAGTGTGTTTTGGCAAAGTGAGGTCTCAGCTGGGCTAAAAACTAGAATGGGATGTTTAGCACATTAGTAGGGCACTGTAACTCCCACTTTGAATTGCTAATACTCATTCTCATAGGAGACTCTTGAGAACTGATTGTGTAGAGGCAACTGATTCAAAAAGGCTTTCTTTAGACTACATGTAGTCTTCTTGGAAGACTACATTTTAGGCATTATATTTTCCCAATTAACATCTATTTCAAATTCCTGCCAAAAGATGGAAAGATTAGACAAAGTTGGCTGCCATTGTAATTGTCCTCCTGACCTTTTTTCTGAACACAGGAAGTAGGACCGTCGGTTCAGATTTATGTCAACTTACAAACCGGAGTGGATTATCGCCTACTATGTATATTGCAGAGGAATTTAACTTTTAATTGAGGTGACCCAGAAAAGGAAGGCTCTTTCAGCAGAGGGCTTTTTGCCCTGAGAAATTGGCTTTTAATGATCAATTTCCTTTCATGTCAAATCACTAGAGGTGGTTAGGTTCAGGAATTTTTTTTTTTTTTTTGGCCACTTCTGATGCTTTTATCCACCTCTGAGAAAGGATAGCCACTAATTAAATTTGCTTTCATGACAGGTAACTGAGAATGCCGTAAGTCTGCAAAAGAATGTCAGAAAGGAAGACAACATCGTGGGTTGTTAACTAATGGAACATCTAAGCAATTAAGCACTTGACCTTGAAGTTCCTTATACAGATTAGTTTTTCTCTGCTAGGACTTATAAAATGACTTGGACCTAGGCTCATTAGAAATGGTAATCACTAATTACAGTTGTTACATGTCTTATGTTCTCCTGATTTTGGACAGTTGGTCTTCTCTTCCTTTTGGATTCATGGATTCTGTAAAAACTGACACTTGTGTAAAGTAGCCCATTTGAAATTGACAAGTTAATTTTAAACTTTTATTTCTATTTTTATCCTTCCATTTTCTATTCTTCAAGGGTACTTAGTAAGATTGTGTCATGATAAACCTGTGGAACTACTTTCTTCTATAATTTAAGGAAATCTCTCACACTATTTTGTGGTTATTACCTGTGTTTTGGGACCATAATCAAATGACTCATCATGTTTAGGGAAGAAAAGGAGTGTTTATCGCCTTTGAAACAGGCTAACCAGCATGGGATGATTAAATTCTAATCATGTTCTTATGCTGACTGCCTATGTGACCTAAAGAAAGTAAAGGACACTAATTGGAACATAAAGAAAAACCTGCCAAATGAAACATTGACACTTAAATATACTCCTGCTACAAAGACCCTTTCTAAAAGAAATACTATGTATAAATATATATGGGGTAGTCTTGCTTCCACATCCTGATTGAGATTTTCTTCTCACTAATACTTATTTTATTAGATAAAAAGAGTGGATAGAATAAGGGGTAAAAGTAGTACAATGAATAATTTCTTTTTAATAAGCTTTTAAAATAGAAATTTTTAAATGCTACAGATTAGTCATAGTGAAGCACATTATGAATCACAAATAGAGTTTTCTTTGGAAGTATTTTTTAAACTACAAAATGGATAAAAATAAATATCCTTTTGCATCAGTCATGGCAATAACAATCCAGGATTAGATTCAGAAACCTCTTTGTTTGGGCAACCCACAGAATGGAAGAAGATATTTGCAAATGTCACTACAGATAAAGGGCTGGTAGCCAAGATCTATAAAGAACTTCTCAAACTCAACACCCAAAAAACAAATAATCAAGTCAAACAGTGGGCAGAAGATATAAAAGACACTTCTCTGAAGAAGACACACAAATGGCTAACAGACACAGGAAAAAATGTTCATCATCATGAGCCATCAGGGAAATTCAAGTCAAAACCACATTGAGATACCACCTTACACCAGTTAGAATGGCAAAAATGGACAGGGAAAGAAACAACAAATGTTGGAGAGGTTGTGGAGAAAGGGGAACCCTCTTACACTGTTTGGTGGAATGCAAGTTGGTACAGCCACTTTGGAAAACAGTGTGGAGTTTCTCAAAAAGTTAAAAATAGAGCTACCCTATGACCCAGCAATTAACACTCCTGGGTAAGTACCACAAAGACACAGATGTAGTGAAAAGAAGGGCCATATGCACCCCAACGTTCATAGCAGCAATGTCCACAATAGCCAAACTGTGGAAAGAGCCGAGATGCCCTTCAGCAGATGAATGGATAAAGAAGATGTGGTCCATATATACAATGGATATGACTCAGCCATCAGAAAGGATGAATACCCAACACTTACATCAACATGGATGGGACTGGAGGAGATGATGCTAAGTGCAGTAAGTCAAGCAGAGAAAGTCAATTATCATATGGTTTCACTTATTTGTGAAACATAAGGAATAGCGTGGAGGACATTAGAAGGAAGGGAAAAATGAAGGGGGCGGATTGGAGGGAGAGATGAACCATGAGAGACTATGGACTCTGAGAAACAAACAGGGTTTTAGAGGGGAGCAGAGGGATTGGTTAGCCCGGTGATGGGTATTAAGGAGGACGCGTCCTGCATGGAGCACTGGGTGTTATACGAAAACAATGGATCGTGGATCACCACATCAAAAACTAATGATGTATTGTATGGGACTAACATAACATAATAAAATTAAAAAAGAAAAGAAACCTCTTGGTTTTGAAAGGAACCCTGAATGCATGCAGATGTTGGCAGATAGAAAGTGTTGGGAGTGTCAGTTTCAGGACAAGCCATATTAACCTCACCCACCTCTTACAGAACTGTTTTATTTTGATATCCCAAAGAGCAAACCCTTTTCAGTGGTGAGCACAGTTATCACTGCCATAGCTAAACACACAGGAAACACATCAGTGAAAAAATAAATATCAATTTCCTTGTAGAAATCAGTGACTGGATTCCATTTTGTCAAGGGAAATCAGTGACCTTTAATAGGGAGTGTTTCACTCCTGATTGTAACTGCTTCTTTTTTTCAATCTTATATTCTAAACTTTAGGTTTGAAAAAAAAAACAACACGTAAGAAAATGAATCTGCACTTCGGAGGGAGCTAGTGTCTTGAAGGGGGGATATCAGAAGACCCAGAAGTGGACTGACTGCCGTCACATGGGCGAACATGCATCAGAGTACTGGTACGCTCAATCTTTTCCTCCTCCTCTCCCCAGGCAGGTTCCTGGGGATCTGGGGATAAGGAAGGCTTACAATACTAGTAATCTAAACACATGTCTGCTTCCCCCCCCAAATTTTCATAACATGACTCCCAAACCCTACTAACTGCCCAAAGTGTATCTGTTAAAGGAAATTTATCTTTAATTGACAAACCTTCATAGTTTTCTAGCAATACTCATCCATATACTCTAAGAACATTTCCTGTTTTTTTCTTTGAAGATCAGTGGTTTTCCCCCTCATATTCAGAGAAACACTTGTAGGAAAAGCAATGTTATTTTACCGGTCCCAGGTGAGTTATTTTAAAACAAGAAGGCTATGTGCAGGAAACCCCCTGGTGGGAAATTTTACTTGGATGTTGCGTGGTCTTTGATCTCTCTCCTCACTGCTGGGTATGAGGAGAGGCTGCTCCCAGCTCCTGCTGACCCAATTATGTTCTCAGCCATAGCACTATTTTGATACCTGTGGTTTCCTGGCCTCTGGAGGTAGTGTATTTGGCAGTGGGGAAGGTGAAGGAGCAGGCGGCTGATCAAGGAGTTTTGCTTGAGATGTGGGATTGAGATCTGGGAGTGAAGTCTAAAAAGTCTAGAAATATCAGATCCAGCTTTCTGACCTCTTGTCTGAACCTAGTGAGCTTCCAATACTACTAGCTTAGAGCCTGTTTTCTGAAGAAAATTCAAACCAAGGTGAGCAAAGCCCCACAGCTCAATGAAAGAGAATGGTTAGGTTAGCAATATTAAATGTTTTTAAATGGTAATAAATTATTAAATGTATTTAAACCAAACTCTATCAATCAAGCTTTTGAAAAAATTGTTGAGTCAGTACCCAAAAAACAAATAATGCAGTCAAGAAATGGACAGAAGACGTGAACAGATATTTCTCCAAAGAAGACATACAAATGGCTAACAGATACATGAAAAAATGCTCCACATCACTAGCCATCAGGGAAATACAAATCAAAACCACACTGAGCTACAACCTTACACCAGTTAGAATGGCTAAAATTAGTTAGAACGGTTAAAATTAACAAGACAGGGAACAACAAATGTTGGAGAGGTTGTGGAGAAAGGGGAACCTTCTTACACTGTTGGTGCAAGCTGGTACGGCCACTCTGGAAAACAGAGGTTCCATAATGGAGGTTCCTCAAGACATTAAAAATAGAGCTACTCTACAACCCGGCAGTTGCTCTACTAGGTATTTACCCCAAAGATGCGGATGTAGTGAAAAGAAGGGCCATATGCACCCCAATGTTCATAGCACAGGCACACACACCCCAATGTTCATAGCAGCAATGTCCGCAATAGCCAAACTGTGGAAAGAGCCGAGATGCCCTTCAACAGATGAATGGATAAAGAAGATGTGGTCCATGTATACAATGGAGTATATTACTCAGCCATCAGAAAGGATGAACACCTACCATTTGCATCAACATGGATGGAACTGGAGGGGATTATGCTAAGTGAAATAAGTCAAGCAGAGAAAGACAATTATCATATGGTTTCACTTATTTGTGGAACATGAGGAATAGCACAGAGGACCATAGGGGTAGAGAGAGAAATCTGAATGGAAGGAAATCAGAGAGGGAGACAAACCATGAAAGACTCTAGGCTCAAAAAAAAAAAAAAAGAAAGACTCTAGGCTCTGGGACAAAAACTGAGGTTACAGAAGGGAGGGGGTTAGGGGGAGAGTGTAGCCAGTGATGGGGTATTGGGGAGGGCACATGATGTGATGAGCCCTGGGTGTTGTATGCAACTGATGAATCATTGAACATTACATCAAAAACTAATGATGTATGAACATTGGGGTGCACATGGCCCTTCTTTTCACTACATCTGTGTCTTTGGGGTAAATACCCAGGAGTGCAATTCCTGGGTCATAGGGTAGCTCTATTTCTAATTTTTTGAGGCACCTCCACACTGTTTTCCAAAGTGGCTGTACCAACTTGCATTCCCACCAGCAGTGTAAGAGGGTTTGCCCTTTCTCCACAACCTCTCCAACATTTGTTGTTTCTTGCCCTTGTCCATTTTAGCCATTTTAACTGGTGTAAGGTGGTATCTCAATGTGGTTTTGATTTGAATTTCCCTGATGGCTAATGGCTAATGATGATGAAAATTTTTTCATATGTTTGTTAGCCATTTGTATGTCTTCTTTGGAGAAGTGTCTGTTCATGTCTTCTGCCCATTTTTTGACTTGATAATTTGTTTTTTGGGTGTTGAGTTTGAGAAGTTCTTTATAGATCTTGGCTACCAGCCCTTTATCTGTAGTGTCATTTGCAAATATCTTCTTTCATAGCAGCAATGTCCACAATAGCCAAACTGTGGAAAGAGCCGAGATGCCCTTCAACAGATGAATGGATAAAGAAGATGTGGTCCATGTAAACAATGGAATATTACTCAGCCATCAGAAAGGATGAATATCCAACATTTGCATCAACATGGATGGGACTGGGGAGATGATTGCTAAGTGAAATAAGTCAAGAGAAAGTCAATTATCATATGGTTTCACTTATTTGTGGAACATGAGGAATAGCAGGGAGGACATTAGGAGAAGGAAGGGAAAAATGAAGGGAGGGGAAATCGGAGGGGGAGATGAACCATGAGAGATGGTGGACTCTGAGAAACAAACAGGGTGTTAGAGGGGATGGGAGTTGGGGGATGGGTTGGTCCAGTGATGGGTATTAAGGAGGCACGTACTGCATGGAGCACTGGGTGTTATATGAAAACAATGAATCGTGGATCACTACATCAAAAACTAATGATGTATGTTGACTAACATAATAAAATAAATAAAAAAAACTAACGATGTACTATATGCTAGCTAATTGAATATAATAATAATAAAAAAATTGTACAAAATATGTTCTATTCCACTGCAGTGATTTCCAGAAACCATAGCTCTTTAACTATCTTTAAACACATTCATGCTCTGTTGATTTGCAACTCTGACATTCATCCATACACAAAAAAATGTGTGCTAAGGTGAGCTGGGAGCCCTCTAGATGGTTACATAGTATAATATGGAAAGAAGAATGTATATAAAACTATTGGGTAAACATATATTATTTGGCTTAAGGAAACTTTATTGGTAGCAAGATGTTATTTACCCAGCTAATTTAAGGGTTTTTTTCCCAGCTGTAATTTAAAAAAAAAAGCTTAATTATTAATTTCAGTCTAGAATTTCTAATACCCGTTTAATTTTATTTTATTTGAGTGCAGTTAGCACACAATGTTACATTAGTTTCAGGTGCACAACATAGTGATTCCACGAGTTTAATATTTAATGTTTAAACACATTGTTCTAGGGGCACCTGAGTGGCTCAGTTGGTTAAGTATCTGCCTTGGCTCAGGTCATGATTTCAGGGTCCTGGGATCAAGCCCTACATTGGGCTCTCTGCTCAGCTAGGAGTCTGCTTCTCCCTCTGTGCTCTCCCCCCCATCAAATAAATAAAATCCTTAAAAAAATTAACTTATTCTATGCTCACCTCAAGTGTAGCTACCGTCTGTCACCATACCACACTATTACAACATCATTGACTATACTCCTTATGCTGTGCCTTTTATTCCTGTGGTTTATTCATTCCATAACTGGAAGCCTGTATCTCCCACTCCTCTTCACTCATTTTATCAAGCTTCTCACCAACACCACCCTCTGGCAATCACCAGTTTGTTCTCCATATTTATAGGTCTGATTCTGCTTTTGATTTATTTGCTTGTTGTTGTTGTTTTTTATAGAGTCTACATATGAGTGAAATCACTTGGTATTTGTCTCTTTCAGTCTGACTTATTTCACTTAGCATAATACCCTCTAGGTCCATCCATGTTGTCAGAAATGACATGACCTCATCCTTTTTTATGACTGCATAATATTCCTACACACACACACACACACACACACACACACACACACACACACACACCCCACTTTTTCCTTATCTATTCATCTGTGTATAGACTCCCAGGTTACTTCCACATCTTAGTTGTTGCAAATAATGCTGCAATAAAAATAAAGGTGGATATGTCCTTCAAATTAGTGTTTTCAGGATACTTAGTAGGGGAATTGTAGGATCATATATGGTATATATGGTATTTCTAGTTTTAATTTTTTGAGGAACCTCTATGTTTTCCAAGGCAGCTGTACAAATTTGCACTCCCACCAACAGTGCATCTCCTCTACGTTCTCGCCAACACTTGTTATTTCTGCTGTCTTTTTGATTTTTTAGCCATTTTGATAGGTGTAAAGTGATATCTCATTGTTGCTTTGATTTGCATTTCCCTGATGATTAGTGATGTTGAGCATCTTTTCATGTATCTGTTGGCCATCTGGCTGTCTTCTTCTTAGGGAAAATGTCTATTTGGGATCTCTGCCCATTTTTTTAATTGGGTTGTTTGGGTGGTTTTTTTTTTTAAAGATTTTGTTTATTTGAGGAGAGAAAAGAGGGAGAGAGAGCATGAGTGGGGAGGGGAGGGGCAGAAGGAAAGGGAGAGAGCAGACTCCCCACTGAGTAGGAAGCCCAACAAGGGGCTTGATCTCAGGACTCTGGGATCATGACCTGAGCCGAAGGCAGATGCTTAACTGACTAAGCCACCCAGCTGCCCCTGGGTTGTTTGGTTGTTCTGATGTCAAATTATATCTAGTTTCAATTTTTGAATGGTCTTTGATTCCCTTGAATACTTTGTATACCATGCTCATCAATTGTTCATTCATTCATTCAATTTTTCTTTCTTTTTTTTAAGATTTTATTTATTTATTTGATTGACACACACAGAGAGAGAGACAGCGGAGAAAGGGAACACAAGCAGGGGGGAGTGGGAGAGGAAGAAGCAGGCTTCCCGCCGAGCAGGGAGCCCGATGCAGGGCTCGATCCCAGGATCCTGGGATCATGACCTGAGCTGAAGGCAGTCGCTTAACCAACTGAGCCACCCAGGCACCCCCATTCATTCAATTTTCATATATCATCAAACATGCCCTTGGATAGAACAAACACCATCCCGTCCGTCCTGTTGAGGAGCCCACTCTCTTTAAGTTTGCTGATGAATGATTTACTATAATACATATATGAATAACATAAAAGGGTTTGAAATACTCACTTAATGCCAGAAGAATTAGCACAGCAAATCAAGGAAGAAAATGAAAATGCAGATGAAATCCTAAAGTATTTTGCAACGAGCAGGAAGATCCTTGAAGGCACGTGCCCCCTCCCCTCATATTCTTATTTTGAATTCCCCAAAGCAACTGGAGTATGTTTGGTGGGTAGTCAACGGATGCTTGTTGAATGAACTCCGCACAATAAAATGTTAAAAGGCAATAGACCATAAACTGCTGTCCCATAGGCTTGTTGTTGGGACATACTGAATTCAGAATGTTTTGACGGAAGGTTAAGCTCTATATGATTCTTCTGTTTCCACCCTCCATCTATTTTCAGCTATTTTCATTACATTACCCACATCTCTCAAGAGTTCAGTTCTGTCTGCTTTTGTTTCATCGTTCTGGACAGGTTTTTACATGTTACAAATGCTCAGCAGAGTGTTTTTTTAATTCACTGTTTTTTCAAGTAAGATTAATTTTCACATTTTCCAGAGGTTCAGTCTTTAATCTTCTATATTATATGAATAGAAAAAATCTAGTAACAATGAGTAAATGAAGTTTGAATTTTGAGAGTTGGAGCCAAGTTGATGGTACCACAGAAGGGAAAAATCTCTCTCTTTCTCATAAACACCAGTAAAGTGCTTTATGAATATTGTAGTAACCCTACAAATAAACCAAAACCCAAAGATTGAGTAAGTTAGGGAATCTATGAATGAGTAAGCAGAGAAAAGCTGAGCACTACCATTCTCAGTGGGTTTGTTGAATCTATGTATTTCCTTCACTCTTATGTCCAAATTTCTCTCTATTATTCCTCAAAGAAGGATTCTCTTTTTAATTTTATAAGATAAAGCTTGCTTATTTCCTCAACACTGTGCTGATTGTGACTTGGCAAAAAGATCATCTATAGTTCTTTGGAGAAGGTTGTTGAAGTCCATTTTAAAAAGCCACTCAATTGACACATCCTAGGAAAGCAACTCTTTTTGGAGAACTTAGAGTGGCCTGAGGGATTTATTATTTTATTTCTACAGAGTACATCTCAATCTAAAAGGCTTAAACTTCATTATCTAGACAGGAGAAATACTTAAGGGGTTTTCTTAGTATTTTCTTTTGTGAATGCTAAGTAAAGAAAACAGAAGGCGGTCAGTCTTTTGACTGTGGGATAAACCTCTAAGGTGGAAGAAATCATCTATGTAGGTCAACAAATTTAGTAAAGTTAAATAGGAGCTGGGTCAGAGTTGTCAGTATGGTCTGACAGGGGCACATTCTGAACTTGGAGCTCTGAACTGTGCTAGAGATGCTTCTGTTTCTAAGAAGGTTCTTTTTTTTGGCATGACCATTTATGTCATTCTGCCACTTTTTCTCCTTGCCTTAATGAGCACCCACCCCATCTAGTCTGCCACACTTCATAGCTACTAGCTTATCTTATTGCTCCTTTCTTTCACTCACAAATTCCTCAAAACTGTCTGCTTCCTCATCCTCCGTTCACTCTCCATCCATTATAGTCTGACTTCTGCTTTCACTTTTCTACCAACACATTAATTCTGGGGGGAAAAAAAATCCCTAACAAAAACCAGAAAGAGGTTTTTAAAAAGGTTTGTATTTTATTTCCCTCTAAGATAGATCTTAGTGGCTAAATAGTTTTAAATTTTGAACACGTGCCTACCGTTCATGTCAGGTCAAAGAGAAAAAGGCTTTTCAATTTTTTGCTTTTTCTTTTTTTTTTTTTCCAGAGGAAGAAAACAGCTTCTGCAAAATGGAAAAGAGTTCCAGGCCTTGGGCTCCCTCTGTCCCAGAGACTCAGCAGGACTATTGGCAGGAAAACAACACAATTTTACAGAAGCATCTTAGATCTTTTTGGCAAAACTTGGAAGAGAGACAGTGGGAGGTGATAATCATTGGTATATTCTGAGAGCCCATCTTACTTGACATTCTGCATCTTCCCACACTCTTGCTCCCCTTCTTTGTCTGGCACCCTTCTCTCATCCCTCCTCACCCCCCTGACTTTCTCATGGTGGGCCTGCGGCCTCCACCTGCTCCTTCTCAGCTTTCCTTGTCTCATTTCACCTTTCAGTGATGTAATCCTCCAGAACCTGGTGTCAGGTCTGTCCTCTGCCATAACACATGCACTCTCATGCCTCAACTACCCTCATATGCACTTGCTCCCAATCTCTCTTTCCATGCCTGGCCCTTCCTCTGAGCTTAAGACCCACATTTGCGTTTTTCCCAAAGCAAACCTTAAACTTGCTTATCCCTAGGGCCACCTTTTACTTTAAAGTTTTCAGCTAGTCTTTATTGCCCTCCACCTTCCCTCTCCAAGTGTGTGTCTCCTCAAGCATCCACTGCCCTGGAAAATGGGATCATGTGGCCGTAATGTCTTTCTTTCTTTCTTTTCTTTCTTTTCTTTCTTTCTTTCTTTCGTCTTATTTTCTTTCTTTCTTTCTTTCTTTCTTTCTTTCTTTCTTTCTTTCTTCCTTTCTTTCTTTCTTTTCTTTCTTTCTTTCTTTCTTTCTTTCTTCTTTCTTTCTTTCTTTCTTTCTTTCTTTCTTTCTCTTACTTTTCTTTCTTTCTTTCTTCTCTTTCTTTCTTTTCTTTCTTTCTTTCTTTCTTTCTTTCTTTCTTTCTTTCTTTCTTTCTTTCTTTTTTCTTCTCTCTCTCTCTCTCTTTCTTTCTTTCTTGAGAGAGAGAGAGAGAGAGTGAGCACAAGTGGGGAGGGGCAGAGGGAGAGGGAGAGAGAAAATCTCAAACAGGCTCTAGGCCCAACACAGAGCCTTACGTGGGGCTTGATTCCATGACCCTGAGATCATGACCTGAGTTGAAACCAAGAGTTGGTCGCTCAACTGACTGTGCCACCCAGGTGCCCCTTAATGTCTTCTTTCATACTCCATGCTTAGTGTTCCCCAAATCCCTTGTCGGGTCTGCTTCCTAAATTGCTTCCTGGTCCATTTTCTCTTATCCCTCATGACCACTCACCACCTGTCATCAGGCCAATGAAATTTCTCTTACGTATGCCTGTCTCCCTAGCTTCTTTCTTCTCCAAACCTCCTCCAAACTGGTAATAGCCTTACTTTTTAGAATGGAAATGGTATTACCGTTATGCTTAAAAATCTGAGTGGTTTTCAGTCACCTAAAAACATAACATAAAGTAAAAACTTTTTAGCTTGTCATACAAGAACTTTCAGCTCTGACTCCAGTCTACTTGGCCAACTTTGTCATCTACAAGCCCTTCCTCTACAACAGGCATCATGCCAAGATTATTTTTAACTCCTTGCTGGCTCTTTCACTTGGAAAGATCTCCCTTTTTTCAGTTGATTAAAACCTACCTGGCCAATAAGACCTAGTGTGGCTTGGGATTGCCTCCCAATCTTCTTTCATTCCAAAGATGTTGGTCCATACCTCTTTATAACACCATAGAAGATGCTGAGGTATCTCATTTGTAACCACAGGAAGACGGGATTTACAATCAATTAATCTGGCATAGATTCCTGGCTTGACCACTTCCCTATTGTGTGACCATGCATGAGAAAAATAACTTATCTTTAAAGGAGATTTAATCATCTAGTGTGTGAGGAATAAATGGGAAAAAAAAGCATGTGTAAATATTTCATAGATCATAGCATTTTGTAAATAAGCTATTGTTTACTGCCCTTGACAACTTTTCATTATATGGCCAACTCTCTTTCTAGGCACGAACAGTTATTTTATTTTTGTGGAGTGGCAGAAAAAAATATGTTTATGTCATTTACCATAGTTTGCATTGGGTTGCTGTTGTTCGTATACTTGACTCTTCTTGCCTATGTTCTTAGGGCTGTACACAATGTTATACTCATCATTGCAAGCCCTATACTGCCTAGAATATATCAGAGCTCATTTAATAGTTGTGGGAATTAAATATTTAACTCTATATTAAATTATTAGAATTAATGAATATTAGAACTACTGCATTTTTGTATTCTTTAAGCCAGTGATCTGAACTGGATATGACTATTGTCCCCAGGGGGACATTTTGTAATATCTGAAAGTGTTTTTCATTGTCATAATTATGGGTTTGGAGGGGGGAGTGTTATGGCATTCAGTGGGTAGAGACCAGGGATGCTGCTCAACATCCTACAACAAAAAATTATCCAGCCCAAATGCCAATAGGGATGAGACTGAGAAATTCTCTTTTAAACCACATAAATATGAATACCTATTTGGGCCAATATAAGGTCATACTACTACTACTGAGAAGAAATATGAACTTAGGTCCTTAAATAGGTCCCACATTTCATCAGAAAAACAACTCTGACATCTTAGGGGATTTCTGAAAGCTTTGCTTTGAGAATTTTTCTACGATTTTTTATTTATCCTAGTGTGAATTTTTATTATCCTCATAGTTCATCTCAGCTTACAGCATAAATTCAGTAGAGTAATATTTCACTTGTTTAAAATTTTGGTTTAATTTCATAAAAATGGCAACCAGATCCCAACTTTGCATATATTTTTCAAAAGTGGTGTCAATGTTTTCAATAGCCATGTTTAACTTTTGGAAATATAATCATAGAATAAAATGTTCCCATGGGTGTATTTAATTTTTTATTATTCAAATATTACTTTGCAACCGAGGAATTAAATATAAAGGGCATACTGAGGGTAAAGAAGTAGGGAATAATACTTTTTATTTTTGCTTATGACCTAAGATATCCATTTACTCCTTCATCAATCTTAGGAGAACTATGGTAATGGAAAGAAATGGCAGGATGATTAGTTTGGGAATCTGAGAAGAAACTGCGGCAAGACTCTTTAGACTTGAAAGAGGATTTCCCTCTATTCTCCCTTCTTCTCTATCACCTT
Organism: Zalophus californianus; assembly: GCF_009762305.2. Lineage (NCBI taxonomy): Eukaryota > Metazoa > Chordata > Mammalia > Carnivora > Otariidae > Zalophus > Zalophus californianus. The sequence goes on along the minus strand of NC_045599.1, from coordinate 142,017,742 downwards.
CCTTCTCAGTGTTCAAATGTGTGGTACAGCTTATAAAGCAGCTGGATCCTTTACTTGGACAAGAGAGCAGTGCAGACCCATGGAATATTGTTTTCTACATAAGGAGGTGTTTTTTCACTTTCTCTCTCTTAGTTTGACAAAAGGCATAATTTTTCGAGTTCTCTTTCTTTAAAATAAATTAGGAAAATAATTATAATACCTATCCTTCATGAGTGAAATTACTGGTTTGAGGGTCACATTTGATTATGTGTGTGGCTTTTTGAAAGCTAACACACCATAAAAGTGATATGAATGATTACATAGAGTATCCACTTGAATTTTGAGGAGAGAAACACAGCTAGAAGTCTCCTCTTTTTCTAACAATATGGCAGTAAGTGCAAATTTTCCTTCTGGAGGATCCTGGGAGCTGTTGCGTTGAGCCACTGTCCTTGAAGGTAGAGCAAGTTGTTTGTGAGAAAAGTTGATAGAAAATGTGCTAACCCCCTTTTTTTGAACTTCAAAAATCAGACTCTAATTACAGATATCTTTTCCAGATTTAACCACCACTAATTTAACCAGAAACATATGTGTGTAACAAAAGAACTTGTAAAAGGAACATTTGAGGTTTCACATGGATTTCTGCAAAAGACAAACACAGTAAAATCACAGAATTGGCTGATGGACACTGCTATAACGAAAGCTATAAATGTTTTATTGAATCCCTGGGACTTGTAATATCCATTCATCCTTTAAGAGAAACTAAAGGTCTTAATCCACAGAGGATCTTTCCACTGCTTACCAGAGAAGCAAATCCTTCCACCTTGAATGGCACAGTCCAGAGCTTTCTGGAACCTAGTGTGATGTGCACTTCTGATCTCCATCCAGCCCTCTATCAGATGTGCTATGGGAAGGTGTTAGCCCTGTCACTTAGCATCTAAGTTGAAACTATATTGAGCACATAGAATTTGAGTTATTGCGGTATGTTTCTGAATAGAAAATGGCCCATTTTGCAACACTTATCCTGGAAAGATGTCCAATAATGCCAAGAATACTAAATAGACATTCACCAAATAATGTAAGTTCAACTGACTCGTAAACAAGATGAATGTGCTCAGGACAAGACACCTAGAGACCCCTTATTAACCAAGAGGGCTGATAAATAGAGATGCAGTCCAAAACCCTATGGAAATGCCCCCAATGTTTTAGAGTGATGTTGAGAAAAATTATTTAATAAATTAAATTCAATAAACACTTCTTTTCCTTGAGGCAGCCTACTAAACATTCCTATTTCCTTTGTCTCTTCTCATAAACTGCTCCGAGAAGTCTTTGAGAAACTAAGCAAAGCAATATACTAGCTACTAGGCCATCTACTAGCGAAGTAGATGGCCTACCTACAAGGCTACTAGGCCATCTACTAGCTAAGATAGACAGTGTCTGTTGTAATATTACACTTCCTAGAAATGAGGGTTATTGTCACGACAAATGTCTTCTGGGTGTCAAAACACTACAACTAAGAAAGAGAGAGAAGACAGTGGTAGAGTCTATCAGCTAAATAGTTACCCAACTCTTTTGTGAATTATACGAGCCCAGAAAATGCACATCCTTGGTCCTGAGCATAACAACTTCTTCTGAATAAAGAGAGAAGATATAGACTTCTGGAAGAACATGATTCTCCCCTTCTCAGGCTTCAAGGCGTTTGGAAGGATTCCTGTCTTCCTTATCACTCAAATTCTGCTATCATGGTAGTGGTAGCAAAGCAGTTGTGAAGGCACCATCTTTAATAATCCCTGGATTATCTGGTAATATACATGCTAGTTATTTTGCGGGATATCAGTATCATTTCTGGGCTAAATATTTTTAGTAAAAAATTAATTAAGAAGAAACATCTGGGTAAAATTGGCAAAATAATTTAAGATCACAAATATTTTTCAAATGTCTGTAAAAATAAATCTTAAAAGGTTAAAAAAAAACAGCCAAGATTTACTAGTCAATCAAACCAGGAAAAATATGTAAATTTGTGGTAAAAAATTTCTAAAAGTGGTAGCCAGGGAAAGAACCAAAAATGGTTCTGCATAGGTTTAAGCAACAGCCAAACCAACAGCCATAAGCAGTACAAAAAACAAAAAACAAAACAAAACAAAAGAATGATAATCAATAAAATCTTATGAAACGGTATCAATACAGGAATAATTGGTTTCCTTTAATTAGAGATCTGAATTAATGGAACAGGGCAAAAAAAAGCATCCAGAGCTATAATACAGGAAACTTTCCCCTAAAAGAAGAAGAAATAAACTGTAGATTGAAATGGTATTTAGCAGACAAAGAACAACTGATAAACAGGAGTTTATGTGGAAACCTTGCTCCAAATAAAAGCCAAAGACCTTCAGGTCCCTCAAGGGTTTCCGTGACTCTACCCTCTACTGATCTTATCTCCTATTTATTTTTAGCAGCACCGCCCCCCCCCCACCCCCCCCCACCCCCCCCCCACCCCCGGCATTGGCCACATTCTTTGCTGTCATTGAAAACCCGAGGGCATGCTAATGCCTCAGGATCTTTGTGTCCATTCTTCTTTACGTCCGGAAGGCTATATAATTTTCCTGCTTGATTTTTCCATAGCAATGACTATCTTCAAATATATTATAGAAATCACTTTTTTATTTTAGTTTCTATGTGTCCCCTGACTATGTATGTGCCCTGAGGACAAGACTTTTTTAAAAATACTTTATTTCCAAGTTCTGCTCACTAGCCTCCCTGCCACACACATACACCCCTGCACCCCGCCCCCCAGCCCAGGCACAGGCGACAGCCTTGGCTATGTGCTTCCCTGCTTTTCTCCCCTTGGCTATGTTACAGAGTAACAATATTCATTCATGACTTGTAGTTGATACAACTTCTAATATTGTGTTCATAGTTTTGACTCAGTCTATAATTTTGTAGCTGATGCTTTTTTTTTTTTTTTTTTGAGAGGGGGGTAGCAAGCATGGGCCTGTGGGAAGAGGGAAGGGAGAGGGGCAGAGGGAGAAGGAAAGAGAGAACCTTAAGCAGGCTCTATGCCCATTGTGGAGCAGGTTGGCAGGCTCGATCTCATGACCCTGAGATCATGACCTAAGCCGAAATCAAGAGTCAGTGGCTTAACCCACTGAGCCACCCAGGTGCCCCCTATGCTCTTCTGATCTAGTTTTGGTGTCAAGGTGATACAAACTTCATTGAATAAGAGGAGCATTCTCTAATTTTCTGTTCTTTGGAAGAGTTTTTTTTTCTTCTTTAAATTTTTTATAGTTATGTTAATCACCATACATTACATCATTAGTTTTTGATGTAGTGTTCCATGATTCATTGTTTGTGCATAACACCCAGTGCTCCACGCAGAACGTGCCCTCTTTAATACCCATCACCAGGCTAACCCATCCCCCCACCCCCCTCCCCTCTAGAACCCTCAGCTTGTTTTTCAGAGTCCATCATCTCTCATGGTTCATCTCCCCCTCTGACTTACTCCCCTTCATTCTTCCCCTCCTGCTATCTTCTTCTTCTTTTTTTCTTAACATATATTGCATTATTTGTTTCAGAGGTACAGATCTGTGATTCAACAGTCTTGCACAATTCACAGCACTCACCACAGCACATACCCTCCCCAATGGCTATCACCCAGCCACCCCACCCCTCCCACCCCTTCCCCCCCACTCCAGCAACCCTCAGTTTGTTTCCTGAGATTAAGAATTCCTCATATCAGTGAGGTCATATGATACATGCCTTTCTCTGATTGACTTATTTCACTCAGCATAACACCCTTTTGAAAGAGTTTTTTAAGACTGGATTGTTTCCTTGTTGAATGTTTGACAGAACTTGCTTTCTTCTGGGCCTGGTGGTATTTTGACAAATATATTTCTTACTATTGAGTCAATTTATTTAAAGATTCTAAAGCCATTCAGGTTTTCTTTTTTCTTGATTCAGTTTTGATTTAATATTTTCCAATTTGTATATTTTTATCAAGTATTCAAATATATAAGCCAATATGTATGATACTTTCCTTATTTTATGCTAACTGTAACTATGTGCCACCTTTTATTTGAACTGTTTATTTGTAACTTCTCTTTCTTTTGTGAATCTTACAAGAAATTTAACTATTTTATTAGTCTTTGCAGAGAACTTATACTTTATCGATTGTCTCCACTGATTTTTTACTATTACAAAGACTTCTCCTATCTTTGTTGCTTCCTTCCTTCTAAGTTCCTTGGATTCATCCTACTTTCTAACATCTCCAAACTGTGAATGCTTAGCTTCTTATTTCAGTCTTTTTTTTTTTTTTAATTTTATTTATTCGAGAGAAAGAGAGCGCACAAACGGGGAAGAGGCAGAGGGAGAGGGAGAAGCAGACTCCCCGCTGAGCAGGAAGCCTGACATGGGGCTCATTCCCAGGACCCTGGGGATCATGACCTGAGCTGAAGGCAGATGATTAACTACTGAACAATCCAGGTGCCCCCTCAGTCTTTCTTTTTTTTTTTTCAAATCATATATCAGCGTTTAAGAAAACACATTTTACTTAAGAGCTTGGTCTATCCCACAAGTTTTTTGTGTTGTATATTCATATTACAGAGTTTTACATATCTTAACATTTCCATTATAATATTTTTTAGTCATGAATCATTCAGGATTATGTTTTTAAATTTTTCAAATATGGAGGTAGAGTTATGTTAATTTTATGTTTCATGTTAATTTCCAATTTAATTTCATCATTGCCTAAGAATGTGATCAGTGAGAAATTTACATTCATTAGCACTGATTTATGGCTGAGTATGTGGTCAGTTTTCATAAAAGTTCCGTGTGTGCTTAAGAAGCATGTGCATTCTCCAATAGGAGCTATCCTTTTGTTCAGGTATTTTCTTTTTTCTGCCTTTCCTTATATTGTTCAGTTCCTCCATATCTGTATTCAGTTTTATCTATTTTATCTATTTATAACCAAAACATCTATTTAATTCTCCCACCTTGCTGGTGTCATACTATCCATGTGAGTTTCTCAGTTTTTGTATATTTGTTTGAGCTTAGGTAATTAAGAACATACAATAGTATGTGTATGTTTATATTATAATTTTGTGGTAAATCTTTCTCCTAATTGTGCTTTTTGGCATCAAGTCTATTTTGTCTGTTACTAATATAGCCATACTGATTTTCTTTTCCTTGGTTTTTCCTGATGTATCTTTTTCCTATGCCTTGACCTCAACTCTCTGTGTCTTTATGTTTTAAGTTTGCCTATTAAAACACATACATTTTGTTTTTCTCTTCTCTTCCCTTTTCAATTGATTTATTTTTTAATTCATCTTTTTTGGTCTTTATTTTCCCTGGAGGTTATAAATGCTAAATCATTTATGTCATCTTAGTGGTTACCTCAAGATATTAACATGAATAATTGATTTAACACAGTCTAAAGTTAATCATTATCTTTATTCTCTTCCCACATAATGCAAAGAACTTGGAACAATTTTAAACTAACCAAGTCTCTTAAAAGTTATTTTTACCCAATGAATTATTTCAATCTCTTAAAATTTCTAAAATCAAATGTTATTATTGTTTACAACCATCAGTAATTCTTTAGATCTAGCCATATGTTTGTCATTTTTTTTTTCTCTCTTCTCCTTAGCAGGTCTCCACCTTCCCTCCAGAGATAATTTTTTTTATTCATGATGTACTTTTACTGTACCGTGTGCTATTGTATATTCTCTTGTTTTTGCCTTTTGGCTTGAAAATATCTTTATTTTTTACTTCATTCTTGAATGATAGATTAGTCATGCATGAAATTCTCAGTTAATGGTTATTTGTTCACAGCATTGTGAAGATATTAATCCACTTTGTTCTAACTTCCATTGTTACTATTGAGAAATCAGCTGCCTGTCTAATTGTTCCTTAGTGATTAATCTCCCTTTTTCTCTCTGACTCTTTTCTATGATCTTCTCATGATCAGCATATGCAATCATTCACTGCCATAAATGCCTTCCTTTATAACTAGCTTAAACCTTTTATATGTTAAAAAGAACATTTCCTTAGTCTTATGAGAATTTATATGGTTATTCACCTTTCCTTTATTAGTTATTTCAGTTAATTAGCATTTATTGAATATGCTGTACATGCCTGGAATTGTTCTAGGTACCACGAATGGTTGAGCAAATGAAACAGGAGACCTGAGTTCTAATACAGCCTATCTTCTACTTTAGATGATTAAATTCTGCCTCATTCTTCCATCGACTTTAAAAATATTGAGATCATTTGCAATTTTTCTCATGTGGTTAATTTTTCACCCCTTAATAATTTTTATTTTTCTCCTAAGGCTCCTTAACATCTACTTTGCAACCTTGAATCTGTCCAAGTCTGCCAAGGATGAGGCTGTGCAAAGTTCTAATTAGGATTTCGGGGGTCTCATATGTAAATGTTTTCTTTAAGTTCAGAGATACAGAGAAGCATCTAGAGTGGAATTCAGGATACAAGGACCTGACCCTCAGTCAAGCTTCAACAGCAGAGTGATTGATCTTGAACAAATTCCTAGGCCATTCTAGGTTCTAATTTCCTAAATTTTAAAATAAGTGGTTTCAATGATTCTTTGGGTTCTTCTAGTTCTACTACTTTATTTTTCAAAGCAGTATAGAGTGGGTGCCTTGGTGATGAGTTCTGAAATTCATCCTCTTCTCTTCAGTTGTCTAGATGAAGAGTGCTTCTTGCATAACAACATTTGTATCAGTAATGACCTCATCTGCAAGGACAGAAAACCAACTTGGTGGCTTGAACAGTAGGGGGCCTATTCCTTCACATGACAACACCTCTTAGCTAGATAAATTCAGGGTTGGTGTAGCTGTTTACAAGTCACCAAGAGCCTAGGCTCCTTCTACCTGTTTGCTTTGCCATCATTTTAAGAGGCATTTATTTTCATGGTTGAGAGATGGTAGCTGTGCCTCAGAACATTGCAGCTCCAATACAAACAGCAAAAGGGGGAAGGAAGAAGAAGATGAAGAGGCAAAATGGGCCATAGCTACTAAGTCTTCTCCTTTTTAAAATCTTTCTTTGAAATTCCCTCCGCTGACTTCCATGGACATGCAATTGTCCAGAATTATGTCACATGGTTATTTCCACTAGTAGCCATGAAAAGTTGAATATTTTCAGCCTTTCCAGTAGAGGAAACTAACATATTTAAATCCTAAATAGTCATTACCCATCTCGCCCTCATGAAAAAAAAATAAAGACTTGGGTATAAGGAACCATGGGCTAAGAAAAAACATCCAATCGTAATAAAAACAAACAAGACAAAATTCAATGAGGAAATGTAAAGATTAACCAAAGGGGTATGCTTTTGAATGAAATCTCTGTTTCCTCTGCTCTCTATTTTTTATCATGCCAGTTGTTCTCTTGAGAAAAAAGCAAGGTGCATTCTATTACCTTTGTTCTAATACATGTATGTAACCTTACAACGAAGAGCGAGATTGAGATTGATTCAGTAGGAATTTAATGTGGTTACTTTCTGTTCTCAAGCTACAATGCCACTTACTTGACAATAATCACACAGCTTTTTTCTTTTAAAGATTTTATTTATTTGACAGAGAGATAGAGAGAGCACAAGTAGGCAGAGACAGAGGGAGAAGCAGACTCCCCGCTGAGCAAGGAGCCCGATGCAGGACTCGATCCCAGGACCCTGGGATCATGACCTGAGCCGAAGGCAGACGCTTAACGACTGAGCCACCCAGGCGCCCTCACACAGCTTTTAATTATATACAATGGAATGCATGATGTCAATCAATCAAGTTTACTCTGTGGACTGCTCTTTGCATGGGTTAAAGTGGCTATAAATAAATTCTCCACTAGCATTATATATATCTATATATCTCCTCTCCAGTGCACTTTGCTCTTAATGCTTAATATTTAAGGTGTAACACTAGTCTGACTGCTTATGGCTTCAAACATGGTGTTATGTAAAAAAAAATATATATCATATGATGCAATGAAAAGTGTATGAGATTAAGGACCACAAGATCTGGATTCCAGTGCTTGCTTCTATGAATTTCATCGATTTTATTTTCTCTCCAAATAAGAAAAGGATCACTACCCACACCACATAATTATTGTAAGAATTGATGAGAATAAGTTTGTCATAAAACTGTGCATACTGACAGAAAATTAACATTTAACATTCTACCAATCTTATGAAGAAATAGGCAAAGAAATCATTACTTTATAATATGATCATCACTAAAATGGAAATGTTATGTACAATGGTGAAAAAGCAGTTATAAAGAGTACCTAAATCTGTGCCAGAAAATAGGAAGGGCTGCTCAGAGAATGCCATCCTGAACTGAGACTAAAAAAACATATAACATCTTCTAGGAGGATAAGAAATGAGAGAATTTTGGGAAGAATGGGAAGAGCCAAGAACTCCTGTTAGCTCAGAATTGCCAAACACAATATATAAGAAGTGTGATGGATGGGTGGACAAGTAAGCAAAGGCCAGATCATAGAGAACCTTACACGCCTAATTAAGGAGGCACATTTTATTGTGTGGGACATAAAGAGAGTTGAAAAACTTTGAGGAAGGTAAGAACAGAGAGCACAAAAAAAAGAAAGAGAAAATAAATGACCTTGTAACATCGTGCAGAATGGACTGGAAAAGGCTGAGAAGCCAGAGCACAGTCCATTGCAATTGTCCTACGTGGGAGAGGGTGGTGGTTCGGAGGTAAATTTAGGAGGAAAATTAACTAGATACTTTGATTAATTATGAAGAGAAAGAGAAGAAACTGATTGATATTCAGGTTTTTGGCTTAAGATGGGTGGGTGGGTGTTAGTAGCATTTTCTAAGAGAATTTGGGAGATAGTGGCAGAATTGGAGGAGTCAAGAGTAAAGTTTGAAACATAGGTAGTTGGAAATACAGACAAGGTAGGGGAGGGGACTGTTTCTAAGTCAGATGTTTAGACAGCCGTTAGATATCCTTTCATTCACTCAGTTGTTTAACGCTCATTAAACACCTATGGACCAGGCACTGGGCTGGGCAGAGGGAATGTGAGATGCAAAGACATGGTTCCCTCAAGGATTTTATTGCCTCATAAGAAAATGGTCGTATAGAAGCTGAAGGGAACCATTATACATGTTAAGATAAAAGTAAATACAGAACACGGGGCTAATAAATTAATTCAATTCTTGGAGGGAAAACCTGAAAAAGAGGCCCATTATTTAAGAACATCAACATGAAAGGGATTGGTGACCCCAAGGGCTTCATGGGAATTGCACATGGAAAAGTGTAAAATGAGGAAAAAATTGAGGTATGAACCTGAGACTCACCAAGAAGCTTGAGAAAGGGGAGGCAGGACAGAGAAGCACTTAAGAGCAGGGAGTTTATTATAAGAAAGACCAGGATTTGAGTTCCAACTCTGCTTTTGTCAGATGAATGACCTTGTAAAACATATTCAACCTCTTTAAGGATATTTTATCATCTGAAATATGGGTGTGGTGTTATTAGGTCTGACTCAAAGGGGTATTGAAAGAATTAGGATATAATGCTTGAAGTCTACAAAGTACTTAGCATTTTATGTTCAAAAAATGAAAAATGTTTTCAATCTTCAATGAAGTTGGACCCTGAGAGTTTAAAGATGAGAATAAAAACACAGAGACAGCCCTGCTATGGAAACTAGGAAAGAACAGAGTTTTTCAAGATAGAGTCAGGAGTCATCAGTGACAGACACTGCAGCAAGGTTAATATAATGAGGAATGAAGACTGCCAGGTTGGGAGTTAGGAGGCCGATGGTGATGATAATGCAAGTACTTTCCAAGGACCGCTGGGGCTAGATTACAGTCATTTGAAAAGTGAATGGTGGGTGAAGCATTGCAAAGAACAAGGAACACTTTTTCTTGCACGACTTTTTTTTTTTCCTCTCTGAAAAGAAGGGAAATAGCTTGAGTGAGACAAAATGTAAAGGATTATGCTTTACTTTTCCTTTGTGATGGCAAGAACTGTCTTCCATGTGGATAGGAGAGAATCAATGATGAGGGAAATGGTGAAGAAATGGAAGAAGAAATAGTTGAAGTCCAGAGACTGCTGAGGACATAGGACCAGAGCATTCTGGCTGGATGAGCTTTGAAGAGAACTTAAGTCAGCAGGGATGGAGGAATTATCTTGATTAGGTCATCTGTATATGCTGAGTTTCAGTTTTCACTGAGATGAGCGGTTACTGCCTCCAGGGGTCAAGCAGGTGGTTTACATGAGTGAAGCTGGCCTGCCTTAAGCACATCTGCAGATGTTACACGAGTGGTGGGATTTAGTTGGAATTGGAGCTCTCAGGCTCCTCAGCCCCAGCAGGTTGTACCTTATAGAAATATCGAGGCCAAGGTTGTGAGACGTTCCAGTTCTTCGAAAGAAGCCAGAAGCTTGTATGTTATGTGAAATATCCTGAATTTTATTTTGGTCTACATTTAGGGGGAAAGAAAAGACAACCACCCTCCCCCCTCCAAAAAAAACCCATCTGCATGCCAGAATTGGTCCAAGAACCACTAGATAGCAACCTCTACCATGAGAGGGGAGAGTAGAGCACCGGGGTTGGTAGAGGTCTTGTAACAGAAAACAGATGTCATGTAAATTTGGTCAAAGAAGCATCAGTCACTGAAACAGTAAGGCAAACACATGGTCAGGTCAGTAGACTATGAACTATCTGACTTAGTTTTCACTGTAAATGAAGACATCAGTGGAGATAAGAAGAAAGTCAACATCATCCTTCATCTTCTATGGGTGTTTCTGTTTTCCATCTCCATCTTGCCTGGCACATGCACGCCCAGGCACTCCTGCATGCCTGGGCACTCTTGCACATGCTCCCATGTTGCCCGCTCTAAACACATCCAGGCATCTCCCTCCTTCAGCCACTGCTGCATGTTGCTCCCCCTGCATTCCTTGGTACCAAAGCCTGAATTGTAGGATGGACAGAGGGGAGTGGTATAAACTAGAAAGAAAAAGGAGAGCTCAATCCAACTTCATTCTTTTTCCCCACTGTACCCCACCCTTGGACTTGATGAAAAGGATGGCAGTTTCCTATATTACAAAAATAAGTTACATTCCGTTAATGTTATAATCTTTTTGGCCCCATCTTTAACCTGGCAAGCCTGGAAAACATGGAAAGTTTACATATTGAATAAAGACTTTTAGATTAGCTCATGTTTTGTTTGGAAAATGCTTGACTCTGCCTAGAGATAATATAGTAATGCAGTTCCTTTATGGTGTGGGGGGAATACTGTGACATTTCCTAAACATAATAGCCTCGTGGTTTCTTGGGATGGAAAGTGTCTGGAGGAAACCTGAAAAAAATTGTTTTGTAAACTCAACAGAAACTTGAGATAAAAATGTCATTATTGGCTCTAACTGCAGTAATTGCTTAAGAAAGTACCACATTCATGTTTAAAAAGATTTGAGGATAAAGAATTTAATCATCTGCATACTGAATTCTATCTGTAGCTTTTTAGAAGGATATGTTCAGTTTTAACATATTTCTGGTATTTTCTTATTGTGGTTAATTACCATTGCCTCTCTAATGTGGTAAACCTCAAGTAGGACTGATATATATCAATGGGAACGAAGATATAAATGATGCCCAGATCACACTACCGAGGATCTCTAAAACCTTTCTGTAGGAGGGATTTCAGGTGTCCGCTCACTGCTATGCCCTTGGTGACTGGTCCAATGTCTGACATACACAGAAGACTCTTAAGTTATTTGTAAAATGAATAAATGAGAGGTGTGTCTGAGAGACATTAGTTTGCATATAACCATTTTGTTACTTTTTAAAGTTTAGTTTTGTCTCCATTAGTTTATTTTCATAATTATTAGGTACTTACCTTTACATGCACTTGATACCACATTGTGGTATCTTCAGTAAATTCTTGTGTCAACACAGCTCTTCCACACTGAACTGATTGGTTCTGATTTTTTCCACTTAGCTGCTGAAGTCCTTCAACACTTGTATAGACATAGCCAGAATATATGTTCTAGAAAATTCAAAGGGGGGCTTTAGTCCCCACTGGAACTTTCCCAAACTCTGGTCTGTAGAACACTACTATGACTCAAGATGTTAATAGAGATCTGCCAAAAAAAGTTGACAGTGGCCAAGTAAGTTTAGGAAATAAACCATTCGGAGACTATACATCTGGGAGAATCTCAATGTATATTAGTTATTAAGGGCTCTGAAAAGTCCTTTGATAAAAGAAATCTGTTCAATGTCTTTTATTCAAGCATTCCCATTTAGTTTTGACTATGGGATCTATTTCTAACAGTATTAAGTGTTCCATGCAAATGGCTTAGAAAATACTGTCCTGCCCTGCATTTATATTATTGTGCTAATTCCTGATATATTCTAAATCAAACTGAACAATCATGAAAAAGGAATTTGGACATCAATTTTCTTTCTGCTGCTTGTGAGTTCTCTTTATTTCTTTAAAATACACAATAATCTCTAAGGTATGTGAAAATATATGAATGATTAAGTGACCTAACAGAGTCTTCGGTTTCCAATGTATATTTTTCTAAGCCAAAACTGATACACTTTGGAAAGTAGGGAAACAGATGCAGCCACCCACTTTAGTGACCATTTTCATTTTGTCTGTGATAGATTCAAAATCCCCAATGGTACACTGCATTGTCTTCAGAGAGAACTCATTCTACTTTGAACACGAAATGTACAACCCTCTGGTATTGGCAGAAAATTGTGTCTTGACATGCTTACATGCCCCAGAATATGAAACATTTTGAAGATTAGAAAAAATTTGGATATTGTCTGTGTCAACATGGTATGGACTGTGCTTTATAAGAAACTAGAATTCTGTTTCTATTAGGTTCACATACATTGTTCCACTCTTGAGGAAGGAAATATATGTAGTAAACATGTGAACAGAGCTGTTGAGAACTGACGGGGCTTATTTAATTTATTTCAAACTCTAAATGTATGCCGTCTTTTTAAAGAGTGTAATGCACCAAAATTCCAAAAGTTAAGCAACTAAACTGCAAAACTGAATAATACATATGATTGGGAATTCAGTGTCCCATGTTTTATCCATACTTCTTTCTTAGATGTGTTCTGGGAGGTTAATAAAACTCAGTTTTTTTATGGAAATAATAACACAGCGCAGGATATGGACATCTAAGCCTGACTGTGTCTTCTTCAAGAATAACAAAAATAATAATAATTTGACCGTAAAAGTTCTGGAATTAACTTGTGCAGCTTGATTTCCTAAGTTTTGGAGAAACCAAATTCAGAAGATCATGGGTTCTAATGTTTATAGAGTGATGACGGCATAGACTAAAGAAAAGCATCGAAACGGCAAAGGAAAATCAGCCGTGATCACACTGATAAACTTTCCTGCTCAATCCTGAGAAAAACATTGAAAGATATAGAACTGCATATGCTGTAGGAACAGAAGTGTATCCACTGTCACTGTTTTACAAAAGAGCATGAACAACACTAAAAGGGATAGAGTTTCTTGGACCGTTTTATGCATTTGGATGATGTCAAACTTGAGTTATTTGTGAGAATCCAGAGTTTCCTAGACTATTGTGATTCCAATGTAGTCATCTGGATCTGAATTATATGGCATAGCTTACCCTGGTCAGCAGAAATAATAGAAATAATTACACACACACACACACACACACACACACACACACACACACACACAATCTTTGGCAGAAAATCTTTATTGGATTACAAAATCGAAATGACAGGTCTGGATTGCTAAATCCCTCCCAGCTCAATCTCTGCTCCTCAATACACCCTCCTGCCTTGTACATCTCCTCCCTCCTCCCAGGCCTTATGAGTAGGACGCTTTGAGGCTTTGAGAGTAGTCTTCAACAGAAAAAACACCTTTCAATTAGTAATCTTTCTTGTTGATAGGATCATAAAGTTCCTATTAGATTATTTCTCCAAAATAGACATTTGGTGCTTCTGGAATGATCTGGTTGCTGAGAAAACATTGTATAAGAATTTATCTGTTAGGGTGGGCAGAGATGATAGTTTTTGTTTCCCATAACATTGCCTTTTCATGTGAATACAGCAAGACTACATTCCTCAAATTCTCTTGCTGTGGGGTTGAGGCTATGAAACTGGCCAGTGCAATGTGCATGGAAGTGATGTTTGCTATTCCCAAATCTGGGGCTTAAAAACATCCTATGAGCAGTTCAACCAAATGCATGAATTATGTGTGGGAATACTAACGTATACTTAAAAATGAAGTAGTCTTGCCTGAATTGTACAAGCTTTTCATATCTCTGAATTGTACAAGTTTTCATTCATATAATTCCCAGAACTAACCAGCCAGAGCTGCTCAAACTCCACCACACTTTGAATGAGAAGTAGATATTTTTGTATTATGTCACAGATTTGGGGTTTTATCTGTTGCAACAGCTAACATTATTGCTGTCACTAATAAACTCAGAAAATAATCAAGTAAGGTGCCAGTCAAGTACTTCCACCAAATTTGTTCTCATTAAATATTTTCATGTTGGTTGATCTCTTTAATAATGGGACAAAATGTTCTCAGGTCCCTCAAACACTTACCAATAGTCTAGGAATGTGGTATCACATGGAAACAGAATAATAGAATAAATGTGTAAAAGGGTCATGGGATGTTATTTTGTTTACCTTAATGGAAGCCTATTCATAGCCAGATTTTTTGTTCAGTGCGAAATAAATTCTTTTTGGTCTTTGGCCTCAGGGATCTTGCAAATGTACATTATGGTTGATTTCTGGGAATTGTGTCCCAGAGAGATGAGGATGTTGTACAATTCAGGCAAGAGTACATAAATTTAAGTATATTTACTATTCACTAATGAATACTCAGATCTGTCTCATGCTTCCATTTCCGTCAGCCTCATGCAGAGTTAATCTATATGTCACAGTCTGTTGAGAGATAGAAAAATGTTAATTGTAATCACTAGAGGTTACCAAAAATATAGATAATTTTCCTGCCAAATAAATAAACACTCTTGGGAAAAATGGCACTTTTGAATTTAGGAACAGATTGATATGCCCACAGCTGATGAGGTGAGGGAGGTGGTGGGCCCAAGTGGGAGAAGCATAGGATTTGGGGCTAGAAAATACTGCCCAGTTCTTTCTGACAATGGCTGGCTGTGACCTTAACACTTATGAGGAATCCCTTAGTCTTTGAGAGCCTCTGTGTTTTAATTTGTAACATGGTGATGTTAATATCTACCCGGCCTATTTCACATGGTTGTTTTAAAGTTACAAATGAGATAATATGCATGAAAGAGCTTTACAAAGTGTTATAACAATGTATTATTATAATTAACTTAGGATTCCAAGAGAATTGCAGACGAAAGTCGAAAAAGCACAGATGTGCGTGTCCTTCATTTAGTAGATGTGGAGACCCTACAAGGGGGCTGCAGGAAGGGGGCACACCAGAAGCTTTTACCCCAGTGGTCATTCCTTAGTGTAAAGAGGTTGGGAATCCTCCTTCCTTACAATGCTGGTGGTTGACTACTGTGGTTGTTCTAACCTCAGAGAATAAAATGCTATTTCTCCTCTAGATTAATTAGTCCTTTAAGATGAAGAAAATAGGCAGAGTTTGCTGGAGGGGTTTTCAAAACAGGGAAGAGTAAGCCTCCCCGATACAGACACCAGAAATCATGTGATGCAGATCATAAAATTTCTCCAGAGCTGGATTTAATTAGAAATTGCTGGAACTATTTGGCAGGCAAACAGCTGCTGTCAGGGCTGCACAGCATTTCCCGGCCTTGGAACAGCTGTATGTAGTTTTTCTTTCTCTTTCCAACTAGACCTATGTAGAAAGCCTGTTATGTGCTGGCAAGGGTTTGGAGTTATTCTCATGAGCTAATCACATCAGCTTAGACAATACATGAAAACGATTTGAGTATTTTATATCTAAACAGTCCTTTATCTTTTTCTGTTGTTGTTGAAATTTCTCAGGATGTTTTCAGTGTGAGCTCGTGAAATTTTTTGGAGGGAAAATATTCCTAAAACACCCTGGAAGCTCCAGCAGTATGGCAGTGGATTCTGTTACACTGTGAGCAGGAACAGTTTCAATGTCCTTAGACTCACACATGAGCTGGAAGCACTGTTTCGCTCAAGCATTTAGAATATGTCACTGATTGGGGCGCCTGGGTGGCTCCGTCGGTTGAGCATCCAACCCTTGGTTTTGGCTTGGGTCATTATCTCAGGGTCATGGGATCAAGCCCCGTGAGGGGCTCCACACCCGCATCCGGCTATGCGTTCATCGAGGAGTCTGCTTGGGACTCCCTCCCCTCACTCTCTCTCAAATAAATTAATTAAATATTTTTTTTAAAAAGAATGTGTCACTGATTAAAATGAGATGGAGGCACAAGGGGCCTTTAAATTTTGTACTAGAAAATTAGACATCTAGAGGGACAATGCTTCTCACTCTGGTCAGCCACCCTGTGATGTGGGTTCTGGTGGTCACAAGGAGAATAGGGTGAATGTTCCTGTGTGGCCCATCCCTTCTACCCAGGGAAACAAATTCCAAACACATACTTCACTGGTGATCAATAGTATCATACATTCATATACACAGGAGTGCAGTGTGTGTGTGTGTGTGTGTGTGTGTGTATGTGTGTGTGTGCGTGTGAAAACTTTATGAAGTGTCCATGGGGGTGGTGCTGACTCTGTCGATGGGCATGGTTCTGACTGTGGCAGTGCAAATCCTCTCCCCCAAACCAACTTTAAAACTGTGCAAAATGGTCACAACCAACCATGTTTAGCACTCTAGAATCTGATCAAAACCATGCAACAAATTGACAAGGATTAATTCACAAAAGCTACTGCAACTTGATTAAGAACACTGTGAGTCTCTGGCCTTATTCTCAGGGCTGTTGCTAACACCCCAGTTCTCCAGTGTGGTAGTTCATCGAGGGCAGGCAGGGAAGCCATCAAACCCACCAGCTTAACTGTCCCTGCAGAAAGTGCTTCACCTGACGTGGAATATTGTCAGTTAGAGGAGCAACTCAGTGGCAAGCCAACAGAGAAGGCCAGCAGCTCTGTTCATCTGAGAGCATGAGCCCGTGTCAGGCAAGCAATATTCAGGTAGACCAGCCAGGGATTTAGAAGGAATTTTCAGAATATGAGTTAGCCTTGGGAGCTTGCTAAGTTCTGCTATGTCTCAGGTGGACTGGAGGCTGTGTGCCCGCTCAGCACAGATGCAAGCAGTCCTCCACTCTGCCCCTCATCCTGGCAGATGGAAGCTGAACCCAGATGCAGCAGGGGCAGAGAGAGCCAGTCGGCAGCCACCTCGTTGAAGGGTCTTGTACCCACCGTGAAGGATGTGGGGCTACATCCAGCAGGCAGGGAGATGCCACTTTGATTTTGGAAGAATCACTCTTGCAACCATGTTGAACCAGAATTTGAAACAATTCTTCCAATTGTGGTCCCCTTGTCCTCCAATGATAGAAGTGCATCAGAATCATCTAAGGGGGTGGGGGGTATGAGAAATGAAGATTCCTGGGTACCAGTCCAAACATACTGAATCAGAAGTCTCCAAGGTAAGGCCCAAGGAATTGGCGTTTTTGCAAAAACGGCAGATGATTATGAAGCACCGTGAACCTCAAGACCTAGAGGCAGAGTGTTGATCTGGGTGAAAAAGAAGTCTGAAATGAGGAAGAGGAAAAGATTTGGAGTTTTTTTTTAATAGAGAGGAAACATCCTGGTAGTTTAGTTGTTTCAACTGTAAAATGTAAAGTATGCAATTTGGCAATTGAAGCTTCCCTTTTGAATGATAGAATATCACAACTTATTTGGATGCAATCATGAAATACATGTGCATCACACCAATTCCAATCGGCAGGACTTGCTCACTAATTAAGAAAAATAAGAAATTATAATTACTAATCACTACTTGTGTGATCATATAACTCACACAAACAGATATTTTGTGAATTAAAAGGGGGTACTAAAATAATTTATGTCATAGTAACTTTTCAAGTATTTATTTATTGAGCTACAAGTTGATCTTATTATACTGGTGGCCCTACTTACAAAACCATATTTAAAATAAATGAACTCCTTAATTCCCATCATCTATTTCACCCATCCCCTACCCACTTTCTCTCCAGGTCCCATTCATTTGTTCTTTATAGTTAAAAGTCTGTTTCTTGGTTTGTCTCTTTCTTTTTTTTATTTTTTCTCTTGGCTCATTACAAAACCATTTTATTATTTATTTATTTAAAAGATTTATTTATTTATTTGAGAGAGAGTGTGGGGGAGGGACAGTGGGAGAGGGAGAGAGCATTTCAAGCAGACTCCATGCAGAAGACAGAGCCCAATGCGGGGATAAATCCCAGGACCCTGAGATCATGACCTGAGCAGAAAGCAAGAGTCCAACGCTTAACTGACTGAGCCACCCAGTACCCCCGAAACCATTTTTTTTAAATAAAAATATTTAAAGAAAAAGGTAACATAGAACCATGAGCATTAAATTAAAAGGAAAGTTTATATTGAGCATCTGAAGATTTAAAGTAACGTGAATAGTATAGTCATTCCTGGAACACATTTTCATCCCTCCATCAGTCTTCTCAGTCTTCTCTTTCTAATACCATGTTACCGGTATTTTTCCTAAAGAATTTTAAAGTTCAATATAGTCTTTTTTTCCCCATTAAATTGCATACCATCTTCTTTAAGGTTGTATTTTATGATTAATAAATATACAAATCTTGACACAGTCAATCGACAGTTTTCTGCAGACCATAATATTGCTAAAGAACTCCCTCCCTTCATGTGTTAAGATATCTGGTAATTCAGGCAAAGTTGTAAAAGTAGGAATTATCAGTTCTCATGTTTCCACAGTGAAGTCTATAAATATTTCAGCTCAAATATTTTCCTAACTACTGTCTTTTTACTTCCATTCATCATACTTGTACTTGACAGTACTTTTATAAGATAAAACATGTCTAAATTTTCTCTATGATTCTTTTGAATGTGCTACCATATGTAGATGCTGTAAAATCATAGGCCTTCTTAATTTTGCTCCATTGTGATACAGAATATACATTTACCTAAAATAAGAACTCCATCAAATAGACATTTATCTAAAATAAGAACACTACCTGGAGAATCCAAAATCAAGTTACTCTAAAGTTCAACTATAAAATGTCAAAAGTAAACCAGTGCATCAGTTTCCTATTGCTGCTATAAAAAAGTTAGCAAAAACTTATTCCCTTCAAACAACACAAATTTACTATTTTACAGTTTTGATGTTCAGATGTTCAATGCCGGTTTTAGGATGGCACTACAATCAAATGTTGGCAGGGCTGTGTTCCTTCTGGAGGCTCGAGAGGAGAACCCATATCTTGCCTTTTCCAGCTTCTAGAGTCTGCCCATGTTCCTTGGCTGGTAACCTCCTTCCATTTTCAAAGCCAGCAATGGCCAGTTGAGTCTCTTCCACAGGCATCACTCTGATTTGCTGATTCCTCCTTGGCCTCCCAGCTCTCCCTTTAAGGATCTTTGTGACTACATTGGCCCCACCTGGATAATCCAAGGTAATCTCTCTATTTTAAGGTCAGCTTATTAACAATCTTAATTTCCCTTTGCCATGGAATATAACATATTCACAGGCTCGGGGGATTAGGACATGCACATCTTTGGCAGGCCATTATTTTGCCTATCACACCATGAATGCTATATTTGAAAAAGAGGTATTACTTGTAGGAAAAGGTTCGCAAAAAGAATTGGGATATTGGTGGTCAATTTGTAGATTTAAACACACATTATAGTAAGAACCCTACTCATTACACATGTGTATCCTACACTACTAGACAAGACCATAGCAGAAGTTGAAAGTCAGAAGTGGAGATTAACTAAACATATTTTGGTATAAATATCAATGATAAAATGTAATTAAAACATGAAAACTCAGGGCAAACGCTAAACTGTGTAAGATGTCAGACAATAGGTATAAAGCAGGGATGTCACAGGTAAACCAGGATCTATAATCAATTTGCATATGATATAGGTACTGTTCTTATTATCTTCCTCCCCATTTTACAATGGAAAATTAAGCCTTAGGCATGGGTTGGGAGTGGGCGGGTAAGAAACTCAACCAAGTCCATACACCCAGTAAGAAGAGTTTAAAAGTTTAGTCCTAGATCTAGTGTTTTATTTTTAATTTTTTTAGAGAGACAGAGCACATGAGTGGGGGGAGGAGCAGAGGGAGAGGGAGAGAGAGAATCTTAAGCAGGCTCCATGCTCAGCACTTAGCCCAACTCACGGCTTGATCTCACAACACTGAGATCATGACCTGAACTGAAATCAAAAGTTGGACGCTTAACTGACTGAGCCACCCAGGAGCCCCTAGAGCTAGTGGTTTAAATCACTGTAGAATTCTGCCTCTCATTTGGAGGTTGATTGAGAAAATGTGGCAGAATACATTTTCAGAAATGGCCACAATAATATTGCCCATCCATGTGCTATGCTGACAATGTGATTTTGAAACTCCTCCCATTGAGAGGTAGGATCTCTGCTCTGTCCACTTGAATCTGGGTGGACCTGTGACTGGAAAGTGACCTCTAAATCAAAAAAGGCAATACAGATTTTTGTATCTTGAGATTCTCTCCCTCAGAATCCAGCCACGTTGTGAGGAAGCACAATGCTACCTCATGGAGAGGCCTCACCAGCTAGCACCAGCTTGCCAGCCATGTGAGAGAGCTATCTTAGGTGTAGTTAGTACAACCCCAGATGACACCACTTGGAGCAGGGTCACATACAGATTTGGCAGCAAAATACATAATTGTTGTTCTTTTCAGTTTCTAAATTTTGGGGTGACATTTGACACAATACTAGTTAACTGGAATAAGATAACTCCAAGTTTCCAAATTCAAGTAATGAACTCTTTTATGTCATTTCTATAAATGATGTTTTCTGGCAACTTGGTGTGGTGGTGGGAAGAAGGGCAAGCCTCGTCATCTGAAGGAATGGGTCTGGCATATGTGATCTTCCACCACAGGAGAATTCACTGTAGGGTCTGAGGGTACAGTTTCTCTTGTTCAGGCATGTGACATGAGTTCAGGGACTTGGTGTTTCACCTTTGGTATTTCTGGAAGGTTGATGCAGAGACAAACATAGAGGCCATTCATTTAGACATTAGAACAGGGCTTTTCATCTCTGTTGCACATTTGATTCACCTGAAGGATTTTTTAAAAGTACTGGTAACTGTGTACTGCCCCCAAGTCCCCAAATATTCTGAGTACATTGGTTTTGGTTGGCACTTGGGTATTACTAATTCTGAAAGATTGTAATGTTCACCCATGTGTGCAAACCTGTAGATGAGATGGACAAGATGGACAGCAGTGTCCAAATATCGATGCAAAAAAAAAAAAAAAAAGCGTTCCAAAATAAAGAAAAGAGTAAATGAGGATTAACTGATGCAGATAAAGGAAAAGTGGCTTGGTGCCTTTGCAGAGGCATGGAATCCATCTTGCCTGTAGGATCCTCTCCTTCTGGACTCATAAGGATTGAATTTCTGTCCCTCTCATACCTTAGTGGGACCATGACAGTATCACTGACCAGTGAGATGTGGACTGGGCATTACTTACAAATTCAAAGTCCTCCAAAATATTCTTTCTCTCTGGCATAGAAATGAGCGACACTTGAAATGTGGCTCTTCCATAAGCATGGATCACTCGAGAGATTGTGCAAAAGAGAACACTACTGCCAATCTCTGATGGATAGCCCCCCCTTTTTTTTTTTTGCTTTGGGCCAGCAAGGTTTTGAATTGTTTGTTACTGCAGCATACCCTATTATATCCTGACTAATACACGGTCTGGGCAAGATGGGCATGCATCTCTCTGCAGAAGATTAGGCAGCAGAATTCTTACCCTTCTGAAGTCAAATCTTGCCTGGGATTCCCTTAGGGGAAACAAGAGAATGAAAAATAGAATTTTCAGCCGATGTTTCATGAATCAAAGCAACATGCTTTGACGTCAAGTCAGAGAACTAAATTTTTTATTTAGAAACCAGGATTTGGAAACCTGGCAGCCTTCCCCTAAGGTTAAATTGAATATGATGCCAAGTTCACACTCATGGAATTAATTGACTGCTCTACTTTCAACATAAGGTATCAAAGCCTCCCACATTAGTGACCCATGTAAAACAAACCTTAGCACATGGACTGGTTTTCAAGAAGTCTTCCATTAAATGAACTACTCAGTATAAGTCTACCAGGGTGGGGAGGAATGGAAACACACACATGTACTTAAAACAGCCTTTTTGGTGTTTCTTTTTTCTAATTTTATACCTAAAACCTTTTTTTTTAACCTTTTGGTATTCAGAAGTCAATATTAGTGACATAGTTTACTTTAATCACAGAGTTCTTCCTAGAGCTGGAGCATAGGAGAAGCTAGTTCCTTTAAAAAAAAGTCTACATGTAAAAATTTCACTGTTTGTGCATTTTGATCAATTTACTGAATGTTGGTGATCTTCTTTGTCATGTAAATCCTTAAGGTTACCTTTAGCTACAGCCTGCTTCCTGTAAGTCATCATTTTCTTTCTCATGGACCCTAAAAATTAATCTTATGTCCATTTCCCGTCCAGATTTTTTTCTGGGGGATTCACACTCCTAAGAGCAAATGTATAGCCAAGCAGAATTCAATATTTTACGGTACTAACCTTTGTATTTTCCACATAGTATTTCCTCCCCCACCTTTACATAAAGAAGATGGGACCATAGACAGGACTAAGAGCAAGAAAGACCTGTGATCTCTGGCATTTAGTGGTTGGGTTAAATAAACACAAGTGGTATGCTATTCAGACCAAATGTTTGACCAGATGCAGGAAGGAAAGTGGAGTATCACTTAAACCTACAAAACTATAAAAGGTATCCCTGATTGGACGGAAGGAAAAAGAATGAGTGTTTTAAAGATTTATTTATTTATTTTTAGAGAGAGAGAGCGGGGGGCGGGGGGGGGGGATGGAGAGAGGTAGAGGGAGAGAATCTCCAGCAGACTTCCTGCTGAGAGCAGAGCCCCACCTGGGGCTCGATCTCAGGACACTGAGATCACCACCTGATCTGAAATCAAGAGTCAGACCCTTAACTGACTGTGCCACCCAGGCATCCCAAGGAGAAGTGTTGTAAAATATTAATGAATTAATAGAAAATCTGAGGTATAGTAAGACCAACAGATCAGGAGACAACTGCCATTGAAAAGATAGCTTATTACTCATAGTTCCCAAGGGGAAGGGACACACCACATCATGGGGTCAGTTGGGAGGCAGAGGGAGTGGGGAAAAAACAGGGTAAGAGAATTTCCTGTGGTTTCTGCGGGGAAGAATGGGTAAGGCAGGGTAAGCAGGATTTGGACTGGTTAGTTTGAATAGTTTTCTTGGGTTCTGGGGCATAGTGGCTGCCCCTAGTTGTCTGGTACCTGGCTGTTGGGTGATTAGGGCAGGTGAACAGTGGCTTATACTGTGAAAGCCGCGTAGACAAGGTAGTTGGGCTATGGGCTCTGGATTGGTTAGTTTATATTTGAAAAGCACACTTGCTGGTGAGTTGCTTACTGTCCCTAGCTCTTGGCTCACGCTGGGAGGGAAAGTTCCTACATGGTCAGCAAGGTCCCAGTTATCAAAGTATCAGAATATAGAACATTAAAGACACTGCTATGACCAGGAGGGATTTGCTCCCTCATTCCTGGCATCAGTAGGATCTAAGACAGGTACCTAGAACCCCAGAACCAAAAGGCCAAATTATTTATATATTGCTATATAACAGATTACCCCAAAATTTAGCAGCTTAAACCAATAATGACTTACTATCTCATAGTTTCCTGTGGTCAGGATCTAAATTCACTTAAACTGGGTCCTCTGCTCAGAGCCTCTCACAACGTTTTCATCAAAATGTTGGTCATGGCTGCATGACCTCATGTCTTGACCCGGGAGTGATTTGCTTCCAACCTCACTCATGTGATTGCTGGAAGGATTTGGTTCCTTGTGGGCTATTGAACTGAGGACCTCAAGTCTTTGCTGGTTGTTCCTTACCATGTGGGCTTTTCCACTGGGAAGCTCACAACGTGGCAGCTGGCTTCCATGAGAGAGGGTGAACAACACAGAAGCCAGAATGTAGTTACCTAACATCAGAATTGGCATCCCACCATTTTTTGTTATATTACGTGTATTAGAAGCATGTTCCTAGGTCTATGCTACAATTGGGGAATAGGACCATCAGTTTGCCTCCCACATGGACAAGAGTTCAACCTTCTGGCATTGTGTCAAGGAAGCAGTCAGACCCTAGAGAAGGATCTCAGCATCTCTGCATAAAAATATGGACAGATTTGGAAAGATGTCACTTCCCAAACATGGCAGAGAGGTGGCAGAAAGTCTCAGCCTCCAGACCTGATTGCCTACACAATTAAACTATGTAATTTAAGGGTCAGACCCCTGTTCCCTCTTCCTACACTAAAGCCTGTAAGCCTGTAGCAACTTTGAGGTGACCTGGAGATTGGGGAGGTTATTTACCAGGGTGACCACATATGGACACCAAGATACGTTTGAGAGTATTGAGAATTACCCTGGAATAACCAGCGTAAGCCAGGACATAGGAAAACCAGAACACAGGGCCATCCAGATTAGTCCTAAGGAAGATGGATCTATTTCCTGCCATCCTGAAGAAGGGAGGTTCGAAATGGAAACCAAGTTGGGATATAGAAAATAAAGACTCTGGAATGCAAGTAGACATGCTATATAAGTCATTTCCCTTGTAAGGGTTTTATAGCTGGATCCCTCAGGAGAAATATTTGTTGGGAGGAAAGAGAAAAGCTGTCAATAACCACAATAATCACACATGGTCTTCCCAGCCATGGTCTCTACTCCTACCCACTTGCAGGAAAGTATCTCCACATCCATGATGCCTGAGTGTGGAGAGTCATTGCTCACCCAGCCCCGGGAGTGTGTTTCTTCCATCTGTACCTGAAGGTGGAGTTAGGGCAGAACAGGACCATGGAGCAGTCCATGGGGGCAGCACAGCCCTGTGGAGCAGAAGGCTTCTGCTCTCCCTGCCTGTCAGTGTTGGTTAGCACTGGATTCGGGCTCCAAAGCCCTCTTTAAATCCTTTTCCTGAAAGGAGAGACATTTCAGCACCAGGTGTAAATAATGAGTTTTTCACCATGCAGATGATAACAGAATATCTTTTGTTTGCATGTGTGTGTTTTGAAGACTTTCAGGGTGTCCAGTCTGTAAGAACAAACAGATGGTAAATTAAATACCGGTGGATACTGGCGTCTCCTCATCACCAAATGTAATCACATTTTCATTAGCGAATAATCTCTGTTGTCACTCCAAGTGTACCTCTTTGGGTAGGAAACAAATACTTTGATTAGTAGTTGCTCGATGTGAGAAAGCACATTTTGCACGGGTTTTTACGCTTTAGGGTTATAAATAAGAGACACCTATATTTTATATTTTAAAAAGTCAAAGATATCATACAAAATAAACTAATTGGTTGACAATTCAAAAGACTTATTAGGGTGTAGATTTTATTTTCACCTTTTTTTTTCTAAAGCAAAGAGTGATTAGGATCTCCATTAGTGTTTTTGCACATTTTTCCCCCCCCTACATCTTCATTTTCTCCAGTAAAATCTCCTGTATCTCCTATTGTTTCTTTTCATAAAGGTGATATATTGATAACATTTCCTGGGAGATTTGTGATTCTCCACTACAACTGACATTAATAGACCATTTTTTTCAATTATTACTGTACTTTTATATATATATTCCATTTCACAGTTCCTGGTAGACACAATTTTTGACCAGCACTAAATCTATAGAATTTGCATAATAGAAGCCTTGTGTCTTTAAAACTCTTAACCACCTTGGGGACTTTCAGTACCTGTTACAAAGATCCTGAGAAGGGAATAATGCCAAGAATTTTTTTAATGTAGTTTTTGAATAGTAAGATTTATGGAAGGTTGAGGTGTATTTTTTTTAAGATATCAATTCTTTCCTATCAATGGGATGTATAAAAGCTGTATATTCAGTGTGATCTCTCATAAAGTATTATGAACATAAACCTGGTATAACATTATTTTCTGTATCTGACAGTGTAATTGGTACCAGGAGTGGTTTCAGGAAACAGATCCTCAAAATGTGTTTCTGGGATTTGGTCTAACTCTTAATATTGGACGAAGACTTGAATAACCTTGTTGCTGGGGGAAATCAGACACTGGTAATCTATGGCTTGTGGCAGCATCACGGTAATACACGTCCCAGTGGTAACGTGGGATGCAGTGCTGGTGTAGGGCAGGACACTGGGAGAGCCAGTGTCTGTGACCTTTAGTCACTATGGCAACTCAAGTAACTACAAAGGTTGTAGCCTCACTTGGCAGAATAGAATGGAGTATTGTTCCATACCTCTTCACTAACCTCACGTTCTGCTTTGTGCTGGTCAAGCCTACTGATGGTGATGCTATTGGCCAGGAATGCCTGGGGCACTCGACTGGGCCCCACTACTTCTGGCAGCCCCCACAGACGTTTCCCAGATGGGAACCAGTGTTGTGGTTACATCAGCCCTTGTGCTCTTACCATGTTTGCAAGATGCGCTTTAGCATCAACACTCAGGGAACTTTGAAAAAAGAAAAAGATCTATTATGCCCAAGTCCTGGAGGGTATATGGCACACCCAAGGGTCACACAAAGAGGTCACAGGTAAGGGGGGGCGGAGCATGGACTTTGGGCTCTGTGTTTGTTGAGGTCAAGTGTGGGGTGTCTAAGTTTTCACAGGTTCACTCTATTGGCAAATTAAAACTTTTAGAAGAGGAATTAGGGCATGAGAAGGGAAAAGCGGGTCACTCAGTTATTTAGGTCACCCACCCAGGGCTTCTGGGGGGCTACAGAGGGAGAGAGTGAACCTTAAGCAGGCTCCACCCCTAGCGCAGAGCCCACACTGGGCTCGATCTCACCACCCCGAGATCATGACCTGAGCCGAAACCAAGAGTCGGCGGTTTAACCAACTAACCAAGCACCACATCCAGGGCTTTCTAAAAGGGGAACTTCATGGTGGGTGGGCAGCCTGGTTTCTTACGTAGCTGTTTTACTAATAGCTGTGTCATCCAGCTGGTAAATGTCTTTGAGATGGATGCCTTGGCAATGAAAAAGATTAACGTCAGGCACTTACACTATACTGCCCCACGGGGCAGCATGTATTTCCTATCCTCCCACCTCCAACTTTGGGCTTGACAATGGGTCTCACTTTGGCCAATGGAATGCGAGCAAATGCGATGTGAACAGCGGTATTAAAGAAGTCTTGTGTCTTTCTCACTTCCGTGCCCCTAAGATCACTCTTAGAAGCTTAGCTCTGGTAGCCACTGGTTCTCAGGCTGGTTCTCAGAGGAGATAAGTGGGACAGACATGATTCTCACCTGAGCCCAAGCCCAGCTGAACTTCAGCTCCAAGCAAAGCCACTTCTGCAAT
The DNA here is from genome assembly GCF_009762305.2 of Zalophus californianus. Classification (NCBI taxonomy): domain Eukaryota; kingdom Metazoa; phylum Chordata; class Mammalia; order Carnivora; family Otariidae; genus Zalophus; species Zalophus californianus. The sequence continues at coordinate 141,990,323 of NC_045599.1, read as the reverse complement.
CCCCAAGCCCCAGATCAAGAAGCATAAATGTTGTGTCATAAGCCACTGCAGTTGGGGTAGGTTATTACATGGCATTCACGAGAAAGAGTATCCACTCACACAGAGTGGTTCCAATGACAGCTTTCAAGTGGTCCCTCATCTCCTAAGACTTGGATCAGATGGGGAGAGGGTTAAGCTGTGAGTCTGGGTGTTAGGGTTTCAGAGACGCAGGGCCAGTTCAATACTGCAAACCACCTCCTTCGGTAAAATAGGACCTCCTGTGGAGAAGAGCTGGGAGAGGTGAAGACACAGTGTGTGCTGCCCTCCGGCACCTTCCTTCCTGCCGAGACCAGCCGCGACCACCTGTTCTATGTTGTTGTTTCTCATCTGTGCTCCAGGAACTACCAGCCCTGTGTGTGCCCTGCTCTCCAGGTGTCATTCACCTTTCCTTACAGACCACGCTCCTTTCATCATACACATTCTCTCCCTCTCCTTGGCCAGGGCTTTGGGTATATGACAGGGAGAGGAGATACTGAGCCCCCGTTTCCTGCAGTAAGTGCATTTCTCATTAAAAATCTAAAGCTTTTAAAGGTCCTGTGAGTTCCTTAAGCATAAAAGCTGTATCTCAGTTCATCTCTGTTCCTATGTCAGTGCCTACAACTTCTGGGAGTTCAGTCAGTCAATATCGAATTTTTGTTCCCATGGGAAGAACCATTTAACATTTGCAATCTTTTCCAAAGACAGAGCTTAAAAAAGTGATAAAGCATGGGTGTATCATTGAAGTCTGGGAAGAGCCTCTGAAAAGGTTAAATATTTGCTAGGCAAAACCCCAGACCTGACTGAGACCTGGCCCTACCGGCCACCTCCTATCCCCAAATCCCGAAGCAGGAACACATGTAGATGCTGCTATTTGCAGATGTTGATGTTCTCCTGCCTTCCAGGCGCCTCAGGGTTCCAAGGAAGGCTCTTCCCTCTCACTTCTCATCGCCACTTCTGAATTATTATAGTTCCACTCTGCCCAATTGTTGACTCCTCAATCTGTCCCAAGGAGTAGGAGGCAGACCAGAAAGGTAGGTTGAGTCAGATGGTGAATGACTCCATGAGCCCTGCTATGGAATTAGGAATTTACTCTATTGGGAGCTATTGAAACATTTTCATCAGTGGCATGACATGGTCAGATGTGCATTGTAGAAAAATATTTCTGGCAGAGTGTGAAGTCCAGGTTTGCTGCAGTTAACACAGAGCAGAGAGCCGTTAGGATGGTATTAAAACAATCAAGTGTAAGATATGATATAGCATTGAATTGGGAGAAGACAGATGGATTCAAAAGATATCTAGGTGGTTTGATAGCTCGCGCTTACTGTATTATACCCTAGAGTCTCCTTCAGTTGTCACCAACAGCCTCTCCTCCCATCCATAGCACTCATGAGGGTCTAGGTAGGGGGAGGCATCTGAGTGAAAAACTGCATGTTAAATCTAAATGTTCATTTTCCCTAAGTGCCTCACTCATCCGCCCAATCTCACGATACCCCCTGCTTGACATCCTGTTCCCTCATGAGTTCTCTGACTTACATTGTATGAGAAAAAGTCACTACACACTTAAAGTTCTGTTGTTTAACCCTTTTCTCTATGAGATAACAGTTGAAACATAGAAAGAGGAAAGCATGTTTTGTGTTAAATTCACAAAAGGGCAAATGCAAATAATTCTCCCTTAATTAATGAATAATAAGATGTGTGTAAGGGAATCTCTCAGAAAACCGCTTCTCGCAGTTTAAACATTAAATATAATATGCTGTTGAAAAAAAAAGACAACCGGTCCCAAATGGAGTCACTTATGCTAAGTTCCACATCAGCAGACCGAGATGTGACATCTAACCTAATTATAGTTCAGCCTTTCCCAGGAATGAAATCTTAAACCAGTGAGCCTGGAATTAACTGGTCAGCACTAGTAAGGTAATCTGCCTAATAGACCCCTGCCATTCCCTACAGGAAGGTGACCTTGCCACAACCTAATTGCTCTTTGCTAGTATAACTTCTTTGTCTCCCTCCCTTCTGTCGATAAAAGTCTCTCATTTTGTATAGCTCCGTGGAGCTCCTTTTTTTTTTAAGTTATTATTTTTAAATTTAAATTCAATTAATTAACATATGGTGTATTATTAGTTTCAGAGGTAGAGTTCAGTGATTCATCAGTCTTGTATAACACCCTGTGCTCATTACATCACATACCCTCCTTGATGTCCATCACCCAGTTACCCCATCCCTGCACCCACCTCCCCTCCAGCAACCCTCCATTTGTTTCCTATGATTAAGTGTCTGTTATGGTTTGTCTCCCTCTCTGATTTCATCTTATTTTATTTCCCCTCCCTTCCCGTATGATCCTGTTTCATTTCTTAAATTCCACATATGAGTGAGATCTTATAACTATCTTTCTCTGATTGACATATGCTTAGCATAATACCCTCTAGTTCCATCCATGTCATTGCAAATGGCAAGATTTCTTTTTTTGATGGCTGAGTGGTATTCCATTGTGTGTGTGTGTGTGTGTGTGTGTGTGTGTGTGTGTGTGTGTGTGTGTATACCGCATCTTCTTTATCCATTCATCTGTCGATGGACATCTGGGCTCTTTCCATCGTTTGGCTATTGTGGACATTTCTGCTATAAACACTGGGGTGCAGGTGCCCCTTTGGATCACTACATTTATATCTTTGGGGTAAATCCCTAGTAGTGCAATTGCTGGGTCGTAAGGTAGCTCTATTTTCAACTTTCTATCTGCTAAAGGGGAAGCTGCCTGATTCATGAATCATTGAATAAAGCCTGTAAGACCTTTGAAATTTACTCAGTTGAATTTTGTTCTTTAAGGATACTAAGAAAACAATGAAAAAGTAAAAATTCACTTTGGTTACATTGCTTATCCTAGACATGATCAACAGTGTAGAAATTGCTGTGGTTCGTAGATAGTCTCCATATGGTGTCAGATTATTCATCCTGTCTACCAATCTGCAAATAATTTGCTCACATGATGCCAAATTTTAAATGTATTAAATATGAGTTTACCCAAACACACTGAATTTATACACTTTTCTGAAATAACGCTCATGGCTTGTCTAATATTGTAGAAATACACATACAGATTCATCTGAAATTGCATTATAGGTAAAAAACGAATGTTGCTCAGCAGAATTGATTATGGTGCATATTAACATTTTATAGTTCCTTGATGCCATTGTGGTGATAATGAAGAACATACATATTTAAAATCCAGTGCAAGGAATGGGGAAAACTTTAACTCAGAGGAGGTCATGCTAGTAAGTCCTACTGTGGGGCAAAGATCTTCCTGATGCTAATGAGTGCCTGGTGGGAAACTGGGAGAAAACCAAGCTTCTATTTGTACGAATAAAATCTCCATATGGCTTCAAGAAGTGTGTGTGTGTATGTGTGTTTTTAAAGTAGCTCACTCTTTCCCACGATAATGAGAAGAAGATCATGCTCTAAGAATTTCAGTTTACAAGTGCAGCTGTGGTATAAAAAAACATTTTTACTTACATTATATATATTTCATATATATGTATGTGTGTGTGTGTATGTATAGACACATACACATACATTTATACACACACATATATACATATATAAATATATATATTTACTTTATTTATATATGTATATATAAATATGTAGATGTAAAAATGTAGAATGGTGACACAGCACACTCAAAAGGTGGGAACTCCGTGTAGACCATCCCATCTACACAGACAGAGTGGCGAGGAAGAAAGAATTGACATATTTTCGAATTAAAGTTCTTCATAAGTCTTAAAAGTAGGTTGTAGAGATATCACCAAACTTGTCATGATAAAATATATCTTTGGGTTTTGCTTCACCCAATTTTATTTGTCCCTTGACTTGTTTTCTTATATTTACTTTAGTAAATAGATATATACACATATATATAAAGTAAATATTGAAAGAAAACAAGTCAAGGGACAAATAAAATTGGGTGAAGCAAAACCCAAAGATATATTTTATCATGACAGAAGGGCCGATACCATGATTTCAGACTTTTGGCCTCCAGAACTGTGAGAGAATATGTTTCTATTGTTTGAAGCTGCCCGGTTTGTGGCAATTTGTAAGAGCACCCCTAGGAAACCAATGCAGTTGCAAGATTTATAAGGGACACCAGAAAACTCAGTAATCAAAACAAACTATATTTTGAGGTAATATTTTTAAAAATCAAAATGACTGCAAAGAGCAAGAGAACTTATGATGATCAGAATGTTAACATTTTATTTATTTTTTTAATTAATTAATTTATTTATCAGAGAGAGAGAGAGATCACAAGCAGAGGGGGAAGGGTAGAGGGAGAAGCAGACTTCCCGATGAGCAGGGAGCCCGATGCGGGACTCAATCCCAGGACCCTGGGACCATGACTTGAGCCAAAGGCAGACGCTTAACTGACTGAGCCACCCAGGTGCCCCAGAATATTAACATTTTAAATGAAGATGATGTCTGAGGTGATGGCAGGGATGGGCACGTGAGAGTACCCTGGGCGGGCTGAACCCAGTAGGTTAATATATCAGTGCCTTTTAAATGGAACAAAAAATACATATTTATTAACGCTTATTTGCAACAGAGACCAAACTGTCCATGGGAGAACAAGGAAAATTTTAGCTGCACCCAATTTCTTATCTATGGTCCAGACCAGTTCAGCCCTCATCCCTCAGTTGCATGGCTCTCAAAGGGAACTGGATCTACTCTAGCGATCAGTGACATTTGCTTGCCATCTCAGGTTCCCTGCGAAGGGTTGGTTCCGGCAACGGCTTACCTGCCTACCTCCGAATCCAGCTTTAGTTCTATCTGTATTGTCCCTCTTACCTTTGCCTTCTTAAGTTCGGAGCCCAGGAAAGGAACTGAGTCTACGTGGATGGACAACCTTCCATGGAAACCAGGTGTTTGGGCTCTTCTCTCTATTTAGGGTCATGAATCTGTCTCCCTGGTCCTCCCATATCATCAAGGGATCTCAGGTAGTGCCTGAGGACGTCTGCAGTCCAGTAGTGTGGGATGTTCCTACTGTCAGTGAGACTCATCATGCCTACTGATTAAAGGTCAAATCCCTCACATCTAGGGTTCTCACCTCTGTCAGCCTGAATAAAGAGAGTTAGTGATCTTCATGCTACCCACAAGCTCCTGGCTTTGGGAAGAATTGAATAAAGTCTCCAAAGAAGTGAAATTATTTAATGATAACCCCCAAATCCCTGTGGGCAGCAGGTATATAAGAAAGCAGGAGAAAGGTCTGCATGGGTGGCTCTGGCATGAGGCTTAGGTATCCTTATTTCTCCTTAGGACTCTTTCCACAGCCACAAGGTCAATTTCCTATTGAAATCATGCCAGTGATCTTCCATGGGCTGTTTTCTATATGTGGCCACTACAGGAGACAGATTCTGAACTGCCTCTAGGACTTGTGTTGACTTAAAGTCAAGTCACAGAAAAGAACCAGGAACAGGGATCTTCCTTCACATTCCAATAACCAGTGATTCTGACAACACCCTTTTCTATAATGTAGCCACAGGAATGATTTTGCTAGAGATTATATGACAGTTTTTTTTTAATGTATGGTCTACTGAGGGTGTCATATTAAAACATATGCAGATAATAGTAGGAAATTCGGTAACTAATCTCTACTTTTCATACTATAAAGCTGAGCCTCTGAGTACTTGGAAATTGCCTTTCCTGGGGTGGATGTGACTTGAACTGAGAAGTGGATGCAGCTCAGATGGCCCAGGTCAAGAAGGGCCACAGCAGTTCAGCTCTGAGCGAATGTGGTGGGGGTGGTGGGAGCTGGACCGCGCGGGAAGTGTCATGGTGTCCATGTTTCTGCACAGTGTGGGGTTCACTTTCATCTTTCTCCCCAGGCAGGAAGTGGCTCTTTCTGCCAAAAGAGTTTAAAAAACCATCCTATCACCACAGCCTGCAGAAGACTGATGATCCTATAGAGAGAACACAGCTGCCAGAGAGAGAGAGAGAGAGAGAGAGAGAGAGAGAGAGAGAGAACTGGTTTCCACAAAGATGTTGAATGAAGCTGCTGGCAGACACAGAACCTTAAGATCAGAGAGAAATGCAATAAGGAAACACAGCCAGAGCTAGAATTTTGCATAGAATTTTGGATGAAAGCAAAGCCTTCCATTGAATCAGCTGGCAAAGATTCAGTCTTTAAATGATGTACTTTGAATATATGTTGGACTATATTTTCTAAGATTTAGTAACACATGCTCCAAGCTAGCTATGGCCATCCCATGCCATCTCACGTGTGACAAGAACACCCCAACGCACTTTGAATAGGGTCCAGACTCAACCACCAATATTTTTTTAGCCCTGATAAAAGTTATACTCTGAGCCATCATGAAGAGGAACTATGAGTTCAGAAGACTTAAAAATATATTCTAAAGCAGCTATGTATGTATTTCAGATCATAAACTCTGGTAGTTTATACCATTTTTTATTATTTTTTAATGAATTTAATTCTGTGTGGAGCCCCCATTGCATCAGACTGTGGACATTTAATCTCTGATAATTCAAGGTTATCTCACCACTTCTACTTCCTTTTCCTCGAACATATGTCTATATACTGAGGGGACTGTGTTGTGTTTTTCACTAGACCAGGGGGGAAGGAAGTTTCCCACCTATGTTGCTGCCCTAGTATCTGCCATGCATTATTGTCCTGTCCAGTCTTGGAGGTCCATTCAAAGGTACTGCTAACTCACCTCTCAAGCCAGTTCAAGGTCCCTCAGCATTATCCTTCTCTCTGTTTTTTTTTTTTTTTTTTTCAGAGTCGTTTTAAGTATGCTACAGCAATTGGACATCATCTGAGAGTCTACCTCCAGGGCCCCCCCTAGAAATTTTTCAGCTGTTCATGCTCTACCCTGAGCCATGGACACCCCATGTTTATCTAGGGCCTCATATGCTTAGATGCCCCTATGGCCATTGTTAGTTACCACAGTGTCTTGCTGCCTGCTCAGATCTCTCTGGGAGTGGCCGTGTGATTCCCCCTCTGCTCCTGACAACTGGGGAGTTAAGGAGATAGGCAGAGTCCACGCTCCTCCTTACAGATCCACAGACATCTCATTGCTGTGCCTCTAGATCTCCTATCCTCAAGGATTCAGAAGATATTTTTCTTAGTTTGTAGTAGGAGGGGAGGGAAGAGCATAGAGCAGAAAATGTACTTTTCTGCAACAGATATTCTCTCATATCTACTATTTGTGTCTTTTCCCTGAATGTGGAACTTCTGAATCTAGGACCTCCTTCTCAGATTTCCTTGCTTCCTGCTGTAACTCCCCTTCCGGAAGACAATGGTGCTGAGTGCCTACCCATCTGAATGTAGGAAGGGCTGAGGAGGAGAGGAAATATCAGCAATCAACAATAATTTAGTTAATGTTTCAAAATGTGAACATCCCTTAGAACTACATTTATTTTTTTCTTTTTTTAATTTAAATTAATTAGCCAACTTATAGTACATCATTAGTTTCAGATGTAGTGTTCAATAATTTATCAGTTTCATATAACACCCAGTACTTATCACATCACGTGCCCCCCTTAATGCCCATCACCCAATTACCCCATCCCTCCACCCATCTCCCTTCCAGCAACCCTCAATTTGTTTCCTATAGTTAAGAGTCTCTCATGGTTTTTCTCTCTCTCTGATTTCTTCCCATTCTGTTTTCCCTCCTTTCCCCTATGGTCCTCTGCCCTGTTTCTTATATTCCACATATGAGTGAAATCATATGATAATTATCTTTCTCTGATTGATTAATTTTGATCAGCATAAACCCCTCCAGTTCCATCCATGTCAATGTAAATGGTAAGTATTCATCTTTTCTGATGGCTGAGTAATATTCCAGTGTGTGTGTGTGTGTGTGTGTGTGTGTGTGTGTGTGTGTGTGTGTGTATACCACATCTTCTCTATCCATTCATCTGTTGATGGACATCTTGGCTCTTTCCACAGTTTTGCTATTGTGGACATTGCTGCTATGAACACTGGGGTGCAGGTGCCCTTCTTTTCACTACATTTGTATCTTTGGGGTAAATGCCTAGTAGTGCAATTGCTGGGTCTTAAGGTAGCTCTATTTTTAACCTCTTGAGGAACATCCATATCATTTTCCAAAGTGGCTGCACCAGCTTGCATTCCTACCAAGTGCAAGAAGATTCCCCTTTCTCCGCATCCTTGCCAACATTTGTTGTTTCTTGTCTTGTTAATTTGAGCTATTCTGACTGGTGTGAGGTGGTATCTCATTGTGGTTTTGATTTGTATTTCCCTGATGCCAAGTTGATATGGAGCATTTTTTCATGTGTCTGTTGGCCATTTGTACGTTTTCTTTGGAGAAATGTCTGTTCATGTCTTCTGCCCATAATTACAGAACACTTATGAGAGAAGTTGAGGAAGACATGGAGATATGGAAAAACATTTCATGCTCATGGATTGGAAGAATAAATATTGTTAAAATGTCTATGCTACCCAGAGCAATCTACACATTCAATGTAATCTCTATCAATATGCAATCAACATTTTTCACAGAGCTGGAACAAAGAATCCTAAAATTTGTATGGAACTAGAAAAGACCCCGAATACCCAAAAGAATGTTGAAAAGGAAAACCAAAGGTGGTAGCATCACAATGCTGGACTTCAAGCTGTATTACAAAACTGTAATCATCAAGACAGTATGGCACTGGCACAAAAACAGACACATAGATCATTGGAACAGAATACAGAACCCAGAAATGGACTCTCAACTCTCTATGGCCAATTAATCTTCGACAGAGCAGGAAAGAATATCCAATGGAAGAAGGACAGTCTCTTCAATAAATGGTGCTGGAAAACTGGACAGCCACATCTAGAAGAATGAAACTGGGCCATCTTCTTACACCATACACAAAGATAAACACAAAATGGATGAAAGACCTAAATGTGAGACAGGAATCCATCAAAATCCTAGAGGAGAACACAGGCAGCAACTTCTATGACGGCGGCCACAGAACTTCTTGCTAGACACATCTCTAAAGTCAAGGGAAACAAAAGCAAAAATGAACTATTGGGACTTCATCCAGATAAAAATCTTCTGCACAGCAAAGGAAACAATCAACAAAACTAAAAGGCAACCAACCTATGGAATGGGAGAAGATATTTGCAAATGACATATCAGATAAAGTGCTAGTATCCAAGATCTATAAAGGACTTATGAAACTCAACACCCAAAAAACAAATAATCTAGTCAAGAAATGGGCAGAAGGCATGAATAGACATTTCTCCCTTGGAACGACATTTAAAAAAGTAATTGTGGTTTTCACAGAATATAAGTTTCGTCATTTTCAATGGATCCCATTATTCCTTTTCATGAAGTTCTAGGTTTAGGCAAACTATACAGTATTATCAATGTAAATATTCCATATATTAGAATTCCATATATTAGAATTAAGATTCTTGTGTTTATAGTAGGAAACACAGTAATATAAGCATTATCTTTTGCAGAGTTCTCTCTTGGGAAGCTATATTTGATATTGGTTCATGGACAGAATCTGAAGCATAAAAAGAATTTGCTAAGTGTTTAATATCTAAGCCCACTCAAATACAGCTTTTTGGAAGTCAACTCCAAAGTGAATTACTGAGAAATAATGGTCTAACTTAGATCTTAAACTATAAAGAGATTCCACTATCTTTGTAGTTAAACACATTTTGCTCTCTTAATGTGACCCAATTAAACAATGACCCTGAAAACCCCAAAACAATATTGAATCTATCTACGCATCCTGAGAAATCAGTTGTTTAGGAACTTTCCATTATTTACTTCTTGGTAAGTATAATTTCAATGTGGCAACTAAAATTTTATAAATTTCGGGGATGTCTGGGTGGCTCAGTCGTTTAAGTGTCTGCCTTTGGCTCAGATTGTGATCCCAGGGTCCTGGGATAAAGTCCTGCATCAGCCTCCTTGCTCAGCAAGGAGCCTGTGAGCAAGGAGCCTGCTTCTCCCTCTGCCTGCCGCTCCCCCTGCTTGTACTGTCTCTCTCTCTCTCTCGTTCTCTTTCTGACAAATAAATTAATAAAATCTTTAAAAAAGTAAATAAAATTTTATAAATTTCAGAAAACTAGATTTTTAGGAAGCCTTTTCTTTCTTGCATAGAAAGCACTTAGTAAGCTTCCTGTATCTAGTTCAAATATCTCTTGCGGAGTACAAAATCACTTAAGAGGAAGTGGTTTCTAGACTTAGAAATAGTGTTAGAAGGGCGGCCAATAGAAACTTCAGTAAAAAAAAGCAACAAATGTCAAGTAGAGTTTAGATGTATTGAAACTGTTCACCATGTCTCAGAAGGGTTGACAGGCTAATGATTTATCTTGATATGGTCAGTGTTCAGCTCTTACCTCCTGGAGGAAAAACTGCCAAAATCACCCAGTAAACCACGGGCTGCTTACCAGAGACAGGTGAGAGATTTGTACCTGCAAAGTTACATAAACACCCTAGATAAAAAGACGGGAGCCTTAATCTTGTCAGCAGGTTTAGGGGGTACTCATTCAGTCCATAACAATCAGCAACAAATTCCTTCAGATGCGAACTCCTTCAAGAAACCTTTTTGGACCTCCTGTTTTGATTTGGGACAGCATCTGGATCACCCTCTAATCAGACTGCTTATAATAATGGGTCTGAATAACAGAGTTTTTAATAGTGCTTATCTAGGTGAGCTGTTGTGATTCATTCTCACGAACAGATATGAGCAATTGATGTATGGCTTTGCAAATCTGGCCCATAATCTTTCCACACACAGATCTTTCTTTTCTTCATCCTCAGTGACTTTGGAAACCACATGTTGAGCATAGCCTGAGTTATAGAACATTTAAAATTTTGCCTTCCATCAAAAGAAAATGCATACATAAAAAGCCTATTTTTTTTTTACCAAAAGATAATTTAAATGTTATTATACTAGTTAAATTATTGAAACTGGTTACCGATGAAGAATTGAAAATGAATATTGAAAATATGACATTACTTGTTTCACTTTGGATAAAAGTGAAACTTAATATCTTGAGCTTGTTGAATATGCTTTAAGAACTTTTCTTCTGCTTCCATCAACATACCACTATGAAAAGGATTCCCCTACCATGAGAGTCAGTAAAACAAACCCCAACAACAATTTAGATACACATTATCCCCGAGAGGTGTTGTCTTCAATCCAGTTTAGGTTATGAGAATTAACAAACCAGACACAAACTCATTTTACACATTGAAAACTATATATATTGTTATGAACAGTGTTCAAAGTCTGTATAAAGGTGTTTAATATGGTTATCATTATTTTACTTATAACCAGTGTAATAGTAATGATCTGTATTAACCTCCCATGCATACACTTTCAATGGGCAATTTGTTAGCTTTTTGGTTTCTTTAAGTTTATTATCATTATATCTACTGAAATGTAATTTTCTGAGTGTTGAATCTAATAAGAGATAAAGATTTGTATTTTGCATGTCTTTTTTAATTTTATTTTTTCTAGTAATCCGCTTAAATTAAAAATTTTAAAGTATCAGTCCATGATGGATTAGGGGAAAAACAAACAAACAAGCAAGCAAAGCCAGTCCCTCCTCAAAGGCAGTTTGAGAAGCACTGAGTTAGGTTCCAGACATGGGGCATATGGTTGGGGAGGTAGATGATTTGCCTCTTTACTGTATAGGGGACCAGACCAATCAATGCCACATCTGGGTAGGACTGATGAATAGAGCTGCTTGTTACCCACAGATTCTGGACATTGAGCTGCACACAGTAATAGGATGGGATTTTATGTTTTCTCCCAGGGAGGTGGCAGTGATTATCTTTATATGTAGGAAGAAAATGATATTATTTGCTGACCCAAACTGAAGACTCTTTCAAAGACAGCCCTCACACTATAAGAATTCTGCCAAAAATGTTTGATAATGTCAGTATAGAAGAAATAAATCCAGAGGTACATGGACTGAGGATGTAAGAATTATAACTAATATTGTGTGAGCTAATATTATATGACGGCTTCTGTCTGAGCTGGGATTTCTCAACCTTGGCACTGTTGACATTGGATGGAGTGGGATGACTGTCGTTTGCATTGTAGGATGTTTAGCACCATGCCTGGGCCTCTGTCCACTAAATACCAGTAGCATGCCCCATCCCAGTTGTGACAACCAAAAATGTATCCAAACATTGCCAAATGACCCTGCAGAGCATATAGCCTTGTTGAGAATCATTGGTCCAAGTTCTTTGCAAGAGCACTCCCTAAGGAGGTACTATTATCATCTGCATTGTATAGATGAGGACAATGAGATGCAGGCTGGTTAGTGAAATAGGGGTAGCCCAAGGCCAGGAACCGAAGAAGCAGCAGAGCTGGGGCTTGAACTCGGGCAGTTCACTGGAACCCAGACTGTCGGATCCAGTCAGCTTTAATTCTACCCAGGTTCTATAGCTGAAAGGTACTAGTGGCTTTAGCCCTTTGAATGATATAATTGCTTTAAAGGAGAATATTTTAGCTATGGTCTTCCTCTGACCCACTTCAAAGTTTTAAAAAGAAATGTCAGTGGTTCTGTGATGGAACTTAACATTTCCTTAGAAACTCGCTACTTTCTCTCTCTCTCTCTCTCTCTCTCTCTCTCTCTTTTTTTTCTCAGCAAAAGGGCACTTGTAATGACCCAGTTGCTCAATTCAGAAAATTTCCTCCTCTCCCTAAAACCTATTACCAAGTTGTGTACCACCGAGCTCATAAATTCAATTGAGAGGAAATTCGAAACAATAACCTGCTTTTGTTCTCACAAGACTATCTTAAGAATATTTCCATAGATCATTAGATATTCATCTTCAAAATGATTTTTAATGGCAGCATAGTATCCCATCTCTGGGATATAGCCAATTTATTTCACTAAGCCCCGATCTTTGGACACTGCAAGTTTTTTGCCCTAATGTTTCATGCATTGTAACAATTTTGAATTTGCCTTCCCTGTCCACAGTGTCAGCCAGAATCACTATCCAGGGTTTATGGGATCTCCTCGGAAATGACATCTTACCAGGGCACTTGCTGCACAGTTTCCTTGGAGACACTGGGACATATAAGCAGAAGAGTGACATGGTTGATTCGGATTCCAGATAAATTATTCTGGATATAGATTTGAGGCTGAAATGAGCAGAAATGAAACTGGGTTTAGGAAGAAGCATAAGAAAGCAACTAGATTTGATAAGGTTCTGAGATTAGGCAGTGGTAGTGGGAAAAAGCTTAAGAGACATTAAAGAGTAGGATTTACAGGCTCTGGGGATGGATTAGATAGCAGGATTAGGGAAAGGGAGTTGAAGATAACTTCTGCATCTACCCTTGTTTATCATCCTGATTTTAAAAATTAACTGTGGAGGGATAAATTGGACTACAGTTCATGGACACGCCCAGAAGAAAAATTATTTGAGAACTGTTTTGTCTTTCTGAAATCTAAACCGTTTTAATTCCACTTGGGATCAATTCTGTTATTCATTACACTATGAAACATGATACTTCTAAAAATCTCTGAATGATGAAAAGGGAACTGGTTCTCCTTCTTCCACTTTATTTTATATTTGTAAAATCCATGTGATCCTTGCACATATATATTTGTCTGGATAAAGTGAACAACCTTCCTTGATTCTTCTCTGTAGAAAGTCTGGGCAAGAGGGAAAAGAAGGAAAATAGAAGTTAACTCTATCATTAATGATCTAGTAATCATAGCAGCTCAATTCAAGTAAAACCCATTTACTGAGTTCCTATCTTCGGCAAGGCTTTTGTTAGGTGCTGGGTGTGCTGTGCCTAGGGGCTGTTGAAAATTCAGGACCCTGCGGGAGTTCTGGGATTCTCAGAACAGATTTGACTAAATGGCTCATCTATAGAATTGCCAAGACAGAGTCAATTGGAAGCTTGGAAACTGAGCCACGGTAAGTTGCAGAAATTTCTTGTGCTCCACTTTTTTATATGTAAAATTGTTAAATGGTGTGTGATACTTGATTTTGCATATTATATTTGTAGATGCAAGACCTGATTTGTGAAAGACTGCTTAATTATTTGCTTGGAAATATTCCTTATTCCTCTACTAAGGAAAACAATGATTTCTTACTCCTATTAATGGGTGACTAAGCCCAATCCCTTTCTCTTCAGGTCTGAAGTAAGCAAACAAAAATTTAGAAGTGGTTTCTCCTTAAATATGAATCAAAAAAGAAACAGAAAGATCATATATCAATAACTATAAGTTTTCCTAAATATCTGTCTGGGATAATTATACCAGTCTTTAAACTTACATGTCATTTTTATTTTTTAAAATAAAGTAGATCAAGATACTACGTAAAGCATGACTCAAAGGAATGCACATAGCTAGGTGCCATGTTAACATCTTCTTCAACCAAAAAAAAAAAAATGGTTTTAATGGTATCTTTTTTCAACAATGAACCATTGTCTCTTATTTATTTTTCCAACCATTAGGAATTATGTGCCAGCCGCGGGTCTGAGTAATAGGGATACAACAGGAAACAATGCAAACAAGACCTCTACTCCCCAAATCAGAAACATTTATTTTCTGTCACACATAATGCTATTAAATCTCTCTATGAATACAAGAAGCATGGAGATAGTCAACATTTGGGAAATTATTTTTTCTAATTATTTCTATGGTTTTACCTAATTACCATTATTTGCCTGGAACACTGTTAAATTCTGTTGGGTCATATGAAAATAAAGAGAATATGGTTCTTATCCTTAAGGATTTTACCATCTAATGAAAGTGATTGACTAATTCCAAGATAGTGGAGATAAACTGAGAATTAAATGTCAGTCCTGGAGGTATGGGCTTTATTAAACAAATGTTTCAAAATTGTACTTCTTCCATCCTATTCTCCCTTGTGTAATCAGTCTTCTTAGAGCTAGAAGATGCTAAAATAAAGGAAATGGAGAACATTTTGAGTATAACCAAGAGTCTCTTCTGGGAAACCTCTTAACATGGCAGAAATTAATACTTTCAAGTAAAATAAAAGTCTTAGGCCATGCTGTAAATTCAGTAAGCATTTAAATTTTGCATCCATAGCAAATTCCCTAGGAAATACAAAATTTGGGATAAATTTTCTCCCATCAAATTATTTAGGAAGTGGTTAAGTGAACATGAAAAAGCCTGGGTTCTTGAGAGCAATTGAGTTGACTTCGAAGACGGGGAAGAGAGCAGAGACTGAGAAAGACTGTGTTCTACCTCTCCTATCATAGAAGGGACAGCCAAAGAGGACAAAATTAACTCCTTATTCTTACTCAGGCTTGGCATCTGAAATTAAACAGCCATCGAAATGGCCCAAGGCTATGGTGGGCCACATTCTTGTACCATTGCTATGGAAGCAAAAATAGATATTCCCTGCAGCTCAGTTTCATTGCCTGGCACAGAGATTTCCTGAAGAAATGGCAGCCTTTTAGCAGCTATGGAGAGATGAAGTGGGGCAGGCTGTGCCAGAAAGCACGGGTGAGCCAGTGGCATTCTTGCTAGGTGAGGACAATGATGGTGTAAGGATATCTCTGGAAAATGGTGGTGCCAGGTGTGCAGATACACAGAAAGCAGATGTAATTACACATAGTGGCTGACTGCAGTTTGTGAGACCTGTGAGGAATTCCACCCACCTACCTCTCTTGAGTGGGAAAAAGAGTTTAGTGGGTATAAAAGTTCCCAATGGTAAATCCAAAGCAAAATGGTTTTATCATTATGTGATACCTGATTACTTGAAAGAGATAGAGATAGAAATAGAGATAGAGTTAGAGAGAGAGAGAGAGAGAGAGGGAAAGGTTGAGGGAGAGAGAGAAACCATACCAGTTGTAACAATATTCATTCTTAGGCATGAGAAATTGGTAATTAATGAGGGGTGTTTGTGTTTTTCTCAGAGATTGCCAAATAGCCCTCTGCTCCTCCACATTGCCCAACCTCCCTTGTGGTTGGATTTGATTTTGGCTATTGGGATATGGACAGAAGTGGTGTGTCATTTCTAAACCTGGCCCATCAATACATCCCTCAAGATTCTTCATCTCTCTTTCTTTGCCATGGTGACTTGGGAGGAACAGTATGGCATGGGGACAGGATGGGCCACTGGACCTGCATTGAACGTTGTATAAGGCAAAAAATAAACTTTCATGCGTTAAGTTTCTCAAAGTTACCTGTTGTGGCAATTGGGGTTGGTTTCCTTGACAGATATGAACCCTCACCTCTATCGTTGCTGAGGATGGGATAGAATTGCCATTCCCCTCCCTCTTTAAAAGTCCATTTTATAATTAGTCTCACTCTCCTCCAACATGGAGGCTGCTTTTTTTTTTTGTTATTTTTAAACTAATAGGGCTAAGGAGCTGGAGAAAAGCACAATGTGTATTGCCCCAGTGGCCTCTACTTTGGCTCCAAAATGGCTCTCTGATTTAGGCTATACTAAGGAGTAAAAAAAAAAAAAAATAGTATCTATAATACCAGAGCATATTGACTAATTGGAGAAACAAGACACAATCAACTTGGAATCATTAGAAAAATCATTGCCAAAGCCAAAGGACCCCTCCCTTATTTCAAGACACATCTGTATTGTTTTCTATACTGTTGTGTAGGGACAGAGATTCTGATCTTCTTAGGGATAGCTTTTATCTTTGTGTGTGTGTTAGCAATTTTTTAAATTTAAATTCAATTAATTGACATGTAATATATTATTTGTTTCAGGGGTACAAGTTTGTGATTCATCAGTCTTATGCAATACCCAGTGCTTATTACAACACATACCCTCGCCAGTGTCCATCACCCAGTTACCCTATCCCTCCACACACCTCCCCTCCAGCAACTCGGTTTGTTTCTTTATGATTAAGAGTCTCTTATGGTTTGTCTCCCTCTCTGGTTTCGTCTTGTTTCATTTTTTCCTCTCTTCCCCTATGATCATCCTAAAATGAACAGTTCTGCTTGTCAGATACCATTGCGTTCTTCTAAGAGTATTATGTCCTTTTTTAACTCGTTGATGACATACATTTGGACATTATATTAGATCCTGGAACAAACCAATTGTAGAATTACATCTTCATATCTGTACAACTTGATCTGGCTTTTCATAATAACAGATATGCTTCTAATACACGTTCCTGTCTGATGTAGTTCTAAAAAGAATACAACACTTGTGAAGTAGGATAATATGGGGCAATTTATACATCAGTAAGTAACATTTCCTTCATTCAAAATGTTGCCTTCAGAAAGCAATAAATGTGTTTTGTATTTTGTTGCCTCTTACTTAACTAAAAAAAAAAAAAAAATCCATTACACTGAAAAATAGCTTCCCTAACCAATGTTTGGAACATGTAACTAGAGATAATAAGTTGAAAATAAGAAAGAGGAATAATTAAATAGCGGACTGTAAAAGTTTATTATGCAATTAGTTACATGCACACATTTGCTCATTTTTCATTCTAGACCACTACTATAATTGGAAAAACTTTAAACAGGATAAAAAAGAAGAAAAGTTATAAAGAATGCAGTTCTGTTTACAACTCAATGATGACTAATTCAGATTATCAGATGGGTAATAAAGTAGGAAGTTTCCCAATAAAATAAGCCATTTTACATCAGATTAAGCCTTCTTTATAGAGGTAAAAAAAAATTTACCCATCAATCTTGATTTCAATAACACAGCCTGAAGATACTATGTGACTTGCCCATTTAACTCTAGAATGAATCCCTTAAGAGATAGGAGTTGGAATAAATATCACATCTTGAATTGGAATTATCAAAGTTAATGTCTACTTAATTTCTGGCTCTAAAACTAACATAAATCATGTTTTCATAATCCATATGGTATCATTTTTCTAAGGCAGAACATTCAAAATTAATGATTTTAGTTTAGTTTAGGAATGTATATAAACTAGGCACAAAATTACAGTGCTGATATCATCACAAATCTGTATTTGTAAATAAAATAAGGTACCGCAAGGGCAGATGACCTGAGTTCAGCTACATTGTTATAGGTATGATATTCAATCTCACTGTGCCAGAGGTTTTATTATTTATATTTTAGTTTTTCTGCCTATGTCATTTAAATAAAGGCATTTTGAGCTCAAAAATGGCGCTTTTTTATTGCAACACAAAACATAATATGTACAGATATGCATTTACATGCAAAGCATTCATGTAAACAAAAGAAATATTATTATATCATATTATTCAATAACAATTGCTTACATTTATTTCAGTCTCTTTATATGCATAGTAAAACTTCTCAACAAAATTAAGAAAATTCATCATAATTAACTCTAATTATAGAGGAGGAAATGAAAGTTTAAAGATTAAGAATATTGACCAAATTCATCCATCTAGAATTAATAGAACTGAATTTACATTTGACTATGATTAGTTCATTTGGGTTGAGACAATCTGGAAAGAAGTCCAACGTTTGAGATTTAATTTTCTCTCCATGGTCATTGTGTCAGATACTTATATGTTAAAACCCAGTACTGCTCCTGCCTTCTAAACACCTCTCCATAATGCAGGAGTGGAAAGCTCTAGACTTCCTTGCCACACGGGTTCCATTTAGATTCTGTCCTTGAGAGGTTCTCAGTGAGACTTGGGGTGTAGACAAGAAGCTTCTGTTCTATAGGACAACGGTTGCCAATGGTTTCTTGGTGACCTCTTAGAATCACCTACTGCAGTGTCATGGGCATCTAAGTTCATCCAGTGCCTGTCTTCTGGGATCCCAGTACTCTTGATTTTTTTCTTGCTCGCAGCAATTTCCTTGATTTTCACTCCTCTAGGTTTCCCAATGACTATACAAGCCTCTAACTCTTACCCGTATCAACAGTGGTTTCCATATTCCTGACTGATGCTCGTGGATACAGAACTTGGTACCAAAGTTTGATGAGATACAGAACCTGGTAGATGGGAATCTGGGATTGGTTATTTGACTGGGTTAGATTTGAAGGCAGTAATGATCTCATTGCCAATGAAAAATGGGTTCTTGGTAGTTCACAGCACATATAGACAAAACATTTGCTTACAGTAACATCTCAAGACACTTACAGCTATGTGACTATTGAAAGGAAAACAGTAGATGACCAAGGGACTACCCCAGTAAAATGTTACAGTGGAAATGATGGTTATACAGACTTTGGAATGATTTGGCTGCTTCTTATTGCAGTGGAGACCTTCGAGTCAGATAATGACAAGTTTATGATTCAGAGAAGCAGAGAGCTGCTATAACTGCCCTAAAAATATTTCTTAGTTCTTATAGTTATAGGACCAAGGTATCCAAATGCCAGACTCAAGGTTTGATCATGTAGGCTGAAGAAATTAAACACCAATTAATTTCACTATTTCATCAGGTTTCATGTGAAAATTAGGGATTAGGCAGGAGTGGGATCCTAAGAACTGGAATGGTAACTTTTGGATGGATTCCAATGACTTCCAACATGTTGATCGCCTGGTATCACTGAGCCTCCCTTTCCAAAGCAGTGGCCACTACTGAGATATTTCCTCCATCGTTCCTCCCCTTGCTAGATGATCCTGCAATGACTTCACCTTAGACCCTCACATACAAGAGATGCTGATTCTCCTCACAGCGTGCTCTCAATGTCTCCTCTTGCCTCTGGTCCATAATTAAAGCCCAGTGGCAGGAGTTTTAAGTGCAAATTCAGACTGAACAGGAGAGGGCGTGCATATCAAAGGAGTTGTAAGATTTTTTTTAAGATTTAATTAATTTATTTAATTGGCAGAGAGAGAGAGAGAGAGAGAGAGAGAGACAGCGAGAGAGGGAACACAAGCAGGGGGAGTGGGAGAGGGAGAAGCAGACTTCCCGCCGAGCAGAGGGCCCGATGCGGGGCTCGATCCCAGGACCCTGGGATCATGACCTGAACCAAAGGCAGTCGCTTAACCAACTGAGCCACCCAGGTGCCCCAGAGCTGTAAGATTTTTGCTAATTGATATCAAGAGAAATCCAGGGAATACTTGTGCGAAATGGTTCCTAAGCAGTTAAGACCAGAGAATAAAGAACCCAACACTGAAATAGGTCAAATTTGCTGAAATCTTTGCACACACCCAAGTTTCTAGATTTAATATGTGGCTCAAGCAACTGAGGATGCCTCTAACAGTTTCATTGTTTGGTTGATTGAAACCTAGATGCAGAGCTGTCTTCCACTAAATGAAACCTCAGAGCTTCCTTGACATAATGGAGAAGAAGGAATCCAATGACTTAAGGAGATAGGAATGTTGAAATAAATTGATCGTGTGTGATCAATTCATTAGCTTCCTTACCACATGTCCCATAATCCAGGGAATACTTCTTTCCTAGAGACTTTGAAAACAATATATTGATGAGGAGAACAAAAGCAACCTCAGAGCTTCTTAGTGACTGCTCTCTATAAGTCAGGGATGATGGTGGGTGATACCATCAAGGAAATGAACTCCTATGCTTTAGAAAGGAATAAGAGCTCCCTGGATTAGCAGAAGCCATTGGCTATATTCAAGCACCAGAAACAAGCGGGGCAATACTGAAATGGGCTGCATAGTTGGGTTGGTAATCAAAATGGTTTGGTTTGCAGAATTTTTTGCAGTGGCTAATTGATTATGGTGCCTCTAAGGTTGAAAAACATGGGAAGTATGTTAGTATGTTACTATGTTAGGAACCCTGCTAAAATATTACTTGTAATATATAATCCCAAAAAGCCTAGGTCTTAATTCAACACAATGGATAGTGATGTCCACCCCACCACATCCCACATTCATTCCCAGACCTGGATCAATTCAAGGACTGAGAGTGCTTTGAGTGAAGGGAGGCTGTGTTCACTTGAGGTAAGACCCTGTGACCCCCCCATAAGTATTTATGGCAAGTGTGCATTCTAGCCTTCCTAACAAAACATTTGGCTTTTGAACATACTGACTATGCACTGGAGAAATGGAGTTACCTGGATGTTTGGAGATTTATTGTACAGTTGCCTTGAGAGGAAATGGGAAACTGAAATTCAAGACTGTCCCACCAGTCAGAGAGGAGGCTTATGGAGGTCAGTGGGATTTTGGCCCAGGTCTGTCTCCCAGTTGTCTCAGTGGAACTGCAAAACCACGGTGGTTATTTTCATTGTTCCTGAATGCTTACTTGATTTGGACATAGTAACTGTCAGAATTCCCTTATGCAGACAGGACTATTATGGAAGGAAGTGACAAGTTGAAGCCTTACAACCTCTACCAAAGAGTAAACAAAGGTCAACAACACATCCCTACGGATATTGCAGAAATTAATGTCACCATCAAAACATTGAAAGCTGTCAGGGAATTGAGTCTTATTATCGCTCATTTAATTCACCTAACTGGCCTATGGAAAAGACAGATGGATCTTGGAAAATGAGTAGATTACCGTAAACTGAAGCAGATAGTCACTATAACTCTAGCAACTTCTGACACCTGGAATTCAGCTGTTGATCTAGAAAAGGTCTTTTTATCTTTACTAATTAATAAAGAAAGTTAGAGGCAATTTCTTTTACCCTATAGGAATAGAAGGTTCAGGAACCATAGGAAGAGTATAACTGATTTATCTTAGAGCTATGCCAATTTTCCAGTTTCTAATCAAGGATTAGATTATGTAACTTGTGCCACTGCCCCACAAAACATTAGCATTGTTCACTATACTGATGATATCATGCTTATAAAATTTGAAGAGCAAGATGTAGACAGAACACTAGGTGCTTTGCTGAGACACATTTTTAACAGACAATTGGGGACAAACTCATTGCAGTTCAGTGACCTGCCACCTCAATGAATTTGTGGTCTGGCCTGGTTGAGATATCACATTCAATGTGAAAGACAAGTTGCTGAACCTTTTATTCCCTACCCCTAAGAAATAAATGAAATGTCTGGAAGCCTTGTTTCATTTGGAACCCATACTATACTTGAGTGTGCTTGTCTGGCCCACTTACTAAGCATTCCTTAAGACTGCTAACTTTTCCAGGCCACTCTGCCAACTGTGCCTTATGACCCATAGATCCAGTGGAGCTTGAATTGTCTATGGTGCAGGCAGGAATGTTACATGGACCCACGGGCAGGCTCCCATAAGAAAGTCACTGTGAAGATCCCTAGGGTTTTAGATCGAAGTCATACCCTCTTTCACATAACTTTCTTCTTTTCAGAAACAATTCATGGTTTGATCCTGGGCCTGATTACCTGGGACTAATTACCTGATAATGGGACACCACGTTACCACACAACCATGAAATGGTTTATTTGACATATCAAGATAACTTGATATATTACAGAATGCACAGAATGATGGGCCAGTATGGAAGCGCTTTTCTTCAAGAGGAAGTGGTATACATATAAGGTCAGCCTTAAGTAGACTCTGAAGGCCAATAAATTGAATGAGCAGATGACTCAGACTCTCACGAAAGCATTCCTCCTGTATTACTACCTCTTCCTCCACACGCACTTCATCCTCCTGGGGAACTTCCTCTAACTAGTTGACTGAGGAAGAAAACAACTGCTCTCGGTTTAAGTTGGTTCCACAAGATATGCTGGCACTAGTCATATTTGAACTGCTACAGCTTCGTGGCTCCCTTAGGAGGTGCTCTGAAGGGCAATGGGAGAGAAATACTTTCAGTGGAAAGAACTCCAATCATCTTGTTTTTTAGTGTGTAGGAAAGAAAAGTGACCAGAGATAAAGTTTTATATTAATTCATGGGCAATATCTAGCAATTTGGCCAGATGGTCAAGGTTTTGGAAGGAATTATTCTAGAGAGTAGGTGGCAGGAAGGCAGAAGAATGGAGCTCTCAGAAGGTACAGAGAGCATATAAATATTTATTTTCCCTAAGAGTGCTAAACAAAGGTTACTCTCTGTGAATGTCAATCAGCATCTTTTCCCAGCCACCTCAGTGCTTTCTCTCTGGGCCCATGAACTAAATAGCCACAAAAAATAGGATTAAGGTTATGACTAGGATAAGAAACGTGGGTTTCCTCTAACCAAGTGTGATCTGGCCACGATCACTGCTGATTGTCCAACCTGCCAACGACAGAGACGAACAGTGAACCCCTTATATGAGTTTTCCCAC
Source organism: Zalophus californianus (assembly GCF_009762305.2). NCBI lineage: Eukaryota > Metazoa > Chordata > Mammalia > Carnivora > Otariidae > Zalophus > Zalophus californianus. The sequence goes on along the minus strand of NC_045599.1, from coordinate 141,967,267 downwards.
ATTTTCCATTTTCCAGAGCAACTGACCAACCATCCGATATCATTACATTAGAACTCTTTTATCATGGAGGGGATAGTGATGTATCCTCACTGGAATAGATACTTTCTCTTGTCATGGATTAGCTTCCCTGCTCTCAGTGCTACTGCCTGCACTATCATCTATAGATTTAATGATAACTTTATTCACTATTATGGTGATAACGAATTCACCACCTGTGATCAAGGAATTAGTTTTACAATAATAGAAGGTAGCCTGATAGGAAAATTGAAGAGCCTATTGAAAACTCAGTTTTATGCAGGTTGGGAGCCTATGCCTTGCAGGAGCTAAACCAAATGCATACACCTGTGGACATATGATGCTTTTTCTCCTATTATAGTAAATCACTGGTCTTAGAAACAAAGCATGGAAATGGGCTTGATTCTTTTCAATTTTTTTCACTTAACAAGCTTCTCTCAAAAGTTTTGCTTCCTGTCCCCATAGCCTTAGGCTCTGATGATTCTGATGTCTTGGTTCCCAAGAAAGGGGAGTTTCTACCAGGGAGCATGCTGAACTTGGAAGTTCAGAGTGTAACCTGGCCATATTGAACTTCCAATGCCATTGAAATAATGACAAAGAAGGGAAAAGCTGTATGGACTGGGGTGACTCATCTTGATTATCAAAGGCATACCAGTAGGGAGGGAGAAGCATGCGGAAAATGCAGGCATTATCTGAGTGTGTCTCTTAATACTTCCAGTACTGTTCATGGAAAATCATAGCTACCTCACAGAGGCAAAACTACTAATGGCTTGGACGAGTCAGGAATGAGGTTTAGGCTTGTTCTGCCAGGCAAAAGCCCACATCCGCCTGAGCCGCTAGCTATGGGCAAAGTGAATACGGAATGGGTAATAGAAGAAGGAAGTACTAAACTTTTTTTAACTTTATGATCTGTTGAAGAAAGAAGAACTATAACAACTATGTTTATATTCTTCCTTGTCCTATTGTGTACATATTATATTAGCCAAATTAGTTTTCTCCTTCCTCTCCTAGTTTATATAAGTATTGGTGCTGCTTAAATTCATACCTTACTCTGGAAATTATAGGATATCAAATAAGGAGTGTGACTGACCTGAAAAAGAATAAATATCCAGTGATGGGTATAGTAACATTTGGGTTTACCATTCTTGCCCCTGGAAGGAGAGGTGGAGCACATCTTCATTAGACTGAAGGGTAGTTGAAACAGGACAGTCAAAAGCATAATATTGTTGTCTGGGATTTCAAAGATATATGTATGGAGAACCAAACTAGATATTGTGTCTTGATCTGTAGGACAATCCCTATTCTTTAAACTCTATCATGTAACATGGGGCATGACAGGTTGGAAGCTACATTAACCAGATTTACTGGCCAATAGGGATTTGGTTTATATTCTGCCAATGAAAAGCATTTGTGCAGGATCTGGAAATGGAAGATGTACAGAAGCTATTATTCTCCGGGAGCAGCTGGATGTCTGCAGATGGCAGATATGGGGTTTTAAGAGTCCTTTTGCAATGCCGGAAGCAGCATAGATCATTGGTAGAAGTTTATTGGAATTCTTCTACTTTCTGATTGTTGAAGGCTATTTTTAGCTTCCTAGACCTTGCAATACTTGTGTAAGACTTTAGTCTCCTGTGTTCTACCCCCTGGATGCTTAAAATTTACCAGCATAGTCTCTATTTTTCTGAACAAGTTCTGATGGATACATGGACCGTATCCTTACTCCTGCATTTGGCCTGACTACTATGAAGACTTTATTAGACTGCAATGTGAACATTGAAAATATATTCCTATAAAGTATTTCAAAATGCATGCCCAAATAAGTGTTTATCTGCAGCATTGTCTAAAACTACAAAGAGTGCCCATAAATGGAGTATTTGTAAATATACCATATATTGTAAAATGCAGCTGAAGTGGTTCAGCCATAATAAAAACAGACTAGATTTAACTGCCCTGCTTGAATATTCAGCCAACTCATATTTATTATGTTGGTGTCCCAAAATACTACACTGCTGAATTTTCTGCCAGTTTAACTTACTGTGAGTTTGCCAACATAAATGGGAATAGAAGAACAGGTTTAGTTGTGTGAAACTCATTGCAGATCCAACCATATACATTTTGAAAACATTATTATTTTAAATTTATTTCTATCTTACTTGAACTCCATCTTCTTCTGGGTTATAGAAGGGGAAGAAAATAAGAGTGACAGCTGCTTTCATCAAGGAAGACTGTATTTATTTTTTTCTTTTAGTTACACAAACTAACTCTCCTCCATGTCCGTTAGTCAAGCTGCCTGGAAAGACTTCGTATTTTGAATGGTGTGTCAGTGTTCTTTGAGGGATGCCATGTAGATTTAAAAGAACGAAAAAGAATTATTTCCGGGATAGAAACCAAGTATCCCAAAACGAGGTAGATTCATTATGGAAAAAAATTTAAAATAGCATTTTCAAGAAAGTCGTGGTTAAAAAAACTACCAAACAATTTATAATCAACATAGTCTATTTCTAAACAATTTTTTTCTAAAACAGATATTTGTTTAAAAAATAAGGGGAAAAGAAACATTGCAAATTCTCGAAAGACTTTAGAGAATAAATTCCAAGCTCTTTGGCAGAGCCCACGCTCCTTTGGCCACTACTCCCTTCCAGTGATGCTCTATCGCCCTGTGGACAGGCACACACCACTGTGCTTCCATGTGGGGCTGTTGGCTTCTCCTGAACATGTCAATACTTTTAGCTCCTGGATGGGCAATCCTTGGATCTGAATCCCTTTAGCAGTTTACAGACGTCTTTAGTTACTTAGGTGCATCTCTTCAATTGAGTTCAGTAACTGTAAAGATTATTTTATTCATCTATAAATGAATGGTGCTTAGCAAGTGTAGATAGTCAATACCAACAAAAAGATGGTAGATAAATAAATGAAATAAATGGATGGATGAAGAAACCACAGGATTTTAGATGTGGAAGGAATATTAAGGGTTCTACTCTCTAAATGCAATGTTTTACAAAAGGAAAATGAGGCTCAGTGAAGCTTTGTTTGGGCCAAATTTATGCAGTAAAATAGTAATGAGGCTGGTCCTAGAACACGAGTGTCTCAGCTTTTTCTGTTCCACTTCCCTTTCTACTGCTTCATTCCTGGCAAGTTCGGAATTTTGCTGGAAGGGATTGTGATTCATTTTCTAAATATTTGCTCTGTAATACTCTTTACATCCTTGGGGACATCATTCACACTTTAAAAATAATTGAAGAAAAGTACCTTCAGGCATTCAAATAGTTACAGTAGCCTCTAATTTTTCAGCTGGCTTCTCGCCTGTTAGCATTTCATCGCTTTCATGAAAGAGCAGCGCTATCGTGGCAAGTCCTCCTAAAGTACGGTAGACTCTAGAGTGGGTATAGATTCTATACTGTGTATCTGTATCTGGCTTTCTATTATTGAGTTGCAGGAGTTCTTTATAATTTCTCAATACAAGTCCTTTGTCAGATAAATAGGTGAATAGATAGATAATAGATAAATAGATAGATAGATAGATAGATAATGATAGATAGAGATAAATTTCCATCCAAAAGATATCTTGTCTTTTCATTATCTTCCTAGTACTTCTTGAAGAGTAGAAGCATTAACTGTTGATGAAGTGCAGTCTATCCATTTTTTCCATATTATGATTCATGCTTTTTAGGTCTCCTGGAAATCTTTGCCTACTCCCAAGATCATGAAGATATTTTTTGGTGTTTTCTCTGAGAGATTTTATAGTTTTTTGCTTTAAAGGTTAGGCCCATTTTTCATCTTAATTTTTTGAATGGTGTGAGGTAGTACTTGACCCTAATTGTTTGTCCATGTATTCACCCAATTGTTCCAACATTATTTATTGAAAAGATTTTCTTATCCCAATTAGTAGATTTCATGTTATTCTTGAAAGTCATTTCATTATATATATGTGGGTCTATCTACTTCTGGACTCTATTGTGTCCTATCAATCTATTTTTCAGCTTGTCAAACTCATTCTTCCTTTAGCTTTAAGGTTAAGTCTTTAAATCAAGTAGGCATAAGTCCTGCAATTGTGTTCTCCTCTTTTAAGATAGTTTTTTACTATTTTAGGTCTTTTCCATTTCCATGTAAATTTCTGCTTGTTAAATTGTACCATGAATTCATTGACTCTATAAATCAAATTCAGGACAGTGACATCTGAACAATATTATTTTCTAATCTATGAACATGGATTTGTCTCTCCAATCATTTAAACCTTCTTTATTTCCCTTAGCAATGTTTTGTTATTTTCAGTAAAGATATTATGTATATTTTTGTTAAATTTATTTCTAAGTATTATATTTTTGGTGCTATATTTTTTCGATGAGATGGCAAAATCCTATTTAATTCCAAGATTTCTAAGTCTCACTTGCATTCAAGTAAAGTGTAGGAAAAGGTTTATTTGTTGGACAGTGTTTAAATCTTGGAATGTAATTCCATACTGATGTAATTCCACATTTTCCACTAACAAAATGATAATTAATTGATCCATGCTAGCCCATCAAAAATGAACTTGACAGTATTGGTGAAAATAAGTCACATACGTGTAAATGAATCTGTATTCATATTTGAAATGCCTCCTCACTCTCCAACTTAATTTATCTTTCCAAATTAAGCCTCTGATATTGAACTCGTAAGTACCCTTAATGATTAAATGTATACCACTGAATGAGGCTAACATGTGACAGAGAGAGAGGCAAAGCAGGATTGGTGGTGACAACAGAGGCTTCAGCTTAGTGCTTAAGTTGACAGTGTGACTTTTCTGTCCAGGTGGAGAAACTAAGGACAGCTCTGAAATCTGCAAAAGAATTGGAGGAGACCAATCGGACAAAGGGGCAGTGTGAGCCCAGCCATGATGAGCTGGTCTGCATCCCTGCATTTCAGCATGGGTGGGCAAAATATAAATTATTCATTGCTTCCCTTATTTACTACTCAAAACAACAATGTATTTCTATCCCCCAAATCTTGCCAATGGTCTTGTTTCATTGCACCTAGCAAATGTAAAGAATCAGTCCTAATAATAAAACCACTACATTTTCAGAAGAAATGTTCTACATAATACATTCAGAACATGCATCAATATATATGGATGGCTTTGTCTTTCTTTCATTCTCCTGAATGTGTAGGTGTTGGGTCTCTGGTATTTCTTTTTTTTTTTTTTTTTACATCAGACGTGGGCTGTTTGAAAACTATTTCATCAGCTATGCAGCGATTTTCACTTCTCCAAAGCTGCTGTGTGGCCCTGGCTATGCATGGTCGTCTTAGGAGGGGTAGAGCTCCTAAAACCTCTTTTCTTCTTTGAAGAAACCTGGAAATGCATGGAGTTCTGATGATGTCTGCTGAAATTTTTTTCCATAAAATTAATGAAGGAAAATCACAACCTATGCCTCATTTAGCTATTTTCTTCCTAATTTTTCTTTGTTTTAAAATTCCTTCTCCATTCTGAGCTCCTGTTTAAGTATCTACTTCTTGTTCCATTCCACTGATACTATACGATGCCTTTGAAAATAGAACATCTCAGTCTTTAAAAATTTCTTTGGGTAATTTTTTTCAAATGATGTAAACAGATGCTTCAAGATTCCTGTGCCAAATAGGTAGTCGTTTGCTGTTTCAACCACTCTCTTGGCACCATATTCAGACTCAAACTCAAATAAGGCACAGACTTTGCAATTTCCAGTTTTGTTTTTTTTTCTTATTTCTGGGCAGTCTGAGTATCACTGGGAGCTGGGGTTCAAAAAGTCCTCCAAGTGCACTGGGTGTTATGTGCAAACAATGAATCATGGAACACTACATCAAAAACTAATGATGTAATGTATGGTGATTAACATAACATAAAAAAAAAAAAAAAAAGCCCTCCAAGCATGTGACCCACAGAAACTTCTCCAGGGGTAAATATTCCTTGCTGGGCGTACACTGGTCGATGTCACCACCTACTCCTCCAACCCTGCCTGCTCCTGCAGGTTAAGAGACACTAGCATCTTGCTACCCTGGCAAAAAACCTTTTGTGGAATCTATGCATTCCACCTAGGGCTCCGGGACAACCTTTCTGGTTGTCTTTTAAATGGCATTTTAAAATTAATTTTCTAATTATTTTTTGCTAGTATATGGAAACAATTAACATTTGTGTATTAACCTTCTATTCTATGACCTTGCTAAGTTTTATTTCTAATAGTAAAATTTTTAGATCCTTTAGGATTTTCACATAAACCAGAAGGTTACCTGTGAAGAAAAATAATAATGGTTTTACTTTTTCCTTTCTCATTTGTACCTTTTGTTTTTGTCGTTGTTATATTGCAGTGGCTTTGTTCCTCATGTTGGGGGGAATGTTTAATATTTTACCATTAATTATGATGTATACTACAGGTTTCTTTATAGCTCTCTTTGTCAGGTTGTAGAACTTCATTTCTACTGCTACGTTTTTAAGAGTTTTTACTATGAATGAATGCTGCATTCTGTCAAGTGTTTTCTCTCCTTTTATTGAGATAATTGCATGCTTCTCTACTTTTTGTCTATTTGTGTACCAACAAGTAAAACAATCCCTTTGTAGAAGACATATCTTTTATATAAAAAATACCAACAGAATCTACTAAAAACCATGAGAACTAATAGTTGTTTAGTGACTGGCTGGACTATTCTAATGAATTCTATTTACTTTGCAGTAGAAGCTTCTGATGTTTTTGCTCCAAAGTGCAGCCTTGGGGCATGCACACACCCTTCGAGGACAGTGGTTTTAGCCAGGATCTCACTGACTCTCTTTCCCTGATTGCACTCAGCTGTTAAGCTCTACTAAATTCCAGATGATTGCCCTTTTGTTTTTGGCAATGCCCTGGAGAATACATTGCTCCACAGGCTGATCCAATTAAATCTGGGCTCCTTTGAGGGGATAGTTTTTCAAGGCTATGTCTGACCCTAAGAGTGCTCTTCTTAGCTGCCTCCTTCCCTGCTTCTCACTGATCAACTAACTGGCCTATGGTTTAGCTTGTAACATTCATGAATCTACCAGCCTCCTCTCAATTGGTTAGCGCTCAAATCACCATTGCTTCAGAGCCCTATGAGGCTTGAACTTTCTCATACTCTGTTCCAAAAAAGGTCAGTTCATGTGGGGACATTTTTGGAACTTTCTGTTCTTTGGTTGTTGCTCCCTTTGGGCAAAATTCCTGAGCCGGGGCTCTGATCTGAGGGTAGGGATGGTTGCTCACTTCTCTCAGAGTCCTGCATGAAAAGCAAGGCACAGGGTGAATGGAGGAGCCTCTGGTGTTCCTGGCTTCCCTCTCCAGGCATTGGACCTTCACCCTACAAATGAGCTGGGGTGAGAGAATGAGGATCTCAGTATTTTCAGCATACTGTGCCTGAGGTTGAGCCTCCATCTTGTTAGTGGGTGTTTGTGTAAAGAGGAACCCCTCCAAGTTGCACTCATCTGGGATTCAGTCTCTGTAGCATACACGAGGAGGTGCTAAGACATGCTGGTGACATGCCCATCCTGGGAAGATACTAGTCTTAGTCTCTTAGTGTTTTGTAAAACACTACAGACTGGGTGGCCTCGAAACAACAGACATTTATTTCTCACAGTTCTGGAGACCAGAAGTCTGAGATCAGAGTGCCACCTGGTCAGGTGAGGGCCCTCTGCTGGGTTACAGACTTCTCATCCTATCTTCACCTGGTAGTAGGGGACTAAGAATCTCTCCGGAACCTCTTTTGGAGGGCACTCATCCCATTCATGAGGGCTCCACCCTCATCACCTACTCACCTCCCAAAGGCCTCTCCTCCTAACACCATCACAACTGGGGGTGAGATTTCAACATATGAATTTTGAGGGGATCAAAATATTCAGTCCCTTCGGCTCGTCCCCCTTTTAAGAATCTTAAAACTTGTAGATGGATTATTTAATATTTCCATGTCCAGTTTGCATCTGTTTCCAATCTGGATACCACAAATTTGTACTATTACAGTCCCGCCCTATGAAAGAAACCACACCAGCACAAAATAGCATACAAGGAAACTCCAATAGATGGTGCCATTGAGTCTAAACTCTTCTTGTTCCTTCCGTGTAAATCAAGGACTAGGCAAAGCCTGTCTCATTTTCGTGCGCAAGAGGAGGTATCTGAGAGGGACACATTTCTCTGAGAATTTTTTTTAATGTAATTTTAATTTGGGAAGTTGAAAATTTGAGAGTAGACAGGCAAATGATCCAAACAAGCTCTACAATCAAGGCTTGGCCATTGGAAGAGGAAAGAAGATTGCTAACTCTAAGAAAGGAAATCTAATGCAGTATAAATGAGAGTAGTCAAAATGTTTGGTTAGCACAGCATCGTTACAATGGCGTGAGCTTTATTTATTATTTCAGTAGACAAAGTATATTGGAATGGATTCTCTCCAGATATGCTAAATGCAGAAAAAATGTTATTAGTGATATAACTTATGTGAATTGACTTGCAGAAAAAATGTTATTAGTGATATAACTTACGTGAATTGACTTAAAAAAATTCTCTCACTTGTATGTATGCTAAACATATGGCTGAGAAAATGTCAAATTAACATAATCACACTTCATGTTTAGAAAACATTTCAACATACGAATAGGATTGCCCCATACAGACCTTTGTTTGAACTAGAGATGCTAAGATTGCCAAAGTCGATGCACCATTTGAGGAGGATTTTGTCTGTGGCATCTTTGCAAGTGGTATAGACTAGTTAAAAAATGTTCTTTTAATTTTGTGAGAGAAAATGGCAATTTTTACTTTTAGTTTCTGCTTTAGGCATCAGATTTCCCACGTGAAAGAGGAATAATTTTGTCATGGACTGAGATCTCCTAATGCAATGTTCGACTTTGTGATTTTAAATTTCAACTAGTTAACAAATTCCTTCATGTGCTCATACTGCTGCTGACATGGGTTGGGTGGGCCTACAGGGAATGAGAACAAACACCGAGCACCTATAATTTAAGAGCTGTGGAAACTTTCCTCCATTACCTATGATGTTGAAAGCATAGAGTATTCTTTAACCACAGACACTATAAATACATGCTATAAATTCCATCACGAGAGGGTCAATCAACTTCTATAATTGCTCACATAATAATCCTGATATTTAGGAAGTTACTTTCCAGATATTCCAAGTACCACTCCATAAATGACTCCATAAATCATTCAAGGTAAATTCTTAGACTCCTCAATAAATGTTTGGACTGAGTAAAAGCTAAGTCATTATGTGCTCAGCTTGTGAAAATGACAAAGTGAGAATCAAGCAGTTGATCAGTATTTCTGCCTGTTTAGCAAATCTGCAGTGTAAAGTTACTATCTGTCATTCGGCCTCCCTTAAAAAGACATCCATGTTTTCTTTACCTTAGTTCCTAGGGAAATGTAGGTCTCTCCTTTCCTTTGTCAGGCAGTAAGTGGCAGATAGTTCCATGGGTTTTATTTGCTTATTGACTTGCTTAACTATATGAGTCAGACCAATCAAGGGCCCATGAGTGACATGGCTCACCTGATGTCACCTGAGCAGGTGACATCAGATGGCTGTATGGCAGTGTGGGAGAGGAGGGCACAGAAGCAAATTTTGACTAAGTTACTTATTCCTCTGAGGCCTAATTTTCTCATCAGTAATATACAGATAATTATACTGATCCCATGATATTATTAGAAATTTCAAATGGAACCACATGAGTGAAAGATATTAAATGGGAATAAATGTGCCTTCTTACACTGAAAATATGCAATCTGTATTGTACAATATGAACTATAAAATGACAAGGGTTGGTCTTCATTGCTTCCTCTGACCCATGTACCATTTCTTTTCATTACATAGATCTGTAGAATTTGAGGCTTGGAAAAGATCTCAGAATCATCCACCTCTGTGGCCCAATCAGTGTAAAAATGTTTTAAAATTAGAATCTATGAAAGAGTGTTGGGAATGGGACATTTCAGTGCTTTAAGTAGTCCTATTTTCAACCAGTTCTTGCCCATACATTGCCATTCATCTCTTTCTAGCCAGGACCCTTTGGAAGTCAACATTTCTCTCCATGAGCATCAGTACTAACTGGGGATGTCTGCCATAACCATAATCCAGGAACCAACCATAACTGTAAGTCCTGCCATTCAACCAGTACAATTTTTAACTGTAATAAAAGGAAACATTACAGAGGTCACTGGTTTTAGCTTGCCTGGTTAATGTCAACATAAATGTCATCTCTTCAAAGATACCTCCTCTGGCTACACTATAAAAGTGATTCCTCTACTCCATTTTAATTTTGTATGGAATGAAGAAAGCTCTATGTGGTAAAGGGACAATGTCTTTCTTTCTCTTTCTTTCTTTCTTTCTTTCTTTTTCTTTCTTTCTTTCTTTCTTTCTTTCTTTCTTTCTTTCTTTCTTTCTTTCTTTCTTTCTTTCTTTCATTTCTGTATTTGTTGTTAATTTATCTACAGTTGACATACAGTATTACACTAGTTTCAGGTGTATAACATGGTGATTTGACAATTCTATACGTTGACAATGCTCACCATGATAAGTGTACTTACCATCTGTCACCACGCAAAATGATTACAATTTTTTTTTTAAAGATTTTATTTATTTATTTGAGAGAGAGAGCACATGAGAGGGGGGAGGGTCAGAGGGAGAAGCAGACTCCCTGGCAGAGCAGGGAGCCTGATGCGGGACTCGATATGGGGACTCCAGGATCATGACCTGAGCCGAAGGCAGTCGCCCAACCAACTGAGCCACCCAGGTGCCCCTACAATATTATTGATTATGGTTTCTATGTTGTACTTTACATTCCCACAACTTATTTATTTTATAAGTGGAACTTTATAGCTTTTAATGTTCTTCGCCTATTTTGCCCATTTCTCCACCCCCTCGCCTCTGGTTCTCTGTATTTATAAGTCAATTTTTTAAAATTTGTTTTATGTTTTATATTTCAGATATAAATAAAGTTATATGGTATTTGTCTTTCTCTGACTTTTTTCACTTATCATCGATACATGGATGGCTAAAGATATGGGATATTACCCAGATATAAAAAAGAATGCACTCTTTTCATTCATGACAACAGGGATGAGCCTAGAGGGTATTATGCTAAGGGACTTTGTCTTTCTTATTAATCCTTATGTCCTAAGTTCCTAGTACAGTGCTTGGCACCTTGTAGATGTTCCTTAAAGATTTGAATTTGTAATCTGCAGTTGAATTTGCAAAATTAAAGTAGCTCCCAAATCAAATGGGGGACGTGTATAACGATCAGAATTTGAGAGAAGGGGTAGATGTTGGGTTGTAGGCTTCAGACTAACTACACCCACTTTTTTTTGTTCTCTCTAGAAGTTTGGAGTGTTACCAGAAGGAAGCAAGATAGGTTCATACCTCCTATAAAAACACTGAATAAAGCACTAAACAGTTATCTGAAGGGTTTTATTTATCTGTTGGTAAAGGCTTAATATGCTCTAGTGTAGAGTAAAAATTTATGTCACAGTAAGTACTATTTGGGTTAGCATTCTAGTTCACAAAATAATCATTTGTTTTACCTGAGGTAAAATATTTTAACACTTCACCCAGTCTCTCTGATGAAATCCATTCTGTAGCTAGAAGACAAACCCCATACAAATCTCTTTTATTAACAATATATAACAGTAAAAATAAATCATTAGGGTCCTGAGGGAGAGCAAGAGAAATGATATGGAGATTGCCTGGCAAGACACAAGCAATTTCACATTCCAAAATGAAGTTTTAAATAATAATACCTTTCCCACCCAGAGATAAGGTATAGAGACTATATAAAAAATATAACTTTACTTAAAAAGCAAACTATTTGAATTCCAAGTGTGGCAGTGGCACCCTAGCTTGTACCACCTTATCTCATGCTCCCATAGAAATACTTTTCAAAATAAAGAGAAAGAATCCTGTGAACATCTAGCTGGTACCCACTCACTTTGAAAGAGTGATTTCCCGAAAAAGAGGAAACTGGGCTCATAATTTTTCTTGGCAGCCCTGAATATTAAGGATGATAGAGCAGCATCTACAGAGGATTAAAGGAAGCAGGTTGTGACTCAAGAATTTTATACCTAGCAACATTTACCCCGGTGCAAACATGACCTGTGGAAACCCAACAACTCCTCAAGACTCTTCTGGAGACAACCTCACTTATCCACAATCCTTATTCTTAAGATGCTGCAGATATTCCCTAAGACAAACCATAAGGATGAAACTCTCACTTTGCATTTCAGAAGAAACAATTTCCCATATAGCTGGACTCTCATATGTTTTATTGCTGTTTTCCAAGTTTTGCGCAGATGAATCTGCTTATAGGAAGGCACGTTGGAAGGGGGCCAAGGGAGCACCGTACAAGCAATCTGCAGTGTAGAGCATGGCAGGGTGTAAGCAGTAAGAAGAAATCAGGGAAGCAATATTACTTTCAAAGTAGATGTCTAAGCAAAATTTAGGAGACTCAAAATACTCAAGTGATTAACAAAACAAAGAAGTAATAGTTAGAAACCATTAGTGTAGTAAATGTAGCATCAAAATACAGAAATAAAAATATGTTAGGATTGGGCACCTGGGTGGCTCAGTTGGTTAAGCGACTGCCTTCAGCTCAGGTCATGATCCTGGAGTCCCAGGATCGAGTCCCGCCTTGGGCTCCCTGCTCAGCGGGGAGTCTGCTTCTCCCTCTGACCCTCTTTCCTCTCATGCTCTTTCTCACTCTCTCTATCTCATTCTCTCTCTCAAATAAATAAAATCTTTAAAAATAAAAATACGTTAGGATTACAAGGACACACTGATATAAACAAAAAATTTTCTAGGGATGTTCAAGGGAATCAAACGAATATGAGACTTGAATAATGCTATTTAAGGAGTGAAAGAGATAAGCATAGATCTAACATTTTATCCCACATGAATTACTTATTTTCCTCAAATAGGTATAATAAGGTTATGATTTTTCGTATAATACTCTACAAATAAAATCTTGATAGGAACTAATTCCACAAAGCATAAATTATATGTGCTATGTACTCTGACTCTGACTCCATAGTATATACTTTGACTGCAGTAACACAAGAAATTAATAAAAATACCCACCAACCTGGAAATTTCTACGTGCTTCTACATTAAATAAATATTATTTTTAAAAGAAATTAAATCTATAACTTCATTTTTAGAATATTAGGGGAAAACATTTCATTTAAAAATATTCATGCATAAGCCTTATGGATGAATTTACAAAAGAAATGACAATAGATTGACTTCATTAAATTATTAACACTGAAGAATCAAAGCCCCCAAAACAAATTTGAAAATCTTAAAATTAAAATTTTTTTAAAGGTATTTATTTATTTATTTGACAGAGAGAGACACAGCAAGAGAGGGAACAGAAGCAGGGGAAGTGGGAGAGGGAGAAGCAGGCTTCCCGCTGAGCAAGGAGCCCGATGCGGGGCTCGATCCCAGGACCCCGGGATCATGACCTGAGCTGAAGGCAGACACTTAACAACTGAGCCACCCAGGTGCCCCACAAATTTGAAAATCTTAATGTGGCAGATCAGATCCTCCCAATTTTTTATCCCCTTCTCATTACAGAATTAAATATCCATACCTTTGCCATGTGACTTTGTAGTACCTCTCACTCGAGTAGACAGAATATATTTCCTTTGCCTCATTTATTTTGAGCTTCTTACAATTTTACTTTGCAGATAGGATGCTAGCTGATGTGAAATGAACAGCATCATAATCTACCAGCAGCCCTACATACAAGGAATAGGTAAGCTACTAAGTATTGGGTTATTTGTTATGCAGCATTATTACAGCAACAACTAATCAGTACACTTAGTCAGAGGTTTGTAGGGAAGTGACAAAGGTCTTTAAATGTGCTTACATTGCTTGTCTTTGTCTTTTGTATTCCTGTCATCTGTCAGAAGGTGTCTTGTGTTGCCATGGGTCCAAGGAGAATGCAGAGATGAGCGGATGGAGTCTGAGTCCAACTTGCAGCTTAGAACAGGGCCAGCCAGTCACAGCTGAGCTCAGCAGAGACACAGCCTACCTGCAAAATTGTATACAGGAAACAAATTCTTGTTGTGAGCTAATGAATGTTGGAATTGTGTACTATAGATGAATACACTGATTCAGAGGTGTGTAGAAAATATGATGTGTGAATATTTTTAATATATATACAGTGTATCTTATGAATCATTGAAAAACTCTTTCTTACTCTTCAGTGGAAAAATGGATAAAAAACACGGACAATCAGAAATAAGAAATTTTAAAAACCAATAACTAACTAAATAAATATTTACATAAAATTTAAAAAGAAATGTAATCAAAATGAGGTACAAAAAATAAGTTTGATTTTTACATGTCAAATCATCCAAAATTTGAAGTGGAAAATGCACAAAACTAATAAGGGTGATGTTTGCAGCCTTCTACTGGTAGGAGATTAAATTGGCTCTGAAATTTTACAATATGTGTTGAGTCTTTCACGAATTCATAAACTTGGATCAAATAATTTCTTTTGCAGGGATATTTACTAAGGAAATGATATAAATATTATTAAATATTATTATTATTAATATGATACATATGACAGTATTTTATTCATTAATGGGACAAAGAGAATCTAAATTCCCTATCATATGGAAATATTGCAATGAGTTTTTTTTAACAAATATGTAAAGAGATATCATATTTGGAACATATTTTCTTTCTCTCTTTCTTTTTTTTAGAGATAGAGAGAGTGCACTCGAGTGGTGGGGAGGGGGGGAGGGCAGAGGGAGAGAGAGAGAGAGCTCAGTGTGTAACCCTGAAGCGGGGCTTAATCTCACAAGCTTGAGATCATGACCTGAGCTGAAATCAAGATTCAGATGCTCAACAGACTGAGCTACCCAGGTGTACCCAAAATAGTATTTTCAAATAATTTTTAGTGACATAAACTTATTTATAATATAATTTTTAAAAGCGTAACAATGTTTGTTTGTAAGAGAGGAAGAAAAAGTGTAGAGAAAGTGCTCTAAAATATTAACAACGTGTATCAGTTCTTTTACTCCAATTTTCTCTCCTATGCTTTTTTTCCCAATATTTTTTCTGTAATTTTCACTATTTACACAGCATTGGTCTGCACATGGCTGGGATTCAAGACTGCAGATTACCCTAATTTGACCAAATATTTCATCCCATAATAAAAGTCACCAACATTAGATCAAATTGGTTGGGTCTTTGTTAACCAAAACTCTATCTCTTCCACTTAGTTTATTACCCACAACATCTTGTTGTAGATATTGCACAAAGATTTTGCACATTTCTAGTTAAATTTATTCATAAATACTTAATTATTTTGGCTGTTAGGTTAATAGAATCTAGTTTTTCTATTTCTATTTTCCATGTGGATATTGCTTGGATAGAGAAAAGATGTTGATGTTTGATTTTCATCTTATAATTGGTCTTGTTCATCTTGTTGAAATCACTGCTGATTTCTATAGAACGGTTGTTGGTTCTTTTGGTCTCCTATGCTTTGTAACATGGTTCTGAACCCAAATTTGCTACATAGGTGTTCTCTTAAAGGGCATTAATGACTTGACTAAGATACTAAGATGTCATTGATATTGAGGATGTCATTGCTTGAGTCCTTATTTTTTAGCTCTTCAAAAGTCTTTAACATTTTCTTTTATATATATATATATATATATATATTTAAGGACTTTATTTACTTATTATTTGTCAGAGAGAGATAGAAAGCACAAGCAGGGGGAGCGGCAGACAGAGGGAGAAGCAGGCAGAAGCACAAGCAACCTCCCTGCTGAGTAAGGAGCCCGACGAGGGACTCAATCCCAGGACCCTGGGCAGGTGCTTAACCGGCTGAGCCACCCAGGTGTCCCAAAAGTCTCTAACACTTTCACCTGCAATAACTACTTCAAATATTTCAAAGTTGTTTTTATTTCCATTAGTGCCTTTATCCTTTTAGTGACTGTTTCTCTCTCTTCTCTTTTTTTTTT
Organism: Zalophus californianus; assembly: GCF_009762305.2. NCBI lineage: Eukaryota > Metazoa > Chordata > Mammalia > Carnivora > Otariidae > Zalophus > Zalophus californianus. The sequence goes on along the minus strand of NC_045599.1, from coordinate 141,951,278 downwards.
TTTAGATTTTACTTATTTATTTTAGAGAGAGGGAGAGAGAAAGAGCATGAGTTGAAGGAGAAGCAGAGGGAAAGAATCTCAAGCAGACTCCCTGCTGTGTGCAGAGCCCAATGTAAGACTCAGTCTCAAAACTCTAAGATCAAGACCTGAGCCGAAATCAAGAGTTGGACCCTTAACTGACTAAAAAACCCAGGCACCCCCACTGTTTCTCTCTCTTCTTGATTGGCTTCTCCACCTGTGCTTAGATATAATGTCCCTACAAGTTTCAGTCAACCAGTTCCTATCTTTCTCAATGTACAAATTTTCTTATGGAAAATTATAGCTCACTATTTCCAGTCTTCTAATAGACATCAGCACTTGGTTGTACATTCCATTGCCCTTGAACTTTAATATGCCCACTCAAGGATATTATTTTGTGATCAGGACTGAAGCAGTAGTAGTTTATATGGTCTTGTCCTGTGCTGGCCTCTGGAAAGACTTTCTCTCCATCCTCTGAGCTATTTTCTAGTCCTTGATAAATTCTTATCTGCTTAGTGAGAATAGCTATGTCAGGATATATTTTTGTTAAAAAATACTTACTCCCCATCTTGAATTCTTATCCCCAGTATACCTGCCTCTTCCATTGATGCTGGACTTGGCCATCTGAGTTTTGCTTTAACGTCATATAGGTGGAGTTTGCTTTCCTAAGCCATGACTTTGAGCTCAGCCATATGGCTTGCTCTTGGTCAAAAGGAACTTAGCAGCTGTGACAGCAGTGGAGGCTTGAACTGTACTCACATGTTTGGGCTTGTCACCCCATATTTACACCATCATCATGAAAACCTGTCCTTTATATCTAGTGCCTGATTACAGACTCCAGGATAAACAAATATGGAGCAGATCTGAGTGAGGAGTTCAGGAAGTCAAACACACAGACTGAAGCCAAGCTGCACTTGTGTATCACTTGTGTATCAGATCTCAGTCTATTTCAGCTGTCTTCCAGCCAACTCAGACATGTGAACAAGAATAAATCATTATTATTTTAAGCCATCGATTGTTGGGATGTTTTGTTACAGGGAATTATTGTGTCAAAAGCTGACTGATACAAGTGGACCCTTATTTGAAGCTAGATCCCTGAGCCTTTTGGGAAGTTTTATGGTATTCTGCTTTGTCAGTTATGAGTCTTTCATTAACAAAAGTTTTAAAAGTAGAAATAGCTTTAAGGAGGGCTTGATTCAGGGCTCAAACAGTGTCAGCAGGCTCCAGTTTCTCTTGCTCTATCCCAGTTTAAGCTCCATTCTCAGGTTTTCATTTTCCCATGGCTATTAGTTCCCTTCATTTATTAAACAAATGATCATCACGCATGTACTTTGGCAGTCAATTCTAGCTTCCAAATGCAATCCCAATATGAATAATCTTCTCTTTCTCTTTTAGAAATCCCAAAACACTCATTATGAGACCAATCATTTCAGTTAGAGGAACACACTATTTCGACTGAAGCCACATAAGCCACATGCCCATCCCTGGAAGCAAAAATGGAGTCAACGCCACTTGAGGTGCATTAGTTGGGAGAATTGTTTTTACCCCAAAAGGAACCTGAGAAACTGTTTCCAAAGGAAAAGGTCATGAGTATATGGTATTGTATTGAAGGCAAACGACAACAGATCTTCTATATACCAACTTATTAGCATTCTTATCTCAAGGCTTTCTCTACTTTCAATTGTGCCCCCCAAGCACCCTGTCTTCATAAAATACAGGACTTGTGTTATCATATTCCTCCTCAAAACCTGTATGAGTGACAACTGCAATCAGAACATGAACCACAATCTAAACGCTGAAGTTCCCAAAGCATTTTGTGATTTGTCTCCTCACGTCTTTTCCAGCCTTGTAACCCCAAACAAACATGCAAAACTTTGATAACATTGGTAATTCTTCCATTGTCCTAACACACTGTGCAGCTCTCCTGGTCCCATTAACACATTTGACATACCCTGGGTCTTTCAGGACCTCATCCAAATTCTGCCCTTAAATTGTGCTTCTACCATAGCTGGTATCACAGTCAGCTTCATGTTGTGTCAAATTCATACATGGCCTCCAGATGGTGAACCTCTGGAGGATGTAGGGAAAAATTCACCTCTGTATCCTCCAGAGTAATTTACATAGTACTTTTCAAATAGTCAATAAATGTTTGTTGAAATGTTGAATTGGTGGAATTACCTAGCCTCAGGCTCCAGAGCAGAAGTTGGGATCGGCATAGAGCTCAGTATTTTCAACATGTAATCTCTTTAGGTGCCTACAGGTGGCCAAATCCTGACAGGCTGCTGGGCAGGAAAGGTGATTTAAATTACATATCTAAAGGAAGGTGTAATTTAGCCCATATGTTGGGATAAAATAAGCAGACTGTCAGAAACTTCACACAAATAAGAAAGGGGCCCAGAGTTAGCTACAAGGGCCCAAATGAAATGCTTTTAAAACATACTGCCTACCATTTGGGGAGTGTCCTCAGATTACTAAAGGAAAGGTTCTTGGGCCATATGGAGCTCAATTCCCCGAGTAAGGAATGCTGGAGGCTTCCTGCATGGTAAGGATGTCTTTATTTACACAGAGTTCTAATAGCTCAGAGGACACCTCTGAGGACATTGAGAGGGGAGAATGAAATTACCCAGGAATATTTATGTTAAGTTATATGTCAAGGGCTTGTCTTTCATCGTACGACACTTTTATACACAAAACACAACCAGAGAGCCATAACAATTAGCCTAGGGTGGTTAGAAAAGGAATATAGGATGATCACCAGGCCACGCACACGTATACATATGGGGAAACATCACTTTTTGAAGCATTAGAAAGAGCACTTAATGGAGAGTTCTGATACGTAGTATCTAGTTGAGTGCTAAGACTAATTAGCCCTGTGGCTCGGAAAGCATCTCTTAAATGCTCTGAGCTTGGCAACATAACCTGAGAGACCAGACCAGAGTTCTTTAAAGTCACTCCCAACTTTCTTAGGTTGTATGATTCTGTATTTGATAAGATACTATAGATAACATATATATAACACTAGAAAGGGCGTGGGTAAGTGAATCTGACAACAGTCAATAACACTCTTTATTATCCCTTGTTTTACTAGCCTTCAGTGCTCATGGCAAGAGGTTACCGCAGTGGTCCTAGTGAGAGATATTTTATTAGACTAGAGCAGGAGGAATGTGAGAGGTGACCAGATTTTGAATATATTTTAGAGATGGAGCAACATAATTTATTAAGACTGTGGGATGTTTGGGAAAGAGAAGAACCAAGGATGTAAGGCTGAAGCAACTGAGTTGATAGTTATTTATCAATATGGGCAAGGATAAGGGCACAGGAAGATTTGGATGGGAGTGGAAATAATGGCTCCCTCTTTTTAAAACAAATTAAGTTTGAGATAACTTTTATACATTCAAGTGGGGAGACTGAGTAAACAATTGAATATACAAGTCTGGGGATATGCTTAGAGAAGAATGTGTTTCAAGGAGGGAGGGGTCAACAATGTCTAATACAGCAGAGATTTAAATATGGTGAGTACAGGAAATTTAATGCAATTCCCACTTGATAACTGTGCTCACAAATCTGAAGTAATCTAGCAAATGTGATCTTATCATTTTTTCATCAAAATTTACCTACTCAGATCCAGGTGCCAAGTAAGAGGACAGCAGTTGTAAATAGGTTTGGGTTCGGCTACCTGAGAGTATTGATGGGAGAGAGGGAGAAAGGAGGTTTTGAAAGGGCGTGGTTATAATTTTAGAATATGTTGAATAAGGAGGGAGATAAAACCATCAAGGTCCTGATGGGTAATGAAAAAAAAATGAGATTTTTGTGGATTGAAGTGCTCGATAAGGTTGAATAATTTTTGTGGTATATCAAAGTATGAGTTAGCAATGTCCTTGAGAAGAGCTTTTTTAGGAAAGGGTTGGAGAAGAAAGACTGATTGAGTGAAAAGTAAGTGAAGAGAATGAAATCTGCCGAATTGCAGCCAGAAAGCTTAGATGATAATTTTGAATTCTTTCCTGTTATTGGATCCAGAAAAATGGGATCCATTAAATAAAGGGAGATGTAAGTCAGTGAGCAATTTTAAATGTTCACATGTTAATGGAAACAACATAGTAGAGAAGGTAAAATTAATGAGGAAGATGGAAAAAGGTATGATTGCAGGGAAGGGAAGTGGATCTCCTGCACGAATTGGCTATAGATGAAAGCATTGAAAATTCGCTCATCCAAACAGGTGGGAGGTTGGGATACATGGCTGCAGAGATAGATATGTTGGTGAATGTGTTGCAAACCTGAAGATTTTATCAGTGAAATAAGAAGCATGATTATCAGACGAGAGTTGGAGAAATGGGAGAGGTTCCCGGAAAAAAAGAAAAAAGAAAGCTTGAAATTGTCTCAGAATGTGTGAGAGAAAATTAACTAAATCAGAATTGTCTAACAGTACTCATTTGAGATCCACAGTCAATAATCCGAAGCATGTTGGGGCACCTTGGGCGGTGCAGTTGGTTAAGCGTCTGACTCTTGGTTTTTTTTTGCCCAGGTTATGATCTCAAGCCCCCCAGGGCTCCACGCTCAGTGCAGAGTCTGCTTCAGATTCTCTCTCCCTCTGCTTCTCTTACCCCCCCAATAAATAAGTAAATCTTAAAAAAAATTAATTTGAAGCATGTCTATTAAATTTGATTTTGTTATATTATTCATCAATATTTACCTATCAAAACACAAGTGCTGAGGGAAAGGATAGTAGAATTAAATAGTTTTGGGTTCTGCTACATGAGCTTGTTAAAGGAAGAGGGAAGAAAGGACTTTGGGGATCTTGTAGTTAATTTTAGAGTATGCTGAATAAGGAAGGAAGCAAAACCATAAAGGTCCTGTTGGGTCATGAAAATGTGATACGTGTACGGACTGAAACTCTTGATAATGTTGAATATCTTGATGACAGGAACACCAGAATAAGTAACCAGTAGGAGGAAATAAGACAGACGTTTATTTATAACAGAGCTTTCAGAGATAAAACAGTCTTAGAAATAAGATCTAGGACAGAGCTTTCCAAATGTTTTGATCATGTGTACGGCCATGGTTTGAATTTGTCCCCTGAAAGGTAGGTTGAAGTCCTAATTTCCGGTACGCCATAATGTGATCTTCTTTGGAAAGGGTCATTGCCGATGTAATTAGTTATAGTGAGGTGAGGTCATATTGGAGTCGGGTGGGCCCTTAATTCAATATGATCGACATATTTGTAAGAAGAGGGAAGAGACCCAGGCACATGGGACAAGAATGCCATGTGATGATGGAAATACATATTGAAGTCCCCGGAAACTAATACATATACCTTCAAATATGAATTTTCTCTAAAGGTATCTATGTATTTATAAAGCATATACACTTACAATTATATTCACATGTTGTGTCAATTATAACACAGAAACAAAACTAGAACTGTTTGTTTTCGTTATACTTTCAATGAAACTAATGTGATTTTCAGAAAGTGTCATCTTAATGCTTGTGATAGAGTAATTCAAAGGACCTGTTCTAAATTTAGTCCATGATGTTACTTGGTTTTAAAGACTGACATATCACAAAACATACTTCATAAAGAGACACAATTTATGACCACACATCTCAGGTAAGCATTGTTAGGAAATTCTGCTATGCTTTGCTAGTCAGTTATTGGCTCATATTTTTCAGTCTATCTGCAATTTTGTAATTTGTTGTTGCAGTTTAGCTAGTAAATATTCAATTTTCAAGGTCCCCATCACTTATTGTTAATGTAATAAAAAAACCTAATTTGTATTTTTTTTAAAGATTTATTTATCTATTTGAGAGAGAGAAAGAGGGAGCATGAGTGAGTGGGGACAGGGAGGTGCAGCGAGAAAGAGGGAGAGAGAGAGAGAATTTTCTAGCAGACTCGCAGCTGAGCAGGGAGCCCAATGCGGGGCTTGATCCCAGGACCCTGAGATCATGACCTGAGCCAAAATCAAGAGTGGGACGCTTAACCAACTGAGCCACCCAGGCACCCTAAAAAACTTAATTTTTTAATCAAGTGGCTTTAAAACTCCCTAAAATTATTGGGATGATTTTTAAGTAGTTCAGATTTTTTCCCCATTTTTAAGTGTGCAAGTTATGAGAGTCTTTGTAAGTGACACAGGTCATTTTTGGCAACAAAAGCACAACACAATGGATATTTTTCTGACTATCTATTTTCAAAGTTACTTCTTCATCAGTCAAAGTAGCAGTTTATGGCGGTTAGATAAATAATGTAGTTTGGACTTGTGTCAATTTCAGAAATTTCCCCAGAACTCCTTAATCCCCACTGAATTTAGGAGCCTAGTCATTTTTGGCCTATAGAAAATAGAAACCACAGAGATTTTCCAGGATGTCAAGGCTCTCCATATGAATATATTTCTCTCATCCTTGTTAAAAGGAATGTCCTCAGGACCTCCCAGGTGACATACTTAGGGGATCAACAAACAGATCTTACATTGTAAATCCATTCTAGTTTTCCATCTCTTCAATATAAAGGTTATATTTAACAAATTGTCCAGTGGGTTCCTGAGTCCATTCTGTTATTTCCCCAGTTTGGAACGCAAATTGGAATAGGTACAGTTAAAAACTGACAAAATTCCCATTTGGGTTCTTTGATCTCTGTAGTGATGACTGTTCTTGTATGAAAGGCCAAGGGAAAGCATCTGGAACTTCCTTTATCTAGTTAAATAATAAATCAGAAGAAATAAAACATCTCTCGAGGCATTGCATAGATTTGTGCTACCATCAAGGACTTGAAAGTTTCAAGGGGGGTCATTGTCACCATATTCTCATTCAGTTCACCCCTTTGGCCTGTTCGGAAGACAGCTGGATCTTGGAAGATGACAGTGGATTATTATAAATTTAACCAGGCATTAATTCCAACTGCAGCTCGTTTCCTGTTCCAATTTTACTCTAGTTCAGGATCTCTCAAGGTTGGCACTGTTGACATTTTAGACCCGATAATTTTTTTGTTGTGGGTCCTGTCCTGTGCACTGCAGGGGGTCTAGCAACATCTTTGTCCCTCACCCACTAGACGCTAGCAGCACCTCTCATTCTAGCTGCGGTGACCCAAAATGTCTCCAGTCATTGCCAGTGTGTTCTGGGTGGCAAACCTCCCCCACACCACCCCACTGATAACCACTGCTCTACAGCAAATCAACACATCTTCTGGCAACGGGTATACAGTCATTAATCTGGAAAATGTTCTTTTTTTTCCTATACCTCTTAGTAAAAACCATCAAACGCAATCAGCAATATATTCACACAGTCCAAGCTCCAACTACACCAACTCTCTGGCCCTGTTACAGTCCAGTCCATAAAGAACTAAATTACCTCTCTATTCCACAGGACTTCACATTGATCCATTATATGGATGATGCCATGTTAATTAGACCTCAAGAACAGGAAGTGACAACTACTCTAAGTACAATGCATATTTGCCTGAGGGTGGGGGGAAAAGTTCCCTAAAAATGTATAGGTCAGCCACCCAGTGGGATTTCTAGGAATCTAGCAGTCTGAGAAATATCAAGATAACTCTTCCAAGGTGAACAGCAAGTTGTTGCATCTGGCCCTTCTGATACTAAAAAAGAAGCAAAAGGACCGGTGGGCCTCCTTGGATTTTTGAATCCCATTTATTGAAGAACCCCAAAAGCTATAAAATTTGAGTGGGCCAAAATTGAAGAAGGCCCTATAATATGCCCGTGTGGCCCAGAAAACTCTTTTATCACTATGTCTGCAATTCATAGGGATGCTGTGTTGCAGGAGACATAGGGATGTCAGAGACAGTGCTATGATATAAACTCAAATACATGTGCAGCATTACCTGAGCTGCTTCATGATGCCCAGCAAGACCCGGGGCTAAGAAAGATTGGTGCAGGCATGAAGCTCTTGTTGTGCTGTGAGTAATAAATGTCTTTGTCTTTGACCCAGGAATCTCATGTTTTCTACCAGCATCCCTGAAACTATAAGCAGACTAACTTAACTTGCCAGTACAATATAATCTCAGGCTCTTCACAGTTCCTGAAAGTTTTTGGCGAGGAGGATAGGGTACTTTCGAAGACATGGCTTTTCTGGAAGAGAAAGAACGAGGGCTTTGTTTTTTGTTTTTTGTTTTTTTTTTAAAAAGATTTTATTTATTTTTTTGGCAGAGAGAGACACCGCGAGAGAGGGAACACAGGCAGGGGGAGTGGGAGAGGGAGAAGCAGGCTTCCCGTGGAGCAGGGAGCCCGGTGCGGGGCTGGATCCCAGGGCCCTGGGACCCTTACCTGAGCCGAAGGCAGACACTTAACGACTGAGCCACCCAGGCGCCCCAAGAATGAGGACTCTGTAGGCCTGGCTAGGGAAATCTGAGAAGACTTGCTATGACCCAGTAGCAAATGCTCTCAACCAAGTGATAGGAGGAGTATGGAATAAAGATCCTTTATTAACCTATTGATGAATGTTCAAAGGCTGAGCAAGAGAATTAAAACAAGTCTCTTGAATGGTGCCTTTCAGTTTTTCCTGCTCTCTTTTGGGCAGCAAAGGAAGGGATATTTATCCTGAAAATGGGGCAGCAAGTCCTGAGACTCCAGACAAAAAGCAACGTGACTGTAGCTGCTGAGTCACAGAATCTGCAAAGTCAAAGTCATGGGTGTCAGGAATGAGAATAAAGAGCTTTGGGTGGATCAAAAACATTAGCAGTTCATTTAGTGGAGGTATAAGCAGATTTCAGTTTCAGTCTGCACAAGACAGAAAGTAAGTCTGCCTTCCTTCCTGGCAAGGTGCTGCTCTCCCTCTATACTCTCTGATCCCCTCCCCCTGCCCAGTCTCAGGTAGTTTCAGGGAACGATTAGAGATAGGGCTGAAGACTCGGTTTCCAAAAAGGATGAAGGCCATGTACAACCATCCAAGTATACAGGAAAACTTTGGGAGGGGAGAGGATGCTGTGAACGATGCCTCTTGCGCTAATTCAAAACACTCTTGCTGTTGTTTCTACATCTCAACGTATAATAGCAACTGCTGTGTTGTTGTGTCCCATAAGTGCCATCAGGGATTTTGTCAAACAGGAAGAGTCACATGTAGGGAAGTGCTGGTGGGACAAAAGCCCCTGCTTCTTGCCACCAATAAGGGGCCAAGATTTAGAGTGAGTGTCTCTCACCTCCGGTGTTGGTTGGAAAGCCTCCATTGAAACTACCCTGACTTTGATATTATTATACCTCAGCCAGCTGGAGTAGTTCATAAACCCCCCAAAAATCCAGAGTCCTGCTTGCCAAGGTGTTTCTTGGAACTATGTAGACGAATTCACAAGGCTCAATCCTTCTGGCAATCAAGGAAAACTGTTGTATCTTCAGTCTCTCCAACACCAAAAGGAGGCCCAGCACATTACTGGATTCTTGAGGTGTTTGAATAATCTGTGTCTCACTTGGGCATTCTGCTTAGTCCTTTAGATCTGCCAACCCCCAAATCAGCATGCTTTGAGCGGCAGCCAAACCAACAGACTACAGAGGAAGTTATCCAGAAAGCTGTGGCATGCTCTCTACCTCTGGGGCCCCTAATGATCCCTTTAAGCTACAAGTCTCTCTGGCTGATGATTTTACCACCTGCTAAAGGGAGGTGGCCTCCCCTTGGAGACACCTCTTGGGATTTTGGACTCATTGCCTCCCTGACTTGGCTTCCATACATCCCTTTTGAAAAGTAGTTATGAGCTCACTACTGGCCTCTTGTTAAAACCGAATGCCTGGTCCATGGAGACCTGGTGACCCTCAAGCTTGATATTCCCATTCAGAGGTAGGTTAACCTGGAGTTAGTGACTAATTAAGGTGGAAATGGTATGTTCAAAATGTAGTTAGCCCGGCCCAGCAGCATCTCTGCTTTATGTGAAACTGTGGCAGGTGAACTTGTTAGCTTTTAAATAGATTAAATCTCAGAACCTTCACCATTATTGACAGATAGTAAACAAACATGACCTCTGCTTTAGACAGAGACACTATCTCCACCTTCCAAAGTTGTTTACTATGCGGACATACTTTAAAAGATAGTCTAAAACAAAGGCCATCCATTCCTCTGCTCACAAGATGTACAGAAATGCAAGAGACCCATAGAGAACGATCTTCTAACAATATGCTGTCATTGGTTGAATGTAGATGTCCGCAGTATTTCACTTGAAGGACAGTGGTGAAGAAAGAGCCTTTCCACAAATAGAACTTTGAGCAGTATACATGGTAGTTCAACTTTCCTGGAAGAAGAGGCCAGAGATTCAGATCTACATTAATTTGTGGGTAGTGGTTAATAGTTTGCCTGGATGGTCAAGGACTCAGAAGTAAGATGACTAAGAAAGGGGTAGTAAGGAGGTCTGGAAAAAAAGTATTTGACAGACTTTCCTGAACAAACGCAGATTGTAAACATATTTGTGTGTTCCATGTGAGTCCTCAACAAACAATGGAGTAAGAGCATGATAATCAGGTGAACAAGGTAACTTGTTCAGTCAGCCTTTTTCTTAGGGCCCCTCTGTCTGCCCAACTGGTGCATAGACAATATATCTATGGCGGCAGGATGAAAGTTATACATAAGATCAAAAAGATGTGTTTCCAAGGCTGATCTCACCCTAGCCATTAAGGGGTACCCAAATTGTCAACAGCAAAGATAACATTAAGCCACTGATGGCTCTCTACTCCCCAGGGGCATTAGTCAACTACCTGATGGCACCTTGAGTCCACTGAACTGCTGCCGCTGGGAAAAGGGATGTGCTTAGTTCTCATTGGAGTACCTACTCGGAAAAGGGATTTTTGCCTTCCCTGTTTGCGATGCTTTTGCCCAAACCACTATCCACAGGCTCACAGAAGCCTTATTCACCATCTCATGATACATCTACACAGTGTTGAATATAATCAAGGAACTCATTTTACAACAAATGAAAGGTGGCAATCAGCTCAAGTGCATGGAATTCCTACCATCATGAGCACTATTTCATGCCTCTATTGGCTATTATATGTATTCTTTTGTAAAATGTCTTTTAAAATCTTTGCCCTCTTTTTAATAGGGTTGATCATCTTTTCGTTATTTATTTATAGGGATTCTTTATACAGTGTCATACAAGACCTTTAGCAAATATGTTTTGTGTTTTTTCCATTCTTTTTTAAAAAAGATTTTATTTATTTATTTGAGAGAGAGAGAGAGAAAAAAAAGAGAAAGCATGATCAAGGGGAGCAGCAGAGCCAGAGGGAAAGGGAGAGAATCTGAAGAGGATCTCTACTCAGCATGGAGCCTTACATGGGCTGGGTGTGGGGATGAACTAGAGGGGATTCCCTGGGGGTCCCATGGGGGCAGGGCTTGATGAACAGGTGGGGGGGGGATCGATCTCACGACCCTGAGATCATGACCTGAGCCAAAACCAAGAGTTGGATGCTTAACTGACTGAGAAACACAGGCACCCCAAGTTTTTCCCCGTCTTAAAAACTATTTCTATAAATGGGATCACCACTCCCTGCCACAAGTCTTAGTTGAAAATTCAGGTAAAGTGCTCTCTAATACAACATCCCTAAATGGGCATTGATACCAAAGTTATCTAGATAATAATAATGAAACTAACCTTTGAAACACTGATACCTTTTGAACCCTAGAATGTGCTCTTTGTCATTTGCACTTGTGTTACAGAAAATAAACTTACGATAAGCCATAAAGCTTCCTAGAGAAGTGTCATATTATAGGATGGCCAGGTTCCCATTTCTAAATAATTGTTCCAACAGCATAGGAAAGAATAATTGGTGTTATTCCAAAAATACTTTGGATGGAACACAGCTTTGAATCTGAAGTTGGACTTATGTGTGAATTTTACATGAGTTGCAGCAAGGTGCAACGGGTTTTATTTGAGTGAGGTGTGCAGCAGAGAGGCTAGAGGGAGGGTGCAGGTGGTGGTGAGGAGAGAACCAAGTCCTGCGTGCTCACAGGGAATGGGAGCAAATTGCTGAATGTCCCAGCTTCCATCTCCGCTTTCCCCAACCTCCAAAAGGCTGACACCTTAACCTCGTTGCTGGGGTCATTGAACTGGAACTTAGTTATCCATTACTTGAGGTTTAAAAAAAAACAACACATTCAAAGGTTTGTTTTCTCACTGGCCTTTAAGCAACCTGAACTGATAACTCCGAATCAAGGGGCAGAATTGTGCGTAAGATTCTTCCTCGTTTAGAAATAATATTCAAGGAATATTGGGAAACGGGTGAGAAATGTGATAAGTAGTAGAAGTTGTTACTTATATTATAGGTCTTTCCAGGAAGAGGTAGCGTCTATTCCCTTCACCCTCAAATCTGCATTATATTGGTGACTTTCTTTGGCCAAGAAAATGCAGCAGAAGTGAGATTGCACAGGCACCAGGGCAAAACCTCAAAGGCTTTCAACTTCCTCTTTTGGAACCTGAGACCACGATAGGCAGAAGCCAGGCTGGCCTACCAGATGGGAGAGACTCCCACAGCCCAGTCCCTCCTCCTGCTCTGAACCACCAATGCCAACCAACACCCAGCTCAGTGAAGCTCTCCCAGACTGTCCAGCTACTTCCTGACCTGCCCGTTGACTGCATACCCAGAGGTACCCCGCAGAGATCAGCCAAGTCACCCAAATCAGAAGACTCATTCAGCTGATCCATGGAGTCATGAACTAAATGTTGTTTTAGGCTGTTAGGTTGTGAGGTAGTGCACTATGCTAGAAAAGCTAACTGACTCAGGCATCTCTTTTAAAAACCTGGTGAATGGGCACCTGGTTGGCTCAGTTCGTTAAGTGTCCTACTCTTGGCTTGGGCTCAGGTCATGATCTCAGGCTCTGCCCCTCCCCCACCTCAAATAAATAAATAAATAAAATCTTTAAAAAACACACACACACAACAAAAACCTGGTGAATTACAGAAGCCCAAAGCCATACGTAAGTTGCAGACACATAGACATTTCAACCTTTGGGCAAACATGGGAGGCTGATTACCAGGGTTCTATACTCTAGTACTTCATGAAAATATTTCTTGAGGTGGGCCATCTGCTCTATTGATGTGGTTTTCAAGAAATACTCAGAAAAAAATGACATTATAAAACTGAAGAAAATAAAAAAGCATATGTCTGCTCAGGTAATGAACAGAGCGTAAACCCCAACATTACTGAAACAATAAAATTTCCCTTGTTCATTAAATCACAGCAATGGCGATGCTTGACTGAATGCTTACATGCTGAACTTCATACTGAAGATACATTGTAAGTAGCTACTTGTCCAAGGGAAGTAACCAGGAAATTATTAAAGATAGCTGTTGTATTACACAGGATTAAGTGAGGATTAAATAAAAATGGCGTACATTAGAGGGACTGACACATTGTGAACATTTAATGGGTTATTTACTACAACCGTATAATTTAAAAATTCAAAACCTATTCTTGAATGCCTCTGGATCAAAAATATAAGAATGAGCAAGTGCCATAGCATTATAAAATGGATGGTTGTACATTAAAAAAAAAACAAACCTGAATTCAAACTTCTTTTTCCCCCCAACTAATAATATTCCATTGTAATTACCAAAAGTTTACGTTTTTGCAAAATTCTTTGTGCCACAGCAATGATTATACATTTTTATTACTGTTGTTTGGATATAATGCAATTGCCTAGCACTTTATATTTTTCAGGAGACTGTAATATCCTATACACTCCTTGACCCTATCTTCAACACTTTGAAGTAAGTAGGGCAGATCTTATTAACTCCATGTTCTTATGTGGGAAACTGAGACCCTACTCAGTTAAATACCTGACCCAAGGTCATTCAACACAAGAATTACCCAAGTACTCTTTCTGATTCCATGCTATATAGCCAATATTTATTTACAAATCGGCTGGTAGATGTTTACAGTTGTGGCTATGGGTCTCATGTTTTGTTAGTTATTTTAAGTTTGTGTTCACCTGGCACCTTTCTGCTTATTTTGGACAGTAAAATTTGTTTTGTAAAGATTTCCTTAGATACAATACAAAGATAACAGGCTTAGAGTTTGGACTCAAAATGGAAACTTTGTGTGTGTGTAAAATTTATTTACTCTTGGCAAACCACAGCTTCCTGTTATTTGACCTTTTCTATAGAGGACTTTAAAAAAAAAAAAGAATGTACTTTTAAACACTTATTTAAAAAATCTTCTTGGACATTAGATAACTATGAAATAACCCAAATTTTAATGATTGAAGTATAAATTAATCAAAAACATGTGGATAAAATTTTCTTTAAAACACACACGGGCTAAAAAACAAAATAAAATTGCTCAGGGCCAAATACATCTGGAATTTTATTAAATCCCAAACATTTGGAAAGTAGTTTGTGACCTTCAACAAACTGTTACCATAGCTCAATTCTAAACTCCTTTTTGCATGTATCCAGTTTGGACCTAAGTCAAGGAGGAGTTGCTGCCAAGGTGAGGTTAAGGGTACTGAAATGATGACTACTTGCCCAAAATACCCTTTGGGTTGACCCACTGCAGGGCCTGAAATTTTATCATTATAAGCACTCTTTTTTGCTAAAAGGATTTATCACTTGGAAAAGCCAGATCCCTGCTAAAATGTAAATAATTTGAGGAAAGAATAATTAAAAATTAATATTTAACTAGCCCTTTATAATTAACAAACACTTCCCCACATTGAAGTGCTTGAATGCTAATTTTATGGTTTACACAATATGTTCCCATACTTTAAGCTCAAAGAGAAAAGTGATTTACCCAAGACACACAGTGTCAAGCCAGGACCACAACCAAGAACACTTGTGCCTGGTATGTCTCTTCACGACAGCACGCTCCCTCTCAGATAGCATGCATGCCTCTACATATGCCAATCCAACAGTTGAACTGAGGAGGAAAATGACAATAGAGGACGTGGAGACTGTGAGCAGTGGCTACCCCGTCACCTGACTTGGCTGTGAAGGAAGGTTAAAGACAGGGACATAATTGGAGGTTTTTTATATGTTGAGATGGAGGAAGCATTGGAAGATGGAATTTGAAAATCGTGTAGAAAATGGGGAGAGCTAACGGGACAAAATCCCCGAGGGAACAGATAGGGAAGGGGTCCAGCAAGCAGACAGAGGGACGGCTACACCTCAGCCTGAACAAGGAGGGTAGGAGTATGGACAGATGTGGATGCATGAAAATTGCTAAGCTAGATGGGGAGGAGGTTGAGGGAGTTACTGGTTAAGAAGCTTCTAGTGCCACAATGAAGCAAAGAAGTGAAGCACCTGCTGAGAGTCAGGATGGGGGAGAAGGGATGAAGGGAAAGATGGAAGCACAGAGAAGGTCATGAGAAGCAAAGGAGAGGTTGGTGACTAAGGACATTTAAAGGGATTACTGGGTAGAGCTAAAGGCCAAACATGATATGTCTTTTTCACCTAGACAAGTGGTTTTTCCAAGCAGTGTTCAGCAGCTTAGTTGTGGAAACAAAAAGTCTGTTATTCAGATTAATCTGAGATTCGGGTTTTATAAGATACCTGTGGCTGACAGGTTAAGAGATTTATGACTTCAGAGATAAAGTAGTTTCGCATAGTGCTCCAGTCCAGGATGTGGCCCTGGAAATAGCTTACTAAAGGGGAATGCGGTTGAACGGTTGACTCACTTAGATGTTGCATTCACCTGGCATACTGGTGGCTTTTATCACTGAAAGGAAGAAGATGTGTCAAGGGTCAAGGACCTTAACTAAAAGTGGGCACAGATAAGAGGCCATAATACATGGATGGTCATAATGCAGACTATTAGAGGACATTGGATCTGGGTATATGAGCCAACAATGCTCCTAAATGAGGGTAAAATAGTGTGAAAGTAGCTATAAGAACTGAGAAACCACCCACCACCATCCTGCGATTCAAGGGAAGCAGTAGGCACAGGTACTCAAGAGAGCCTAAAGAAAGTAGATAGATGGAAGCGGATGCCTCTTGAGAGCAGACTGAGGCATGGGAACTGCGGAGGACATAACAGAGCATGTTGGGGGTATGGCAGCTTGGGTGAAAAGACAGACAAAGGGAGCAGAGCGTACAACAGACTAACCAAGATGCTTGTATTTGTAGTGAAGTTCAAGAATGCCTTGGGGAGAGGGGTATAGGGCTTAGCTGGATTCGGTCTGATTCAAGTCCCAGTGATGACAGTCTAGATACCAATCTTGAGCCCTTACTCAAAGTCCCAAGTGGAACACAGTTGAAGTCTTGCTTCTTGCCTTCATGGCAAGTATGGCGACTCCAGGTACAAAGTTTAGAGAATCCTATAGAATTCTTAAATTTGTTGCTTCAGATTCCTCAGTATAGTAGAAACTCAAGAAATGCTGAAAGCTTAGTTGGATTTTTGGTCTGGTCACTTCCTACCTGCTTGTTTTCTCTTCTCTGTAGAGCTGTAGGGAGTTCTATCTTTTGCTTTGTAGCAAATCTTCTTACCTTCTATACATTTCCAAGGAAACCAGTTTGATTATTTTTTCCAGGGATCTTAAATTGTACTATTTTTCTGAAGAAATAATACCCATTTTTTTCTGGAATGAATGGTTTTAATTCTGAAATGATTGGGGTCCTACATCGTACCTTTTGTAGGGCTGTTTAACTGTACTGAGTAGTGAGTTTAAAGACTTTACCAGCTAAAACTATTTTTGTAAAAGAGGGTCTTTTTATAGTTTCTCCAATGTATTATTTTAAGTAACTTTTATTAAAGTATCTGCAAATATTATTGATATTGAAAATTCCTCTTGATAAAATATTTTGTATATAGCAAATTTAGATACTTTATATGTGTAAAATATAAATAGATTATGTTTGTTTCTTTGATACATCTATTCCTTAGGACTTAGGAATCCTAAAGAAGAAAGTAGTACATTTGGACATTGCTATGAATTCATTGAAACATATTAATAATAAAGGAACCAAAAAAAGAATGAAGAACAAAAATTTCACTCCTAATTTATGACCACATTGGTAACTATGCAGATTGTTGTCTTGAGAATTATTGTTATAGAAGAAGGAAAGGTTTAGCTCACTTTTAGAAATATATATTTATTTATTTGGCAAATATTTATTGAGATCTATTATGTGACAGCCTCTGGCAATGAAGATACAGCAGGGAACAAAATAGACAAAATCCCTGCTCTCGTGGGGTTTACAGCCTAAAGGAAGACAGATCAACATTTAAATATATAAGTAATCAAGGTAGTGCCAGCTAGTGATAA
The DNA here is from genome assembly GCF_009762305.2 of Zalophus californianus. Lineage (NCBI taxonomy): Eukaryota > Metazoa > Chordata > Mammalia > Carnivora > Otariidae > Zalophus > Zalophus californianus. The sequence continues at coordinate 141,934,082 of NC_045599.1, read as the reverse complement.
TGACCATTCCCATAGTGAAAATAAAATAGAGTAACAGGATAAAAGGGCTAAAGGCTGGGGGCTGATTTAGATGGAAGTTGGAGAAGGCCTCTTGGCATTGGAACTGAGAACTGGGTGATGAAGAGCGAGGCAGTCATGCTCTGGGTGAAAGAGTGGTCCAAACAGAAAAGACTCTAGGGAGGGAGCTTGCTGCACAGCCCACCTGGGATTGGGGGAGCAAGTAGGGTGGAGAGGGATACGAGATGCAACACAGGGAAGCAAGTCAATGACGTGGGACTGGGAAACCACAAGAAAGCATTGGGATGTTACGCTAAATGATGGGAAACCATTGGGAGATTCAACTTTGAATGACAAAATTTGGTTTTTATGTTTAAAAGACCACTGTGGCTGCTTGTAGACATATGATGGGCATGAAGGCAAGAGTAGGAGCAAGAACACTGGTTAGGAGGCTGCTATGGGGGTTCCTGGTGAGAGACGTGGTGACTTGGGCTAGATTGGTAGGAGAAATATGGACTGGACTTGATTCAGAGTGCATTTTTTAAAAAAATCATTGGATTGTCATAAAGATACATAATGTAACATTTGCCATTTTAACCCTTCTTGGGTACACAATTCAATGGTATTAAGTATATTCACAATGTCATACAATCGTAACCACTATCGATTTCCAGAACTTTTCACCATCTGAAAGGGAAACTCTGTACCCATTAAATAATATCTCTTCATTTCTACCTCTCCCAGCCATGGGTAACCCCTATTCTCATTTCTGTATCTGTGAATTTGCCTGCTCCTGGTAGCTCACATAAGTGGGATTATACAATATTTGTCTTTTTTGTCTGGCTTATCTCACTTTTTTCACTTAGCTTATCATTTTCAAGATTCACGCATGTCATAGCATGCATCCAGATTTCATTTTTATGGTTGAGTAATATTCCACTGCATGTCTACACACCAGATTTTGTTTATACATTCATCTGTTGATATTTACCTGGGTTGTTTCCACCTTTTGGTTATCATATATATTACTGCTATGAACACTGGTGTACAAGTATCTGTTTGGGCCCCTGCTTTCAACTCTTTGGTGGATATACCCAAAAGTGGAATTTCTGGATCATATAGAAAATCCCCGTTTAACTGTTTCAGGAACTGCCAAATTGTTTTCCACAGTGGCTGAACTATTTTACATTCCATTTCTCTACATCCTCACCAACAGTTGTTACTTTCCAAATCTGTATTTTTTATAGCCATCCTAATGGGTATGAAGTGGTATCTCATTGTGGTTTTAATTTGCATTTTTCTGATTAATGACGTTAGCATCTTTTCATATGCTTCTTGGCCATTTGTGTATCTTCTTCAGAAAAATGTCTACTCAAGTCCTTCGGCCATTTTGGAATTGTTTTTTGTTCTGTTTTGGGGTTTTGTTTGTTTGTTTTGGTTAAGTTGTAGATTCTTTATATGTTCTGGATTGTAGTGTTTTATCAGATATATGAGGTGCAAATGTTTTCTCTATTCTGTGGGTTGTCTCCCCGTTGCCTTGATAGTGTCTTTTGAGACAGAAAAGTTTTTAATTTTGATGAAAATCCAATTTATCTATTTCTTTTGTTGCCTGTCTTTGATGTCATAAAAATCTTTGTTAAATCTAACATCAAGAGATTTTCTCTCTCTTCTTTTAAGGGCTTTATAGTTTTCATTCTTAAGTTTAGGCCTTTGATACATTTTGAGTTAATTTTTGTACATGGGGTAAGAAAAGAGTTTAATTTCATTCTTTTGCATGTGGATATCCAGTTTTCTCAGACTCATTTGTTGGAAAGGCTGTCCTTTCCCCCACTGAATGGTCTTGGCATCCTTGTCAAAAATCAATTGACCACTTTAGCTCACTTTTTATAAAGCGTTCACAGCTTCTGAGAAACATAGAGAAGTCTTTATTTTTAAGTATTTGCCTAAAAGGATCAATCCAAAGTGTTAGTAGTATTGAATTGGCATGTTTCCAGACAAAGCCTGAGTCTAATTTATGGAATCCAGGTTTGAGAGTAGGGATTGAGGCTTTAATAATTTTTTTAAAAATACAACAGAAATTTATTGCTCACAGTTCTGGAGCCTAAAAGTGCAAGATCAAGGTGCCAGCCATGTTGGTGTCTGATGAGAATTCTCTCCTTGGGTTTCAGATGACTGTCTTCTTGCTATGGTCTCAACTGGCAGAGAGAGAGGAAAAGAGAAAGCTCTATTGCCTCTTCCTCTTCTTAAGGGCACCAGCCCTATTAAATTGGGGCCCCAATCTTATGACCTCATTTGACCTTCATCACCTTCTCACAGGTTCTAGTCACTTTTAAGGCTAAGATTTCAGCATATGAATTTGGGAAAGATACATATATTCGATCCATAGCAAAGTATGGGGACCATCCCTCTGGGTCTGCTGAAGGGTGTCTTCTTACTGGTGTTGAATGAAAGGAGGAAGAGTGGTTTCCCCAGTGTTAGAGATTTTAGTTAGCATCACAGAAATTTAGTGGTAGAAGAAACCAATGAGATGATCTAATGCACTCGCCCCATTGAATTGAGTTAGGAGACTTCATATCTGAGAGCTGAAGTATTTTGTATAAGTCATACAGGCAATAACTCTTAGACACAATTTTGAACCAATTTTCCTAATCTTAAACTTACTGCTCCTTCCAGACTGAAAACATTAAAAATTCCACACCCTCTTTCTTCCCTCTTAGAAATCCTGTGAAATTCTCTCTGCCTTAATGGCATGCAACATGTTCAAGCACAAAGAATGAGTCTATTTATTTCATCGACCATGATTTTTTTTTTACATAAATATTCTCATAGATAGGACAGCAGCATCCAGGTCAATTTATCTTCTTCCCTGTCGGCAAGAGTTTCAGACTCTTGGCTTCTACCTGCATGTGGGCAGGTATCAGAACTGCCGTTGCAATCAAGAAAAAGAAAATGAATGTTACCAGTCCAAAGGAATTGTGGGAAACATTTTACTTCATGAAAACTTAGAAAATCACTTTTTGTTTAAACGTTGAGATCGCACAGTGTTAGTTCATTCTTTTAAACAAAAGCACATTCCCTACTTATTGGCTGGAAGACTTGGGTTCTATGAAGAAGGCTTTATGTCTGGGAACAGCCTGGAAGAAGGTGTGTGACTGTAGTATATTTCCTGTGTGGTGCACATTTTGGGGTCTCAGAGGCAGACCCACAAAGTATCAGGGCTTTAATACAGCTTTGCTATGGAACTCATTTGACAATGCAAATAAAGGGCATATTTCCCAGCACTTCTTCTTCATATCTATTGAAAATAACGTATACATAAATACCATAGCTAGAGATTCTTGAAGACTCTACTCAGTTCAAGGCAAATTCGTGAGTCCTCTGTTAGCTGCAGTGGATGAGTTCGTTAGTTTTCTCCTGGCATATAACAACCCCACTCTTTCATCTTTCTGGCAATGCAATGATTCTGAACCTCTACAGCCTGAGTCTGCAGATTGCTGATGTCATTCCAACACATGGTTGAAGCCCACTCCGCATACATTATGGAAAACAGTTCACATTAGTATTTAAATACAACTTGTCTCCCTGGCCAAGAGAGATGCAGGGCCTCTAATAAGCCCCATGTGTGGGGGAAACTTGTTGTGAGTTTGGAATTTGCCAGTCTCTGGAGAGGAATGCTCTATGAAAATACAATTCTGTATTTGTCATCATGGCATCACCATGTCACAATTCAAGTGCATTTAGGGTTTTAACATTCTTTTAGGAATGTCTTCTTGTTTACATTCATATAGTATCATGCCATACTGGAAAAATAGAATGTCCAACTCATCTTGCTTTGCCAGGAACTCCCAGTCTTACAGCCTTTTGGGGGCCTTAGTTTCTTCACCTGAATCTTGCAGGAAATTTACTAAGATGGGATTTGTGGTTTGCTAGCTATAAAAAGTTCCGACTATTGAGCTAATCTTTGTTTTAAAAATTTCCATTTCTTGTTTGTTTACCCTGACTTTCCTGTCTACCTTCAGCTCTGGATAAAATATGCCCTCTCTTCTTTTATTACTTTGTTCCAGAGCTTCTGCCTATCAATGGAGAAAGCCATCCCACATAGCTGATCATTCCATTAACCATTCACTTTACCTGTTCCTGAGCCGCACTACTCTTGGAAATACTTTTTTTTTTTAAGATTTTTTATTTATTCATTTGAGACACAGAGATACAAGACAGAGAGAGAGAGCATGAGCAGGGAGAGAGGCAGAGGGAGAGGGAGAAGCAGGCTCCCCACCGAGCCAGGAGCCTGATGTGGGACTCGATCCCAGGACCCTGGGATCATGACCTGAGCTGAAGGCAGACCCTTAACCATCTAAGCCACCCAGGCGCCCCTGGAAATACTTTTTTGTTTGTTTGTTTGTTTGTTTGTTTATAGTTCACTATGCAAAGTAGTTCTTATGGACTGAACTGTACAAAGCAGTTTCTGTGGGCTGAACTGTTTCCCCCCAAATTAATATGTTGAAGTCCTAACCATGGTTGTGACTTATTTGGAATAAGGAAATAATTAAGGTTGAAGGAGGTAATTGGGGTGTGGCCCCAGTCTGATAGAATTAGTGTCCTTATAAGAAGAGACACCAGAGATTGTGTTCTCTCTCTGCCATGTGAAGGCATAACAAGAAGACAGTCATCTGCTACCCAAGGAAAGAGCTATCATCAGACCCAAACATAGCTGGCAATTTGATCATGCACTTTCAGGCTCTAGCATTGTGAGAATTCATTTCTGTTGTTTAAGCCACCCAGTTTATGGTATTTTGTTATGGTAGCCTGACTGACCAAGACAACAGGCAAAAAATTGTAGGCAAGATCAGTTGCTTAAAGTGAACATCATTATAGACAGAAAAATGGTACATTTGTCATCTTAACACCTAGGACTTAGAAGGAATAATATATATCTAGCAGAAGAGGCCTGTAAGGCCAACAATTACTAAATGTCAGGAATCCAGGTAAGGACATTTGCGTGTTGAAAATATAGAATCTGATGGTCAATTTTTAATGACTAAATCAGCCATGGGAAGTAGATACCATCTATTAAAGGAGTCAGAGACACATTTGTATATAGGAATGATGTGCTAGTTATCCAAGTTCACATCAAGATCAGAGATGGTCAGTGGTGATATTCAAAATGTTAACAATAGGCAAGGACATTGGCCATTGGGAGTGGATGCTAGATAACACACACACCAGTGCTTACCAGCAAAGGTGATCCCGTTAGGACCCTGCACAGACACATATACATTGTGGCCAAGTGGTTTTAGATGTCCTTGATCAACTTGTGAAGCCCAAACCAAAAAAGAGGTATAGGTAGAGAATGACTCTCATTACCAGTAGAGCAGGTTAACAATTACCCACCAAGATCACTAAGCAGGAAATAATTGCTCAGGCACGGAAGCGGAATGTTTTGATACCATGTCACTGCCAGATGTAGTAGAAGTCACTAAGTCCTCGTCAGTTTGTATAAACATACTGAGAAGAGTTTTCCTCAAGATGGGCAAATAGCTATAAATTATTATTAGTCAGAGAGTTAAGGTTGGAACTTCCAGGTTTGTTGCTTAAATTCTTTAAATGGACTGTGCATAACCTGCAAATGTTTTAAAGTATAGTCCTGCAATCTTGTCTCTAAAGTCCTCATAATTTAGCCCTGTGATTGGTAACAGGTTTAAAAAAGGACTTCAGAAGATTAGAAAGTTTTAAAAATGATTAGTGGGGAGCATGTAGCCATTCATAGTAACCCTTTCTTCTCCCCAAACATCTATAGCCAGGAGGGATGTTGTAGGATCACTTAAGATAACACATGGAGTCCATGACTTCTACATCCTGAAGTCTTTTTCAGGACAGAAACACACATGTTCAGCCTAAAAGTTTCTCTTTTTCCAAGATGAAAACCAACTAGAATATAAAATCCCCCTTCCTCACCACCACAGTTTGGCAAAAACCTTATAGAACACAGCGAAGCATGGAGCTAATACAGCATGGTACACAGAGCCTGAAGTCGTTCCAGAAAATAAAATGGAGGAGGCATTTTACAGAAAGAATGTCTTAGAAGAAAACTTCCTTAGAATGGCAATGTTTCGTTACTTCCCTAGAAAGGAAAGATTTAAGTTAGTATTATTATTTGTTACTTGTTTGAGGTAAATTTATGATTAAGTTAGCCATTTACTAAGCCTGTCACATGTTGAGATGTATACATTCCAAATCAGCCTTGTTTTCTTTAAAAATTCTAAATGAGACATTTGTTTTTACTGTCAACTGTCCAATTTTACGGAGCACTTACTATGAGCCAGGCACCATGCTAAGGACTTTATATTTCTTGGAGGTGGGGAATGGAGAAGAGGAAGATAAGGCTATTCTTTTTAGCTTCTGTCACTGATCCACTACAGCACATGGGACCATGAAGCCATTTTTCATGGGAAGATGATGAATTGTGTTTTGTGCATGTTGAGATTTAGGTCTTAGTGTGACACAGGGGTGGACGTATCTGGAGGACGGTAGTATTTGTTATGAGTCTGAAGCTTGAAGAATGGCTAAATATACAGATCTGGGAGTGACTGGCATATAAACATAAATGCACTAGAAGTGGGAGTTAGAATAGATCATCCAGAGAAGGCATGGTGGAAGACAAAATGGGGAAAATCTAAGATGGAACCCTGAGGAAAACAACACTGGAGAAGAAGTCCATGAAAGTGACAAAAGAAAACAACTGAGAGAGATGAGTGCAGAAACAAATATGTTGTCATGTATGTAAGAGAAGGGAGTGGTGCAGTTTAAAATGCTGTAGAACTACCCACAAAAACAGATCTGCTGGAATCAAGTGAATCAAGCCATTGGGTGACCCCAGTGAGATCACTTTCAGTAGCATAGTGGAGAGGGATGCCATATCACAGGAGGTTTAGGAATGACCGGGAATGATGAAAGGAAGGTAGCCAGGGCAGACCAGTATTTAGCGGAGTCCAGATGATAACTGGAGAATCAAGGAAGGGGTTTTATTTTTAAGAGGAGAGAAACTTCGAGTATTTTATGGAGAAAGGCAATAGTCCATTTAGTGACGACCAGAGCTAAGATATGAGCCTAGGAATGGTGAGTGATGGAATAGAGAGTGAATGGTCATTGGAATTAAGAAGACAGGGCTAGGTTTCCGGGTCCCCTTACTTCATGGCATTGCCATTCAGAAGTGGAGGAATTCGTCGAATTTTCCCAGATAGTCAATACTTACACAGCTCTAGCCACAGAAGATGCTGGCTAAGTAGCACAAGATTTGCCAGAGAAGAAAGTGGATCAAATCTTAGAGGACTCAATGAGGAAATAGAATTGACCAGGAGGTCAATAGATGACCGCAGTGACGAGGCATAGAAGCAATTATAGCTCAATGGCCTGAGTTTCAGAGGAGGAGGAGCTCTGGATTGAAGGTGTCATGATAATGATTTGGACGAGACAGTAGGCTGCCAGAGAAATGACAATCCAAGCTGCTCTCCCATTCCCACAACCGGTCCCTTTGTGCAGGTAGACGGGTCCATGTCCAGAAGGGAAGAATGGTAGTGCTCAGCACAGAAATACTTTTCACGTATCATTTAATCCTTTGGAATTCAGGTATGAAACATTTCAAGGCCTACAGAAACAAATCACAACAATACAATGTGTTTCTGGATGGCTTAACCTGGAAACGTACTGCCTTATAGACTAAAGTAGTATTTTTGATTTTCTAGTCACTCATTCTGAATAAGAAAAACACGAACAGTTCTACACTCCTAATTAAGACACTGGGAATTTCTACTATATATTTTGTTCCCTCTGGAACTTTCTGACCAGGGTAAGAGATGTTTGTGGTAATTGCCAGTACAGTGTGGATTCGATTTGGTTTGAGGGGACATTTTAAAAACCCAAGCTCAGCAGGCCAAACCCCACAAAACACTGACAACTTGAAATAAAGGCACAGGCCTCCAGTCATCTCATCAATGCCCATGGATGCACAGCATGTGTGGTACTCTGGAATGAGCCCGACAAAACAAGAAGAAGCTCCCACCATTAACCTTTGTGCCTGTGTATTGCACTTGAAAGGCAAAATAATAAGAAGCTACTGGGTTAAGAAAAGTCAATAAAGCAGATACATTCAAAGGGAGAACTGACCTCTGAATTGTGAGCCACAGAGCTGTTCTCAGAGCTGACACGCCCCCAGGGTACAGGACCAAACAGCTCAGGAGAGAGAATTCTCCCATGGTAATTTTGCATGAATCACACGGCACCTTAAGTGTTCTGAGGGCACCTGGGAACAAGAATTATATATGCCTCCTGACCATTTCAACCTGAGGGCCTAAACCAGTACAAAAGATAGGCTGTGGAACAAAGCTGGTTGGGCTTGCAATGCTTTGCAGAGCTTTTTCCTCCCTTCCCTCAAGAGATTCTCTAAAGCGGGTTGAGGGTGGGGAGAGTTGCTGTGCACTAATTGTGAAGTGGTTCCAAGAACTAGAACTGGCATACAGTTGGAGGAGACAAAGTGTGAGGAGGTGTTGGGAGGGAGTAAGGAGGAAAGGAGAGAAGGAAGCCAGGACATAGCAAAAGGGTTCAGTGAGTTGCCAGGAGCTCTGAAAGTGGGAAAGGATGCATCCCCAAGGTAGAAAAATCAAGTAAATGGTAAGAGCAAGAAAGAATGCAATTCAAAACCAAGAGGATCTTTGCGGAAGGAGGTGTGGGACCAAATCAGGTAGCCATTCAAAGTATTATTATGCTTGGGGAATAAACATGGAGTCCATTGACTGCTGACGCTATTCTTTTACATGTCACTTTCTGTTTAAGCCTCTTTCACTAATACCTGGTGTTCAGTAGACTTGTCTGTCAAATACTGTATTCCGAGATGATTTATTCACTGGAGCCATCCATAACTATCGTAGATTTCTAACAACTGTGTCTTTCAGATTATATTCTGTGTGTTTCCTAAATAATTTTCTTTCTGTATAAAGCTGGAGAAGGTACTAAAATAAAGCATATGAGAATCAATGATGAGGATAACGAAATCAGTTTCTGTTTGGAAAAACAAATACTCTTCAGGGCAAATTTGAGGAAAAAAGCCTTTTCATAGTATTTATTAATATTTATAAAACGAAAAGCAAATTTAGTTTAAATGTTTCATGCACAGTTTCCAGGAAAATATGTCATTTTTACCTCACATTTGACTTTTGAAAAATAAAGTCAAACAAAAAGATGACACCTATGTGTTGCCACCTTCTTACTTTGTTCATGTTCCTCCCTCCTGAAATAGCCCCCCCTTCTTTTCCTAGTTCTCTGGAGCTTGCTGACTCCTCAGCTCCTCTATGAAGCTGCTCTTTGTAAACACTGCCTTTGGAGAACATTGCTCTCCCAGCATTTATTTTCCTGTATAATTATTTAATGTTCCAGAAATAAGTGTTTTGTCTTCATGCCTAGAAAAATCTCTTTGTGGAAAGAGAAGCTTATAAAATCAGACTATTATTTACATCTGGATTCTCCTCTCCATTTAGGTTTGCATATCGGTCCTAGCGAGCTAAACTCAATTGGTATTTACTGATTGAATTTCAAAATGTAGTAGTTGGAACCTTAACATAATGTCTTTAATGAAATGCATCTAAACCAAAGTTTCTTTTCAGCCAAGATACATGTTTTCTCTCTATATGATTTATTTTATTGTCTGGGGTTAAAAAAACCCTCCTTTGTTTCTTCTTTGTGGAAGTACCTGAATAATAGGGATTTTAGAGAATCCATACTGTGCAACATGCCTTGTCCCCTCTGCTTTAACTATCAGGGAGGTTTTGTGGCACCTACATCATTCCAGAAGCAAAATGCTGCACTGTGTTCCACCCAGAAGAATTGAGTGAGTCTAGAGCTACTCAGGGATAACAGCGTTTTTCACTTTGAAGATTTCACCAGCTTGATCACTCAAGCTAGGTACAGGATGCTCCTCACCCAGGTATGCTGTTAAAAGAGTACATCTAGATTACATCTAGAAGAAAGATCATCATAACCAAAAAATATTGACTCAAGTTCTGAGACCAAGAAGCATACTCTCTTATTTCTCCCTTTTGAAGCCATTCATCCTCCAATTACATCAATTTTTCAGTCACTGTTTGCCCTTCTTAGCTGATAGGCAGATCTTGTACATTGTTTGAAGTAAAAATGTAAAAATTAAATCAATCTTAGTGAAAGTTGCAAATCCTGCAAAAGATTCAGAATTTCATGAAGTCAATGAATGTGATACTGGAGAAACTATGAATCAATCCCTACCTCACATTATACAGAAAAATAAATTCTACTTGGATTAAATATCTAAATTTTAAGTTAAGAAATTTAAGATAAGCATAAAATATAATTTTTTAAGATTTTATTTATTTATTTGAGAAAGAGAGAGTGCATGGGCGGGGGACGGGGGGCAGAGGGAAAAGCAGACTCCTCACTGAGCAGGGAGCCCGATGCAGGGCTCGATCCCAGGACCCTGAGATCATGACTTGCGCTGAAGGCAGATGCTTAACTAACTGCACCACCCAGGCACCCCTGGAATAAAATATAATTTTTAAAAATAATTTGAAGGTGGTGAAGATCTCAGAGAGATAGAGAACCCAAAATTTATAAAAATAAATACTAAGATATTTGATGACATGAAAGGATAAATGAATTCCACTATGTAGTGAAGGGTACAATAAATAAAAAGCAGAAAGACAGACTAGCAGAGAGGATGAGTTATTAGAAGTTAACCTTATATAATTTTAGCACCTGTGTACAGTGTCCATAGAGAAGAACTATTTCCATCCCTTTCCATAGTCTAGGGAGAAAGACTCCAAGAGCTCCATTTATAAAATAATATAAGATTTATGTGCAAGAAGAGAAACATTTAATTCTATTTGCATGTCTCCTTGGTCATTATGCTTATTAAGCATTACTTGTGTCATTCCGGCAGGAGAACCTGCATTAGTGAGAAATGGTGTAAAGGTATGACCAGGTGGAGAGAAGCAAGGTTGTTCTTCCATTCCCAGTTCTTCAGAGGCATAGAAGATAGATCCTGAAAATTGTTGGTGGGTACAGAGTTGGAGATTGAAATGATAGATAAGATTGTGGAGGGTGGGAGGTAGTGTGTTACAGGTTTGCTAGGGATGAGGACAGCCTAAAGTAGAAAGACAAAAAGGCTCACTGCTGAGAGGCCAGCAGTAGGATGCTGCTAGCTAGTGACCAATCAGTGATAACTGAATCTCACCAGCAACCTCCAATGCACAAGAGACCTGGCCAATGCTTTCCCTCTTTGAGCCAACAGACAATGGATTTGGAGTAGGAGTCAGAATCAACCAAGGAGAGGCTCATGGTCTCCTAAGGAGCGGACAGATAAGGAAGATCATTTCCTCCTCCTTTCTTTCCAGCTCTGCAGGCAAAGCCCAGAGGAAAAGGAAGGTGGTGTTTTCCACCCTCTTTCTCTGCTCCAAACCTCCAGAATCAAGAGACTAGCAACTCTAAGTGTGAGAAGGGAGAGGAAGCAACAGTTTTAAGCAAAATATGAGACCAAAATTTCTCAGTAATCAGGGCTGAGTTTTTAAAACTAGCAATAGACTTCCTGACAATTTAGAGTTACCAGAAAGCTATAAAACGGAGCAAATAGGTCTCATTAAGGGGGCTCAGTATTGAGCAGGAAAGAGGTGGAGGAAAAAGGGTTCAAGACATACCAAAAAAGCTAAGTCTCCCCCATTAAACAGATTTACACATCATAACATTTTTTTCTCTGTAAGAAAGTTTTGGGGGTGTGAACTTGGAATCTCTAAAGGTAGCTCACCTAGATGGGTTGTTGTAGGCACTTCAGAATCACTTAGCCTTTCTTGGGATGGGGGAAGTACCACTTAGAATCACTGGAGGCAAATTCACTTAAGCTGATTGTTTGATAGAAAGACAGTAAAATAAAAAACTAATGATGTAATGAATGGCGACCAACATAACATAATAAAATAAAATTTTAAAAAATTAAAAAAAAAAGTAAAATCAGATCAGAGTTGAGAAATCACAAGCTTCCTGTCTTCCTCAGATGACTCCCAGAAAGAAGGATGTTGATAGTTATGAATTTGTGACTAGACCTAGCCCCCCTGGGGAGGACCACAGGCCTGGGGAGTGAGAAGCTGAGCACCATATGCCAATCTCTGAATCCCAAGCCTAGGGGTATCATGGCTGAGTTTGGCACTGTGGATGGTCCTTGTTTTCTCTGGGCACTCAAAGGTCTGTGATGGTATCTGAGCCAGCAAGGAATCACTGCAATGCAGACAACTGAGCCTTGAGACATGGCAAGTGTGGTGAGCTAATGAGACCCTCGCTGTTTCCTCACTTAGGCCTGGCAACTTGACTGACCCACTACCCACCAGGGAATGGCACACCTGTTTGTGTGAGGTGGCTCAAAAGGAAATACAGTCTTTCCCACTACAAGGCTAGTGAGTGCTCAGCATTTTATTGAACAAATCAAAGAGAGGAAAATGTATTTGCAGCCTGAATTGGGAAGCAGCCCATGGAAATTCCATGTCAGAGCCCTAGACCTGGATTTAGGAATTCCCATACAGTATGAATCTCTACCATTGACTAACTAAAATCCCTAGAGTATAAGTCTTTTGAGTTCTAAACAATGGCTATACAATGTAGACTTTTTAATACTGTCGGAGGATGTTAAGAGTGAATAATGCAAAGTCCTTAGAAGATAAAAAGAGGTTGGAAATGAGGGATAAACAGTTTATTTGAATTGTTGAAGTATTCTTTCTGTGACCATCAATCCTTCCTGAGAGCTAATGGAGAAAAAGAATGGTTGAGGAATTATTCTTAACACCCTTAAACTATCACCCCAAGCCTGGAATGTCTATCAGAAGCCTGTCTAACACGTGGAGACAGGAGATAGGAAAGATCATGTTGTATGTACAGGAAAAAAATGATGCACCAGACACTGATGGTGTTTTCAAGCAATAGAATGTCAATCCCGGGAGAAAAGGCATTTGAACCTTGGCTGACCCATCCTAACAGAAATCTGTGAGTGTCAGTGAGTGGAATGAGAGAAGGATAGGGTAAAATGGAATCCGTACATGGTCTGTACTAGAGGTCATCAAGTTTCCCCAGACAGCCAATATCCACATCGCTCCAGCCACATAATATGCTGGTTAGGTCTGAGAAGAGGAAAGAAGGCAGCAAACTGTCAAAGGCTTGGCTCTGAAAATTTTACAGCTGTTGCCCCCACATGGCAGGGTGTAGATTATTCCTTATGGGACTATTCTCCATGAAAAGATGTTGGGCAAGTTTAGGCAACAAGACAAAGATTCCAAGCTTCCCAGAGTCAAAAGAATTGCTTCAACTATGATCTGGAATTTGGAAGCCAGTTTGACTGGTACTTAGCAATGGTGAGTATCATTCAGTCATGCACTTGAAAGGTTCTGAATCATGAACAGACTGACCAGCCTGACACAAGAGGGAAGGGCCTCTGAGGTAACTCCTAAGGAGATAAGAAACTGAAAATAGCCATCTTGTTTTTTGCTTCTGAGGAAGACGGTTATTTTCTTTGTGTCTTTCCATGGGAGACTCCACTGCTAATGGTAAAAAAAAAAAAAAAAAGCTAGGCCTGAAACCTTCAGAAAATGGGATGGATTCAAGTGGAGATGCTTTGGATTTGCAAATGATTAGGCTCAGCAATATTGAGGACCCCTTATCAAACAAACAACAGGAAGCTGATGAATGGGTGTGTGTTAGGCAGAATGATGGCTTCGGAGATGCCCACATCTTAGTCCTAGAACCTGTGAAAGTCACCTCACATGACAAGATCATGAGGTGGGGAGATTAGGTTGGCAGGCCCAACCCAATCTCAAGGTTCCCCATATAGGGTGGCAGAAGGGTCAGAGTCAGAGAAGGAGATGTAACAAAGGAAGCAGGGGGCAGAGTGGTGCAGGGCCATGAGCCAGCAAAGATGGCAGCCTTTAGAAGCCGGAAAAGGCAAGGAAATGGACTCTATCCTACAGTCTCCAGAAGTAATGCAGCCCCGCTGACCTATTGAGGACGTCTGACCTCCAGAACTGTAGTTAATAAACTCATGTTGTGTTTGACTACTGAATTCACAGTGATTTGTTACAGCAGCATTGGAGACGCCCATTGTGTGATCAGAGCTCGGCAGTGAAGGAGGCTGGCCATGTCCACACCGCTGTGCTAGGCCATCTCCAGGTGAACTCACAGTGAACCCCACTGCTACTCCCCTGACTCCCACAGCAGGAGTCAGGGCCCCCCGACCACCCCCGGAGCAAAAGCTGCCTATGTCTGGTTGCCCATGACGTGGGGGCTAACTCTGACCCTGATTAAGAACAAGGGGATGCCAGAGGCTCACGCTGGGTACCAACCCCCTCTTCCAGACACGACTACATCCTGATATTCGTTTGTTTAAGCTCAAGGAAGCGGCTCACCCTCAGGCTTTGCGTGGCTTATCAAATACTTTCTCAACATCACAGAAATCCAAGCAGGAATCAGGGCCCTTCAGAGCAGAAGAAGCTGGAAATGGAGTTGAAGAGACTGCAGGGAAGGGGCTGCCCTGTGAAGAGAGAGGTGTAACATGGCAGAGTGCCCTGGAGAAGCAGCTGGGAAAGTTCCAGATGCCAGCTCACAGGTACTGCTTTGCCAGTGAGTAAGCAGCCTAGAAAGGGGGGGGGGGGGGCGAGAAGTCTGGCGGCAGGGGTCTTATGGAAAAAGAGGCAGTGGTAAATCAGTTTAAAATGTGCTATGTGATACCTGCTGCCCCATGAAAACTTTTGTAAAATCTACATTACTCCTGATGGATTTGGGATTTAGGTTTCTGTTCGGGGGTTATAATAAAATGCTGAGTCTTCGCTACATTGGGGCTGCAGCCATGTTTGCATGGTACAAATATTTAACTGTAGAGCACAGCTTTTCCTATGTATGATGTAAATGTACGCTTGTCATCACCTCTAAAAATAAAGACAATGTTGGCAAACTTATTTTATTCTTTTAAAAATAATATTTAAATTTCCGGATCTTCATTTATTTAATTTAAATGAATAAGTATCTATTGAGCACTCGGAAATAAAAAGTATTGTTGGTTTTTTGTTTTTTGTTTTTAAATTTTTAAATTTGTTTTAAATTGATCACAGTCGGGCTGTACAAACACAGCATGATTCACCTGGGCTGTGCATTTCCACAGCTAAAGCCTTTGCAAAGCCGAGAAGCCAAGATCTGGGTCAAAGTCACTTTGTCCCTCTCATTGCAAGAATGGATCAGCCTCTCCTAAAACAACCTAATGGTCTAGGTAGACATTTCTCATTTCCTATTTTCCCAAATTGTAATGCTCACATATAATTTGGGAGCCTAGGCATTCCCACCTTAGCAACTGATGAAGCATCTGCTCTGTAATCCCACTACCATTAGTATTTGAAATAGGAGCAAGTCGCCCCATGGCATATCAACTTTGCAATGCCCTCCAGAGGCCAGTTTTCTCATAACAAAATAACTTCCTAGTACACGTCTGTGTTTTTATAGTGAATGAAGACAGGCAGAGTCCTTCTTAAGCAAAAAGAATAAAGCAATCTCAGAAAAATTCTGTATGACAAATGTGATGGAATACAATCCAAGAATGACCAAAGAAAAAAAGAAAAAAGAAAGAAAAGCTAAACTTTTTTTCAGAAATTGACAAAACTTCAGAATTAAGGAGTAAAATACCAACACAAAAATAAACACATGTAAAAAGCATGCTGTTACCCCTAAATACTCAAAGCAATGTAGTCCAACCATGGGTGAAAAGCACTGGTTCCTGAAAGGCAGGGCTCAAGTTTTATAGAATGAAGAATTCAATTGCTAAACATACTTGCACGGAAGTCTGGAAATACAGCAAGAACACGCTGGGGCGTGCACCCACAGAATGGGCTAATTGACTTACATAAACTGCAAGAGGCTGCATTTAAATACATTATGGTTGGGACCAAGCAGACAAAATGCAGGGCCTTCCAATTTGTTCTTGGGAGGAGATCTCAAATGATCCACGAAGCCACGCAGGTCAGCCAGCAGCATCTTAGTTTATAACCACCAAGGAGAAAAGCCTCCAAGAATAAAGCTGACAGAAACGGAAAGTTTATAAAAGAGCAATGTAACATGATGTGGCCACAGCTAATGGTTGCTTTCCCTGCGTCACCTACCACCATATCCAGCTGGCGGCCAGAGACGGGCCTTGAACCATCTCTAGATGAGAACATCCGGGCTCGGTGAAAGGGTTTTCAGCCTCCTCTACGTGGAAGGGACTTCGGTGGACACTCTGGTTTTGGGGAAGGAGGTTAGAGACGTGCGGAGGAGACCCGTCCTTATCCTGGAGGAATTTGCAAGATCGAACACGCATGCGCGCGTGCACAAGTCTTTACTACAAAGCAGAGGTCGTTCAGAGCCGCCGGGAGGACACAAAACCCAGGGTCCTGTGAGTTCAGGTAAGTCATAGTCTCCGCAAGCACAACTCATTCCACTCTCGTAAATTCCCCGAGCCCTCTGCCTGTCTTGCAGCTCTTGATTTCGAAGAGAAATCACAGCAGTGGCCTCATGTAACAGGACAAATGTGTGGAGAAAACTGAAAATGGATTCAGAAATAAATGTAATCAATTCTAGCTTAACAGAACACTTATGGAGATGCCCTGGGTGGCTCAGTCGGTGAAGCAGCTGCGTTCTGCTCAGGTCATGACCCCAGCTTCCTGGGATCGAGCCCCGCATCGGGCTGCTGGCTCTGCTCTTCTCCCTCTGCCTGCCACTCTCCCAGTTTGTGCTCACTCTCTTCTCTCTCTGACAAATAAATAAAATCTTAAAACACACACACACACACACACACACACACACACACACACACACAAACACATTTATGGAGCGTCCACTATCTGGTAGGTGCTGCCCCAGGCTCTAGGCACGAGTTTCCTTGGGCACCCTGTGATACAGCCTTCTAATAAAATGTCACTTAAATGAATCCCAAGTTAGAAATGAGAATATAAGAAGGTGACCGATAGTACTCATTCTATAAAGGGAACGTAGAGCTCGTTTCTCCCAGAACTAAGCCTTTCCTGTCCCATGGAAGCCCCAGGACAGTGCTTCCAGCCTGACATCCTCATTCCCCAAACCCTGAAATATCAGGTATGGCGTCCTGATAATTTCCTGTATTTGGGATGTCTAACAGGGATGGTTCATTTAGCTCCCACCACAGGGCTTCACAGATAAGCTTTGCTTTCCTAGGAGTCTAATCAAGTTGGGGAAGTAACACTGGTTGTCTTGTACTGATCAGCAGCTCCAAACGAGAGTCATAGATTGTGGAAATGAATTGTTACCAAACGCAGTTTTGTCCACTAAATACCTGGACCACCATTAACATATGAAGTCATGTCTAAATGCAAAGAAGGTGAGGACACCTCCAGCAGTGTAGGTCTGTGAGAGACTCTGCTGGTTTCCCATGGTTGCTGTAACAAATGACCAGGAACTGGGTGACTTAAAACAGCAGCACTTTATTCTCTCACAGTTCTGGAGGCCAGAATTCTGAGATCAGTGTCGGCAGGACCACACTCCCATGTGTGGTGCTGCCAAGGCTTTAGGCGAGAGCCTTTCCTTGCTCTTCCAACTTGTAGTGGCTGTGGCATTCCTTGGCTCGTGGTTGCCTCCCACGCATCTCTGTCTCTGTCTTCCCACAGCCCTCTCCTTCATGAGTCTCCTCTTCTGTTACTTATTCGGGACACTTATCACTGGATTTAGGGAACACCCAGACATTCCGTCCAGCATGACCTCATCTTGGGATCTTAATGTAATTCCATCTACAGAGACTTTCTAAGTAAGGTCACATTCATGCTTCTGAGGGTTAAAGCATGAACATATATTTTTAGGGGCCACCACTCCACCCTCTACAAGAACCAGGGAGCCTTGTGGGGAATTACTAGCCTTATGGGAAGGAAGAAGTCAATTTGGCCTCAGGACAATGGGTCAGAAACATGGGGTATTTAATAAGTATACTGATTTAATTAATCCTGGCCCATCTAGAGCTGGATCATTGAAATTTGGAAATGATATTTGAAAAGCTGTTTGAATGGAATGATTAAAGGGCATTTGTGCCCTGTCAGGATGCTTGTGCTTGGAGTCTGTTGGCTCACAGCTTAGAGACAGATGGGGAGAACCTGTTATAATATCTTTGTATTCCCAGGGTCTAGCTCAGATTCTGACACATAAAAGTGGTAGATGAATAAATCAATGAGCGATCACAACATAGATCATGAATTCAGCATTATCTTCAGACAGTATAGAAACCAGAGTCAAAGGGGTAAATGACTGAGTGGAAAATTCCTGAAACCTATGACTATTAATGATGGGGGGTTTCCTGTAGTCCTCTATGCAGGGAGAGTCAACTTCTCCATCTTATTTCACAGGAACGTCTCAGTGTGATACATCACTATTACCCAGGAGGGAAGAGAACACAGCCCTGGAAGTCAGGTGATAAGGGATCCAGTTTCATACATCTCTTATCATGACATCTGGAGAAAGCCAGAGGTCTCCCACAGTCCTCACAGGTCAGTGGCTGGGTCTCAGTCCATGCCCAGAGCAAGCTCACCTGAGATCTTCCACCCGCAAGTTCTAGCAGCAGAGTTGCAACACTACCATTCCTGCAGTGTACCCAGGAGTCTTCAGGGGCATCTGATGGTCTTGAGGCCAGAGTCTGTCCTACCTCTAGCCTAACTCTCTACACCAACCACAGAGAAGAGTGCTGATAGCTTAGCAGACTCCATGCTGACAAATTGTATCTTGTATATAAAGCTCTCCCAACCCTTGTAGTGGGCAAACTAGGTGGGACACTTGCTCTCTACAGTGCAGTGCAGATGGCGAGGGCTGGTGCTATTGACCTTCAGATGGGCAGCAGAACCCTGGGGTAGACACTGGGTCCCCTCCTCTATATGAACCTCTAAGCAATTATAGCCTTTCTTCGTTCAATTCACCTGCACAGCCATGTCCCAACATGCAAAGTGGGACAAGATATCAGACTCGATCCAACAACAGACCTAGAATCGCTGCCCTTGACTTTTCCTTGGCAATATCCCTGGGTGGGTGCAGCAGAGTTTTCGTGTTAAGTCCCGAGAACACAAAATGGTTAGTTGCATCCCTCCCCTCGAGGAATGGGTTCCTCACTCTGTATTTACTCTTCCAAGCTGGGCTGGTGCATGAAAATATGGAATACCAGTTATTTAAACACTGAAATACTTCCATATTGGTTAGTCTGTGTGGCTTCTGCCTCATGTTTCCCAACGGCCCCACCACCGGCTGCTCCAGCCCCTCCCTCAATGCCTCCAGACCTTCCCATTATTCACTTGCTAAAATTTAGTGCCCAGCACAGCCAGTATCCAGAATCTTGCTCCAAGTGTGTGGCCAATGTCCATTCAATGCCTGGTCAGTGTCTGTGCCACACTAGTTGCTAATTAGAATATTACTTCTGTGTCTGAGACCTCCGGGTTCTCTCCCTTCCCTAGCTTCTAAGGAGAGCTGGAGCTGTTCTCCGTAGTCCAATGTGGTTTTCTGACATCGTCTTTGCTGAAGAAGAGAGGGGAAAAAAACAAAACAAAACAAAACAAAACAAAACAAAACACAAGTCAGATTACTGTTGGAGTCGTGCTATCCCCTTTTAAGTCACGTACCTGCTCCTGATCTCAGATACTTCATCTGTAAAGTCCGAGAGTTGACCTATGATCTCTCATCTTTTGCCAGCTCTGAAATTTTGTGATTCCATACTATTTCTTGAAAACATTGTCCTAAAAGAGTTAATGAATAATGGATCAGTAGTCATTCTAAAAGGGAAGCTGTCGGGTGCCTGGGTGGCTCAGTTGGTTAAGCAACTGCCTTTGGCTCAGGTCATGATCCCGGAGTCCTGGGATCGAGCCCCACATGGGGCTCCGGGCTCAGTGGGGAGCCTGCTTCTCCCTCTGACCTTCTCCCCTCTCATGCTGTTTCTTTCTCCCTCTCTCAAATAAATAAATAAATAAAATCTTAAAAAAAAAAAGAAAAAATAAATAAAAATAAAAGGGAAGCTGTCATTAACTGATTTCTCTAATATAGCCATGGAACCAGTGAGTGATGAGAATCTGAATGGGTAGGTATAGATTTGACCCAGGGAGTTAATTTGCCATTCTGTGGACTATACCATAGCACAGGAGTAAAGGAGCTGATTATGGAAATACTTTTGTTTACACCACACCCTGCCTTTTAGCAAGAGATTACTTGGTCATAATGTGTCTAAGTGACAACTAAAGGGAGGAAAAGGAAAGGAAGGAAAAAAAAAATTAAAGGATCTGGAAAATTCAATCTCCATGCAACCCGTGGCTCTCCTGACTTCTGTAAGTTTCTAGCTTACACAAAGGCCTTCTGTGCTCAACTTCTCCCAGAAATGGGAACATACTATCATGGCTCATGGTTGCTGTTTCCATTTAAAGGGCTCCGACTGAGATGCCATCTGTCCAGAAATTTCCATTGTTCAACCGATGCAGAGTGACCTGGAAAACAAAAAGAAGCAAAACCTTTGATAAAACCAAATGCTTCTCCTGTGTCATGTTCTCCTCTTCATTGTGCAATTTTCTAGCCTGGGCACAAAATGGGACGGCTGCAAAAGATAAATAAGTTCAAGGCATTTAGTGTATAGCGATTCCAAATGGGTGCTGGGGTGATTTTTCATTATGAACAGAGAAGAACCAGGGAGATATGTCAGTATCTTGTCATTGTTAACCAGGGATGCACTTGTAGCTCTTTCCAAGTTGGAATATGACAGTTACCTGAATCAAAAGATTCACAGAACCATATTTGTGTTGGTTTATTGTATAATTGGTAGACAAAGGACTTGAATTCTTAACATCGTTAATATGATAAAACACAACTGGATGGACTTCGAGGGATTAGAGGATTGGGGCTGTATTATAAATAAAAGTTCACTTGGATTGGGTATTTCATGCTTTCTCAGACAAATGAGGCTGATTTTTCCCATGCCCTCTGTTGGGTTCTATGGAGCAAAGGGTGTTGTCAGAATTACACTATGTCAAACAATGCCGGCCACTGCCAAGTGCTCAACAGCCATCAGAAGAACAAATAAGATGCTTATTCATATTTAAAAATGGATACCAAATAACACAGACCAGATGAAAGTGGCATTTTACTGAACAATAACACCATAACATCTGGAATGTTTTCTCCATTTTCGCCAGGCTCATTCTAGGGTGGAGAAAGCTGAAGCCAAAGAAATCCGGAGAAAAGAACATCATTATTACAAAGCAGTATGCTCTGTACCAGTTTGTTCCAAATCTGTGATGTTCCACTAATTGTTCCATAGTCTCATGGGGAATGTGCCCTTTTTCTCTCTCTGTTACGCAATTCTTGGTGTTCTTCCCAAGTGGTAGAGTTATGCCATTTTACGTTTTAGGCACCCAGTTATTTTCCCTGTCTTTCCTGTCTAGGAGAGAGCAGTGTTTGGCTTGTTAAGGGTTAAAACAATTCATATTTTTTGGTAGTAATACTGCAGCTGTGAGCTCAGACTGGTGAGAGAGAGAGATTCGTCTTCTGGTTTCAGGAACAGGTGCATAGGACTTCCCACACAGGATGAGAAAGAGAAGTGTCATCTTTTGACTAAAACCTCGCACACCGAGAGCCTGAGGCAAAAGTTTGGTTTGGGGGGAAAAAAATCTGAGAACAGTTTGGCTCCTGCAGCTATGCTGACAAAATGGTCTTTAACACTAAGGAATGGGAGATCTGGGGAGTAGAGAATTCTAAAGAGCAGAAACATGCAGCCAGAGACTCCGAGGACACGCTTGTTTTAGGGCTCGTCCATAGAAGTCGCGCTCGAGAGGGCTACATTATGGCTTCACCAGCCCTAGCTACCCTGATTCACAATAAATAGATGAACAATTCTGGCTTTGTGCAGAAACTAAGATGTGTAGAACTGACTAGAGACAAAAAGGACAGACATGGGGCGCCTGGGTGGCGCTGTTGGTTAAGTGTCGGACTCTTGGTTTCGGCTTAGCTCATGATCTCAGGATCATGAGATCAAGCCCCGTGTCCGGCTCTGTGCTCAGCGAGCGCCGAGTCTGCTTGAGACTTTCTCTGTCCCTCTCCTTCTGCTCTCTCTCAAGTAAACAAACAAATCTTTTAAAAAAGAAAAAGAAAAGGACAGAAAGAAGTAAGACACAGAAAAGAGGGAAGAAAATGGGAAAGAATGCTGGCCCTGTGGCGCGGGTGGCTCAGTTGGTTAAAGCGTCTGCCTCTGGCTCAGGGTCCTGGGATCGCTCCCTGCTCAGTGGGGAGTCTGCTTGTCCCTCTCCCCACTACTCCTCCTCAGCTTGTGCTCTCTCTCTCTCTCCCTCAAACAAAATCTTTTTAAAAAAGGGAATGCTCGTCTCCACAGCGCGGCAGTCGACAAGGTAAGAACTATCTGCTGGGTGATGCACAGCAGACCCCATGATGCTGAGGGTCAAATGAGGTCTCCCACAAATACACAAGTCAGAGAGGATTTGTAATGAAGCATGGGGAATGTGCACCCACTTGCACCTTAATATTGTATTCCTCTTTTTGTATATGGCTGTTGGAGCATGGGAAGGGGTGGGCAGAAGAAAGGGCTTCCTTCTGCTGCCCCTGAGGATACTTCAGGGTAGATTTTGCTGAGAAGCCATGGCATTTCCACTGTGGATGCATATGCTGTAGCACAGGGCGTGTCTATAACATACGCTTGCATATCTGAACACTGCGCTGTATGTTAAGAAACTGAACATCGGTGCACAGTAATAGAACCGCGGTCCAGCCAGTAGTTGGGGCAATCTCAGAACAGCCGTAGGGGAGGATAGGATATGCATCAGTGAGGTTGGGTGCCTTGCCCATCGTTAGATGGCCAGTTAGTGGAGGAATGGGGAGATGAAATCCAAGTCGCCTTGTTCCAAGTTCAAGGTTCTTTCTTCCACTCTTCACTTGTTCCCCCTAGTTTCCACTTGTTTAAGAAGGTTTCAAGGTCCACAGATGGTTTGAAATTCATCTACTGGTAAGGGTAACCTCTCTAGTGTTTGAGATTTAAGGTAAAGTTGTTCTATTCATTTTAGATATAGATATATAGAAGGTAAGCATGATGATAAAGACTTTGAATGTTTTACTGGCTGCTATCCTGTCTAGGCTAGCTCAGTGCCAGGCATGTGGTGGGTGCCTGAAAAAAATATTATTTGCAGTTGAACGCATACAGGTATTTCTCAAAAGATTGTACTTTCTGCAAAACTATACTGATTACTTTGTCACTCCAAATTATTAGCCAAGGCAGATCTCGACATTGAGCTAAAGACATTGACAGCTTATGTTAAAATATGTCAAAAAAGGGGGAGCGGACAAGTGGAAAGGAAGAAAGTGAGAAAATTTTTATTCTTCCATGACTACAAAGTGGCTGCTAGAGTTTAGGCCAAACATTCTCCTCCTATGCTAAACCCCATCCATTAAAAAAAATCACTCTCTTTGGTCTAAAATGAGTGGGAAATATGAACTCCAAAGTGTGTGCCCTTTTTAAAAATTTCAAGACAGCCAGTCAGAGTTGGAAATTTTCATGTTACTCTATTCTCCAATTGAAGTCCATAGCTTGCATTTGTTCTTGTTTAGATTCATTACATACATAATTCCCTCTCTTTGGCTGGTATAACTTTTAGCTTTGTCAATATGTTGCCAAAAATGAAAGAAAATGTTCATTACTTGGGGTATTGGGATATTGAATGAAACGAATGATCACTTGTCCCTACACAGCTAAAATGGAGATAAAATAGATTGAATTTTACAATTACAATTGCTCCATTGTACATTCATTCACTCATTCAACATTTAGTGAGCACCTACTCTGTGCCATGCAGTATTCCAGGGATAAGGGTATAACAGTAGAAAAGCTAATAAAAGGCCATAATGAAGGTTACATTCCGGTAAATTATGTTTCCATAGCTTTAGCATAGATAGGAAAATATTCAGTGACTTTAGTATTTTCTAGAACAGGGTCACCAAACTTTTTCTGTCAAGGGCCAGATCAGAAATTAAGCTTTGTGGGCTATCTTTTGACTCAGCCTGAGGTTAAGTGAGCACTGGAATGCATGCAGAGCAACCCCCGAAACAGCTTCTCCTGAGAATCGCTGGCCACAAAAGAAGACAGTTCCCACGCACGGGTCCCCTCGCTCCATGAACTCATCCCACTCACCCACACCCTGTTCTTCCTAGACTTGTTGACTCCTCTTCGTAAAAGATAAGCCCTTTCTGCCTGACCTGTGAGACACTTGGAGATTTTATGGTATTGCAGTTTTCCGCCTCCCTACTGCATTCGTCTTTTTTGAACAGAGGCTCTCCTTACCTGAATCCAAATTCCTTTTTTATTTGACAGGTTGTTGGCTTTCAAAAGGGAAATTACAAGACTTGTTTACTCAACCCACAGCTGCAACCTCCTTATTTTAGTGACATATCAGCGTGATCCTCTGACCCATGGAAGGGAAGAATCCACTCCAAAGAAACTGGGCCAGGCTGCTGTTAATGGTGTACCTTACTGAGCCTTATGCAGCTGGACAGACCAGCATGTTTGTATACTATTCCGTGTGAGTTGAGTTGCAGCATAATTTTTGAGACCAATCATTTAAAGAATTTAAAGAAAAAGTAACTGAATATTTTATAGGTAGTCATGATGGGCTCTTTCAAAGCCAAATATTATTACAGCTTTTCAAATTAGAAATCAAAAAGCTACTGAAGCTTTCTTCAGGTTTTATTTTCTATGGTAAATGTCAGTAGCTCTTATGTAAAGTGAAACAACACTAAACAAACACAAACCTCATTCGGGTCCTTGTTGAGAGTATAAAAGGCTGTTGAGGTTAAAAAAAAAAAAAAAGTAAGAGAAATCCACTGTTGATTGTCACTACTGTCCTATTTGGATTTCTTTTTTTTTTTTTTTTTTTTTGGGTAATACGACCTTAAAAGGAGTCATTCCCTGGCTGGGCTTCAGGCATCCACTGCCTAGGTTTGCAAGCTGGTAGCTCAGGATGCTAGTGGTCACCTGCCTGAAGGATCTAGCCAAAGCTTTACCTGTTTCTTCCTTCAACTATATTGCACTGACATTGTGTGGGTGTAGTCTGTTTTTAATTTTTGAATTATTTTCTCTTTTACTTTTTTGCTCTTCTTTCCCTAATTTTTCCTTTTTGTCTTTCTTCTTATATTTTTCTTTTTTTCATTCTTTCTTTACTCATTCAGTTTTCCCAGTTTTTTTTTCCTGTATGCCTTCCTTTTTAATTTATTCTTTTCTTTCTTCTTTCCTTAACTTTTTATTTCTTTTCTCATTTCTCATGCTTATTTTATTCTCTCCTTTTTTCTTTTCTCTTGTCTTTATTTTTTTCTTATTTTCCTTTTTCTCATTTTTTCCCCTTTTTTTGTGCAGTTTGATAGCATTATTTTGGCATTTTTATTTTTCACTGCCATTGTGTTGTGAGGTCATTACAAGAAGTTCCTGAAATGGACCTTCTTTGGAAGTCATTCTCTTTTGAGGTGCTTTGGAGCAAGCTTCTCACTAGCTTTTCCCATGGGAATCCCATCCTGTGGCACACAGGATCCAAGCCCGGCAGTAAACCCTACATGCTGTGGGGCCACCATTCAGCCACATCTGCCCATAGGGGGCCCCTGGAGACTATCGATTGGCACAGGTCAACCTGCCAAGGTGACGTTGGCCCCGAACATCCTGACGGGGTAACAGGTACATGTGAAGATCATTGAGCGAAATAAGAATGATGAAGCCAGTAAATCAGCCCGACATAACCACATTCTTTGAAGTGACCAAGACTGAGCAGACACTATCCTGTGGTGTAACGCGCCAGTGGAACACAGGGACTGAATACAAGTCTCCCTCGCTCTCTGAAAGTAGAGCGTTCCTATGAAAACTTTCATGAGCCAAAATGGTATAAAGTGAAGAAACAATTACCATTACTATATATGGAAAATGTTTTGAGCATTCTCAGATGCCAAAAAACCCCTCTCTTAGGCTTTTCTGATACCTTCAGACACAGCTCACTAAAGGACGCACAAAATAAATGGAGACAAAGCCCAGATGCTCACGGTCACAGTTCAGAGCTCCGGGCTGGAGGCTAGGACGCTGAGCGTGGTTCCCGGGGAAGGAGATGGCTCGCTGCAAAACCGAGACTACATGCTGTTGTCGCTTTGGACCTTTATTCATAATGCAAAAATCCTTTTCAGATTTCTTTCCGTTAGCAAAATCAGGTACCAATGTAGGTCTTTCACGAAAGCGAAGTGGTATAATGGGCACTTCCTAAAAGCAGGCATACCTGTATGTAGTGCCTCAAGGAGACACGAAAGGCATGGCTGGAGCCACGTTCCACCAGCTAGGGTCAGCCATGCAGTACTATCTGCAGAACTGGATTTTTCGAAGAGACTTACAGGCAGAAACTCTGCCCTTGGGTGCGGAGGTTAAGCATCAAGATGACAGCCTTTGGCTTCAGCAATGAATCCACCTTTGGCAAAAAGCTGGTTACCTTCTGTGGCGGTCTCCTTTTTGCTGCCCCCAGAACTCAGGCAGGATACAGATGTGGTGGACCTGAGATGTGGAGCCTGGGAATCCCACTATAGCACTCGTCGATGGAGCCCGCCTTTTGAGGGACAGAATCTCAAGCTGAGATGGGGGAAGGTGCTGAGGACACCATAGAAACCCGCGCGAGAAATGTCTCGTTCTCAGTCCCGGCATGTTAGGGCAAATCATGGAACTGATGGATGAATGTGCGTCACAAAGATGACGAGCAAAACCTCACGTGGAGCCACTCCCTGACTCCAAGGACCCCATACGGATAGCTTTAGGGGTGCCTCGATGTGGCACACAGTGAGAGAGCCAGGTACTTGCAGGAGACACGGTGACAGTCACCTACCTGCTCCTGGGCTTCAAAAGCTTAAAGCCAGAGGGCGACATCGTGCCCTTGAAGCCCATCTTCCAAGATGCTGACCAACAGCCCTTTCCCCACCCTGCAAAGTTCCTCACAGTGTGTCTGCCAACCCCATCTGTGGGGTTTTCTAAGAGGTGGCTTAGGCCACAACACTCAGATGAGGGAGTAAGTTCCCCATCATGGCCAGGCCCAACTCACATTTCCACCCTCTCATCCCTTGTTCCCATCTGGGCAAACCCCCAGAGGTGACCTTCTGGGCTCAAGGCCGGGGCAGTTGGGGTAGGAGCAGTAGGGTCTGCCCTGGGCTGCCAGGGTGAGGGTGGGGGTCGCTGCAATGCCTCCTTCCCCGGAGCTGGACATTCCCGTCCACAGGCTGCTGTGGGGCATTTGTACCTTCCTTAAAAGTAGTGCCACCCGCCCCCAGAAGGCAGAAAGAGCGGACCCAGGATGACTGGGAGAGAAGGGGCGCCTGGGCAGGGTGGGCGGTCTCCCTGGTGACAGGGACCTCGAGGAGGGTTCTGTCTAAAAGCATTCTTGCTACACACACTCGATTCTCCTCCCACTGCTTCCCTTCATCAGTCACCAGCTCTTGTCTGGGCACCAGCTGATTCCACAGGGGTGGCATTCCCCCACACCCCACTCTGCCATCTCATCTCTCAGCCTTGCCTTCTCTGCCTGAAGCTGTTGTCCCTCCATGGGGTGGGGACAGACAGGGCCAAGTGGCTCCAGCTGGCTCACCTCCATGGCCGTGTGGAAGTGGGTGGCTGTGGGTGCTTGGCTAGGGGCTGCTCTCCAGCTCCTCATTTACTTCTATGCTGTCCCTTTCCTGAGAAACTTCTGGAGAGAGTTGTGTGTGGAGGTCGTCCCCATTCTCACCTGGGTTGTGTGTTTTTTGGTGATTTCTTATTTTATTATTTCATTCTTTCGATTTGTGAGGATGCATTCCAATCCTCCCCAAAAGTCCCCCTGCCTCGCCCCTACCCCCCCCCCCCCCCCCCCCCCAGTTCACCATCTCCACTCCCAGTCCAGGCTCAGCTTCAAGTCAAACCCTTGGGTCCCAGGAAGGGGCCTGCAGGCTCTGGCTCTGATCCTCCCTCCCCTCCTTTCTGACCCCCACTCTTTTACCCTGTGAAACAGCCCAGTGCTCCAAGGAGGGCAGGAGGGCAGGAGAGCTTGGCTGGGCTCCACAGGGTGTGGGAGCCAGGGCTCCAGGCAAGGTGCCCACTGTCTCCTCCCAGCCGTCCAACTTTTGCACTCAGTTTCTCCTCTGGATCAACTGGTGATAAAAAGAATTTTGCAGTGCGGGGCGGGGTGAGGGAGATTTATTCACGGTGTTATATGGATTTTAAAGGTGCCAGAGTATGAAGAGCAAAGCCGATTTAGGAGTCCAGGGAGAATGAGGTGGCTTGGATTAGAATGTCCAAGAAGCAGAGAGTCGAGAGGGGTCTGGGAAGCAGACCCAACAGGAAGGACATCCTGGGTGTGGAGAGCAGCAGAAAGGGAAGTGTCCACATGAACCCCTAGGTGGCTTAAGCCACCGGGTTGATGAGAGAGACCTGCATGGGCACAGATTTGCAAGGGAAAACCAGCATGGCGTTTCGGACATGTTGAAACAGAGAAGGTCTTGGACTCATGATGTGTATGTTAGAGGAGAGGGCAGGGCTGAAGTTCTGGAGAGCCAATCGGAGGGTCAGCATGTGAGTAATCACTTAAAGTTCTGGCGATTAAGGAGATGGTCTGATCAGAGGGTAGGGTGGGGGAGAGTCAGGACGGAATGCTGAGGGATCCTAACATTTGGAGGTAAGAAAAAGAACACCGAAGCTGAAAGTGACCAACCAGAAAGGCAGGAAGAAAATGAGTCACGTGGTGTCAACAGTCTGACCGTGACGAGAGCAGAGGAAGGGCTTGGGTGATCAAAGGGTACACTCAAGTGAGGTGCTTGTGCAGAAACACAGGAGGTTTGGCCTTTGAAGGGAGGAGAGGGCCTTCCTTTGTTCTGATAAGAAGAAGAGAGGAGATTGAGAGGTGGTAAACCTATAAAAGGCCAGAGAGTAAATATTTCGGGCTTTCAGTCCCATCTGGTCTCTCCCACAACAACTCAACACGCCGTTGGAGCAGAGAGCGCCATACACAGTAAGTAAACGAATGAGTGTGGCCATGTTCCAACAACACTTTATTTATGGACACTGAAATTTGAATTTCATATAATTTTCACATGCCATGAAATATGATTCATCTTTTTTCTTTTTTTTTTTTCAGTTATTTTAAGTTGTAAAAACCATTGTAAGCTAGATGCTGGAAAGGAAGGTGGAAATGTTTATTGAAGGGTGTTCAGTCCTGAAGGGGTGAGTGGGTCCTGCTCACAGAAATCTGCTCTTTCCGTGAAGTATGAAACAAAGTCTTGAGCTGACATGGGGGTTGGAATGGAGATCCAAAGGCAGAGAATCCTGGAGGAGGAGATGAGGAAGCCGGTCTGCGGGAACAACACAGCAGCATGGAAAGCAGGGTGGGAATCCAGCAAGAGCCGTGATGGTTTGACCAAGGGAAGGCTTCCTGGAGGCCCTGCATGGAAGCTGGGTCTCGAAGGCTGATCAGAGACTCTTAATTCATCGAGAAGGGGAAAGCAATGCCGACGTACTGAGGAGACAAAGAAGTGATGACACGCCGCAACAGGGCTGTTTGCAAGTGACAGGAATTGCATTCCATAATTTCTGTTTTAAGCAAATTGCCTTTTAATAATGCTAAAACAGAGACTGACTGGAGCGTAAGTGTCCAGACATCCACATACAGGCCAGTGGGCTGCACTGCACACACATCTGGTCAGCATCTGGAGCGCCCGCAGGACAAAATGCATCAGATTGGCTCTGCATGTTGCACTTGCGTGTAGCCAGAGAAGTTCAGGCTCATTTCAGGTTCGGGGAAACTTGGTCAATTTGGCAACAGGGTAGAGAAGGCCTTCATAGCTACTCCTGTTTATAGTTTTTGTGGAGCCTGGTATAAGCTTCTGGAGTCTGAGCCTACCTTAAAATCAGCTCAGTCTTCATTCTTTCTGGGGTGATGCAAGAAAAAGAAGTTGAACTTTGAATAAATGGAGCTAAAATTTCAGAGAGTGATTCACACTACTGCCTTTTCTTCTTTCTTTTTAAATTAAAAAAATTAATTGTGATAAAATGCACATAACATAAAACTTACCATCTTAACCTTTCTCTTTTTTTAAGCCTTTATTATTATTATTATTATTATTATTATTTTTAGCAGCTTTAGGGTAACAGCAAAATTAAGATGGCACAGAGATCTCCCATGTGCCCCCTGCCCCCATGCATGCATTGCCTCCCCCATATCAACACCCCGCACCAGAGTGGTACATACATCCAATACAAAGGGTGAACCTCTGCTAACACATCAAAATCACCCAAAGTGGGTAGTTGACATTAAGGTTCAGTCTTGGTCCTGTACATTCTATGGATTTGAATAAAAGTATAGTGATGTGTCTTCACCATTACAGTATTATACAGAATATTTCGAAAATTTTTATATTTTACTTAATCCAGTATGTCTAAAATAGTGTCATTTAACATGTAATCAGTATAAAAATACTTTCCATTCCTTTTGTACTATGGCTTTAAAATCTGTGTGTGCTTTACACTTAGAACCCTTCCATTTGGACTCTAAATTCTCATCGGAAAAAATGGATGTGTTACGTATAATATTTGCATTTGAAAAAGATTCCTAGTTGTTCTAAACACAGTTAAAACAAGTGTTCCAGACACACTTAAGTACACTTGAACTAAGTATCAGTTTTTAAATGAAAATGACAAAATTAAAAATTGACTTCATCTGTCATGCTAGACACATTTCAGGTACTCAGTAGCAACATGGGGCCCGTGGCTACCATGTTGGAGAGCATAACTCTCAGGATGCTCTTCTCCCAGGGTTACTTTTGACATTCATTAAAAAAAAAAATGTGTATAGGTTTTAGTATTATTTCTCATTTTCAATATAATTAATATTTCTTATGTCTTTCTTGATTGGTCCCAAATTCCTTTAGGTTAGCCAATTTCCCTTTTTCCCACATGTCTACTCATTTGGTTCGTCTAGAGCCTTCAATGTAATTCATCGTACCAAACCAGTTCAGAGTAAAGAGATAAGTTCAGGAATACAGTCCACTTTTGAACCTCTATTTCTATCATATAAGCAAATCCTGCTTCACTCTACTTTTTTTAAAGACTTTTTTTAGAGAAGTTTTAGGTTCACAGCAAAATTAAATGTATAATGATATGTGTCCGTCATTACAGTATTAGGCAGAGTATTTTCACGGCTCTAAAAATCCTCAGTATTTTGCCTATTCATTCTACCCTCTGCCCCTAGTTTATACTTATATTTACATTTTCAAATGCTTGTAATTATATTAGACCTCTTGAAAATATCCTATTGGGTTCATTTGAATTTGTAAAAAAAAAAAAAGCAATCAAAACACATCTTTAGGAGATGAAGGTTTTTTAGATAACACATGTGTTTTGCCGTGTGACAAATAAGAATCATCTAGAGAGAAGAGTTTAGAATTGTTGATTTGAATTGTTGATTATGATTGTACCTCATATCAAAATAAATCTTGGCTTGTGTGTTTTCCTTAAAGGAAGAGCTATTATTGTCCCATTCTTACAATAAACTGATTTTAGCCTTCTTTGTTATTTTCTTGAAACAATCCTCCTTCTCCTTCTTTTTCTTCCTTTTTTAAACAGACAATGCTGCTAATAGCCTCAGCGTTTGTAGGATTCCTGCTCTAAAATGTCTGTGATGAGGGGCGCCTGGGTGGCTCAGTCGTTAAGCGTCTGTCTTCGGCTCAGGTCATGATCCCAGGGTCCTGGGATCGAGCCCTGCCATCGGGCTCCCTGCTCAGCAGGAAGCCTGCTTCTCCCTCTCCCACTCCCCCTGCTTGTGTTCCCTCTCTTGCTGTGTGTCTTTCTGTCAAATAAATAAATAAAATCTTAAAAAAATATAAAATAAAATGTCTGTGATAAATCAACAAAAAAGCTGGTCATATTCATTCTGTCACTGTGAGTGTAGATGCCAAGCGATGCTAACGGGTTGGCTGTTCCTGGGATGAGTGGGCAGTGGTAACTGGTAGCTGGAGTTAGTCTTCAGAGAGACACACAGGTTCACTTTAGACTCCTTTGATTGACCATTCCAACAAAAGGGAGAGAAGATCTTCCCTTCCACCTTTCTTTCAGCTTAGTTTTAGCTATATTGAAGATTAAAACCAATTAAAATAAAGATACTGCATTTTCCATGAGTACAGAGGATGAAGCTGAATTCTGAGAGCTTCATTTACTCTCCCCAGGTGTCCTCAGAGGATTGAAGGGTCACATGGGATGAAAATGGAGATTCTTCTTTCCTAGGCTCGTCTCAGACCTCCAGGTGGATGGGTTCTCAGTGAGCAAAAATGACAGGCTTTTAACAAACATCTTTGTTTTACATCTTCTGAATGCTGGAACATTAGAATAGCTTTGTGCTCATTTTTATTTCTGGCAAAGAGCAAACTGGTTTGGCCAAAGAGTTATTTTGGAGGGCATTGGCATGTTCTTAGGTATAGGATTTGCCTTTTAGCCCAAGCTAAATCAAGTCAGATAATTACGGTTTGGGGGTTCTCTTCCAGGAGACAAATCGATATTTTTTTAAAGGCAACATGTAGGCTCCAGTTATTAAAAGATTTGTTCAAGAACATTCATATTCCATAACCTCATGTCAGAAAAATTCAAGCAGTAAGACATCTAAAGAGTGGGTTTGTTTGTTTGTTTTTTTTTTTGTAGTTTTACTCTTTTCCTTGTTAGCACTTCATAAAAAGTGACAAACCAAATATCCTTTGGCCTTCTTGCATTTACCTCAAACTCTGCCTTAGAGTGGTTTTTCTCTTTAGATGAGCTCTCATTTGTACTTCCTCCTTCTCTAAATTTAAAAGTATTTGAAACCTACTTTCATTATGAGATGCATCATCAGTCTTCCAAAATGAAGGGAGAAATGAATGATTTTTCACAGATATGTACAAAAGGTCAGAGAGTCACGACCCTTTTCTTGCTTTCTACACATCACACAAAACAGTGATGCTATGAATTTCCTTGATTGGGCAACCATAATGCCAAGAAAACATTAATTTCCATTTTAAGTGCCAATAAACTAAATTTGGCAGGAAATAAGGTTTTACTTTTGTAAAAATTCATTGAGAGCAGAGACATAGCTTAAAGCTGTGGTGAAAATAACTTTTTGTTTTTTTAATTTAGAGGTATGAATGGCTGGATATGAAGGGGAGTATGATGATAAACACACAGGTTTTTACTTAATACTTTTAACGGTTCAAATGTATTCTATTAGGACTGAAATAGATAATTTCTTCTAATTTAAAGGTAGAATAATCTGTTTTCACATATAATTGGATATGTTATGGGATTTTTAGTGGTTTGGACCAACTGAGAAATACAATTCAAATTTGGCTTGGGTGGGAAAGAATTTTGTTTGTGATAAGGGAGAAAGCAAAAGGCAGTCATACCATTTTACGTATAATAAACCAGTTAGAAAATTACAGAAGGATTAGAACTTTCTCCCTATACAAGGATTGCAAGGAAGTCTTTGTTCTTTTCACACAACGCAAAGCCAATTCCCATAGAGGCAACATTGCATAAGGAGATGAAATATTTTATATGCGAAGAAAAACACTTTTGAGTGTTTCCATATTTTGTTGCTATTGAATGCTTTTCTTTCTTTCTTCTTTCTTCTTTCTTTCTTTCTTTTTCTTTCTTTCTTTATTTATTTCTTTCTTTCTTTCTTTCTTTCTTTCTTTCTTTTCTTTTCTTTTCTTTTCTTTTCTTTTCTTTTCTTTTCTTTTCTTTTCTTTTCTTTTCTTTCTTTTCTTAACGCTGTTTGTCTTGGTTGTTCAGCCCAAGTTCCAACCAGGCATACCTCACATCAATGACAAAAAAGTGCTTTTTTTCAAAATGGAAAGGCTTAACTGAGTTGAATATCCTGATTTTTGATAAGACAGCCCCAATAAGGATGGCTGTGTTGCTTTTTACAGATAATTTCCCACTTGCATGTCTCTATTGGCAAGCCCAAAGTATCAGCGTCTGCTGCCTGCAAAACACCACAGGGGCTGGGAAGAAACGTGGGCTGGAGCATTCTTTGGGAGATTCCCTGGTGTTGGGAATTCTTTAGGCAATGATATTACAATCCTGACTTTTGAACTATGCATCTGGCAGAGGCTTTTCGATTCTTTTCTCCACCCAAGAAGCCCAAGAGAATGATAGAAACTACAAGAACACCAGACAGGATGAAAAAGAATGATGATTTTAGGACGCACTTCCCTCCCTTGAAAGCATATAGGAAAAGATGGCCCCTCTACCCCTTTTTGTTTAAACTAAAGAAGAAAAATAGTTACCAACGACTACTGATACCACTACTCTTAGAAAACATTCGCTAGAAAAAGCAGACGTCTTCTTTAAAAGGCATTAAGTTAAAGTTTGCAATGTGGTTCAAGCAAGGAAGACACTGTTTTAGCCTATTTACAATGATTTAATCAATTTAACAGTTATCAATAAAATGCTCAGTGTAAATTCCATGACAGGAAGCACTTAATCTATTTTATTTACTGATGTAACCTTGGCATCTGGAGCAGCATCGGACACATGGAAGGCTTTCGGTAAATATTTTGTATATAAACAAATACATGAATATTGAGATTGGCCTTGCATAAAAGAGATTCATGGGCTCCAAACTAATTTTTTTTACTATTATCTTAGTCTTAATGTAACTATAACATTTACCTTGCTGTAGTGTTTTATTTCATTCAATAGATGACCTTTCCTTTCTGCTCTTTTTGTTTCACCATTTTTCTGTTCTGCTTTGATGTTATTTGAAGATTTTTCCCTAGGCCATGCCAATACTCCCATGAACAGGAATCTTTGACTTGCTTAAGCCAATTTCTGGGGTTTTTTTTTTTTTTTTTTTTTTTTGGTTGTGGGGTGTATGTGTGTGTGAGTGTGTGTGTATGTGTTTTGTACCTAGTTTCTCATCAAGCGATGACTTTTTTCCATCAAGGCTGCTTTTTTGAAATATTTTTATGTTTCTCAGTTTGTCATCATTCTCATCTCAATTTACTTTCTTACTTCTGATCATTTTATTTTCAGCATTTGTTTCCTCCAATTCTCATTAGCAGAAATAAATATCACTTCTATCCAATCTTGTTACCTTAGTTTAGAGTAAATATAAGAATTTCTCTGTAAGTAAAAAGCACATTCAGACTTTTCTTTTAACTCAAGTATGTGGTAATTTATTTTGCACATTGCAAATAGCTCAAACTCTTTTCCATCTCTTTTTGTCCAAATTTGCAAATGTTTATAGTACTCTCATAAATGTCTTCTTTACACAAAAAAGTCTTATTGAGATATAATTTATATAAAAGAAACTGAATGAATCAAAACTGTACACTTTGAGGAGTTTGAAATATAATCAAGATAGTAAACACGTCCATCACCCTTAAAAGCTTCCTGATGACCTTCTGCAATGTCTTTGTTGGAACCCCTTACAGCACCTCCAGTCTCGTCCCCAGGTAACCACTGATCTGCTTTCTGTCATGATAGATTCATTTGCATTTACTAGAATTTTAAATAAATGGAATAAGACAGTCTGCATTATCAATGGGAAATCTTGTCCTTAAAGTACTTCCTACTTAACACTCACAAACCAAAATTCATTACCTTTCCTGTTTCTATATAAGCCTTCTGGTGTGGTTTCTATGTCCTTTAGTAAAACTCTTTTATTAAAGATGAAGAATTTTTTTTTAAAGATTTTATTTATTTGAGAGAGAGAGCACAAGAAGGGATATTGTCAAAGGAAGAAGCAGACCCCCTGCTGAGCAGGGAACCCGATGCCGGACTCGATCCCAGGACTCCGGGATCATGACCTGCGCCGAAGGCAGTCGCTTAACCAACTGAGCCACCCAGGTGCCCAATCAAGACCCTTTTTATTCAAGATCAAAACTGGAGTTGTCCTCGGTGCTCCTCTCTTTTTCGGCTAGATATTGGTTTTCCACAACTGCCAACCCTGTGTCTGAGATGTCACTTTATATCTCTGCATTTCTGTTGCCACTACCCTGCCTCTGGCTCTGAGCATTCACTTCCTGGATTGTGGAATAATAGCTCCCATCCGTACCTCCCAATTGTTCTCTTTGCCTCCAACATTTCTCTTTCTCTACAGTCCATCAGCCATGCTACCAACATTTATTGAGAATTTGTTATGTCAAGACAGTAAAAGGAATTTGTTTCACTCATCTCTGTGTCCTTGCATAGCTCAGCTTCCCTTTTTGTCAGACTATCCTTCTCAATTTAGAATTTTTCATTACTTTCATAACTCCTTGACCTGTTTCTCAGACTATACTCCAGGCTTGAGAAAGTTCTGAATCATGTCTGTTATTATCATTTTATCTTTCTTCAACATGTACCACAACATCAGTTACATAGCAGGCACTCAATAAATACTTGTTGAATAAACGTGTAATATGTGACTTCTGTATTCTATTCAGGATTTTTTAGTTTCCTTACTACAGTGTAAATTTCATGCCTATTACATACACTACTTTCAGGAAATTAGACTCAACAACCTTTCTAGATTCAATCCTTTCACCTTTCCTATACACATGACCTTCACCCTATGCCATTTACCAAATGTACATATTTTGCTGCTGCCATTTTTCTGGAATACCTTTCCCTCCTGTATCACACAAAATATCTGCTTTTACTTTAAGCCAGTCTCCGGTGTTACAACTTATTCTGAGATTTCCTGGCCCAATCTTGCATAACTAACCACTTCCTCCTTTGTTCTTCTATACAGCTGACCATATTATACTATGTTAATCATTGGCCCACTTATCCATAACTAAGTACAAAGCATCCCCAAACTTAGTGTTTCAGTAGCAACAGTTTAGTCATGTGTCGTGGTTCTTTGGGTTGACAGAGCTCAGCAGGGCAGTTCTTCTGCCCCACGTGTTATTAGTTGGTTCTACAGCAATCTAGGAGATTGATGGGGCTGGAAAATCCAAGATGGCTCACTCAGAAGGTGGCAGTTGATGCTTGCTTTCACTTGGATGTCAACTGGACAGCTTTGGTCATGCACTATATATGAAGATTTGGCTTCTCAGAACGTGGAGACTGGATTCTAAGAGGGTGTGTTTGGAGGGAAAAGATAAAGCTGAGACTATCTTCTTAAGATCCAACCTTGGAAGTTATGCAGCTTCGCTTTTACCACATTCTATTGGTCCATGTAAGTCTCTGGGATACTAGAGACCAACTGTAGAAAGGACTACACAGGGCATGAATGCCAGGCAATGTAAGTCGTTAGGGTCCATCAGTGTAAATTTTATGTGCTTATGCTCTCATGTTCAATTACGAGATATTTAAAACGGTCAGTGTGTTTTTTCTTTGTTTACACAGCAGCTAACATAGTGCCTGAAATAAGCATCATTTGGTGAATACTTGCAGAATGCAATGGTTTTACCTCTTCCCTCTCTCCCTACTCACCACCCACTGTGGACATTCCCAGGACTGATTTTGACCCTTGTTTTCCTCTCTCCAACTTCAGTGGTAACCCATATGTTTACTCTTCACATGTCTGTCACACAATCTTACACATTTTCCTCTACTCCAGAGCAAGATGTCTCCTTCAGCTGCCATATGGGATCACTGGCACTAACCACCATGGAGCCACATCCCCTTTTTGTCTTCTTTCATTGCTATTCCTTCTCAAGATCAGACATGTTGTCCTTTGAGATGTTATAAGCCCTGTTCTCATTGCTATTATCTTAGCCCCGGCCATCATCCCTGAACTACTAGAACAGGAGTTTCTGGAGTCTTCTCTATGCCCTGATTTCTCATCTAATCTAAATACTCTTTCCCAATAGCTCTAACCTCATTGAAGTCTCTCTCCTGTGACACCCCCTCAGATCAGAAAATGCCTACGGCAACTGGTTGCCTCCTAGGAATCTTCCAGTGCCTCAGGGCAGTGTTCAACGGTAGAATCTGCCTCAACTTCATCTGGCCAGTCTCAACCTCTACCTTACCAGGAACCTCAGACAGGCCTGACTTCTCTCTGATTCCTGGATTTTCTATGATCATCATGGGCTCAAACCTAGGCTTTTCCCAATTTGATGCAGTGTTTTCTTGGAATGCTTGCAAGTTTTCTCTGAACATTGGAATTTAAATAGATTATTATGGATCTGTGGTCAAAAGATTTGGAAAAATATTCTATTAAATAAAATTAAATAGTTTTCAAGTTTGTGGAACTTCTCAGAGATTTTGTTATGTTTATATACATGGTGTCTCTCCATGGAGGAAATTCAATGTGTACTATTCTCCAAATTTTCTTAAACATAGAAACCCTTTAGGGATACACTGAGTCACATGCAATCCATGCCTGGGAAACTGCTGCTCCAGTGTATACCAAGTCCAACTTCTCCTTCATGTTTATAGTACTTGTTACCTCTGTGGCTAATTTGGGTACTTATTTATATATCTCTTTCTTCAGGCATCTTTTTTTTTTTTTAAAAATCACCTAGCACAGTGTTGTTATATAGAAAGCATAACAGAAATACTTGTTAAATGAATGAATAAACTTTCCATTTCTTTGATGAAAAAATTGGGAAACCTTGAGACTGTACCAAAATCTCCTGACGTCTACTCTAGTACATAAAGCATTTCCCGGCTAACTGGCTACCCAGAATTAAAGTTTTTACAGCTAAATCCCAATTTTGTGAGCCTTCTAGAATTTGGGTATTCACTTATTTTAAAATACCATAAAAGGAGCTATTCATACAGCAGTCAGAAGCAGATTACTTAGACAATGCTTTCATTTTTCTCTGGAAATTTGGGCAATTTCCACAAAGATAGTCTTATTATATTCTCTATTTTACTCAAAATTGCAGAGCATCACAGAAATATGGAACTATGAGTGCTTATATTTGCAAAGAGAGAAATAAGAAAGGAGGTAACGAGTTTGGGTTTTTTGACTAGTTAAAAAAACCTATTTCATCTTTCGAATTTATTTGTAACTTTCTTGTTTCATCACATGAAAATAAATGAGTAACAACATGATGTGTAGACTCTTCTCTTGCTCAAGTAATATTTATTTATTCAACAAAAAACTATTGATTAATTGTTACCTCCCAGGCTCTGTGGTAAGTGATGGGGTTACTGCCATGAATAAGGAAAAGGCACCACCGGGGCACTTGGGTGGCTCAGTCAGTTGAGCCTCTGACTCTTGATTTTGCCTCCAGTCAAGATCTCAGGGTCATGGGATCAAGCCCCATACCAGGCTCTGCCCTCAGCAGGGAGTTTGTTCGAGATTCTCTCTCCCTCTCCTTCTGCCCCTCCCCCCACATATGTGTGCTCACACTCTTGTTCTCTCTCTCTCTCTAAAATAAATAAATCTTTTAAAAAAAGAAGAGAAAAGAAAAAGACACCATTGAAGATATCATCATGATAGTGGTAGATGCTACAAAGGAAAAGTACACATTCCAAAGTATGCACACAATAGTAAGCCCCCCACTTAGTCTTGGGGCCATCAAATGCTTCCCCAGAGAAGGACCCTTTAAACTGACAGTTGAAGGGCAAGTTAAGACTCAGCCAGAGAAAAATCGTGGGCAACTGGGAAAAGACCCTGATGGGAGAAGGGTCTCAGAGTTGAGAAGCTAAAATAAAGTTGAAAATGTTGGGCATGAAGGAGGGAACAAGGCCAGTTTATGGGCCCACAAATGCTGCCAAGAGCTAATCTGACCTTTCACTTTTCTTTTTTTCCTCGTCACTATCCCAGCATGAAAGTTTAGATTTCTCTTTTAAACTCCTTTAGGAAGGGTTTTATGGAAAACACTGCTGATAAGTATAGTAAATTATTCTGAAGCTTACCTCCAACTTTTTAGAAAACTTGGAGTCACGCACTAAAGTTCCAATCTGTGAGATGTACAAAATTCTCCTTGGCCTTTGAGTGTGAGCATCAAGTCAGCCTGGATGCCTGGCTTGGGAGCAGTATGAATGATCACTGTCTGGCCTAGGTAAGATTTCCCCCATAACCGCAGTGAATGAGAGTGTTCATTTTCTGCCAAAAGTTATTTTCAAGGTTGCTCCGTGCAGTTGAAATGGTGCATGCCTTTGACCCCAGAGTGGAAGCTTGTGTGTGCTGGGTGCAGCCCAGAGGTCACAGATACTGCAGGTACTGTGGGCTCCACCTCAGCATGATAATGGGAATAAAGTGAATCATAATGAAAGCAAAATGAAAATGGAAAAAAAAAGTTCAAATTAAATGAAATTCAATTTGAAGCTTCCGATAGATATTTTGGAAAATTTAGCTTTAGAGGTGGTATTTTTAAAAGATTACCTTAAAAGTATTATCGATACAATACATCATTAGTTTTTGATGTGGTGATCCATGATCCATTGTTTTCGTATAACACCCAATGCTCCATGCAGGACGTGCACTCCTTAATACACATCACCGGGCTAACCCATCCCCCTACCCCCCTATTAAAAGTATTTCTAGGTTGGTTCAATAGTTTCAGAAAGTATAGGTGCTCATGTTTATTAGGGAATAAAAAGATACAGGTTTGTTTCCAAGTTTAATGAATCCATAAAAATCTTTCAATGTTTCTGTTTGCTCTGTAGTTTGAAAAATAACACTGGGATCTCACATGTAGTGTTAAGGTCTTGGCATTTCCAGATGCATTGCAGAAGGTCTCTGTGGACAAGTAAGGCATTCACCTGAAAGGTTTGATCAGAACTGTGTCGATGGAAAATGAGAAATAAGAGTGATATAAGAGTTTATATTCTTATAAAATACCAGAAACATATGATGTTTTGTTATAGAGCCCTTATGTCAGTCAGACTGTCCCAAAGAACCAGGCAATCTGGCTACATGCAGTGCACATAGTTGTTACAGAAGCATTGTAAGGACTGT
This sequence comes from Zalophus californianus, assembly GCF_009762305.2. NCBI lineage: Eukaryota > Metazoa > Chordata > Mammalia > Carnivora > Otariidae > Zalophus > Zalophus californianus. The sequence goes on along the minus strand of NC_045599.1, from coordinate 141,893,118 downwards.
GATCATGCTCCATGGTTTCCACCCCATGACAGATTATTTTGGTACAAGAAGTAACGCACGAAACTTCCATTTGACAGATGACCAGATCATTGGAGACTGCCATAGATGGAATGTTTGTGTCGCTCAAAAGTCATATGTTAAAACCTAATCCCTACGTGATGGTGTTTGGAGGTTGGGACTTTGGGAGGTCATTAAGTCACAAGGGCAGAGCCTTCATGAATGGAATTCATGCCCCCATAGAAGAGACCCCACAGAGTTTCCCTATCCTTTCTGTCAAGTGAAGGCACAATAAGAAGACTAGCATCTGTGAACCAGAAAGTGGGTCCCCACCAGAGACGCTTTCTGCCTGCACCTTGATCTTGGACCTCCCAGCCTCCAGAACTGTGAGAAATAAATGCTGTGGTTTATAAGCCACCCCGTCTATGGTATTTTTATTATAGCAACCTGAACAAACTAAGACAGAGACATAGTCAGAATTGTATTTATACTTTTTAATATTTCTAGTTTTCAATAAGATGTTACAAGATTTGCTATATGTTGTAATCAGGACATTGAAAAACCAAATTTTCATCCCAGCATGGAGTTCTTATGAAAGCCAAAGACATTGGCATTGCAATATCGCTGTTGTTTGCAAAGTTGTTTTTTTGACCAGAGACAGGGAAATGTCTTTAAGAAGAAAATCCCACACTTTTTAGGCAGGAAAAGACAGCAATGTGACTAATAACAATGGCAATAAGGTTAAATGTAATCCACTCAACCGTCAGTGGATAAAGGACTGTGTGTGTTGCCAATCATTTAGCACCTCGGGCATGGTCTTCTCTCTGCTTTTACTGGAGGCATTGTCTCTCCATCAGGATCAGGCCATGCTTGTTAAGTACAGCAGAACGCTCGAACACATGGATATGGACACCTGTTCCGAAGGCTGATTACTGATTTTTCAAAACTCTGAATAACAAACGAGAATTACAGTCACAAAAGTGAGAACCAAAATGTTAGCACAGATGTTCCTCACTATTTTTAAAAAAACTGGATATGATTAATCAACATATCAAGTATAAATTAATAATATGATCAATATATTAACATATTAATGAATAAGTATATTAATAAATCCTAGATCTTAGCTTGTCCATTGATACGTAAATAATCATTAACACATCTCCTTGAAGTAGCCATCAAACATCATGACTTTGTATTGAAAAGCATAATGATTTGGGCTAGGTAAATAAAAACATCCAAAGATGCAGTAAAAATTTTATGCAAATCCCAACCTTGCTGCTAAAGAGAAACTGAAATTGTATCTATACTTTGAGAACAGTTGATCCAGTTTACTCTGTGAAGAAATCCAGCTCAAAACATGGAAAATCAAGACTTGAATTGAATTTGATATTTTTACAAATAAAGAGAAAATCACCAGGTAAGATTTTAAAGTCCCCTGAAGTCACACATAGGCAAGTGCAACGTTTAGTCAAGTTCCTGGAATAGCCACTGCCTGAGTCAGATCATCAGGCAGTGAAAATTTAAAACAAGGCTAACAGGGCTAACCACTGAGCCAATGACATTTAATTGGTGTCAAAATGAGGAGAAAATGAAAAGGCATCCAGCATTCTAATACAAACGTCTTACCCTGTAAAATAACACAGAAAGAATACTTTATTATTATAACCTACAATGAAAGAACATATTTACCTTATTCTAAATCGGGAGTAGACTTTTTTTTTTCCTGTAAAGTCCAGGTAGAAATATTTCTGGCTTTGCCAGCCATCCAATCTCTGTCCCAACTACTCCATTCTGTCACTGCAGTACAAAAGCAGTCCTAGACAATACCAAAGCAAATGGCGTGGATGTGTTCCAATACAACTGTTGGGTTTTTTTTTTTTCTTTCTTTTCTTTTCTTTTCTTTTTTTTTTTTTTTTTGCAAAAATTGGCAGCAAGCTGGATTTGGCCTAAGGACCATAGTTTATTAACTTCTGTTTTAGATCATAAGAAGCCTTAATGGCTAGCAAGGTCAATGACATACAAGCCTTTATCTCCAGTGAAGCCACAAAATTTCATAACTATTTGGACCAATGGTAGAATCTCCAAACTTCTTGGAATAATAGCAGTATAAAATTTTAACACCGAAATGTCAGCTGAGCTCTGCTTTCCACAGTAACAGTAGCCGCAGGCCACATGTGACTATTTACATTTAAATATAAGCTAATTAAAAGGAAATAAAATTTAATATTGAGTTTGTCAGTCACATCAGACACATTTCAAGCGTTTGATAGATATGCAATGCTTATGGCTGCCATATTAGGTAGCACAGAACATAGAATCTTTCCATCATGGCGAGAGTTTTATTGGATAGCACAGATCTAGATTACACAGACACAGATTAAACAAACTGAAGTTTAACCATGGAATGTCTTGCTATGAACCAACAGGGCTGTTCAGTAGGAGCACCAGAAGCAGATCTGGGTTCTTCTGCCTCTCAGTATCTGGAGATAACCAGCCAACAAAGAAGAAACAATGCTGGGTGTAGTGAGCCCAAGCCCAGACAAAAATAGCATCAGTTATAAGGTTACCTGAAGACACTACTGACCTACTCACCTGAGGCACCAGAATCTTGGTGAAGGCCCTTTTGGTTACAAATGTTTCTCTATAAAAACGTCTGGCAAGGTTCTTTGAGTTGGGACTTTATAGACAACAGAAAGATAAACAGAGAGTGTCTGAAAGCTCCATGATACGTGATAATTTCTTGTTTAGTGAGTTTATATATAAATTTGGGGTTTGTCTGATGCTAATGACAAACACTTCCTCTGGAAGGAGCAGAGAAACCCCCATCTGAGAGTGGATTCAACAGGATTGTTTCTAACATGCTTTAAAAGGGGAGCTGTCTGGTTCTGTGGGTCCCTTCTGTCTCCTCCAGGTGGTCTGTGCTCACATCACCGCAGTCTTTTTCTTGCCAAATTGTCCCTATTCTCAGTCTCTTCTTGTACAGTTTCTGAAGACTCACTCTTAAGATAGTATCTGTAGTCTCTAGAGGCATTGCTTCAGCAAAATACCTACCGCCGCTAGAAATGTCTTCTAGTACCTTCTTTTTGGATAGTCTTGCATTTTTCAGTCTCAGTAATCTGAGTTTTCTCTTTATTGACTTCTGTATTCTGCTTTCACTCTGAAACTGGGGAGCTCCATCAACCTTGATTCATTTTGGTAGAAAGAGTACATTTCAAACTGGGTTGGAGCCACATGGGGGACCATCTGAAACATGGCTCTTTCCAGAAAGAACTGTCTACACATGCCTGGGATGTTGTTGTTTAGTAACTCTGTTTGTACTGCTAGTGAGCACTAGCATACTGTCCTTGAAAAGCCTCTCTCCGATGAGCTATTACCTTCATCCCAACAATTTCTTTAAAAAAGTACTTGATTTGATGTAAGACGTCAAATGGTATGCTTAATACTAAATGCGGGTCTTAGGTTCCAGTTCCCTGAAAAAGACATTGAGAGGGAGGTTGGTGTGCAGGAGGCTGATGGGGATCGCACCAGCAATAATGCCTATCAGGAAATGGGGGAGACAGAATCAAGCAGAGGAAGATGTTGAACTGAGATGCTAAAGAGGCCCCAGGTGACCCCACAAGGAGCTCTACAAGAACAGGGATGGTCCTCCAGACTTATCCCAAAGTGAGACAAAGGGAGCAGGTTCTTGTCTAGCGATTGGATGGGGCTCCCGCAGGAAGGAGGCACAAACTTGAGTGGGGCAGCCCCCTTTGGCCAAGAGCAACTCCTGGAGAAGGAATTAACTGCCAACACTTGCAGCAGCTGAGGTGATGAGTGTGCCGGGCTTGAGGAAACATCAGGGCTGTGCCCCATAACATCCATTATAATGAGGCAATGTAACAAGTCAATGACAATAAATATTTATTTTAAAAATTCTACTTCTCATTTTGACAGAATTTTGTTTTGTTTGGGGCTCATCTCAAATCATGGAATCTTACATTGGGAAGACACCTGAGAGACCATTCAAGCCAACCCACCGCGAAAATGGTTTCACAGATTAGAAGAATGCCTCGCACAAGATTGGTGGGGTGAAGGAAACATTTGCTAGGTGCTGTAGACTGAATATTTGTGTCCTCCCCCAATTATGTTGAAACTTAATCTCCAATGGGATGGAATTTGGAGGTGGGGGCCTTTGCTTTGTGCCCTTATCAAAGAGATCCCATGAAGCTCCCCTGCTCCTTCTGCTATGTGAGGACACAGAGAGGAAACTATGAACCGGGAAACTGGCCCCACCAGACACCAATTCTGACTGCACCTGGGCCTTAGACTTCCAGCCTCCAGAGCCATAAGAAATAAATTTCTGTTATTTATAAGACACACAGTCTATAGTATTTTGCTATAGCAGCCTGAATAGACCAACGAACTAATCAGGTGGATAAATATAATGTCCCTGATTAGTACCTAAAATCCTCGAGGGTTAGAGAAAGCATCTACATATAACATTTGAATGAAATTGAAAATTTGGTGTAACTATGTATGTCTGGAGTACATAAAGTCACATATTAAATACTTGTTCATAGCTACGATGCCAAGTTTTTTCATTTTCAGGTGCCTCTTCTTTTTCCAGCTATTTGGCATTGTATTGAAATTGTCTTTAGATTCCTTTTAAGGGTGTATGAAACCAAGCTATGGGAATTTTAATTGAGCTTTTTATGACTGGCATTGCATAAAGTCACAAATTTATGCCTAGCAGATTTTTTTTAAATACAATATATTTCTTTGGGATATTATTTACATAGGCACATCAGCCTACTTTTAGTACTAAGAGACATGCAGTATAACAAATAGAAGTGGCTAAAGATACCCAAAGAAATAAAAAGACTGTATCCAGATATAGAAATTTTGTGTACACTTTTACTCTGGTTTAAAAAATAACTCATACTAATTATTTCTAAATAGATTCCTGAGTTCCTTCAACTGATAAACCTGGGTCTATTTTCAAATCAAGAATCTGTTTGAATACATTAAAGCAAAAAAACTTTTGTCAAAATGTATTTGGTTGATCTGAAAATAGACAAAGAAATGTATAAAAAACTTGCCAACTTATAATCTTACTATATTTTTAGAACTGCCCTGAACTTCTGAAGGATTTCGAAAATGCTGGAGGATATGGCAGTCTGCAGAAATGTCGAGAGGTCAAAACTCATGCAGAGGGAATAAAAACACAATGCAAGTCTGAATAAGAAAAGGATCTCTACAGGATCCATACTCTGACCTTGTTTACTAAACCAGTACACTGAGGCTTAGTCATCTGCAGAGGTATTATTTCTCCAGGGCTACCTAAGAAAACTCGTGCTTCTTCCAGAGAGACTGCATTTCTCAATTCATTTCTTGAACTTATTTCTGGAAATTGCCATTAAAACTTGCTTCACATTATTTTAAGATGCTCATTATTTGTCTTTGGGTTTAATTTAGGGCATAGCGAAAGTAATAAATAAAATCAAATTTAGAAATAATACTCTTGGGTGCCTGGGTGGCTCAGTCTGTTGAGCGGCTTCCTTCGGCTCGGGTCATGATCCCAGGGTCTCAGGATCAAGTCCTGCATTGGGCTCCCTGCTCAGTGGGGAGTCTGCTCCTCCTTCTACCCCTCCCCTCTGCTTGTGCATTCTATCTCTCTCATCCTCGCTCTCTCTCTCAAATGAATGAATGGAATTAAAAAAAATAAGAAAGAATACTCTTGATCCAAAGTAAGGTATGATTGATGAATAATTACCTATTTTCTAGAATGGCTCCTAGACTAGTTCCTTCATTCACTTATACAGTTTTATTTTATTAATTTTATTTAAATTAAGATATAATTGACATATAACATTGTATAAGTTTAGGGTGTACAATGTGTTGATTTGATACATGGATATAGTGTCATATGATTGCTACTGGGGCATTAGTTAACTCCTCAATCATACCACATGATGATTGTGTTTTTGGGTGAGAACATTTAAGATTTATGATCTTAGGAGTTTTGAAGTATATAATACAGTATTGTTGACTATAAGCACTATGCCGTGCTTTAGATCTCCAGAACTTTTCATCTTCTGGATGCAAGTTTGTACTTTTTGACTAACATGTAATCAACATAAACTGTGTCCCTTTCTCTTCCACGGAAGTGACCCGCATTTGGCTCCCAACAGTGGGCATTCAAAGCTTATACCTTTGACAGATAATCTGCAGAGACTGTTTAAGGAGGATTCTCTGATGAGACACACTGGATAGAAGAGTACATGGGGATCCTGTAGCCCAACAAATTAGTTAAGGGTCCAAAATGAGACATAAATTTAGAAGATATAATGTAGTTTTTCTTTCCTCAAAGCCTGTGTATTCTTACCTCAACACTCCATTTCAATTGTGGGGTCAGAAAAACACTGTGACTCAGAAATAAAAACAGTGATGAACAAGAAGGAAGACAAGAAGGATGGGGGAATGCACGATAATGCAAAATAGGGTCACTGGAATGTCACAGTAATTAGAAGGGGAAAAATATACATTCCAGAAGTCGCCAAAGGATTAATTTTTGACACAATTTTATTTGCTTTGGAAATACAAAGTGGAGTTTATTCTCATCTGGATGCAATTGAATCTTCCCAATCCTAGGGTAAACAGGCTTTTGTTTGGTTGGTTTTTGTTTGTTTTTTGTTATTTTTCTGTTTTGTTTTTTAGGTTTTTGTTTTTGTTTTCATTTTGTTTTGTTGCTGATTTCAATATGCTGCCAGTGCCAAATATTTTCTGACTAAATATATCAGATATATAAAAATGCCTAACAAAATCAAATTAACTAAACACTGTTGAATGAATGACTCACAACATGTGACATTTTTACTAAAGAAATAATTTTACTTTCTACCATATTTAGCTAAGGAAAAAAAAACAAGAAAAATTTTGGACAGATTCAAGCAGTGTTTATTATGAACATGTGTACAATATAGTACCAGAATTTTATGTACAGTTACGTGGAGCAGGTGACCAAAGGTCAGCACTATTTAAATGACTTTCAAAACAGTTCTTTTTGTACACTCCAAAATGTTTATACTCTACTCAAAGAGATTCTCTGAAGGTTGAAATGCAATAGCATTTTGGTTAGAAAAACATTGCATGGCTCTCCAGCTAGGCTGTAGAAAAAGTTAGGTCAACTGAAAATACATTTCAAATATATCATTGACCAGCTCTTAAAAACATAATCTTTTTAAAATGTATTCAAATTTATCAGACAGATCAGACCCAGTTTCTTAGGAGGAAGCAAGAAGTGACAGCTGGTACTGGTGATTACATTTACAGCAGACTAGGAAACACTGTATTAATAGTGACAGTTCAGAGGAGTAAAATTATTATTTTCATGTTGCTTATACTTAAATCTCTGTAGCTGTATTCATGTCAATATCATAATCTCTTGTTAAGACCCACAGTGGCTTCCAACTCTAACAGAGTCATGTCACCTAAAGCTCTGGGAAGTCCTAAGGCATCACAGAAGTAAGACTGAGGTCCACGTCCAGAAGGCCAAATAGAACGTAGTTGCTGTGTTGAGGAGCACTCATAAAACAAGACATTTATTTGGGTTGTATATGAAGACATTGAGGTATACCAGACAGACGCCTCACCAAGAACCTAAAGAGAACTTTGAAAACGTTCTTCTTATAGTTTACCATGGAAGATCCACTCTTTTCTTGAAAACCAAAGTTATCTACCATCAGAGGATATTTCGCTAAGGCTCTACAAATGGTCACAGGAGATTCTTCACCACTACAATCTTTTTCAGGGAAATTGCCTGAAATGTTTACTAAGGACATTTCTACATAACCAAAAATTCAGAGATGATTGTAAAAATGCATATTCTAGACTTTGTTTATAGAGGTATGTTGTGGGGCACCTCACTAGCTCAATGGGTAGAGCGTGTGACTCTTGATCTCAGGATTGTGAGTTCGAGCCCCGCATTGGGCATAGAATTTACTTAAAAAAATAAAAATAGGTGGGATATATATTAACCTGACAATGTAAGAGATATAATCTGCCCCTTTTTTCCCTCAGTTAGTTGATTTTTCTGGTTGTTGCTGACATATATCAATCTATTTTTATATTCATCTTGATAAATTCACTTCTTAATTTTAATAACTTATAAACCTCTTATTTGACCAAGCAAAGAGTTATGTTCCTTGGGAAGATGTGGCCATCTAGGTAAAGTACCTCCCATATTTTCATTTACCTTCTCTGTTTTGCCCTGAATCTCTCCCCTTCCCTTCAGTACTGCACGGGATTACATAATTGATAAAGTAATTACACTTTGCTCCAGGCTCTGTTTTCCAGGGAACCCAGGCTAAAATAATCCTCAAATTTCCTTTTCTGTTTAATGACTCCCAAGGCTCCTTCCAATTTTAATATGCTTGCCCAAGGCCATAATGCTAAAATGAGGGGGAAGGTGAGTGCTAAGCCAATCTGTCTTGCCATTATTGCCACAATCTTGCTAGTCAAAACTTGACCCCCTGAGTCTGTTCTTGCCCTGTCCTAGCTCCAATCCAAGAAGGCTCCCCTGTCTCCCCCTGGAAACCAATTTTAAAAAGAAAGAAAAAAAAAAAAAAAAAGAAGTGCCTTTTCCCCATGAACAGCTGTGGGCAGAATTTGTCTTCTGCTGTTCTACGAATAGAAATAAACGTTCAGGAGTTAATTTTCAGAACAACTGGAGATCTTGCTACAGAATGTTTATTGACAAGCTATTTCCTATTTGAAATTCTTTCCTCTCCCTGCTTCCACCCTGTCATCTTCTCTTTCCTTTGCTAACTTCTCTAACCACATATAATTAATGTCTCCAGCTACCCTATCCTCTGGTTTCAGAAGTCACTTTGTGCATTCAGTCCTATGCCCATCCACATTCTTGGAAGCTTTCCCTATCTATCCCTTCTTCTCAAGTCTCTTTAAAGTGCCCATCTGCACAGGAAGACTATGAAGGCATTTGAGGTCTCATTAGATCAATGTATGCTCAGATTCTGTATCTAACAGCTCTCTGATATTTGGATATTCTTCTTTCCCCAGTGCGTGGTTGCCCTGAAAATGGCCCATGGGTCCCTTTGGGGGAAGGATTGGGGAAATATATACCGAGTTTACTTTACTCCACTTATCATGCTTCCCTTTCAATCGTATGGCTCCGAGATTACAGATTAACTTATATCTGGAATCAGGGTGAGGAACCTTGACTTTCCATTAGAGCTGCTGACATCATCCTTCAGTTTCTCAGACTTCTATATTTTTTGATTAAACAAATCAAGCAACACAATTAGTTACCTAATATTTCTTTGTCTTTTCCGTCTTCTCTAGACACCATTGCTGTGGGTCCCGTCGGATGGAACATTATGACTCCCTGTCCCTCTGCTGCGTGGCTCTCTGTTCCCAAATTACATCTGCTCTGCTTCAGACAGTTCTGCTCGGCCACCTTATTTGGTCATGAAATGACAGACCAGTTGAAAAGAAAAAGACAAGACACCCCGGGGGACCGCTGTTTCAAGTGAGGTCTGTGTGGGATCTCCAGACAGGAGGGCTTTATCCTACTCTGGTGCATGAGGAGGGGATGTCTTCTGCCGACCAGTAGAATTCTGGGGAATGAGGACATCCAGGTTATTAGACATGTTGATCTAAAATGCCCTGTTCTCACTCTTTCTATCAGGCCTCAACCTCAGTAGAGAAGATCTATGGTGTCCATTTAGTCTTCTTTTAATACCACTGTGCTGATAATCAGATATTGGGCCAGAATCTTCCCTGTGTCTGAAGGAAGTGTCCCCTCACTTTAAAGCTGTCAGAGAGGTCCTCAGGCTTTCAAAGTATGGTTTAAGTTGGCGATGTGTTGCCTTAGCCTATCATTTTTTTCTTACAAGTCCTCCACTGCTAACAACAGTAGCCACTCGCTACCACGATCTTTACTGCCCACCTCCCATACTCATCAGGAGCAGCTGCCGCCTTATCTGTCGATGCCTCTGCTTCCCACCTGTATGCCATCACAGCCCTCAATAGGTGGGAGCTGGAGTACCTGTTACTAATACAGATGGGATACAAAATTCCAAAATCCTATCCCAAGAGACTGCTTCCTATGGCTGGTTATCTTAGCCTGGATGCCTAGAATTCTGTTGAACAAAGTTCACATTCTGATCTCGTGAAGCAACAAGGAGCAAAAAGGGAAAGGCAGGAAAGGAGAAAACCAATTTAAGTTTGTGCATGACCAAGTTGGCCACAGCTTCTCATGAAAACATAGCTGGTTATGTGAATCTATGAAATGTCTCCAGTAGGGTAACATGGACCTCTTACTTCCCAGAACATTCTGTATGGAGTGGGGGGAGAGGAGCAATGTATCTGCCAGATTGTCTCCATCCAGTTGTTTAGAGATCACTCCATGGGGCATTAGCATCAGTCTGTCTGTCTGTGTAGCTGCTGAAGAAGCTAAGGTTTCTATGTGTCCAGTAGGACCCAGATGCTAGAGGTCCTGCATCGCCCACTGCCATAGTCCCTTACCCTTGGTAAAGGCTTTTAACATCAGCTATGTTAAGACATAATACTATTATGGTGGGCAGCTTTACCACCACAGCAGAAAATAAACAAAATTAAAAAAAAAGAAAAAAGAAAAGTCGGTGGATAGAGAGTAAAAACAGACGGTCATAAGTGGTCAGGGAAGATCTCTCTGAGAAATGACACTTGAGCAGAAGTGAGGGAAGTTGAAAAGATATTCTATCAAGAGCATTTATTCCACACATTTTTGTGGATACAGAGGACCCATCAGGCACAGAAATGTGAAAAGAGCCTCACGGTTGCTACCTAAGATTTACCATCTAGGATATAACGGAAGAGAATGGAGAAAATAAATAGATGTAGAGGTTAAAAAGGATTTCAAGAGTTTTGTATGAAACCTCAAAATCTGGTATATGTGTAGATATCTACCATTTTTGTGAGTGGGTTTTATAAAACCATATAGGAGACTGCATTGCCAGTAACAGTGGTGCTTACATGCCCAGAGATTGTCAACATATAATGGACATGGGATGGCCTCAGTTTTTTTTGTGCTCTTGAACTTTACTCAGGGGCTGTTACAAGAGGCTTTCTTCTCTAATTGTTTCAGCAAGGAAGAGTTCCTTGAAAAGAGTGTTTAATATATTATATCAAAATTTCCATAATGTGATCTTGCCTTATGCTGTATGATGCCTTAAGGATTCAAAGTTTTGTACCTGTGTACCTGAACTGATTGTACCTTCCTATATAAAGTAGAAATGTATTTAGTGATAAGGACAGCATATAACAAATACATACTGCATGGAGAAACTAGCTGTATTTTGGTTTACAAAATGTCTCAATTTATTTTTCAAGTATTTTGGATTCGACGAAACCCAACTAGGTTTTGCCAAGAACGTTTCCCCCTTAATTTTTGAAATCATGTGCAATTTTGCAGAAATTTACTCCATATGTTTCTGTTTCATTTACACTTAAATCACCAAAATATTGCTTTGCAAGATCATTTGATGTCCAAGAAGCCATTTGAATTAGTCCAATACAGTTCTTTAAAATAGAGATATAACTCACATACTATAAAATTCATCCTTTTAAACTGTACAATTCAGTATTTTTTCATATCTTCTCAATGATGTGCAACCCTTACCACTGTCTAGTTCCAGAACCCAGTACAGGTTTTAAAACACATTGCATTAATAAGATGTTGAATTTTAACAGTAGGAAACATATGAAGAACTGCATTGTGGGTTTCACCTTGAGGCTCCTGGTCTGGAACTTAATGTGAGTTTTTGCTATAAACAAGGGACTTGTTCCAGCCCTAACACCACAATTATAAATCAGAAAATTCCATATTTAATGGAGAGTCTTCAGGGCTCAAGGGTTATTGCAAGGATGAGTTTCTCTGTTTTAATACACCCTTACAGCCCAAGTAGAAAATTCTACTGCTTTCCTACTCAGACCCACTCCCTTACTGATCATTTTTTTGACAGTTTTTTGACCTGGAAAAATCCCAGACCATTGAGTCTTGATCACAGAGTCCTTGGCTTCAAACAAAGTTCTCCTAGCTCTGACTTACTACCCCACCTGCCAGAGAAATGAGAGACTACATAAGGCCGACTTTGAAGACAGAATGTTCCCTAGGTGATCTCTGTGGATTGAACTTGGAATTTTCTGCTTGAAGGAATGAGAATAGTGAGTCATAAAACTTAATTTGTTATCTCAAAGAGGTCCTTCAGATAGTATTAAAGAACATTGCCCTATCGGGTTCTTCAAGGATAAGAGATTCCTGTCAAAGACTAATATGCCTCTTTGTCAAGTGTAGCTCCCAATTAAGTATATTGGATTTAGAACATAGACATATATATCTAATAATACATGAAATAAAATTGCACAACTGAGTGCACTTAGCCCTATTTCCCGGCTTTTGAGGAATCACAACACAAATTTTAGATCCCTTTTAGGGATACTAAATGAAAAGAAAAAAAAATTAAGCAATATGTTGTTCATAGATATAATCAACCTGTAGAATTTGGGAAATTTTTCTTCATCTTTAAGACCCAGAGTCCCATTTATAAAATTGGAATAGCAATAGCTGCCCCCCAGAATTAATGTAGAATAAATTAAATGGTAACCTGCATATGAGAAGTTACCAGCCCAGGGCCTGGAACACCAAAGGGAAATAATTATTGAATTCTGACCTGGATCTGGGCTGATAAGTTGACTTCTGATTACACAACCAGAATTGGTTTCTATACTTGTTCTTCCAGGATATAAAGGAGTGTTTCGGTAGTGACTGTTCTCTTCTGTGAATGCATTGCTTCATTTGTAAAATAAACACAATGTCAAATAAAAATGGTTTGTGTGTTTTCTATTAAGTGTCTCCTAATGGTACTACCATTTATGATGATCATTATGAACCCATAGTAAGAAACTTCTCTTAATATAGCCTAGAAAGTTTTGAAAATTAATTTGACACAATATCTCATGAATTGTCCTCCTTTCCCATAATAAGCTTAGCAATGATTCTTGAACTGTACAAATCAGACAAGTTTAGCTAGACCCTGTTTTTTCTCTTATGTCCCTAAGTTGGAGGTGCTTTTTGCCCATGTGACAACAAAATGCCTTATGAAAAGTAAAATATTCAATCATCTGCAAGTTTTGTCTACACAATGTTACATGTTTTGATGTTATGTAGACAAAACATCCAGATAATTGGGTTTTTTTCCTTTCATCCAGATGTTCTGGCATTATTTATACATAGCTCATGTCTAGTTTACTACTCATTGAAATAAGAAGAGAACACATACATAAGAGGTGACTTCCAATGACATGAAAAATGTATTGGGCACTACATCACAGGTAAGCATTTTCCTGCATTGAAATAATTCATCTTTTGAATACCTATGGCATGCACTCTGCATTTTTGTACTTCACATATATGAAACATTACATAGAAAAAGATGGTTAGAGTACACAATGTCAAAAATACTGGTTATAAATTATTTAGAATGAAGAGGGACAAAAGGGGAAAGTTGTCTGATGAAACAAATCCTTTAACATCGTGAATGTAGGAGACACTGATGATTACCTTCAAAAGCCATTCTCAACCACTTTCTCTCTTTCTGCATTCTAATACCAAAGCTAAAAATCCAGACATTTCATTTCTTGGCCTCTCAGTTATGAGTGGATAGCCAAGCGACCTAATTTTTGACAATGAGATCATAAGGGGAAGTGTGCTATGAGATTCCTGAGAAATACAGCTTGTTTCTTGATGAAAAGAATAGCTATGAGAATTTATTGGTTCTGCTCCTTCTTTATTCTTCCTTCATTGACTATGGATGTGATACTGGACCTGCAGCAGCCATTCTGCAACCGTAAGACAACAAGTATGAGGATGAAAAACCAGCAAATAGTGGAGTACAATGGAGTACAACAAAAAAGAATGGGTTCTTTTTTTAAATCTTTTTAATTAACATATAGTGTATTATTTGTTTCAGGGGTTCAGGTCTGTGATTCATCAGTCTTACACAATTCACAGTGCTCACCATAGTACTTACCCTCCCCAGTGTCCATCACCCAGCCACCCCATCCCTCCCACCCGCCTCCACTCCAACAACCCTCGGTTTGTTTCCTGAGATTAAGAGTCTCTTATGGTTTGTCTCCCTCTCTGGTTTCATCTTGTTTAATTTTTTCCCTTCCTTCCCCTATGATCCTCTGTCTTGTTTCTCAAATTCCTCATGTCAGTGAGATCATATGATACTTGTCTTTCTCTGATTGGCTTATTTTGCTTAGCATAACACCCTCTAGTTCCAACCACGTCATTGCAAATGGCAAGATTTCATTTTTTTGATAGCTGCATAATATTCAAGAATGGGTTCTTGATATCGTTGTTGAGTTGCTGATCTATCCTTAGGCATCTCACCTCCCAACATTTTATTCAGTAAAAAATAAATATCCTATGCTTTTAGGCACTATTGTTCATGTATTTTGTTATTTGCATCAGAAAACATTCCTTACTGATAAAGTAATGCCGATATGATGTCCCTTTGACACATAAGAAAACTATAGTGCAGGTTGCTGAACTGAGTTATCTAATCTAATGCAATAACTGCAAAATCAGTGTGGAAACAAAACTTGAGCCCAGGTCTCTTGGCTTATATTGCCCCGTGCTCTTGCTACCAGAACACCCTGAATTCCTGAGGGCACTAAACATTGACCCGTCAAATGCCCAGGGCTTAATTTAGAAAAAGGGAAATAAGATGCCACCAACCAATAAAGGGAACACTGAAAAACTGTTCAAAGATACTTAAGTCAGCAAACTGAATACCTCCTATTTGCTACACATGGGGCATATCAGAGCAGCTCTTGAGGTTTTAAAAGCAGTAGGGATTAAGAATCAGAACTCAATATTCTGACATTCTATTCCAACACAGTAATCTCTGGGTCCCTCAGGGATTTAGCTCTTAAAGAGTTTTGTTGCCAATGCATCATGAGTGGGGAAAAAAAAAAACATGGGATTTGAAAGCCAAACTTGTATTCAACTCAACTCTCAGTAGTTGTCAGATGTGCCACCCAGGGTGGTACTTACCTGAGCAGTTTCCTCATCTGTAATATTGTGCTACTCCTATCCACCTCTTCAATTCTTATGAGGATTGAGTGAGATAATATATGCACAATGGCAAATAATTCTGATTTAATAAGTAGTAGCTATTGTTATCACTAATGGATTAGGAAAACTATCAGATCCAGATAATATGAATTCCTGAGCAAAGTCACTATCCTCTACTCAAGTGGCCTGCTCAAAGGCAGCCATGATGATATTAGATTTGGAGGGTCTGATAGTAGACCTGGGCAAGGATTGTGTGAACTGTCATGCCCCAAGATGTATTAGTTCAACCACAGTTGACCATGGCTTGTGGCACTTCTACCGGGTAAAACGCTCAGGTCAACATTGGGAATTATCCGGATAACTCAGTCCTTTTGTTATGTGAAAGATCCAGTGAGCCATCAGACTACCTGAAAGATAAATTTTGGTTTTCAAAGATGCACTTAACACAGTGAATAATTTAGTCCCATTCTACATTTAACAAGCCTCTTGTCAAAGCACCTTAGTGGTTTATGTCCTGAAAAAGGAAATTAAAGTAAGAACACTAAGCCAAATGTCCTGGCTGGTCACACACAACACACACACACACACTCACACGCACACGCACACACACCAATCTCTAAATTCAAGGAGCCTCTTGTTACAGTAAATTTAGCTTACTGTGTGTTTTCACAAAAAAACAACTACCCAGGAAGTTCTTTCTGTCATGAATTCTCAAATGCAAAATAAAACCTTGGGCTCTTGGCTGAAAGGTGGAACCTTCCATTTGATTCCCAGTGCAGGGAATGTGGTTGCAGTGAGAACACCAAGTCCAGCTCCACTATTTTTGCATTGTATAATATTTTCTGTAAACCTGGCAGAGGCCCGCAAAGGGAAGACAGTTGGTTTTAGGGACTGGTCTTGATTTCCTGCTCGAGACAGTGGATATCAGGAATCCATTCCTAATGAAAAGCAAACAGAGAATCACTACTTTTCCCCATACATTCCTTACATATTTATTCTTGAACGTATTCTGTGGAGACAGTTTTTTTTTCTATGAGTTCTGCATTCAGAGGGGGTGCACAGGAAGGCCTCATCTGGAGGGTTGGGGCTAGAATAACTCACTGGAAGTTAACCCTTGTGTGTTCCCAAAACCCTTGGACTTGCATCTCTGACTTCTCAGAGGCATCCTGGCCAGACGCATCTTCAATCAAGGACCAATCAAATCAACTTTGCTCCTCAGGAGATGGAGAGTCACACTGCTCTTGATACTGTCAGCCTGCCCTTAATATGTTACTATAAAATTCTCCATTAGTTTTCATTTGATTCTTTGGGATAGAGAGGCAGTTCATCATTTTCTATGGCTTGGCAAACTTGTGATTCCCTAGGTATGCTCATTATGATGGAAAAAGTCCCTGAGTCAGTGTGCAAACCTCAGCTCTTATTAGTTATACAACTAAATTCTAGGCAGCTTACCTCTAGAAAGTTCTGCTTTGTCATCTCTAACAGGGCAACAATGGCTGCCTCAGCATGCAACAAAGCTCTGGTGAGAGATACAGTATGGAAATATCTGGAAGAGTGTCAAGCACCATATGAATGGGAGGTATTATCTTATAGTATACTAAGATAGTCTAAAAACAGTTCCAAAACAAGATTCCTTTTCAAATATTTATGTAAAATTTCTTTTTAATTAAACTTATTGTGAGATACTTGCAGATGCATATGAAGTTGTCAGAAAGAACAGAGAGACGCTGTGTACCCTTACCTAGTTTCTCCCCATCTCAGTAAGCTCCCCTGTTGTAACAAAATACAATCGACTGGGTCATTCAAACACCAGAAATTTGCTTCTCGTGGTTCTGGAGGCTGGACGTACAAAATCAAGATGCCAGTATGGTGGGTTTCCGGTTGACATTTCCTTTCATTCAGCCCTTGGAAGACATTGGGCTGCTTCCTTTTGGCCTCCAGGGAGTCTGGTCGGGGAAATCTACTGTCACTGGAATTCTTTTTCCCATAGTGATAAAGTGTCATTTCTTTGTTCACTGCTTGACAGATGATTTCTTTGTCTTCAGTTTGCAGAAGTTTGCTTATCACATTTCTTGGTATGAATTTCTTTAAGTTTATCCTGTTTGGATTTCACTCAGCTTCTCGAATTTGTACTGTAGGTCTTTTGCTAAACATGTGAAGGTTTCAGCCATCATCTCTCTGAGGACTGATTTTTCAGCCCCTCTTTCTTGCCCTTTGTATCTTTAACTATACCATCTGTGTCTCTGGCTGTATCATTCATGTCTATATATCTATTGGTGTTGGGCTTATTTTAAGGAATTGTCCCACATACTTGGAGAGAGTTGGCAAGTCCAGAATCTGTAAGGTAGGCCAGCAGGCTAGCGACCCTGAGAAGGGTGGTTATTCAAGTCCAAATGTCGTTCACCGGCAGAATTCTCTCCTCACATGTGGAGGTCATTCTTTCTCTATGAACACAATTCACTCACATGATGGAGAGCAATATGCTTCACTCACACTCTACTGACTTAAAAATTAATCTTACTTTAAAAGTACCTTCACAGAAATATCTGGAAGAATGTTTGACAAAATAACCGGATACCATAGCCTCGCCAAGTTGCCACATAAAATTAGTCATCACAGTCCCACATGTGTCTTAGACTCTGTTCATTTTTTTTCAGGGTATTTCACCCTTGCTGTTGTTCAGATTAATGTGTATTGTTCTATCATCTCTTCTCTCCTTCTTTTCTCTGTTCCCTCCATTCTGTTCTTGATACTGTCCTCTGAGTTTTTTATTTCACTTATTGTATTTTTAGTTCTAAAATTTCCATTTTGTTTTTCTTTACATTTCCTATTTCTTTGCTGAGACTTTTTTTTTCAAGATTTTATTTATTTATTTCTTTGAGAGAGCGAGTGCGTGAGCACAAGTGGGGGGAGCCAAGGGAGAGGGAGAAGCAGGCTCCCCACTGAGCAGGGAGCCCAGTGAGGGACTCGATCTCAGGACCCTGAGATCATGACCTGAGCCAAGGGCTGAGCCACCCAGGTGCCCCAGGCTGAGACTTTCTATGTCTTTGCTCAGGACCTCTATTTTTTCTCTGTCTCAAGCATATTCATAATGTTTTTATTTCTTTTGAAACATTTTTATGGTGGTTGCTTTAAATCTTTGACAGATAATTCTAACACCTCTGTCATCTTGGTGTTGGCTTCTGTTGATTGTCTTTATTTTTCTTTCATTTAGTTTTATACCTTCCTGGCTCTTGGTATGAGTAATTTTCTATTGAAGTCAGGACGTTTGGGGTATTATGTTATGAAACTAAAAATCACTTAAACCTCCTGTTTTAGTTGCCTTCTCTGGTGCCACTTGGGCAGGAGAAATGTAGGGGAAACCCCTCATTACTTCCAGGTGCAACTAGATATCTAGGTTCCCTTCTTAGCCTCCTTGGATCCTGAGGGAAGGTGATCTTTGTTATTGCTAGGCAGTTGTGGGAATTTCGACTTTTTTTTTTTTAATTTTATTTATTTGCGAAAGAGTGCACACGAGTAAGGGGGAGGGGCAGAGGGAGAAACAGCCTTCCCGCTGAGCAGGGAGCCAGATGTAGGACTCGATCAGAGGACCCTGGGATCATGACCTGAACCAAAGGCAGATGCTGGAGGGATTGAAAATGCCTCATTGCTGCTTCCCACCTGGCCTTCAGTGATACCATGAGGCAGAGTGTGACCTGTTACTCCTGAGCAGGGGGGAAAGTTCTGACTCTCCACTCGGCTTCCTCTGACATCACTCCAACTGGGTGGTGGACAGCCCTTCATTACTGTTAGGTGAAATCCAGTCTCCTATTCAGGCTTCTTTGACACCACCTCAGCAAGAGTTTGGGGCATCCCATCATGGCCTGGTGAAGATGGAAGTCTAGAGTCTCCACTCAACTTGTGCTGGTGAGAGACTTCATTCTCTGGTCTTTTGGCTACAGAGATGGGATGGGTGGGGAGGGCTTTTTTTGTTTACCTTTTAGCATTTCCAGGTTGCTGGCTACTTCACTCCCAGTGAGACATACAAGGCAAGAAGAAACCCCACAGAGTTCACCTCTGTGTTGTTCCTTGGATCCTGAGGTCCCAGCCCAACCACTGCTTTCTCTCCATCTTTCAAAGTTTTCTTATGTTTGTTTTATATCTATTTTCCAGGTTTTGGGTTTTTTTTTTTTTTTTTTTTTTTGGTTTTACTTAGCAGGAGAAATGGGGGAAAATATATCTACTCCACATTTCTGGAAGCAGAAACTATAAAAACTCGCTTTTAATAAGAAGTAGAAGGGTAAATGATATCAAATAATAATTTAATATTGTAACTACAAAGGATTATAACTTACCATTAAGCTAGAAATCATAAAAGCAGCTTCTAACCAAGCTTTTTCACTAGAATTATATTTTTACTTTGGGATTTCACTGAATTCCCATCTCAAGTTTTCTCACTTTCGCATATTTTAAGTGTTTTACAGTAGTTTGTGGGCTTAGTCTATGATGGCATTTAAATTTGTCCATTTCAAATTGTAGTACTAGATATGGCAAATACTTAGCACCATATTTCTTATCACCAATTTATGCTTTCTCTGGAGAAAAGTGTGCTATATGCCCTTCCTCCACATTCCTGGCTAGTTCCCGAATTTATCACTCATATTCATAAGCAAAAGAATACAGGGTCACCTTGACTATATTTTTCAATGAAGTCACAACCCATACTAAGATCCTTTCTTTTGCTGTCTTGACATTTTTTTGACATTTTAAAATATTAATAAAACTTTCCATTTTTGTTTGTTAGAACTTAAAGTCTAGCAAGTGCTTTCATTTTCAAATCCTAGAATTCTGGAATAATTTTTGTAGTAAAAAAACATAAATTACATAGAAAAGTCCAAGGTCTGAATTTTCTTATTTATAAATCAAAGGTTCCTAAGTTAATTAATTATAAATTCCCTTGCAGTGGTAAATTTTCTCCAGTTGTAGTTGACTCAGCATTTGGGTGGCTGAAATGGAATTAGAGCTCTCAGTATTCTGATTTCTACATAGCTGATTGTTCTTATGTCCAGCTGCTTTCCCCAGGAGTCTAATAAAAGACATCTTGCCACCGTTTTAGTGGCAAGGAAACAAGTTCGTTGACCAGTGTCACGTACTAAGTAAGTGGTTGATTAAAGTATAATAACATAAAGTAACAAAATTTGTAGCTGGCAGAACCAGGACTCACTCACTTTAAGCATTCTACCTCCAAATGCATTTATTTGTTTGTTTGTTTGTTTTACTGCATCAAAGCTTCCTGCTGGGACTGATGTTAAGCTCTGCTTCCTCCCAAAGGATGAAGACCAGCAAAGTCCTAGAGAAAGTGTGCATACTGTCTTGCCCTCATTTTGCTTTGACGATGTCATGTTTCTTCTTCCTATCTTACATGACTTATCTCCACATTGGAGATAAAGTCAGAATCCTTACAGCCTTCCCCAAAGCTCTTGATCAGGAAACTTCTGCTTCTGCTTCTTCTCATGATAGAATAATGGTTCTTCCCTCGAACAACTAGAAAGTGGGACTAACGTGTGAAATAATGGTTTTCAGACACTGGACGACATGCAGTGCAACACTGTGATTCCTGGGAAAATGAAAAAATGAGGTAATTGCTATGATAATATCAGCTCACTACCTGGTTGCAATTCTAGGCTATAGTGAAGAAAGAAGGAACCCAAACACAGCCAAGTGGTCTCACTGAGTTGGGAGGACAAAGTTTGGAGGCTCTGTCCCTTTCATGGAGGCAGAGGTGGCTAGAATCCAAAGAGAAGAATGTCAGAGAGGAGGGAACTCCAAAAAGAATGGTCTGGGTATTTGTGGGTGATACCTGAGGTATTTTGCTGAGTACTGAGTTCCATATGCAGGAGAGGAAAATGCCCAAGGCTAGAGAGGAAACCACTGAAAAGGTATAGGCAGAATAACCGCCACAGTTCACACAGAGCTGACAATAGTTCATCTGCCCACCAGTCAGAGTAGAAAGGCCTTGTAATACATGATTCATCAGGTAGAGTCCAAGAAAGGATATCACCTTAGTAGTGAGAATAATTTAACCTTAAACTATAGGGTGTTCTAGCATGCCCTAACAAAGCATAAAAGCATGCCTCATAAGAATCATGTTGATTTCAAATAATACTGAGTGTAAACTAGAAATAACTTCAAACAATAGAAAGAAAAACAAAATAGATAGCAGCCAAAACCAAATGGTAAACTTAATGATGTCTAGCATCCAATCGGGCATGTGAGAAGACAGGAAAATGTAATCTGTGAGCATAAGAAAAAAAGTCAATAGAAACAGATCCAGATACGATACTGTTAATGGAACTAATCAACAAATACATTAAAACAACGATTGTAAATATGCTTCATATGTTCAAGGTCATAGAAAATATGATTATTATGACAGAAATAAGAGATTAAAAAATCAAAAGGGAACTTATAAAGTTGAACAATTATATCTGGAATGAATATTACATTGGATAAAATTAGATGAAGTATTAGACACTAAATTACAAAAAACCAGTTACTTTGGAGATAGCAATAGAAGCAAAAAAAATTGATGTGCAGAGAGGGGAAAAAAAACAAGATAATTAACAGTGAATTAGTGACCTGAGTGATAATATGTTTAATAAAATATATAGTTGGAGTTACAGAAGAAGAGGAGGAGAAAGAGAAAACACAGGTTCAAGAAGTTCAACAAACTTCTAACAGAGGAAACATAAAGAAAATCCTCCCAAGTGACATCACAATCAAATTCCTGGAAATCAGTGAATAATAGATAATTTTTAAAGTAGGCAGAGAGAAGAAGGTCTATTAAATAAAGAGAACAAAACTCACAATGACAGCATATTTCTTGTCCAAAAAAGTCAAGGCAGAAAACAATGGAGCAATATCTTTAAAGAACTGAAGTCAGTTATTGTTCAATTTTCCCAACACCATTTGTTAAAGAAACTGTCTTTTTCCCATTGGATATTCTTTCCTGCTTTGTTGAAGATTAGTTGATCATACAGTTGTGGATCCATTTCTGGGTTTTCTATTCCATTCTATTGATTGATATGTCTATTTTTGTGTCAGTACCATACTGTTTTGATCACTACAGCTGTGTAATATAACTTGAAGTTCAGAATTGTGATGCCTCCAGCTTTACTTTTCTTTTTCAAGGTTGCGTTGGCTATTTGGGGTCTTTTGTGGTTCCATACAAATTTTAGGATTGTTTGTTCTAGCTCTGTAAAAAATGCTGCTGGTATTTTGGTAAGGACTGCATTAAATGGGTAACTTGTTTTGGTAGTATTGACATTTTAACAATATTTTTCTTCCAATCCATGAGCATGGAATGGAGGAGAGGTGGATGGAGGGGGTGGGCTAGATGGGTGATAGGGATTAAAGAGGGTGTTTATTGTGATGAGCACTGGATGTTGTATGTAAGTGATGAATCACTAAATTCTACTCCTGAAACTAGTATTACACTATATGTTAACTAACTGAAATATGTCAACTGAAATTCAATACTCAGCAAAAAATACTTTCAGCAATGGAGGCAAAATAAAAACTTTTTTAGATAAATCAAAATTAGAAGAGTTACTGCCAGCAAACCTGTACTCTAAGGGAAGTTCTTCAGATAGGAGGAAAATGATAAGAGGTGGAAATCTAAATCTGCAAAAAGGAATGAGGAAAGTTGGAGACTGTAAATAAGTGGGTGAACATAAAAGACATTTTTCTCATCTTAGTCTCTTTAGAAGAAAATTGTTTAACACAAAAACAAAAAACATGTATTATATGGTTCATAGCATATGTGGAGATAAAACATGACAAAAAAGCACGGAGGATCAAAGAGGAAAATGGAAGAATTCTGTTGCAAGATTCATAAAGTAGAGAAAGAGCAATGTGAGCATGAGTTGGGGGGCAGGGCAGGAGAGAGAATCCCAAGCAGACTCCACACTCAGAGGGGAGCCCGGCATGGGGCTCAATCTCATGACCCCAAGATCATGACCTGAGCTGAAATCAAAAGCTGGATGCTTAACCAACTGGGCCACCCATGTACCCCTGAAAAGTAAATTTAAAAACAAGGAATATTACCTGGGAGAGAGAGAGATTTCATAATAAGAAAAAAGATCACTATATCAGGAAGACATAATAATCCTAAATGAGAATGGGCTTTATAGCAGAGCTTCCAAATACATGAAGCAAAAATTAATGGAATTAAAAGAAAAAATAGAAATATTTAAAGTTACAGTTGCAGACTTCAACATTTTTGTCAATAATTAATAGAACAAGTAGGCAGAAAGTTAATAAGCATATATATGACTTTAACTTGGCCTAGTTGACATTTATAAAATACTCTAGCACAGCATTTTCATATACACACAAAACATACACAAAGATAGTCCATATTCTGGGCCATAAAACAAATCACATTTCATTTAAAAGGATTGTAATCATACTAGGTATGTTCTCTGGCCACAATGAAATTAAGCTAAAAATAAGTAACAAATGGTTATCTGGAAAAATATCAAGATATTTGAAAATCAAAACACACACTTCTAAATAACCCCAAAGAAGCAGAGAAGCAAGTGATTAGAAAGTATTTTGAACTGAAGGAATATGAAAAACTCATCACAATCTGTACGATGTAGCTAATGCAATGCTTTGAGGGAAATGTATAGAATTAAATCAAAGAAGGCCTCAAATCAATGTTCTTAGATCCCATTTTAAAGAAACTAGAAAAAGAAGAGCAATTAAAGTGGAGGAAAATAATAGAGTTACAAGCAGGAATCAAATGAAGTAGGAAACAAAATATAATAGAGAAAAATCAATGACACCTAAAACTGGTTCTGTGAAGAACATCCATAAAATTCATAAAATCCTAGCCAAGTTAATCAAAAAATGGGGTGGGGGAGCCAAATTGCCAATATAAGCAAAAAAAGTGGAACATCAGCACAGATGCTACAGACTTGCAAGACTAATAAGGTAATATTACCAACAACTCTATAAACCAATAAATATGACAATTTTAATAAAGTGGCCAAATTCTTTAAAAGACACAAACTACGAAAGCTCCGTCAAGAAGAAATAACCGGAATGGCCTCAATATAGCAAAAACCTTCCCACAAAGGAAAATTCCAGGACCCGGAGGGCTTTACTGGTGAACTCTAGCAAACATAAAAGGAACAAACAAGAATGATTCTGTATTAAGCTCTTCCAGAAAATAGAAGACTCATTTTATGAAGCAAGCTTTACAGTGACACCAACCAGACAAAGAATTACAAGAAAAGAATACAACAGACAACCATCTGTATGAGCACAAATGCAAAAATCCTTAACAAAAATGTTAAAAAAATTAATCATGCAATATACAAATATTTATATAAATATAAATCCTGATGAACTAGGATTTATCCCAAAATGCAAATTGGTTTAACATTTTAAAATCATCCTAATAGATGCAGAAAAATTATTTGGAAACAAGTCAACATCTGTTCATGATAAAAAATGTCGATAAATTGAGAATAGAAGCAATCTTCTTCATGGTAAAGGACAGCTCTGAAAAGTTGTCAGCTAACATCATGTAAGTTGTGAGAGACTGAATACCTTTCTTTTAAAACTGGGAACAAGGCAATTGTTCACCCTTCCTAGTCAACATCATCCTGGAGGTTCTATTCAGTGAAAGGAGGAAAGAAAAAGAGGCATACAAATTGGGAAATTGAAATAAAACTGTCTATTCACAGACATGATCATCTATGTGGAAATCTTATGGGATCTAAAATAGATGGGGCACCTGGGTGGCTCAGTCAGTTAAGCGTCTGCCTTCCACTCAGGTCGTGATCCCAGGGCCCTGGGATCAAGCCCCACATCGGGCTCCCTGCTCGGTGGGGAGCCTGCTTCTCCCTCTCCCTCTGCCTGCCACTCCACCTGCTTGTGCTCTCTCTTTCTCTCTTTCTCTGTCAAATAAATAAAATTAAAAAGAAAATAAATAAAATACTTACTAAAGCTAATGAATAAGTTTAGGAAACTCACAGAACCTAAGGTCAGTATACCAAAATTAATTGTATTTCTATATATTAGGAAACCAACCACTGACAATTGAAATTATTAAGATGTCATCCTCAAAAGAATTAAAAATACGAAACATGCAGGTATAAGTTTAACAAAACATTTGCAAGACTGTGTACTCAAAACAATAAAACAGTTGTGAGAGAAATATTAAATAAGATCAAAATAAAATGAGATATACAATGTCCCTGACTCAAAAGAGTCAATGTTATTAAGATTCCCATTCTCTCCAAAGTGAACTACATTTTCAATACAATCCCAGATAAAATCATCACAACCTTTTTTGTTGACATTAAAAACATTGTGTTGTAAATAATGAAGAGCTTGTCTTTATAGAAATTCAAAGAACCCAGAATTGCCAAAACAATTTTGAAAAAAGAAGACTAAAGTTGGAGGATTTATTCAACCTGAATTCAAGTCTTACTGTAAAGCTACAGTAATGAAGCAATGTGGTATAGATATAAGACAAATATACCTAGAATCAATGGATTAGAACAGAGATTCCAATACATCCAATTGATTTTTGACAAAGATGACTAGGCAATTCAATATAAGGATAATCTTTTCAGCAAGTGATACTGCAAACATCAGCTATCCATATGCAAAAAATAAAAATAAAAAAGAATCCCAAACCTTAACACATACCATATACAAAAATTGATTTCAAATGGATCACAGACCTAAATATAGGAGCCAAAACTGTTAAAATTTTATAAGAAAACCTATGAAAAAATGTAGAGACCTCAAATTAGGCAAAGATTTTTAAATAGGACAAAAACAGCACAAACTATAAAAGAAAAAAAAATTTAATTGGACTCGGTTAAAATTAAAAACATTTGCTCTCCAAAAGCACTGTAAAGAAAATGGAATCAAGTCACAGATTTGCAAAACATTTGTCTGGACTTGGAGTCCAAATATATAAAGAAGTCTTATAGCCCAATTAAAAAAGTGAAAAAAAAAGTTTTGAATACACTTAAAATGAATATACACAAATAGTAAACAAGCACATGAAAAGATACTTAACATCATTAGTATTGGAAGAGTGTTCATTAAAACTACAGTGAGATACCACTACAGACCCACTAGGTTAGCTAAAATCAAAAGGAATAATGGCAAAAAGGCAAGAACAGCTAAAATTAAAAGGATTTAGTGTTGAAGAGGACGTGGAACTCTACCATATTGCTTGCGGGGATGCAAAATGGCTCAGCTACTTTGGAAAACAGTTTGGCTGTTTCTTACAATGTTTGACACACCTGCATGTGCTCCAGCATTTCCATTCTTAGGTATGCATCCTGGGAAATGGATCTACACAAAGACTTGTACTCGAATATTCACAGCAGCTTTATTTCATAATATCCCCAAACTAGAAAGATCCTAAATCTCCATCAGCTAATGAATGGAAAAACAAATTGTGGTTTAGCTTTATAAAAGTACACCGCTCAGCAGTAAAAGGGAACAAATCACTGATCCTTTTAACACTTCATCCACATAGATGGATCTCAAAAACCATGTCCTAAGAGGAAGATGCCAGACACGAAAGACTCTATACTGTACAATTCCATTCGCATGAAAGTCTAGAAAAGGCGAAAATCTAGAAAAGGCAAAACTCTAGGGATAGCGAGCAGATCAGAGACTGACAGGTTTCAGGCGGAAGAAGGGGAAATGGAAGAAAGGGACATGGAGAAATTTGATGAGCTGATGGGACTGTTGTAGTAGTGGTTAAGGGCTCTATGCATTGGTCAAAATTCTTCAAGTTATATGCCCGCACTTGCTGAATATTTTGTTTTAAAGTTATACTTCGGTAAAGCCAATTCTTTCTAAAATGAAAGAATGGAAAAAGATATCTCATGCAAACACGAATCCAAAGAAAGTTAGAGTGATTATATTAATGTCAGACAGGGTAGATTTCCAAACGAGGCATATTGTTCAGAATAAAAAGATACATTTCATAATATTAAAGGGATTCATTCATCAAGAAGACATATTAAGGTTTACTTGAATTCCTGTCCAGTTATTTTTATGGCTCTTAAAATTAATCTTCCTGGCATAAATTTACTTCCCTTTAGAAAGAAAAGTTCTAAAATTATTTTCTGTTGTTGACTTAGTGTGGCTTGGAGTGGGGAAAATTTTCTTTCCCCAAACTGTGTGCCTGAATGTTTTTGGCCAATTTCTCAAGTTCTACTGTAATTACATTTGGCTAGTTTTGTTCATCCACTAGATACATTATTAATTGTCTTTCATTCAGAAGTCTGAAACTTACTGGCCTCACTGACAGATTTCCCACTGTCGCTCAGTAAAAATGTAACTCAGCATGTCAGAAAACTTTTTTTCGCTTTGCCACTTATTGAAATATTTAGAAAGATTAATAAACTTGAATCACCACCACTGACCCAAATGATGGCCAAAACAAAGACAAGTTTTCAAAATAATTATGATACCTTGGTGTTTTCCCTCCTTCAAAAATTTTCAGTGTGATTATCAGAGAACCCCTAGCATGCCTGCCTCATTTTCAGCCAAGGCCTTGGCTCTCCACGGTGCATCCTCACATCCTGTTACCGCCGTGATATTATTCACCTGCTGCCTTCTCTGCCAGGTCCATGTTCTTGCCAAGCTTGGACCACAGAATCCTCCTCTGTGCATCTGGACCCCACTTCTGGCTTGGTAACACTAACACGGTGTAGCAGATTTGCCACTCACCTCCGCTCCATATCTATGAAGTTTATAAAACACACCTTCTTTAAAAAGCAGATGTCTTAAGAAAAAAAAAAGAAGAAGAAGAAGAAGAAGAAGAAGATGGCAGGAAGGGAAGAATGAAGGGGGGGAAATCGGAGGGGGAGACGAACCATGAGAGACAATGGACTCTGAAAAACAAACTGAAGGTTCTAGAGGGGAGGGGGTGGGGGGATGGATTAGCCTGGTGATGGGTATTAAAGAGGGCACGTTCTGCGTGGAGCACTGGGTGTTATGCACAAACAATGAATCATGGAACACTCCATCAAAAACTAATGATGTAATGTATGGTGATTAACATAACATAATAAAAAATTAAAAAAAAAACAAACCCAGAGGTCGACCTTTTTGAAACGAGTGTAATTCGGATATCCACTGAGGCCATCCAGTCTCTTGAAATGGAGAAAAATGTGAACTGGCTTTAACTCACACAAGGTGGGAAGTCCAAAACCTCCCTAAATTTGTTACTTCCCAGGGGGCTTATGTTCTCCTGGTCACTCTTGGCTCCTACCAAACGCTTGTTCTCACCTCTCAGTCTTTTTCTTATTTCTCTGCTCCACACAGAGTGAAATGTGGAACGTTGCTTATTTTCTGTGATCCCCTCACCCCAGTAAAAACGCTCACACCTAGCATTTAAATATGTAGCAGAGCCTGCAAATGGAGAGGTTTCGGATTACCAATTTACTCACTCCAAACTCCCCTCACTTTTCCCCCCTTCTCTCCATTTCCCCAGATCCTAACTTTTGAGAGATTCCAGGAAGCTCTTCTCCCTTCATTTTGCCAAACGGAGTAGTGCAGCTCAAGCCCCTCAGCTCAGGCTGTCCTGCGTGCCTACAGGGGAGGCGCCTGATACCACCTACACACAACTACCCATCTCCCTACGGCAGAATTCTGTGATCGATGCCACTTCCTCGTCTTTCCCTATGTTGGGTACAAGAATCAAGATTCCAGGAGATGAGCAAATTTTCCCCTGATCCAGTTGTAAGAAAATACCCAGAGAAGGCTTCATACAGGATGCTGTGAAGTTGCCTAAAGATTTCAGACCCGTGTTTTACTGACATTTGTGAATGGGGCTCAGAGATGATGGATTGAATACATGAAAGGAAAAATACTGGCCCTTCTGGACCTTCATATATCACATAGTTACTTGTGTCCTTTTCCTTGTGAGTGACTGAACATCCTTTTCAAATAAAAACTAGTTATACATGGACAATGTTAAGGGTATAGTAAGGTTTCCGAAGTCAACCTCAGCTTCCTCACATGAATGATGAAAGGACAATCGTTCTGGTCTAGTTCCCATTCTCTTCTGGCCGGTTCAAAATCTTTTGGTTCCCTCAAAGTGTGGCTTTCATGGAGAGATCCTTTCCTTAATTTGGGTCCTTACTCATCACTGATCAGAGCTTTTTCCTAGTCTCTTTATTTGTAACCCTAGATATTGAGCTGCAGCTTTTTGCTTCTCTACTCTGAGGTTTTGTGTGTCTCCAATGTCTGTTAGATGTGTCCTCTTTGTAAGACAAGATTCCCTGAGCCCTGCCATGACTGCGCCTTCTTGCACGGGCACGTGGGTGTCTGTGTGTTGGGATGGTGTGTGGGTAGAAAGAACCCCTTTCTACTGGGGGTCCAGACTTGCAGTTGATGTACTCATGGTGCATTGCCATGACAGTTTTTACATTCTGTGGTTTTTAAAAACAGCCCTAGATGGGTTAGCCTGGTGGATGGGTATTAAAGAGGGCACGTACTGAATGGAGCACTGGGTGTTATGCGCAAACAATGAATCATGGAACACGACATCAAAAACTAATGATGTAATGTGTGGTGATTAACATAACATAATAAAATTTTTTAAAAAGTAAAAAAAAAACAAAACCAGCCCTAGAAGGTAATGCCTATTCAGCCACGCTATCCTATCCCTGGATAATTAGGAGTTGGAATATGAAACAGTGTAGATGCGGCTGTAGATATTGCATTCCTGGTTTGTGCGTGAGCCAGAAGGGCTATGAGACTGGAGCATGGCATTCATTATTTATGTGAGCATATTATTATTTATTAGTAGTTGTGTTAGTATTAATGCTGATTTGTTCTTGATAAATCTGTTTTCTATTTATCTTCAAGTGATAAATTTTTCATAGAATAAATGCTTTGTGTTATTGAAAAAGGCTGCACTTACATAATGCCAAACATAATTTTTCCAAATTGCATAGTTAAGATAATTTATTGCAATTGATATCAAGTAGGTTTTTGTTTAAATCTCACTACCTCAAAATTATTAGTTACTTTATTGAAAAAAAAATCAAAAGGTTTTTTTTCTGATGTATATTTTTAGCCTCAGAAACTTTTATCTTGAGTCATGATGGCAATAGGATCCTAGCTCAAGGGCCTGATGCGTATCCACCCTGAGGATTCAAATACACATGAGCTTTCTGATGTTTTGTGGGGCTAACCGCTTTGCACAAGAAAGAGGCTCCAGGAAAGAAGGTTGCCCTAAGGAAAGACAAAATAAAGGAGTATGGATTTTTCTCTAACAATTGATTAATGACAGGAGATAGAAGGCAACTTGACTGTATCACTCAGATTTGGTGTTGGGGTCCACATGGGGTTGACAGAACAAAATGGGTAGGGAACTTAACCCTCGATTCAGTGCATGGGGACACTGGGAGCGAGGGGCCTGGGAGGCCAATGCATGGGAAATAGGGCCATCATGGCCCAAGTCCAGACGCTGCCTGGTCCCCTCTGTCCGAATGTGGATGGTGGGGTCCCGACCCAGGACCTCCACATGTCTCTGCCCAGACTATGCTCCTTAGGGTAGACTGAGTAATAGCTGCCCCCAAAGATGCCTATGTGCAGATCACACAGGATCCAAGTAAGAGTAAGAACATGGAGGGAAGAAAGCAGAGGTCAGAGGGAAGATGCTGCCCTGCTGGCTTGAAGATGGAGGGAGCAGCCACGAGTCAAGGGAGGCCTGTAGGCTTAGAAGCTGGAAAGGCCAAGAAACAAACTCTCTCCCAGGGCCTTCAGAAGGCACGTGGGCTTGCTGACACCTTGATGTTAGCCCAGTGAAAATGATTTCAGACTTGTGACATACAGAACTATAAAGATAATAAAATTATATTGTTTTAAACCATGAAATACATGATCATCTGTTATACAGCAGTATCAATAAACCCTCATGTCTTTGCCCCCAGGGGTGCCATCCTGCGATTGGGTGCTGAGGCCAGGGGGACTGTTGTGCTGAACAACTCAAGGACTCAACCTGTCTGCTCCCTGGCAGTCTCTTCCTCCTCCACTGATGACTTCACAAGGGAAGAACCTGAGGGCCTCTTCCCCATCCAGGCACCTGGGAAGCAGGTGTAGGGTCCTTTCCAAGTTCTGACATCCCATCTTCCCAACCTTCGCACACACTTAGCCAGATGGAGGTGAAATGACTATTTTCTTGAGGAGCCTAGAAAGTCACTAGAAATAGTGCCAGTTGGGAAGACAAGAACGAGGGACCTCACCTAATGAATTTGCTTCCTCCCCAGAAGGAAAATGCCTCACACTGTGTCTTCAGAGAGTATTTCAGGGCAACCCTCTGTCACTCCCAATGTCCCTCTGTCCCTTCGGTCCCTCTTACCCTTCTACATTTCCACTTCAAATTCTTTGGCCCCCTCAGTCAGACGGCCCCACTCATTCCCTCCAAAACTGCAACAGATCTATCTGTAAGAGAAGGCCTGGACACTTGCTCCAGTGTGGGATTTGTGAACTCTCATTCTTCAGGTGGTCGTAGCTTCATGCTTTCCTCAGCCTAGTTCACTGTTGCTCCAAGAGAATCCAGCATGATCCCTGGTCCCTAAAATGGAAGAGAAAATAGATTCACTGTGGTCTCACTGACAACACAGAATGAGGGCAGTTGGCCCCCAAGTGAGCTACGAGCATACATACCCTGGCTCAAGTTCATTTTTCTCCATCTGAAATTGTGTGGGGCAGTCTGCCCACTGCCAGGCCTTGGGCCCCACCCCTCAGGTAAATATCACAAAGGTGTACTGGGGCCAGGAGCAAGTAACTCCCTGTCATGACTGCTTGCATTATCAAGAGCCACAGTATTTGTGGAGAATAATCCAGACAAAGCCATTCAGGATGTGTGGCACCCTCTCCATTGCTTCCTTCTGATCCCCAAATCTCTCCCTTGATAGAAGACAAGTGGTATTTCAGTATTTGTCCTGCAAAAGAAGCAACAGAGCATAGAGAGTAAGAATCGGTAGGATTAACATTGCTAGGGGAAGAAAACTATGTGCTTGTATGAAAAATCCCCAGATAATGTTGGGGAAGAATTTAAGGGAGGCTAAATTTCTTACAATCCTGTGGGCAAGGCCCGAGTCAGAAAA
The DNA here is from genome assembly GCF_009762305.2 of Zalophus californianus. Lineage (NCBI taxonomy): Eukaryota > Metazoa > Chordata > Mammalia > Carnivora > Otariidae > Zalophus > Zalophus californianus. The sequence continues at coordinate 141,860,847 of NC_045599.1, read as the reverse complement.
ATACTTCTTGTTGCTGTTATTTCAAAACTCTTTTTTCCTCTAGGCTGCTATAATCTGGAGAAACATATGTTAAATATGTTATCTTTCACGAAGAACTGGTAAATCTAATTATTTGCAATTTGTTTCTTTTTTATTTTCACCCATATTTTTATTCATGGAAACAGCATATTGTAATAACAATAAAAGAAATTAAAAATGAGGGAAATTATCCAGAATCCAGAAATCCAGAAATTTGCCTACGAAAGCAATTCTTTTATTTTCCATGTTTCCTCACAGGAATTATCTCTATGCTGGCAAGACATTTCTATGCTACTTCCCAGAATGGAAGATTTAGAAGAAAGAGCTCGGCTTCTAAAAAGTTAGGAGACTTTGGCCACATCACTTAAATCTTGGGTATCAGTTTCCTCTTATTTTAAACGAAATTATTGGACTCGTTGATTTTTTAATGGATCCTCCCAGTTTAAAAATTATTTGTGCTTTTATACTTGCAACGGAATGAGTCTTACTTGGAAGCATCATATTTGGGGACCTGGAAATGTTTAAAAGCCGAGAGAATGTACTGGCAAGTGACAATGGTGATTAGGAACACCGCAAACAATAGACAGGAGCAGAAACTGAAACTCTAGTAACCTTCTGATAAACAGACTCTAAAATAACTGCTTGTTTTGTTCTAATTCTAGAATTTCCCAAGCTTGTTTGCTTAAAGTTTTTTCTAACACTAGCTTAGAAAGTCATGAAATCTATCCACCATCAACCACAGAAATATTATAGTCATGTCATTAAAGATCAACAAATGGTATTCTTCCTTTTAAAATGTTAGTGGTTGCATGCCATACAATTTGGAATGATGCTTGTCTTAGTACATTCTGGCTGCTATAATAAAAATTTCATAGGCTGGGTGGCTTAAACAACAAGGATTTATTTCTCATAGTTCTGGAGGCTAGAACGTCCAAGATCGAGGTATTGGCAGATCCAGTGTCCGGTCAGAGCCTTTTTCTGGTTTGCAGATGGTCCTCCTGAGTCTCTTCTTAAGAGGGCACTAATCCTATTCATGAGGGCTCCACTCTCACACCTACCTCCTAAAGGCCCCACCTCTTAATACCATCACTTTGGGGGTTAGGATTTCAACATATGAATTGGGGTGAGGGGAGCACAGACATTGAGCCAATATGAGTGCTGGACCAAAGTAGCAGTTATCTCTATCCTGGACTGTTGTTGAAGGCATACTTATCTTTAGCTTGCTTTTGTGACTACTTTGAATCAAGATATTCTGGCCGAAGCATGGGACCTTATTTTAAAAAGATGAAAATAACAGTTGTACAAATCTTCCAAGTGCTCTGACAGGCAGTGGAATTATTTTCCCCAGCAATGTGAAGAGAACCCATTCTCAAATAGATGGACCACAGATAGAGGGCACAGCTCAGTCAGTAAACCTGCTCCTAAACTTCAGTGCTGCCAGGCTTTCCACGCTGATACACAAAGCATGGAAGCTCCTGAGCCACGTTATTACCCTGTACTTCTGACCATTTGTGAGTTAAATTATATACAGGCCATCCTTCCTTTCATAGTATGCTGTTAACTGAAATGTGTGCATATCAGAACCATGCCTTTAATCTCTACAGCTCGACATTAATGCAGATTAGATCTCAGTTAGCAGAGAATTGTGCAAAGCAAGGACACAGTTCCACGGGCACCCATTTTAGATGCCATGCTGCCTCACAATGTGAGAATGATCCATATTACAATCTGGACACTCAGGTTCTATGTCAACCTCAAGGACTTATGATGTACACTCAAGATTTAGCAGAATTTTTAGCCATTGTTCCGTTCAGCATTGTAAGGTCTGCAAACAGGACTAACAGCAGGTGAGCAAGGGTCATCTTAGTTTCATTGCTAAGCCGTGCTCTCTTAACATGTGAACATTGGCACAGTTTTGGATGTTCTAGTGCCTGTGATGTTTTTGATGGATCACTTTGAAACTGAGTAAATTTGATGATTGTGTGAAATATGAAAAGGTACTAAACTATAAATGGCAAATAAATAATAACTCAAATGTCAAATTGGAGCACTGTGTTGAGAGACATTCTGAGGTCCCATGTGGAGTTTACAGGGAAATGTATATAACTGAAAACCTGTTCCCAGTTATTTTGGCAGGGGAGAATGTATGCCACATATTTACCATTCTTGCATAAGTAATAAAACTATATTATTACATATCATAGTAATATTAAATAATCTTCTAACATAAATGCTATTTATAAAACATAAGTACAGTGTTCTAGTAGGATTCAGACCATATTCATAAGCCTTAAGAAATAGTACACCCTTTTCAGGTGAGAAAGGTATCCTGTATGCATTGACAGAGGGTGACCAGTAGACCACAATTGAACTTGGCCCAGGAACTCTTAAGGAAGTTGTAGTATGGCAATGACCATTCAAGATAAGTTCTATGAACTTTTTTCTCACAAGACACTTTCCTAAGGCCAGTATGTACTTTTCTTACATGCCTCCGGAGCCAACACAGATCACCTTGACTGATCTCTGATTTTAGCCACGGGTGCAATGGAGAGTTTAATTTAATTAGGATAATCTTGTCCTGACAATGCCTCACTTCAAGCATGAGCAGCGTATGTTTTCTCCTCCAGAAGCCTGGCCATCTTTTCTCTGAGGCATCATTTTCTCTCCAACACTGCAGGGACCTTGGCCAGCAGGTACATGAATACACGAGTGGAGTTAAAGTCACTGAAGGAAATCCTTCAGCCAACAGGGGACTGAAGCCAGTGAGTAAACGGACATGCCTCCCCTCCCTCAGGGGGACAATTCTGGGCTGTATCTTATACATTTCTCTGGAACTACTAGTGGAATGGAGCCCCCATTGCCTAAGGTGACAACCCTGTTAGTGTACCCTTTTGTCAAGTTTTCCTCCTTCCCTGTTTTATTCTCCCCTCCCTCTCACTCCTGATTCCTAAGAGTACCTTCCAAATAAAATGCCTGAATATAAGTCCTCATCACAGGCTCTTCTTTAGGGGAACTCATGATGAAACAGTACTCTTTAAAGCTACAAGAATCACACAGTTAATATTGCTGAAAGCTGCATGATAAATGGATGGTCTGAGGCCATACTTCATGAAAAATATTCTGTTTTTCATGAATAGAAATTGTATAAGATCTTCCTAAGAAGGAAGAGGTTTGTAGCTTGGGTCAAAATGGCACAAGAAATGCCTACACTTACTTGCCATTCCCACACAAAATTAGAAGTGACAAAAAAAAAAAAGGGATTCTTTAAAACATGCTAGAAAACAAGAGATTGCCATTGATGGATTGAAATTTTGGAGAAATCCTTGATTATTGGAAGGCAGACAAGTTTGAAAGTCAATGGCACAGGCAGAATAGGACTTCTAGAAAAGGTAGGAGCACTTCTACCGAGGCTCTACGTCCAGAGGTAATAGGATCAGGGAGCAGGAGGGGGAGCTAGGGCAATTGCCTGGGTGATTGTTTTCAAAAACCACAGAGCTGTTGACATAGGTTGCTCTCAAGGAACCTCTGCTGGTCCTAGATAGAGGAAGACTTAATTTCCTATCTGTTCATTGAAGCTCTTTTTTGGGGGGGGGTACCTTTTACAATGAGCACGAATAACCTTTTCAATAAAAATATTTTAAAAATTAAAGTGTCATTATTAACTTCAGAAATATAAGATGGGAAAATCAGGAGTAAGTAGGCTCCTATGTAAACTAGCCTATTAGATACCTTGAAAATGAAAAAATAATATGATCACTGAAATTTAAAAAAAAATCTAAGCAGATGGAATGGACTAAACAGATTAGCTAATAAAGACCAAATTCAGAAGCTAAAATCTCACAGTTGTGAGGTTGTGAATGCTCACAGAATAAAACACAAAATAAGAAACACAGAAAATAAAAGAAAAAATTAAGAGATCTGGAAGATAGATTCAGAAATTCCATTATCTGTCTAATAAGAGTTCTGGTAAAAGAGAATAAATGCAAATGGTGAGGAAGAATTACTCAAATTAATAGAAGAATATTTTCCACAAGTTTTCAGATGGAAAATACCATCTGAATGTCAAACAATTTGAATAAGATAACACCCATACCTAGACCTACCACAGTGGAATCTGAGAAATGAGGGTAATGGGGGAAAAAACTAAGAAAGCCTTTGTTCATTGCAGCATTATTCACAATAGCTAAGCTATGGAAACAATCTAAGTGTCTGCCAACAAACGAATGGATAAAGATGATGTGATGTGTATACACACACACACACACACACACACACACACTCACACGGTGGAATATTATTCAGCCATGAGAAAGAAGGAAACACTGCAATTTACAACTACCTAGATAAAACCTGAGGGCCTTAATGAGATAAGTCAAATAGAGAAAGAAAAATACTGTATGATATCACCTATATATGGAATCTAAAAGAGCTGAACTCAGAAACAAGGTAGAGTGGTGGTTACCAGGGGCTGGGGAATGGGGGAAATGCGAAGATATTGGTCAAAAGGTACAAATTTACAGCTATAAGATTAACCAGTTCTGGAGATCTAATGTACAGCAGGCTGATTACAGGTAATAATACTAAATGATATACTTCAAAATTGCTAAGAAAGTAGATCTTAAATGTTCTTACCACAAAAAAAGAAATAGTATTTATGGGAGGTGGTAGAGTGTTGGCTAATTCTGGGGTGGTAATCATTTTGCAGTATGTAAGTGCATCAAATCAATATGTTTTACACCTTCAACTCATGCAATTATATGTTAATTATATCCCAATAGAGCAAGGGCAAAAAGAATGATGTATGAATGCTCATAAACAACACAGATTATGAAAGACAACGGAGCAATATATTCATGGTTTTTTAAAAAAGAAAATGATCATACCATTATTACCCACTCAACAAAATGTTGTCAGGGTAAACACAGTTACGCAGAGGAAGCTATAAGCAAGCTTCCCCAGGACCTGGACATTTACAGGATGAGGTCAGGTGTCTACCTCCAGACATTGATCAGTTCAGCTGAAAGCAAAAACATTGTTTCTGCTCTTAGTAATATATAAACAAAAGAAGAACAAGAACATTTAATCAAGCTCTTCATCAAATTATCTCTAAATTAAGAACTTTGATGATTTCAATATATATCTGGTAAAACTAATTAAAATCAGTTGGGTAATAAGGGTAGCCCAAACATTCTATTCTGACAAAGCACTTACATATAAATATAAGTATGTGTGCACAGAGACACACACACAAACACATGCTAGATTCCACCACCAGTGTTGAATGAATGAATCATTATGGTCCAAATAGTTTAGCAAACACAATTCTTCTTTATGCTGAAAAAAATGGATGGAAGAGTGAAAATCACTGGATAATTTATTCTAACATTTTCCTGAATCCTCCACCAGTTTCCCCTTTTTTTTTTCTAGTTATAATCCCTTTTGACAAATTACCTAGATATCTGGGTCAACAGTCTATTTCACCTTGTCTTATAAAACTCCCTTTATTTGCCAATGTAGATGTCACACCTGAGTCCCATATGTGGGCAGCCCAAGTATGCAATAGGGAAGTTGTACCTTACGTTAAGAATTTAACAGAAAATAGTTTCTGTGTTAAGTATTGCAGCTCCAAATGTTTTGCACCCCTTTTCTGTTGGTTGAAGTGTTTTATACTTCTTTCCTTTACTAAAATAGCAGAAACATCTGCATCCCCTCCCTCAATCAGTATAACACTTTATGAGTACCAGATTTACAAATAGTATGAGTTACACGCAGTCAACCCTGTTCTTGGTCTTATTAATTACTTTCCATCAACTTACCCCTCAGGTGTTCTGGTTACAAAAGCATGCTGACAATCAACAGTAATGGTTTTAAGTTAGTTATTTGACAAGTAGGTCCCTTTGCAAAGAGTTTCTTGTTAATTATTTAAAGAGTCAGTGCTAAAGGGAGATTTGCTTGTTCCCCTGTAAGTCATATTCATTTGCCTCTCTTTTCCTCTCCTCTCCCTTCTTTACTTGTCTACAAAATTTTTAGAAGTCTAACATCTAGACACTCTAAGATGCACTGTTTTAACCTTTTGTGTAGCAAACTTATTCCAAATCTTAGACCAGCTTCTGATCATAATTCCATGTACATTGCTCTGACATTACATAAAAAATAAATATAAATGATAAGCATATCACAGAGAATATATTTTCTCAGATCTTTTATTTTGCATTTTCCTTGCGTCTCAGTTCCTGGGGAAAATGATGATTAATGAATCATTAAATGCACATGACCAGAAGTTCACATGGGAAAAAGGTAGATTGGGAAACTTTCTATTCAAAGGTTGTGAGCAAATGATGTGTGAAATTGTTGACAAATTGCCTTCATTAAGCTTTTGAAGTGGACATTTTTTTTCATAAATTTGGCTTCTATTCAAATATAGCTGTGCAGAGTTTTGAGACATTCACTGTCAAGTTACGATCTGCAATAATGTTTGTCCTTGAAAACCTTTATTTTTGGGAAAATTGGAGAAAGTTTAAAGTAAGGTTCTCCTGGGCAGTGCCTACATGGATAATACTCATTTCTGAGCAGAACACGGATTTAAATGCTGCCCTATTATCCCTGAGATGCAGAAAGGGAACAGGGATGAAGTACGGAGACCATTTTTTGTCAATTGTTGATCTCTCTAAAACAAAGCCCTTTGACTAGGGGTCCAATATTGACACTTAAAATTTTGCACATTTCACTATAGCTGTCTTTTTTTCAGCTCAGTGCCATGTAGTATAATGGACAAAACCATGGTCTTGTAGTCTGTTGGGGTTTTAAATCCCAGTTCAGCTCTTACTATGGGTGGAACTCCAGACAATCAGCTTAATTTCTCTGTGCCTCAGTATTCTCAACTGCAATTGAAAGCAATAATCACCTCATAGAATTGGGCTGAGGATTAAATTTTAATTTGAGAATATATATAAAGTACCTAGCGCTACCTGGCACATGATAAACTATTAAGAAATGGTAATCTATACTATTTCACATTTGGATAATCAGCACAAACTTTGGTCTGGACTTTGGATCTGAAAAGCCAAACATTATCTAGTTTTCTATAAACCTTTATATTTGTCTATAAGCACATTATCTGGGGTCTTCACTTTCAGTTCTTATATGACTGCCCACATTTAGGTTTTCTTTCCTCTGGAATCATGGTGTCATAGGATAGATTATTTTGATAACATATGTATGCAACAATTCCCACTTCTTAAGAGACTATCCTGAAAATCTTCTTTCTTCTTCGCTCAAATCTTGTGTGTAAAAAGACATAGCCAGCCAATGTCAGAGCAAAGACTAAGATCCAGAAATCCTGCAGCCCTGTCTCCAATGTCCTTAAATATTGGTAAGTATAAACTGGTGTAGGCCAAGTAGGTTTTTCTGACAGAACATGCCCTTTCTGATAGTTCACAATCTGAAAAACATAGAACTTTGCCTCAGATCTTTAAGGAATCTTGTATCATTTCCCCCAAATGGCTACGTTTTCCAGTCAACAATTTTGCAGGTGAATATCCTATGAGATGTGGGCCTGAGCAGACCGAATCTGCGAGTGAGATACCAATTTGTTTTTAATCCATGGTAAGAAAGAGTTCTTTTGTAAATTCCTGTCCATTTCTTGTTTTAACCTATGTGCAGTGCTCTGTCCTTTAATGTGGCACAGACTCAGCAAGGGTCTTGTGGAACTAATGCCTCAAGACTGAATTCAGGGTTTGAACTCTATCATTTGGCTTCTGGTATATTCTTCATTAATAAAACTTGCCATATTTTGGTCGAAGGAATGGCAGCAGTGGTTGGAAGACTAGTAACATCCTGCCTCAGGAAAGTCACTATTTGACCAATACAGCTATAGGGATCCCATCAAATGTCTTCTAAATTCTGACATGTGAATGCTGTAGGGGCCTCAAAAGTCCAGATCTACATGTCCTCTCAGCTTGTGAGTCAAGGTCAAGAAAGGATTCCTAAGACACCAATAAGGGATGTGTTTGTTCTCTGAGCTTCCTACCACCTGGAGGATTTCAGGGTATTGCTTTGAAAGAAAGGTTGAACTGTGTGTTTCATGAAGGGCCACTCATCTCCAGGAAGTATAGATGAGAACCACTCTAACAATGGCTAGAATTAAAAGCAGAGTACCTCAACATGCCCAGTTCTCTATCCATATTCTGGGGAACCTGAAAGATACAGAGGTCCTCTTGTATCTAAGTTTCTTTTTAAATTTTAAAAAATTTTTAAAAATATATTTTTTTATTTATTTGGGAGAGAGAGAGAGAGAGAATGAGCAGGGGGGAGGGGCAGAAGGTGAGAGAGAGAGAGAGAAACAGACTCCCTACAGAACAGGGAGCCCGACACGGGGCTCGATCCCAAGACCCTGAGATCATGACCTGAGCCCAAGGCAGATGCTTAACCGACTGAGCCACCCAGGGACTGCTGTGTCTAAGTTTTGTATTTAAGTTTTTAGTGGCCTCATGAAACACCAGTCATTTCTATGGACCTGTGTGTCTCCTTCTGTCTCGTGTTATGCTTGTGAGTGGCTAGAGTGACTCACATGTGGCTAGAGGGACTCACAAGGTAATAGTTTGGGACGAGAAACTGTCACCTACCTTTATACATTGATAAATGGTATATCCAATTATTTGCCAAATCAAGTCATACACATATAATCAGCATGCCAAGACTGCTTAAAACTGCAAAAAGCATTGAAAAGCAACTGGACTCTCATAAGGTTTTATGGCCTCAGCCTTGCTGTTAGCTTCTTTAGTTACTTTGGGAAAAGTCAGTCTGTAGCAGTGGACCTCGGTTTCCTTTTCTGCAATTTAATTGTTAAAATAATTCCTCCTAACGTTTACATTCTATGATGATTGCTATCCTTCACTTCTACAAATCCCTACCAGGCTATGAAGCTCATTTCTGTATATCTTGCACTTGTTTCCTTTTAAGTTTGTTCTTGACAGTCATTTTTACTATTTCTCTAGTATCAAAGACATATACACACTGGGGTTAGTGGGCAATATCAAAGCATCTACCCCACTTTGGGGCAGCACTATATACTAAAGTATTAGAAGTACCTTTGTGGGCAACCTCCAGCTATTAACTTGAGCTTCGGAAGTTAAATATTACCACAGCCTCACCATCCCTGGGCTATTCAATAGGCTTACAGCTTGAAGCGATGAAATTTCTCTTTAATCGAGAAGGTACATGAGGTTAAGAGTTGTTGGTGAATCTTGATATGCCAAATTTTGCGAAGTTTTAGACCCCAAATCAATGAACATTACAATTTTGTTGACATCATCACTAACTTGCCCAGGGAATATTGCAATCAATTAAAAGATGGAATAGAGGCAAATCCTCTAACAGAAAGACAAAGGTTACTATGCACAAAGGGGTGAGCAGTTATTTTGAGTAGACAGAGTAAAAAAAATGTGAATCAGTATCTTGTGAAATATTTATCACGGGTGAGTCTCCTGGAGGAGCTGTGGAACCCCTCAACTGCCTTTCTGAAGATCTTTTACTCTTGGATAGATGATCTCCATTGATGGAAGAGAGAGTAGCGTGAAACAAGACAAAACAATCATTCCTTTTCATTTGTCTGTCTTCTGTCTATGTACTTCCATTGCATTGTGACTTCAGCTAGGTCTAGGTAACCCTGAAACTATTGTCAATTTCAGGATATAAGCAACCAGTCATTCAGAAAGAAAATCAGTCTAAGTCTTGGAGAGCCCCGACTCATAGTTTGAATTAATTTCAAGGAGGACGGAGAATATATAGCTTTATTTAAACACTAAAAATACCATAGTCTTAGCTTTCATTTTAAATTCTATTTTTAAATCTCAGAAATATATTTTGGCTTTCTTTTTGCAGGATCCAAAATTCTCTTATTGAGTACCATTTTTCCAACTGACCTGAATGATCTGAAGTTCAAGAACTACCTGAAACTGTGACGATGTTATGAGCTTTTTCATCTTGCTGAAACCATCCCACCATTTTGTTTTCTCAAGATAAATCATAGCACCCACCTCAGATTGCACTGCATGCCCATGCTTGGAGAAATGCATCCCCAACTTCCCCAGTCTTTCAAGCTGTAAGGATTGATCCCTGAGAAGGAATGGTCCACAAGCTATCAAACATGTATAGCTTGTATGTCTGTTATTAGAGCATTACCCCCCAGTTTAAGCATGGGATTGATTATTTTTCCAAATAGTTCAAAACATCTGCTAGTACCTAAAAACTCTCATTTATTTCTGGATTGCCTGTTTGGTTATGTAATACTTAATGCTGAATACGCCAGGCTACTCTCCAGTTTACTTCCAGATATAATTTCAGGGCTGATGTTAATCTGTAAAAGCACATGGGATTTGGATTTTGGCAATCCTGAAGACAGCCTCCCTCTCTACACACCATCTTGATGGTTGATGTAAGCCAATGGGTCCTGAATTTTACCTCCCACAAGCTGGCAATTCCTAACTGATTAACTTCAACTCTGGAATTGGCTTCTACCCATTGGTTTGATGAAGCCAGTGTCCGCTCTCCTTAAGGTCATAATCCTGAGCATACTGAGATCATTAAGGGGGGGGCGGAGAATGAGATGTTTTTTGTATATGACAGTGGAGATTCCTTACTAAAAAAAATCTTTATTTTAACATTATGAAGAAACTGATTTTTAAAGATAAACCAGTAAGCCAATTGGCAATATAATTCTTCTCAGCCTGTAAACAAAGGAAAAAAGTAATAGCTATTTTCAGAATTTATTTCAATATTAAAAGAACGGCTAGTGTCATTAAAACACAAAGATAGAAATATGATTAATACAAACTATAAGGGTAGGCTTTCTTTTGGTGCTCCAAGTCAGACAAAATTAGCATTTGATGAGCTTTTCTTTGGGGTTAAATAAATCTACAGGATAGGAGAAACTTCTATAAAATTTAGAACTATTTTTAATGGATTCTATATAACCAAAATGTTTTTTCTATTTGGGGCTTGATTTAAAATATTTAAGATATTTAAAATCAGCTTCAGTCCCGTACAACTTTAATACAGATCAAGTGTTTTAAAATATTTATGATAAAGAAAATGATTCCATCTGGGCAGGGAATTTATTACTGGAATATCATACCAATTTGAATTGAAGCCACTGTGAGATTAATTTCTTCTCTGCTGCTGGAATATAAATGCGTTCTGACAGCTGGTTTCTGTGACTAAAGTGCACTTATTTGCATGCAGTGTCTCCTACTCAACGAAATCATATATATCAGAGGAACTTTGAATGGTTTAAACAACAAACAAAGATTGATTATCAACGCAAATGCCAACCAGGGACTTACTATAAATAACAAAGTATCTGCCAGTGCCCATTTTGAAATTGACACTGGTTATTTAAAGCTTTCAGAGAGATAATCATGAATTTCAGAAGAACTTGCTGATGTTAAAAAAACAAGAATTACACAAAGGGGAAAGATGGCCTTGATCAAACACATGTTTTTCAGATTTATTAATGATTAACACATCAGACACTCTCTTTTGGATTACATTCCCTTTCACCAAGGCTAAGAGCTGAAAAGATGAACATTTTTACAGTAATAATATGTCATGAAGGACATGTAATAATTTAGACATTTATATCATATGACTGGAGATCTGAGTAGGTACAGTTAGTGGCTATAATTTAGGTGCCGATGATAATAAAAGAGAAGGGTTTCAAAGTAGGAAGCTAAATTTGCCAGATTTTCTCAGGGACAAGCCCATCTAACTGATAGGTCATAGACTCAAGCAAAAGGTATGGAAGTCAGTATAACTTTAAGAAAAGTAAAAGGAGGGGTGCCTGGGTGGCTCAGTCAGTTAAGCATCTGCCTTGGGCTCAAGTCAGGATCCCAGGATCCTGGGATCACCCCTGGTGTGGGTTCCCTGCTCAGCAGGTAGTCTGCTTCTCCCTCTGCCCCTCCCCCTGCTCATGCTCTCTTTTGTGCTCTCCTTCTCTCAAATAAATAAATAAAATCGATACCAAAAAAAGGTAAAAGGACCACCTGCTTTTTAGAAGCAAATAGCGATGAACAAAACCCATTAAAGTTGAGACTAATTAAGAGTAAAAATGATTTATAAACATAATGACACTAAGTCAAATTCTCACGCTAGTTCTTTTTTTAAGATTTTATTTATTTAAAGAAAGAGCGAGCACGAGTGGGGGAGGGGCAGAGGGAGAGTGGGAGAGAATTTCAAGCAGACTCCTCGCTGAGCAGGGAGCCTGACTACATGTGGTGCTGGTTCCCAGGACCTGGAGATCATGACCTGAGCCAAAACCAAGAGTTGCAAGCTCAACCAACTGAGCCCCCCAGGCGCCCCCTCACGTTAGTTCTTAAAAGTCATATTTTCTTATTTTTTCCTCTTAGGAAGAATTTTTACTAAAGTAGCTGAATGCACCTTTTGCTGGAGAGCTTTCTATTCTAAGTAGATCAGTCACTGACAGACGGCAGCATTGTTGAGAGGACAGAGTCAGGAAATCCAGGGTCTCTATGCCCCTATCTCTCTGCTAATAATGATCTTAGAATGAGCCAAAAGGTAGTTTCTGGAAAGAAAAGACCAGAGGAAGTATAAAAGGAGGAGAAGTACTGAGGAGACTCTTTTCTCTATGTGCATTCAGGTTGCAAAAAGATTTAAACTCAATTAATTGTAGAAGTCTATACTCCTTGAAAACTACCAAACGGTTCTCAAACAAAAGATTACAATTATCCACTGCACTTCCCTGTAGCAAAAGCTCTAATTCTACTCTTCAGTGAAGACTAGGTCATTTTATAAACAACCAAAGAGGGCGCCTGGGTGGCTCAGTCAGTTAACCTCCTGCCTTCAGCTCAGGTCATGATCCCAGGGTCCTGGGATCAAGTTCTGCATGGGGCTCCCTGCTCAGTGGGGAGGCTGCTTCTCCCTCTGCCTCTGCTTGTTCTCTCTTTTTCTCTCTCTCAAATAAATAAATAAAATTTTTAAAAAATAATAAACAACCAAAGAAAACGTCATGAGTAGCAAATGAGAGTGAGAAGTAGGCAAAGGGGCAAGAGAACAACCTTAGCAGGTTTTGTCACTTAAAGTCTGGAACGCTGAGAATCCCACCAAACTGTCACAGTCCAGAGATTGCCATATCTATGGTCAGTATTTGCCACACAAATGGTGATTTTTGAGCCATTCCAAGGGAAAAAAAGGAGGAAGTTGTATTGGAGTGTTCAATCATTTAGCTCTTGCATTTTTGTCAGTAAGAATGTAGAAGGAAGTATGAAATTATGGTCTTTATTATTCAGAAGTTTTCTTTTTGATAGAAAATCAAATGTTCTTGGGCCCTTTGCTGAGAGTCTAGAAAGGGAAAAGTAATATAGAATGCGCATTAGGAAATATTTGTCTTCTCCTTTCCTTCTCCCTCTTTTCAGCTTCTAAGACCTAATTTTGGGTGGATCGTAAGTGGTCTTGTGTAACGTGCCGCTCACCCAACCAAAAGTGACAACATTGAGACTATAGACTGAAGGCACTGCTGCCTAACTGTCCTCTCTGCTCTGGACACAAGAGTGAAGCTATTGTTTGAGATTCACCTGAATCCCCTATGTGCCATCACAGGGGCAGAGGGAGGGGGTGGTTCTTTAACATCTGACTCCATAAAGATAAAGATAAGTATGAGAGTGCCTGGACACCCATCATAGAATTAGAAGTGCATATAATTTACTGAAGAGTTAATGTAAGTAACACAGAGAACAGTTGTATAGACTCACCCAAGTACAAATGCCATGCAGTGTTCTGCTAACCAACACGTGAGACACAAGAGCCTGGGGCTTACTCAAGCCAAGTCATCCCCACTCTATGAATCTTCCCTATTACTAACAGTTCTCTAAGCCATATCTGCTATACCCACTGGTTTTTGGTAAGGAATATCTTGATCTTTCTCCATCCATATGGACCTCTTTGGAAACGCTATTTCCAGTGACTGCATTGTGTCTCTGGAGGACTGTATTGTGATTTCTCTACTACTACTCACCTTTCTTCCTTTGACATTTAATGATAGACTCTCCTTTACATGCCAAGCATGCCTCTTGGTTCTTGCCCTCAAGGGGCTCAAAACTGACTGGAAGACAGACAAATGGAAAGTGTTTAGGAGGAGGAGAGCACAGGCATATGTCATTTGTGGGTGAGAGAATGTGTCAGAGACAATGGTGGCCTTCTGGACTCAGTGATCCCTCTCCTTTCTCTGTGATTCAAGGGAATGGATTAAATGGAGAGAAACCTCTGGTCTTAGGATCTATTTGGGAGATGATAGAACCAACCTCATATTGTCCTTTTAGCTGATAAAATCACCCTGTAGAGCCAACACCTGTTTTATCTACACTCCATCCCTCGAGAATTATGAATTTCAGATTTTGATAATTCTGGAAGTAAACTTCACCTTTTTTATAAATTTTAACCATTTTTATGAAGCTTAGCATCAATACTCTTAATTTCCTGCTTAGCATATCATTGTTTAAAAATAAAAGCACACTTAAATACAAAATACTTTTTAAGCCAAAGATAATTTTTAGGGGGACACATCCTACATTAGGGGACTATTATTAACTCTCTAAATTAGTTACTAGTATTTAAATTCTTGTTCAGAATAAAGCTGAAATGAAAATGAAAATAGACCAATCTATTTCCTCAAGATACAATTTTTTTCTTCGAAATGCATTAGCCAGTATAGTGATTTCCAAAATTGTTTCTAGGTAGGCATCCTCAGGCAAGCTCCTAACTTCTATAGGCAACCCGTTTCTTGTTTTCAGGAAGGAAATGATTGAAAAGATAATCTCTCAGGTGACGTCAAATCCTAAAAGTTGGTTTCTAAGTTTCTCCTAACAGTAATGTCCTGTGAGTGAGTTAATAAAACAGCTATACGAGCTGATGCAAATTCTTCTCAAGAGCTGCAAGATGTAAATACTTTGGGGGAAAGGATGGTGAATAGAGAATGAAGTCAAAGGAAGTGTTGCTAGTCTTCCCTTGAGTAAGAAAACCAACATTGTGGATTCTTAACCTAACTGATAGGAAAAAGCCAGGGGTCCAAGAACAACTGGATTATCAAGAGCTTTGGTTTCAAAAGTTGTTAAGAGTTGGCAGCTTTCTGATGCTCTACAGAGACAATGCCTTTGGAAGAAAATCCTGCTGCTGGCCTACAAATGGGCAAAGGTGACTGGTAGGTCTAAAACATTTTCCCTGATGGCTTAACTATATTAAAATTGTTTCCCATTGTCCATACCTTCCATCCTCAGTAGTAGGGACTAGGCTGAGACCTAGGTTGGTTGTAATTTGCTAGTGACTGGTGAGTTTCCATCTTGATGGATGTTCTTAAGTGAGCATTAATTGAATGAGTGAGGTCTTTGGGCCCTGCCTTATAGAAGATGACATTTGAGAGATATCTGTTCTACTGTTTCACTTAGTTGCTGCTTGGTTGGAACAAATAAAAGTCAGGGGTAGCTTTGAGGAGGGCGTTGGGGATGATGCCGGGAGAATGACAGTGTATATTAAAGCACTGAGAAGCTCTGCAGACCAGAATCCCCTATAACTTCATGTTTACCCGAGAATAATTTACCACCCTTTCTCTTCACTCAGAGCCATTCCCAACTCATGGGATTCACCCTGGGAAATGCTTGAATGCAATCTGTTGAGATAAGAAGACGGGTAGTTTTGGTGATCAACTGGGCACTTTACAGTTATTGCCAGAGCCTGAGTCAGTGGATTTAGAAAGGAGATATTTTTCATTCCAAAAGCTAGCAGCCATGTGCATCCTGAGGAATCAAGAGAGTCATTTTAGAGAGAACATAGGTTGGCTTGAAGCCAACGGGGGGAGAAGCCCAAGCAAGGCAGATCCTCCTTGTTCAACTGGAGTATCAACCGTCCTGTTGAAATTAAAAATAATTTTTCTGATATTTTATCCCTTGATAATGGGAAATTATTTAGAAAGTTTCAAGCTGTGTATGAAGCAGAGACAGTGTCGGGAAGTGTTTGCTCTCCTGTTTGTCCAAGGGACCGGAATTCATGGAACACATTATTGGATACTGGTCTAGAGAACGCTCTTTGGAAAATGTGGTTCTGTTCATTCTATTACTCTCTCCTTTCCTAGAACATAGCAGGGCTCATGTATCTCCTAGTGTGTACTGGGTCCCTTGTTCCAGTCCAGCTATATTCAAGTTACTCTTTAGCCAATTCTTGCCAAAATTGTTTCTAGCTAGGCATTTTTTAAAAATGATTTTTTAACATTTTTAAAAAAGATTTTATTTATTTATTGACAGAGAGAGAGAGAGAGCACAAGCATGGGGAGTGGCAGGCAGAGGGAGAGGGAGAAGCAGGCTCCTTGCAGAGCAGGGGGAGCCCGATGTGGGACTCGATCCCAGGACCCTGGGATCATGACCTGAGCCAAAGGCAGGTGCTTAACCAACTGACCCAGCGGGGCACCATCTTTAGCCAGTTCTCACTGAGTCAGAGACTGGCTCTAATTCTTTTGGAGGCATAGGTTTCATTTCTCATCTGTGATTGAAAGCCAGCAGCAGAATGTAGCATGTGACCTGGTGGCCAAGTCATTGTCTTGAATTTTACCTTTAAGTCCGTCTCCTGTCCTCTTGAATTGTCATTGCCTTTCTTCCTTAAGGGTGACAACAGAGCTGTTCTAGATAATAACTTGCTTCAGTTGCAACTTACCATTTCTTTTTTTCTCCCTTTTGATGCGGACAGCTTCTATGTCGGTTCCAAATATGGCTTTACTCACCTAGAAAAAGAGAAATGGCTCCATGTATATTCTCTCTTGGCCTACGGTCCAGGTTCTTTCACTTGCCAGGCAAAAGTCGAGGCCAATATGAGATAAGGTCTTCCCAGGAGGATAAAGCTAATATGGCATTTCCCCGTCACCCCAAATGGAATTGCTTTAGTGTAGCTACTGTATCTAGTTGCTTATTTTCTCCTTTATTAATTCTATTTCTTTTCCTGTTCATTAGGCAACAAGGTCTACTTCATTTACTCAGTTCGTCACTAATTTATTCATTTATTGTGTACTGAATATAATGCACTGAATATAAAAGAAAAAAACATCGTCTTTGCCTTTGAGAATTTCAGAATCCTGAAGAAATATATGTAAGCAACCAACAAAAATGATCAGTGGTAAAATGTAGAAAATACAGTGTGAGCATAAAAATAAGTGCGTGGGTAGGAGAGGGATGGAGGGAGGTTACTGACATCCCCAACATGAAGAAACTATCAAAGGGGTGCCTGGGTGGCTCAGTTGGTTAAGCGTCTGCCTTTGGCCCAGGTAATGATCCCAGGGTCCTGGGATTGAGTCCCATGTCAGGCTCTTTTCTCAGTAGGGAGTCTGCTTCTCCCTCTGGCTCTACCCTACCCCCTGCTTGTGCTCTCTCTCTCTCAAATAAATAAATAAAATCTTTAACAAAAAGAAATTATCAGAGCTGCTCTTTGAAAGGTGAGCGGGAATTCTTCAAGTAAAGAAAGGTGTGTGGGTTTGTATGTATTTAGGGAATAGGAATGAGGCCAGGGGGAAAGACAGGGAGAATTGTTTTTTGTTTGTGATTCACATTGTTTACTAATCTAAGCATTATTATTAGAGAAAAATGGAACTCTTAGAAGCAGATCTTTCCTAAGATACTACTTCTTCTTTACCCTCAAATCCCTCTGAAGTGCCTTGTCCTTCTTCTTCTTCATATTGTGAGTTTATGAGAAAAGATAGGAGGAAATCAAACAAAATCTCTTTACATCATATAAAATAGTGTTTCACTGAAACTAGAAGCACCCATTTCCCAAAGAAAATGCAACTAGTATCTCTATTTAACAAGCTGGCTAGTTCGTCAGAATTACTTTGTTGTTATTTTATGATCCCAAATCAGAATGCCCCTGCTGCATTGGAACCAGGCTATACTGAAACATTCTGATTTAGCAGGACCATAAGGGGATTATTGTTGGAACTGGGTAGGTGCAAGGGAATGTTATCTAGAACACACCTGGAAGGGTTGGCCTCAGGTAGGAGTGTGAAAAGAATAAGAAGCACAAATCCATTTGACTGAATAGGGATGTAAGCCTAGAAAGTTCTCTTGTTTCTGTTTTCTCAGCAGATTAAAAACTTGAAGTCATCAGCTGAGAATGAGGATTTGCAGGAGATGATCAAGGTCGAGGAGAGAGAAGGTACGAAGCAGTCATCTCGAAGAGTGGAACACTAAATGGCCAGGGAAGTGGAGCAGGGTGGGCAGGTCCACTTTAGGTTAGGGTGCCTGTGTATTTTTCTCAGCCACATTCAGCTGAAGTAGGTAAATATTTAAGTAGAGAGTTGGTTTCTGGATTGTGGTTTGGCCAATTAAGTGCAAATAACACAGTATGAGGTCCACGGGTGTTGAAAAATGATTTTTAATGATGGATAGGAATTAATCTTTTTAAGGAGGGCACTAAGAATATGAGGGCAGTTGGAGACAGTGCAAAATTGGTCAGATCACTGGAGAGTGGGTCTGCATGTAGTGTGAAGTGGTGTAAAAATCCACCTGAGCTATGGTAATACAGGAAGTGAGTTGGAAAGATAGGATATCATTTTTGGAAATGTGTACTTGAAGTTGAGTTTATAATGGGCGTGAGGGGCTGAGGTGGGATAGAGAACATGCTTATTCAATGAAGGGCTTGTGTGATCCATTAGCTGGGGAGCTGGAAGGATCATCTATTTGTACAGTGAAATCACTGTGGATGTTGACAAGAGGGAATTTGGAGGGTGAAAAATGAAGAAGGGACTAAAATCTCCAAAAGATGAGCAGGAGTCACCTCTGGGGTCTGCAAGTAACCATACCCAGGAGGGGCAGTGGGTGTTGTCATATGATGATGTGGGATTCAGAACTGGGGGTTTAAAGAGGGTAGGAGAAATGACCCATAAGGTTTGGTAAGATGCACGTCATCGGATTTTGATAAAAGCTATTTCAGTGGAGTGGTTTGGGGAAAGAGACCCAATGGGGAGAGCATGGGAAGTGAGAAAGTACAGGCAATGAACATAGATTTCAAGGAATTTTGAAATGAAAGGGCCAAGAGAAATCAAGCCAAATATAGAAGAAAACAGGCACCAGGGATTAAGAGAGGTGTCATGGAACAGGGGACCTGAAAACTATCTCAGTGGAGATTTGTACGTAGTTGGTTTCCCGGGAAGTTCTCTTAGCAGCAATTCCCATACGGAATGCTGGGATACAAAGTGGGCAGAGGGAGATGTTGGATGGTGATGTAGCTACAAAGCACACTCTAAGCATATTAAGGAGTTTTGAAGCCGGGATTGATCTTCAGAGATTTCAGAAGTAATCAGACCTGCACAACCTTCCTCCCCACTCCTAGATCCAACAGCTTATTTGCCTGTGATTCTAGAGTCTACCTTCCCACACTTTTGAGGGATTACCTAATTCCCGCTCCTAGCCAAAGCCAGCCCCTTCTCTTCTGCTCCTGCTCCCAACCCTTCTCCTGTTTCTATCCCATTATATACCCCCCTCTACTGGATTATTCCTATCAATACACAAATATCACCTAACAGAGCCCATCCAAACAACATTTTTCTCAGTATGTTCCATCCTTTCCCCCCACTACTCCACGGAAACGGCTTCCTATGGGTGTATCATGAGCACGTCCTGCCAAATCCATGGTCTGCTCTTTGAATTTGAACCATTGACAGCATTTGACATACCAGGCTACTGCCTCTGTCTGGATGCATTTTTCTCTTTACTTTTCATAACAACACACGCTCTTGTATTTTCGTCCCGCCTTGTTATTCACTCCTTCTCAATCTCCTTTGCCAGTTACTTCTCTTCCATGAGACAGCTAAACGCTGACATATGTGAGAGGTCTGTCCTTAGCTTTCTACAATAACTACATTTTCTTCCTAATTCCCCTCCTCTAGAGGCATGGCATTTAATACTCTATATGCTTAAGCTTTCCAAATAGATAGATCCAGCTATGTCCTCTCTCCTAATACCCAACTCATTAACTTAGGCGCTGCCTCATTTGACACCTCATTTGTGTCAAATTGTTCTTTCAAGTTTAGTGTATCCCAAACAAATCTCCAGATACCAAACTGCCCCTCTGCACAACCAGTCCTAAAGTGCCCTTCCCCCATCTTCCCAACCACGGTCCACCCTCTTCTCCAGCAAAAACCTAGATGTCTCTTTCTTTCCTTTCCTCTATTTTCTTCTTTCATTTCCCTCTTATCTCATGCAAGACAGAGTCAGGTGAGTTTTGTTGGCTTTATCTCCAAAATACACCTTGAATCTGACCATTTTTTACTTTTTCCACTATTGTGCCAATCAAATGCAAAATGTTTTCACCTCTTCTAGGGCAGAGACATCTTAACAGGTCTCTGGGCTTCTAAGAGTCAGTCAGTTCTCCACTCTAAAACCTGCTGATTTGAAAAAGTATGTCAGATCAGATCAGTTCCCTACTTAAAACCTCCCTGTTTGGCATTACAATTAAAATAAAGTTCAAAATTATTATAATGCTCATAAAACCCTACACAATCTGACTTTTGCCCCCTTTTCCAGCAAACCTCTAAAGTTTCCATGTATTCACAACGTTCTGTCCATACTGGCTGCAATAGATTATTTTTCTTACTTCTTCAGTCTCTTGTCCTGTGACCTTGCAATGCACAAAAGTGGGCCAAGCAGCTCCCTCATGTTTTGGATTTACACTTGACCGTGTGACTTTCTTTTGTTTGTGATGCTTGCAAAGGTTTCAAGTGTGCTTGCAAAGTTTGGCCTGGCTTTTCAGAGTCCTGTGACCCACCACGGGAAGAGCATGTACTAGATACCCTCACCCTTTTGGCCTGGGCTCCGGAGGGACTTGTGGGAGAAAGCTGAACCTGACCTGAATTCTGGCACCAAGCCCAGTTCACCCACAAGCCTGAATTAAAGTAGCCCCACTTTTGCCTGGGTGGCTCAGTCTGTTGGGCATCTGACTCTTGGTTTCAGGGTTATGACCTCAGGGTCTTGAGATCAAGCCCATGTCAGGGGCTCTACACTCAGCAGGGAGTTGAGTTTACTTGTCCCTCTCCCTCTGCCCCTCACCCCGCTTGCTCTCTCTCTGGCTCTCTCTTGCTCTGTCTCTCTCTAAAAATTAAATAAATAAATAGTCTTAAAAAATAAAGTAGCCCCACTTGATCTGCAGTCCTGTGAGCAAGACAAGTAAGACATATGTTGAATTTGGGGATAATTTGTTATATAACATTATCATAGCAATAGCTGTCTGATATACTGTCCCCTTCTTGGCCTTGGAATATGCCAAGCTCATCCAGTCTTAAGGACTTTATATCTGTTGTTTCCTCTGTCCAGATTATTCTCTTCCCTAAATCTGCACATGGCTACATTCTTTTCATTGTTCAAGTCTCAGCACAAATATCACATCCATAGAAACACATTCTCCAATAACTCCAGTCACCATAACCATTGCCACCAAAATCACCTCCTATACACCTTTCATAAAGTCTTTTCCAGTCACACCCTAGGTGCCCAATTTCAGCTAGAAATGGGGTTAGTTGGCTTAATGCTGATAGTTCTTTGAACTTTGCAGAGAAAGGTGACACATATGTAGAAACTGCTTATATCAGGGAATTGATTTATTGCTACCAGAAAACTAATCCACACGTTTCCACTTGAAACAAATTGTAAGCTCTATTAAAACTTCTTTTTCAGGAAAGTCACAATGAGTTCCAGGAAAGTTTTATATTATCCATAGTTGAGAGAGGAAATGTGCTGTAATATTCCATTGTTATTTTGCATCTTTCCTACTGGCACGAGATTTTGGCTTTAAATACAGACTAAGTCTTGATAAAGACATTGAAATACTATTTGTTCATGTTGAGTAAATGCGCGTTATTTATCTATGCAATAGTATATTAGTTACAATGGGAAGTGAATAAGCTGACATTTTAAGAGGCCAGTATGGTGGACAATTTGCTGTTTTGTGTATGTATATTTTCTACATAATTTAAGATTTCACATTTAGGTATCAATCTATTTTAATACAGTTCAACTATCATGAATGGAAATATTGTTATATCAACTGTTCTTTCTTCTTAAATGAACAAAATCTGTATCTCTTGGGTATGCAGTTGGCTTGAAGTCACAGAAAAGCCAACTCACAGTGCCCTAAAGACAGTTCTTATGCTTCCATTATAGTGAGTTTGGAGGTAGGAGGTCTTGTCTTGCTGGTCTTGTCCCAGTGGTTTTATGTCTTCAGGACTCTAGGTGGCCATCATTATAATTCTCTTGGCATTTCCCTTAAGTTCACCAAATGGCTACTATGGTTTCAAAAAAAACAGTCGAACTGAATGTAGGGAGAGGAGAGAGGAAATAGTGGCAAAGCTATCTCTGAGTTTGATTGCAAAGGCCAAATCTATTCCAGGTGCTCCTTGTGAATTTTGCTTACATTTCCTTGGCCAGAATATTGCCATCTGGCCATTCTTAACTACTGGGGATTCTGGGAAGACAAGTATTTAACTTTTGAACTCGAGAGAGGAGGAAGGCAAGGGAGAAGGTAAGGGAAAATGGTGTTGTGTGAGTCAGTCAACAGTCTTTGAAATATAATAGTTATATGTATTCATTGTTAAACAGTAAAGTGATATTTTCAGGGGCTACCAATGACTTAAGCTCCATATGGTCACTGATATTACTGCGCGCTCTCTTTCTCTCTCTCTCTCTCTCTCTCTCCCACACCCCCCAGGGTGGGGTCATTGCTATGGGCATCAGACCAGCCAGAGACTACATTTCCCAGACTCCTTTGTACCCAGATGTGGCCATTGAACTTGTTCTCATCCGTGGGTTGTGAGCAGATGTGATGTGATATGTCTTCCCACTTACTCTTTGTGCCTTCTGTCAGCAGCATGTGGATGATGTGGTTGGTGGAGCTTCAAGATGGAAGAAGCCAGATCCCTGATTCGCCATGTGAAAAATAATCTCCAGTGTACTAATAACGTGCATAGAGTATTTTATGAGCTAAAAATAAATTTCTATTGTATTAAGCCAGGTCACTAAAATGTAGACGTTTATTTGTTACACGTGCTAACGTTACCTTATCTAAGGCAATAGCCTATGCTTATATCACCCCAGATTTTTCATTTGTGTTTTGTTTCTGTTTTAATTCAGCTTTTCCGTCTTCTCTCTGGAGATTTTTCTAATCCCCCTTCCCATAACAAGCCTTAACTTTTTGCAGTTTCTTAAATACAGTGAGCAATACTCTTTTGAACGCCTTTCTTCTAATTTGCTGTGTTCTAAGAAGCCAGATGCTTAAGTATGTGAGGACTCTGAACACTATAATACTCTGAGCTAAGCACATGAACTTCATGATGCCGGATTGGGCTATTAGGGGGTCTTGGGTGGTTTATCTCCTGATATGGGCTAGTTACCTGATAAAGGACCAGTACAAAGAGATATGGAATTACCCACTGAATGTAGCATCAAGGGTGAAGTGCAACTGTTTGGCAGTGTGTGAATCTTATAATATTTTCAATTAGAGCAACTGGCTACTTTGTTTTTCAGGGCTGGAAAGGGAACTTCTGTAAGGAGATGGTTTCAAGAGTCCTATATAAAGTATCCATTCTATTAAGCTATCTATTTACTTTATAATTATTAAAATATCTAAGTTAAATTTCTAAACTATATAGCCATTCATCATTGTGGCTATGATGAAGACTCATATTGCATAATGAATATTTGTTTTGAAATCTAATTAAGTTTCACAAATGTCAGAAGATGTTCCTCTCTTTATTATATTAAACATATACTATCTCTGTTGAAAGTTGGGCTTGGTCCAAAACTAGGGTAGCATGTGATGGCATGAAATTGGTGGCAGAATGTGGTGAGAAATAGTATGGGCTCTGCAAGTAGATCTTGGTTCCAATCTTGCTGTGCATCATGATAAGATTTACTCATTTTCTCCGAGCATCAGTATCCTCATCCATAAGTAGAGTCTAGAAGCACTGTCTGATTAAGTTGCGAGCATTAAGTGAGACACAAACACTTAATCCAAAACAGCACAGTGGCAATAATAAAATAAAATTGGCCCACATACTTTTTCTTCTCCTCTAATTTTACAGATTGATTAATAATATATGAAATGCTGTTGGCAGGGGGGAGCGTTATAATGATTTATACCCTTACTTTCTATCTGATATGAATATTTGTCTTTATATTTGCCAGCTTTACATTTTGGTAACAAATCTATACTAATTTAAAAGCCATATTTTTTGTTTCAGATAACACACACTTAAACACAGGGCTATTCTAGAACCCAGTTGCCACTTCCAGCATAACTGCAATAACAGCATAGGCAAATCTAACCATAACCCGAAATGAGAAAACAACTAAAGAAAAGCAGGTGATTCTGATGTTTGAAGGCAACCCGGTGTGCCCCAGAGAAAAAATAAAGTCAGTATACATGTGAATAAACTACCGTTTGCTTCATTTTTTCCTTTTACAAACTAGTATTTCTTATGATCATTTTTAGTATTTTTCTTAAACGATGGAGTCCAGCTTTGAATGTTTCCCAAAATCGGTTTCATGGGAGAGTTCATTTTGTCTACCGCATTCCCAGGGAAGCATGTGGTTAATGACGTGCTCCTTTGCATGCCTCGCAGCTCACCACCTGCTGAAGAGAGGTGCTCTGATTGGTTCCTGGCATTCGGGTTCCATTAATGCAGTTTTGGCAGCCTGTCCAACACCAATGCCAAGGGCCGGGGATTAACCTGAACCTCTGTGGCTCCACCCCCAGAGAAAATGGGGGCCTAAGGTGTTATAAATCCAGCTGGCTTTTGGATTCAATATTCTAAAAATATAGTACAAGAAAAGAACATATTCCCACTACTCAGAGTGTGGATACACTTAATATAGTAGCCAAAAGGTCACTGAGTTAGCTACTGAAAAATAGAAATGAGGATGTGAATATCGATGAAAACAAAGGTTTTTCTACTATGATGTTTTTCTTTCTGCAATCAGGTTTGCAGAGGACAAAGTAAATGGGCAATTTAATTTAGCAACTCGTTAATTCATTGATGGAGTCTGTTAATTCTAACAAACCAAAATTCAAGGTTTTGGGTATGGACCATTTTCGGCTTCTTTGCCTCAATCACTCAATCCTGAGTCGACTCAGATGTAAATCTGATTAACACCAAGGAATCAGTTCTCATGAAGACTCTCCCAGGTGAATATACGTGTATGAAGAGAATGTGGGAAGTGTGTAAATGATAGTACAGAAAGAATATGTAGAAATAGCTCTTCTGGCAAGAAAAGAGCTTTTTTTTTTTCAAATTATACTTTTTATTTTGAGATATTTGTATTCTCCTGCACCTGTAAGAAATAATACACATGGATCCCATTTATCCATTTAGGCAGCTTCCCCGGATGGTAACATCTTACAAAGCTATAGTAACAACCAGGATACTGACATAGATACAATCAAGATATAGAACATCATGGGGCGCCTGGGTGGCTCAGTGGGTTAAGCTTCTGCCTTCGGCTCAGGTCACGGTCCCCGGGGCCTGAGATCGAGCCCCGCATCGGGCTCCCTGCTCTGCGGGGAGCCTGCTTCTCCCTCTCCAATCCCCCCCACGCCCTGCCTGTGTTCCCTCTCTCGCCGTCTCTCTCTCTCTGTGTCAAATAAATAAATAAAATCTTAAAAAAAAAAAAAGATCTAGAACATCGTGTTAGGGAAGTCCTCCATGGTGCCTTTCATAACCACAGCCACTTCCCTTTGGAACCCACCTTAATCTGTTCACCCATGAATCTGCTCTCCATGTCTGTAACTTTGCCATTTCGAGAATTTGGGAAGTTTTTAGCCATTATTTCTTCAAGTAGATTTTCAACTCTTCCCTCTTTTTCATCTCCTTCTGAGACTCAGATGACACAAATGTTAGCTCTTTTGTCATAATCCCACTGTCCCCATGGCTCTGTCGTGTTTTTAGTCTATTTTCTCCTTGTTCTTCAGATGTGGTACTATCTATGGTCCTGTCCCTCCTTGGTCTCTTCCATTCCGCCGGTCAGAGCTTTCCCGTTTCAGTTCGGAAATTCCTGTTTGGTTCTTTCTTCACATCTTCTGGTCCTTTGCAGAGGCTTTCTGCTTTTTTCATTCATTATAAGTGTCTTTGTAATTGTTCACTGAGTAATTTTTCTATGGTTGCTCTAAAATTTTTGCCAGATATTCTAACATCTGTCATCTTGGTGTTGGCTTCTGTTGATTGTCTTTTTTCATTCAAAATCATCCTGGTTCTTGGTATGCCAAGTGATTTTCCACTGAAACCTCATTTTCATATCATATTATGAGATGATGGGTCATGATATAAAGTTAATATATAATGTTAATATATACAATTAAAACCTTCTGTTTTAAATGTGCCACCTTATAACTGCCAGGTGGAAGTAGAAGTTCAGGTTTTCCACTCAACCTCTGTTGACACTGGATGCAAGGGGCTCCTCTTTACTGCTGGGGGGTGTGAGAACTTCTGGCTCCCCACGTGGTCTCCACTGGTACTGTGGTGGGGTTGCCCTGTGACTTCTGGGTGATGCTAAAAGTCCTGACCCTCCACTAGGACCCCTGCAGACACTACTCTAGCAAGGAGAGGAAAAGCACTTGCTTATTCCCTTACTGACAAGGGCAGGTGGGTAATTGGGTCGGCCTGATCCCCAGCTTTCACTTGGCCAGGAAACCAACCACCACTCCAGCAATTGACAAGCTCCCACCAGACGCCCACGGTTGGAATTTGGGTGAAACTCTTTCCCAAAGGACAGAAACTGGTGCTCTCAGAACAAGGTTGGAAGGCACTGGGTAGAGAAAAACAACAGTTGCCTAATAAATGATTACTGTTTTGGGGTAACTTAGAATGCTTACTTGTTTTTTGATCTTTTCAGTGATTGCGGCCTCTTAAAAAAAAGGCTGAGGGAAAGTGGAATAACACTCAAAGCTTTTTATCTCTTTGTTTAACATTCACTAGGTCTGCAAGTTTTTACTGAATGATTACTTTGTGTTAGGAATTGTGCTAGATATTGGGAACACATTGGTGAAAACCACACGATCCTTTTCGCAATAAGAATACAAATCTGTATGGAAAGTTAAGGGGTTAGGTTTGGCAGCTGGATAAAAAGATTGGAAATTTTGGTTAAAATCATATTTGTACAATATCTTAATTAAAAAAAAATTAAAATATACACATGTGAATACAGCTCTATTTTTAGCAGGAAAAGTGCTTTTCCTTTTTTTTTTTTGTTTAACCATGTTTTCCCCCAAGCTTTTACAGTGACTATGACAACATGTATTTCTATTTTATAATCAGAAGGATGTTAAAAATCATGTAGTTTTTTTTTTTTTTTTAAACTGGAACTTCTTAAACAGGATCATCTCTGTTCCTCTTTCTGGTAAGCAATGAGCCTTGACAATATACAGCGACTTTAATTTCAAAGTTGATAAATATAGTCATTATAATTTACTTTTCACCGTTAGCTTTGCTCTGATATTAAAGACACTGGGAGGTAACCCAACCGAAAAGGGGTGACAGCGACTCCAAGATGAACAATGGCTAGGTCAAGAGAGGCCACGGCCCTCCTTTATGAAGAGGAGAGGATCTGAGAACCTGAATCCACCTGCCGTTTACCACCTGGGTAACTCCAGATGTTTAAACTGTTTGAGCCTCAGTTTCTTCTCCTGTCCATTTCGTGACTTACAGACCTCAAAAGAGGGACCGAGAGCATCAGGAAGACAACAGTGTATAAAAAAAGCAAGTTGTTAGCTCTGCAGCAAATATCAAGATGAATTTCCAATGTTCCACTATTTTTTGGTGGTTTTATGTTCAACTAAGCCTCCAAAATGATCAGATTCAGGGTAGTTCCCTAAATGGTGGTGGAAAATCACAAAGACCAGGTGAGCAGAAACCTGCTTTGGATGAAGATAAGGCAGATGTCAGCTCCTTTCTAGATTGGATTTGTGCTTTCAGGTGGAGTCTCTGAAAATGCATTTAACTCTTCCAAAATTTTAACAACCATCTGTCTTATTTAGGGCCCATGATGCAAGGTTTTTTTTTTTTTTTTAAAGATTTTTTAAAGTAATCTCTATACCCAACAAAGGGCTCAAATTTACTACCCAGAAATCAAGAGTCACATGCTCTACAGACTAAGCCAGCGAGGCACCTCCACAAGTTTCTAAATTTAACTCTAGGGATATGGGAAGCACATATTATCAGCCAGGCAGTATGCTAGATTCTATATATAAAAAGATGAATTAAAATGCAGTCCTTAATCTCTTGGGACGAGAGCACTTTAAATGTAATCAGAACAGCACAAAACTATTTAAACCTGCCCTCGAAAATAGATGAATTTATGATATTTTCATCAATACATGATTTGTCCTGCACAATAAACCTAGATTTTTTGAATTTTGAAATATTTTATGTTTAAGAAAGAAAATTGTTCCAAATTTTAGGAAATCACCTAACCAGAACCCCAATTTCTGCATGTGGTTGAAAGTCCTTTAAGAAAGAGGTAATTACAAAAATTCCAGTTCTCCATGAAGTTATTGCAGATGCTTATATATTATGAATATAAATGTATCATAATGCAAGTTTAATTTAATTTAAAACATCGAACACCTATAAGGAGAAACTGGGCTGTCTGCTTGCCCCGATACAAAGAAATCTGCGCCGTGAAGGCCCGGGTCTTCACAAAGATGCGATGTTATTAAATTCTAGGTATTTACATGGAAAGGGAATAAAACATTAAGAAGAATTTCCTTTTTCTATTTACAGGAGGGAACACCAAAAGGCCATTTTAAGGCTCTATAAGTGCCATATAAATCTCCAAAAGAGGTTGTGATGTATTAAACAAAGGATAACACCAACCACGGGAAAAAAGAAAAAAAAAAATCATAGAAACGGGGAGAAAGCACACTTCCTGGCTCGGAAGGTCTTAAAAGTTCTGAGCCAGGAAACCTTCCGCACCGGGGCGGGGAATGTCTTTGGCTCTCTAGTGACTCCCTGCTAAGTTCCCCTCAAGTTTTCCCTCCCTCTTTCCTCCATTCCCCGCCTCAGTCCCCAAAAGTGGGAGCCACAGGAGAATGTCAGCATATATACCTGACTTTTTCAGACCGAATCAGACGCCGGTGCCTGTTTATTTTAAAGGCCCCCACACCCCAAATAGGCCGTATTTGCCGGCAAACCCAAGGGATTTCAAACTACGCCTGGAAGCTCATCTTACAAGTTGGGGGCCAAGCCTGCAAAAGAACAATAGTAAAATAGAGCCAGGAGCACGTTCCTTCGCTCAGAGCGGTTCTCCGGGGGGGCGCGAGGGCCTTCACCTTGGCCGGGGCCGGGAGCCGGAGCCCCGAAAAGGCGCGCTGCCCCTTTAAAAGGCCGCGCATCTCCGGGCCGGCCTTCCTCCCCGGGGCTCCAGCTGTGATTGACGCTGGGCGGCGAGAGGAGGCGCCTGGCGCTAACAAAAGTCCGGCCCGCGGGCGAGCTGCGCCGGGCCGCGAGTCTCTGCTCACTCGGGGCACCCGCAACAAGTGGCCGCTGCGCCCTCCCCGGGGAAGCCGCGGGCGCGCAGGGGCGCCGGGAGGAGGCGGCCGAGCCGGGGAGCCCCGGCCGCCCGCGCGGCTCAGCCCCACCGCAGAGGGATCGGGGCGGGCGGATGGGGACCCGGCGGCGGCGGCGCGGCGAGCCTCTAGGCGGCCCCGGGGCGCGGGCTCTCCGCCGCGCTGCGCCCGCTGGCCCGGAACGCGGATTCTAAGAGCGGCGGCTGCCCCCGGCCCCACCCGGAGCCATCGGGGGTGCCAGGCGGGGACGGAGCGCCCCCTCCCACCGGAGTGCAGGGGCCGCCCCCGGTCGGAGCCCGGCCCCGGAGCGTGGGGTATGCGCAGCTAACGGTCCCGTCGGGCGGGCTTTCCTCTGGTGGAGCGCGCAGGCGGTGCGCCCCAGCTATGGAGTGTCCGGGGAGACGACGGGCATGACGGCGGCAGGATGGGCGCGAACAATGGCAAACAGTACGGCAGTGAGGGTGAGTGGGCCGTCCGTCCTCAGACTCCCGGATCGCGCCCCCCTCCCTTTCCCCTCGCCCTCCGGTCTGGGAAGGAAGGTTCTCGCACGCCACAGTGGCGCACCCCCATTTGGCACCGTGTCCGGGCCGTCACCTTCCCCTTGGCACTGAGTGCTGAGGCGCCCCGAGGATGCTTTCCCACCGTGGGGGTCTCATTAAGCAACTTCCCAGGTTGTCTTTAGGACGGCCCAAGTTTCATTTCTGCCGTATTTCTGAGCACATGTGCCTCAACTTTCCTTCTCTAAGCATCTGGGGTTTAGGATGATGGTTTGGCAGAGGGCGGAAGACGTTTTTGAAAAATTACGCTGTGAAAACTTTCCCAGGCCTTTGTGCTCCTGTCCCCTGGACTCTCCTGTAGCAGGAACAACTTCTGGAAGAAGAAGTTAAGTTTCCATTCTCTGCTCAATGCCCCTGAGCTGACAGCTTCGTGAAACACCACCTATGGGCCTCGCGAGGCGAGGAGTGGCCGGGGGCTTTGTCTGGGCCCTCGCGGGGCTCAAGACGGGCAAAGGACCATCTGTTAACGTGGGGCTGGAAATTGCACAGAAATATTGCCTGTCAAGTGGGAACTTGGAAGTTGGGGAAACTTTAAACTCCACCTACTCCTAAAAGGATGATGGATGTGTGGGTTGGCTTCTCCCTCGCTCCTCCTCCTCTTTGCATAAAACCGTAGTATTGTAACCCAGCTGATTAGCAGCTTGACCCCGATATGCATCCTGCCTGGGCTTTTTCCGCCGTTCAAAAGTTTTGGAAGGTTTGTCTTTCTTCAGCTTGGCTGGAGGGGAGTGGAAGAGATGGGGTTGCTTTCATAAGCCCTCCCCCAGAGGACAGGCGGTTACAAACGGGGTCCAGCGCCTGCAGACTGGTAGGAATGCAGAATGGCTGTTCAGCATGTGGTGTTAGGGAAACTCCTATCATCCTGTTCAGAACTTTTGAGGTGTGGTCACAGAACGTGGATGTCTCTCCCCGTTTGTGTCTGTGTTCGTTCTCAGCAGCTTGGTGAAATTACAGCAGAAACCGACCCTAAAAAACCATATCCACAAGAGCTTTCTGTTTAAATCATTCTTTTCCAGATCACTATGTTCTGAATTCCATATATATATAATCTCCTTATTCTGGGCAGTTTCGTGAGAGAGATTTTTTTTTTTAATAATTTCATTAAAAAAAAGTTAAACGGTTGTCTTTTTAGATAGCACATGTGAAAATAAGCCAACAAAGATTACTGGAGAATCTCTGACACTCCTCAGAACTTATCAATATTTTAAAAATTTGTAGAAAAATGAAAGATTAAGCCTTCTTACTCTGAATATTAAAAAGCTTGCAGGGAGTAAAGCGTGTGCTTGTCATGGTGGGTGTGCATACATTGTGATACTTGAACACGGTGTGTGTGTGGGGGGGGAAGGGACACCCCAAGAGGTAAATGGAGTCAGGGCTCTGCGTTGTTGAATGAAACCCCTCCAACACCCCTCCTAATCTTCTGCAACTTGTTCTTATATCCCAGCATTCTGGTATTGTACAGTGTGTGGTGTATGACGACTTCCTGTCTGAACAGCAGTTTTCAACCCTTGGGAGAGAAAAGGAGAGACAGAGAACTAATGATCTCCAGCTGTTATCCGTAAATGCTACCTCTGCATTTTCACTTCAGCTGAAGTGAAATTTTACTAGGATCAGATTTAGATACACTGTGGAACTTTTTATAGGGAAAACCTCTTGGGCTCAGCTGATTCAAGGGAACCAATAGGAAGCTTTGGGTGGTAACTGAGTTTTAGCTGGAGGGACGCATTGTGCTTAGTGTCCAACTCTCTTCCAATGCTTGGAGATTCCTCTGTGATCAGCAAGGAAAAAATAGAGAAGTAGAAGTAACATGAACTTAAAAAAAAATCTTTTCTAACCCCCAGTTACATTGGACTTCTCCTAAATAGGGTTATAACATATGTACAGTTGACCCTTGAACAGCTTGGGGTTTAGGGACACCAGCTCCCCTACAGTCAAAACTCTCAGTATAACTTTTGATGTCCTCAAAACTTAACAGCTAATAGCCTACTATTGACCAGAAACCTTACTGATAGCGCAGACAGTTGATTAACACATATTTTGTATGTTACATGTCTTATATGCTGTGCTTGCAATAAAGTAAGCTAGCGAAAAGAAAACGTTAAGAAAATCATAAGGAAGAGAAAATAGATTTACAATCCTATACTGTATTTATAAAAAAATTTACATATAAGTGAACCCACACAGTTCAAACCTGGGTTGCTCAAGGGTCAGCTCTAATTGGTATCTGTCAACAGTGTGTTAATGGATGGCCAAATATATGCAACTAAGCCTGTTGGAATTCAGTGTGTCAATGCTGTCTTATCTAAAATGTCAAATTTCAAAGAACATGAAATCAAACCTTTAACATAGTATCTCTATTAAGACTGAGTATTAAGACAGTTTTAGTAGATTTGGTACAACTTAGGTATGGTTTGAAATTAAGATTTATTTCAAACCATACCTAAATTGTACTAAAAGGGGGAAATTATTAGTGGATGCATATTCACTGAATGCAGTGAGACTGCTCAACTCTAAAAGATAGGGGTTTGTGCAGACTTTAACAGTCTGCTCTTTAAGTATATTTTAGAGTTGACACCACGATGCAAACCACCTTAATTTTACAAGTAGTGTTGAATTATTGGAATGTTTAAAACTTCAGTATTTCAATGTAATCTTACTTTCTCTTGCTCCTGGAAAACCCCTTTTTCATTAAAACAACAAAAATTCTTCCTGAGACTTACCTTAGCAGGTGCAACAAGAGCGGAGATTTCTTATTCTGTCTACTCCAAGGACCAGTGACATCAGCATCACCTTGGAGCTTGTTAAAAATGCAGAATCTTGGGTTCTTCCTAGAACTGAATCATTTATCGTGCATATATTAAAATTTGGGGGAAGTTCTTGTGTTGAACAGAGAGCGTTAATTTGGGAGTCTGTAAATTTGAGTCCAGCTTCAGTTTAACTACTGTGACCTTGTTCAATTCTCCTGAAATCAAGAAAGACCCGAAGGCTTTTTTCTCTAGAGTGAGGAGAGGAATTCCTTATTGACGTTATCTATCAAGATCTAATTCTTGAGCACACAGCCATTCAATTTATTTTGCTCTTACAATGCTTTAATGGACCACTTAACAGAGATTAGCCTTGGAAGGTATGTTATGATAAATAAGGAAGTTAAGACTGTTATTGCCATGAAATCCATAAGTGCCCCTCCCCGATTTTGTCATCCCCTTTTCCCTCATCTCTGTCTTCCTCACTTACTCTCCCCTCCTCTCCTAATTCAACCAGTCCTGAAATCCCTGCTTTTCTCTTTAAATTCTAGGTATGGATAAATAATGGATGTTTCCAAAGTGTTTTGTTTTCCTAAATACTTAGTGACTATTCAGGTTAATGGTTTAATTTGTAGCCCTTCCTCCCCCCCCCCCCCGCCCCACCCAAACTCGGATTTTGCTACAGGAAAAAGTTACCGTACCATTCCTGATTTTTAGATTTCTAGAAACATAAATGAGTATCTAAATGAATAGTATGTTCTGGTAAATTCCTTTATGGAGGTCTGTTTTTTTCTCTTTATCTTCTTCCATAATGTATAACTTTCAGCCTGTGTGTAGAAATCTGGGAAATGAGTTGGAGTGAAGCAAAGCCATTATGAGCATTAGCTTTGACGCCAGTTAAGCCAAATAAACAAATCTTGTTCAAGTAGGAAGAGGCAGGGTACTTTCCCCTGCCTTTTAAGGTGTCGGAGCCTCACCCTCATTTACTCAGTGGTTTCATTGTTACATTTACTCTACTCCAGCAGGTGGGGGGCAGTAACACACAGTTAACACCTCCTTTGCAAATTCCTGGGTGGTGTTGAATTCGAGCTGATGAGGCCATAGTGATGGGGTCTGACCCTCGGTGGCTCTACTACTCTGTCAAGTGCCCTGGGCCCCTTTTCACCATGTCAGATCCGCGCTGTCAGATACGAGGAGAGCCAGTTGCCCGAACACTAACTCATCGCTCATCCATCACCACCTTGGGAAACGTATCTTGGAATAATAATAGTAATAATGGCAGCTAATGTTTATTGAAAGCTTACTATGTCCAAGCATTATTCTAAGCCATTGACATACACCGACTCATGCAATCCTCATGACAGTTCTAAAGGCAGGCACTCCTGAGGTCCTCATTTTACCAATGGGAAACACAGCTGCAGAGAGGATGAGCATTTCTCCAGGTCCTACGACTAGTACAGGTGGAATTGGGACTCAGGGCCAAGTCTCTGTAAGCCCAGTTCTTTATTCCTTCATTCAACTAATGTATGCTGACTTCTTATTTCTTACTCTGTGCCAGGAACTCTTCTGGACAGTTGGGATGCATCAGTGAACAGATTAAGATCCTGTACTTGTCAGTCTTATCTTTGTGTGTGTGTGTGTGTGTGTGTGTGTGTGTGTGTTGGGACGGACGGGAAGTCGAACAATTAGCAAGTGCATACACACACACAGCAATTCAGTAAACCATGTGATACATTCTAAGGGGCTGATGTCTCTGAATAAAAAAGTCATCAGATTATTGGGGATTGGGAGGAACAGGTTGTTGTAATTTTAATTAAAATAGTCACCATTGGCCCTGTTGAAAAGTTGGCATTTAGACCAGGACTTAAAGGAAGTGGAAGACTGACCCTTGAGGATCCAGGTAGAAGATTGCCTGTTATTTGGAACCACCATGTTATACCAAGGGGAGTACTCTTTATGCTGGGGAGCATAAGTCCTCATTTGATGCAAGTGTCACATCACTAGTCTTCTATCCATAGCTACCATGGAACAGAGTCAGTTTTGGTCACCGGGTACTTTTTTCTTTCTTCCTTTCTTTTTTTTTTTTTCTTTTTTGCCCAGAGTCTTTGGAAATATATTTTATCTAATTATATCAGATATTTTGTGACCACTTTTGGGTGGAGGAAGCCTAGGACATGCTCTTCATGCTGGGATCAAGGGATATTGCCTGACTTGCTGGGTATATAGAGAGAACTCCAAAGATCTCCGTAATATTTAGATAGAAGTAGGTCTTCATCTTTTTGCCTCCAGTAAATAATTTCATTCTGATGAAAATCAGAAGATAAACCATACTGATTCCACTCTTCGGTTCAAATCAAAGCATTAGCATAGCTAATGAGACCATCTTTCATCTGACAGTGAGAAGATATTTTTAGAGATTTGGGGAATCTTTTGCACATTTAAAATGAGATAGCAAAGAGAGGGAACTTTTCTTTTCCCTCGGGAATCAACTCATACTAAAATGAATTCTGGGTTGATTTTGAGTAATTAATAATAACTTTAGACCTTAGCCTTTATCTACTGGTGTCTCTTTTAGATGTTAAAAGAATATTCCCCCACTTTCCCTGGGGGAATTAATTCTCTTTCTCTCTCTTGGTATCTGTCTATTATATGTATGTGTTTATGTCTGTTTAGATATATTTAGGTATTAATTAGAAAATTCTGGGGCGCCTGGGTGGCTCAGTCAGTTAAGTGTCTGACTCTTGATTTCAGCTCAGGTCATAGTCTCAGGGTCCTGGGATCCAGCCCAGCCTTGGGCTCCATGCTCGGCAGGGAGTCTGCTTGAGATTCTTTCTCTCTGCCCCTCTCTCCTGCTTCTGTTCTCTCTCAGATAAATAAATCTTAAAAAAAAAAAAAAGAAAAATCTACTGACTTTATTTATTTTCCTGCCTTCTGTGAACACAAACTCCAACACCAAAAATTGGGTTTGATAAATGACTTACCCTTATTTTCAGTGTAGTGAAGGACACTGACTCTACCTATAGTTTTACTGTTACTTTTATTATTACCCTAAAACATGTGGATCTGCTGAACTTGAAGTGAGGTCCTTAATTGTGCTGATGTTGAATGCCTTAAGTAAATGTTTTAACTTCCTGTTTAAGACTTTTAATCGGTATTATTAGTTAGTGATATTTAACCAGAAGCTGAAAAATTGACTAGAACCACACAAAGACAGCATCTTCCTAAGAAGCTCGGATACACTTTTGTTCCGCACCCTGTTTACTGTGAGTGAGACAGAACAGCAGGTCTTCCATGTAGTAACAGAGTCCATATCAGCTGAACTTTTCTAGAATGTAGCTCGTTTTGGTTTTGGTTTGGTTTGGTTTGGTTTGGTTTAGTTTGGTTCTAGGTACAGAAATTTAGAACTCTTCTTCCACCTACTCATTGCATTAAATCTCCAGATAGAATAGATTTGTCCTAAGGAAGTTCAGTATCTGAGAAGCGAGGCAGGGAGAGACAGATACTTTTAGAACAGGATGAGAAGTCCTGATTCCCAGGAGGACCGTCCTTCTCTAGTGTGCAAAGTGTGGATGTGAGTGGGGAGGGGGAAATGTGAGTAAGAATACAGTTACTCTCTAAGTAATGACAGCTCTGGACAGTGTGGGCACTTCCCAAAATATCTAAAGGATGTTTCCAAAACAATAGCAACAAGTAGGTATGTTGGATGAGCAGTAGCTTTGACTCTTGGGAGAAACTAAATGTTGTGTTAAGAGACTTTCCCTAGGTGTTCCTGAAAATCCTTAGGTTCTGTTTCCCATGTGGTTTATTTCATGGAAAGTGATCCCTGTGGGTTCTGTAAGTGAGGACCTGGGAATGTTTCAGAGAAAGGGCAAGAGTGTCTGACCAGCCTGCGTCCCTCCCCGGCATGCTTACTGCAACAGAGGAGAATGGAAATCTTTGGCCATATGCTTTTAAAATGTGCTAGCTCATAGACAGGCAACTGTAAAACTTCTGACATGAATAATCATTAACCATCTCTGCATTTTCCTCGGTAATGAAATATAAACACTTGATCAACATATTCCCCGTTCCATGGTTGAAGAAGTGTAGACTGTTTCTGGAGCCGTAAATCTCTATTAAGCCGTGCATTAGATGTGCTCATTCTATCAATTCCTATTTAAATTTGAAACCAGTAACAAAATGAAAAACAGTTGTTAACACTGCATGAACTCATAATTGTAACGTTAGAAGCCTTGAGCAATGTGTAGAAATGTTATTAAAACATTTTTTGTTTGCTACCCTTTCTGTGGTAAATTCCTTTGCAGCATTTTTCAAGCAGATGTAGCAGTGGAAAGTGAATCAAAATTTCTAGAGAAAAATTTCGGGAATTTTTCTTGTCCTTGTGGATTGACCTTCTGGCTGTGAGTAACCCTCTTCTTGGCAAGGTGGACAAGTCAGGAAAAGGCTACTTACGTGTGCCATGGAACCTCTTGACCCAGTTGAGTACTTGAGTCAAATCGTGCTATCATCTAGGTTAAGTCCAAGATGAAGGCCAGGCCTGAGAGGTTCCAACTGTCAGAGGTAGTTCCAGGTAGCCCAGGAAGGAGGAGCAGGTAGGAGACTGATCATGAAGTAGAGGAAGGAATGCAAGTACAAGAGAGGGAAAAAGAACAAATTCAGAGAGAATGGGAATTAGGCATTGATTGCCTCGTAATGTAAAGAACAGGGTCAATGGTCCCCCCAACTCTGTTTTCTTAAAAATATCTTGGCTCATGGAACAAAAATGATTGTTCCTAGATATTAGTATTGCTAAGCTTATTATATTTTTGGTCATTTAATAATTCATAAGTATTGAGCACTCACTGGGTGCGACTTCCCCCTCTGAGCACTTTACACACACTCAGTCTTGTAGTTCACGGCAGCCAGATGGGTGGGCACTGATGACCCCATTTTACAGCTGTGAACGCGGAAAATGAGAGGCTGGCCCCTGCCCAGAGCACACAGCTGGTGAGTGGCCAAGTGAAGCCTGCAATCCCTTGGTGGCACTGGAGTCCATGTCCCTTGCCACTGTGCCCATGACCTCCTCCTCCCTGGTCATTGCAGGTGCAGCCAAAATTTTTCCCAGTCTTTGTTTCTTTGTGCGTCTTAAAGGATTGCAGTGGCCAAGAAGCAGCCCCTAAAAACAAACAGGGACAGTTTTATGGATTAGGAGATCGAAAATGAAAGATGTTTTTTGAAGGAAACTCTCAACGCATTTTACCTGGCTCCCCAACGGCCAGATTACCTGCTCATTAGGCGACAATCTGCTGACAAACTGGCCGGCTAACTAGGGTCTATAATAATGTCAGCACGTGGACTAATTAGCATATTCTTTAGAGTCTGTGGAGTGTAAAGTAGAGCCGAAGGGTGTCCTCCCGATTCTCCGGAGCCCTATGTACATTTCATTGGTCTTTCTGCTGGGATAGCCCTGATGTGGGATAGCCTCGGCACCTGCTCACAAAGAGGACAAAGAAAGGTGCACACATTTTCTTTCCTCCCTAGCTTATGTGTTGTATCTTATATTTCCCTCTGGTTTCAAAACCATGGATTTGAAACAGCTGTTAATACGGGGAATTATTCCAGTATGTACTTGAGAATTTGCCCTTCTCTTTTGCCAGCTCCTGGGAGACTTCTCTGTAAGTATGTCTATGAAATTGCTTTGCAGACTATAAAGCGTTTCGGACATCAGTCTTATTGATCATCACAGGGACTATGGGAGAGGTGTCCCGTCATTATCCCCAGTTTATAGGTGAGAAAACTGAGGCCTTTGCAGAGTAAGTGACTTGCCTTGATTTTACAATGAAGATTAGGTGAGGTCATCTTGATTCTAAATTTAGTACACTTTCCACAATACCGTCACTCTCCCTCGAGTGCTACAGGAAACAATATAATCAATGCTGGAGGGTTATCACCAGGCATTCTTGACACTATTTTAAATTGCTTGCACCCCAGAATGAAAATGGGGATCTGAAAGCATCCATCCTTTAATCTCTTTTGCAGCAGAGAAGTCTAGCTCCCTAGTGGTCATCTCAGGGCACAGCGCGGGGCCGTGGTGCCCGCAGGACCAGCCTCATGGTGATGAGATGATCATAATAGAATGCAGAGTGAGTTGTTAGATAAATGTTCACGATGAGATGACATTATTGGTTAGAGGGCACTTGCTAGTTGATAAAACTCAGCTGGGGCTTTGAGGGGCGTTTGCCTCCTCCGAAAACCTCTGCTCGGGGTGCTTTAGAGAAAGTTATGTCACTACCTGGGAGATCAGAGAATCACCTCTGAAACTGGGGACTCTGAGGATCACAGGATTCCTGATTCTCTTCCATCTTCTGTGTCCTTTGCTGTCAAATAACCACATTTCCCAGGGGCCTCCGGAAGTGCTGAGGGCCTGGGGCAGGTCTTTTAGGATGAGTTGATAGCAACTCTCGGAGGTTCTGTCGTTATGATAGAAATTCACCTTGTTCATTTAGTTTTTAATTGCTTTACTTCTGTTCACTGTCTTCTAGTTTAATCACAATTTTTTTCCAGTTCTTATTCCTTTGTGTGTATTCATTGTTCATCCTACATGTGCTCACCCTGATGTGACTGTAACCGGCTCATGTAGTAGGTTCACAATACATTTTTTTGTTAAATAATTAAATGAGCATGAATCTTTAGCCATGGTCTTGTTGGAGCTAAGAAAAGCTTATGAAAACTCTATCATATTTTCAGTGAGTATTTCTCAGACTTGGACATTTTAACTCTAAAAAAAAAGTTTATCCAGACATGTGCTTTCTTCTGAGGAAATTCTAACTTGGCCCTTTATTTTTAACAATGGAGTTCCATCTTCT
This sequence comes from Zalophus californianus, assembly GCF_009762305.2. Lineage (NCBI taxonomy): Eukaryota > Metazoa > Chordata > Mammalia > Carnivora > Otariidae > Zalophus > Zalophus californianus. The sequence continues at coordinate 141,821,088 of NC_045599.1, read as the reverse complement.
TATGGATGACAGTAGTTTTACTGGTGTATTTAAGGAATGATGAAATGTGTATTTTTTAGTATCTCTGAAGACAATTGTTGAAGACTTTTCAACCTCACTGCCTTACAGTATTGTCATCTTAACTATTTTCAGTGATTAGTATGGAGTGGAACACTACTGTGTATTTCTTGAAGAGTATATTGTTTGGTAATACTTGCTTAACCTGACTTGGAAATTGATTTTATGTGACAATTTAAGCAAATCATTAACCTAGAAAACATTTTTAAAATTTGATCTTTAAATTAATAAACCATTCCTTTGACTCTGTATTCTCTGGATTAAATGCTCATAGGGTTATGGATCTTTTTAAATTCGTATATTGATCTACCTCATGCTGAGTAGATGTGTCTCTATTTTGTGTCTCTTTTTCTCCTTTTTTATTATACAAAATATAAAAGTCATAATGTGTGTCTGATGTGATTAGAATGGTTTCTAGATCTTCTGCCTCTGGCTTCCCCTATTATTAAAATCAGAAGTGAAATAATCAATTTGAGGGAAAAAAAAACCATTATTGAGCTGTGTGTGGTATATGGGTATGTACATGTACTTGGAACTATATTTAAATAATTCTTTTCTATAAATTTAGTAAAATCGATTCTTCACACCTGTTTTTTTTTTTTTTTTCTCTAAGTGGAGAGAAATACATATCCTGTAAGGAATTTAAGAAACATAATTAAAATTGTCATTTGTTTCTTTAATATTATGGTATGTTAGAGGAACAGCTTCTAACGAAAGGTCACCATAAGAATCAAGCTAAAGGAGAAGCAAATAGTCCAACACGTGAGCTTTTTGAGATGGAACTTGGGGTGAAGGTGGCTGTGCTTTATGGCCAAGGACTTGACGTGGGTCTGTGACCTCATACCCACTTGGAACTGTATGTTTTAGTTTGTTTACCCCAATGTGTGTTCAGCTCAGATGAGTATCTCATTGGTGGGAATTTTACATGGCACGCCACTGAGCCTGGCTGACATTTGTTTTGAAATAGCAGAGTGTAAATTCAGAATCACAGGCAATGTTCATATGCTCATTTTTGTCTTCTTCTTTTTTTTAATTTTCAAGGTCAATAGCTACTCCACTGGTTGGAAAGATTTGTGTAGCCCCATTATTTGGACAATGTATATTGTGTAGACTAGTTTGAAAGTGAATTTCAAGACATGACATTTCTGTCCTGAACGTCTTACTCTTCACATTTTATTTTGTATGCACTCTGCTTATTTAATTATATTTTAATAATTTTCTCTATCTTCCATCTCTCTTGAAAGAGCTCTCCTGTTGATTATCCTGCGAGCTTGTTTTGAGGCACAGTGTCTCCTTGGGGAGTCTTTCTCCACTCCTAAAGCCATAACAACATGAACTAAGCAATAAAAAGCCAATTCCCTCCCCTTGGTTGTGCTTCACATAGTCATTTCTTTGATACGGGCTAATAAAAACAGGAAAAGGATCATTTTTAAATGCTTTGGTTGGGGTTGCTTTACTTCCAATAAGGAAAATTGCCTCACAAGGGGGAGCATGGGTAATAAAGATACAACTAACTGAGTAATTGTATTGAGTCTAATGTCAGAACCCCCAGGCTCCTGCCTGCAAGTCTAATTTCATCTTGGGATTGCTGTGTGTCCACTGTGGTGTGTAGATTTGAGTTCTCTGCTGCTACCGATCATCTCATCACGGTTACTGAGGATGAATTCAGATGCTACTGGAGTTTTGATATGGGTGGGTTCTTTTTTCTTAGTGGTGTTTGTAAGTTAACAAAAGGGCTTTGGATGTTGCCCAAGCATGAAGTATGGAATACAGTCGTGGATGTGGTAGTGGTGGGAGTGACTGTCGTGATCCTTACAAAGAGATGGAGGCACAAAGAAACGAAAGAGCTTTGCCAAAGTCATGCAGGTAGCAAGGGCCTAGGACACTAACATTGATTTTCTTAGTCCATCTGTTGCTTTTTACTCCATTTCTTTCTTCTTCACCGTGCTGCATGCCCTTTTCTTCTTACTTTAAGACAATTCGCGGTGAACGTCCTGTCTGCTCTACGTCCCTGTCCCGTACCCCCTGCGGGACCGGCCCTCTCAGACCCTCAGCTCACAGGGTCTCGGCATTGATGACGTATAGCCCAGTGCCTCGCTAGAAATTATTCTCACCCAGTGTAGAGGAGCAGTCCTGTCGCGTGACTAATTGAGGTGGGGATACCATTTGGGACAACTCAGAAGGGCCCTCTGGGGTCCAAGGTCCCCATGGACTTGGCTGAGACTGGTATTGCAACTGCATCGTAGACCACCATCTGTCCGTCCAGTCTGCCTTCTCCTTTGCCTTTCCCAAGCGGGATCCTGAGGGTAATTCCCAAGAAACTGCCCCTAAACTCATCGCGCCGGGGAACTCAACAGGAACCCAACATAAGAAAAATGGAGACGTTGGAATGGGATTCCATTCTGGCAGTGGTCAAGGGCAAGATGGCACTGCTGGGAAAATCATCTTCCTGGGAATTCTGGGGGTCTTTATTGGCGGGGGGGGTGTGGGGGGTGGTCTTCAGCTGAGAGGTAAGAGACCTGAACCAGCTTTCTGCCTGGAGACCTAGTCTCATTCTTTCACTGTGTAGATTAGGAAAGCAAGCCCCGTACCCTAAAATGACTTGACCAATAGCACATAACTCGTTGGCCAAAGAGCACAAACAAGCTTATATACCTGTTTGCTGCTGTTGGTGTTGTTTTCGAAGAGCCATTTTGGAATTTGGTCCGAGTCGTTCTGCTGCTATAACTCAGAATTGACTGCAGATGGGTGTAGAGACCATTCATCTGTCTGATCCATGTGCTCAGCTCTGGCACTGAAATCAGACATCTCAATAATTCCTACGTGGCCTTATTTTGCTGATTGTCTACTATTCTTTGAAGAGTGATCGCTGAGGCTCACCCAAGTTGGTAGTAGAATAACGAAGAAGAAATAGTGTAGTAGAAACAGATGGTCATAGTTGTTTTTGCCTGAAATCAGCATTTCGTGTTAACTGGCTGTTAAGAGAATTGGGAAATTGGCAAGGCTTATTACATGATAGACCAGTGGCAAGTACACATTCATTAGACGGATGAAACATGCAGCAGTGGGTTGAAATAGTCATAAGCAAAATGAAAAATGACTATAAATTAATATGTAGTCTCATGATCATCCTAAATAGTTTATTAGTCATTTTATTATGCTCAAATAATGTTCCGTGGAGATTATCAAACTATTATAAGCTCAGAGTCACTATGATCCGGAGAAATTTGGAGGTAATTGAAAAACAAATTATTAGTTTATTATTATTGCCACTACAAGGATTCAGATTTTATATAGTTTCCTTGGCATAATTAATCAGCCACTCTTCCTGAAAACATTTTTTGACTCCCACTGTCTGTAAATTAAGTCAAAATTTATTTTATTTGGTATTCAAGGCCCTCTGTGTGCTGCACTTTCTCTCGGGCTTTCTCTTCTATATGTACTTCATACCTCAGACAAACTGGGAACTTCAGCGTTCCCCAAACATATCTTTTGTTTTCTAAGATTCGTATCTTTTACCATACTGGTCCTTTTCTTCTGGGACCATTCTTCCCAAGTGATTACCTGTGAATAAAATTTTCTCTAATTTCCCCTAGATACATCTTTGGTTATAATGCTTAACCCCTTGCTGTGAGGAAACATGTCAGGTACTCCCAACTGGATTTGCTCTGTCTTCCCTCTGAACCACCATGACATTTTATTTGTATGGAATTTTTATTTCCTACTTTGCATTTAGCTGCTCTCCTCTCTCAAATTCATTAAGTATTTGTAGGTATCCCTGTACCTGTGCCAGGTAGTGGGAGATTAAAGAGTATAAGAAGGTATAGATCTTCACCTAAGGGGTCTACGGTCTAGTGAATGGGATGTAAGAAAGTGCTAGAGGAACTATGTATGGCCAAGCTAAAGCATGTGATGGAAGACCCAAACCGGCCCGTGGTAACCCTCAGCAGGGGATGCTCATAAGGACTTCTTATCTGAGAGGACCTTGAACTGAGTCTAGAAAGATGAGTAAGGACTTGCCAGGTGTGGCTGAGACGGAGGTAGGTGGAACAACAGAAAGTCAGACAAAGAGGCAGGAACCAGTGGGTGAGCTACAGGGGAGCAGAGCATGATCTGAGTTGAGCCTCACACCTGGACAGGTAGGCAGGTTTGCTTGGCCGTGAAAGCCTTATGAAGGTGGATAGCAGGAGGGAGCCAGTGGGAAATGTTTAGCGATGGTAGCCTTGGACAGATTTACAGAGACGACTGAAAAAGCCTAAGGATTACTCTTCTCCACTTCTTTTGTTTGTTTCCACGTGAAGAGAGTGTCATTGGGGAACTTCCCTGACTGGTAAATTTGGGAGAAGTAAAGTCAACATCTGAGGTCCATTCTGTTTTCCTCTTGAGAGGGAGCTGCCCTTGGAGGGGCAGCTTCTCTGGGGGGAAGCTCTTTGAACAGAATTCCGTGAGTAGACTAGCTTTGGTCTCATGCTTGCCAACACTCGGGTTCAACATTATTAGCCACTTGGCTGTAGACCTAAAACCACAACCTCTGAAACAGAGTTCCCAGAAGTAAAGGTGCCGTTTTTCTCTCTGTCTGACACTCCTTTTTTAAACTTATTATTATTAATTTAATTTGTTTTGGACCTGTGTGGGAGAAAGTGGTGCTATTCATTGAGCCCCATCAAGACCCTAACAGTAGCATGTGGTGGGAAATGGAAAGAACAGCTCAATGAGAGCAGGTGAAAATCTGAATTAGAGCAGGGGTATAATGACTGAAGAGGATGATGTGAGTTTCGGTGATGAAAAGAAGGTAGAATGAACAGGACTTGGTGACTGATGGGCTGAGGGGATGAGGGAGATGGAAGACTCTAGAAGGACCCTGCCTTCTGGCTCGGGTGGTTGCAGGCCACATTAGTTCGTATACCTTGACTTTCTGATTGACCTGAGTTATCACTGAGTTGGCTCTTCAGGCCAGGACAGTTAATCTGGCCTTTCATTTCTCCTTGGTTATTACCGCCCAGGAACTGAGAGAATTTTTCAGGGACTGGTCTAAGTTGATCATTCCTTTATTAACTCATTTAGCCAGTTGATATTTATTAATTTCCTTCTATGTGTCAGTACCCATCTTGGCTTGCCCATGACATACAGTGATGAATAAAACATTCGCTTGTCCTCTGCGAACGAACTCAGAATCTAGTGAGCAAGCCAGAGAAGCATAAGGGAGGGAGTCGGAGTGGGTGGTGCACAGTGCTGATCAAACAGCTTTGGAGCCAAACAGACTGAGTTAGAATCGGGACCCCGCTGCTTGCAAGACAGGGGACCTCGCCAGAGCCTTATTTTTAAGGTAGCCAAGTCAGCATCTACCTCAAATACTACTTCACACTTTCTAAATTCTCCTGATTTGGCCCAATAAACGAGTGGATTGGCTTTGAGCGAATTCTGCCAGAAACGTAGAAAATTGAAAAAAAAAAAAGTTGTTTTTGGAATTCATTTTTTAAAACAGGAAATTCCTGTCTCTGGCTGAAAGAAGTTGTCACAGGAGCAACGTTAAGTTATGCTCTATTTCTCCCTCTTTTGGACAATCCCTTCAGAGGGCACTTGATGGAGGAGACTTAGAATGTGGGTTATTTTTTGGAGAAGTTTTCATTATGAATCGTTGCAGCAAGGATCTGGAAAGGACTCTGAGCTCTCTTATTATGATGGCAATTCTAGACGTTCCTAAGAAGTGGAGAAAGAAGGTGTTTGTGGCATTAAAAGGCAGACCTGGTATTCATAGGGAATGACATGCTGATTTGTAGGTTTTCATGCCATTTCATACAAATATGGACTTTTTAATGTTCTAAAATTGGTGGGGAAAATCCCATTGTTTCCGGGGTCCTCGATTCGAGGTAGAATACTATTCACATATGCAAATTGTGTGTGTGCGCACGTGTTGTGTACGTATGCGTGTGCCTTATTATTCCTGTTTCAGTGGTTACAAGATCAAACCATATGCTCTGCACCAGATTCTGGCGCATTTATTTGCTGTGATTTTAGTTTGTCCCCTGATGTCCCACAGGACAGAAATTGAAAAAGGTAGCTGAATTAAGATAGAAGGTGGTACCGAAGTAGTGATCAGGGTTCCTAATGGGTAATATCTGCTTTATCTAAAATTACCGTTATTTAAGCAGTGCCCCAGTTTTGTCCTGGAAGTTTGTTTTTCCCATAAATGGAGAGAAATACAGTATCCTCCTGTAAGGAATTTAAGAAATACAATTAAAATTAAAGTATCATTTGTTTCTTTAATAGTGTAGTGTCAGTACTACAAGGGGATGTGTGATCTGCTCTCACTTATGTCAGAGAACCCTATGTTTTAAAACTGGATGGGTCTCTAGCGATGATTCAGTCCTGTGCTCTCCTTTGGGGACCAACAAAAAGCTCAGGTCCCGAATGCTTGAAAGGACTCAGGCAAAGTCCTGTCTGAGGTACAACAACCGTCGTGGTGGCTAAGGACACGACAGGCTTAGATGTTGGACTTTCTGGGCTTCAAATCGGCTCTCCAGTTACCAGTTGTGTGATCTTGTGCAAGTTACTTAACCTGATGCTCCTATCTTATTGCAGAAACGAGGCTAAAGAAACACCCAACTTTTCCTGAAAGAATGAGCCTCCTCTCTCTGCCCGTGCTTGTAGGCCGAGGGGTGACACTGCCCTCTGTTTGCTCTTGCTTCATATTTGGATGGGTTAAATCTTTAAACAACGATAACCGTCTTTATGCTGAGCAAAGATTCAAATTCATCTGCAGCTTTTAATCATAATTAGAAAATGCTGTTTTCATTGCTGGTGAAAGTTCATCCAACAACGGAGGCTGGGGTGTCTGTTTGTTAAGATCAGCTCACTCGGCGGCAAAAACCATGTACGTTTTCCAAGTGTCTATATAAATCCCCATAGGAGTGCCTAAATGAGGGCTTTTGTGACTACACTTAAGATTTTGGGCCAGACTTTCTATTTGATTTGCTCCTTCATCACTGTTTTATTATTTGTCCTGCTCCAGATAGATGACCTGCCCTCCCTCGCCGTTGCTGCCTTCCCTCACCCACAGCCGCCTCTCTCCCCCCTGCCACTCCCCCCCCCTCCCCCGCCATCCTAGCACTCTCTCTTCATTTTGTCTCTCCAGAGTTTATATTTGACTGTTGTCTCTGGGCAGTCTGCCCGGTTTGCTTTATTTGTTTCTCATAATTGTATTTAGAGCCTCAGTTACATGTTTCAGATGGCATTTTGTCTCCTTTATAACGCAAGTATTTTCCTAGAGTTTGGTGTTTTATGATCCGCACACAAACCTGACCTCTCCAAAGTGGAGCTTTACAAAGCGAGTACCCAAATCGATGAGAAGGTATTTGAAATATCCCTAAATTAAGTCTCACTGTCCCAGGTCTCTGAATAATGGAATAAAAGCAATAAATTACTGGGTAGGCTTTGTATTTAGCTCTTCAACAAAGATAGTCTGCTGAGTTTAGTGTTGTGGAAGATAAACACATTGAGGATAGTGTAAAGGAACCCCAGGTGTCCTTCATATTGAAATGTAAGCTCCTGTCAGTTTTAAAATGAAGGTAGAACCCTAAACACTCCCTCCTTTAGTCTCAGCCCGGTCTATTTCTACTTTGAGAAAACTGTGCTTTGAGGCCTTCTATTATTCTGTAATGTTCTAGCAAAAACTCTTAAGCTTTAAAAAGTGGGCCTTCCTGTGATGATAATGGTTCTTTCTAACTGTGCATTCACAAGCTTAGATGTTCCACACACTGCATTGTCCAATGCAGCTAGCCACGTGCGGCTTTTAAAAGTTCAATGCACTACAGTTAAATAAAACTTGAAATTCAGTTACCCAGGCACACTAGCCACATTTCAAGGGCTCAGTCTCCACATGTGGCTACCATATTGGGCAGTGAAGATATGGAACTTTTCCATCATTGAGAAAGTCCCACTGGACAGTGTTGTTACAGAGGATTTAAGTTGGAGTAAATGGCACTAACCAGTAGATTTCAGAGTTTATTAGGGGAAAACTAAGCTGCTTTAACAAGAGATGACAAAAATAGAGTGAATGAAAGAGTTCTAACAGCCTTCCCTACAATATCTAGGAGGTGAGCAGTCCACGTTGCATATGGGGCTCTTCTCTGTAAGTCATACCTGGATATGGTTCCTTCCCTCTTTTTGGCTCAGCGTTTGTGTGGCATCATCAACACCTATGTGCTCCAGTTTTGAAGGAGAGCAGAGAGAATGCCAAGGCGAATGGTTTCTTAATAGGTTGACAATGACCTGGACATTGTTGACGTCACTTTTGTTCCCATCCTGTGGCTCCAAATCCATGGCTCCACCCCTCCGCTGCAAGTGAATCTAGGGAAGGTGGCCTATGGCTTGGTGGAATGTGTTCAGCTTAAACTCTTGCTGGTGGTGCGGGGAGGAAAGAGGGGAGTGGATTTGGGGGAACAATCAGCAGTTTCTACCACATGAGCTAATGTTCACTAGAGGGGATTTGATATTTAAGGTGATAGGTTATTTGCCATAGTTAATTTGAGGGTTAGGAGAGATGATATGGGGATTCAGTTTAGATATTGCATGGCTTTCAGCTTTTAGTTGTTGTCATTTAAGTGGATATAGACATAAAACTCTAGTAATCTACAGTAGAACATTTTATACACCTGGTTTTATTTTTGCACCGACTCAGTAAACCTGAGTGTGTATGTGGAGTGGCTCAGTTTGGATTCTTATGTGGAACCACAGAGCTGCGACTCCCTGAATGCTTTTAATGCTAGGCGGAGTTGGAGATTGAAAATATTGACCCTCTTGCTACTCTAAGCAAAGGCTTGACTAAAGCAGTGAAATATACCTCAACAGAATGGATTTTATGGGCCATTAGTGTGAGTAAATGATGCTTCCTTCATGGGAGGCAGAAGGGCTCGGTTCTGTAATGAACCAATAAACCTCTTCTGGAGAAGCCCAAGACATTCTTTTCAAATTAATGGAATTACATTTTACTTTCCTTTTTCTTTTTTAGGATCAAAATGGGAACTGTCTTTGTGCATCTATGTGTGTGATTTGTCTACTCCTTGGTAGGAGAGAAAGCTGACGACCCCCCTCTCTCTTAATCCAAACCCGGTAGGGTTATGTCGTGTTAGAGTATGCCTTGTAGCATTGGTGTTATTATCTGTAGGTTATAGACTGGAACAGTAACTCATGCAGTTAATTGCTCTGGATCAGTACATTCCCTTTCCTTCTTACCATTACTAACGCACTGAATTTTATCTTCTCAGGTGGTGTGTTAGACTACTGTATCCATTTATCGTAGGAGATTAAATTAAAATGTAATTTTCATTTCAGTTCTTTAAAAGTTATGTTCAAGATTTTACCTCCTCTAACCCAGTCTTCTTTAATTACTTACACATTGGCCTTAGTCATAGAATATTGAGGTCTACTAAATTAGTCCTTGTATACGGCCATTTTCCTCTCCCTGCCTCCCCCAACCTTTTCTAGGATGTGAACTGTATCAAACTTAAAGTTTTTATGCCTCCTCTTCCTGCCCTTCCTCCATAGTACGGAGCCATGCTCAGAGAAACCCTTTGTTGGGTATTGTTGGCTCAGGGTCAAGAGTGTGCAGTCTTCGATAAATTATTCTCCAAACCTTGGTGTCTTCAACTGTAACACGGAGGTGCTTTTAATAAGCGTATCATAGGCTTCTATGACAATGACATGTTCTGTATAAAATGCTAATACATCGGTTGGTATATAGTGAGTGCTAGATACAAATTATTCCTGGTCGTTATTAAAACCAAACCATGAGTGCCTGAATACGCCTGGTGAATAAGTCTGTTCAGTATTGAGTAGGCAAATCCAGCTTTTTGCAGGGTCTATTTCTAGTCAACACTAGAAACAAAGAGTTTTGGCTTCCTGACAATTCTTAGCATATTAAGAGAGTTCCCCATTTTAATATTAAATGATATTGCCCTCCACCATTTAAAAAATATTTTGAAGTGAGAATCAACACCTCTTGAAGAATCTGGTTTAGTTTGTTAAGGGGAAGAAGCTGTGATTGAATGCTTCTTCCAAAGGCTTTATCTTCCTGTATCTAACACTTGGATAAAAAACAACATTTCTGGGCGCCTGGTGGCTCAGATAGTTAAGCATCTGCCTTCGGCTCAGGTCATGGTCCCAGGGTCCTGGGATCGAGTCCCACATCGGGCTCCCTGCGGGGAGCCTGCTTCTCCCTCTGCTTCTCTCTCTGTCTCTCATGAATAAATAAATAAAATCTTTGGAAAAAAAAAAAACATTTCTGAGGTAATTCCTTGAGGACAAATTCTGAGGGACAAACACTTGTATCAATCAGGTATTTCCTTGCCTAAGTTGAAAGTTAAAGGATTTAATTAAGGCTGAATAAAAATCGTCCTTTCAGAAGCCTTACTGACCAGCTGGGACCTAACCTGCTTTGTCACTAAAAATAAAATTTCAGTGGCTGTCGTCGTCTTCCCTAATGGGCTGCATTTCCAGCCTTGTCCTCCAGCATCTACTCATCCTTTGGCTGTACCTTCCAGATCTCTAGCCAGAGAACAAAGAGGTTTGGATCCTCTGCCTTTAGAGGGGAAAATCAGAGTTAAAGAAAAACTTACTCTGCATCAATGTTATGTAATCAGTGGCAAGCAGAGCAGAGGTTGTAGACGTGAGTTTGATTCAAGAGCCACTTTGGGCTTCACATTGGCAGAATTTTGATGATTGATTGGATGGCAGAATAAAAAAAGAGTCCAGGGTCTCCGACATTTCCGATATGGAAGAATGGTTGCGTGGGGGTGTCATTCTCCTGTGAGAGGAAATACAGCAAGAGGAGCACAATTTGGAGGCATGGTAGTGTGTTCCAGATTTGTGGAGTTTGGGAGTAACTGTGGGATGCCCAAATGGGGGTGCCCAGTGGACATTAGAGTTTGAAGCTCGAGAAGAAGTCTGGTTCAGAGAGATTTGGGAGCATCATCCTGTAGTTGAAATCACTAGCGTGCGTGAGGTTGGCCCAGGAGCGTGTTTCTTAGAGAATGACACTGTAAGTCTGATGCAAGCCACACTTTTGCCTTAATGCTCCGAATGCTGTGGTTGTTCCATAAACATTTGGTGAAAATGACAAAAAAAACTGATTGGCTCATGGGGATAAACTGTTTTCTCATTTTGGCTCCATAGAAATGACAAAACATTTTTGTGGTAGGATAAAGAGGGTATGGTGTGTGGTTATGAGCGATATTAAGCATTGTTTACATGCAGGGAGCCGAGGGAATTTATGAATGACTTTCAGAGAGCCCACAGAAACTGGAAATTATATACAGAAATGGGTAAAGGAGCCATAATTTTTATCAGATTCTCAAAGAGTCATGAAAATGGTTGAATAAATGTGTGTTATCTTGGAGGCAAGTAAAGGGAATAAAGATCACATCAGAATAGCTCAGAAAGCCAGAAAAATCACCTATATGACAAGGGGGCCCGGTTCCTCCACGCTATGCTTTTTCGCCCTCTGCCAGTATTGTACAATACTGGAGGAATTTGGGGGTCAGGAGTTTCACGGTGTGGCTTGGCAGAATCAAAGACCAAAATATGATTAGTTCTGGATGTGGATAATCTTAGAAAGACAAGGAATGTAGGGAGGATTAAGGGTAATTTCTGAAAACTGGCTACTTCCTTAGCCAGAATATTCACTCTCTTGTTTATTACAGATAATGAGACAAGGAAGGTACTTTGGAGAATATTCAACAAAGCATTCCTGGTTACTTGATGCAGGAGTAACATTTTTGTTTTGTTTTGTTTTCCTCTGAAATCAATTTTATTTTTAGAGTAGTTTTAGGTTCACAGCAAACCTGAGAGGGAGGTCGAGATTTTCCATTTTCCCCCTGTCCCCCCGACATCCGGCCACGCTGAGCCTCCCTCCTTATGAGCATTCCCCCCGAGGGTGGTACAGTTGTTACAGTTGATGAACCTACACTGACACGTCATTATCACCCGGAGTCCATAGTTTACACTAAGGTTTACTCTCAGTGTTGTACATTTTTTGGGTTTGACAAATGTATAATGACACATATCCACAATTATAGTATCATACCGATTGGTTTCACTGCCCTAACAATCATCTGTGCTCCACATATTCATCCCTCCCTCCCCACTAACCCTTGGCAATTGCTGATTTTTTTTTTTTACTGTCTCCACATTGTTGCCCGTTCCGGGATGTGATGTAGTTGGAACCATATAGTATGTAGCCTTTTTAGACTGGCTTCTTTCTCTTAGTCATATGCATTTAAGGTTCCTGCATGTCTTTTCATGGATTGATGGCTCATTGCTTTTTAGTGCTAATAATATCCCATTGTCTGGACGTGCCACAATTTTATTTAGCCATTCAGCTGCTGTAGGACATCTTGGCTGCTTCCAAGTTTTGGCAAATAAGAATAAAGCTGCTATAAACTAAACAGTCACTTGCAGGTTTTGTGTAGACATAAGTTTTCAACTCCTTTGGGTAAATACCGCGGAGTGTGATTCTGGATCAGATGGTAAGAGTATGTTTAGTTTTATAAGAAGTCTCCAAACTGTCTTCCCAAGTGGCTGCGCGATCTTGCATTCCCACCAGCAATGAATGAGGGCTCCAGTCACTCCACATCCTTTCTGGCCTCTGGTGTGGTCGCTGTTCTGCATTGTGGCCATTCTAACAGGTGTGTAGTGGTATCTCATTTTAATTTGCATTTCCTTGATGACGTATGATGTGGAACATCTTTTTATATGCTGATTTTCCAGCTGTATATCTTCTTCGGAGAGCAGCATTTTTAACAAGATATCCAAATTGCAAGTTTTTTTAATGAGACACGAAAGCACAGTAGATGGGGCACCACAAAGACCCCAGACCAAATACACATTGGTTAATGAAATTTCGAAAACCAGTTTTTTAGTCCTTGAAGCACTCACTGCATAGAGGCTAGAAAGTGTTGGATTATTGAAGATGAAAAGAGACGATCAAAGTGAATATGTTTAGAGAGAGCTATTGGAGTTACGAGGGGCCCCTTCCCCAACCCACAGGGGACGGGAAGGATGCCTGTCCTTCCCCTCAAGGCCACTGACAAGTCTTCAACCTGACAGCTGGCAGTGGTCCCTGAAGTGGGACGAGTGACAGAGGTGTGGGATTTTTCTCTTACCTGAAAAATCTTCCTGGCTAGCTACTTCAGTGCACAGAGCAAAAGGGAGTTTATAGGGAAAAAGATGCTTGAGTATTTTCCAAGGACATGAATGGGAGCTAAGGGCCCGGAGGGTCTTGGATGCTGTTTAAATTTGTCCCACTGGGGTTGGCTACCCCTCAGCAGAGGAAAGCCGGAGGCCCATCCCACTGGACCTTGGGTTGTAGAATGAGCAAGTGGCCGGCTAGAAAAAAAGGCCTCTTCTATATCAAGGGAATTGCCAGGAGAGAGAAACGGAGCTCTGGTGAGGAGGGGTAACCCATAGAATCCAGAAAGTTGCATTAAGTCTTAGCCAGACCCAGGTTCTGTCAGTGCCAGTCAAATAAGATTTCTTCTGCTCGTCTTATTTCTCCTCCCTATAGGACTCAGTTCCCTGAGTTTTTATCTGGGAGCAGGGGAACAACCCCCCCCCCCCGCACCCCCTGAATATACGCTAATGGGGTAGAGGAGGGATAAATGACACCTTGTGAGTCCTGCTTATTCACTGTGCCAGTTACATACATTGAAAAACAATTTGAAGGTTATAACTATCTGCAGGAAAAAATTCTTGATCCTATGTATTTCTGAGAACATTATTTTCTTTTAGAAGGCAGCTATATTGCGAATAATATTATACTATTCTTCATCAGCTAAGAATGAGAAGAAATAGCCCGATGGTGCTCTTCAGCGGGTTTGTTATTCTTAGGAAATTCAAGCGAAGCCTAGTGTCTTCGGGGGGTAAACTGAAGATGCCATAACCCCCTCTTGTGTCTTACGCAGCATAATTGCATTGATAGGAGTGGAGGAGGTAGAATAATTGGTTTGTGCTAAATTATAGGACAGAAATCAGCAGATTCAAGTTGACATTGAAAGTCAAGTTTTCAAGAAATTACTGGCATTCATGAGCTCAGAATATTAATGGCAAATGTGCTTAGGGAACCTGATACTCTCTCTTCCATGCATCCTGGCAGATCCTGCTATTTAAATCTATTTAAATGCATCTACTCTGATTATGAAAGGCCCCACACAGGCCAGTGTGCACTTGGAGGGGCCAGTGGGGAGCAGTGGGTCAGTGACATTGTGTTGGTACGATTCCAGCTCAAATGTGGGGGAAATCATTTTGTTTGCTTACTTGTGGGTTTACACAAACCCAGAAAGCCTGTTTGGGTAATTCCTCTGCACAGATTTAGAGACAGCGTATATTAGAGGAGCCAGTAAAAAAAAAATGTTGTTGGAGAAGAAAATGAAAATGTATTCTTACGAGTGGTAGACAGAAGGGAAAATTCTAGAGGATAAACAGAAGGAAAAAACGCACACACTTTTTATTAGCTTGCAGAACTAAAATGATTTGCAGATGTTCGGCTGAGCGTTTCGCATAAAACATACTTCTATACCTGGGCTTTTTTTCCCCCTCACTTATTTTAATAGCTGAAGCATCTTTCTCTTGTGAACAGTTTATTCTAATGGCAATAAGAACGCAACAGCCCTACCTCATTATGCCCAACAGCAGAAGACTTATATGGTGTCTTAGCTTGCTTTGTAGGGTTGTGCTCTTGTGAGTGATGACAACCACGTCTAACCAGACACTCGGGTGAATGAGGTTGTAAATAGGGAGCCACACAAAATAGCACAGCTTCGAAGATGGGACTCCGCTTTCCAGTTTCTCCCCACCTACCCACAGGCATAACGTTCAGAGCAAGGACGTCAGGAAATCTCCTTGGATTTCACAGAAGGGTTTCCCGAACGGAGAAATTCTTGCCAGTCTACACAGTATTTTGTTTACTTGCTACCTCTTTTCAAGTTGAGTGTGATTCATCTGTGAGTTTACCATATGGGCTGCGATTCGTTTATCTTCAGTAAAAGCTTCTATGGACAAGGCAGACAGACTGAGGATGCTTGGTATCCTGGAAGAGAGTTTTCACTGGATAGTCCGTGACATTGCTTTATGAGAGGGTGGGCAGATGTTTCTCTTGTAGTTCATTTCTGAAAGGAGGTCATTTTTCCAACATACATCTCCTAGGCTTTCTTTGGCAAATCGAAGACTACTATGTAAATAACATTTTGATTGCTTTACAAAACACTGGCCTTATGCATATAACTCAAAGTTATTCTTTTTTAAGTTTGTTTTAAAAATAAGCAACACAGTTCCTAATAAGGATCCTTCATTTTACTCCATTTAGGAGTTCTCAGTAAATACAGAGTTGGGTGAAAATCTGATTTTCTTTTTCAGAATGACTTGATAATCCATTTTGTTTCCCTGGACTAATATGCAAAAATAACGCACTCTGCGGGGTTTGGCAGCAGTCACTGGAGTAGACTATGGGAGAACCAGTTTGGGGGAGATGAAAAGTCCCGAATAGAGCACTTTCCCTTAATGGATGGAAATGATGACATTAAAGCACTCATGAATCAGGGTCAAGGTTCACTTTCTCTTTTGCCCTTCCAAACAAATATTTGTTTAACTGAAGGAACCCTTTTAAAAATAAAATGCCCAAACTACATTTCACTGATTGGTTATATAGTCCTCTTATAGGGCAGTTTGTTCCTGTCAATCAGAATTTTAAATTTGCTTTTTTCTTTTCCTGAGCTGCCTTACTTCTTGGAATCTGACCCCAAGGAAGACTTACTGGTTTGTTTCAACTCTATAGGACTAAGTCCCAGTGTTTCCTCCTAGATTAAAAGTTTGTGCAACCCAATTTTACCTTCCAAAGGGTAATCTCCTGCCTGCCTCTCTGATCCCCTGACCCTCCAACCCACTGCCAGTGAGGCCAGCCAGCCCTCAGCAACTCTCCCAGGCCCCAGGTATAACTCTGTTCAGTGGTAGGAGAAAAAGGATGGAGGTACAAGGTACATTCCCCAGGGTTCATCGAGTTGTGAGATTTTATCTCATTTACTCTATGTGTGCATGTGTGCGTGAGCCTACACGCTCGTGTGCCCACATGTGAGCATATGAACCTGCATATATATTTCTTTTGGCTGAACCATTTGCAAATACGTTGCAGATATAATGACTCCTCACTCCCACATACTCCAGCGCGAATACCTTAGGAATAAGGACATTCTCTTACGTGATCTCAGTACCAATATCCCATCCAATACAGTTTGTATTCAAATCTAGAGGGGTTTTTTTCCCATTTTTTCCCCCAAATTTAATTGTGTGCTTGAATATGGGAAATACTTATATGATTCATAAGTTAAAACTGTGTATATAAAAAGGCACAGTCAGAGAAGCATTGACCCTATCCCCATTCCCTTATTGCCTCCCCCTGCTCCCACTCATACCTGTAGGAAACTGTTTTTGTTCCTTTCTAGTTTACCGGTCCTCTGTTTCTTTTCATAGAGTTAAGTGTGTGAGTGTGGATTTTCTTTTTCCTTCCTTACTTACACAAAGGACAGCATTCTATATATACTCTTTAGATGGAGCTTTCTTTTTCGCATAATAATATATGCTGGCTTATTACTCCCTATAAGTTCCAAGAGATCTTTCTCTAAATGAGGACTCATTAGTTGACAGATCGTACTCTTTAAGAAACCATATCATTGAATTACACATCACAATCGATGCATCATTATATTTAATGTCTTGGTTTATATATTTTCTTAAAAAGAAAAAAATAGCAATTCTTTTAAGTATCTTTCTTCAGTTAAAAATGTAACAGTATGATTCTTTATATATTTCCAAATAACTTTCATGCAGATTTTTTCATATCCCTCTATGGCCATTAAATGCGAGTATGTGCACACCTCTGCATTTTCTTGATTATCCCATTTTATGTGATTAACAAATGGAGGTCCAGAAGGTATAGGAGACTTTTCTGCCATCACCCATCAGACTTTGCGATGAATGTTCTTCCACAGCCTTGCAGTGACAAATTATTTTTGGTCACAATTTTAGCACATTCCATAATTAATATTTTCCCCAATATAATTACTGTAATCACCTTCTAGGGGGCATATGATCATATATTGCAGACACTCAGATGTAGAGCTATCATTCGTCTAGAACAATTTCAGCATTTGTGAAGGGCCAGAAATTCCAAACTCCTAATTTTATATTTCCTGAATCATAAATGACCCTTAGTGACATTCGTGGACATGGAGTGGAGAGAGAAACTTCAGAATCTGTACGACCTTGTGCATATTTTGATTGAGACAAATCTAAAATGTTCCAGACTATAAGTTCCTTTTCTGATTTTAAAATCATAAGATACACTAAAAGATGAACAAGGTTACTGCGTTTAATGCTAATGCCCCCATGATTTTTATGCCCCTTTATACAAACAGAAATGATGATTTGCTTTCAGAATACGGAAGAACTGGTTTCCTGAGCTGGAACAGGTTGGAACATCAGTGCAGTGAGTGGGGTGATCTCCCAGGTGCCCTCTTCATGCTGAAGAAAAATTTGAGGTTCCTGAGCAGTAAAAGTCTAACTCTAGGCTTAACAGATGTCTATCTGTGAATAATACAGAGAGGAGTTGGCCTTGGAAGAGAGTCACTTTCTTCCAGTGTTTCCAAAAGAAAATCAGCAACCTCAATTTGGTCCAGTAATCATATATGTGATTAGCAAATGTGTTTGACAAGCAGAGTCTAGTTCTCAGTCCCGTGTCCAGAAGGGTAACCAAGGAAGCAGGGTCAAGCTCAGTGAGAAGGGCTGTTGGGCCAATGAGCCGTAGATAGGATATCTCTTTCTTCTAAAGTCTTCCAACTGTTCTGAAATGCTTCTCAAAACTAAATGGGACTAGGAAATAAATGCACTGGGTCTGCTAGATTTGCATTTGCTCTGTGTCCTCTGTCAGCAATTAGACTGCCCTTGCTTAGTCATCCGTTCTTCTTGCCCTATTTTAGTAGGTCAAGAGAACCCCAGATGAGCACTCACCCGAAAAACACTTAAGTGCTTATATGTGACAAATTGTCCTTTTAAGAATTAATAATTTTGGGGCGCCTGGGCGGCTCAGTCGTTAAGCGTCTGCCTTCGGCTCAGGTCATGATCCCAGGGTCCTGGGATCGAGCCCCGCATTGGGCTCCCATCTCAGCGGGAAGTCTGCTTCTCCCTCTCCCACTCCCCCTGCTTGTGTTCCCTCTCTCGCTGTCTCTCTCTCTCTCTGTCAAATAAATAAATAAATCTTAAAAAAAGAATAATTTCTTAAGCCCATTTTTGACAATGATTGTTTTCATTGGTTTGCTTTTGCAGTTGCTTCTAGTATTTAGTGTGTCATTAAGACATCTGATAATACCAGATCAGACATTTTCTGGTGTAACATTTGCAACACACACACACACACACATGCACGCACACGCACACACATACGTACATGTGCACACACGCACACACACCATCCTTCCACATAGACCTTAAATGCCACCAAAAAATAGAAAAGAAAGAAAGATACATTATATTTACTTTCAAGTTTTGAAACTGGGCTTGTGTTTATGATTAATTTCAGAGTTGGATGTGGATACAGAATTTGCTTGTGAGTAGGGAAATTGAATAGCCCTGCTGGCCAGTTACTTCTAGTCTTGAAAGTTCACTGTGTCTCTTTCTTGCAAAAGAACACAGCATAGTGTCTTGTTAATTACCCAGCAGTTTGCCTTCCTCTGTAAAGCATGTGAACTTCACCTTCATGTGCCCTCATTGTTTTAGCCCATCTTATTTCTTACTTGTTAAATTTTTGGTTCTGTGTGCCATTATATAGCTCCTTTAGTGTGCCAAGGTAAAACCTACCAAGACTTTATTATGAAGGACTATTGAGATTTATACAGAGGAGGAAGGAAGCGATCTTCCTGGAGACACAGTTCCTACATTCTGTAAACCTTTTGTAGGTAGAGATGGTATCTCCCCATCCTACTGTTTCTGATCCATGGGACTACTGTTAGAACTATTAGGAAAACTCAAGATTATTTCTCCTTATACTATCCTCTCCACTCAGGCTGCCCCCATATTTCCCATCACATGTGCCATCATCATCATGGATCAGGCACCAACACTATTCATTATTGGTTTAGTCCACAAACCTTTATTGAGAATGGGCCCTGTGCCAGATACTTCACTAGCTCTTTTCCTCACTTAACAATAGACTATCTTCTGAGTGGTCTAATGTTTTATTAGCAGATATTAGTTTGTAATTTAGAAAGGGGAATTGAGGACAATGGAATTATGAGACTGAAGGCCACAGTAGCTGGGAGTTCAGCATGAACAAGACCCACAACCCCTCCAGGATACTGGACTCCAGGGGTGGCTTTACTGAGCAATCGGGGAACCTTCAAGGCAGGGTGATGAAGAGATTCAGCCCACTGTGTCTTTTTATTTATGTTACCATCTCTTATTTTTCTCCAGGGTTATTGCCTCATATTTGGTGAGGACTGTAGGCAGTTTTAATATGCCATTATTTGAAACTTACACACACACAGAAACAGATTAAATTGAGTAATAGCACTGTGGAAGGGTAACAGTATATTTTTGTATAGATTGTCATGTTTTTCAACTGAATGTTACTATGTTTTTGCTTTCGATTTTTTAATGATTCCACCCTCAATTTTCCCCTTTATTTACTACTGACATAATTTATTGATTCCTCGCTGACAATTAGTACATATTTATTGAATGGTTACATCTGGCATCATGATAGATACTCTAGGGATAAAATAAATATTGTTCTTAATATATTTGGAGTCCAGATGAGTCAGGAAGACAAAACTTGTAGTCACAAAATGCATAGGAAAAACTGTCCAACCGAGTGCATTGGTTATCAGTTACCATGGCAATTCAAAGAAGGAAAATACCCATAAGGCCTGCAGGAACTAGAGGGATCTTGCAGAGTGGAAGGAGTCGAGCTGGTCCTTGCATGTCGGGTAGAGTTTAGATCTTTACTGTCCAGCACTGACCTCTACGGTGGCCATGGAGCACTGAAAGTATCACTAGTTTGAATTAAGACCTGCTGTAAGTGGAAAATACACACTGGATTTTGAAAACTCTGGGTGAAAAAATGTAAATATGTCCTTAATACTTCATACTGATTACATATTGACATCATAACACTATGGATATATTGCATTAGATGAAATATGTAAAAATTAATTTTACCTTTTTTAGCTCTTTGAATATGGTTTCTAGAATTTTTGAAATTACATATAAGGCCCACAGCTTTGGCTTGCATTATCTTTCTCTCGGATCCATGCATATATTAGATAGGAGGGGGCATTGCGAATTGGATGGGATGGAGGGGCAGGGAAGGAGGGAGGCAGTAGACAGGGTCTTGTGGTGTGAAGCTATGGTCATGAATCAAGTTGAAAGACAGAAGAAGGAAGATTTTTGAGCATGTTGTTCTTGACACACCAAGCTTGTTGCGAGACTGGGGAATCCAGGTAGACGTTCCCAGTGGGCATGGTCTAGCAGAATGGATGTGCCTTTGACTTGGAGGAGAGACTTGTATCAGAGATCTGGATTTGACAGATGTCATTTTGCATTCAAAATTCCAGAGGGTGTCTGAAGTTGTCAGAGAGGTACCTTGAAGTGGACCTCGAGGGCTTGGTTTATGAACTCCTTCCCAGAAGCTTTTCATCTGCTACCCTGTGACTTCTCTTCAACTTGTGATGTTTGCACTCTGGGGAATGCATGTTTAAAGAAAATGAAGAAAATGGATTACCTCTTGGGAAATACTCCCCCTTCATTTTAGCTCCTAAGCATTGGCAGGCACTAAGCTGCCGTTTGGGGAGGAATGCTGGCAGCTTCCAGCAAAGGGTGTGCAGAGTGGGAATCCATGAGAAATGAGCGCAGGACTGGCAGGCAGCTGCATAGTGGGGAGTGTTCGTTTGCAGGTCTCTCCGGAGTTTCCCAGGTGAGATCTGAAACCAGCCCCTGTTCTCAGAGGACAAGGAGAGACCCAGGAAAGAGGCAGCCACTCCAGGTTGGTAAGTGGCAGTTTCAATAACCAAAAGGAACTTGCATATGAGGCTTGTCTTGGGCAGCAGCAAGACGAGTGAATCCCCGCCCACCTGCGCACCAAACCTTAAAAGTGGATCAAGAGGCTCTAACTGGGCTCAGTCAGGTATACCCTGCAGGTGTTCTCAACACCACACACCATCTCAGGGCTGTGTCCTGGGAACAGCTCCTGGGAGTGAGAAAGGCAAATGGAACCCACATTCCAAGGACAAGGGAGGCGATGAGGAACCTCCAAGTGTCTGGGCCCAACTCACAGATCAGTGGGCAGTCATGTGTTTCTGATGACTTTCCCCAGTAGAGGTCTGAAATCAGGGCATGTGGCAGGTTCTCTGTCCTGGGCTGCCTACGGCTACAGGAGGGTGGGTGTGAGGATGCCCCTGGTAAGTGGGTCAGGGTGACAGACATTGACAAATTGGGAAAGATCCTAGATCGGCATTTTAGTTTCCCCTTTAACCATGAAAGGAGGCTAGGAGTTCTTCTTTCACTAAGTCAACAATAGACTATCTTATGAGGCAGTCTGATATTTCATGAACTGATATATTAGCTTATAATTGAGAAAGGGAAATTAGGAGTAACAGGGAAATGAGACTGAATGCCCCTGGAGTTAGTGAACTTGTTTGAACAGTAAAACCGAGAACATTTTGAACAGTGATGCTTTATTTGGAAAGCAGAAAGTCTCCAAAGGTGAACACCTTTGAGGGACAAAACTCATTTGATGTCTATGTTCTGGAATATACATTAAAAATTAATTCTAATTACTTCATTGACTTACCTCATTAACAAGAATAAAAGTGATAATAGCTGACGTTCATCATACAGGGCTCACAGGTGCTAGTGGTGAAGCAGTCTCCCACTGCTAATGTTGGCACGTAGGTGGGTAACCACGAGCGTTTTGCTTACCTTCTCTGTTCTTCATCTCCTCACCTATAAAATGGGTATATGAACTGTACCCACCTTGTAGAGTTTTGTTCTGATCACTAAATGAGACGCATAGCACACAGAATAATTTCCAAGACGTGGGGCACCTGGGTGGCTCAGTTGATTATGCGCCCGACTCTTAATTTCTGCTCCCATCATGATCTCAGTGTTGTGAGATTAAGCCGCACATTAGGCTCCACACTGCATGGAGCCTGCTTAAGATTCTCTCTCTCCCTCTCCCTCTGCCCCTCCCCCCCAACCACCTGTGCTCTCTCTCTTTTTCTTAAAAAAAAAAAAAAAATTTCTAGGACCTAGTAGGAGTTTGACAAATGCTAGTCATTAGTTCGTGGAATGCTTACAGTTATCTTCTTGGCCCCTTTAGAAAGAGGAAAAAGTTATGTGTTAGAGAAGTGAAGTCAGAAGGTGGCAAGTAAGTTGTATAACCAGTATTTAACCCAAGCTTAGCCAAAATCTCAAGCTTGTGCTAAACCCCCCTGAATCTGTAAACACCAGCTTGGGGGCCAAATCCCACCTGCTGCCTGCCTTTGCAAGCGCTGGAGCTAAGGATGGTTTTTTATGGATGATCATTGCCATTGAGTTGATGATAGAAACTTCGAACTCCGGTTAAGGAGATGTTACCCCACGTGCCCCAAAATAATTCCAAACTCTCATTAGTAGCCTTGTATTCTGTGATTGCACTCAGTTATTATTACTGTATTCTGGTTTTCATGTATAAGAGACGTGGAAATGGGCTTCTTGTTTTTGTAAGTATCTCTTCTTTTTTTATAAGAGGTGGAAATGTGCTTCCTCTCTTGTTTTATAAGGGCCCTCCTGGCCCTTCCCAGAAAGTGTTTGCTGGATGTTACTCTAACCAGTCCATTGCTGCCTTCATTTCTGTTAGCTGTGGGGTGGTCCCTATGCGAGAAAATTTGGAAAACCAGAGAGCTGGTCATTACATATAAGGTTCAGGGGACAGAAGCTGGGTAGCCAGGGAGGGTAGAGGAGGACGCTTCCAGAAGCAGGGCTGTTGCACATGCCCAGCGGGAGCTTCTGTGCAAGGAGGGAATGTTTCCGAAGATCTCTTGTCCGAGGGAACATTGGCTCAATCTGTCGAAATAGAAACATTCCCCCAGATTACACTTTTCTTTCCACCTCTCAGGGGTGCTCTAAATAAAAAACGTCCTCAAAAGATGTAAGCCTAGAAGCTTGGCAGGACTTTTCAAAAGCAACTTGAAGTATTTTTATTTTCCCTTGAAGGAGGCTTGGAAAACTCATTTACATCACAAAGCCGCTGGGAGATGGCCTGGGATCAAACCATGTCACAGATGGTTTCTGGGACGCGTTTCATGGGCTCTGGTGGCTGACAGGGTGCTGTCGGTGGCACCGAGCCCATGGTGATCTGGATTTTGCCAAATAAAATCAGACCAAAGAGATGGAACCCTGGAGCTGGGTGTCGAGGCCAGCCCGGAGCCGTGGAGGCTTTGAGGCTGTGTCGGCGTCCCTGCACAGAGGCCGAGATGCCACCCGCAGACCCTGCATAACCTCCCGGCCAAGCTGCCCAGGGGCCAGGCTGAGGCCCCGCGGCTCCCTGAGAATGGTCATGTCGACTATGCTATCAAACCGCTTTAAACCATTTTGTTTCTGCACCGCGTGAACGTGTGAAACACGCCCAGATCCCTTTGCAGTGCCCCAGATTCTCCTGAACTCTTCCCCGGAGAGGCCCCGCTCCTCTGCTCTGGGCCCTGTGCACAGGGAACGAGACCCCTGTCCCCTCCCGTGTGATGTCACCTGGACCCCGACTTGAGGGGCGCCCACCCGCCATTTCTGACCTCCCCTCTGCGAGCAGCTGCGTCAGCTCAAGACTTAAACAGTAGCATACGAGCAAATGTTAGAATTTAAATCTGGGCTTTTGGCCATACAAAACAGGGTGGGAGTTATTGTTTTCTGCCAATTTTAAGTAAAATGAACATCCACTTTTTTGGATTGGGAGAAGGAGGCAGAAAACCTCTTACCAGGAAGCCCCCGCCTTTCATCTCCTGATGTTTGTGTTCTACTGAGCTCTGCCCCAGAATTGTCACCTTACAGCGGGACAAAGGCTTAATCAGAGAAAACACTGCTGCTGTAGGCTTTGGTCCGTTAGTTTGTGTTCATTTGCATGTCCCTCGCTTTCTCAGAACATGTACTTGACCCGGGAGCGTCTGTGTTTCCATGGGACCCTTTTCTTTAGCTGTTAGGCACCAGCATTTGAATAGCTTCCCTTTCAAGGCAGAAAGCCTCCGTGCCCTGCAAGCTTCTCTGGACAAAGCATGGGAACGGTGCCTTATTTCTGCATAATCCTACAACTGGTAGTAACACTAGGGGTCTGTCCTGTATGCATTATAGGGGATGTTATCAAGAACAAGAATTTTGCTCTCTTGAACGTGGAAGGGATTTTAGCAAGCACAAGAGTGAACCATTGCCCTGAATAGTTAAATGGTTGCTCAGTGTCACGCTGTGCCATAGGGACAGGGTGGAGACCCATGCTCCCGGCCGGGCTTTCGATGGATCTTTATCCAGTCCCTAAGATAATTTTAACTTTTTTTTTTTTTTTAATAGGGGATACATCTTGAGCCATGAAAAAAAGTATTCAGGGTTTCTCTAAGGAAATTCATTTTATGCATATGTATTGTTTTTCTGGAGTGGAAGGTGGTGTTCTCTCTTTACACACGTACGTGTCCGTCTGTGTGTGAATGCCGTGCCTGGGGCCTCTGCTTCGGTCATAGGCGGGTGTTGGAAGAAGCATGGGAGTCCGTTCACTCCGCGCTTACCCCTCCAGCGTACATCCTCATTTCTTTTGCTCCAAAGAGTCTCACCCCTTCCTGTTTCCCAGTATTGATGTCATCCTCATATCCTGTTGCCTATTGCAAGGTACCCCTTAGTCTTGGAGGAATTTATAGACCTAAAGTAACTCAAAAGGGAAGAAAGGGTTGTTGCTTCCATGTGTTGGAAGCCTTCTGCTTGTCAGGTACTTGATACACGGATTGCCGAGCTTTGTGCTCATGAAATTTGGGAGCCACTCATCATGGTAATTGCCTTTTTTTTGCCGGGCACACTGCACTCTGCCCTAGGTTGTCCTGCAGGTTTTGTTGATTATCCAGGTTAATTCCATTAGGTGTCTTGTCATTTGATGAACCCTACTGGCCACTTCCTCCTGTCCTGGTAGAAACAGTTGCATCCTGGGCCCATGACACAGCAGTCCCCCGGTCCTGCCTCTGCCTCCCCATGTGGCCTGTTCCCCTCTGTGCCAGTCTCTACCCACTGGCCCCCCTCCGGGCCCTCTCCCTTCCCCACACCATCATCTCTCCCTCCACAGACTCACGCATGCCCGTGTCCTCCATTAAGACCACAGGTTGGTTTCATTGACTCGCACAGTGGTATCTCTGGTCTGGACTTTCCCACCAGGTCTACACGCACACTCAGCGGACTGCTGAGCTGTAATATCCATCTCATCTTGGCGACGTCAGACACCTCGCTTCGGTATATCCTGAGTCATGCTTCTGTTTGCCTCTGTATCTGGTCCTCTGACCTGGACCGCTGAAGCAGCTTCCTACCCGCAGCACGCACATCACTCCCAGCTGCTCCAGTGCATCCTCTACACTGTGGCCAGGGAGAAGTGACCTTCTCTGTCTACTGAAGACTAATCACTGATCTAGGAATACGTATCTTAGAAAAACGATCAATATACTCGCCGTGGCACACCCAGCCCCTGGCGTTTTGACCCCAGCTCTTTTTCAGTTCATCTGGTATTGGTTTCCCTTCTCCCTGCAGAATCCTCCCCACCCCCCACTTGTCTGTCTTCAGCCACATTTGCATGCTCCTTCTCTTCGGAGTCTGCAAGTGATGCTCTTTGCCTGGAAAGCTTTCCTTTTCCCTCTTTGCCTTGTTACTCTCTTCCCAGATTCTGTCTCAGACTTCCTCTTAAGCTGGCCCCCCCTTGCATATGTTTTCGTTATATCATGTCCTTCCTTAGTTGGAACACTTACTCCACTTGTAATTTTATGTTTATTCTTGTGATTGATTTATCTGTTAAGGCTTAACATCCTCTACTGTAAACTCCACAAAGGTGGGGATAGTTTCTGGAATTCCCAACCATTGCTTTCTCCACTACCTAGCCTAGTGCTTGGCAAATGGTAGACCCTTGCTAAATCTCGAACAAATGAATAAACCCCCACTTTACAGAGGAGGAAACTGAGGCTTATAGGGATTAATTGGCAACTTACTCAGGTTTCTTAGGTATGCACTGATTAGTTGTAGGTATCAGAGTTCTCCACCAATTAGCCAAAGCAAAGGGGAAAAGCACACAGGGTAATTATGCAGAATAATACAAGCTTCTTGAGCCAAGAAGAGAAACCTGTCAGCAACCAGGAGGCTGGTACGCTTGCCTGTGTCTGTCCTGTCCCGGCCCCTGTTCTCAGACTGTGTTTCTCCCGTCAGCACTTGGGAATCTCATCCTACCTCTTCTCTATTCCTCCTCATTGTTCAGCCCCCATTATCATCCACCTCCAAGATCTGGGGCCACTGAACAACTGAGGCACAGGGAAAAACTGGGGAAAGTCATGTTGTAATTAGGTTCCTGGGGGAGAAATCAAATTGACAGTCTTGCTTCTGCATCATTTCTGCCTCTGAGTCGTCCGTCCCAAACCCATTCGATATCCACTCTGCTCTGGGTGGACCTGGTTCCCATCTTGAGGATAGGCTGGAAGAGCGATGGGCAGAGGTGGGCGGGCACCCCTGCAAAGCATTTTCCATCCCAAGATGGCAGAGTGAAATGCAAACTCTGTAGTCTTCACGTTCTGCCACCTCATGTTATTCCAGCTGAAGCAGATCCCTGTCTGATTCCTTTGTGAATTTGTAAATCCTCACTAACACTTGTGTTTGGGTGTATGGTAATCATCTTTACCAATTGTGAGTGCTCTTGTCTACCAGGCATCTTAAATGCATTGAAATGTTTTCTCTCACTTAACTTCATCACAGCCCAGTGAGGGCTAGGTACTGTTCTTTTAAGCCTCTTATTGGATAGGAAAACTGAGAATAAGAGAAGTTAGGTAATTTGATGAAACACATGGCACTGAAAATTTTGTGCTTGCAAATGGAATCATACACACGCTGTTCTTGGAGAGCCTGGGGACTTTAGATGTGCTCTGCAGACCAGCAGCGTCAGCCTCACCCAGACGCTTGTTAGAAATTCAGAATCTCAGGCCCCATCGCGGCAGGAGTGGACCTGATCAGCGTGTTTGCAAATCCCCAGCTGATCTGTGGCATGTTCAGGTTTAGAACATGGTTTAGAACCAGAACACTGGTTTAGAATTCCTAAACCAGTTAGAATTCCTGAGGCTTGATGCTCACTTTGCGCCGAGTAAGACTCTCACTGAGGAAGGTGGGTGCTTGCACACATTGCCCGCTTTGCTCATCTGTCCGATGGTGGCATTTCTACTGGGTAGGAACGTGAACAAATATCTGGCCCCCAGTGGGCATTCTTGAAAGGCGAGTTCAATCAATTAAGTACTTTTGCCAAAAAAAAAACAAAACAAAAAAAAACAAAACGAAACAGAGTCACACTGTGAAATCTATAATCCTCAGTGAAAACAAGGATTGTTTGCGCCTTTCCCCTAGAATAGATATGCCTCCAAGTGACTGGGCACTGAAGGCATTTCCAAAATATATTTTCCTCATATTCTTGCTCTGAAGGGTGCCACTCCTCTGTTCTCCATTCATCCATATTTAACTCATAATCAACACAATTTCACTAGTTCTTCTTATGCCCCACAAAACATCCAGTTAAAGCACAAAAAGCCACATCTTTGCTTCTGCTACAGGGGCCTCCTGCGTTTCTCAGAAATCAAAGGCCTCTGTTGTCGGCCTGGTGATACAGCCAAAGGACAACCGTATCGAATGGTGTGGACCATGTGGGAAGCGGAAGTCAAAGCTGGTAACTGTGTAGCAATTAGGATATCTCCAACCCGAGTGAGTCGGACTCAGAGTGTTTACCCCGCAGGCGCTGATGTGGGGCTTTACCAGGCATCCCCAGTTGGGCAGTTGCTGAGACTGGTTTAGCGGGCCCATGGTGGCCTGGATGAGGGTAGAGGGCTCTTCCTGATCTCTGTCCTTCCCCACACAGTTGCTGTCCCATAGGAGGCAGAGCCAGGAAAGGAAATTTCTACCTGTGCCCTTTTTTATCAGGAAGAATATATTCCCAGAACCAGGCCCTCATTGGTCAGAGTGTGTCACAGTCCTGGGAGAAGGGCTCTCTCCTGGGTACTTTAATAAAATCAGAGATTGGTTAGCAGAGAAGGAAGGGCAGATGGATGGACACACAGCAGTGCCCACAGAACGAGAGATGCCTTTTTACTTGCTATAAAAATGAGGCATAACCTCTGGGTGTCTGAGTTAAGGTTCTTCAGAGAAGCAGAACCAATAATAAGCTATGTATATATAATATATGGATAATTTTATGTTATGTGTATTTTACCAAAATTTTAAATATTTTTCTGTTTGAGATATTTTTCTGTTTCTCTGGAAAACCCTAATACACCTAGAGATTATACCTTATTTTTATAATAGGATGTGTAATATAATGAGATTTATTATGAGAAATTAGCTCACAGAATTATAGGGGCTGAGAAGTCCCAAGATGCGCAATCAGCAAGCTGGAGAACAAAAAACATTGGTATAATTCAGTCTAAGTTCAAAGGCCTGAGAACCAGGAGAGCCAGGAGTCTAAGTACCTTTCTGAGGGCAGAAGGCTGATTCCCAGCTCCACATTTTTGTTCTCTTCAGGCCCTCAAATGGTTGGACGATGCCCACCCACATTGGGGAGGGTCTCCTTCTTTACTCAGTCTATCAATCCAATTGCTACTCTCTTCCAGAAATACTCGCACAGACACATCCAGAAATAATATTTAACCAGGTATCTGGAGATCCTGTGACAAGCCAAGTCTTGACACGTAAGATTAACCATCACGCTAGAATTGGGATGAGTCAAGAATAGTGGCATATAAAGGATAATAAATGTTATGTTTATTTTTGTTACAACATACATACATCTGAATACTTGGAACAAAATTATTTTATATTTCATTCAGTCAGATATTTAAATTCCTCTCCACCTTCTGCATTCATGACTGTGCCTGGTTTGGGAAAAATCCCTGATCAGGTATGTGCTAAGAATACTGGTATCTCTTTTTACTGTGGCAAATGAGAAAGGAAGCAAGGTGTATGTGTTAACCAGGTTTTAGAATTTTCCCAACCTCAGTGTTATGAAAGAACAGCATCCCTTTTGTTTGGAGCTAGAGCTGCGTGGGACTCAACTCTCCTCAACTTTGAAGGGATATTTTAAAGCTAGAACCAATAATCAAAATGAGAAGTGGCTGAAGAAGCCCACTCCTTCACTCTGCCTGAAATAACACATTGTGTCATGCATGCACAGGGACTTTTTTATTTATTAGGCTTTATTGGCATAGTTCCTAAGCCCTACAAACTTGTTAAATATAGAAATGAGACTATAACATTGTAATTAACAAAGGTTTAATTGTCTTTGAAATATATCATAGCAACTTATAATGCAATTCAACTCAGAGTTCTACATAATTTAAGTGAACTGTGGGTTATTTTAAGTTGATATGTTATAGGATAACACTTCTAAAGGTAAGATGAGTAAGGCATATGAAGGTCTTAGAATGACCCTGATTACACCTTTTCATAAAAAAGAACCTCTTCTTACTTTATATGAACTACTGTGTTCGTGCCCTGAACACAAGAATCGGGCATGCGCTATCCAGAGAGATGTGGCCTGAAGGCTGGAGAGGTAATTGATGGGGAGGTGCTTGAGAGTCTTTCTCAGCTTGGTGGACTAGCCATTTGGATCTGCTTTCCCTGTTTGATCACTGGCAATGCAGTGATCACTCTCCCCCTTGGGGCAGGAGACCACTACTTGGAGACAGGCAGTGGGGTGGCTCTGGGAAGGACCCCGGCCCTCCTTGCACTCTTGCTGTCCTTGTCATACTTATAGTTCATTGTGCTAGGAAAAGATTCACATGAAACTTGAACATCACGTGGCACAATGGACAAATATCGTACGATCCTACTCTGATGAAGTCACTAGAACAGGTAACTTCATGGAGACAAAGTGGATTAGGGGTGCCCAGGGCTGGGAAAGGGGGAGATGAAGAGTTACTGCTTTATGGGGACAGGGCTTCTGTTTAGGGTGATGACAAATATAGGGAATAGTTGCACAACATTGTGAACCTAATTAATGCCACTGGACTGGGCTCTTCAAGATGGTTAAAAGGGAAAGTGTTTTTGCCAAAATTTTCTAAATTTAAAAGTGAAAAAAGAAAAGCAAGGGAGAAAAGCTCACAGTGGGATATTTTGCAGAATGAACATCTTATTAACAGCATTAGCCTCGGCTGCAGCCTTCAGGAGCCAGAAGAGGTTGGGCTGGTTTTTCTTTTACTTTCCAAGAGGATAAATCTTCACTTCCCTTTAGAACGCAGAGCACGGATTCTGGCTCACGCCCTGTTATTTATTGCTGCCAGGCCAAGGGGAGCTGGCCAAGGGAACCACACAGGTGCCAGGCTGGGTTTGACTCTAAATGGCATATGTGGTTTCTAAGTACCCAGCTTGCTCTGCCCAAGGGACTGAATATGGAAATAGCTTGTTCCCTGCATCTGGATTCCAAAAATAAACCTGAGGCGCATAAGTAAACTGGCGCTGCTCATAAGTATCCAAGCAATGGCACCTCCTTGTAGGTGAGGGCACATATGAGATGCTTTGGGTATTTAGATTTAAACCCACATTGAATGGTGTCCAAGTCAGATTTATTTTATAGAGAATTATTTTCATCTCTCTTATACTGAGGTTGCTTTTTTATCCTTTATAGTTTCAGATGTAAATCAAATGTGTGTGTGTGTGTGTGTTTGTGCGTGCGTGTGCGCATACGCAGGAAAGCTTCCACAGCTCTGGCATTTATAATGGTAAGTTGGGTTTGGAGCACGCACCCTAGAGGTGGACGGTCGGCATTCAAATTCTGGGTCCTCCACACAGGAGCTGCTGTCTCCAGAAGGTACTTAACTCCCCGTGGGCTGTTCTGGGAATTAAATGAGTTAATACAGGTGAAGCGTTCAGGACAGTCCTGGCACATGCCCTGCGCTCTATCGATGTGAGCCATTATCAGTAACAGTTGTAGTGGTGCTTAGTCGTGCGTTTGCTTGTTCAGACATGCCATAAAAAACAAGTTGTGTTTGGAGAAGGAAAATGCATAGGAAGATAAAATAAAAGGTTGAAATTAAAGACACATCCAGAAGACACGAAGTGCTGTGGAGAGAAGGCACACGTCCCAAACAACAGGAAACCGTCAGCCGGTTGCCAATTCAGTTTAATCTAATGTGAGATTGTGAAGGGGCTGTGTGTCATATATGCACAACATGACCATTGGAAGACTCAGGAGTCATGGTGTTGAAATTGAAAAATGTCAGTGTGATAGAAATTCCATCTGTATGTGTATATATGGGGGTGCGTGTATATTTCATAAAAGGTCCCTTCTTAACTTCCTTAATTTGTAAGTGAAACAGAGACATCAGAGAACTTAAGTGACTCGCCCTAAGTGATTGTCACTTAAAAGTGATCCAGGAATCTCTTCTAGAAGACCCCTTTCATTATTCTGGGATAGTTTCACACATATCCCATGAGCAAAGGACAAAAAAGTGATATTGTCAAGTTCCTCATTGGTCAAAATGGACCTAGAATTTGATGAAGCAAAATGTCTGTCAAAAAGAAAAAAAAAAAGAGAAAGATTAGTGGAGTTAGGGCAAAGATTGGAAAGATTTGCAGCATCTCTGATATCCCTTTGGCAATAAAAGACCTGGGGACGTGAATGATTGCTTTTTATGTTGATGGTAAGAGGTAGACCCAATGCTGCATAGCCTAAGGCAAGACAGCGTTCAGCTTGACTTTTTATTTCTTGTGAGAATGAACTGCTCATTTTCTCTTGTCACTTCATGCAGAACCCATCAGGCACAGTCCTCTTTGTTGTTTGGGGGTATCCCTGACACTAACACATATGGTATGATTGTTCCATACATGTGTTAACATCAGTATGGAAGCTTATCGAACATCTTCCACGCATTTGAACTTCCTGTGTACGTAGCAGATACCTAGCACATTGCTGCTGCTCAGTAATAGTTTCTGAATAAATACTGAATGAATATACAGCAGGCCAGATGAGTTCATGCAGTTATAGAGCATTGATTCTTCATAGCCCCTCCTCAGATGACCTTATAATAATAACCTCCCAAAGTATTTCCTCTGGTTCGTCCACCTCCCAAATTCTGCTGAAGCTGGGTGAGATTTCTTTGTTAAAATATGATAAACAATTATTTAAGAGGCTTCTCTTAAATGAAGTACAGGTTTAGAAACGTATAAATCAAGTGACCACTGGAGACCAGTTCCTTTGCCAGTATTAGAGGAAGCATTTAAAACCACACAGGGCTCCCGGCTGACCACCGTCTGGGTGCTCCTCTGTCCAAGACCTCACCCCATCCTGCTGGAGTCCTCTCGCGTCAGGTTTGACTTTCTCACCAGATAGTCGGCTCACGTGACTTGCTGTTTTCGTATTAATTATGAAATTCGTAAGCATGTTTACTGCACATATGAAAAATGGGGAATAATAATGATGTGTAAACTCACGGTCCGGCTGAAGGAATGCAGTGCTCCAGCACGTGTCACACCTCCCTGTACCCCCTGCAATGCCATCACCCTCCCCCCCCAGGTCATCTGCAGCAGATTTTGTGTTTATCACACCTTTGTTACGCTCCTTGCAGTTCTTCGACTTATGTCTGTAGCAGAAGATGAGTTTTGCCTGTTTGGAACCGAAAGGAAATGGAATCGTACTCAGTGTATTCCTTTCCACCTGGTTTTTTCAATCAGCATGATAGTCATGAGAATTGCTCCCATCCATTTTCAGTTTCAGAGCAATTTCTTGCCTGTCTACGCTCCCTCCATCCTTCTCTCCCTCGGTTCTTTCCTCAGTTCCTCTCTCCCTGTCTGTCTTCCTCCCTCCCCCTCCCCCTTCCACATATATTTATCAGATTCCTCCCGTGTGCCTGATGCCATTCTAGGCTCCGTGGACAGGCAAAGCAGTAAATAAAACAAGATCAAAATCCTCGCCCTCAAAAAAAAAAAAAGAAATCTTTGCCCCATGGGACTTGTTTCAGGTAGAGACACAGATGCTAAACAACATAAAATGTCATAATATTCATATATTAGATGTTAATAATTGTTAGGCATAAGGCATGAAAGGGGTCAGGGCTGCTGATAAGCAGCAAGGATGTTCAACGTTAAAAAGGATGATTAGGGAGTATGGCACCAGTAAATCGCCTTTCTCCTGCTGAATGGCATTTGGTTGTTTTGCTTTTAGGCTATTGTGAACAAGGCTTTCTGTGTCCTTGGCTGCGGAGATATGGAGGTATTTCCAAGGTATATAGTCCTAGGAGTGGGACTGCAGGATTTTTAAAAAAATGCTAAATGGTTTTTCATTGATTATGATTTATCCATCTCTGCATCTTCAGAACCCAGCAGAGTGTATAGCCCAGAGTTGGGCTAACATTTGCTTGACCAAAGAGAACTTCGTGGTAGACACAAGACCAACAGGACTAATACATGAAACCTACTTCATCGTATTAATTGTGCTCTGCTGTTTATGCGTCAGACCTTGCAAGGAAAGCAGAGAGCAGCCTTCCACTTATTTTCTGTGCTAAACTCTTCTTAGAGAATGCCTTCTGACATTCTGTTGAGTTCCCGTTGGCTGTGACAATTGGAGTCACTAAAGCCGTGTTAGCAATAAAGAGGATTCAGTGTAAGTCGATTCTAGCTGTTTATTGCAAGTATTTCTCACTCTCCTGTTTGAAACAACCCTAGCGGAAGCCAAGTTCTCTTTATAGGACATCATGCCTCCTTTCCTCTGTGCTCCTGGCTTCCGAAGCTTGCCTCAAGAGCAGGCTCTCCAGCTCCTGTATGGAATCAGAAGTCTCCACTTGAACTTGCACCTTTGAACATTCCTGTCCAGCTGATGTTTTGGCAAGCAGAATGTTACACTTTAAAATTGATCCTTCCTTGCTTGTGGAAAATGAATCTAAGGTACTTAGGGAATTATTTGGGCTCGGGAAGGCTTGATGCCTCATAAAAGGAAGTTCTGGGCTGAAGTACTCTTGAAATATGTCAAGTCCCAGAGTTGTGCCTTTACTTTCTAAATATTTAAAATAAAAATGGGTGGTTACATCCAGTCACTCTGTGTCTGAGTGTCTCATCATGCTTTAAAATGTCCAGTCTCAGCACTTAAGATAAATAAAGTCACTTCTCAGAAAGCCCCTTTTAGTGCCGTCATTGGCAACTGTTCATCCCTGTTAGCACATTTAACAGATGAATTGTGAGTGTTTTTTTTTTCCTGTCTTCATTCTTTCCAGTGTATATTGAACAATTTAGTTACCAACTAACTTTTCTTTATTAAATTTTGGGATATAATATTCTTCCTAATAGACGGTTCTTGGTACATATAAGATTTCCTGTGCATTTCCCCGTCTTTGTTCCATTATAAAAAAAGCCACAATGTGCATTTTTGTTAGGTTAATGTAAAACAAGGGAACAGTTGTGTGTTGTATTTTTGTTTGTTTGTTTGTTTGTTTGCCATTTTAGTATAAATGGTCATTTTTAAATTCTGACTCCAGCTCTTGAAAGTAATTTTCAGCCTCAGTCTAGTGGATTAGACATTTGTGATATCAGTGTGTGTGTGTGTGTGTGTGTGTGTGTGTGTGTGTGTACACATGGTATATTTAGTGAACCTCACTCTAGATTTTCTCAAAGAAGATGCTAAAAGTGAATAGCGGTGTTCACGAGAGTTACTGAATGCATAATGAATAGATGCATACTCCCAATATCAGAGCAAGAAGCAAAAAAGAAATGAAAAGAAATATCTGAAGGACAGTTTGGTAAAGGAAAACATATCTTGTCCACCATTTCAGTTAACTGTTTGGTGAGCTGCCGTGTTACTTCTTCTCTCCTCTTAGTTTTTTTTTTTTTGTTGTTGTTGTTGTTTTGTTTTTCTTGTAAGTAATCTCTATGCCCAACGTGGGGCTCAAACTCATGACCGTGAGATCAAGAGTTGCATGTTCCACCAACTGAGCCAGCCAGGCGCCCCCTCCCGCCTCCTAGTTTGAGTACGGCCCAGTGTCCGGGATGCCACACGGCTGTCAGGAAGGTTCTGACAACAAACCCACAGAAGTCCGTTTAGTGAGAGTTACATGGATGAAGACGCAATTCAGTGCACAATATGCCTGAAATACATTTAAATGTTGCAAGGCTTGTTCTTTTGGTCCCTGTAGTAAAAATGCACAGCACTCATATTGAGAGGCTTGGTAACAGTTATGTGGTCTTTATAAAGAAAGAAAGCCTTGTACGTCTCTCAAAACAGAAGAAAAACGCTGTGATGTATTTGTGTGTGGCTTCTTTTTGAAATAAAGATACAACTTTGGAAAAGCAAATAAAACCTAAGCATTTGTAGATGTTTCCAATATGCTGCTATTAAAATAACAGTAATGAAAATGGTAGATTTTCCGATAGTAGGGAGAGAAAAAAAAGCATATGATCTTTTCCATCAAAGTGAATGGCAGTTGGCTTCATTTTCCTGTCTTTCTGATATGATTTTCCATGCCATAAAAATATGATTAGCTTGTGCTTAAGAAAAGTTTGTCAGTTTCCATGAAGAAAATGTTTATTGAAACCTAGACTGTTCTAATGTGACACCATGTTTTTTCCAGTAAAAACATGAAGCTGGGAAAAGGTAATATTCAAGTGTAAGGAAACCTTCATCTTCATTCAGTGAAACTAGCTTACAGTTTGGTGATAACATTCTGAAAGGAGACAAGGTGAAAATGTGGTCGTGTGTCTCCATGTCATGTTGTATGGGTTAGCCTTCTCCAGAGAAACAGAATGAATAGGATGTGTCTACATGTGTATGTACATATATCTGTGTGTGTGTGTAGAGATATATACCAGCTTACACAGTTATGGCGGCTGACAAGTCCCAAGATGTGTAGTCGGCAAGCTGGAGATCCAGGAGGACAGTGGTGTGGTGTGGTTCCAGTGAACACTAGCAGGCTCAAGACCACGAAAGAGCGAATGTTTCATTTCAAGTCTAAAGTTAAGAAAGAATGGAGTCCTAGCTCAAGGAGTCAGGCAGGAGGAGTTCTCCCTTTCTCACTGCAAGGTTAGGCTTTTTGGTCTATTCTGGCCTTCAACTGATTGGACGAGGCCCACCCACATTAGAGAGGATACCTGCTTTATTTAGTCTACCAATTCAGATGTTAATCTCATCCAAAACACTCTCACTCTCACATCCAGAAGAGTTGTTTGACCAAGGATCTGGGCACCCTGTGAGTCGGTCAAGTTGACACATAAAATTAAGCCTTACACATGTCAAAAAAGATGTTATTTTTAATGGATAGGAAGAAGAAAAACACAGAAGACAGGAGAATAAGACATTTACAGCAATCTGTTCTGGAAAATTCACATCTTTTAAGTTTCTTGTATTGAAAATAGATTGAAGATGATGTAAAATGCTTCAGGATGTAGACATTTTTATGTTGTAGTGAGAGTGTGGGGTCCAAGTTTACTATTATATTGAAAAAGAATTTGGATGTGTGGAAGACTTAAATTGAGCAGGTTTCCAAGAACCTGTGCTGCAGCACTATTTTTTTTTTAATTTGAGCATAAATAGTAGAAACGAACAACTAGTGTTTCAATTGTAAGTGCAGTTGGCAAAGGGGCACTGGCTTCTCTTGTTTTATTTAAGCAAGCCAACTTAGGAATACCAAACAATAGTTGAGTAATTTTCCCCAAGGATGTCTGTAAACCATTTAATTCAATTTGGTGAACTTGAGTAACTACCATGTGCACTGCCCTGAGCTAGGTGTGGTTATAAGGGACATGACTCAGAGTAAACACTCCCGGAGAGAAAGGCTTTCTAAATGTGAACATGAATTTGGGGACCTGGTCACCAGTTCCAATGCTATAAACTCCACATGTTGTCCAAGAAGCAAGTTTGTGAGAAACATTTTATTGCAAAGGAATAGATATTTCAAGCATTTGAAAAAGCCAAATGGCTTTTTTTTCTGCAGTCCCTGACGGAGAGTCTGATGGGACAGTTCTCCTTAGCACTGGTGTGTGAAATGCAGGGTCCTACGTGCATATCCTGCTTTTTTGTGACCTATCTGTAGGGACTTGCCTCTCTCTTGGAAACTGCAAATCCCTTTTGGAATAAATGTTGTATTTATACATGTAGAAAGTTTGTCTGAGAAGGTTTATTGCAGAAGCATTTTTTCTCTACAGTGAGACACTGAGTCACACGGGCTCCATCCAGTGGGGGAGCCGAGACAACAGTCATTTTGATCCAAATGATGTGCATTTATCTGCTTCTTACCATATTGCCATGTTCACAACAATTTTGAACCTGTTGCACCATGAGGGCACCAGCACTCTTGATTTTAACTAAGCTAGGAGCTCATTAGCTTTACTTTTCAGGCTTTTTTTTTTTTTTACCTGGTTTCTTCCTTCCTTCCTTCCCCCCTTCCTCCCTCCCTCCCTCCTTTTCTTTCTTTCTTTTTCTTCCTTCCTTCCTTCCTTCCTTCCTTCCTTCCTTCCTTCCTTCCTTCCTTCCTTCCTTCCTCTATGTGTTTTAGAGCAGTTTCAGGCCAACAGCAAAATTAAGTGAAAGGTACAGAGATTTTCCGTATATCACCTGACCTTATATATGCATAAGCTCTCCCATTAGCAACATCCCCCACCAGGGTGGGACATTTATTATAATTGATGAACCTGCATTGACATATCATTTTCATACAGAGTCTTTAGCTTCCATTAGGGTTCACGTACGTGTTGTACATTCAGTGAGTTTGGGCAAATGTATAATGACATGCATTGACAATTATGGTGTCATAGAGTAACTTTACTTCCCTAAAAATCTCCTGTGCTCTGCCTATGCATCGCTGCCTGTCCCCAACATAGGGGACTTTTTTTCCTGTCAATAATTAATGACTGCCATACTCTTAGATTTCTACTTAGTTGGTACATTTTATCAATAGAAAAAAGTATTCTTTTTTCTTATAAACTATATATGCTTCTGTTGAAGCATTTAATATTCTACTCTACAATTTGGAGGGAAAAAAGAACCCCCCCTTTTTTGTATTGCTAAAATGTATCAACTAAGTAGAAATCCTTACAGGAATAGAAGTGAATTGGAAGGAACTGAATTAAATCCTTCCATCTTATGTACCAGCAAACAGAGGCCGGGAAAAATTGGGTGGTTTGCTCAAACATAAATGAAATAAGTCTAAAAATGTCTCCCAGTCTGTAGGGAAAAAAAAGCCCCCAAAGTTTATTTTTCTTCCCAACAAAACGATATTCGTTGAATTGAATTAATTAGAACATGTGTGTCTGCCTTGCAGATGAGCTTCAGTGACTGTTACTGGGGGTCTAGACGATCTTCATGGAGAGCCCTTTCCCCTTTCCTGAAGCCTGTATGCTTCTTGTCATTAGAATTGTGCTATTGTGCTCAATTCAGAGTGTGCAGATCCAAGATAAAGGGAGGTGGCTAGCGTGTTTAGCTGACTAGCCCTGCTCAAGGCCATGGGCTGTCCACCTCTCATTCCAGGCGGCCCCTGTGCACTTGCCAGCTTTCAAAAAAATGCCTTCCAGTGTCAGGTTGTAGGGTGTGTGTTTTCTGCATCTCCATACACCCCTAAGCAGGGACTTGGGAGCCCGGTCGCCCCCATCTCACTGTAACTGTGTGGGCTGGTTCCTTTTGAGCTCCTGGGTTATAACTGCGCTTTAATTTTTGTGAAACGAAACTTTAAAATGTCATTGTTTTAGCAGCTAAAACATCTGTTTTCCACAAGTAGATTCAAATCCCAAAATGGAATTGAAATCATAAAACCTAACCAAGAGTTTGACTGCTATTTAAATCAATGGTGCTTTTTTTTTTTTTCTTTCCAAATAATGTCTTTTGACAAGCGAAGTAGAAACTGTGACAGTGGCCTAATTTGGCCATGCATTCTTTAACATTATACTAGCAACAACTGAAGTGACTTCGGGCATCTTTCAAGACCTCTAAACCTTGACCCATCCCATAGTCATTGGCAAATGAGCAGTATGGGTAGGATGCTGGAAGATTAAAGTGTTTGCTTTAAAGTGCGAAGGTGGAAATAGGGCTAGAGACAGCAATTTGAATCCAGTGGTTTTTATTCTCCACAAATATGTAAATAGTTTATAACAATCGGTCCAATCAGACCAAGGTATAGACACTTTTTTTTCAGAGGAAGTGTTTTCCATCACTGTTTAGGTCTATATGAAGAGATAACGTGACATTGTTGAGTGAATGACATTTAGCTGAAATTCGTGTGAGTGGAATCACCCTGGAGATGACATAAAGAAGAATACTCTGGCATTTTGGGTGAGACATCCTGTCACTTGCCGTACAGTTTCGCAGAGTGGTGACAACTCAGGGGCCTTCAGGCCAGGCAGATAAGATGAATGAGTAGATCATCTGGGGTGGGCTGGTGTAGACTGTGAAAAACTAGCTTATGAATACCCCATCTCTTACCCTGTTACTAGCACATGGAATTAACCCAGAATTGTCAGGGCTTCCATGTCCCAGTGTTTCAAGGATTCTAGAAATCTGTATTTTTACTGTATGATATATCCAACTTTTATTTAATTATTTTTTAATTTTTTTTAGAGACCATTAAGTGGGCCAAATAAAAAGTGTTTGTGACTCACTAGTTTGTGACCTTGGGCGTCAGAGCTTCTGGGTCTGTCCAAATGTCTCTAGCATTCACTATTGGAATGATTTTGGCATGGTAATTTCACCTTTCTGAGGCTTAATTTATACTTTTTAAAGTTGAAATAATAATGCTTGCTTTAGAAAATGATGAGGATAAAACCCGAGAGGGAAACTGGAAACACTATGTAACTGCAAAGTCCTTTAGAGGCTTTAAATGTTACATGGAGGGGCGAGACACGCTAACATTTGGAAAAGCTTCAGCAGAGCCATCAGCAGTGACCCCCACTTGTACCAGCTGCTTCCCACCTATAGTCCGCTCCCTAAGAGAGGAACTAGCCAAATATGGGCAGGGACCAGCCTTGCGCAAATGCTGAAACACCCAACGGGCTGGCGGCCGGCCAGTTCCGATTAGTAAGTGTCATCTTTGACTTTGAAAAAGAAGACTGTATCAGGATTGTAGACATGGGACAGAAGGGCAGATGTATGTCTTGGGTGTGAGAACCTGGGGTGGCGGCTGCAGTTCTGGCCTTTGGGAGGGTGACGATGAACCTCTGTCATGCTGACTGCATATCACTGAATATTAACTCGGAATTTTGCAGATGGTGCAAAGGAAGGGTGAGGTGATGGCATAGGGAGTGGAAACCTGAAATCTCTTTCTTCCTTCATGCCCAAGGCACAGCAGTGTGAACCCCTTGTCCCCGACCCCCCCAAATACTCCATCCTCTTTTTTTTTTTTTTAACTACTTTTCTTCCTTTAAGGAAGACTCTGATGGTTTATAGTAACTCATTTACCCACACCAACATAGAATTTTTCTGTTAGGTAGGGATCAGGAGGTGATGCAGGGAATATGTCTCAACTCTGGGTCCCGGAAAAGCTTTGCCAGATCCAAAATTCATTAGCAAAATCGATCATTTCCCCTTCTCTTGCTGGTGTCCCACAGTACCTGGGCATGCCTGTTACTCATTCGTTTATAGCAGATGTTTGTCTTCTCTACTAGACCCTGGAGTCTTGGAAGGGAGGCTGTCCGAATGTAATCGCTTTTTAATTCTAAGGCCCAGGGAGCAGTACAGCAGCTCAGTGTTTGCTCAGTTGCACTGAGGGACTCTGAGCCCTTCAGGTCTTCCAGTCTCTGGAAAAGTACAGTGTTTACAAAAGGACATGCATTCTCATTTACTCCAGGTAGAGAGGTGGCTGTCAAGGGTGACAAGGAATTCTACAGCAGAAAATTTCAAGGAAGGCTTCTCAATATTGCCAATAAGGTGGTCAAGCCAGCTCAGAAAAAGAAAAAGTTTTCTTCCCTTTTTATAAAAAGTCACAGTGATATGCTAGTTTTAGTTTGCTTGGTGGAAAGAGGGAGGACATCTTGGCGGAAGAGGGAATCCAGTGGTGGCCATCCCTCTGCACTGCAAGGAAAAGCAGTGTTACTGTTGCACTCTGGACTTTTCTTTGTCTCTCCCAGAAAGCAGATGGTCCAGTGTAAGCAGTGGCTTCTGCCAACGTGTGTGGTTAAGTGCTGCCCTGTTCACCTCATTGGATGTCCTGCTTCAGTTGGTCAGCACTGATGAGTAATGACAGTGTGCCTCACATCTCCATAGACCATGAATATAAGGCCATCCATTCAAATTGATAGTTTATTATGCGGCCTTTGATTTATACCATCATAAATGCAGATAAGCATTAACAAAATTCATACCACTTCTACCAACTCCCCCACCAAAGAAAAATAATAGAGCTGGGAACTTTTGAGCCATATAGATATACCATAAAGTTGATGTATGAATTCAGTGTTACCCTTACATTTGATATCTTGCTGAGACAGAACGAAGCCCATAATTTCTTTACTGTGGGGAAACTCTTTAAGACTTTTGAGTGTAATTTACTTTCCCAGAAATCCATTGGTAGCTTTTTATTGTATATACCTGTCCTGATTATTTCGAAAGTACTGCAAATATTTGGCAACTCATGTAGGTGCGATATCTCCACAATATATATCTTTTGGAATTCAGAAACATTTTATGAATACATATATGGTGTCATCTCCAGAATAGTTTTATTATATCATAGCTTTGGCTTAAAAAATAAACTTTAATGCCTTCACTGTAAAAGTGCAAAGGGATAAAATACAGCTTAACAACAGAAGTACTGGGGCTCTTGGGTGGCTCAGGTGGTTAAGCAGCTGCCTTCGGCTCAGGTCATGATCCCAGGGTCCTGGGATCGAGCCCCGCATCGGGCTCCCTGCTCGGCGGAGAGCCTGCTTCTCCCTCTCCCTCTGTCTGCCACTCTGCCTACTTATGCTCTCTCTCTCTCTCTCTCTCTCTCTCTGTTAAATAAATAAATAAAAATCTTAAAAAAACAAAACAAAACAGGAGTACTTACTGAGCAGGAATTTACCAGGTTCCATAAGATAATTCAGGTTCAACCTAATATTTGCCAGCTGTAAGACCAGGGTGTTTTGGGGTGAAATGAATTCAAATGTTAGCAGCCTTTGGATATATACCTTATGATTTTATGAAAAAATGCATTGTGACGTGATAGACACAAGCTGTTAATATTTCTGGACTATTGAAATTAGATTAAGACTGAAAATAACCTCTGCAGGATTGAAGCAATCCAGGAACTTCATTAACTCCTGCATGCACTGGACATTTCTATATGGAGAAAGTTTTGTTTGCCCTAAGGTAAAGTTTCCCTATATGTTGGTATTCC
The DNA here is from genome assembly GCF_009762305.2 of Zalophus californianus. NCBI lineage: Eukaryota > Metazoa > Chordata > Mammalia > Carnivora > Otariidae > Zalophus > Zalophus californianus. Next base: position 141,778,423 of record NC_045599.1, on the reverse strand, counting down.
ATATTTAATGCTGGAAGGAATGAGAGAGTTGGTCTTACCGTGGGGGTGCTTGTAGGCCTGCACCAATTATTGCACTTGGGCTTTTGACTGGAATGTGCTGGTCGCAGCCAACTTTAGGCCACTCGCTTTAAATAAAATACTAGTGGTTTTGGCGTGGGAATTGAAATGGTGGAAAATAAAAGACAGGAAACAATGGACAAATGGAATACATCCATCAGAATCAATACAGGAGCTGACCTAGTGCTTCATATTTCTCAGTCATACAGATCTGAAAGCTTGGTAGTCCCCTCTGAGTCTACTCTTCCTTTTTAAATTTAGCATCTCTAAATCACAAGAACTCTTGAGTCTGTTCTTCATCTTCTTCACGCTCTGGCCTATATATTTTTGGTTCTTTCCAGACCCGCATTGGGATGATTTAGGGGTTAGACTGGTGGAGGAACAAGTGTTAATCCAATACTTGCATCAGAGGTAAGTCCACCAAATGTAGAATTGCATCCAAGTCAAGAATTTAAAAGGAAATATTTGCAGGTAAGACCTGCTGCAAGGCAGGGAGATCAGGGAAGGCTGCCTGGAGGAAAATGATTTTACTGGGATCTGAGGGGTGGCTACGAGCTTAATTGTCCAAACAGGGAGACCAGGCTCTTGGCTGGAACTGTGTATGCAGTGGTGCTGTGGCGAGAGTGAGCATGGCAAACACACGGAACTAAATAAAGGCTTTTTGTGGCTAGTTTGAGATGATCGTCAGGCCTTCTGAGGAATTTTTTACATTGATCATTAAAGCAACGGGAAGCCATGAAAGAATTTTAAGTAAAGTGGTGACGTGGTTAGTTTTGGAATTTGAGCTAGTGACTCAGTGTTGGTAGGAAGGCAAGAGTGAATTTGGGTCAGTAAGTCGAAACCTTTACGGAAACAATCAAAGGAAGATGGCGGCTTGGGCTAAGGAGGTACAGATAGAGGGGGAGAGAACAGGAGGCATCTGAGAGATGTATAGTAGGTAAAATCCACAGGACCTGGTGGTAGACTGGGTACGGGGGTGAAAGAGACAGTGTCAAGAACAACGTGTAAATCTCTGGCCTGTGTAACTGGATAGGATATGGTACCATTTCCAGAGAGAAAAGACATGAAGAGCACTAGGCTGTGTAAGGAATATCTCATGATATTCAGTTTTGGACATGGGGAGTTAGAGGTTACTTCAGCGTATCCAAGGGGAATGTCAAACAGGCAGTTAACATTAACAGCCAGAGTGTGAGGTGAGGTCTAGATGGAGAATTTCCAAACCATGTGCATACAGATGATAAGTGAATGAACAGACATGAGATCACCTAGGGAAAATGAATTAGAATAACAAGACCACAGGGTCTAACCCTGACCCTTGAGGGAATCTAGTATGCACTGGCTGAGGCCAATGGGGAGTCCACCAAGGAGTGTTCCCATGGGAATGAAGGGAAGCCAGTACTTTAGTTGGGGCTTATTGCCCTAGACATGACACTTGACTTCGTGCCTTTGTCTCTTCCCTTGGACCCTCTATTACAAGAGACGAAGGAAGATTAAGTTTTTGAAGTACAGTTTGACTCTTTTCTCAGAAATATTTAGAGAGTCTCCATTCTCCACAAAGTTTAACACCCTCCAGAATCTGGTTTTTACCCATTTTCTTTTCTTCTCGGACCTCGTGAATAGAGGGAGCTGAACCACTTGTTCTCATTTTTAGCTATTAAAAGCCCTTGATTTTCCATCATGGAGACTCTTCTCTCGCAGCTTCAACTAGAAATGTCATCCCCACTTACCCTGCTATGTCCACATCCCTACCAACCCTCATGGTCTAGTTCAAAGGCTTTTAGGAACTACCCAAGAGTCTAGATGCTTATGTAATTGGCCTGGGTGTAAGCGCAGCCATTGGTAGTTTGAAGAAGGTCTTCCAGGTGATTTGAATATATAGCCAGGTTTGAGAATGACTAGTGTGCACGTCTTAGACTTCAGTGGGTCCCTAAACTCCCTAAAATGGAAAGACCTAATTCTCTTTTTTCTTTGCATCTCAGGCGTTAAATCACAGTAGGTGTCCAGTGTCTATTTATCGAATGAATTGACAGTTTATCCTTTAAAAAAATCCGAGGCATCTTGGAAACTTTTCTTCCAGTGTTTCTTGCATCTTTGAGTTTCTTGATCATTTTGGTGACCATTACGTGTGTTCCCTGTCCTTTCTTTCCTGGTGGTTTCTAAAGACTACATCATCTAGACATGGGTCAGATTGACTTTGTTTATGTAGACAGCTCTGTTAAATCTCAGCGTTCACATGGAAAATGTCACTCCCAGAAGAGGAAATGCTTTGGAAGAATTTTCAGAAGGTGTGAAGCTTGAAGCTTTTGCCCCTTTGTGTTGGCCTAGACACCGCCTCTTAGGCAGTGAACGTAGTGGGTTCACTTGAGCACCTTGGACAGAGATACACTAATTGCATCTGTGGCCATGCAATAGTTGAAGGCTATTTGGTCTATGTGGGATTTACCTTGTCATCACTGGGTTAGAAGAGTAGTTCTCAATGTGGACAGTTTTGCTCCCCAGGTGACATTCGACTCTCTGGAGACATCTTTGGTTGCCACAACTTGGAGGGAGTGCTAGTGGCACCTAGCTTGGTAGAAGCCAAGGAGGCTGTTAGACATCCTACAGGGCACAGGACAGCCTCTCAAAGAATTATCTGGCCAAACAAAGAATTATCTGGCTCAAATCAAAATGTTATAGCACCAGGATTGAGAAACCCTGGATTAGCAAGAGCAGCTCTAAAAAAAATCACATGTTGAGTTTCTCTCAACCTGAGTTATGGAGTATTCCAGGTTTCCCTCTAACTTATTCTGACATGAGGTGTGTTTTCATTTAAACCTGCCTCCCTTTGTGCACTTATTTATGTGCTTTTCTCATTGGTGTGTGTGTGTGTTTTGCCTTTTCCTCGAAATATGAAACAAATCTCGAGTTGATTCCTGGATGATCCACGCAAGGGGATTGAGAATCACATGAAGGAGGGTTATCTTCTTGGTATTTTCTTGGTTCTTTTCAGTTATAATAGCTTCCTGTTTTTAGTGACTGGAAAAGATGAATCCTTTTGTGTTAGAGGAACAAATGGTTGCCCTCATTATTTTAGATTTGATGTTTCTTTCAGGAGTAGAATTCAGTGATTCATCACTTACATATAACACCCTGTGCTCATCTGGCCTCATATTTTAAGTCTGTGACAATAAGTGAGTATTGCTTTACTTTAAAATACGGCTTTTGTTTCTTGGTCCTTAGTATTTGGACTGCTTAGCAGAACATTTCATTTCCTATGAAAAATGGTTGGTAATTGTATCTATCATTTTTCCTACATCTTATACTTCAATTATTTTCAAGCTGGCATGCCGCAATATAAGTTGAATGAAATGTAGTAAGTGTTCGTTTACATCTACTGGGAAATATGGTGTAATCTCTAGCTACTTATTCTTTTTCTTTGGTTCTGTTTTAGCACATGCAATATGCCTGTCTCATTGCACACTTGTCTAGGGAGCAAAGAGTTGCAGTTTTCGACAAAAGCACAACAAGAGACCTATAAACCTAGAACTAAATTATTGGCAGCTCACGTCCTTGGTCCTCTACGATGCATTCTGCCTTCCCTGCTTTGGTCTGCACTATAATGTTTTGTGTTTGATTTATATTTTTAAATGGGAACTGGGCTTAGCGATTCATTAAATAATGTCAAAAATAATGTTTGTCAGAGACATTCTTAATATCATATCTTTTTCAGGCATAAACCGGGTTTATAGCTTACCACTTCTGTAGCAATGGGAAAGATGATGACTTCTGAATCTTAACCGTTAGAGTTTCATAGCAGGATGGTAACATTTCGGTAGCTAGACATCATAAATGAACAACAAGCTGTATCTTTGGAATTAAGAATAATATTTATGCTGTCAGTGCTCGGTGTATGGCAGTATTCACCAGGCAAAGAGACAGTTGATGTAGAGCTCTTGCTTAGCTTAACAGCTGGTGTGGATCACTGACATTTAAGACACCTTTAAAAAGATTGATTTTTTTTTTTTTTTTGTCCTTAATAACTCATTGGAACCATAAAGCTTAGATGAGGTAGTTGGCTGCTAGGGATCTGGGCCATCAGTTTGAAAACTCATTCCCAAGTGGGTAGACATCTCATTACAGCATCGTCACAATCTTTCTGATCCCGATTATCTGTCTCTTTGTTTTTCCTCTTCCTCTGCAGCTGTTCTAAGGGCGATCCTCACACAGTGGTGTGAATATGGCAAACATTAAAACATCAAAAAAAATAGCAAAAGTTGAATTGAATAAACAATATCAGTAATTTTTTTTGCCATAAAGGCTTTGTTATAAAGACTCCAAAGTTATGAGATTTTGTGTAAAATATTTTGAGAAGCAGCCTTGTTGACAGTGCCTCCCAAGAGACTTGCTTCATTTTAATCTGCCCACCATGAAACTCCTTCTGACAAGCGTGACTCATTCATTCATTCTTATAGTCCAGCAGCCAGGCTCATCCCATCCCCAGACCCTCTGGCTTAACGTGGTTTCTGATGACATCATCTCTCCTGGCATTTCTTGTCCACATCAGAGTATTTGGGTTCTTCGGAAGACTGGCTTCCGGCATCCTCAGTGCCTTGAGGGTATTTCTTTTCTTCCCCTCGTGTATGTGAGCTTCCTGTGGACATCGCTTACTTTCTAATGGAAGTCAGGTACTATGGAGAATATCTGTTCGATAGCTGACAAGGAGAAACTGGTTCTCCATTAGCTAGGTGCATGGCATGGCATCTTCATTCTGTAAGACTTCTGAAAGAGGCATGTTCTGGGCAAAATCATCATTTTCCAAGTAAATTAAAATGGTTTCTAGTTGTTTTTGTTTTTGCCCTGTTTCCTGTATTGAAACATTATTGTTAACATATGAAAAAGTGTGTGTGTGTGTGTGTGTGTGTGTGTGTGTTTGTGTGTGTGTGTCTATTTATAGGCTTAGGGATGTGGTAGATTCAGGGACTGGAGGTCTAAATACACCCTTTTTTCCAATTTGTGTTTGGAGGGGGAGACGAATCATGAGAGACTATGGACTCTGAGAAACAAACTGAGTGTTCTAGAGGGGAGGGGGTTGGGGGGATGGGTTAGCCTGGTGATATGTATTAAAGAGGGCACGTACTGAATGGAACACTGGGTGTTACACGCAAACAGTGAATCATGGAACACTACATCAGAAACTAATGATGTAATGTATGGTGATTAACATAACATAATAAAATAAAAAAATATATAAAAAATAAATTTAAAAAAATGTGTTAAGAAAAAAGAAGGTTCAGGTCTGACTAAATATTTTATGAATACAATCATGTGTATTTGTCAGCCAGCCACCATAAGGAACTCTGCCTTCGTGCTTTAATCTGTGGTCATGTTTAGTCCAGATCCTATACATTACAAAAATATTTATAGGCTATTGGGGTTGATGCCCATGTTTCCTAGCTATAATTATACCCTTGTAATCTTGTTCGTTTTGAAGAGATTGTTGCGTGTTACAGGTTTACAGGGAACTGTTTTTCTGCAGCACCTGTGGTTTTTTTGTGCTTTGGATTCTGATTCCTTGTTTATGGGATGTGTGGTCCTGGATGTAATTCAGGAACACAGGCTATGCAGGTGTTTCCCTTGGCTGATAGGAATGCTGTAGTTCTTCCGGAGAAATACAAATGTTAACTGGCCATCACCCATAACCTAAAATGCATCTTTATTATACTGGGAAAGTGCCTAGAGCTGTTCTTGTGAGAATAGAGAAATTTCTGGAACTTTCTGCCAAAAAAAAAGAGAGAGAGAGAGAAATCCTTACATAAACAGAGGAGAGGCGAACAGCATATGGGTTGTGTTTTGAAATAACTAATGAGTTTCTTAAGACAAGACACAACAATGCATTGAAAAAAATCCCCTTTGGGCAGTAATTAGGATGTAGTTCCCAGTAGGCAGAGACTTGATCTCAAAGAAAAACAGTGTTGTTCCTAGTATGATACCAAATATCAAAAGGACATCAGTGAGTTTAACCGGTCAGCCTTTTGGGTGGTTTTGTGTAAGCCTGGTGGATTTGGAACTTCTGTGTCTTCTTAGGCAAAGTCTAAACAAACTAACCCCTATCTATGGCTCAGATGTATTTCTGGAAAGTCTGAAGTACATTAAGTGCATCACCAAATATTTTTAGTATTGGACCCCTCGCGAGACTTTCATGCCCCACCCCCATAATGGTATAAGAGATCCAAAGTACTTTCATAATTTAAGCAACAAATAGTACAATTACCATATGTTTAAAAGAAAAATGGATACATTTCCAATCTAGTATAGAGCAAATATTTGTACTAATTCTACAAAACAATTACGTTCAACTTCTCCTGTTCTATTCCATTTGCCTTGAAGAAAGTTTAAAAAATGTTTGGTGTTTAAATACTTGAGATGGAATCGGCCGACTGTTTCTGTATGCTCTTGTCATACGTGACATAGAACATACTGATGAAAAGTAATTTTTTCAGCTGTTGTAGGCATTTGCAATTCCAAGTGAGTCTACATGTTTATCATCAAATAGATAATATGTCGATATCCAGCTATTGGCAAAGAGTACATTGCTTTTTGGTAGGCATCAGTGTACTGGACTGCTAGAACTGAAATTTTCGCAAAAGTGTTGTGTTCTTTGGTGTTTGTATCTTTTCAGATTTCTGGGTCTTAATGTCTTTAGGCTTTTAGGTTTCTACCTGCACGTGGGAGGTGGGCTGTATGAGAGAGGAAAGCTGTGATGTCCCTCACCTTTCGTGAAAACAGTTAGGAAGAGGTTTTATACCTCATTACTTATGTACCACACTGAAATTAAGACTTGCTCCCCCAGGCAGTGTCTGGCCATAAGCAGTGTGGGAAGTAGTTCTCTTCAGGGGAATTTGTATATATTACTATTGGGATCTGTGAATAATTGGCATCTTAGAGGGATGTAGGGCTCCAGGATGCTGCTTCTCCCACAGGCCGTAATTTGTCCATTAGTATGTGACTTTAGAATCTAATCTGCAACTCCTTATCCAGAAAAACACCATGTCTGAAGGGAAATAATGAAAGTTATAAAACACAGATGCTTCCCTAAGCTCAACAAAATTGCTTTACAAAAGTGCAAGAAATCATATTTCAGAATGAAACAATTCTAACCTCTTTATTATTATGTCACAGTGTGCTCTGGTTACTGTTGCTGCATAACAAATCACCTTAAAACAGTGGCTTAAAACAACAGCCATCATTTTATGCTCTCTCTCTCGGTTTTTGTGGGTCTGGAATTTGGAAAGGCCTAGGTGGAGTAGTTCTGGGGCCGAGTGGTGGCTAGAGCTGGAACACGAGGGCTGGAGCAGTTCTGGATGGCACTGGCTTCTCTTTTTCTCTGTCACTGTCTCTCCGTCCCACAGGGTCTCAAGGCCTCTCCTGTGATCTCTCCATATGGGCTAGTTTGGGCTTCCTCACAAAATGGAGGTCTCAAAGAAGTCAGTCTGTTTACATGGCAGAAAAAAAATTTCAAGAATGGTTTATTCCACTCTTGAAATAAAGCAAACAAGGTAGAAGCAACAGCACCTCTTACGACTCAGTCTTAGAAGTCATGTGGTGTCACTTTCCACCTGGATTCAAGAGGAGGGGAATGAGACTCCCTCTCTTGATAAGGGTATGGCAGGTCTCGAGGGCATGTGGGATAGGAGATAATGTATGGTAATGTGTGGTCATTTTTGGAAAAATACTACCTACCACACTTTGCTTAACATTACTTAAAAATAAAAGAGTTTTAGTTTCTGTTCCTGGGTAGGCAAACTGAGAAGCTCTTCTTTTACAGTCTTTGAACAAGTCTTGAAGTACTTAACTCCTTTTTTTGGTAACAGGTAAGGGGCCCAGGCTATGCCTACCTCGGTGGGGGGCAGGGAGAGATTTCGAAGGCAACATGAAGATAAACCTCTGGGTCAGGGAGTGTTGGGAGGTGCTAGAAGAGGAAAGAGAGGTGATGATCCTGAAGAATCTCATGAGTTGCCCCTCTTGTGTATGTCTTGAGGCCATCAAGAGTCTCCTGGCTGCTGGTGGTTTGTCTCAGTTGTCCAGATGAGCAGTCATGGGCCTGGAGATGGTCTTAGCAACACTTATGGATGCAGCAGTGAATTTTAACACGTGTCTAGAATGAGTAATGGCAGACAGGAGTTTGAAATCCTGCAGTGGTTCTGCTCTAAGCTGGCAAGGTGACCCAGCAAAGATATCGCTCTAGATCCAAGACTATGAGTTATGCCCGCCGCTAGTCATGGTTGAACAGTTCCAGCACCCACGGACAGATGCCACTAGGTGATGGGCAGAGCCCACTTGCTTCCTTACAATACAATCAAGAAAACACTATCGTGGACTTTATATTTGAAAAGTCTTTAAAAGTCTTATGGGAATCTGGTTCAAGCTATTGATCCATTTTACTCTGACACGTACTGAGTATAACATTAGGCATATCAAGTATCACTTTTAATAATCAGCCTCAGCAGTTCTCCTGCTGACACATTCACTAGCTGTTCTTTATTATGTAATTCTTCTAAATTAACTTATTTCAAAGTAACCTTTTACCAAGAGTGAGAAGATGCACGAGGGACCCAATTGATAGGGGCACGGCAGGTCGCGAGCACATGTGGAATCAGATGATGTATGCTACCCACCTACCCTCCACCCACCGTCTACCCCTTATCTCCCCACCCTGGGCTCTGCCCTAGCACCTTGACTGCTGCTCACACAGTGGGGCCCCTGTCCAAGTTGGTGGACCCACCACTGCTCCTTCCTGCTGTGTCCAGGGTGTTGCTTCATTCAGAGAAAACAGCCTCTAGGGCTTGGACAGAACCACAGGAATTCGGGTAAAAATGTAGCAACTTTTGTCAGTTTTATGCAACCTTGTCTCCTTGCTGTGGAAACTTCTAGGCCCACCTAACAGGCTGTCCCTTTGTATCTGGAAGACTCTCAGACTTTGGTCTTATAAAGTAGAACCTTTTTTGTCTGTTTGTCTGTCTTTCTCCTTCCCATCATGTGCTTGTATGAACATTGGTGGGTGTGGTGCATTTTTGTATGAATTTATGGGGTGAGGAGAGGGGTTGAGGGTGGGAAAGCAAGCTTGTTTCTGTCAGATACCCAGCTCCCTCCAAGAAACCCAAACCCCACAATCTAGACATAATCCCTCTTAACATGGGCTTTCGCTGACCTCACTCCTTACACTAAAATATATTCCAGACAGATGAAAGGTTGGAATGCATAAACCGAACATTGAAGAGGTACTAGAGGAACAAAAGCATACATTTTTTTTTCTATTCTGGGTTAGAGAAATCTAATTTAATAGTATTAGGGTACACTGAAAGCATACAGGAAATGATGAATTTGATCTTCCATGTTCTTCTGTGTACGAGAAGAGGAAAGAGAAATCTCCTCTTTGTTCATACAAAGAGAACTACATGGGCATCCTGGCACACAAGTGAAATTGTTTCACACATGCTATTCTGTAACCTTTCATGCAACAGTGTCATAGACACACTTTCGGGTCAATAAATGCATCAATTTTTAATGTTTGTATCATCTAAGTGGCTATTTATTTAACTAGTTCCATATTGTTCTCACTTTTTCTTGCCTATAAATGATTAGATGAACAAACAGCCTTAGGTTATAAAACTTTCGAATGGTGGGGGCTAAATTCAGAGAAGTCTTGCTGGATCAAAAAGACTACGCTGGTTTCAAACGTTCACACATATTGTCAAATTGTCCTCACAAGTGTGGAGCAGTTTCCACTCTTCCTGAGTGCTGCAGAGTACCTGTGGACTCACGTTCCACCATGTGGGTTTGCTGAGCCTTTTCAGATCTTTTATAATGTCACCAATATGCACACACAAAATTTTCCCCTATTTTTTTCAATTTCTTTAAAAATTTTATTCATTTATTTGAGAGAGAGTGAGAGAGGGGTGAGGGACAGAGGGAGAAGCAGACTCCCCGCTGAGCAGGGAGCCTGATGTGGGTCTCGATCCTAAGACTCCGGATCATGACCTGAGCTATAGGCAAATGCTTAACTGACTGAGCCACCCAGGTGCCCCTTTATTTTCATTTTTATTGTTACCATTGACAATAGAACATTTCGCATGTTCACGGACCACTTTTCTGTTTCCTTTGATAAATAGCCTAAACCTGTCCTTTATTCATTTTGATGTTGAGGTTTTATTCTCTAGTATTATGTAATAATTATTCTTTGTCCATCCTGTATGTTAATATTGTCTGCATATGTTTTATCTTTCAACTTTCCATAGGGTAGTTTTTGGGTGATTTCTTTCTTTTCCTTTTTCTTTCTTTCTTTCTCTTTCTTTCTTTCTTTCTTTCTTTCTTTCTTTCTTTCTTTCTTTCTTTCTTTCTTTCTTTCTTTCTTTCTTTCTTCTTTCTTCCTTTTTTTTGCTACATAGAAGTTTTACTGTATTATTATGTCACATTTATGCATCATTTCTGATGTGATTTAGCATTTTCTAATATGATTAAACAGATTTCTCTAATCCAGAGTAGAAAAATTTTATGCTTATGTTCTCCTGGCACCCTTCAGTTTTCAGTTTGTGCATTTTAATGATTAATTTATCTGAAATATATTTTTGGGTAAGGACTGAGATCAGATCTAACCTTATATATATATATATTTTTTTTCTAAATTGCTGACCAATTGTCCCAAAATATTTGTCAAGGTATCCATCTTTGTTCCTATGGATTTAAAATGCCACTCTTATGATTTATATTTCTGGGCAACTTGAGTTTACTTTTAAACACTTAGGTATTTCTCATTGCTTTTGAGACAAAGATCTTTATTCTGAATGTGCCTTGTGAGTCTTGCATAGTCTTCCTTCTGCCCCCACCTTGTCACTGCCTTCCACATGCCTTCTTTAGCTCTTGAACTCTTGCTCTTTCTTGCTCGGGGCCTTTGCAGGCGGTTTGCTCTGGCTGATACTCTTTCTATACCCAGATTCCTATTTGGCCTTAAGTTTATCTCTTAATTCTCAAATGAAGCCTTCTTTGGTTTCCAATCTCAGGTTGGGTTTGTTTCTTTATTACACTTTCAAAGAACTATTTCCTTTAGAGTCTTTAGTTATAAACTATACATCTTATGAGTGTAATAATTTGATGAGTACCTCCCTCCTTCGGCAGGCTGGAAACTTCCCCATACCGGAGACTCTGCCTGATATTGCTTATAATTGTACCCCCATCACCAGCTACATGGTTGCACTTAATAGAGAGTTCTTGGTTGCTAAATGAATGAATGGATAGATGTTCTCTTTACTATTCTTCTTTGGGTATTGGATATGATTACCTGGGTATTTATATAAGACATAATGAGAGGGGCTGGTTTACCCCAGTGTACCTCTGGGATAGGTCCAAAGAAGAGATTTGTGGTCAAGTTTGCCTGGGTCGTGAATCTCCTCTGATTTTCAAGCCTGAGTCAGATGCAGATAATTCCTGCTCTATTTCTGCCTTTTCAACGAGATGTAATAATGAGATTTCATGGGGTCCGTGATGCTCCAGGATTGGCTACACATGGGGATCCCCAGCAGAACCTCATCTAGTCCTGCCTGATACTTACCCGGGTATTGAGGGTCTTGGTACTCGTTCATGAGTCCTGTGACAGATTGACTAGTTGTCGATGCTGAACCTTATCATGAAGTGGTGAACTTCCTGGTCTTTTGCTTTTCCTGGTGGGAAAGGGCAGGGAGGAAGAATGATCATCTTCTTCCCCCAACCAGGATTCTGCCTTTATCCTGGAATCAAACTGTCATGTACTAAAACCATTAGATTGGAAAATCCAGAGTAAAAAGCAGGCCCCTGGGAGCATGATTAACGCCTTTGAGAAAAATATATCTTTTAAAAGAAGAGACAGTCTCATTTGCCTGCACTCACTTGCTATTATACCAGTTGGTTTTGTGGAGTCATGAATACCCATTGGAATTCCTTTCAGCTACTCTGCTGTAGGGTGCTGAAACAATCAGTTACAGTTTTTAAAAATATCCCATGATTTATAATTAAATTCATCAAATTAAAATTCCTTCCCCCCTCCTTAATTTAAAATGTGTATCTGCGTTTAGTAGGGGGGTTGAGGAGAGGAGGTGTTGCCATATGTGAAATTTGATAGCGTCCCACATATACCAGAAGGGAGAGACACATTTGTAATTTGCATCGGAAAGGAGGGAAGACTGACAGGTTTCCCAAGGCCAGACCATGAACCTATTGGTACCACGTGGTTACCCATGGTCTTTGCTTGTGCAGGGAGGGAGATGAGACCAATAAAATGAGTGATATAAATGATAAGATTTAGAAGAGCTGAGGAATCAGAGTGGCCCAGGCCAGTTATTTCTTGCAGTTTTCCCGGGGATCTAGGAGCCACCTGCTTACATGGAAAAATTCGCCCTCCTAAGAACACCAGGCAAACACTTTTCAGAGCACAGAGAATAAAACGTTCAAAATTAAAGTTAAATTTCAAAAAAATATCATCGTTGTGAACGAACTTCCTTTATTATAAATATAGTTGTATACATTAAATTGTTAATCTGGTTTTGTCTTTGGGATGTCATTCGTGGACAAGATTAAGGATTATATGCCTAAAATATGTTGGGAGGAAGAGGGAATATTTAGACTCAATTTTCTCACGTGGAAGGCTCAGATACCATCAACTGTAACTCCATCAAGGTGCTTCAGCTCTGCCTAATAAATCCTGATGAGTTGTTAAAACTAATTTAGGTTTGTGCTGGAGTTGTATCAGATCGAATATTTCTTGTCAGACCCATTGCTATGCATTACCCATGAGCATGTATCTTATTAAACCTAAATCAAATTCTTGTTCAAGGCTAGTCTCACAAATGTGATCTTTTTAATTGTGAAATGCCAATGAATGGCCATTCCTGGAGGAAGCTTCCCCTTTGGCTTATTTGAAAGCGGATGATGTAAAAATGATTAACTTAGGAATCAGGAAACTGTGAGACTGCAAGGCCTGGAGCCAGTCTCCGTAGTTAGATCCCAATAAAGCCCTAAGAAATATGTGCTGTCATTGCAAAGCTCATTTTTCCATGCTAGACTCTAATATTTGGCTAAGAACTTTCTTTTCTTTCCATGTTTGCTCTACATAGAATCTGGGGGGTATGAAGATTGATGAAGGAATAAGAGCCTGAGTTTTGGGAGCCGGTGTTAGTGCTTCTGGGTGATGACAAATCATGCTTTAGCCACCCCTCTTTTATATTTATTCTCTCTCTCTTATTCTCCATCTCTCCCCATCCTTTCTTTTCTTTCACAAAGCACGTAAGTGATAGGTTGGAATGCAAGCATGTGCTGTTAAGTAGGTGTTCTCTATTTTAACCTCTGGTTGGAAACTGGACAACAAGGTGCTTGTTCTTGGACACTTGATCAGGAAGCTATGATGGGGAAACCTCTCCTCACCAGTCCTTGTCGGCACCAAACCTCCAATGCATGTGCCAAAGGACAATTTCCGATTTCATCGAAAGGGAAGACAATGAAGAGTTGTCTACCACGCGGATCGAGTACCCTTATGCATCTTGATTTTACTTTCTAAGGAGCTGCCATTGGAAACGACGTCGAGACGTTACCCTGAGCTGTGGAATCGGTTCATGGCTGGAAACTATCTTGATAAAAACACTTTGTTAACTTCGGGGACTCCTGCCTTTCATGAGGAGAGGAGCCATCTGAAGAACTTCAGTGTAGGCACGATTTACATGTTCTTCTTAGCCATTTCTCTTGTCAGTATTTGCAACTGAGAAGAGAACGGCAAGGCAGCCGTTTTGTGATATTTCAGGAGGTGTCTTAAATTCTCTCTGTTTCTACCTTCCCCGTCCCTGCCAAGGCCAAGCAAACATCATCCCCGCCCGCCCCCAGACTGAGTACAGTAGCCTCCATGCTGCGTTCATTCTTTTTTTTTTTTTTTTAAGATTTTATTTACTTATTTATTGTAGAGATAGGGGGTGGGGGAGAGAGTGGGAGGGGAGGAGCAGAGGGAGAGGGACCAGCAGACTCCGTGCTGAGTGCAGAACCCGATGTGGGGCTTGATCCCGTGACCCTGATATCATGACCTGAGCCGAAATCAAGAGTTGGACGTTTAGTGAGTGAGCCAACCAGGTGCCCCCATGCTGCTTTTATTCTGAACCTCTCTGGTTAGGTTCACTAACCAGCAGCTAGAGTCATGTTTCAGAACAAAAATCTGTCATTCTCCCATTGGAGAACCATCCAGTGACTTCCTAATCCATACAGACTGATTCACTATAGCCAAATTCCTTATTATCGCCTCTGAGTACTGCATGATTTGCCCCTTTCCTACATTTCCCCTGTTTCTGGAATGCACCTGGCTAATTCCAAGGTCAGGGTCTTTGCAGATCCGAAATCCTTGGCCTGGAACATATGTGTCTCTTCTCTTTGCATGGCTGACTCTTTCCCATCCTTTGGATTTCAACTCAGAGTTCCCAACCAGCAGAGCCTTCCAGGACCCCTCCTACAAAGTAGCACCCCCAAACCCCCTATATTCAGTAGTGCTCTGTGTATTTCTTTCAGGTCTTTGTCTGTTTTGAAATTCCAGTTTATTTATTTTCATTTCCTAATTATGTCCTCTGCCTTTCTGAAGGTGGGAATCTGGTTTGCTTTATTCACTGCTGTAAAACTTAACTTTGACATGGTATCTGTTTACAGAGGATGCATGACTATGGCTAAAGTGACCTATAAGTTAGGTACAAATATGCCCCCATTTTACAGATGAAGAAACTGAGGGACAGTGAAGTGAAATATCTTTTTCAGGGCCCCAGATCTATTAAGAGATGAAAATGCTATTTGTTTTATATTAATTGAAAGAATGAATGAGCCTTTATTTGTCTAACATAAGCCTTCTAGAAATAACAGTTTTAGGTATTAAAAAAGAGAACCGTAAAAATGGGTCAGCTAAAAGGAAAGGTCATGAAATAGAATGTTTTCCCAGCTAAGGTGAAAACTCTTCCCATCCCTCCACTCTCCCATCCCCAGCTGTTTAGCATATGTTTTTGTTTTTCAAACTTTTTTTTTGTTCCTAAAACCTCTCTAAATTCTGGGATCCTTGACAAAGCCTGACTGTTATGCCAGGTTGAAACTCAGCCACCCATATTTGCTCATTTTGCATCAGATTTACTGTCCAGCAGAGGCAAAACTGAGGTCACCGAGCTAAAACTAGACTTTGACTTAACAGCATTATGTCTGGTGTAATGTTGAATGCAGAGATTTATTACTCAGTGTTGGTAGGTTGCAGGGAGACCGTTGTGTGATTTATTTACTGTCAGAACTAAATGGTCAAGTTTTTAAAGTGAATGCTGTTACTCCCCAAATAAGTTATCACTTTAAAAATATCTTAGGCTGATTTTACTACACGTTTTAAAGTATCGGTGTGTAAATTCCAAGGCTTATGTTAGACCACAGAACAACTGTGGCACAAGGCAAAAGTAATGTTATAATCTCTGCTCAATAACAGTGTTTTGTGCAACTGGGATGTGTGTGTGTGTCTATATAGGATTTTCTTCCCAGTTGTAAAATGTCTCTCTACCTCTATCTGTGTTCCATTTACATGCAAATCATGGAGTAATTACTAAAACATGAATTTTTGAAGGCCAGTGCCCTCAGAAATTTGCTTGGTTCCAACTTTAAAGATTTTGGTCCAGTCTCTCTTTTTTTAAAAAAAACTCAAGTAACTGATTTCCCTGTCTCTTTTGATATTGCTAATCTGTTGTGTTTTGATTCTTCATATGGAAATCAGTGAAACAGTGCTGATCACAAAAACCCCTTTCCTAATAGAAATTTCAGGTTTCTTGTTGTAACTAATGGAAATACTTACAAAATATATTCGGTGAGACAGAAGGATGACTGACTATCCAAGGGGATTGATAACAAGAAACCCCGTGTTCTTGAGCCAAGCACCCCATCACCTTGGGTACCAGTAAGCAGCCCATTTGCACCTAGGGGTGTCCCTATGTGGACATGGCTCCCCAGTGAGGGGAGCATCATGCTGAGTTACTGTCCTTAAAGAGGCTTGTGAACTGCATTATTTATTTTCCTATTCTTTAAATCAGAAGTCATAGCTCTGGAAGCTCCCTCAAGAAGCCTTCTGGTGGTAGTGGTGTCAGGCCAACATGTGGCCCGAATAGCTATTTTTGCTTTTTGAACATTCCTGTTGGGTTTTCCGAGCCAGCCTTGGACTCAGCCAGCAGGTCCTCAATGCTGTCATCAGAGGCATAAGAGGCACAGATGAGATTCAGGAAGAGGCTGTGGATGCCACGTCCACCTGTTTCAGCGGCTTTTCCATCTGCTCTATAGCTAATGAATGTTGCTGTGAAGAATTGGCTAAAACTTAATGCTCTGCATTTAAAAAGACAACCAAAATTAGTATTTCACTCACCATCCCAAGTCCATGCCATGTTTTGTTTTTTTTTTCTTAAGAGAATGACCTTTTTCCAATGTGTCTTAGATATCTTTGACCTTGAGGGTCAACAGTGGTGTAAAGATATTCTTGGAAGCAGCAAGTGAAAGGGAAGGGAGCCTCTGGGTCCTACTTGGGCCTGATCTATGGGGTTAAGAGGAAAAATAAGAGAGTTAGAGAATCTCACAGGCACGGGGAGAGTGAGAAGAGGAAGGTGGGCGAGTATGACTGGGCATGTAGGGACTAGAATCTGGTTTCTGGTTGCCTCTGGG
The DNA here is from genome assembly GCF_009762305.2 of Zalophus californianus. Lineage (NCBI taxonomy): Eukaryota > Metazoa > Chordata > Mammalia > Carnivora > Otariidae > Zalophus > Zalophus californianus. The sequence goes on along the minus strand of NC_045599.1, from coordinate 141,761,662 downwards.
TGCAGGCTTGATGCAGATGGTGTGGAGGAGTCTTGACCACATTGACCGTGGCGTGCTTTCTCCATTCCCTTGGTGTTTCAAAGACCTGAGTCTGGTTTTCCTGGGGCTCAGTATCACCACAGACCTGAACACTTGCAACACCGTCTCCTCTCTAGCTGCTCACACACGACAGGTTGGGCAACATTTACTCTTCTGAACATGTCAGACGATCATCCCAGGTGCCTTATGTGATCCATCTGTCTGCTTCACTCTAACCGTCCAGTCACAAATTCCTGGTGTCTCTGCCGGACTCACATCTCTCAAACCTATTCTTTTCTCTCCACCCCCCCTGCTACTTCCTGAAACATCTTTCTAACCGGTCTCACTGCCTCCAATTTTACCCCCTCTCTTGTCCATTTCCTGTGCTGCAGCTCGACCTGCCTTTCTGCAACCTGGGATGCCAGTCTTGTTGCGGCCCCTCAAAGGTGCCGGCTGCTATCTGGATGTGGTCGAGGTTCCCTACCAGGATCTGCGAGACGTCAGGTTTCCTGACCGTCTCTCTTCTTCCCTTCCTTCTTCCATCTTCTCCAGCCCTGCTAAATGATCTGTGGTTCCCGAATGCTCAGTGTTCTCCTTTGCTTCTGGGCTCTCCATTCTGCCTGGGGCGTGCATTCACCAGTGTTTACATTTCCAGATCACCTTATTTCTCTTATCCCTCCCAGCCAAGTCTGAGTGAGGTGGGCCTACAGTAAACTCGGGAGCACCTTGCCTTTATTTTGACATCTGCAGAGATGATCTTGCTTCTCAGATTAGTCCTCCCCCAACACTGTAAATGTCTTGAGAGTAGAGAGGGTAATGCTGTTAGGCTCCTAGCTCCTAATGCCTGGTCGTTAAAGCAGAGACCGAATCAATATCTGTCATATAAATTAATGAGTCAGGTAGCTGTGCTTGGGGAAATCTTTTCTATTAACTTTATGGTTGTATTGTCATTTTATTCCATGCCTCTTTCCTTTTTCCATTTTCAGTATGGAGAATTCTGGGTAAAGAAGGCACGTTTTTAATTGTGTGAATGAGTCTTGACCACACTGACCACATGTGCCCTTTATTTCCCTTAGTATTTCAAAGACTTGAGTCTGGTTTTCCTGGGGCTCAGCATTTCTGCAGGCCTGAATCATTGTAATACCATTTCGCCCATAGGTCTTAGCAGGTTGTGATAGCTCTGAGTTAAGACTGGAGAATTTTAGGTCATAAGGCAAGGCATTGAAGTGCAAATTTCACCTTATAAAATGGAAATACAGTTGATCCTTGAACAACACAGGTTTGAACTACATGGGTCCACTTAAAAGCACTTTTTACAAAACAGGACTGTAAATGTATTTTCTCTTCCTTACAATTTTCTTAATAACATTTTATCTTCTCTAGCTTACTTTAAGAATACAGCATATAATGCATGTAACTTATGAAACGTGTTAATCTACCATTTATATTATCAGTAAGGCTTCCGGTCAACATTAGGCTATGAGTAGTTAAGTTTTGGGGGGCATCAAAAGTTATACCTGAATTTTTGATCCCATGGGGGTTGGCATTCCTAACCCATGCATTGTTCGAGGTTCAAGTGTAATTTCCTTGGTAGGGCTAGGACAAAGGGGAAGGCTCAGAGTAGCAGAAGGCTTAGGAGTAGACCAAGCTTGACTCTGGAAGTGTCAGCTTCCAGTTCTCTCTCTCACTTGGCAGCCCAGGAGCTTAATGACGTCAATCTTCTCTGCCCCAGATCTTGTGATGTGAGTCTCGAAATTTGTGGCCCCATATTTAGCCATCTGCCCGCTGTGGTGAGTGGGCCCCCTGAAGGCCACTGCATGGAAAGCATCTCAGGGACTCAAATCTTTGGACTCCACCAATGCTCATTGAATGTCTGCTGTGTCTGCACTCTGAGGAAATTTGGGGCTCAGAAAACTTAAGTCCCTTAGCTAGAAAATTCTGGAACTTAGCCTGGAACTTAGGTCTTATTGCTGTTTGTCTTCTGGTCCCATTTGATATTCTCCACCTCCAAATTTGATGGTTACCCACTTCATTTATGCTGGCACAGAATAATGAAGAGTTTTGGAGTCAGATGGGCCTGGTTCTGCTCTGGGATAGACGTACACTGTGACCCAGGACAAGCTCAACTTCTGTGCATGAGGTCTAATTCTCTTACCTTGAGAATGGAGATAATAAGGTTTGGTTCATAAGGTTCTCGGAAAGATCCAATTGGATTATGTATGTAAAGGTCCCCCATCTATTGCCTGATGCCATATCAGATATTTTTTCCTCCTGTGTTTGGAATGCCTGGAATCCATACGATTGAGCCATGCAAGTTCAGCCTCTCCATTTAAAATGTGGGCACCCCTGAAAGCTTTGCGGTAACGCTGTGTCCTAGGCCCCTACATGTGTTTTGGAGTACTGCAGTCCTCCCTTATCCGAGATTTCGGTTCGTGGGTGGTCCAGAAGCAGAGGATCCTCCTTCTGACGAATCATCTGAAGGTCAACAGTAGCCTGACTTTACGTCCCAGTACCTACATCATTCAGCTCACTTCATCTCATCACATAGGCGTCTTATCATTTCACATGCTCACAATAAGGGTGAATACAGCACAGTAAGATATTTTGAGAGTCAGAGAAAGACCACATTCACATAACTTTTATTATGGTGGGCTATTTTGTTAGTTATTGTTGTTAATCTCTTACTGTGCCCAACTCATAAATCAAATTTTATCATAGGGATTTATGTACAGAAAAAGAAAACATATGTATAGGGTCTGGCACTATGTGTAGGTCCTCAGGCATCTGCTGGGGGACTTGGAACATATTCCCTATGAATAAAGGGGTACCGCTGTGACTGATTTAGAGACTTCGATCATTACAAAGAGGAGGATGTTTCTGTACACATCTAGTTCAAACCCTTAGTGTTTGTTTGGTTGTTTGTTTTTCTACATAGACTGAAAACTGAAATTCTACTCCTAACATTTAGCTCAGCTCAGGCCACAGAAAGCAAAAAGAAATTTTATTAGTGAGATTATTTTCATTATTTGGAGAAGTTTACAATTGATGCTATGCTTACCTCACATTTTAGCCTAGAGCTGCAATGTTGTTTGTGTTTTAAAATGAAGAAATAAAACAAGAGCACTAATGAATGACAGATTCCGCGGTAAAATATTGCGTATTCAAACACAAGGGAAGTACCAGCCACATTATGCTGCTGTATGATTATGATTTGCTCCGATCCTAGGAAGAATTTAAGGATGGGCAATAAAACTCTTCTCCTTGTAGAACAATAGTCCCTGCACACATTTGAAGTTTTAGAGCCTTTAAAATGAAAAACGATGGACTGAAGGCCATTTAGCTATGCTGGAATACAACTGCTGAACATTTGCTTGCCATTTTGTTCCCTTGTGTGGCCTTCTCCTCTCTCACTTCTTCCAGATTTTGTCACTTGCCTCTTCTTTGGAAATAAGCAGACTTTCGTCTTTCTCTGCTCAGTATGGAATTCTCATTAAGTTTTCTGGTGCGAAGACTTAGATGAGAATTTAATAAGCTGATTTTCGCAACAGTTTGGTAAGAAGTTGAACAGCTTAAGAGATGGACATAAAATTGTGTGGGTTTCGTGGTGGTGGTTGTTGTTTATTTGTTTCATTAGTATAACAAATATTTTTCATCCTTTTTATTGTAGGTTTGTGGATTGTCTCACTTTATGCTGAATGTTGTTTCTCTGTGATCACTGGTAACTCACTATGAGAAGTGCTCAGAAGAAGGGATTATGCTACCTTGGGCACCATCCAATGACATTTAGTTACTTCATTACCCACCCTTAGAATGCAGTCCCAAAGAAGTGTTTATAATTAGGTTGAATCATGTGAAATGGTTGATCCTGACCTTTTTGTTTTAAGCTACAAAAATGGCAATTTCTTATAATTTAACAGAATATTAAAAATCCAGTCTACTCACTTCTTTCCTCATGCTGAATTATTTTGTCCAATGCTCATGTTATGTTCTATATGCATTAGACACTTAGTATTTATTTGTTGATGAGATAAGGGGCCTGGAGTCGATCTGAGTGATACTAATGAGGTAGGTTTTAAGGCATTGGTGTCCAACTCTACATCATGGAATGAAAGTAAAATATCACAAGACAGAGGTGGCTGACAGGAGATTTAATGCCTCGGTTGTCCAGGCTTTTCATTGTGTATGAAGAGAGGACATGTGTTGGGTCAGGGAGGTCAAGAATTTGGCAAGGCATTTGAAAAGCAAACAGTTGAAAAGGTTAGACATGTATCTATTCTGATCTTGGGCGGTCTAAGCCAGTAAACATACCATGCTTTGAAACGGTGTCTCAATTCCTTACTTGGTGAGGGACGTAGATTTTGTATGAAGGATGGGCGTACTCCTTAGCTACTCACCAGATAGTCTAAATTCCTGATGCATGTAATTTAGGGATAAGAACAGGAGCATGAATTGCTATTCCCAGCAGATGAATGGTGCAGGGTGCCTGTGGGCTTTGCTTTGGGTAATAAAGCTGAAGATAGGCTTACGGAACCAGGAAAATTGATTCTAGAGAAGGGGCAGGTCCACAGTGGAGACTCACAGGTGGCCTGGGACATGTTCCAGAATTCAGGTTTCTAGAATTGTAGACTGGCCTTTCCATAAATAACCTGTACTTTTGACTCTGTATTCCAGGGGCTGCTGACAAAACTGCCAGAACCAACCCTCTTCTTTGCATATCATGAAAGTTCTTGGTTGTGAGGGAAATGCCATGTCTCTCCCTGAATTCTCTGTGTTGGTCTCCATTGCTAACTTTAGTTACTTTGTTATTCTCCTGGGTGGATCTGTGCACACTGTGGTAGAATTTTGTCATTTACATTGACAAACTATATCTGCAGGTGAAAAGAAGTCCACTGTGGCTTTCTCATTTTCCTTTCGCATTTCATTGAGCCCTGCCATCAGCAGTGAACTTCTTCTCTTGAGGGCTTCATGGCATAGCCCTTTTGCTAGCTGCAGTGTTGGAGAGGCTGTGATCCTGGGGCAGGAAAGAAGTTAGGAATGCCAAAGCAGTGGGAAGATATATGTAAACACAGATCAGCATATTCCTGTAACAGCTATAAATGTCCGCCGTGATTATTACAATTTTAAGTGCCAAATGACTGTAAGGTACGAACATTCCAAGGCGGGTGGGGTCCCTGAGACCCATAGAAGGCTGTCACGGAAGAACTGACAATGGTTAGGGTCATATTTACGTGAGAAAGAGATGTCACTCTAAGCTAGTGGGAAAGATGGGACCGGGCACAAGGTGGTGAGTTTGGGGAATGACTTGCAGACTAGATTGGCCAATCCAGCAACACAAAAACCAGTAGGAAAGAGAGCCCTGGTCTGAATTCTTTAATCTGATTTTTAATCCAGAATAAGTTGCTTAGATTAAAGTGCTGATGTAGAATCTTAATTTTGAAGTATCATACAAATGTATTAATCCACACTCAGAATAGTAATAATAGGTAACGTTTGCCGAATGCTTACTATGTGCCAAGCATCAAACCAGGTGCTTTTCATGTGTTAATTCACAGGAAACCCACCACTCTGGGACCCCATTTTATAAAAAGGACACTGAGACAGACAGTTCAGTATCTTCCCAAAGTCAAAGGAGTGATAAGTGACAAAGAGTTCAAATCCAAGTGCACTGATGCTAGTATTTGGGCTTTTCCCTATGAGGCTATAAAAAAAAAAAAAATCTAAGCAATGACGTCATATGGTGACTGAGGTGTCTAATGCCTGGTGCTTTTCTTTATGAGTGTGGGGAAGGTTACACAGTCTATGCCTTAGCTTCCTTCTGTGGACAAAAGGGAGAGTAACATGGGTCTTATCTCATGGGGTGGAATAAGAAGATTGCAGAATATGCTCAGTAGGGGTTGGCTGCTGGGAGAGCTTGGGGAACATCTCAGCCCTAATCTTCTCACCTGACAGAAGCATAAAGTGGAGGCTCGGAGATAATTGTGAGGTTTGCCCGAGTACAATGTTGGGGTTAGAAGGACGTGCTCTCATCTGCAAGAACAAGGGCTCTTGCCTCAACAGCCTGCAACCTGCCACATCAGAATGTCTCCTCGTGCCGAAACTGGGCTAAGGTTTGCTTTTGAAATAAGTAAGAAAAAAAGCATTTTAAAGTAAATTCTGGTGCTTTCAGATGGACAAATCGTAGGATTTAATTTTGTGTAATATGAAGATCTGTGTGTATGTGCAGAGTTTGTTTTGTTTTGTTTCTAAATAGACAACAGGGTCACCTGGGTGCCTCAGTTGATTAAGCATCTGACTCTTGATTTCAGATCAGGTCATGATCTCAGGGTCATGAGATCGAGTGCCACGTCGGGCTCCACACTGGGTGTGGAGCCTGCTTGAGATTCTCTCTCTCTCTCTGTCTCCTTCTGCCCTCCCACTCCCCCTCTAAAAAATTAAAAAAAAAACAACCAAATAACAAATGATTCAGAATTAGCTACTAATTCTTCAATTCTATATTTTTAAATATGTGTTCCCCACATTAAGATAAAGATGAATGTCAACTTTCAAATACTCACAAATTTTTATATATTGCTATTCCTAAAGCACCTTCTGCATGCTGAATTTATTCAGTGACATACAAGCAGACTTGATAATTATCCATTGTCTCCTGTCCCTTCGCCGTAGTCTTCCTCGATTTGCGAGACATCAAGGAACCCGTCTCTAGGGGCAGTGGCATCCCCAGGGCTACCCTAGTAGCTTTTCTTGTCCAGTGGCAGGAGAGCGCTGGGCGGGGTGGGAACGAAGCTTGTTGGGCTATCTGTCTGACTTCTGTTGCAGCACAGGGGGAAGGAAGAGAGACCAGGCTCCTGCTCTGGATGCTAACTAAGTGCCATGAAGAGGCGACAGTGCTAGGGGCTGCCTTGTAAATGCCCAGGCTTTGGTACCAGTGTTTACTCAGGTGTATCATCTCCATGACCTACTTTCCCCTTTCCCTAGAGAACAAGACCCTTTCCCTTAACATCCAGTGCTCTCCCTAATCCATCCCAAGGCTTTCACCCACTAAGCAGGATCAGAAGGGCAATGCCTGCATGAATCACAGTAAGAATTCCCCCCCACCCCCACCCCCGCCAACAGTCTGGGTACAGAATACCACCTAATAGGGCCGGCTCCATGGATTTTCTACCTTTTGCAGTCACGGAGAGCCCTGTGTTCCAAAGGGTCCCGTGCTTAGTTTAATGCTCTGCTGTTGCCCTCTTGAAATTCCTAATCACATTTTAAGAAGGGCCACACGTTTCCATTTTGCTCTGGGGCTCACCACTCACGTAGCCGGTCCTGCCTCTTAACAACGTGGTCAGCTGCTTGACTTGCATACGGTTACTTGTAAAGACAAATTCAAGAATATATTAGGTACGGAAGTGGCAGACTCCTGTATTAATTTAATGACAAGTGGAATTGCTGGATAAAAGGGCTTCAGCCCTATCAAGGCTTTTGATGTGCATGTTGCCAGACACTTTAAAGTGCTTGTATCTGTTTATTCTGGGTACAGTGGATATTCCCATTAAAACAAACTCTTTGTTTGGCTTCTATCAGTGAGTGAAACTACATTTCAAATTCTATGATACCATGTGTGGTTTTTCTTTGGGGAATCACCTGTTGTCCTTTCCTGATTTGTATGTTGTTAGTCTTAGTGTTTTTTGAGCGATTCCCTAAGTTCCTCGAACAATAAAGACATTTGCCCCCTGTGATTCTTTTTTTCCCCTAAACGATTGTTTGGCTTCAATTATGTATGTTACTGTTTGTTTATTTTTGATGTAGAGAAGTTCAAAATTGTTACATGGTTGAAGCTCTTGATAATTTTCTTTGCACTTTCTCCCGTTAGCTTTAGGTTAGTAGACTTCCGCCTCCCAGAAATTTGATAAATATTTACTTATTTTTTAAAAAATTGTATATTTTGACTGTTATACTTTATTTTTGAGTAGGATAAGGATATGTTTTTTTTTTTTTAAATAGATACCTAGCTGTCCCAGTTGTCAGTTCTTCCTTTCTGCACTGATTTTTTTGTGTTACATTCCTACCTTCACCATTTGTATGTGAATTTATCTCTGGGCTTCCATTCTGTCCCACTGATATTTCTGTCCTATCCGTAACACCCTGACCTAATGGGTGTACCTTTATATTATAGCAATGGGCTAGGGCTGGTCCCCCAGCATCTGCCTCCTTTACCTCCAACTAATGTATTTTCTGATCTGTGCTCATTAGTTTATTTTTCTCCTAACCCCTGTTCGATTTCCGCTTGGCAATAAACTACTTTAAGTAGTTTTTCTATGAACTTAAAGTGATATAAGTGGCATGTCCTTTCCCTGATCAATATCCAGACTCATTGTCTGTCTCATATTGATCTATATAATTTTTTAAAAATTTTTCTGTACTTAAGATGGTTTGTATATTAAAAACTTGGTAGTTTTGAAATTTGGATAAATCTAAAAGGGAAAGGCTACATTTACATAAGTATTTCCTCGTCCATTCAACAAATATTTATTGAATATCTTCAAGCACCTGGCAGTGTGGATAGCAGTGATCTCAACACACAGAGACCTTCCAAGGGGATCCTTGGGGTGAGTTCTGAGTGAAGGGCAGTCAGCTGGCTGTTCAACATACAGAGCCTCATGGGCCACAGTAGAGAGTTTGGGCTTAAGCCAGAACCCAATAGGAAACTGTTAGGGAGTTTTAAACTGGGCTGGTGGTGGGCGCCTGGGTGGCTCAGTTGGTTAAGCGACTGCCTTCGGCTCAGGTCATGATCCTGGAGTCCCGGGATCGAGTCCCGCATCGGGCTCCCTGCTCGGCAGGGAGTCTGCTTCTCCCTCTGACCCTCCCCCCTCTCATGTGCTCTCTCTATCTCATTCTCTCTCTCAAATAAATAAATAAATAAAATATTTTAAACTGGGCTGGTGACATGATCAGGTGATGTAAGTACCAGCATCTATGTTGGTGACATCTTGAGAAGATGGGGAAGATGGAGTAGTGAGGGCAGGAGGGAAAACAGAGCCAAAATATTTAATTCTATCTCTTTTTTTTTTGTTAAATATTTTATTTATTTATTTGACACAGAGAGAGAGGGCACCTCAGGGGGAGCAGCAGAGGGAGAGGGAGAGGGAGAAGCAGGTTTCCCACTGAGCAGGGAGCCCAACACGGGGCTCCATCCCAGGACCCTGGGACCATGACCTGAGCTGAAGGCAGATCCTTAACGACTGAGCCACCCAGGTGCCCCTAATTCTATCTCTTTTTTTTTTTTATAAAAGATATATAAATCTTGAGGCAGGCAAGATTATTCTGCCTGTCCCAAATCATGCATCTGAAAACATTTCCCTAGATAGTATGACATTGAGAAAAAAATACCATCACAAATGCCTGAAATTCTTACTTTTTATTTAAATGAGTTAAAGCCCTGTAAATTGCATTCCAACAAAGTATTTATGAACATACTTATAGCATAAACATACTCTAGAGTTCCTATCTGAATTCCACAAAATGTATTTATCAAATGCAGTTTGCTTTTTAGGATGAGTATAAGTCTTACAAGAAGGTGAATGAAGGCTTAGAATAGAGGAAGACATTAATGCCTACCTTGAAACTTTAAATCCCTGAACCTTATTCTTCCTTCAGACTCGATGGGATGGTCAGAATGCCCTGTCACCTTCATGGATGAAGCAAAGACTTTGTGCGAGAAGAGTCTGGGAAAAGAATTCTAGGAAATTTTACAGCTGTCAGCCAAGTATTTGGTACATCAAGAAAGAGAATGAAGAAAGGAGCAATAGATATTTGTGAAGTATATCTATTTTGGCCAAAAGGCAAAGCTATTATGTTTTTAAAAGAAAGGAGGGATTAGCTCCTAAGTTGCTGTGTTCAAGAACTATTTCAGTTTCAGGCAAGATTTATTTTGTTTAATGTGTCTCATTTTATAGAAGCCAGACCTTTCCCTTCACTGGCCCCGGCAAGCCTCAAGTTAGGTTATGACCGCAATTTATATGATAAAAGGGCTGTAAATGCAAAATTTAGGGAGAGTGATTTTTTTTTTTGGTAATGCATAAAACTTTGAAAAATACAACTTAGATTATAGGTGGAGGCCGAATTAAGGTTTTCAAAAGGAAAAGACCTACCAAATCATCTGTTCATTGCCCAGAGCAAATTAAACTATTTCCCTGGTCTGGAAACCTTATCAGATTTATCATGTGGCTATATATACTGCTTCTTATTTTACTTGGTTCTGCTTGTTTAAAATATTACAATTCATCATTGTTAAAATTACTACTTCATACTTATTTAGCCTTTCATAGAGTCAGTCTCTAAAGTAAGAAAGTGCTGCTTTCACATGGAAAAGATATCTTACCTTTAGGATGAATTTTTTTTCTTGCCTCAGCAAGTTGTAGCTTTAAGCATAAAACTTCTGCAGAACAGTTCCCCTGTCCTCCACGTAACAGAATTCCAGTAGTAGGGCAGGCGTCAGAACTGTTTTAAATTGGTAATATCTTAGTGATGTCCTTATCTGATTTATTTTCTGTCTTTCTGTTTTGCTCTGTGCATCTTTACACCCAGGGGGACTCTCCTTTTTAATACAATCTGGCTGCTAACATCTACTATGATTATGTCCAGAGAGGGAGAGAGAGCATCTTGGTCCCTACGGTTGAACAGCTTTGGCCATTAAACTGCCCCTCACGGTCTGCCCAGCCAATCACTGTGCAGTGAGGGCTGGTTCATGTTGATAGGCTCAGGACAGGTAGAGTTCTGTGCTGGAGCTAGAATGAAGTTTCTCCCACCCAACCATGAGACAGCTACACCAAGTCACGGGGATGGAATGGACTCAGGGGTGGGTGATCACTGCATTTAGTGTACTGCTTTAGCCTCTCCTTCTTTTGAGTCAGGACTTAGAAGGAGTCTGGCCCTCTGTGAGATACTCTGTTGTTACCATTCATACTTTCTCAGAGGTGCGTACTGGCAAGGATACCGCTCCTATGAAATAGAATTGTCGTTTCCCACCATGGACATAAGGGAAACTTCTCCCAACTCAAGGGAAATGGAGGAGGTGTGGGAGCTTGATGCCAGGAATTATATATGTGTTACATGTATATGTACACGTCCCTACTGGGCAGATAAGGAGGGGCAGTTCAACTGCCAAAGCCGTTCAACAGTAGGGACACATTACATGTGTGTGTGTACATGTATACATTACATATATGTAATACATATATGTATCACATATAATACATGTATAATATACACACGCACATATATATACATACACATATATAATTATATATAATTTCAATTCAGTAGAGGAAGGAGAAAGTTGGCTAACAACTCTGTCTCTGTCATTCAACTTTTAACTAATTTTTAGGTCTTTTGAATCTCAGGTTATGGTTGTAAGCACTTTGTAGTCTTGCTATGAAGTTGGTTACTTTTTGAGTCTGGGGGACGTAGAGAATGTGGCAGTTGAAAACTTGAATATGACCTCCTCCAGTTGGCCTCTCCCCCAGTAAGAGGTGTTGGGGTGTTTGCTGAGAAGTCCCGAGTAGCTCCTCAGGGCCTCCTGGCGAGTCAAGGAATGAATGTGGATCTGAGAATTCCAGTTTCTTCATTTAAGTGCTTTCTCAACAGTATCAGGCACCTGTGTCTTCTGTGGTAGGGACGCTTTTTTGTTATAATCCTCTTTACCAAGGAGGGATGCTTGGATCTTTTTTGGTTCCCTTATACGGAATGTTTTAAAAATATTTTATTTATTTATTTGAAAGAGAGAGAGAGAGCGCTTGTGTGTGCACACCTGTGCATGAGCAGGGTGGAGGGGGAAATAGACTCCCTGCTGAGCAGGAAGCCTGACATGGGGCTCTATCCCAGCACCCTGAGATCATAACTTGAGCTAAAGACAGACGCTTAACTGACTGAGCCACCCAGGCGGTGGCCCCCCCCCGTACAGAATTTTGAAAATAGAATTTTGCCCAAGGTGGAATGGGGAACATAATAAGGTCCTAAGATTGTTTTATATTAAATAGGATTAAGTTCTGAAATACATAGCCCTTTTCCCCCTTTCACTGTGGGTTGATTTACTGCTTATGTGCAAAAGGAGGAGAATCAATGCCTTCTAAGAATTTATTACTCAGAATTTCCACTAATTTACCTTGATCATCAGTGATAATTAAGGTAAATACATATAAATGCGCTTTGTATAAAAATTCTGAAATCAGGGGTGGAGCAAGATGGCAGAGGAGTAGGAGACCTGGATTTCGTCTGGTCCCAGGAATTGAGCTGAATAGGGATCAAACCATTCTGAACACCTACGAACTCAACAGGAGACCGAAGAAGAGAGTAGCAACAACTCTCTGAACAGAGAAGGGACCACTTACTGGAAGGTAGGACGTGCGGAGAAGTGAATCCGAGGCGATATTCGGGAGGAGAGATGGCGGGGGAGGGGGCCTCCGTCGGCCGCTTCTGGCAAGTGCTAGAGCCGCGGAGCACAAAATCAGAACTTTTAGAAGTCGGCTCCGCGGAGGGACGTCACTCCAGTGGCTAAGCTGGGGGTGGAACCCTCATCGGACAGTGTGGTCTCAGGACCCTCAGGGTCACAGAAAGACTAGGGTGCCTGAGTGTGGCAGAGCTCCCGGGTATCGGAGCGGGGAAGCTGGCTGCAGAGACGGAGCCGAGGCGCGGGCTCTCAGCTCGGGGTGGCCATAAACTGTGATCCGCGGCCCAGTCGGGCCACTGCTCCTCCAGCAGGGACCCAACAAGCGGCAGAGCCGGGGAGACTCCCCTTCCTCCCCGGGGAGGAGCGGCGCGGGAGTGCACTGTAGGGATCTGCTGGGTTTGGAGACTCCACACGGGGTCGGGTGCCAGAGATAGAAACGCTCGGTCACAGGCCGGGTGAGCACGGAGTGCAGCTGGAGACCGGGGAGACGGGAGTGATTGACTGTTTTTCTTTGGGGCGCACTAAGGAGTGGGGCCCTGAGTTCTCGGCTCCTCTGGGGCAGAGATTGGGAGGCCACCATTTTCACTCTCGTCCTCCAAAGCTGTACCGAGAGCTTGCAGGGAACAAAAGCTCCCGAGAGCAAACCTGCGGCAATTCCGCCTCCGGCAAAGACATTTGGGAACCATGGCAACAGGCCCCTCCCCCAGAAGATCAGCACGAACAGCCAGCGAAGACCAAGTTTACTGATCAATGAGAACGGCAGAACTCCAGAGCTAGGGGGATACTGCACATAGAATCCATGGCTTTTTTACCATGATTCTTTAGTCTTTCAAAGTTAATTTTTTTTGAATTTTTCTTTTTCCCTTTTTCAACCAACATCTTATCAATCCCTTTTTTAAAAAACATTTTTATTTTTCATTTTTAGAGTCATATTCTATCCCTTCATAGTAGTTACCCTTATTTTTGGCATATATATATAAGTTTTCTCTTTAAAATTTTGAGATACAATTTCTTATAACAGATCAAAATATACCCTAAATCTCTAGTGTATGGCTTTGTTCTAGTCTCCTGCCTGATCACATTCTCTCCCCTCCCCCTTTTTTTTAAATCCTCTTCTTTCTTTTTTTAAACAACTTCTTATCAATTCCTTTTATAAATTTTTTTATAATTTTCATCTTTACAGTCATATTCCATCCCTTCATCGTATCAACCCTTATTTTTGTACATATACAAGTGTTTCCTTAAAATTTTGGAGGCACTTTCTTCTAACAGACCAAAATACACCCAGAATCTAGTGTGTGGCACTGATCTATGCACCAGCCTGATCATATTTGATCATATTCTGTTTTTTTGTTTTGTTCTGTTTTTGTTTTTATCTTTTTCTTTTTCTTTCTTTTTTTCTTTCTCTTTTTTCTTTTTTCCCTTTCTTTTCCCCCGGTTTCAGGTCTTTTCTGATTTGTTTAGAGTATATTTTCTGGGGACATTGTTACCCTGTTAGCATTTTGTTCTCTCATTCATCTATTCTCCTCTGGACAAAATGATGAGATGGAAAAAATCACCTCAACAAAAAGAACAAGAGGTAGTACCGACTACCAGGGACCTACTCAATACAGACATTAGTACGATGTCAGACCTAGAGTTCAGAATCATGATTTTAAAGATACTAGCTGGGCTTGAAAAAAGCATGGAAGTTATTAGAGAAACGCTTTCTGGAGAAATAAAAGAACTAAAATCTAACCAAGTCGAAATCAAAAAGGCTATTAATGAGGTGCAATAAAAAATAGGGGCACTACTTGCTAGGATAAATGAGGCAGAAGAGAGAATGAGTGATATAGAAGAACAAATGATCGAAAATAAAGAAGCTGAGAAGATAAACAACTACTGGATCACGAGGGCAGAATTCGAGAGATCAGTGATACCATAAGATGAAACAACATTAGAATAATTGGGATCCCAGAAGAAGAAGAAAGAGAGAGGGGGGCAGAAGGTATATTGGAGCAAATTGTAGCAGAGAACTTCCCTAATTTGGGGAAGGAAACAGGCATCAACATCCAGGAGGCACAGAGAACACCTCTCAAAATCAATAAAAATAGGTCAACACACCGACATCTAATAGTAAAACTTAGGAGTCTCAAAGATAAAGAGAAAATCTTGAAAGAAGCTTGGGAGAAGAGATATGTAATCTACAATGGTAGAAACATTAGATTGGCAACAGACCTATCCACAGAGACCTAGCAGACCAGAAAGGACTGTCATGATATATTCAGAGCACTAAACAAGAAAAATATGCAGCCAAGGATACTATATCCAGCTAGACTGTCATTGAAAATAGAAGGAGAGATAAAAAGCTTCCAGGACAAACAAAAACTAAAGAAATTTGCAAACACGAAACCAGCCCTCCAAGAAATATTGAAAGGGGTCCTCTAAGCAAAGAGAGAGCCTAAAAGCAGCATAGACCAGAAAGGAACACAGACAATATACAGGAACAGTCACCTTACAGGCAATACAGTGGCACTAAATTCATATCTTTCAATAGTTACCCTGAATGTAAATGGGCTAAATGCCCCAATCAAAAGACACAGGCTATCAGATTGGATTAAAAACAAGACCCATCGATATGTTGTCTGCAAGAGACTCATTTTAGACCCAAAGACACCATCAGATTGAAAGTGAGGGGTGGAAAACCATTTACCATGCTAACGGACACCAAAAGAAAGCTGGGGTGGCAATCCTTATATCAGACAAATTAGATTTTAAACCAAAGACTGTAATAAGAGATGAGAAAGAACACTATATCCTGCTCAAAGGGTCTATCCACCAAGATCTAACAATTGTAAATATCTATGCCCCTAACATGGGAGCAGCCAATTATATAAGGCAATTAATAACAAAAGCAAAGAAACACATTGACAACAATACAATAATAGGGGGGGACTTTAACACCCCCCGGACTGAAATGGACAGATCATCTAAGCAAAAGATCAACAAGGAAATAAAGACTTTTTAATTTTTTTTTAAGATTTTATTTATTTGACAGAGAGAGATACAGTGAGAGAGGGAACACAAGCAGGCTTCCCGCGGACCAGGAAGCCCGATGCGGGGCTCGATCCCCGGACCGTGGGATCATACCTGAGCCGAAGGCAGACGCGTAACGACTGAGCCACCCAGGCGTCCCAGAAATAAAGACTTTTAATGACACACTGGACCAAATGGACTTCACAGACATATTCAGAACATTCCATCCTAAAGCAACGGAATACACATTCTTCTCTAGTGCCTATGGAACATTCTCCAGAATAGATCACATCCTAGGTCACAAATCAGGTCTCAACCACTACCAAAAGATTGGGATCATTCCCTGCATATTTTCAGACCACAATGCTTTGAAACTAGAACTCAATCACAAGAGGAAGGTCGGAAAGAACTCAAATACATGGAGGCTGAAGAGCATCCTACTGAAGAATGAATGGGTCAACCAGGAAATTAAAGAATTAGAAAAATTCATGGAAACCAATGAAAATGAAAACACGACTGTTAAAAATCTTTGGGATGCAGCAAAGGCAGTCCTGAGAGGAAAGTATATAGCAATACAAGCCTTTCTCAAGAAACAAGAAAGGTCTCCAATACACAACCTAACCCTACACCTAAAGGAGCTAGAGAAAAAACAGCAAATAAAGCCTAAACCCAGCAGGAGAAGAGAAATAATAAAGATCAGAGCAGAAATCAATGACTTAGAAACCAAAAGAACAGTAGAACAGATCAACGAAACTAGGAGCTGGTTCTTTGAAAGAATTAACAAGACTGATAAACCCCTGGCCAGACTTATCAAAAAGAAAAGAGAAATGACCCAAATCAACAAAATCATGAATGAAAGAGGCGAGATCACAACCAACACCAAAGAAACAAACAATTATAAGAACATATTATAAGCAACTATATACCAGCAAATTAGATAACCTGGAAGAAATGAATGCATTCCTAGGGCGCCTGGGTGGCTCAGTTGGTTAAGCGACTGCCTTCGTCTCAGGTCATGATCCTGGAGTCCCGGGATCGAGTCCCACATCAGGCACCCTGCTTGGCAGGGAGTCTGCTTCTCCTTCTGACCCTCCCCCCTCTCATGTTCTCTCTCTCTATCTCATTCTCTCTCTCAAATAAATAAATAAATAAATCTTAAAAAAAAAAAAGAAATGAGTGCATTCCTAGAGATGTATCAACTACAAAAACTGAACCAGGAAGAAATAGAAAACCTGAACAGACCTATAACCACTAAGGAAATTGAAGCAATCATCAAAAATCTCCCAGCAAACAAAAGCCCAGGGCCAGATGGCTTCCCAGGGGAATTCTACCATACATTTAAAGAAGAATTAATACCTATTCTTCTGAAACTGTTCCAAAAAATAGAAATGGAAAGAAAACTTCCAAACTCATTTTATGAGGCCACCATTACCTTGATCCCAAAACGAGACAAAGACCCCAACAAAAAGGAGAATTACAGACCAATATCCTTGATGAACACGGATGCAAAAATTCTCACCAAAATACTAGCCAATAGAATCCAACAGTACATTAAAAGGATTATTCACCACGACCAAGTGGGATTTATCCCTGGGCTACAAGGTTGGTTCCATATCCGCAAATCAATCAACGTGATACAATACATGAACAAAAGAAAGAACAATCATATGATCCTCTCAATAGATGCAGAAAAAGCATTTGACAAAGTACAGCATCCTTTCTTGATCAAAACTCTTCAGGGTATAGGGATAGAGGGTACATACCTCAATATTATAGAAGCCATCTATGAAAAACCCACAGTGAATATCATTCTCAATGGGGAAAAACTGAGAGCTTTTCCCCTAAGGTCAGGAATGCGGCAGGGATGTCCACTACCACCACTGCTATTCAACATAGTATTAGAAGTCCTAGCCACAGCAATCAGACAACAAAAAGAAATAAAAGGCATCTAAATTGGCAAAGAAGAAGTCAAACTCTCTTTACAGATGACATGATACTTTATGTGGAAAACCCAAAGGACTCCACCCCAAAACTGCTAGAACTCATACAGGAATTCAGTCAAGTGGCAGGATATAAAATCAATGCACAGAAATCAGTGGCATTCCTATACATCAACAACAAGACAGAAGAAAGAGAAATTAAGGAGTCGATCGCATTTTCAATTGCACCCAAAACCATAAGATACCTAGGAATAAATCTAACCAAAGAGGCAAAGGATCTGTACTCAGAAAACTATAAAATACTCATGAAAGAAATTGAGGAAGACACAAAGAAATGGAAAAACGTTCCATGCTCATGGATTGGAAGAACAAATATTGTGAAGATGTCAATGCTACCTAGAGCAATCTACACATTCAATGTAATGCCCATTAAAATACCAAACACTTTTTTCAAAGAAATGGAACAAATAATCCTAAAATTTGTATGGAACTGGAAGAGACCCCGAAGAACCAGAGGAATGTTGAAAAAGAAAAGCAAAGCTGGCAGCATCACAATTTGGGACTTCCAGCTCTATTACAAAGCTGTCATCATCAAGACAGTATGGTACTGGCACAAAAACAGACACATGGATCAGTGGAACAGAATAGAGAGCCCACAAATGGACCCTCAACTGTTTGGTCAGCTCATGTTTGACAAAGCAGGAAAGAATGTCCAGTGGAAAAAAGACAGTCTCTTCAACAAATGATATTGGGAAAATTGGACAGCCACATGCAGAAGAATGAAACTGGACCACTTCCTTACACCACACACAAAATTGGACTCAAAATGGTTGAAAGACCTCAATGTGAGACAGGAGTCCATCAAAATCCTAAAGGAGAACACAGGCAGCAACCTCTTTGACCTCAGCCGCAGCACTTTCTTCCTAGAAACATTGCCAAAGACAAGCGAAAGAAGGGCAAAAATGAACTATTGGGACTTCATCAAGATAAAAAGCTTTTGCACAGCAAAAGGAAACATTCCACAAAACTAAAGGACAACTGACAGAATGGAAGAAGATATTTGCAAATGACATATCAGATAAAGGGCTGGTATCCAAAATCTATAAAGAACTTATTAAACTCAAGACCCAAAGAACAAATAATCCAATCAAGAAATGGGTAGAAAACATGAACAGACATTTTTCCAAAGAAGACCTCCAAATGGCCAAGAGACACATGAAGAAGTGCTCAACATCGCTCGGCATCAGGGAAATCCAAATCAAAACCTCAATGAGATAGCACCTCACACCAGTCAGAATGGCTAAAATTAACAAGTCAGGAAACAACAGATGTTGGTGGGGATGTGGAGAAAGGGGATCCCTCCTACAGTGTTGGTGGGAATGCAAGCTGGTGCAACCCCTCTGGAAAACAGTATGGAGGTTCCTCAAAAAGTTGAAAATAGAGCTACCATATGATCCAGCAATTGCACTACTGGGTATTTACCCCAAAGATACAAATATAGGGATCCAGAGGGGTACTTGCACCCTGATGTTTATAGCAGCAATGTCCACAATAGCCAAACTGTGGAAAGAGCCAAGATGTCCATCGACAGATGAATGGATAAAGAAGAAGTGGTAGATATACACAATGGAATATTATGCAGCCATCAAGAGGAATGAGATCTTGTCATTTGCAATGACGTGGATGGAACTGGAAGATGTTATGCTGAGCGAAATAAGTCAATCAGAGAAAGACATGTATCCTATGACCTCACTGATACAGGAATTCTTATTCTCAGGAAACAAACTGAGGGTTGCTGGAGTGGTGGGGGGTGGGAGGGATGGGGTGGCTGGGTGATAGACATTGGGGAGGGTATGTGCTATGGTGAGCGCTGCGAATTGTGCAGGACTGTTGAATCACAGATCTGTACCTCTGAAACAAATAATGCAATATATGTAAAAAAAAAAAAAGTTAGCAGGAGGGGTAGAATGAAGGGGTGGAAATCGGAGGGGGAGATGAACCATGAGAGATGATGGACTCTGAAAAACAAACAGGGTTCTAGAGGGGAGGGGGTGGGGCAATGCGTTAGCCTGGTGATGGGTATTAAGGAGGGCACATTCTGCAGGAAGCACTGGGTGTTATGCACAAACTATGAATCATGGAACACTACATCAAAAACTAGTGATGTAATGTGTGGTGATTAACATAACAATAAAAAATTAAAAAAAAATCTTAAATCAGAGTGGCCGTAGGGTATAAAGTTCGGTGACTGATTTTTGATGGTTTGAGCCACAGAAAGCCACAAAGACTCAAAGGATGTTGCTGCCTGCCCCTTCCCTAGACTCTCTGTTAAAAGGTGGAGTTGGTGTTTTCTTTCCTCTTTCACTGCCTTTAAGATCCTGAAGCAAAGTAGCCTCTACCACCAAGATGGCTTGATTATGGAATTGTGTCTAAGATGGGGTCTGGCACATGTCATGTTGACTGAATGAGTGAGTGAATGAGGGATCAGAAGAGGCAAGTATGAATTTATTGGCACCAGAGGCTCTTGATGCCAGGAAATGAACACATAGCCGTGAAGCCTTTCCCAGACCATGTTGAAATAGCAATGAACTTCAAAAAGAACTCTTGTCTTTCCTTGTGTATCACATTAAACGAGGCAAAGTCTTCTCATGGTCTTTGGACCGCAGCAGCCCTTCAGAACATTGGAGGAAAATCGCTGGTGTAAATTACAGGGAGGTTGCCATTGGTGTAAAATATCTTTTGAGTGGCTTAGAGTACAGTGGAAATTCTTGTGCAGGTACACATACACTTTCGCCGGTCCACGGTGTGATCCTCTCATTACTTGGCTCAGAAACCCAGCTGGGAGGCACCATCTGTCAGCAGCACCAGCATCTGTCTCTGTTACTTCTGTGTTAACTCTTGGATAGTTGCCTGAAGGCCCGTAGGTAGCTGTGAGGCAGAGGAGTGGCGGTGGGGGGGCAGCCTCTGCCCTGGTGCCTTTAGTGAAATACTGTCCAGCCTTTTCAACCTACAACCACCCGTGATAGAGTGCTAAGTGCTTGCCCTTTCACAAGCTGGGAGACTCTTTCAGGACTTCGTGCGTTCCACGATGCATTCAATCTTATTTGCTAATCTTTTCCACCCACAGTAATGTTGCCATGCAATCAGACTGGAGTAAATACTTGTATGGTAGACTCAGGGCGGGGTTTTCTGCTTTCTGTTTAATTCTGCACAAAATGGTGTTGGGGTATCTACTGGGCTGGAAAGTGCCCCCCAGCCCCCCCCCCCCCCCACACTACTTTATATCCTTGCTGGAGCATCAGAATGTGACCTTAGTTGGAAATAGGGTCATTGCAGATGTCATTAGTTAACCTGAGGGCACACTGGAGTAGGGTGGGCCCTTAATCCATTATAGCTGGTGTCTTTATGAGAAGGGAGGCAGAGACACATGGAGCGAAGATGGCCACATGATGACCGAGGCAGAGATGGGAGTTCTGTTGCCCCAAACTAAGGAATGGCATGGGTGGCTGGCAACCACCAGAAGTTGGGAGAGAGGCATAGGATGGAGTCTCCCTCTCGGAGAATTGATTGAAGCCCTGGATTTCAGACCTCTAGCTTCCAAGACTGTGAGACACTACATCTCTGTTATTTTAAGCCACCTAGTTAGTGGTAATTTGTGAAGGCCTGCCTGGGAACCTAGTACAGAGAACTGTATATTATGTCATCACCGGGAATCTGTATGAATTTTCTAAGTTCTATTTTGCATGCTCAACACATAGCTATTGTGTAAAGACTGTCTTTTGGGTTAACACAGATTTGAGTGGTGTCTGTAAGGAAGGGATGGTGCTTATTAGGAAACATCCCAGGGCCAGGTTATTCCATTAGAAATAAATTTCCAGGGCACCTGGGTGGCTGTCAGTTAAGTGTTCAACTCTTGATCTCAGCTCCGGTCTTGATCTCGGAGTTTGGAGTTCAAGCCCTGCGTTGGGCTCCATGCTGGGTGTGGAGTCCACTTCGAAGAAAAAAAAAAAAAGAATTTCCAGTTTATTCACTCAGTCGGGACCTCACTCTTGTGCCAACTCATTCAACACATATGGACTGAGTGTCTACAGTATGCCAAGCACAGTGCTTGCTTTGGGGGGGTCACAGCAGTGAAGAAAACGGGTACGGAGAACCTACCCTCATGGAGTTCAGGATCTAGTGGAGAAGACAGACACGATTGATTTCCATCAATCTATATATCTTTAATGTCATTATATGTAAAAAAAAGCAGTCACACTAAACAGCAGTGAAACTTTGTGAATCAGATAGTATTTGGGGATGCCACTCACTGATCTGATTTTGAAACTTAACCATACTGCCTTTATGTTCAGTTCTATTCATGTGTCTGTGGTTTATCTCCCCAACCCAATACGACTTGTCTTGCTTTTTCTAAAGCTAATCATCATCCTCTGCATGCATTGGGTTTCACATGTTATTTGTTGAATTAAACTGAGTTAGTGATTGAGGATATGGATCGGGAAGATGATTAGTAAGAGCTAGCATGTATTAAGTATCTTTTATATGCATATGCCATTCTAAGCAATTGGCTTACATCATTTTATTCTTGTGGCTGTTCTGTGAGTGTGGACTCAGCAGTGCCCCATTTTAAGATGGAGTAACTGCTACTCAAAAGTGAGGAAATGGCCTGAGGCTCCACCACGTAGTTAGTGGTGGAGACAAAATTCAGGTGTAAAGCAGCCCGCCGTCAGCCTCCACACCCTCCAGCGCGATACCCTGCACTTTGGGCCTGCTTGTGGCCATCTGCTACCTTCCGAGGATTTCTGAAAGTCATGCCCCTTTCTTTTTCTTTGTCACAGCATACAGGAGGCTTGCAGAAGAGATGGGTTTTAATTGAGATTTGTGTCTAAGTATGCCTTCTGTCTTCCCCCTAGACAAAGAATGACAAGGGGGTGTGCTGACTGCTGATCAACTTAAATTATTTCTGTTGATTCTTTCTCTGTTTACCCTTTGGCTTTGAAGCTAACACTATTTAAATGATTGGCTATCCTTCAGGGTCGTGTGTGGTTAAGCCCTGGGCTTGCATTTCATACATCACGGTTTTGCTCCTGTGGTTTGGGAGTGGGACACCCCCTCCTGCACTGTCTTACATGAGGCAGAAGCTCTTGCCTTTCTTAGAGAGAGAGAGCGTGCACAGTCCCCATTTGGGGAGAAGGAGGAAGCCCCCAAGTGTGCAGTCAGAGCCTCGCAGCCTTCCAAGAGCAGAGCTGGTGCCACAGGTGTGTGTTTGGATCCTGAAGCCTGATGTCTGCTCGGCCAGCATCGGTGCCATGTGCTGGTTTTTGGTTCTAGATCTGCTGCTACCAGCAGTAGCGGCCATCCAGCCCTGCCTGGAGGTAATTCAACACTCCCGCCATCCTTGCTTGACGTTCCGTTCCTGGGGGCTGTGGCAGGGCTGTAGATGGCTCTCGAGGAGCTGCTGACTCAGCAGTGGGGTTGTCCCGTTTTTCTCTCCTGGAAGAACTCTGTGTACTTTGTTCGCCTGCTCCAGCCACAGCACTCAGGATCTGATTTCGGTTAGAAACAACATGCACCAGAAGTTTGAAAGTTAAAAACCACAAGCAATCAAAGCCAGCACCCTGTCATTGCATCATTACCCACAATAGCCAAAAGAAGAGTCAACAGACAAAAGCCCCTCAACAGAGAAATGAATAAACAGAACAGGGTGTATATATACATAATGAGGTATTATTCAGCCGTAAAAATGAATGAAGTACTGATACGTTCTAAAGCCTGAAGGAGCCTTGAAGAAGTGAAACAATGGGGCACCTGGGTGGCTCAGTGGGTTAAGTGTCTGCCTTCAGCTCAGGTCATGATCTCTGGGTCCTGGGATCGAGCCCCATGCCACGCTTCCTGCTCAGCGGAGAGTCTGCTTCCCTCTCTCTCTCTCCCTCTGCCCCTCCCCACTGCTTGTCCTCTCTCTCTTTCTCTCTCTCTCTCTCTCTCTCAAATAAATAAATAAATAAATAAAATCTTAAAAAAAAAAAAGAAAAAGTGAAATAAGCCAGACACAAAAGGACAAATATTGTATTATTCCACTTAGGTGCTGTATCCAGAATAGGCTAATTCACAGGGACAGAAAGCAGATCAGAGGTTACCAGCAGCTGGGGAAGGGAGGAAATGGGGAGTTACTGATTAACGGATACAGGATTTCTGTGTCAGGTAATGAAAAATTTTGGGAATAGGAGTGATGGTTGCACAACACTATGAATGTAAACAATGCCACTACATTGTACACTTAAAAATAGTCAAATTTTATGGCAGATTTTATGTTATACATATTTTTAATGGAATTTAAAAATGCCACCACTCTGAACCAAGTGTTTGAGTGGTGACAGCATCTCTCAGCAATGAGGCAAATGCTGAAAAGTGTCCTTGGCTTTTCTTTTCTTTTTTTTTTTTTTTAAGAATTTTTATTTATTTATTTGAGAAAGAGCACTAGGCAGAGAGAGAGAGCAAGCATGATAGGGGGGCGAAGGGAGAAGGAGAAGCAGGTTCCCCGCTGAGCAAGGAGCCTGGCATAAAGCTCCATCCCAGGACCGTGAGATCATGACCTGAGCCGAAGGCGGACGCTTAACCATCTGAGCCCCCCAGGCGCCCATGTCCTTGGCTTTTCTTAGGCTTAATATAAACCTCTAAGAATGGCAGCTTCTTAGCGGGAGGGACCAGCACACCGCCGCCTGGGCATGAAGCAGGTGCTCACTTAACTATCTTGTTTTCCAGCTCTGCCCTGGCCTGCCAGCGCGTTGCAGTTGTGAGTATGCTGCTCAGTGGCCCTGAGATCACTTGCTAGGTGCTTTGGGAAATTGGTGTAAGGAAAATACCATTTAGGGCATTACATGGCTTGAAATAAAAAGAACATCAGGGCTGAAGTTTCCCCTTCTGTTTCCTTTCCTTTCTTCCTCTCACCCTCTTCATCTCCTGTTACGGTCTTCTCCGGAGGAGATGCACACACAAAGGGCACCATCTACTGACTTTTGCTCACAGTAAAGTAAAGCAGAGTGTTTAGTATCTGATTCCTCATTTCCCTCTACTTCAAGGTTTCTGACTCTGGAGAGCTAATATGCTTTCACGGTATCAGTTTCTTTTCAAAACCCAATATGCACCTGAGCTGGGGATTAAGCCAGATCATTCTTTGAGATAACTAATATTATTATTCTTTACGCATAGACCCTTGAACTGTGGATCAAAGAAGGTAAGAAATTACCTCAAGATAACAATCAGAAAAATAACAGTGAATTCAACACACAAATATGACCCACCACTCCCGTGATCTAATTCTAAGATATTGAAAAAAAATTCTCTTTCATTTGGTGTAGACATTTAGTATTGAACCAGGCTGTCATGGTGTGCCAACAGCGGCTTGAAAGCAAGGTACTGGAGAGGAACAGGAAATGTAATGGGCTGAGGCCCCCACGTGGGCCCACATGCTTGTTTGTGGATTTCATATCAGAAGTTTGTGGCTGAAACCCACAGGAATGAATTCAGTGCATATAATCTGGAAGTTATAAGGAATCAATTTTGCAAGTAATTTCTTGGACTCTTAAGAATGTTGAAGATCAGAGGACCCATTTGTTCATTTTTTTGTCATATATAGATTGATCTTTTCTATTCTACCCTTTACCTTCCTCATGTTATCAATAAATCACAATGGAATGTCCGGCTGTCTTGTTTTAAATATCTGCATTTACAAAATCAGCCTGGGCACGGGGGAGGAGAAGAGAGAAGAAACTTAGTTTTGCAGTTTTACATATGGGAATTGTAAAATGAAGAGACAAGTGACTCCTGGATGGCTCAGTTGGCTAAGCATCCAACTCTTGGCTATGGCTCAGGTCATGATCTCAGGGTCGTGAGACTGATGTCAAGCTCTACGGTTAGTGGGGACTCTGCTTGAGATTCTCTCTCCTTCCCCCTCTGCCCCTCCCCCTGCTTTCTCTCTCTCTCTCTCTCTCTCTCTCTCTCAAATAAATAAATAAAATATTAAAAAAATAAAATAGACTTAAAATCACTCTCTACAATAGAATCCCCATTGAATGAACATTGTCTTTCTCTTCAAACACTGGGGAAACGTGGCACATTCTAACAGAAGGAATGCATGGCTAGAAACTTCCTTCTGCTAATGTCCCTGGATTTACCGTGGGCCCCAACTGATCTGGATGATCAGTCTGCTGATTAGTTTCTCCACACTATGATTAAGAATTGTATGTATGTATGTTAATTTGTTACAAATAACATTGACCAACATCCGTGCATTAGTCTTCACTTGCTTTGGTGTGTATTTGTATTTGATACCTAGTTGTTTGTTCACCTGTCCTCATTTTAGCCTTTAGCCCAATTGGGAGGATATTAAATAAAGGGCAACTTTGTACTTTACCAAATCTGACAGGCATAGTTCTGATATGCTCATAACCCCTAATGAGGGTTTTGGCCATTGGTCAGATAAACAAACTTTCATGTAGGTAAAGCAGTTAGAGAGCAGAATGGTCAGCCTTGCTCATACCAGAGGGATTTTTGCTAGCTATATAAGGTATGTAAAGTTTAATTTACATGTGTATATAATGTGTATTTACTATTCTATGCCCGTATAATAATATAATAATAATTACTGTTTTCAATTTCATTTCTTGTTTCCTGATACAAATTAGACTGTGATAAATGGGTCAGTATTGAACAATCACAGGGTGGGCTCTTGATATGATTGAATGCTTTACCAGCTGGAGCCCATTTACTCCTCCTAGCAATGTCCCCCAAACACTGAAGGGTGGGTCCATTCCCCATTTATAGTAGAGGCAATGGGTAATTTTTTTTATTTGTTTTTATCCCTAGTTTATGGATAAAGACAATGAACTTTAGAGAATCTGAGAGATTTTCTCCTGGACACATCGCTTGGAACTGGTAGATAGGGAATTTAAATTCATGTGGTCTGATGCGCTATGATGGACAGACAGTTTTATCTGTCAATTTGCCCAAGGTATAGACAATAGTTACTAAACCAAACACTGTCTGAAGGTGAGAAATGGAGGACGATCTTTCTAAGACAATAGCTTGTCTTGGAAGAACATCGTTATACTTCTGATTTTTGTTTTTGACTATTAGGAGCCACATATCATCTCGTTCATTTCTTCTTGAGTTCCTCCTGTAAATGCCCCAGCCAGAAACATACACCTTTGTCCTGAAGTCACTGGGGAGATGGTTGTGCTTCCAGAAGCAAGGTAGAAACAAAGAGCATGGTAATAGCATCCAAAATGTGAACCCCATTATTCTAAGATTTGTGGAGAATTTCCTAAGTGCTGTATCTGGATTATTTTATTGACTTTTAAAAACAGCCCTAGGAGGCAGGGATGGCTCATTCCCACCCTGTTTATAGCTGAAAAAAACTAACGCATAGAGGGGTTTATTAATTTGCCCAACACTAGTAAATGGTAAATCCAGGTAGGAGCCCTAGCCTCCTGACCCTGGACTGCACTCACTCCAGTCCACATGAAAGCTGTCTACAAGCTGTGGAACCATATGTGATACAAGATTATATACAGGCGATGCTCACTATTTGTGGATTCCATATTTGCAAATTTGTCTACTTGCTAAAATTTATTTTTAACCCCCAAATCAGTACTCACCATGCTTTTGTGGTCATTTACGAACATGAGCGGAGCGGCAAAAAATCTGAATCTCCCAGCGTGCACGTTCCCAGCTGAGGATGAACAAGGTGATACCACCTCTTTGTTTCAGCTTTCATACTATAAATAAGTGTCCTTTTTGCAGTGTATTTAGCACTACATTTTGTGTGTGTGTGTGTGTGTGTGTGTGTGTGTGTGTGTGTGAGTTTTATTGGTGGTTTCACTTCCTAAGGTGACCTTCAAGCCTCATGCTGGAGGGCTGTCTGGTGTTCCGAAGTGTGAGAAGGTTGTGAGGTGCCCCGCATGTATTACTAGGTAAACTTCATTTAAGTTTGGATTATAGCACTGTTGGCCGCAAGTTCAGTGCTGATCAATCAACAGAATATATTATAAGATGTCTTTAAACAGAAACACACGTGAAACAAGATTATGTGTTGATGGGTGGACACAAAATGTTGTGACCAGCAGTAGGCAGAAAGCTAATCCTGCCTTTCCTCTAGAATCCGTGATCCGGCATTGTTAGTTCATTGTTTGTGGTGACTTTGTAGAACATAACTACCATGAATAACAAGAGTAGACTGTATTTCTCTATTATCTTCCTTTCCTTAATTAATTAATTTGTTAAATTTCAGTGTTGTGCTGTCGAAGGCCCATGTTCTCAAAGGGACAAAAATTGGTTCTCAATGGGGGGGAGCGAGAACTCCTTTTTATGTAAAAAGCAGAGATATTCATGGAGCATGTAACAGATGTATAGTATATTGGCCATATTACAACTTTGGTGGATAGTTAGGAAAAAAGTCCCAAAAGTTTCCTCATGGGGGAGGGCAGCAATGAAAACGTGATTGCAAAACATCGCCACAGGGCAGAGTGACTATGTGGTGAAACATTTAAAGTATTTACTAGACTATATGGCACAACGTACATAGTTGTTATTATAAATATCATTTGTTTTTTTTATCTTCTTCCCCTTCTTCATAGACCAGCATTTCTTAAACTGGAGTTGTGGTCCCCTGAGGGGTCTGCATTCTGTTTTCAGACCTGTCTGAGAATTTGCTCTGAAATTTATTTTACTTTGTGCTTTCGTTTTGATGACAATCATAAAAACAATAAATCATTGTATACTGGTTCCCTTTTATAGACGAGTCCTGCCACAAGATTTCATTGTCCAAGTTTACACCTATCTTTTAAGGCAAGAATTCTACTTCAATGCTTATGGGCCAATAAGGAATAAAAGAGGAGCAGATTTAAAGATCGTGAGTGAAACAGTCAGACCGAGTGAAGGCCCGGTGATGTATCATCCTGTTCTGGGTGGAAGGACTCCCGAGTCGGAATGGAGGAAGATGGTGGGCAGGCTGAACCCTCACTGGGGGGGTAGCATGGGTAGGCCCAAACCAAGAGAACGTTGGCTTTAGCAGCAAGTACTGTATTTACATTTTGAAAGGCAATTTAATCTCTCTGCAAAATAACATCATCTGTTAATTCGAATTTTATGGCCTTTCTTGTTTTTGTGTTTAATTCGTTACTTTGTTTTGGTCTTCTTGTTGAATCAGTTAAAGCATATGGAGTTTATTTTTAGCTTTCCATTTGTGCATCACTAAATAACAGTATATTAAAAATAATTTAAGTCTCCATTAGTGGTGAACAGTAATGCTTTTTGCCATATTAAAGGGAGTGTTGCATTACTCAGGTTTGAGGAGTATCGTAATGGACTCATAGAATCACAGACTATTTGAACTGCTGGGAATCACTCAGTCCAATCATCTCTCCTTCCACATTAGGACACTGAGCCTCCTGGATGAGGAACAAGTGAGTGTTCAAGGTCAAAAACAAGAGAGCAGCAGACTGAGGTCAGAGACCACATTGACATACTTCTAACTGCATACCTGGTCCAATATGTCCACTCTGTCTGAAGGTGAACCATGGCAGGCCACAGAAATGGGTTAGATACAAACTAATGGAGAGTTACTGTGTCATCTTGGCTAACTCTCAGGGAGGACGATGTTAAATGGGCAGGGACAACAGTAAGAACAGACTTGTCTCAGAGCCAGAAGTCACTGTGAGCGATGCTCAGTGGTAAAGGGAGACAACAGCCTTTTGACATCACTGCTCAGATGATATCACCCATGAACTCGTGTTGTTCCGGTACTCCCAACATTCACAATCAAATCCCTGAAGCTCATCTGTTCTTTCCTGCTCTGTATTTTGACGTAGGCACACTCCCCCAAACTGGGGTCTGTGCCACTGCGTGGGGAGCACTACTGGGAATGTATTTCTCAGCCACATGTAAGAGTTCCGATCATACCTTGTGAAGTAAAAAGAGCTCATTTGTGATAGAATTGGTTGGTCATTATATTAGTTTTTTCTTGCCACATCACGAATGACCACAAACTTAGCAGCAGCTTAATGCAAGATACGTTTATTATCTCGCAGTTTCCTGGGATCAGAATTCTGGACTTGGACCAGCTGGGAGTTTTGTTCAGGGTCTCACAGAGTTGTGATCAAGACACTGGCCAGTGCCATGCTCTCATTAGAGGCTTGGGTGGGTCCCTGTCCACGCTCACGTGGCTGTTGGCCGAATTCTTTTCCTAGCAGCAGCAGAACTCACACCCGCTTGCTTCTTCAGGGCCAGTGGGCAGGGTCTCTTCTCTAGACTCTTGGAGAGAGCTTACCTATTTAGGCCAGGCCCACCCAGGACAACCTCCCTTTTGATGAAAGTCAACTTGATTAGGAAATTAATTGCATCTGCAAAACCCCCTCACTCTTGCCATATTCTATTGTGTAGAGGCAAGTTACAGGTTCTACCCACACTCGAGGGAACAGATTACCAAGGATATGGGCACCAGCTTAGCCTGTTCAAGTGGCTACAAAAAAATACCATAGACTAGTGGCTTATAACAACAGAAATTTAATTCTTACAGTTCTGGAGGCTGAAAAGTCCAAGAGCAAGGTGTCTGGTGAGAGCCTGCTTCTTGGTTCACAGATGGCTGTCTTTTTCTTATGTCTTCACATGGTGGAAGGGGCCAGGGAGCTCTCAGGGGTCTCTTCTGTTAGGGCACCAGTGCCATTCATGAAGGCTCCCCCCTTATGCTCTAATTCCCTACCAAAGGTTCCACCTCCTAATACCATCCCACTGGGGATTAGGTGAATTGGGGGGTTGGGGGGAACACATTCAATCTGTAGCAGGTACCATGGGAGTTATCTTAGAACTCTGCTCACTGCAGTCACTGATACTTCTCTTACTAGGCAGTGAGTAGGGTTCATATTTGCAGACATTTTGAGAATGTTTAGAAACATTACTGTGTATCTTATTAAAAGTTAGAAGAATAGAAACTCAGCTGTCAGTTGAAGTGAGATTTTTTTATACTAGGGCATGACTGACGTTTTGTGCTGGAGAATTCTTTCTTGTGGGAGCTGTTCTGTGTGTTGTAAGATGTTTGACAGCATCCCTGGCCTCTACCTACTAGGTTCTAGGAGTACATCCTCCCCAGTTGTGACAACTAAAAATGGTACCAGAAATTGCCAAATGCCCCCATGAGGGAAAAAGCACCCCCACTTGATAACTACTGCGTTAGATACATAAGTATTTTTTGTTTTTAAAGAAGAATCTATTAAAACAGGGAATTTGGTTTCTAAGGTGATACCTCTGTTTGGAGCCAGCAGGTCCTTACTACTCGGATAATGCCTCATTCTTAGATGTGCTTTTGTCTTGTGCTGGGAAATGTATAGTTTATAGTTGCAAATAAAAAATTAATACTGTAGATGAGTTTCCCACATGTCCTTTCTTATTCACACGTATGCCAAAATGAGATTATGTTATCATATGTTTTATAATCTTGTCTGAGTTTATAGTCGAGCTATACTGTAATAGGGCTTTAGTTCCACTCTTAAGGGTCAGATATGTAACGCAAGAGGCAAGAAACCTTATAAACTCCCTTCTTGGTATTATGGCTCTTTTCTTGGAAACCAGTGATAATGGCTTGGTATGGGACAGAGTGGAAGGCATGGTCAGTTCTGAAGTTACAAAACTCAAAAGCTGCTCATTCCTGTTTTCTCTAGGCAAAGGCAGCTCAAGCATCTCATCCGACGTGAGTTCAAGTACAGATCACACGCCGACCCAAGCCCAGAAGAATGTGGCTACCAGTGAAGGTAGGCATCTGGTCTTCATTATCTCTCTCCCTGTGTTCACAGTGCAGGCTATTTTTGGAAGACAAATAAAATGTGTGAGTCTCAGTTCTGTTCTACTGAGTGGGAGCATATGAGATTCTTAAAACTGAGAAGGCGGAGGGTGCCCAAGTTGCTTTTTCGTTGCTGTGCTGTTACCTTCTGAGAAAGGGGTTTTCATAGGATTTGAGTGTCTCAATTCTTAGGCAAATGCTGTTATTTCGTGAAAATATAATAGGCAGACTTTTGGGGAGCCTTCATGATGTTATCTGTCTTGTTTTTCAGTGTGGAAAACACTATGATTGTAAAATTCCTGTGCTCTAGTTGAAAGTTCCTGCAAAAACTTTCAAAATTGGAATTCAGGATTTTGACAATGGGAGGGTCACAATCATGTGATTTGTAGAACTTGAATTAACCATTATATGGGAGGAGAAAAGGAGATCTGTTTGATTATTTAAAGGATACATAGAAAGTCTTGCCTCTCAGGACAAAGATCGGCTCCATTGATGTTCTTGATATAGAATTTCACTATATGTAGTAATACATGTTTGAATTAATTGCTCTGCCTAGTCCAGAAGCTTTTGTGTTACTACTTGTTTGCGTGTGGAAATCACTGTTTCTGTGGTGGTTATTTAGTGGAAAGCCGACTCAATGATGGAATTAGTTTTTATTTTAATGTTAAACACAATTGAGTTCTCTTCTGAAGAAGAGCTCCTTCTAAGTTGGTTGTTGAAAGCAGGTCCAGTGTAAGATGTCGATGCCACTTACAATGGAAGGACCCAAGGTGAGGTGACCTTGTGTAGAGCCTGCTTTCTTAAAGTGTGCGGGGTGTGTGGAGGTACATTTCTACGCTCTGTCTTGAGGCTTAACTGAAGCTGCTTGCAATATTGGGAAGCATACCCATGACCTGATGTTGGTCATCTCAGTGTTTGGTTGCTCTTGATCTGCGTGACCGTGTGTGCATGAATGATGAGGGTTGGCCCCTGCTGTGTGTCTTCTCTTTGGCTTTGACTTGGTGTGTTTCAAACAGACTGATATATAAAGAGCTTTTATAATGGGATTATATTCCCTGGCGTTTAATGCGAATAGATCAGGGTGTTCTCCTCAGTGCTGTGAAGCACCAGATAGAATTCCAATTTGAATTTTCTGGCTCTTGATTCAAATATGAGCACTAGGTCATTCTGGAAATTTAGTTAAGGTAACGTGCAAGTCAGGTAAATTGATTCTAGACTTTTGCTTTTGAGGCCTCTGTTCTTAGGAGCCCAACTGGAAATCACTTCAACATAACTTACTTACTTATGGTTCTCTCTAATCAGAAATCTTTGTTTTGTAAGGTGATCACTTCTTTCTACCATGATTTTAGTCACTCTTGTTATAGTCATAGTTTGGCTAATTGGAGTGACTGTGAAAACAGAAAGTTAAAAGTATGTGAAATAATCCCTCTGTGTTTCCCTCTCCAGATTTAAGTTTTTTAAAATCAGAAAATACGAAACTGTATGGGCTCTGTTGTAAGGGTTGGGGGAGGGGACTGCGGGGCTTCATGCGCTAAAAATGTCTTCTTTTTATGCTTCAAAAAAATAACACTATAGGGATTTAAAATTTTCATCTTATTCTGCCTTTTCCTTGTTGGGAAGATTCTTTTGATGCGGGGCTCAGCCAGTGTTGTATACATTTTTGTCACAATGCATTTCCTACCATTCTGAGGGTAAATTCAGGAGGGAAAAATGGGAAAATATGATGTTCATGTGAAACAGAAATTTTAACAACTGGGCTAAATTAATAGGGCATATTTTTTCCAACTCTTAAATGGAAGAACCCCATCTCTATGAAAGATGCTATCCATTTTTTTGCATATCTGCAAAGTTGTGTTTTTTTTTTCTTTACTGTTTGTATGTATGAATCCACTTTGCTACTGTGTTTTAATCAATGGAACTAAAAAAATATTTTAAAATAAATTAGGTGTGGGTGTTACTTCCATAAAAATGTATTCAGGGATGTCTGCTGCGAAATGGTCTCGCTATCAGCCTGGTTTTTCAAGATGGAACACCAGCCAGTGCTCATTTCTCAATGCACAGGTGACAGAGTCCTGGTCTGCCTCTCAGGATTAGGGTGTCATATTCTCTGACCTCCACAAAGTGGGTTTACCCAACAGTAAACCCAATAGTTTGCTCCTACCAGAAAGCACCTACTAGCCACTGTGTGCCAAGAAACAGAAACTGGACACCAGTTTCTTACACATGCTACAGAGGAGCCAATTAAAAAATGCTTCTCTGGTTCTCTTCCCACAGTTTCTAGAACCGTTTTTTTAACCTTGGTTGTTAAGAAAATGTTGGGCGAGTGGTGTAACTGGTTTTCCAGAAGTGATTTGACTACCGTTAGTTTCTTCAGTTCTTTGATCCTCTCAAGAGGACTTTTCACCTCTGACTTTACCAATATCCTCTTCAAGAAACACAGGCAGGATGAAGGTTTGAGTAATACTGATTTCTAAAAATGAGATATATCGTGAAGGACAATATTCAGTTTTCCTGCAGCCTTTGCAAACTGTGGCCATACCTATAATAATAGTTGGGTTGAAAGCCTTGGGGAGCAGAGTTGGACTTGTCCGTGGTGGGCTGGACAGGGAAGGTATGATATCAATTCCTGGGCCTGTGGGGCACGTGTGTGTGTGCATGCGCATGCGTGCACATGCACCTGCACATGTGCTTTTGCGTACAGCCTCCAGGTGACAGCCAATGGCAGAGTTGTCGTCTGTCACTGGGAAGCATGTAAGTAACATATGCGTTGCATGCTGGCGCCTGACCTGAGGACATGGGAGCTGAGGGGAGAGAAGTGCGCCCACATGCCATGCGCCAACCTGGGGCTGGCAGTGGCAATGGGGACTACATATGACAGACACCAGGGATCTGACTAGGGAGATGGTCATGTTCTAAAACTGGATCGTGGTAAAAGTTGCACGACACAGTACATTTGCTTAAAAGTCATTGAAGTAGACACAGGAAATGGGTATTGGAAGCTGCTGCTTCTGCATGACCTTCAGACCTGCATCTAAGTCAGCACAAACTACTTTTCGAAAATGCTGCCTCCCACCTCTGGGAAGAAGTCTTGAACAGTGGTGAGAAGACCCCTTAGGAGCATGGGTCTTGACTGTACAGAGAGCAGGGCTGCTGGCTAAAACTTCTTCTGGGATGCTCTGGCCTCGGGGCCAGCACTGCCCTGAAAGCATCATAAGGAGTCCCTGGACCAGTAGTGTTCACAGCCCCGCACATGGTATCTGGTCAGCGTGGACTTCTCGTAGGTACATACTCTTCTGGAAAGTTCTGGAAGACACGAGAGATGATAGACCCACAAGTTTCTCAAAACTATTTTTTTTTAAGCTTTTCCCAGAGAGGCTCTAACCTCAGCTTGGATTTTAAGTTTTTAGCAACCAAGCCTGATTGATGGTTAAGGCCTCAGTCACAT
The DNA here is from genome assembly GCF_009762305.2 of Zalophus californianus. NCBI lineage: Eukaryota > Metazoa > Chordata > Mammalia > Carnivora > Otariidae > Zalophus > Zalophus californianus. The sequence continues at coordinate 141,726,980 of NC_045599.1, read as the reverse complement.
TTATTCATTCTAGGAAGTGTGAGGACTCATGTCCTTGCTGCCTACCGGATGTTCCCACTCATCTACTTTGGGTCATAAGGGTGTTCCCCTAGGCATGGTGGGCACAGACGGTGATGCAGTTCAGTTTTAATCCAACAGAGAATGGTATCCAAAGTCTCATGCAAAATCTTTGTGCATCTTAATTTTGTGAATCTAAAGCCACACCCCTTTTAAAGAATTGGCAGCGTGCAGAGCTTTCTCCTTGATAAATGGTATAGGCTTTCCTAAAAGCCCATTATACTTCTTGTGACAGTTTAAGTTCCTGATTTCCTGACACTGTAGGGGGTTTGGGTTCAAGTGCAGAAGGCTGGAAACATTCCATTTTTCCCAACAAAATCTGCATTCCAGCATTGTAAGCCACAGCTTAATTCTTTCCAGTTGTGTTGCTATTCTTTCTGTTACACTTTTTTCCAGTCTTTCTCGTCCACGGGGTGTTCTCCCTTGTATTGGAAGGAATGGCCTTTGACTTTCAGCTATGAAAGTCACGTCCAGCCCATGGTTAGAATAGAGTACACGGCAGCCAGCCTGAAAAGACTGAAACAGAATCAGTTGGATTGGGTTGGATCAGGAAGAAGCTTCCTAGAAATAATAAGCTCAGCTTGGGCTTTTTTTTCAGAACAGGGTTATGAGGATGTGGTTTTAATGGTGGCATCTCAACAACTCCGACTTCTCTTGAGCTGGGGGAAGGTGACACAGTTCGTTCAAAGGCCAAACGTAATTGGCTGATGAAAAGTCAGTCAGCTTCATCCAGTTGCTCAAGTTCAGATATTGAACTCACTGACAGCACAATTTATAGGTGTGATGGCTTATACATGTTGTTATCAAGCCAGCCAAATATGGAATCATAGAATTTTTCAAGCTACAAAGGCCCTGGCAATTTTCTGATCTAATACACTCGTTTTACAAAGAAATCCCTGCGGCACAGAAAAATAAAGAGATTTGCTCAATATTACACACCTAATAAATTGTTGAGCAGGAGTTTGACACAGTATTGTTTCAGTGAGAGATGGCACAAATCAGGAAAATCATAACCTTTAAAAAAGTTGTTGCCTTCTAAGTGTGAAGCTCTTTAATTCTGTTTTGTCCGCCTGCTAGCTGCCTATTTTGAGCTGGTTGCAGGGAGGAGGTAGGCTGTTCAGAAGAGTTTGAGAAAGACTGAGTTCAAATAGAGCAGTACTTCCAGTGGGAGGAGAGGATCTACTTCAAATGGCAAAAGGATCTCAAGCCGCTTACATAGGTTAGCTTCTCACCTGGAGATGGAAACATTACCTTTAAGTTAGCTCATGATTGTAAAATAGCCTTTCAATAAATTCACTTAATATTGTTTTGTGAAACTGCCCATTTAATTAACTCCCTGAAGGAAATTAATTTTAAAATGTTTCATTTGAGCCATGAGTGAAATGAGTTGATATATAAAGAATTCTTTCCATGGCACCTAAAATCACCACTTTATTTATACAGTCATGGGTTAATATGTTTTCAGTGCCCCAATTAGACCAATTCTAAATGGAGTTATTTCGAAAATGCCCAGGAATCGGGCTTTGTTTTATTCTGTCTTCCTTGTATTACCTTCTTTCTACTTCTTGAGCGTACTTCTCAAACAACATTCACACGTGTCACTCAGGAAGAGATAGATGATGCTTTTAATTCAAGGTAGATTTCATTTCCCTAAACAAAAGCCTTTTTGACCATCCAACAAATTCAACACACATTTTTGGGATACATATTATTTCATGCTGATCCTAGTCTCTCATGAGCATTATTGAGTTCAACTGTTTCATTGTCACATTGCTCTCGAGAAGGAGGTAGACATGTTTTCACTTGGTAGATGACAGTAGGGAAACTGGGAAAGCATCAGTGTGGCCCAAAGTCATGAAAAATTAGTAAAAGGCAACAAAGATGGTTATAGGCACTGAATTCTGAGTAAGATTTTTTCTTAATGCTTGTTTTGTAATTGCCATGTAGAACTATTAAGAATTTCATGCTAATCATTTTTATAAGTTTATATCAAAATATATTTTGAAAGTCCTTATGAGAAGTATCTTTTCAAAAAATCCATAATTGTGTCTCAGTTGTCAGTATTATACATGGAAATGTGGTCTATGTATAGTCTAGAAATGTACTTTAAATTCTTAGTTATTGAAAGCAAATGTCAATATTCCAAGATGCCTTTTTACTAAACTGTTGAAGGGTTAGTTTGCAGGTTCATAACTGTGTCCTTAACATACTGCATCAGACAGACTTAGGGTTTGAAATTGATATTTAAATTAATCATGATATAGGATCTATAGTGCATGTAATATAAAAGTACTGACTAGTTTCATTGCTCCTTGTTACTTTAAAACTGAGCCAAGCAGTTATTCTTTAATTGGAAATGTACACAGGTGGAAGATATCAATCTTAGAGCATGTGCCTTGCAAGACTGGAATTATGCCTCGAAGCAGTCTATTACAATCAAATGGAACTCAATCCATGACATAAGAGAAAACAGAGTAAAAACATATAACATAGGAAGAGGAATAAAAAGTACAGAAGTGGAGAAAGTAAATGGCATAGAAAAAGTGTCTTTAAAGATAGTGATAAGATGACTTTTATTCAAACTGGAAGGGTGGTTTTGGGGGACCTTATGGGTGGGAGAGATCCTAAAATCAGAAAGGTGCTGTTAGGAGCTTTTACTCTGTATATAAAGAAGGTGATGACTGATTATAAAGATTTGTTTTGCCTTTAAAAATTAAATTGCAGGGGCGCCTGGGTGGCTCAGTCGTTAAGTGTCTGCCATTGGCTCAGGTCATGATCCCAGGGTCCTGGGATCGAGCCCCACATCGGGTTCCCTGCTCGGCAGGGGGCCTGCTTCTCCCTCTCCCACTCCCCCTGCTTGTGTTCCCTCTCTCGCTGTGTCTTTCTCTGTCAAATAAATAAATAAAATCTTTAAAAAAAATTAAATTGCAAGCTTAACTATTTCTGAAAATTTCAGGATTATTTAGGAAAACCTTACAAGGCTTTAGCTGTTGAAGCTTAATGTGTTTTGGTAATTAACAAGTCACTGCTTCATGGCCAAGTTTCTAACTACTGCCTAATTGTAAGTTAGGTGACTTTTGAAAAACTGCACCAATTACACTGGGTGATTTGAGCGTAATATAGATTCAGTGTGCCCAATTTAATAAAGAAGTCAAATTTGAATTTGAGGATTAGTTTAAGCAGTGGAACACTCATCACCTTGGTATCCACAAAATTGTTATGTAAGCCTAAAAATGTGTAATGAAACCTTAAATACCATCTCAGACTCAAGAACTAAGTTTAATTTCTTAAAGGAGTCATCTTCCAAAATGAATCATCCAGAATGGCAAAAATGTCATTTAATAGTCTCAGAAGGAAATTAGGTTTCTGTACATGAGTGTGTGTGTGTGTGTGTGTGTGTGTGTGTGTGTGTGTGTGTGTGTGTGTGTTTAAGGACATCTTAAAGTAGTACTTAATTGAGACATTCGGCGTCTGTCAGTGCCTTTAGTAGAGTTAGGAGAGAAAACATTAGATTTTAACATTCTAATCCCATGGGCAAAATTATTCTGTGTTTCTCTCACTTCCATTCTGTCATTTGCAAAAAACACTCATTAAATAATTGATAGATTTCAGCCATAGACATTCTAGTTCACCTAAATACAACTAAGGGTATTTGTAGTGAAGGCTTGGATCATTTCTAAGATATCTTTCCAGTAATCTCAGTAATCTAATTCAATGGAAATTTATTAAAGGATGTAAATCTAGGTTTAAATATATTTGTTTAGGCACTTACGGGGAAACTACAAAATGTATGTCAGTCACAGATTGGTAGCACAGAGAATGACCCCTCAGCCATGTTTTCTTCTCCCTGAAGAATTTTCAAAACTAATTTTGGGTTTAATTTAATGGATTTAAGTGGGGCATCTACCCTGCAGCTCCTGAGTCCCCATCATTCTCTGTTGCCATAACCAAGCATCTTTCACAATATTGCCGTTAGCTATTTGGCTCCTGATGGAATTTGATTTTATGGCAAGACCCACTGCTGCCAGAACCTTAGCAATTACTAGGGGCCGATAAACACTGTGAATCCGTTCAGTAGTAATTCAGGGTGGTATAAGAGTGTGTCCTGACAAGTGGTCTGAAGAGGAAGGGAGAGAGGCATGGGTTGGAGCAGTTGGGAAAGGTGTCAGGGCAGCTTGGGACTTGGCTTCTCCTGTGTGGACAGAAGGTGGGAGGGTGGAGAGGAAGATAGCATGGTGTGTAAGGTTGTGAGGCCTTTGGAAAAATCCATCTGGGTTCATGTGGGGAAAAGTGGAGGTTCCTAACGGGACCCCTTCTTGACAACATTGAATACATTCCCAAAGTGTTTTGAACATCCAGTTTTTCACTACAATATTTAGTTACAGAGTAGTTGCACATTCTTTGTACTATGTCAGTGACAAATAGGCCAGCGCTCTATGACATTTTATGCCCACCACCTTTCTTTGGGATGCTTGGAGTGTTTTATACTAAAAGGCTGACTTCTGAGCTCATCAAAGGCAAAAAGGGCATATGGAAGGGGTTGGGGACAAACATTTTAGAAAGAGTAACCTGATACTGGAAATATTTGCCCTTTACAGTCATGGACACAGTCTGACCTTAAAAATCAGGTTAACACGTCTGTTTACTTCCTCTTTGACTAGGAAATAACTTCCTGAGGATAAACTAACTTCCTCAGGAAGTCCCAGGCTTCCCAAGGCTGTTAGGCTGATTAACAAATAATGAGAGAAAAGCACTTTAGCTGTAAGTCTGTTCCTTTATATTCCATATACTTAAAAATGTAGAAAATCCCCCTTATGGAGGGAATAATCTACAAGTAATTTAGATACTATTTGTGATCGTTAAGAAGTGATTGAGGAATTGTGGGAAGCAGATATTAGTACAGTTTATCATTGTAAATGTAACTAGGAAACTTTTGTTGTTTATAACTGCTGCTGCCTTCCAAGGTGGGGTGGGCCACCTGCTACACTGAAGGACATTTGTTCTGCCAGATAACTGTATGTGTTTGAACATGTGAGTTTTCTGATGTGGGCTTCAGGAAACCAGATTTCTCTGCACAGTGGAGAGATTCTGAGCTGAGACACAGTAGGTATCCAGGAGATTGAAGAAGGAGATTGAAGAAGAGATGGTGGAGGTGGAACTGGGGAGATGGGGAGATTTTTTGTTGTTGTTGTTTGTTTGTTTTTGTTTTGCTTTTTAAGTAGGGTCCATGCCCAGCATGGAGCCCAACACTGGGCTTGAACTCTCAAACCTGAGATTGAGACCTGAGCTGAGATCAAGAGTTGGATGCTCAACTGAATGAGCCACTCAGGTACCCCTGGGGAGATGTTTTAACATCTTGGATGGTAGTGGCTCCCAAGGTGACACCACTTTCCTGTGTCACTAAAAATCCTTAGTCCATCTTTAGTAAACTCACAAAGTGCTTGGAAGGGAGTGGATTTCCTATAGAAATCAGGGAAGGGCTGAATTTTGAGACTGTCCACTTGGATTCCTTGTAGTCACTTGACTTATGCAAATACAACAAAAGCCAACTGATGAAGAATCCATCAATTAGCACTCCCTTACTATTACAGTTTGCACAAATTTAAGCATTCTGTTATGCTTCTGTTCTGTTGTATATAATGATATTCTGTATAACATATTAACTTAATGCAATTTATATTAACTTTTATCTTTTAAGTCTGATAATGAACTCACATTGTTCCAACTATTAATGATTATTATTCTCTTCTTGATGCTTGATTTTTCACAACTTCTTCTACAGAAAAACTTTAAGCATCTTCTTTGTCCTTCTAGCACTGTCCTTCAGGCTATAAAAACACCGTTGCTTTCTGGCCACAAAAGAATGTTGCAAGTCCATTTTTTTGTTTTGTTTTGTTTTGTTCCTGCCCAAGATACAGAATCAGTCATGCCCAATGGGATTTTTTTTTTTTTTTAACGGGGAAACATTTTCAGGATGTAAATCTGGGAGTGAAGCAAAAGACTCCTGCTGCTATGGGCTCACTTTTAATAAAGTTGGATCTGGAGAAAATATATTTTTAAGGTACCAGTACACATTGATTTTATCAGTTTATAAAATTGTATGTTATAAATTCTTGCGCTATACTGATATTCTAACAGTATGAAATTTCATTTGCCACTAAGACTTTCTACTATTCAGCAACCAAAGATATAACTTAAGTTGGGCCCTCTCCATCAGATCTTCAAATATACCCAGACATGTCTGATCTTTTAGCAGGGACAAGTAATAGGCTACAGCTCAATCAACATACCCACTGCATGAGTTATGTGCATGCTTTCAGTTGATAGGTCTATAGTGTCATCCCTGCAATTGCTTGACTCCTTTGAGGAAGGAACAGTGTTTTATCCCCCTTTGTATGCCAAGTGGCTACCACAGTGACTGCCCTACAATAAACATTGAAACATGTTTATTAAGTCAATGAATGGGTTCAGATTCTAAGAAGGAAAAGCCCTCTTGGTTAATTTTTCCAGCTGTAGTCATAAAGACTATGACATCAAAAGCTGTGCAAATCCAAAGTAATATATGAGAGCTACAGTTACTTTTTAGAAAAAAGAATAACGCTATTCCTTAGGAAAACTTGAAGCACATCATGGGAACGTTAGCTATCGATTTGCTTTTAGTTGCCTTTTGCGTTAAGGGAAAAAACAACTTCTTTAAGCAGAAGAGACATGTCAGAAGGAGGAAGATACTTGGAACAGAAGATAGTTCTGGTTTCTGTGTTTTCATTTGTTTCAACATTTTTAAACCAAAAGTTTGTTGTCTATTGAATATTAGGTCTATAAATAACCCGTTTTTGTCAGAAAAGTTTTTAACATTTTAGATCACCAAGTGAGATAAACTTAGAAATACAAAATTCTAGAGCTATTCAGCCTCTGTACCTCAATTTTAAGGGTAGAGGAAAAATATTCTTTACCCCTAACCAATTTAATTTTATTAAACCTCTTTTTAATCTTTTTAAACCTCAGTACATTGAATTATTTCAATTCTTCACTTACTGGTATGTCAAAATATCAAATTAGAGCCTGCGGTTTTTTAACTGATGAAATTGGAGAAGTAAGTTTCATTTTATTGGCCCAAAATATGGCTGAATTGGTCAGTTAATAAATGTGTTCGTTTTTTTTTTTTTTTGGAGGGGGGGAGGTTGGTTCACTGATTTGTTAAGAAGAAATGTTAGGAAAAGAATTCCTAAAGGAGAATATAATATTGTTATATCCCCTTTTTGAAAGCATTATCCTAGAACCAACCTTGACCTCAGATTATCTTTTGCAAGCTATATTCTGTTTCGTAGAAAGTGGGAAACTGTGAAGTTCATGTTTTGTTTAGCTGGGTTGGAACTGGTCAGTGCAGAGATTAGGGAATGATTTCACTCAATCTCAGAGATTTACAAAGAGCTAAATTCTGGTAATGGATGCATTTGGAAAATGAAGGTGGAGGTTGAACTCTGCATTTAATATGAACGAGAGGGGGAAACAAAAAGCTGTGTAATAAAAATTTTGTAACTTTTGTTATTTACTCCCCATTTATGGGTGATACAAGTTACTTAGCCTTAATTTTCTTCTCTGTAAACTAGGAATAATAATATTCTCTACTTCATGTGTTGGTTTTGAGGAGTAAATTTAAAAATTTTATGCAGTGTGAGTCCCTGTGAATATTATCTGGTTGAATTTCATCAGCTTACTCACAGTTACTTGATGTGGGTTCCATATCCTACCCTGTTCAGGGACAGGAAAATGTTGTATGGAAAAATCACCCTTAAATGAATTCAACATAATTCCACTGGAAATCTCAATAAGATTTTAATTTTGAAACTTGACCAAACTCTACTTTCTCTACCTGGAAGAATAAGTCCGACATCTATAAGTACCTACCACATGTGGATACTGAATTCAATTCAATTACATATGTACGACATTGTGTATGTTGAATCACTTAGTATGTTGAACGCATTTGTTGAGTATTGAATACATGTACATATGAGGATATCCAGGGAAATTTTGGCAACGAGTAATGAGAGTAACATATCCTTAGTGTCATGAAAATATATTACACATTTACAAATGCTGAAGAAGTGTGGTATGGTAGAGCTTGGTGTAATGGAACAGAGAGTTCAGGGTAGACTTAGTTATATACGGGAGTTTAAGGTATAATAAGGATGGCATCATAAACGGATAAGGGAGAGAAGCCTTGTCAATACATCCTCACAGGAAAATCAGCTTCTCATTTTAAAGAAAAGGAACATGGGCAACCTAATGTGTTCCTGATGCCAAAATAAATTCTGAATGGATGGAAGATTTAAATGTTCAAATTAAATGTAGATGAATTGTTTTATGATCTCAAGGTAGAAGAACCTTTTAAAGCATGAAAAAGGGAATTGTCATAAAGTTAAAGAAGGCCACCAGCACATGCACGGAGAAGTACATGCTCTAGAGGATAGGGAAAGATCTTTCCATTGTCAAACATGTGTTTGTTTTTTCATTGAGCAAGTTCAACACTGGTCTCTTTTTTTATTGCTGGACTTCTTGAAGCTGTTGATGTGTTAGTGTATGTTGTTAATTTTCAAGCAGTATATTTTATTTTGCAAACTTTTTTTTTTATCCTTACAACCAGGAAATGTTTATACATGTGAATCAAGAGCCTTAAAATATGTGTACACACTTTGACCTAGGGATTTCGCACTAGGAAATCACCTTGAAAAATCTAAATTTTAACTGTAGATATATGCTTCTTAATTTTTATAGCATAAAAACATTGGTAAAATATTTCATTGAGACATTTATATGTCAAAGACCTGTTTAGGTATTAAAAACATGTTCACAGTGTTTCATGATATGGGAAAATGTTTATGAAAAATGCACATTATGAAGCAGCGTTTCCTATGATTTCCACAAATAGGATTATATTTGAAGAGGAAGAAGACTGAGGGGGACATGTTTCAGGGTGTTATGAGTGGTTATCACTGAGTGACAGAATTACGGATTATTTTTATTTTGGGTGTTTTCCAATATTGTCTAACTTCCCATGGCGAAGAGGTAATTAACAAGTTGGAAATGTCTTTTTTTAAGAGCTGAAAATGTCTCTTTCACTAGTTGTTTTTGGAATTTCGTTGAATGTGATGTGATAAAAGTTTCAATTATTTGATTTTTTTTCATGATTAAGGTTTATGGATAAAAATTAACCTTGCTATTTCTTATCCCTGGTACCCAATATGCATTCAGCACCCATCTGTGCACTGATTGATTGCTTTCATGGTTTTCTTTATACTCAATTTTAAAAGACTCTTCTTAAACTTAAGAACTTAAAACTTCTTTCCGTTAGTTGAATGTAGTTCCAGCACAATTTTTCTTTTTTCTATACCTTTATAGAGTAAGGTATATCTAATACCTTGCATATATTCTGATTCATTCTGTATTCATTTACTCAGGGATATTTTCACTCACCAAAGTTTACTGAATGTCAGATACTATTCTTGGGGAATGGGGACTCCTTTGTGAGCCAAACAGACACAGACCTGACCTTCTGGAATTTTTCATCTTATAGAGACACAGATACTACAGAAATTAAAAATAAATTATATTCCAAGAATGCCTTCTTTAGTACATACCTAGAAATAGAAACTTAAACTGAGGCCTGAATGATGAACAGGAATTAGCAAGGTAAATATCTGGGTGAACATTTGTATGTGGGGAGGTGTCATGGCAGGGAGAGTGGGGTTCTGGTTATCTCATATTGCATAACAAATTACCCTAAAACAATGCAGTTTCTTACGGCTGCTGTAAAAAGTACCACTAGTTTAGTGGCTTCATGTAACACAAATCTGTGATCTTACAGTTCTGAAGGTCAGAAGCTCTAAATGAGTCTCCGGTGGCTAAAATCAAGGTGTTGGTAGGGCTGTTTCTTCTGGAAGCTCTAGGGGAATCCATTCCTTGCTCTAGTCCATCTTGGTTCATGGTCCCTTCATCATCAAAGCCAGCACCATAACATTTTCAATTCTCTCTCTCTGATCCTTCTGTTTCCCTGTTGTGAGGATTAGTTTGGACCCACCCAGATATTCCAGGATTATCCCACCATCTCAAGGTCTTTAACTTAATCACATCTACCAAGTCGTTTTTATCAGGTAGTAACAGTTCACGTTTCTGGGGACTAGGACATGGACATCTTTGGGGAAACCATTATTCTGCCTTTGACATTTATTTACTTAAAACCCCAACCATTTTATTGTATCTCACATTCCTTTTTCCAAAGAGAAACTTGGGTGGGGCTTGGCTGTAATTCTTCTGTTCCATGTGGCATGGACCGAGGCTACTGGTGGCATTCTGCTGACGGATAGGCTGGTCTACAAGATGAACAGTGTGCGCCTGCACCTTGCCTACGATGGCTGGACTGTCAGTTGGAGAGCCCACAGGTGACCTCTCTGGCAGGATGGTTTCAGGGTAATTGGATGCCTTACATGGTTGCTCAGGGTTCCAGAAAGAGTATCTCTAGAGAGAGGAAGTGGGAAGGGTGATGGGTGGGGGAATGGGGTAACTGGGTGATGGGCATTAAGGAGGGTACTTGATGTAATGAGCACTGGGTGTCATATGTAACTGATGAATCATTACATTCTACCTCTGAAACTGATACACACTATATGTTAATTAACTTGAATTTAAATAAAAATTTTTAAAAAAGAGACAGGAAGTGGAAGCTGCCAGTTTCTTATGGCCTGGGTTCTGAAATTAGCACAGCTTCGCTTCTGCCATATTGTATTAGTCACACCATTACAGAACCACTCAGATTTGAGGGTGGGGGACACGGAGTCCTCCATTTCATGCACAAATGTTGATGTATTTGCAGCTATTTTGAATCACTAGGGTGGATGGGTAGTGGCGCAGGATTCCATGAAGAGGGATGAGATGTGGGAATGCCTTGGACCTGGAGGGACCTTTAGGCTTCTCTGAACCATGGCTCCTGTGTATTTGCAACACAATGACAGAGGAGAGCTGACACTGGATGAGTAGTAAGACCTTCTAGACCACATGCAGGTTATGGGTTTATTCTAAACAGTGAGGAGAAGCCCCTGAGGACTTTGAGCAGGGACAGATCTGCTGTGACTGCTAGGTGATCTGGGCAGTGGGCAGTGAGGGAAGCCCATGAGAAGTCAGTTGTGGGCCTAGTCAGAAATAACAGGAGTAGCTTATGGTAGAGGAGTGATAAAGTGAGGATAGTGATGGTCTGTGAACTCTTTGTCTATATCGAGGTCAATATGGAAATTGAGAGTGATTGGAATCCTTTATAACAACTTGATGGGCTGCAGCATCCGGAGGAATGAGCATGGGCTTGTATTTTTTATATTGGAGGGGGTTGCTTTTTTTAACTTTTATTTTTCCTCTTCATTTTTGTTGCATTTTAGTATATTCATTAAGAATTTGAGATTTGAAAAAATACTGGTCTTTTCCAACTCATAGGTTGAGAAACTCACCCTTCCTAGAACGCAGTCTCTTACCATAGCACACCTTGTGGCTCTCTTGGGTGCCCTGGACTCTCCTCATGAAAAGAAACACCTCCAGCTTGTCAGTATTTATTTGTCATACTTGCATTTTAGAATTAAGTGTTCTCTGGTTGCATTAGCCATGGAAGACTTCTTGCTCACAGTAACAGGGGCCAACTGGTGGTTGGCAAATGTTAGAAAACATAGATTAAAACAAGGAATCCTTAAAAATGAGTATGTAGGCTGTAAATATTTCCATTAACTCAAAACATATTCACTCGTTTTCTAGTCTTTTGAAGTTCGGTTAAAACCTTCTGTTTGAATATTTGGCTACTGATTGGAGTTCTGCAGTATGTTTCCTTGCATGGATCACAGAGCAGTAGATCCTTTATAATTTTCGGTGTTGTTGCCTTTCAATTTAGCAGGATGAAATATATTTTTATTTTCTCAAAAGTAACAGATCTAATAGAAAGGGGAGGAATACAATCTGATTTTACAATCTAAAAGTGTTATGTCACATACTTAATCAGAAAGCCACAAGATTTTAAATTAGAAATAGTGCATTTTCATTATGGTAAAAGGAGAAAGAAGCAGAAATGGTTCATTTTTGCTGTACTGAATGCATGGATGACACACCCTTCTATCTTGGCAGAGAGAAGAGAGATGTGTGATGGGTCTCTCGGCTCCTCAAATGTTCTAATTCTCATTCTGCTAATTAAGAGCAGCTGATAAATTTAGATACTCCTTACTGGTGGTTTTATATTTCAGAAATTAGAAAAAGTAATGGTGGGAAAGCTTATAAAATATAAAAATCAAAAATGAAATTTTGATGATATAATTGACACCATCTCCCATGAGCAGAAATTGGAGCCGATGTGAATGGATCTTTTTTGAGGTCAGATTTTAAAGCCCGTATAAAACAGATAAAGACCGGCACATAATCAAGGGGAAAGTAATATCAAATCTTTAGGAATAGTATCAGTAGGAGTAGCATGGCAAGTGAGCTGAGATGGACAAAAACGAAAAGGCAGAAAACTGCACAAAGTCATGTTGTTCAAAGTTATGTAGGAACGTGAAGTGGAGGGGTGCCTGGGTGGCTCAGTCAGTTAAGTGTCTGCCTTTGGCTCAGGTCATGATCCCACGGTCGTGGGATCGAGCCCCACATAGGGCTCCCTGCTCAGCAGGGAGTCTGCTTCTTCCTCTCCTTCTGCCCCTCCCCCTCACTTGTGTGTATGCGCGCGTGCTCTCTCTCTCTCTCAAATAAATAAAGTCTTAAAAAGAAAAAATAAGTTGAAGTGGGAAGCATGCCAAAGAAAGCATAAAGCAATGACAGGTGACAGTATCATTGAACAGGTGACCTAGGGAGTGTAGAAGGACACAGATGCTGGAACCAGTTCTTTCAATAGCAAGGAGCTTGTCTTCATAAATACCGAAAGGCATAAATGAGAGCAACAGGTAGCCACTCTCAGTGCTTACTATGTGCTAGGCATGGTCACGGTTCTAAGTGCATTACATATATGAACTCATTTAACCGTAACACCAGTGAGGCACGTACTATTATTATAACCACGTTAGGAGTGAGAGGCAGGGAGCAAGACTAATTTGTTCAGAATGGTGTGGCTACTAAGTGCCTTGAACTAAAGCATCTTTTTTCTGGACTCCCTTCTTCTGAGTAGGGCTGTGTGATTCAAAATGGAAGCCCACAGAAAGTGACATTCCTTAAAAAGAATCTTTAAAATGAGTACAAGTCAACACAGCTAAGCCAATCACACCACGGACTGAAGGACTGGAGATTTTGAAAATTGCGAACAGTGTAGATCAGAATCCTGCTCCCGCAGCTTATTGAGTCTGCTTCAGTCATTCAGCTAACACGGTTTAGCACCAGCTCCGTGACAGTCACTGTGCAGAGTGTTTGTTAAGGTGTTAAGGATAAGAAAACACAGTGGATGCCATCCTTGCCCTCCAGAAGTGCAATCTATGGCAAAGACCAAAAGATGAAGGAGAACTATAATTCTATTTGATGCATTACTTAAAAACCACAGTGGGCCCAGAGGAAGCATGGGGAAGCAGATGTAGCAGAGGCTTCACAGAGGAGCTGATGTTTGATCCAGGCTTCGCATGATGAGGGTGAGTCACCCAGTGAGAACTGGGAGGAAGAGTCTACTCAAAGTGGGATCCAGGACCAGCAACGTTGCATCTCCAGGAGCTCGTTAGAGATGCAGAATTTCAGGCTTCAACCCGGACCTGCCAGATCTGCATTTTAACAAGTTATCTGGATGATGAGCATGTACACTGAAGTTTAGCAAGCTCTGTTGTAGGGTGAGTCTGTAAGTTCAGCCTTGTGTGCACCCAGTAGGTGGCACTGTCGGGGGCGGGGGAAATGTGTTTCCCCAGTCTGGCTACCTTTAAACTGTATCCTGAGGGCAATGATGACCTGTTGCAAAATCCTAGCAGTTTAGCAAGTAGATTGTACACCTGGTCCTTGAAAGTCATCAGTCTGCAGATCAACCTGCTCCCAGTTTCCCAAAACAGCATTTCTACAATGTTTGTGGAAAGCGATATTCCAGAATTTGTGATACTAGAAAATAGATTCAGAAAACAGATGCCTCTGGCACTCTCCTTCACAGTGCTCTGAGCCTTAAAATAGTCTGAGCTGTATAGACCCAAGTGTGACTTCCCCACCTAGTCTGGATTTGCCCAGCAGAATCAGAAAATGATCTTTGAGTGAGAGGTTCTCAGGAAGGAGTATTATTTTGTGTTTCGATCATTCAGGATCTCTCATGTCTTAGGCACTTTCTGATGAATCCTTACCGAGCTTGTATTCTCTTGTTGTTTCTCTCTGGCACTGTGATTTATTCTTAAATTTCCAAATTGTGGAATCCATCCAGTTCTTGATGTCCAGAAATATCTCTAGAACTGAGCTGGATGGGGCTTCGGACTCAGGCCTGGCCTCAGAATTGGGCTCCATAATTTATGGGACCTGTACAAAGCTCCATCTCTCATTCCAAAAAAATGAAGATAAAAATGCTTATGTCTCAAGTTATTGCAAGCATCAGAATATAATCTATGCAAAGATTGCTAAGTCACTGCCTGGCATATGGAATATGCTTAATGAACAGTTGCCATTGCTCATCAGAACATACCGATTCATGTCTGTTGAAGTAGACCAGGACTACAAACAGTGGCATGCAGAAGCCGGGAGGAGAGGAAAGACAGTGGTTACTGTATTGGTGAATTCTGATGTTCTTGCTGCCTCTGCCTGGCTCTGTCCTGTTTGCTGCACCCAATCCATCTCTGCTTCTAATCATCACATTGCTGTCTCCTAGCATGACCGGGTCTCTTCTCTTCTTCTATAAGGAGTAGGGGCCCACCCTCCTTCAGTATGACCTCATCCTCACTAATTCTTTCATCAAGGACCCTATCTCCAAATAAGGTCACATTCCAGGGTAATGAGGCCTGGGACTTCAACATATCTTTTTGGTGGACACAGTTTAAGCCATAACAGAATCTTTGGGGGGTTAGTCTGCTTCTCCTCCGTCTTACCCGTAATGCCAGGCCAAATGAAGCCTGTGTCATTTACAACAAGCGGCAGCACCTCACATGCTAGAGCTGGAACAGTCAAGGCCAGGTCCTTAAGGCTCACACAGCTGACACTGGCTGGGCGCTGTGGTCAGAGCTTGCTGATGTACCCCAGCATTCAAGGCACATGAGGCAAGCCCCCACAGAGCCAACACACATTCCAGCTGTTATTTTGCTTCTGGAAATCCATAACCTGTTTCTCTAGGTTCCCAGCAAATACCCTGTATATTAGTGTTTTGGGGACTTCTTGAAGTGAGCTAGTCCCCCCCACACCTTTCCATGGGACTGAGAGCTGAGGGTGGTTAAACGGTGTCCACCAAAAAGATATGTTGAAGTCCCAGGCCATTCTGCAATGAGGTGCCTTCAAGGTAGAGGGTGCATGCAGGGCAGGGTCCTGCACATCCGCTTCCTCCTTCCAGACTTAATTATCCTCTTCTCCTTCTCTGACTTGTGAGCCTGGGAGGCAGAGAGTGGCAGGGAGTTTTGGCTGCATGGAAATTCCTTCACAGGGAAGCAGAGGGAATAGAAGTAAGGGTCTCTCCTAAGTCATCACCACCATTTTAATTATGGGGTAATTTCACACACAGAGTAGCCAGACATTTGGTTCAACATTATTCTGTTTGTGCCTGTGAGGGCATTTCTGGATGAGATGAACGCTTGAATTAGTGGGCCCAGGAAAACCAATGGCCCTTCCTGGTGTGGGTGGGCATTATCCAATCCATGAGAGGCCTGAATAGAAGAAAAGGCTGAGTGGGAAAGAATTCTCTCTCTGCCTGACTGTCTTCGAGCTGGGGTGTCAGTCCCCGCTTCCGCCTTTGGACAAGGGCTCAGACTTGGGCTGGAACTCACAGCATCAGCTACGCTGGTCCTCAGGCCTTCTGGCTCAGACTGGAACCACACCACAGCAAGTCTCCAGCTTGGGACTTCTCAGCCTCTGTAATCACGTGTGCTAATTTTTTAATAATAAATCTATTTTTCTATATAATCTCCTGTTGGTTCTGTTTCTCTGGAGAACCCCAACTAGTACATGAGTAAATGTGACCTCCAGCGTATTTGGGGATCCAATGAGACTTTGAAAGAGCAATGCTTTCTGACACATGATTTCAATAATCTTAGCAGTTAAAATAATTGGTATTTTTTAGCTAAGAGATCTTAGAGACGTTCTCCCCAACCCTCGCCCAGTGATCTCTCCATTTCTTCCAGCTGCTTTTCTATTCTGGTATAGGGAAAATACACACATGGATGACTTTTATCTGTTTCTCCATTGCTTTCTGTTTGTTACAGAAAGAAAAAAGACGATTGCTCGAATCCATTTTGAAAGTGGCCGGGACATATAATCCTTCAAGTGTGCCATACACAATAGGTTTTTTGCTGACAAGCCTCCATAAGTCAACAGATTTCAGGGCTCATGCACCTGTTCAACTCAAAGCTCTAGTGAGAAAGTCTTTCCTTGCCCTTGATTTCTGATTCAGAGGAGTCTGGAGTGGTAGGCATGATCAAGAATTTGGGGTTATTTACAAAGTAAAAATTGACGGTCTGTGAAACCTGCTCTTCCTTACCCAAACTCAAACCCTCAAGTAGTAGGAGAACTAACTAGGCCTTTCAGTAGGTTCTAAATGCAAGGAAATTTGGCTTGTTCTCAACCCAGTTGATGCCATGGAACAAACCAGGCTAACCTTTGTATCCCTGGAATGAGACAGACCTCAACAGGCTTCCACGTGGAAAGTGGGGAGGAAATGGAAGAGGAGACTTGGAATCCATAGCAGAGTCCTCCGCTGGTGTTCGTCTAACAACGTCCCATTCTCCTAAATTCTTAAGTCCCACAATGGCAACTTGTCAACCTGTTCAAATGACTCTGTGACTCTATTTAAGAAAAAGAACCATCGCATCTCCCTTTCATAAATTAAGTGCAAAACCCTGAGTGCTTTTTGCCTTTCTTCTTTTGACCAGAGTACCATTTTACTCATCTCAATTATAATTGGTCTAACAGGTTTCATTTGCTTTTCTCCACTTAATACACAAACCCTTTTATGTGTTTGACTGCTATTTGTTTAAGAGGGTCTGCAATGAATAATGCAACGAACAGCCAAATTTTTCACGTAATAATTTTTTATGAACCATACAAAGACAACTCGAGTTTTATAAATCCAAATGAATTCACTAGCAGCAAGGGTCCCAGTCCTCAGGAGCTGCTTCTCTTTCTATATGTTTGAATTATTAATCTATCCAACCTCATCTTTTCCCCTAGCTGCTAAATTTACAAGAAAGGAACCAGCTAAACCTAGCTAGAGATTTGCATGATTTCTGATTTTTAAGAGCCAACAAATTTAGCCAAGAATCACCTCGTCTTCTGTACCCTACTTGTATTTGTAGGTTAGAACCTTAATGCTATGCCTGTAAAAAAAACAACAACAACAGCAGCAAAACTCATGCTGGCTTCCTCACACCTGAAAAGCAGATGTACAGAAAGATCTGGGACAGAGCAGCTGATTTTGGGCGAAACAACATGCATAAACCTTCATTGTCTTTCTTTTTTCCTTTCTTTACCTCTAACATTGCGGCCACATTTGGAGACGTGAGTGGATGAAGGGTTTAACTTCTTTGAAATACTAAGTATGGAACTCTGAACCAGGCTTGACTTCCCTGGATCAAGCAAGAATTGGAGGCTGAGCTCAGAGAGCTTGAAGGAAGCTTCTGTTTTTCTACAGTATGAGGTTGATGTAGATGAAGACTGGTTTTGTCAAGGAGGAGGAAATAGTTCTTGTGTGAGCCGTTGGTGTCATGTGCTTTGAACGTCTGTTGACTGGAAACAGTGATCATCTGTGAGTGGATAATCTGGCTATAGAGGTGGCTACTTGGATTTGATCTGAGGCCATGTCAAGGCATGTCTAGCAAATAGAAGAATGTAGTCCAAATGAGTGCTTGGATGCATGTCTGACTCAATGTTATCCTCCATTATAAAACCAAAAGAAATGATTTTTTTTTAAAGATTTTATTTATTTATTTGACAGAGAGAGACACAGCGAGAGAGGGAACACAAGCAGGAGGAGTGGGAGAGGGAGAAGCGAAGCAGGCTTCCCGCGGAGCAGGGAGCCCGATGTGGGGCTCGATCCCAGGACCCTGGGATCATGACCTAAGCCGAAGGCAGACGCTTAACGACTGAGCCACCCAGGCGCCCCAAAAGAAATGATTTTTGAATTACGCATTGTTTTGACGATTTATTACTTTAATTCATTCAAAGGAATGGTGAGTTTGTCAGGCCACAATAACCTTCCGGTCGTTTTCCTTTTCAAATCCATCCTCACAGAGACTTTGCTATTTATGCTGATGATTTGGAGTGAGGAGTTAAAGAACAGTCTTATCATTGCCCTTATATGGGAAGTGATATAGCATCTTTGTGCAAAGCTAATGACTCCTCCTTTCCTTCCATATCAAGAGGGAGAAAGAGAGTTTATTTAACACTTTTGCCCACTTGAGTAATGCTTCATTTCTAAGGAAACAGACTGTTAGTCTTGCGTGACTTCAGTTCGACATTTGCTTTAGGAGACTGGGTTTGAGCACATAAGAGATGTGCAAGAAGCTGAAGATTTAATGAAACCTGCTGCTTTAATGGAATTAATGGCATATAATGCTCCTTAGTTGATGGTTTTTAGATCTAGAGAATCTAGTAAGCTCATGAGGAAATAAATCCCCTCCCCCACTCCCCTGAATGAGGAGACAAAGTGACACCCAGGTGTGCTCTGGTTGTGTTGTTAGAGCATCTGGTCACAGTGCTCTCACCTTTGGTTGGACCCAGAACAATGGCAGAGACAAAGATACTGTAAGCCAACAGGATCCATGCAAATCTTTGCACTCCTGGGATTTTATATTTGCCTTGTTCCTTTCCCAGCTGGGGTGTTTGACCCACTCTGATAATCAGCAGTTTTCATGGACAAAGTGATATGCACAACTAACATGGTTCAGGCAGTTTTTACCACAATCTGGGCAAGTTTCCTTATGTGGATATTTGATTTTGGAAAGTAATTTTCCATTTTTGTCGTTGTTTTTCATTAAGCCAGTGTGTGTATTCATTAGTTACACCTTTACATCAGTTGATGCCTTCATCTGGTACTAAGCTCCATGATATGAAAGCTATCTCATGTTTTCTTAGATTTTTTTTGCCTTTATGTTTTTTTTTTTTAATTGAGATACAATTGATATATAACATTATGTTAGTTTCAGGTGTACAACATAATGATTTGATATTTGTATGTATTGTGAAATGTTCACCAGAATAAGTCTAGTTAACATCTGTCACCGTATATATAGTTACAAAAATTTATTTTTCTTGTGATTGAGAACTTTAAGATTTACTTACTCTCTTAGCAACTTTCAACTATGCAAAACTATTAACTGTAGTCACCGTGCTGTGCATTACATCCCCAAGACTTATTTTATGACTGGAAGTTTCTATCTTTTGACCCCCTTCACCCATTTCACCTTGGTAGATTGTCTTTAAAAGTACCTTTATCACTCTTTGTCTCCTTTGTAACAGGCTTACTTGGGTCAATTCTATATGAAACTTTACAGAATGAAAGTTTTGTCCAATAACAAAATAACTTGGCTGCATTGTTCACTTGAAAATGACAACATAATTGCTTAGCCTTCCTTTCAAACATGGAATTTTGGCTTGTTCAGAGCGTGTTTTGTGTTCTAACAGTCACCCACAGCGATTACTTCATTCATTTGTATTTCTAAGAAACTTTAAAACTCTTGGAGGCATTGAGGTTTAATGGGTGTCGGTAGAGGTGGGAGGAGGAGGAGAAATGTTAGAAACCATGATTAAGCCACTAACTTGTTGGGTAATGTTGGAAATTCAACCTCCCAAACACTCAGTCTCTTGGTTTACAGAAGGAGGCTAATGCCTCACATCTTATACAATTGAAGGCGTCAGTTTGGTACACTATATGGGACATGCAAAAACTTGCTTCTTTTTGAGCTTTAATATACCCCTTAACGATAATAATAGTAAATACTTATTGCGTAACTACTTTGTGTATGGAATTATTTTAGTTACTTCCAATTTAATTTTTCCGATACTCAAATAAGGTAGCTTTGCATGACCCCCATTTTACAGATGAAGAAACTGAGACAGAGAGGTTAAGGAAGTTGCCTGAGGTTATAATGCTGGTAAGTGGTCAACTTATGAATTGAACCCAGACAGTTTGGCTCCAGAATGAAGAACTTGAAACAATGCCAGGAAATGATTTTCACCAAGTTTAGCTGGAACTGGGCTTAAAAACTCTCTCAAATGCTGCTTCTATGGCTATGGCAAGAGCTGAATAGATACTCCTACATTAATGGAAATTAGACATTCTCCTTGGCTGATCTTATCCTTCAAATCATTTTCAGCTGTTTCAGAGCCTTGGAATTGCTGGAAATGTTTAAACACCACGTTGTTGATTTAACTTATTTTGGTGTTTTGCAATCCCCTCCCCACCTGAGTTTTCTCTCTGTTTGAATGTTAATTGTGTGTTACTCAGTGATATTGATGGACCACTGTTACCCACCCCACGTTGAGACCTTATGGACTATGAGTCTCAGAGACTTAGACTGTGTTATGATGAGCTCAGCGGACAGTCCCCAGGGGAGTATGTGACCAAGAGATATTCCCCAAAAAACTCAGGAGCCTGGAGTGACCTGGTTGGCTCTAGAATTCACCAAGAGTTCAGATCATATTTTGTGGAACTGGCCTGGCCAGAGATAACGTGTCCTCACTATATCTGTTGGTCCAAGTCACAAAACAACCCCAATTCAGTCTGGTCTTCAGGTATTAAGTTACCAGTTAAACTCTGACGTCAACTCAGAGTGTGTGGGAAGTCCTACACTACATTGGATTAGACTGCCTTCAGACTGGGAGCAAGATGACCCTGTGAACAAAAGAATTCCAATGTCTATGTGACCTTCTAATGACAAGAATAGACCAATCATTAACATTTATTTAGCACTTAAAAAGAAATGCCACAAATAATTGCAGGTGAGCTCCACAAACTCTTATGGTTTCGAGAGATGAAGCGTTATTATGCACATTTCCAATGTGGGAAAGAAAACTCAGAAAAATCAGGACAATAAGACCTCTACTGTGGACTTAACCACAAGTCTCAGACGCCAAGCCTTCCGACGGCCCTGTGATACGGCCCTTTTATTCCGTAGTATCTCTCAATATACTTAGAGGCAACTGTCAGTTTTTCATGCTGTCTCATAAAATGGTACCTCCCAAATACCAGTGGTAGAGCATAGCAAAGTCGGAACTCCAGAAGGCAGAGAGGCTGAATGGCTAGAAAAAGGGAGTGCTGCAAAGGAAGTGGTGAAGAAAAATCCAGGGGTGAAGATAGTGAATGAACATAGTGTACCCTTTCATGCTTATTCCTTCTCAGTATTATTAGGCAACAATTAGAGTCTCCGAAAGAAGAGCACTTTTAATCAAATATATTTTGTACCAGTGATCATGGAAGAGGGAGGAGAGGTGCACTGACAGTTACTGGAGGATTTTGACATCTCCTTTGTGCTATGGTAGGGTCGTATTTCTTCATCTTTGCCCCAACCCAGGTAGGCAGGAGTCCCTCCATTTTACAGATGAGTAAACTTAGGATCAGAATTGGAAATACTTGGCCTGAGCTCACACAGCAGGGAGTGTCTGTATCAGAATTTGAAAGCAGAATGTCTGTTGTTTCTCACTTTCTTGGTCTGCCTCTCTAAAGCCTGGAGGTGAGAGGGAGCGCTGAATATACCACTGTGCAATAACACTTTATAAACACTTGCCACCAGCACACATTTGAAATGAAAACTTTAATAAAGGAAACATAAACATGCAGTGGCTAGAATGAGTGGACACTTTTTGAATACATACTTAATTTTCCTACCCCCACCGCCTACTGAATTTAGTATGCCTTGAACGTATCAACCATTGATGTGACTACCAATATACATTGAGGTGTGTTTTCACTAAGATTTAAGTCATACAAGAATTGATGTTGGTTTTGTAGGATCCTCTATGGTTTCTTCTTAAACACTGTGCCTTGGATTTATGTGGGTATGTGTTTGTTTTGTTTTGTTTGTTTACATCTGAATTGGGAATGAGGGCACCCGCTTGTCACCCAAGTCTACATGTTTAAGTATAGGTGAAGGGACATGTATAAAACCTTTTGAGATGTGGAGCATGAAGAGATCTCTAACTAGACATACATGAAAAAATACCAAACTCTGCTGTTAGGCTTTCTATAAAGGATTTTCTCCTCTAGTAACATGGCCATTTCTGCATTTTAAAATCTCTGGAACATTCCTGTGGTGATCATTTTTATCCTGTCTGAACTAAAGCTCAGTTTAACTGTTCAGTATTCACAGAGCCAAGTGGATCAAGCCCCAGGA
This sequence comes from Zalophus californianus, assembly GCF_009762305.2. Classification (NCBI taxonomy): domain Eukaryota; kingdom Metazoa; phylum Chordata; class Mammalia; order Carnivora; family Otariidae; genus Zalophus; species Zalophus californianus. The sequence goes on along the minus strand of NC_045599.1, from coordinate 141,704,430 downwards.
TGGCTTGAACCTGGCCAATGGCAGTGGCCACATTCCTGCAAGATAAGGTCTCTGTTACCAACTTCCACAGGCATTTGTGTGAAGCTTATTTTTCCATTCGGGTTCTCAGAGCCACAGTAATTTTCCATGTGTCCATCCTCTAGCCGGATGCCCTGTTGAAGATCTGTTGAACGATGAACTCCAGCTGAAATGATCTTTCCCCAGAAACTATGGAGAAATGACCACTTGAACTCAGACTCTATAACAGTTTTATTGTCTCAGACTGTGCTCATCAGAGTCTGAGCCAAGTCAATTTCGTCTTTTCTTGGAGCCAGATTTGTTCTTAGGCTCTTAGGAAAATGGCTATATTTTCATTTCCTTTCTTGATATACTTATTGTCTTCTTGTTGCAGTACGTGTATATGTTGACATTGGAAATCTAACAAGCCTTCCTTATTGGTTGCTCAATTAACATATTACTGGTTCGAGTTACTGACGTGGACAAGTTTTGTAGTTATAAAAGCTATGGCTGGACCTAGGGGACAATAGAATAGCTAAAGAAAATTTATGTTATGAGGTCCTGGGAATAAAAGGGAAGAAAAGAGGCCATCACGTTTTGGCAGGATAACTCTTAAGTTATCTAGTTAATCTTGTCTCAGCTCTCCTAAAGGCATTCTCATGCTTGGCTTTTTAGATAGTTGTCTCACAAAAAAATAACTATAGTGGACTGCTTATGTGTCATCTAGGCAGGACTAGATGAAAAAAAAAACAAGATACCGAGCAGGTTATTCCAATACCCCATCAGTCTATGGCCAAGCGTCTGAGGTCCTCTGTAATCTTCTTCTTTCTGTTGCTTCCACTTTGTGGTTGGGACTGCTTCACTCCCCCCTGTGACATTAGCTTCACTTGGTCTCCAGGGCCAATCCTTACTTTGGCTGGAGAGATGTAAGGAGTTGCAACAGTGTTCTCTGGGCCTCTTCACCAAATGACATTTATTTTTATTTGGTTCTGTTTTTGTGTCTGGTTGTTGGAAATGGAGTACTGCCTGATCCCAAGACTATAAACCTACAGGAAACATGACAGTGTGTACTAATGCAAAGGCAGACAAATAATGGTTCAGTAGAATAGGACAGAGTTCACAAATAGACTTATAGAATTGATTTTTGACAACCGTGCCAAGCCAATTCAATGGGGAAAGGATAATCTTTATAACAAATGGTGCTGGAACAACTGGATTCCATGTGCAAGTAAAGTGATCCCAATCCATACTTTGCAGTACGTACAAAAAATAACTCAAAATGGATTGTAGACCAAAATGTAAGAGCTAAGACTAACTACAACAGCAACAACAACAACAAACGAAACTTCTGTAGGAAAACGTCAGAGAAAATATTAGTGACTTTGGGTTTGCCAAGACTTATTAAATAAGACATAAAAAGTCCAAATAATAAAAAGAAAAAAAAAATCAATGAGTTGAACTTCATTGCACTTCAAACCTTTTGCTTTTCAAAAGACACTTTATTTTTTTGACAGATTTTTATTTATTTATTTGAGAGAGAGAGAGAGAGCATGAGGGAGAGGCAGAGGAAGAAGCAGACTCTGCTAAGCAGGGAGCCCGAGGTAGGGCTCGATCCCGGGACCCTGAGATCACGACCCAAGCCGAAGGCAGCTGTTTAACCGACTGAGCCACCCAGGCACCCCTCAAAAGACACTTTTAAGGAAAAAGGGGGGGAAGATAGGCCACAGGCTAGAAAAAGATATTTTCAATGTATCAATCTGACAAGAACTTGATTCCAGAAGATGTAAAGTATTCTTATAAATCAATAATAAAAAGACCAACGACCCAATAAAAAATGGGCCAAACATTTGAATAGACACTTCACTAAAGAAGATGTATGAATGTCAAAAAGGTACATGAGGAAATGCTCAAAATCATTAGTCATGGAGGAAATGCCAGTTAAAGCCACAATGAGACATTACTACAGACCAATTAGAATGGCTAAAATTTTAAAAGATTAAAAAGACTGAATACATGACGTATAGGTGAGGATATGGAGCAAGCAGAACTCTCACTCACTGCTGGGGGAATGTATAATCCTATACTCAATGAAAAAAAAATTCGGCAGTTTTTTAAAAAGTTAAACATACTCTGACCATTTGATCCAGTCATTCCACATCTAAACGCTTACCCTAAAGGAAGCAAAGTATATGGTCCATACAAAGACTTGTACACCAGTGTTCATTGCAGCTTTATTTACAATAGCATAGAACTGGAAATAACCCAAGTGTTCATCAGTAGTTCAGTGGACAAACTGTGAAATATGCATGCAATGAAATACTATTCAGGACTAAAAAAAAAAAATTAGCTGTTGAAACATTCATCAACATAGATGGATCTCAAACTAATCATGCTGAGAGAAAGAACCCAGAGAAAAGCATACAATAAATATGACTCTATAAAGTTCTAGAGAATGTAAACTAATCTGAGTGGCCAAAACAAGATCATTGATTGCCTGGGGACATCGAGGAATGGGGAGAGGAGAGAGAGACTACAGAGGGACACAAGGTGACTTCTGGCAGGTGATTTATCTATTTATCTATTTGCTTGATTGTGGAAATGGTTTCCAGGTTGTATACCTATGTTACAACTCCTCAAAGTGTGCATTTTAAATATGTGCTTTTTATTGTATATCAGTTATACCTCAATAAAAGAAAATAAAAACTCCTTTAACCACAAAAGAAATGCTAATGTATCCTACTAATGAAAGTTTTTTTTTAAAAAGCAGATTGTGATCCCCTTTCTACTTGGCATCTTATTTCTAGGACATTCTCCCCATGCATGAGCCCCCTTGTCAGCCTGTAATTATAGGGCCTGCTTCAGCCTGTCCCCCAATTTAATACTCTGATAACCTTCTCACCAATTTCATTCTTACCCATCTGTTTCTATTTCTGAGTATTGAGAATCCAGTGGTAGGATTCTCACTATCCCACCACTGGATTCTCCCCAGCTGAGCTTTTTCTCTCCATCGGGGTACACTGTTATTCTGCATCTTGCCCTTGCCGTCTATGACAGCACACCTGCATAACAGTGTACTTTTGCCTTGCTCTCTACACTGACGTTGGCCAGACCACATTTTATTTCATTTGTGGGACCTGGGACTTTCTCATTGCTTAGCTTGCCCCATCCCCAGATTTCCTCCTCATCAGTTGTTAAAACTTTATCTGACACTGACTTCTGAAATTTGACTAGACATGCCAATAACATGTCTATAACATGACTGTGGTCAAAATTTAAGAACATGTTGCAATAATACACCATTTTGCCAATTTGTGCTGAAATGTTATAGATCCATGTATACTCCTTAAATAGGGGAAGATTAAAGTCTTTACACCATAAATTTCCTTTGATATTTGAACCTCAAGACCTGACATCGACCTGGATTTCTGTTTTATGATTTATTAGGAATGAAATTTTGTATTTGCTTTATTTCCCTTTGTTGTTTTTAAGCTGCACTTGCCTCCATTTTTCCTCACCTGTGTGCATTTCTTCTTTCCCTTATATCAACCTGAAATATAAATGCCAATGTATCTTCTTTTCACATCTGACTTATTAACAATCTTTCATTTCTCAGTTCTCAGATGTTCTCAGCTATCTCAGTACCCATGGCTGTACCTGCATTTCTGTTTTCACTTGTTGATTTCTTGTTGAAGGGTGAAGGGACATGTATAAAACCTTTTGAGATGTGGAGCATGAAGAGACTCTCACTAGACATACGTGAGTCTCTTGCCTCTCTTCTGATTTTCTCTGACTTCCTGTATTAGGATAGAAACAACTCTTGCATCAGCAAATGGCTAGGTAAAAAGCATTCATTCACTCATCCACTTTATGTGGCAAGTTTTATCTGTGCGATCTAAATGTAGGGCAGTTTCTGTGAAGCAGTGATTGTCTTGATGGTTAAGGAGTTTTGCCTTTCCTGGATCAGCTTTTCTCCAGTCGTTAGATACAGGCACACTTGGAGACCAGCTCTACCTACGCCAAAGTCACTCCCGTGGCTTCTGCTTCCCTCTGGATTCACCTTTTCTCCTTTCCATCATACTTCCTGGAGTAGAAAGAATTTTACTCAAGCCACAGGCCAACCCCACAGCCTCCTGTGTCATGTGCAATTTTAATAAAAGCCTATTTCATTCTCTGTTTGGAAGTTTGTGTTATTACCCACAGGAAAGAAATGCCTTAAAAGATTTCATTTAAATTCCAGCTTATCTGGAATTGCTGATAACCTTCATTCAGATTCCATTGTTAAAGGACTTGTGACCGACCTATGGGCCTGATTTCCCTGATAGGAATTATATTCCTGGATGGAAAAGTTATCAAAATTTACCAAGTAACTTTGCCCTTCATTCTTCTGATACAGTGTGTTGTAAGACTACTTAAGTTCTTGAGGAGCAGAGTTAAAGAAGACATGCTGTAAAAGCTCTTGCCCAATAAAAAGAGCAAGGTGAAATGTGAAGTAATTTCAACTTCCCCAAAGTGTCACCTATAATGGAAAAAGTTAATGGAATAAAAAAAGGCTTGTTTTATCCATTTGCCCTCACTGTATTAATCCACAGTGATATCATCATTTCCTTTTGGGGAGATCTGCACAGAAGCTACCAGAAAGTACATGTCCCTTTAGTTTTCCTGACTTTGCATGACCAAACTGATTTCAATTTTCCTCAGTGTGGTATTTATTTACGCAACTTGCCCATTTACTGAAAACATGAATGACTTTGACTCAAACTCGGAGAACCAATAAACATCATTTAGCCGCAGCGAACCTGTCAGCACGTGGAAATAAGGTTTATGGTCATGCAAATGTCTTGTACTTCATTTGGGTCAAATACAACAAACAGTGAACTAATTAACCTTAAGTAAACTGGCTTTAATTTCCACAGACAATGGAACCAATTATTTCTTAGAGAAAGGTTTATTTTTACTCTAGGGCAAGGGTCTGTAACTCCTTGGAACACCCCTGAATGATTCTCCAAATCAGGCCAGATGAAATTGGCAAGTCACAGATGGTTACCCTGATGTGTAAATGGTAGGGACCTTAATTAGGCTCATTGACATCACTGGGGAAAGGAGCCTAGGAATCCATTTGTGCAGGGATAAGATTAAAAGAGTATCATCTGCCACTTAATGCTGCTTATGAGGGAAATTTATAAAACAACAACAAAACTGTTCTTTAGCAATCTACTTAACTTCCAGCCACAGACTTTCTTTTGGTTTGAATGCCTGGTACATATTCAGTAGCCATATCTCTATTTTAATATTCTTGATGTCTATTACTTATGGCTCATTTTTGTCTTGAATTTAATACCTGAAGGATTCAAGGTTATTTAAAGGATTCCAAACCTCTAACTATTCCCCAGAGCTTTAATCTCTGAAACAGAAAACTTCCTGATTAGAAAAACAGACGCCTGCTTTAGCCCCTTGAAACACTGAACTTTTAGAGATATTGTCCAAGATTTTTGGTGGTTTTTCTCTGCGTGTATTGAATAAATTTTGGAAGAATAGACCTTAACATTTCATTTGAGATTTTTAAAAAATTATGTAATAGGAATCTACCATAAGCCTTACTTTATTTAGATATACACATGTAGGTTCTGTAATTATAAGTCTCTGCAATGTAAACTACATGTTGAAAATTGTGTATATTCAGTTTTATGTTTGCATGCTATTTACATGCTAGAAAATTTCTCAGAATGTGGTTCAAATGGATCTTACTGTAAACTGGGATATGGTTAATTTGTCATGGCACATGTAGAGTGCCTGGCTTTAGAAACACCCGTGTTCCTGGTGTGGCTATGTTAAGATGGTTACTGATGTCAGTACACATTTTAGTCCAAGTTTCATTTAAACATCCTGTGTCAGCCAGTCCAAGGTGTGGAAATAAGCAGAAGCTGTATTTCTTTCTGTGGTATCAGAGTTGAAATAGAAAAACAACGTTTGACTAGATTAATCCCTACTTCCATATATGTGGTGGTGTAATCAAGCAAAGATCTCGGCTACAGTAAAATGTCTTTATAAACAAACTATGGTTGATCAGTTTGCCTGAAAGTTGTGGTTTCATTGTGCCTGAAATAGTTCCATTTCCATGGATTCAGATATGTCAACCATTTCCCATGGTCTTGGGCGAGCAAGAGAGTCCACTTCTGAAACTTGGAGTCTCAGAACATGAAACATGAGAGGACCTCAATGTCTATTAGATGAACTCACTCATTTTATCGAAGCAGGACTGAGAAGCTAAATGAATTACAAGACCTGGTATCTCACAAAGACTTGACCCAAACTTGAATCACTTGGCCCAGTTCATTGCTGCAGTCAGTAGTCTTATTGTTGCCTCTGAAGTACTCTACTCTATGAAGCATGTTCCCATCACAGAACTCGGCCCTGTTGGAGCCCCCAACCTTGATCACCTTGTGCAATAGGATCAGAATTATTTTTGAGTGAATTATTTTATTATACTATGAGTATTTTACAGGAAAAAACAAACTTCTTTATGTGCTTACCCCTTGTTTCACAGCCATTTGGAAATTTTTTCTTTTGAGTTCGCAGTAGAAACTGGAACTATAGGCTGCATACAGAGAAACATAATTTCACAATGTTTGCTAGAGAGTTGATTTGTGAATGCATAGGATTATGGGAATCAGGGTGACTTAGGAACATGTCAAATTGCAAAGTAACACTGGTAAATAGTAAAGATGTACATGCACACATTTAGTTATTATTATAGTAAAAACAAGTTGGAACTATAAACTCTAGAGAATGAATATCTAAAAGATGTGTCAGTTTAGGGGTGCCTAAGTGGGCTCAGAGGGTACCTGGGTGGCTCAGTCAGTTGAGTGTCTGACTCAGTTTTAGCTCAGGTCATGATCTCAGTGTCTTGAGATCGAGCCTCATGTTGGGCTCCACCCTGAGCATGGAGTCTGCTTGAGATTCTCTCTCGCCTTCTTCCTCTGTCCCTCCCCCCACCCCGCTCACATGCATATACTCTCTAAAATAAATAAATAAATCTTTAAAAAAAATAAAAGATGTGTCAGTTTGAAAAAGAATAAATCTAGTGCATGAGACAAGTGTAACTAGGAAATTGTCACTTTATATAAAAGATTAAATTATCAAGGTACCACACTCTGGGATTTACTTACATGAAGGGTGGACTCTGCGTTTTATATATCGTAGCATCAGATGCTGTTAGAAAAATTGCCTAAATTGACATTATAAGAATGGAAATGAGAAAAATCCCATTCATAATCATGTGGGAGAAAAAGCCATGAAATACCTGGGAATGAATTTAATGAGAAAGATTCTATGAAAAGACCTATAAAATTATATTGAAGGATATAAAACAAAATCCAAATAAATGGAAAGAAAGACCATGGCCTGGATAGGAAGACTTAATATCATAAAAATGTCACTTCTCTTGAAATTAACATATAAATTTCATGCAGTTCCAATCAGAATTCATTTTTCTCTTTTTTGAACCACATAAGTGATTCTAAAGTGTGTATGGAAGAATAAACATGTGAAAATTGCCAAGAAAATTTTGAAATGGAGCAACAACAAAGAAGCTTGCCTTACTAAATAGGGAAACCTAATTTAAGCTACTTTAAACAAACAGTATAGTATTGGCCTTATCACAAACAATTCTATAGAACACATAACGATCATTTAACATATAATTAAAGATAGCAGTATAAGTCATCAAATAAATATGTGTTACTCAATTAATGAAATTGGAAGAGCTGGCTGTGCTTTTGTAAGAGAAAAAAATTTTATTCATGCTTTATTATATAACAGCAGATTACAGATGACTGAAAAATCTGAATGCTAAAAAATCAGACCACAGCAGTCTTGAAAGACACTCCAAGAAAATATATGTGTAATCATCATGTGGTGATTTTTTTTTTTTAAGCAAGACTGAAACCATAAAAACAGAAAAAGAAGCGACATACTTTGTTTCATGAAATTTAAAAACATATGAAAGACAGTCTTCATATAATGGACATTTTAAATCTTTTCTGACTAGTCAGCAATTTTGAATGCCATTCAGATGTTTGGGGAATTAATCCCATTTATAAATTCTGTCTTCCTAAGGTAGAAGCAGAAATCCAGTTTCCCAGGCTCCCTTGCAGCTAGTATTGGGACTTTAGCCTAGTGTTTAAGATGCACCCATTCATTCTAAATTCTTATTCAGAAAAGTGTGATGTGAAGAAGGAGGTGGGTCATGGAACTAATTATATCAAGAGCGACAGAGACACATTCAGCTGTTGTAATAAGGAATGGCAGTGACCTCCAGCGTCCTAGGGGTTGGGGGACAACACAGTACCCCATGGAACAATGCCGCAGCTTCATTCGGACATTTTCCCTAGCTCCGTGGCTTCAGAAATCAGTTGTTTATTTCTCCTTGGAACTTCCGTGATCCGTCTACTACCCTTTAATAAATTCCTTTTCTGCTTAAGCTAGTAGGAGAGAGTTGTTTTGCAACTAAGACTTCTGACTGAGTCATCCCCATAAAAGGTCAAAAGACGAATGATAGACTTGAAGAGGATAATTATCACCCAAATAAGAAAGGGTCAAAACAACCAAAGAGAAAAAATATGCAAATGATACTCAAATGCTATAAATAGGCAATGTATTAAGAAAAGAAAAATGCAAATAAAAAGCTACATAACCTTCTAGGTGATTAGGGCAGCAGTAATAAAATCACAAATTTCAACCATCGTATTTGTTAAAACTTAAAATATGGTTGGAATTCAGGGCTTGTAGGAATGTAGAAAAGTACTCTCATATCCTGTTGGTGGGAATGGCTATGTGTGAGGGCTTGTGATCTGGCAATACTTTGTACAATTAAAATGTGGACACAAATTGATCTATTAGTTTCATTCACAGAGATTTATCCAAAAACAAATCAAAGCACTTGATTATTAAGATAAACATAAACACACATAAATACAAACTCAGAGGTTTATCACCGCTTTCTTTGGAAACAGCTGCAAGGACCATCGGGGGGAGAATGCTTGGTGTAATCCATACTCTGGGATTCCACAGCACCATTACGGCGGGTCTATCTGCGTGGCTTGGAAGACTGTTCTTGGTATTTTGTCAAATGAAAATGTCAAGTTACAATCTTACCTCAATATAAAAGATTCTGTATAAAAATATATTTTATTTTAAAAGTTAGTATTATAGAAGATACACACCAAATTGCTAATAGTTCTTATGTTGTAAATGACATACTGGGTGTGGGAGGGGAAACTATAAGCTTTACTTTAGTTGTTTCTATATAGTTCAATTTGACACAGTTGGTTTCACAATCCAAATAATTGTGAAAGAGTCAGAATAGTGAATTCTGTACCAGCATCACAGTTTCACCCAGCAGCCTGTTATTTGTAAAATGATAAGGTGTGGTTGTCTACTTTATTTTCCCTTCTTTAACTCCCCAAGGAATGAGCCACCCTAGGCCAAGCTCTGATAGAAACATTTTGGTTCTTTGCATATCATTCCCTCTGAAGAGTAGATTCCTATTCCTTCATTCTTTTGCTTTCCCACTTTTCACTTTTTCACAAAGAAACTGAATGACTGCCATTACTACCAGTCCCTGAAGTGGATCAAATTTCATTGGAAAGTACTTGGATGCTGGGACTTGCAGAAGAGAACTTAATTAGGAGCAAAAAAGATAACTGCTCAGACTTCTTTGTAGATTTCCTAAGTGATATGCAGCCATCCAATTTATCTCTCCAAACTCCCATTAAGTATAAGAAGGAAAACAAGTTTATTGTTAATGTTTGCTACTGCACACACATTAGCTTGAAATCAAATTTATGACACAGCCAAGCTGGGTTGTTAGGTGGTATATGCATACTTGATGGTGCACGCAGGCTCTTCACCTAATCTTAAGTGTACAGCACACACATGCCCATTTCATAGAACTTGGAGTGTAATCCAACTATTTTTTAAATGCTTCTGTTTGCATTTTATTTTTGCAGCATTTCCTATGATATAGTATGGCTTTGCCAAAGATTGGGGGATCTTACTTCTCTTAGTTCATATTCCCTTGTACCAGTTTGCTGTTCCAGGATGGAACATCTATAGTTTCTTAAAGCTGCTGGGTAGTCCATGTAGGTTGTCCATATGTCTGACTATTAAGAAGCAATCTTTTATATGGAGAAAGTTGTCATTTTTTTCTCTTTCACCTGTTGGTCTTAGAGTGGCACAAATATAACTTCAAATTACAAAGGTTCATTACTAACATATAGAAATATGATTGATTTTTATTAAATGACTTGTATTCTGTGACCTTGTTTAGGTTACTTACTAGCTTTTTTGTCAGATCTTTGGGATTTTCTCTGCAGAAGATCACATCATCTGCAAATAAAGACAATTTGAGTTCTTCCTGATTTCTGTGTATTCTGTTTGTTTGCCTTGCATCATTGCATCACCTAAGACTCCTGTACAATACTGAATTGAAGTGATGACATTGTACATCCTTGCTAACCTTGGGAAAAAGCACTCAGTCTTTGGCCATTAAGTATATTGTTAGTTGTAGGGTTTTCAGTAGATGTTCTTTATCAGGTTGAAGAAGTTTCTTTTTGAAAAACTAGTTTACTGAGAGTTTTTATTATAGATGTTTGATTTTGTCAAATGCCCTTTTTTGCCACTATTGATCATCTATTGAGATGATCATATGGTTTTTATTTTTCAGTCTTTTGAATTTTAAATTAAGCACTTTTTGAATGTTGAACTAACTTTCCATTCAAGGGGGAGAAAGCATTTGCTCATGATGTGCTAGCTGTTTATATGTTGTTGGATTTAATTTGCTCTTTTGTTAAGGATTTTTTTTTTTTTTTATCCATCAATATGAGGGATATCGGTCTGTCATTTTTCCTATCTTGAAGTAGCTTTGTCTCGTTTTGGTTTGAGGGGAATGCTGATCTCCCAAGATGTGTTGGGAAGAATTCTTTTATCCTATGTTTTCTGGTAGAGCTTGTGTGGAGTTGGCATTATTTCTTTTTTTAAATGTTTGGTGGGTGTCAATTGTGAAGCATTATGGACCTGCAGTTTTCTTTGTGGAAATGTCTTTGAATTGTGAATTTAGTTTAATGGGTAAATGACTATTCAGGTTATTTTTTTTTTCTTGAATGAAATTTGGTAATTCATATCTCTCAAGGAATCTGTCCATTTCATTTATTTTATCAAAATTATTGGCCCAGAGACTTTCAGAATGTCATCTTATTATTCTCTTAGGTCTGTAAGATCTGTAATGATGGCTCCCCTTTCATTCCTCATATTGGTAATTGTTTCATATTCTCTCTATCCTTCTCCCCTCATCTCTGCATATCAGTCTGACTAAAAGTTTAGCAATTTTCTCATCTTTTCAAAAGACCAGATTTTGTCATTTTTGTTACTATTTTTCCATTTCAAAATGATTTCTGTATTGACGTCTGCTCTTTATTATTTCTTTATTTCTGCTTATTTTGAGCTTAATTTGCTTTTCTTTTTTAAGCATTTGATGGTATAAACCCTTAATTAGTACTTCCTTTGCATCCCACAAGTTTTGACATGTGTATTTTCATTTATCAATTCCAAATTTTTTTTTATTTTGCTTGTGACTTCGCATGTGTTATTTTCAAATATTTCCTTATTTTTTTCATTTGTAAAGATACTGGGATTTTCCAGATAATTTCAGATGTTGATTTCTAGTTTTATTGCAGTGTCATTAGGAAATATACTTTGTGTGATTTCAATCATTTTAAATTTGTTGAGATTTATTTTATGACACAGAGTATCTTCTGTGTTGCACTTCAATCTGTATTTAGCTATTATTGAATTAAGTGTTCTTTAAATGTCAATTAGGTCAATTTGGTAAATTGTATTGTTCAAATCTTCTGTATCCTTAGTGATTTTCTGTGCATTTGTTCTATCAATTATTGAGAGAGGAGTGTTAAAGTTTCTAAACTGCGTATTTCTTTATTTCTCCTTGCAGTTCTATTAGTTTTTGCTACATATATTTTGAATCACTTAGGATCATTGTGCCTTCTTAAGGAATTAGCCCTTTATAATTATAAAATACCCCTCTGTATCTCTAGAGGTATTCCTTTACCTGAAATCTACTTTTCTTGGTAATAATATTGCCATTCAAGCTTTCTTTTCATTAGTATTTGAGTGCATTTACTTTAATCTAGCTATGCCTTTTTACTTAAAGTGCATTTCTTACATACAGTGTAATTGGATATTGCTTTTAAAAATCATTTAGTATCTCTTCAATCTACTTTTTGCAATTGGGGTGTTCATGTTACCTACATTTAATGTAATCGTTGATGTGATTGGCTTCATATCTACCATCTTGCCAGGTATTTTCTTTTCATCTTATCTGCCCAGTTTTTCTTTTTTCATCTTTTCCTGCCTCTTTTGTACTACTTTGTTGTTATTTTTATGATTCTATCTTATATTTACTTTTGTTTCTTCTTGATTTAATTCTTTGGAGGGTTCTTTAGGGTTACGGTATATATCATTAGCTTATTACAGTCTACCTTAGAGTGTAAGATCCTTATACCAGTGTACATCCATTTTCTCTTTCCAGCCTTTCTGCTACTGTAGCCATTTATTTTACTTCTACGTAGGTTATAAATGCTGCAACCTACATAACTGTAGCTTAGACATTCAATTATCCTTAGAAAAAGTATCTTTAACATTCACCTTCATTTTAATCTTTTCTGGAGTTCACTGTTACTTTGTAAAGTTTCAAATTTTCATCTGGTCTCATATTCCTTTCTGAAGGACCTCTTCTAACATTTTTTGTTATGGTTGTTGCTTTGGGCTTAGGTAATAAATTCTTTTAGCTTGTGTTTCCCTAATAAGGTGCTTACCATGATTTCATTTTTGAAAGATGTTTTCATGGGGTAAAGGATTCTCAATTGACAGTTTTTTGTTTGTTTTTCTTTAGTACATTAAAGATGTTATTTTACTGTCTTCTGGCTTGCATGGCACCTAACAAGAAGTTTGCTGTCATGTCTATCTTTATTTCCTAAATTATGTTAAGGTACTTTCATCCATTCCATGGTAAGGATTATAATTTTAATAAAAGAAAGACTCAAGAAAACTGGGGACATTTCATGCCTGCTCCCCATAGCAGCTGATCATTATTTGCACACAAGCACCACTGAGAAATGTTCCCACCATTTTCTCTCCCTGCCCCCAGTTCTTACCAAGAGCCTGGTGGAAGCCTGTGAAAAAGCCTATTAATAGTGAAACTCTCCCTGTCTTTTGGACTTTCAGCTATGATAAGCTGACCCCCTAGCCCAAGTTCCTTAAGAATTAAGTTCCAATTAACTTTTAGCTGATTTCTTCTTACCTACTTGTATGGTAATCACCTCTTCCTCCCGAGCTCTGACAAAGGTTGTCTCCTGTCTCTCCTTGGAATTCAGTATAGGTCGCTTTACAAACTCAATTCTTAGATGGGGATCACAAGTTTCTGGGTTTTTATCATTGCTACAATGAGAACAGCATTAGCTTGCAACTCTCTGTGTTGTAATTTGCTTTTTAAAGCTGTTCACCATCCTAGATACTCTTTTATGAACAGATTGCAGTTTGTTTATAGCCCACTTAAATTACCCTGAAATAAAAATAATTCTTCAGGTGAACAGAGTAGAGTAGGGTAAATAGGGTATATCCACAGCTATGTACTTGTCAGTGTCATGCATACTCTGTGCCATGCGTGCTATTGGATCATAATGTGTTTACTGTCAAAATATCTACCAGGTCTTTTTCATACATCCTGCCATTTCTAAGCCATTTCTTCCCAACCCTGCACTTTGAACTGATTTTTTGATCCCTTGAGCAAAGCTTTACAAACTGTCATTTAAAAATTATGGTTTGAGGATTAATACAATCTCTTCAGACCACCTGGATTTGGGGGATCCTGATCTTCCATTTAACAGACTTGCTGTTCTTTCAATAAGTCACTGATGAAACTATTGAATAGGTCACAGCTGAGTCCAAAGAGGGATCTGCCAGAAATCCGTCCTCTCAGACTTAACATTGATTCATGAATTGCTATGTTCAGCTTGATGAAATCCACTTAAATAATCTTTTTATTTTTTATTGGTCTTGGTCATAAGATTGATTGCATGAGAGTTCTGAGTTGCTTTCTCAGAAGTCCACATATATTATCTACTATATTTACAGATTGTATTTATTTGTGTAATAGCCTTGTCCAAGAATAGAGTTTGTTGTACATAGTAAAGCCATGCTAGCTATTAACAATTATTGTTTCCGCACATAACCACTTTCCCACCATCCCTTAATAATCCATAGCAATATCTACAGTTTGGAGAGTGCCTTGCTCATTTCTTTGAAAAATCTGAATATTTGTCCATTTATTGTTTTATTCTTCTGGCATCATTTACATTTACCATAATTATTTCAATACCATGTTTTATGGTTTTAGGTACATGTTTCTCTTGGTACTCTGGGACATTTTTAACCCGAGGCAGAAAACTGGAACTCATTTGAATCAGATAGCATCTTACTCCCTATGCTGCTTTATTCTTTTTTGGATTCACACACATTTACCTATTTTTTTCCCACCATTTTCAAATAGTAGCTCATGAGCATTAGCAGGGAAAACAAAACATAAGGTAGGAGCTCTCTCTTTGTTATTTCTTACTACCTGTTGGCTCCAAGTAGAGTTTTTAGGCCTGCCTTAATCTTAGTTGATCATTTATTAATTTGAGATCAAGACTTAGATTTTAACCTTTATAAGTTACATTATGGCCTTGTTTGTGGGATTGCTCTATGGTACAATTGGAGATCTCCTATACTTTGTTCTAATTTCGTAACAAATAAAAAAGAAAGTTTATGGAGCTATATTGATGGGCCATCATAAATTTTAGTCACTGGTTCACAATTTTGAAAGCCTAGAAAATAAATGATAGTAATTATGTACTAACATCAATCCTAGTCTAATATTCCACATCCAGGCTGGTTGAAGCAGGATTTTTTTCATTTGGAATGTGTTCCTTTCTTTCCTTTTTATAGTAAAAATGACTGCCAGAATGTTGATCAGTCAAGCTTAATTTCAATCCGTTTGTTTTGGACCAGTTCCATCTGATGGAATCAAACAGGTTTACAGTGTGAAATAGGTAGACAAGTAGCAAGAAAAAAAAAAAAAAACAGTAAATGCTAGTGGATTTCCTGCAGGGCACTAGTTTATAAAATTTGAACCTCTTATTCCTGGAAAAGAGGACTATACTTGATAAACTTCAGTTTCTTAGAAGTTAGAGTAAGAATCGTTGAGTGCAGATTAGCTGCTAATGCTAGTTGCTATAAAAATTATCTTAAAATTATAAAAAAACCAAGCTGAATTTATGGCATGAGTAAACTCTGACCTGTGTCAATGACAGTGACTTCTACTTTATCCTTCCTGTCTTTTAGGGAAAGAGAAAGCCATGGTCCTGTGTGTGTGTGTGTGTGTGTGTGTGTGTGTGTGTGTGTGTGTAGCTTGGCCACGTAAGAATATAACAAAAAGGGATATTTTCAAGACATCTTAATGCCTCTAAAAAGATTTCTTCCAAGAATTTTAGCAAGTAATGCCTTTTAACTATTTGAAAGAGTTATTATCTTAGAGCCTTAACTCTTGAAAATATTCTTAGAGTTTGTTTTATGTGGTTGAAACACCTTTGGCCAGCATTACATCTCTTTTTCCTCCTGTTTAAAATTAGATATATTAACAGTGTTTTCATTTAGTTTCTAAAAATGATTGTTTCCATAGAGAGATTTTGTGCTAGAAATAACTTTCTAAGAGGCCTTTTAAAATCTGAAGTTGTAAATTCAAAAATGATTTTGTCATTTGTTTTCCTAAATTGAATTCTTGTCAGTTGTCTACCTGTTCTTTCTCTATTTTGGAAAATGTATTTGGTTGCTATTTTTAGCCACTTTCAAATGTTCCACCAGATACTGGAGATGATTCAGAGTAAGATTTGAGAGATACCTAGAGGATATTTCTTGGAGTTTTCTTGGACCTTTCAGAGCCACTGAAGTTAGAAAAAAATTCTAAATAATCAGACTGAAAATAATGCTCTCATCCTCATTGATGGCTTATAGTATACTCTAGAAGAAGAGTCATTTATTAATCACTTAGTTACCACAATAAAGTGTTGGTATGACTCTTAATGACTATACTGATGGTAAACATTGATCATGAAACACAGAAACAAAGTTTTATTTCTTCAAAGTGAATTTTGTCCTTTGGAGTGGTAACATGGTAAGAGTGTGCACTGATTCCAACAGTGTTACCCTGCTTAAACAATTTTGGGTTTCCTTGGCATTATCTTCAGAGTCTGTGGACCACAGAAGAAAATGAATCTTTTACTTTCAGGTATACCTCATTTTTGATCCAAAATAGTATCCCCAAGCCTGATCATCCATTTTTTATACATCTTGGCTCTTCATGATATTTTTTGTAGTATTCAATAAACACATATTTTAGGAACAGAAGTTTGTTACCATAAGTTTAAATGTTAAACTCTGAAATTCCAAAAGGAAGAAGTCCAAAAAATATGTGAATCAATGGCAGCATACTAGAAAACACATGTAATTCCCTGAGCAAATTATCTTACAAGTGAGAACATGCATTTGGAAATGAGTCTGGCATGTTGGGGAGATCAGTTACACTGCGTTGTAATGTTACAGAGGGGGAAAACTGCCTATGCAGGCTTTAAGGAGTCCTGGAGATTAGTTCAAAAAGAGCTCCAGGACTTGCTAACTTGTGTGCAGGTGTCTTTTTGAACTACAGTTTCTTCAGCTTGGAAGTGGAATTGAGAGAAGCAACCTTGCAGACTGAGTAAGAACTGGGGGAAAGCCACTTGCAGGGCCTGGGGTCACTCCAGCCTCAATAAGGGCACCATTAATGGGTTAATATTATCAGAATATCTGAACGTAGCTCATAGAATGCTTTATGTACGTTCATGCTCTCTTGCTCATATAACTGTATTATTGGATATCAACTCTTACATTATAGAAACAAATAGATATATGATGAGGTTTCTTGAAAAGTTTTTTAAAAGGACCAGACCCAACTATTAACTGCCTAAAAGTTTGTTGTGAAGGTGTCAAGGTTGTTAAAGAAGAACACTGAAAACAACAATCAGGTTGGAAGATCTTTAGAGATAGTTGAATTGTTCATAGCAAATCCAACCAGAAGGGCCTGAGGTGTCTGTTCAGAAAGAAAGCTCACACACTGAATGTCCCGTCATCTGAGGAAAGAACTGCAGTCCACGAAGTTCATAAACATAACTCACACGGTTTGCAATTTCAGTTTACCTTAAGAGTTTTTGGTTTACTCAAAAAAGATAGGGAGGGGTCAATGATGAAATTTGGAAAGCTGTAACAGAACTCCTCCTCTCTTACTATTGGGTTAGAGTTTAGCCCAACTTCTCTGGACCACAAAAATGCAATTGATCATTATTTTAGGTAATTCTGATATTTTGCCATGCATGGGAGCTTTTAGTGTTGCACTATGTTATCGGAAAGAGTTAAGGTTTCTTAATTCACAGAAATACTTTTACTGGCTCCGACAGTGTCACATTTCCTTCAGATAGATCATTAAGATTGCAGGACTGAAGGGTTCCTGGAATTCATAGCACTGCATCCATGTCTTTTCCGTCTTTGCTATGTGAATAAACCTGATATCAACAGGCTTCCCTCAAGATCTCCTTGAACTGCAGTGGGCTGGGTCAGACTATCTGCATTTATTTTGGAACACAAAATAAGTCAGGAATCAGATGTATAATGCATCAGTTGTAGTGCCTGGCTTGGGATGTAACCAAAAAGAAAAAAAATTGAGTCAAAATATGCTTTATATTCAAAATGTTGTTTTATATTACATATTAATTGAAAGTATTTTGCTCTAGTTGAACTTTAAGAAGAATTTTTATGCTATTTGTATACTCTGATTGTTAAAAAATTATTGTATATGCAAGGTTTTCTCCTGAATTTAGATGTTATCTGAAATAAATAGGAGTCGACAACTTACTATCTGGGAAACTTTAACAGATAAAACAATCTCATATCATCTCAATTTTCTGGATATTTTGGATCAAAGTGTTGGCTTCTTAAAGGCTTGAGAAATCTGTTTAATTGCTTCCATTCATCATTTCAATTAGCTTATGTAAGTGCTCCAAAAAACTTAATTTACTTACTGAGCTGAAATGTAAGGTTTTCTTCTGTACGGATTATCCGTTTGGTGAAAACGTGCAGCAGGAAAGCATTCCATTGCTCAGCCCTTTTGTGCATGATGCTTCTGCTTCTCTCAGTGGGTTTGCATTCTCACTATTGCTCATACATTTGCTGGGATAAATACCTGCAAACATGCAGTCCATGAAATCCCCATTCTGTAGGTCCTGATCTGTCTGCATCATTCTAAGGGTACTATTTGAAGGAGTTCGAATGTCTTTTCATTGGTATTAATAAGACCATTGATTTGATCACATAAATGTTCACTCCCTGGCTTGGGTTAGATCTGGGGGGGGGCATCAAACAGAAGTATATGATTGTTTTATTCCTTTACTACTTTTCATGCCTTTTGGGTGATAGAACTTGGCCACTAGAATGGAGTCCAGAATGGTAGTGGCATCACCAGACTAAGAACACAAGGAAGGGAACACTAACTAAGACAGACTTGTAAGAATTTCACTGCATTCGAGCTGTAGGTTTGTCCAATCTGTAAATCATGTATTCCATATTATTGATTTTCTATAAATCCTGTTGCTTTCTGGGTCTCCCCTTGCTATTTGGAATTAAATGGCTCCACTTAGGCCTGTTCTTAAGTGTTAATGCATCTAGTGTTGTTTAAGTGCATATTTGATCTGATTTCTCTTCAGTAATTCCCTGTCACGTACAACCTTTCCTAACTGTGTTCCATGGAGCACTTAGCTAGTAGGTAAATTTACTCACATGTTCAGGCAAATACTACTCAAAAATTATTCAGTTACACAATGCTAGGTAAAATCAAAGTTGGGAATGATTCTTTTTGCTTGATATTTGAAACTATCAATATAATGGTAAGAGTTGTGACCTCTCGGGAGTGTGTGATAGTATTTTCTTTCTTTCTTTCTTTTTTTAATCAAAGAGCATCTTCTTGGACTGGTACTCCATGACACACGCCTTGGGCTTTATGATAAAGCTATAATTCCTTTGCATGTCATACATGGCCATTGCCTAGCTTTGGAAATTCACCTTCTACCATTCTCATTCTTTGTACAATGCATATTAGCCGTAGCAAACTGCTTCACCTTTCTCCAGGATACCACCCTGCCAATTGACCACAGGATGTTTCCATCTTGCTGGATTCTTCTTCTTCCCTCTAACACCCAAGCCAACTTGTATTCACCCTTTAAGACACAACACAAGGCATCCCTGCCTCTGAGATGTCTTCTCTGACAACCCCTAACAGCACTCAGCCCTCAGCATCTTTAATGCATGGAATATTCACCTACTGAACATAAAGGCAGTTTTGAGTGCTGTTATCTCCGGGTCCTTATCCCAGGGTTTGGTCATTCATTGCTTCCATGGCTCTCTTTCTTACACAATCTTAACTCTTCTTAATATTTGCATTCCTAGTGCACACCAGAGTGCGCTGTACAGAGTAGGGGAAGAGTGTGAAGTAGCCAAATGTACAGCCCTTGAATGTCTCTAATGTGTTGTGCTGTGATCCTTGAGGTTACATTTTTATGCTTTTAACTATATGAATTTTTTTTTTACCCAATATTGTGTAGAGGGAAAGCAGGAGGAAGTCAGGAGATTTAAGATCTCTCATTTTTCTAATTAATTTGGAACATGCGTCTAACTTAATGAGCCTCAGGTTACTTATCCATAAAATAAGGCTGAAACAATCTGTGGGGCACTTTCCAGCTCTCAAATTCTGTGAGACTAAACCATCTTTGCAGATGCTCTTTAGGTAATGAGTTGATTTACAAGTGAACTAGGGGAGACTTGAAAATACTTTCCTTCTTCACTTTTCTGCCCTTATATCTGATTGGTCCCAAATCCCTTCTTGACCCCACTTTTTGATCCTTAAAATGCAGTAGGATATCGATGCCAGGGTTTTCATTAGACTTTGTAATTTAAGAAGCAGAAAATCTGGTTACATTTTCAGAAAACAACTGCAAAGATTTTTGTTTTTATATTTTTTTAAATCTTACTCAAGCTTTTCAAAACAATCATTTTTCTGGTTCTTAGCATCGCCCTCAGACAGTTTTACTGAAAATATTTCTGATAGAGATGGAAAACCCCCCTACCTAGTGAAATGTTTCATCTTCCTTGATTTGCCCCGCGAGAGCTCATCTCTGTGTTAGGAAGGCTTCTTGCTCACGGCTCCAGTTACAGGAGCTGGACCACAGGTCACCGTGCTGCAGGGCACTGCTCTTCATGAGGGGCCAGCCAAAGAAAACAAAGCAAGCAAAGATGAAACGAATGCTTTTCAAGGAGGAAAGAGCTCATGAACTGGCCCCCAAGAAATGTTCCACATGATAAATCCTGACTGCAGTGGAAGCAGTTTACCATGGAGTGTCCTACCTGGGAAATCTCTGCTCCAGCTCCTCACAGCTGCCATTTTATATTCTTTTATTGCAAAGCCACAAATTAAATATGGTCCCCAACTGTAAAAGCAGAACCTGTTAATGCAGATGTTAAGTTCTTGTGGTAAACATGAAAATACAAAGGGCCTCTTTCTTGTTGGTTAAATCATCATCATTTTCATTATCATCATCAATAAGTAGGATTCTGGCTCATCAGCGTGATTTGCGTGTTGTTGTTTTTGAGGTAGAGAAATCATGATGAAATATAGTTACTGTCCTCAAGAAATTTCTGGACAGGACAGAGATTGAATGTGTCAATAGATGTTTTAATATGTGTGAGATTTAATGCTCATCTGTTTCTCAGTGAAATCTTTTTTAGTTTAGGGAGTGTGTGTGTGTGTGTGTGTGTGTGTGTGTGGTAACAACACTTAGCATGAGATCTATCCTCTTAAAATTTTAAATGTACAATAAATACAGTATTATTAACTACAGGTGCTATGTTACACAGCAGATCTTTAGAACTTAATCATATTGCACAGTTGAGACTTTATATCCTTTGGATAACAACACCCCATTTTCCCTCTCCCTGCCCCTTGGCAACCCTCTTTTCTGCTATGTGTTGTGCTATTCTAGATAATCTCATCTAAGTGGAATAATACGGTATTTGTCCTTCTGGGACTGGCTTATTTCATTTAGCATAATACCCTCAAGGTTCATCCCAGTTATCCTTGGCTGCATAATAGTCTAGCATATGTATCTACCACATTTTCTTTGTCAGTTTATCTGAGAAATACAAATTCAAACCATGAAGAGATATCACTTCACAACTGTTAGGATGGCTATCATTAAAAACAACAATAACAACACAAAGATAACAAGTGTTGGTGAGCACGTGGAGAAATTGGAATCCTTGACCACTGTTGATGGAAATGGAAAATGGGAAACAGTATGGAAGTTCCTCAAAAAATTAAAAATTGAACTACCCTATGATCAAGCAAGTCCACTTCTGGGTATGTATCCAAAAGAGTTGAAAGCAGAATCTTGACAAGATATCTACACTCCTGTGTTCACTGTGGCATTATTCACAATGGCCAAATTATGGAGACAGCTTAGTTTAGGGTGAATTTTATTTAGAGTTATCAAAATCAGAAACAAAATACTTTAGTATAACAGCATGTCTTGGACATATATCTCAGGCTACCATGTGGATTTGGTTTCTGAACTACCACACTTACCAACCTTTTTTTTTAAATACCAACACCAGGAGAGAAAGAAAGAGACTGTGGCGAACCCTAAACTTTGACTCCTCTTCCAGTCTGATTATGTCCCGGAGGTCGCCTTTCTCTTTAGCTTCATGTCCTAAGAAAGGAGATAACATGGAGGCCCCCAATCACCTGGAACGTTAAGTGCGGCCACTTCTCTGTAGTGTTGTGGTAAAAACTGGAATACCTCAACGTCGTCTCCCTGCCAGTCTTCTGCCTCCTGCAGGGGAGATGAAGCTCTCCTCCGGCTTCCACTGACAACTTCGCCTAGTTGGCTGAGGGAGGCTGAAGGGATATACATCACATTACAGCCTTCTCCCTGCCAAGTTCTACTTAGTTTCAGCAATGTATGTGAAAACCTCCAAAGCAAACACAGAGAGAGGAAATCAAAATTAAATTAATCCCCTCCAAGGATAAATAAAACATGGATGCATTGCTCTTGAGCTTACAGGATGGAAATCAGAAAGACTTTGCTTGGGTTTCCATGATACCAGTGTTCAGATTCCTGATTCTTCAGCCCAGAAAAGAGGAGAGATACAGACTTATCAAGGTTCCTTACTAATGTCTATATATGGAAGAAAATATGCCTCAGTTGTTAATATTTATAGACATCTTCAAGATGGTATATGTGACGTAGCAACAGAAAATCATCCTTAAAACCAGCCAGTGTGTCTTGAGAGGAAAGAAAGCATGCTCTTTCTTTGAGCCTATTAGATGTCAAAGAGCAAAATACCATATAATTTCAGACAGATACAAGTGGCTTTGAACTTCCAGTCCTCATTTTTACCAGTTGAGAAAATGTGGGTGGGGTAGAGTTCTCTACTTTTCTTCAGACTCTGTTACCACACAGCTAAAAATTCTATTGCCTCTTCAATTTTGTTGACTACCTAAATGATTTTGACTAACCCCTTGACTCTGGCCCTCTGACCAACCTCGGAAAGGCAGCTACAGAAAAAATACAACCATCTACTAATCCGCTTATAAACGCTGAGTGAGTTTGGACCAGATGAATTGAAAATTTTGGTTATTTTTTTCATCATTTCTTAACTAGATGATGAGTCCAACGGAAAACCTCATCTGGTTTTTCTAAATGCTGATAAACTACCCTCTGTGTTGAAACCTAACTTAACAGTTGTGAATGGACTATTATGGACTGTGCTTTAGCCAGCATACTGTGGTGCTTCTTAATATCGCTATTTTAGATGTGATTACAGTTCTTAATTACTGTTTTCCAGTTTGGTTTTTGAATAGGGTACACACCATTCTGGTAACTATGCCAGGAAACTGTCTATATGTTAATTAAGATTGGAAAATATAAGCTCCCCTAAGATACTGCATTGATTTTACTTTTTTCTTTTCCAGAATACTGGCCTTTTCATATTTAGATACAAAAGCTAAAATGTATTTCATGAATATAATTGTGGAAAGTTACATTTTTTTTCTTAAAAAGAAAAGTAAATATCTGAGTGCCAATATCAAGTGGATACCTGAGTGTCCAATGAATTTTGAGATGGGAAAGACTTGCTGGCTGCCCTGTTTTGGGGGAAGTCTTAGAGGACCATCCACTATTCCATAGAATGAGAGTTAATTAACCACATCTAACAACTCAATCACGAGGGAAAAAATGAAGTGATGGTAACACTGAAAATGTAATAAAAAAAATAGACATTTACACCAACTACAGGATTGGGAGACAAAGGAATAAAGGTTTATTTTTGTATAATAAACATATGGCCAAAGATCCTCATTAAATGATTGGAGTAGCAGAAAGATAGATTAATAGGTGTTACAGACAAGTTTTAAATGAGCTTTTGCTTGTCTGTAGAACAAGTATCCACATTCACAGTTGAATAGAATTTTGTTCAGTGCTTTGGCTGCTCACTTCTGCAAACTACTGAAGCCACCGAGGTCAAAGCTACTGCTACATGATGACTTCGTGTGATTTTGGAAAAGGCAACTCCTCCTGAGACATTGTCTCTCCAATTATTAGAAGGTTATTCTAAGTATTAAGTTGATTAGAAAATGAATTCACTGCCGGTTTTTTTTGAAAATTGTCTTAATAAATAAACACTCATCTCTGGAGGCGATGAAAGCGTAGTAAAAAAAAAAGATAGCTAGCTGGGAATTACAGTCTATTAGATATGTTACCCTTGTGCAATTCACAACCTAAACAACTATACTAGGCAGCTATTTCAGGGGATAATTACTCCAAGAGTCAGAAATCTATCTAGTTTTATCTTCCTGTCCTATAGTCAAATAGAGAAGAAAGAACCAGGCTTAAATAGATTACATGGTCTTTTATTACATTGTGTTTGGTTTTCAGTAGACTTCCAATTAATGTATCCAAAGTAGGGAAGAACAATTATAAAAATGAGATGTCAGTTAGAAATAATTAGGCAGATAAGTTGTGCTGAATAAATGCTTGTTAAAGACCATAGACATTATAAATGTGAGCAAGTTTCAGTCTTTGTCAATGATATTCATCTAAACGTGTAAATTTCTGAAAATGTATTGATGCTCTGTTAGTGTATCAGTTTGCTGAATTTTACTAATTGCTTATTAGGTATTTTGATAGTGTGCTGAATGCCATCTATGTAATATCTTAGTGAGTGGTTGTAATAATTCCATGAGAGGTATTGTTTTAGTTATTCCTATCCTCTAAATGAAAAGATTAAGGCTTCGAGTAAAGTAGACACCCTACCCTATGTGGACTCCAAAGTCCATGCCCTTAATGACAACAGAAATGAAAAAGCAATGATTAATAGTGTTCTTATATGCTTCAAAGAATCAGCTGGGAAAATATATTATTAAAAGATGCAAACAGGCCCGTGGGTGGCTCAGTTGGTTAAGCATCCGACTCTTGGTTTCTGCTCATGTCATGATCTCAGGGTTGCGGGATCAAGCCCCGCGTTGGGCTCTGCTCTCCGTGTAGAGTTTGCTTGGGATTCTCTCTCTCCCTCTGCCCCTCCTTCTTGTGCACCCATGCGCTCTTTCTCTCTGTCCCTAAGATAAAGAAATTAAAAAAAATAAAAGATACAAACAAACAGGTACACATAACATTTAGGAAAAAAATCTGTTGAGAAATATAGGGATCAAGGTGAAGAACATGACAAACCCGGTAGGAACATAAATTGGTACAGCCTTTCTGGAGGATAATTTGACAATTTGTGTCAAACCTTTAGAGAAAGTCATGTTCTCAAATTCATAAATTTCAATATGAGGAATTCATCCAAAAGATGTAATTAAAGAGATAGCAAAGATTTCTCTAAGGTTTATTCACTTTAGCATTGCTTCTGCTAACAACATTTGAAATAACAAATATCCATCAATAAAAGATTTCATTGGGCGCCTGGGTGGCTCAGTTGGTTAAGCGACTGCCTTCGGCTCAGGTCATGATCCTGGAGTCCCGGGATCGAGTCCCGCATCGGGCTCCCTGCTCAGCAGGGAGTCTGCTTCTCCCTCTGACCCTCTTCCTTCTCGTGTTCTCTATCTCTCATTCTCTCTCTCTCAAATAAATAAATAAAATCTTTAAAAAAAAAAGTATATTGACACACAGCTTTACAAATGTAGAAGAAACTTTCTATCAGAAATGTTCTTAACTTATGGTATATATATATATATATATGTGTATATATATATATATATATATATACACACACACACACACACACACAATGGAATATTATGCAGCCATCAAGAAAGGGAAATCTTGCCATTTGCAACTAGATGGATGGAACTAGAGAGTATTATGCTAAGTGAAATAAGTCAATCAGAGAAAGACATGTATCATATGATCTCACTGATGTGAGGAATTCTTAATCTCAGGAAACAAACTGAGGGTTGCTGGAGTGGTGGGGGGTGGGAGGGATGGGGTGGCTGGGTGATAGACATTGGGGAGGGTAGGTGCTATGGTGAGCGCTGTGAATTCTGTAAGACTGATGAATCACAGGCCTGTACCTCTGAAACAAATAATACATTATATGTTAAAAAAAAAGAGAGAGAGAGAGAGAGAGAAGGTAGTAGGAAGGGGAAAATGAAGGGGGGGAATCAGAGGGGGAGACGAACCATGAGAGACTATGGACTCTGAGAAACAAACTGAGGGTTCTAGAGGGGAGGGGGTGGGGGAATGGGTTAGCCTGGTGATGGGTATTAAAGAGGGCACATTCTGCATGGAGCACTGGGTGTTATGCACAAACAATGAATCATGGAACACTACATCAAAAACTAATGATGTAATGTAGGATGCCTGACATCACATAATAAAATAAAATTAAAAAAAAGAAATTTTCTTAACTTACTGAAAAATATTTAATGGCATTATTGAAAGGGTATCATTACAAATTTGTAAAATTAAATATGTATCTGTATACTCACACACATGCAAAGAAAAGACTTGTTTCTGTGAATAGTAGTTACCAATGGGTGGTGTGATAATGGGTGATTTTTCTTCCTTTCCATTTTTGTGTATTTCTTCTATTTTCTATAATAAACTGTATTGCTTTTATAATCAGAGAAAGACTTTAAAAATATGGTTTTAATGTAACCATTTATCCTGTGATTACACTTGAACCAAATATAAAGGTGAGTTGGCATTGGTTTGGTTTTTGTGATTCTCTCAGGTTTATATGTTCTCGCTGCCTTTGTTAGGAAGTATAGGAGCCACTAACGTAACAGCAGGAAAATGAATTTTATTGTTTTTTAAGGTAGGACATAACTGTGCTGTCTAGGCACGATGATTTCTCTCAAGGAATAAGAAATCTCTGGTTTGCTTCATTTAGACTAGGTTTATGTAAACACAGTATGCCAATCACTCAGATAATCCAGGTCTGCTCCAGTCAGAATATGCTGTTGTAACAAAAACACCTAAAATATCAGGAACTTAATACAGTCAAAACTTACTGCTTCATTATGTCATAGACCATTGTGTCATTTAGACATCTGGGAGCCCAGGCTTTGTTCATCATGATCAACATGGGGCCTCCAAAATTGTCACAAAATAAGAAGAGATAATAGTGAGGCTGCAAGGGAGTTTATTGCTAGTTGTGATGTGGCCTCTGTCACCTGTGTTCATATTCCATTGGCCACATTCCATCACATGACCTTACTTAAGGTTAATGCAAAGGAGGGCTGGAGATGGACCTTACTGTGTATTCAGAAGGGAAATAAGACAGGTTAAGTGAGTATATGACATGTCATTACCACTTCCGATACCACATCCCATACAAAATTGATCTCTATCTTTAATGACAGGGAATGGCACTTTCATACTTCGTCTTACTTTGGCATCTAAGTAAAATATTGCTTTTAAGTTTTCTTCTAAGGAGCTTCTTCAGTACTTTGTTTTTAGAGCACATGGTTGTAAAAACCACCTTTCCATCCAGCTGAGAAGATCCAATTGTATTTATCAAGGAGTAGATGATGCCCAAGAACATGATAACATATTTCCTGGACAGAATCCCCAGATGGCTCTTGGTTAAGAGGAAAGCAATTTAATAACTGCATGTTTGCGTAGGTTACAACTTAACTGATGGATACAGTCTGTTACCCCGCCTCCCAGCTTCAGAAGTGTTTATGTCTGATTGGAAACTCTTCGGCTTGTATCAGACATTGGAAAAACACTTTACTGTCTGAGATTTTCTATTTGTTTAAGATGGCAGTAAAAGAAATTTTGAGCATATGGAATCCCCTGGTTTCATTTTTCAGATCTGGGGCTTTAGGCAATGTCTGGTCGTAATAAATAAACTGTAGCCCTAATTATCTTTCCTGTAATGTTTACAAAGGCCAAGGACAGGTTGTAAATAGAATAAGAGAGCAAAATGAAAGGTGAGGGTATTATTGCTGATAGTGCTTACTCATTTGAACTACAGGAAGTTTCTGTTTCAAATGTAGAATTAACTCCTGAATCAGGAGCACCTAGAAGTAGAGTTTGGAGCCCTTAAGCTTGTCTTTCATTGTTCTTGAAGCCCTCACCTCGCAAGCAATAGTTATTTTTAATTAACCAGCTAAAAGTGTGTCCATATATAGTGTTGTACCAAGGTACTTTTGGGTATAGTGGCTTTATTCCAGAATTGTATGTGGTAGTGAGGCTGGGCTCACTACCCAGAGTTGAACAACTTCAGGGGACCACCTAACCCTGCCAGTTCACACCCTCTGTCACCCTTGGGCTCAGCAAGAATAATTCCCACCTAAGATTCTTGTAAAACTGCATCTGCCCCCGGGTCCCACGGGAGAGTCCCCCTTTAAGAAGATATAAACCATGTGTCCTGGGACACCCCAAAGAGGGTGGGAATGTTAATATATTTCAGAAGAAAAGAAATTTCACAGCAAAGGGCCTCTTGAAGCATATTTATAGAAGGACAGCCATAACAATGACAAGGAACATACCCCCATAAAAGCATAAGCAGTGGGAGTCATGGCTTCTAAGAGGGTCAAGTAGTTTAAGACCTAGAACAATTTTCCTTCTTTTTTTTTTTTTTTTTTTTTTGGTGGTTCCTTCTTTTCAGTAAGGATCCCAGTTAGAGCAAAAACTCTCCGGCACATAATCTCTGATCATTTTCTTGAAGTCCATCACTTCCTCCACTTTCCTCCTACATGTTTGGACCCCTTCACTTCCTTAAACTGCTGTTTCCTTGTATGGAAAACAAAGACCCTGTAGTGCCTCCCAAGGGCTATCTACATGGTAAAATTTAAGAACACAAAGCCCTGTTAAAGTTTGAAGTGATGAAAAGTTAATAAAAATATTTTAATGATTCTCCCACATTGAGATAAGTTAGACAATTTTCAATATAGTTCACATTTTTTTAAATTGAGATGTAACATTAGATTTGTTTCAGGTGCACAACATAATAATTCTCAATATATGCATATGACATAAAGTTAAATACCATTAGTCCATGCTGCCCACCCCCTCACTCATCCTTCCTCTCCTCCATCTATTAATTTCCCACATAGTTGTTGTTGAGATAGTCCTCATAAATCTTTGGACTAACTTATGGGGCTGCATGAATGAATAAGCATAAGTACCTGCTCCCAGTGAATTTATGGTCTGGTAAGGAAGGCAAGGAAATACTATTATAATGTGATACATGCTAGGAGAGAGATATATGCAAAATATTATAGAGAAGAGGTACGTGGTTCATCTACCTGGGTGGCTCTGGGTCAGGTATTGGTGGCCGATCTGGGTGTTGGAGGATAAATAGAAGGATTCCAGCAGACAGAGGGAGATTTTAAGAAAAATAGTCAATGGTGGGCCAACGTGCTAGGCAGAAGGATGGCCCCAAAGACGTCCCCGTCCTAATCTCCAGAACCCTTGGTGTGTTATCTTACACGGCAGAGGGGATTTAGCCGATGTGGTTATGGATCTTGAGATGAAGAGATTATCCTGGACTATCTGAGCAGGACTGATAGAATCACATGGGTCCTTATATGAGGGTGGCAGAGGGTCGCAGTCTGAGAAAGAGATTTAAGGAAGGAGCAGTTGTCAGAATTACAGAGAGACTGGAAGGTGCGACGCTGCTGACTTTGCAGATGGAGGAAGGAGCCATGAGCCAGCGCATGCCAGTGGCCTCAAGAAGCTGAACATGTCAAGGCAATGGGTTCTGCTCTAGAGTCGCCACCAAGAACCCGACTCTCTCAACGCCTTGATGTTAGCCTTACAAAGACCCATTTTGGACTTCTAACCTCTGGAACTAGAAGATAAAATTGTGTTGCTTTAAGCCACTAAGTTTGTAGTTACTTGTTACAGCAGCAATGGGAAAGGAATACATTTAAGTAGGAGCTCTGTCTCCGGCAAGAACTGTCTCTCCCTGGTGTCTGTGCACAGTGAGCTCACCACTGGCACGGGGTTTGTATCTGTGGAGCAAACTGTGTGAATGAGTGAGAAAGCATGGCCTTTTGGGGAAATTGCAGGTGGCCGTAGACTAATTGGGGCTGCTCAGCACGAACCAGATCACAGGAAGGTGTAGGAAAGTATCTGGCAACTGGAGGGAGCCCTTGGAAGGACTGCCAGCGAGGAGTGCTAGAACATTTCTTTTGCTCAGCCCATGAAAAGATTTTTTTAATTTTGTTTCAAAAGATTTTTTTTTATTTTGTGGAATAAAGAGAATATTGATAATATGGGTTGAAGAAATCAGCCAGAGATGGAAGAAGAACACTTGATTGGAAGGAATGGACTATAGTTTTCCCCATGCCCACACAAGCTGTGTAACCTCAGGCAAGTCAGTTCCTTTCTGTGGTGCTCAGGGTCCTCGTTGAGCAGCTAAGGGCGCTGCATGAGATGAACTCACATCCTCCTACTTTAGTCAGCCCTAACATTCTGTCCTTCAGTGTTGATGTCACGCTGTTTGTGAAACAGCATCTGTGTATAGAAATCACAAAGCTGTACACCATGTGGACGCAGGACTGTCTTGTTCACCGCAGTGTCTGACCCTTTGCTCACAGCATGGTGCCTGCAAGAGTGAGTGTTGGAGAGTGAATGAGCACAGTGACTTGCGTGCTTCCTAGAAAGTTAAAAAGGAACAGGAAGATCCTTCTGTTCCCAAACACATTATATTGACACCGTAATAAATGTGTTAAATTCATAATGTATTAAATTTATAATTGTTACAATGTGATATCAACAAATATGTGATTGTGAAGACAGAAATGGCCACTATACTGTTGTTGGAGAGAAAATTGACAAAATTCTTTCTTCTTTGTAGGGCTAAATATCTTTCCAAATAAAGAGATTTTTTTTTCCCTGGTTTTGTTGTTTTGTAAGATCCTACCTTACCCAACACTCTACCGGGTAGTAGTGTCAGTCCAGGCAGAAGTAGATTTTCCACAACAACAAAAAAACCTTACTCGTGAGTATGAACAAATAATAAAAATCACAAATGCACTTGGGGAAATCACTTTCAAATTTTTAATTATGTTCATCATGTGAATATAAGCTGGGATGCAGTTTTGCATGTGACATGAAGTACCTAAAATATACAAATGCATCTGGCCTCTGCTTCCTGGATTTGGATACAGGGAGGGTAAGAAAAGTATTTGGAAGCAGCTGGAGGCATTGCAGCTGAATGGTGGTGGTGGTGGTGGATGGTGGTTCTCAAGATGAAATTAGGGAGGACAAAATCATAGACAGCATCTCCAAGCACACAGTGGGAATGACTTTACCCTGAAGGCCTGGGGTGAATATTTCAGGGGAAATGATTGGTATCTAGTATAGTTCAGATACCAGGAAGAAATATATGTGGGGGGTGGGAGAATATTCCATTCATTTCTTCAGTGCTGGCAAAATATAGGCTGGATGTTTTTGGAAGGCTACAGAGCAAAGTGCAGGCTCTTAAGACTGTCATACCAAAGTTAAAATCCCAACTCTGTTATTGGCCATACTTATGACCTTGGCCACTTCACTTTACCACTCTGTGCCTTGGTGTCCTCGTCTAACCTAGGGTGACAGTGCCTCCACACATGTTGTTCCCAGGATTCAATGAAAGAATATGTGTGTAGAGCTTAGCACTATGCCTAACACAATGGAAACACTCAATACACTCAATAAATGTTATTATCATAGCATATTCTGCTTTAGAACTTAACAGTGTCTTATCATGATCTCATCTTAAATCTGAAGCCACTGACCTGGTATTCAAGTCAGGCAGCTGAGAGCAGAGCAGATGTGCAAATACACAAAACCATACCAGGAAAAAAAAAGAGTTTTTAACAATGGTCTCTTGGTCTCTTCGCTAGAGAACAGTGACCAGATGGTGTGTGGTTTTGTAGGAACGCCCTTACAAGGGCGTGATGGACTCTATGTAACAAAACAGTATTGGACACTAGTTCCAGATGCATCCAATTAGCTGTCTGAATGGCTTTGTTGACTGGGTCACTCCAAGTACTTTTAAAACCTGGGCAATTTCACAGAGACTTGTCCTGCACCTGATGTGCAGGTGAGATAAATTTCGTTGAGGTCCCTCAAGAGCATAAAGAACCAAGTTTATCTTTTTGTTATGTTGTCCATTGCACACTCAGACTTTGAAAGCTCCCCCAACCAAAAAAAAAGAAAGCCCCATGGTGGACAGAGCCAGTACATTTACATAATGAACTGTTGTTTGATAAATTTGACAGTATTTGAATTATCTTCTATGAGCACTGTGAATAGGCTGATACCAAACCCAACAACACCTCCATGGTCCCTCTATCTGAACCACCCCATCTTGTTGGAAGCTCTATTATCTGAGTTAGGGGGTCTCATTCCTACTTCACTTGTATGCTTTTTCTTTCTCAACCTCTTCCTGTGTAGCAATGAACAAAGTATATTGACCTCTAGGGATATTATTTTAATTGCTGCATTTTATCCAAGTCTTAAACATACAGAATTACAAAAACCCTGATTTATATCATTTTCAATGTAATTTAGAAGGTGAAATTGACTTTTTTGGACATGTATCTTTAGTTACTGGATTTTTAATAGCTTGGAAGTGCAGTGATGCTTGAAAATGTAAATTTTTGGAAGGAAAAACTTTCGGAAATTGTGACCTACTTAACTTTTAATGGATTGGACCATTGAGCCAAGAAGCATGGTGACCACCCACTGGGCTTCAAGCATGGTGTCATGATTGTCAGACTCCAGTTCTAACTAAATGAAGACAGTCTCTATTTGAGCCAGAGAAATTCTAGAATCATCACATGGATTTAGTATCTGTGTAGTATACCAAGTAAGCCTGTCCTTATGTCTGAACTCAAAGTCTGGCAGCTTGTGTAACTCACATGTTTGTTGAATGAATTAGAATACCACACTATCTACTTCCATGATAAAATTCTCTCCTGACCCCATTAAAAGCATACAAGTGAAAGCATTAGAGGGAATCACACTCCAAGGCCACCCTGGATTAGAATAGGTGACTGTAATAATAACAAAACCCCTTTACAGGAAACTCTATATTTGGAAAATCATTAGCAATAAATCCACATGGCTGATTAGAATTCAAAAGCTCTGAAATATAACTACTGCCTTTTCCTTTTCAGACTTCTGAGCTTAACTCCTGCTCTCCTGGTTTCAGTCTTAGTGCAAAATTGTGGCAGCAGAAAAAGACATTCAGAGACCAGAAGCTTGGCATGGGAGCAGCCAGAGCTCATTCCCCACTTAGAGCTGCCCCCTGTTCTTCTCCTACCTTCACTCTCCATGAGAGAGGCCTGCAGGTGTTTGTTTTTACTAATTAGTACTAATTCTAAATGCATTTAATGCAGTGTGATGGATAATCATTTTACAGAACTATAGGACCTTCTGTTTTTGTTGTGATAGAGATATCATTGACCTGGGGTAGTGGTTCTTAACTGGTGTGGCACCACTCTCGAGGCAGCGTTTGGGTCAAAGTTGTGAACATGCATTTGGTTATCATAACGATTGGAGGAGAGCTCTTGGAGTTCAGGCTGAGAAGAACAGGGATGCTAGTGACCTGCAATGCATAGGATAGTCATGCACAACCAAGACAATGAAGAAACATTTGTGAGTTTTTTGGACATTCATGTAGGTGAAAAAAATTGTTAGTAATTATTTGGGTCTAGGATCTAACTCCCATGTCTTTGTAAACATGCAGTTTTCTGTTTTGTATGTATGTGTGTGTGTGTGCAGAATATATATGTATTGAATTTTCTAAGAATGAAACTACCGTGGACATTGAGGGAGGGTAGGACTCTGATTCAGAACTTTCCCAGGAGCTGCTCACCATTTTAGGCATTCCATCGCAGTGGCCATGCAGCTTGAGGCATGGCAGGTACTGAATCCTCACACTTGTCCCTGAATTTGTAGCTGTAGTTGCTGCTCCAAAAGTGGTAGGTTCTCATCCTTGGCACTGCTGACCTTTTGGTCAACATGATTCTTCTCTGTGGGGCCGTTCTTGAATTGTAGGATGTTTCCCAGCATCCCCGGTCTCTACCCTCTAGATGCCAGTTACACACCTCCCATGTGACAACCTAGAATACCTCTAGACATTGCCAATGGTCCCTGGGGATGGGGATTATGTGCAGAACTGCCTCTGGCTGAGAGCCACTGGTGGGAACCAATAGTTTTCTGCCCTTTGCACTCTCCTCATTGTGAAGGAAAATCATTTTTTTAAAAATATTTTTAAACAGATGAGCTAAGTAAGGAGGCATTTCTTTAGAAAGGAAGCGTTGCTTTCCAACTTTCGAATTATATAATTACTTTAAATAATCAGCTTTGTGGGTGTAATCAAAACCCAATTCAATTAAAATAAATTTAGTAATAATACACAGCTAAGAATCTGTCCCTCCAATCAGTGCTTAGAATAAATATACTTTGTTCTTCAAATTTGACTGGGTGATACTGAGGGAGAATAAATATACTTTGTTCTTCAAATGTGACTGGGTGATACTGAGGGAGTGAGGGCCATCCTGAGGAGCTACTGCTGGCTTCCTTGAACATGGGTGCTGTGGGAGCTCTGACTACCACTATAATTGTAGGAGAGGAGAAGAGTTTGGAGGAGAATGGGTTTTCTGTGCATGAAGTGTTAGCAGAGTGTCTGCGGTTACTGGCCCACTTCTAGAACTTAAGGGAAAGGATGCCTCCTCGTCTTTATTTAGAATACTCGATTTTAATTTTTCAAAAGTGGGACATTTCCTGTGGGCAACATGCCCTTCTCCATCCTTCCCCTTACCAAATTTTCCTAACTACTCATGTCACTCTTTTCCTGCACTGGGTCCCCACGATGATGGTATAGGGGGACAATGGGCCTCTATTATTGTCTGTATGGAGCCACTGGGATGCACACTGCCCTTTTGGGGCAGGTTTTCCCAACCACCTTTCTTCAGGACATCATACGGCAGACACACCAAGGGTTAGCCCAGCATCAGGTGGAATGACTCACTGGGGAGCATCATCAAGTGGCAGTATTTGTTTCTACAGGGAAATTCATAAATCCACCTAATGTTTTCTGTAGCTGTAACCAACAGGGAGGACTGACTAATTTCCATATTCTGGCCCTTTTCATGTAAAGCTCTAAACATGCTTATTCCAGTTGCTTCTCTAAGGCCCGTGAATCTGGCCTCCCTAAAATGCTAAACCTGCTGGTGTTCTGTTCCTTCTTCTGTCCTCCTGTTCCTGTTGTAGGCAGCCCACGGCATTTGGTCTCCCCTGGTGGGTTTGCCTGTTCTTTTGGACGTTACTTCAACCCAGGAAGCACCAGGAGGCCCCAGGTGCTGCTCATTATGTTTCAGCAGTGGAAATTTCGCTTTGCCCACTGTCTTCCTTTGAGCGTTATTTGAGCTCCAAGCACTGCCAAGCAGGGGAGATGAGCTCTTTGAGGCTAGCTGTGTTAGGATTTACATCTGAGTTTTAAGATCTCTGACAGGTGTGTTTGTTGGTTTAATTCTCTTGGAATGATCCAGGGAAACCTAAAGAATTGCTTATCATTCCATCATCATCTGGGATGAAGTCAGCAGAGACAAGGGAAGTCTGAGAAGCCAATGGCATCTTCAAGGAGGAAGTAGATCCAGCGGGATTCCCCACATCGTTGAGTTTGGATTATAAAAGCAGTGTTCATTGAAAGATGGGAGGCTTGGGTTTCTGGCAAACAGCTGTGAGCCCATGAGGTGATGTGAGATTGGGCAGGACTTGTGTTCTGGAAGTGTCTCCAGCAGCTTTGGCAGAGGTGGTGCCGCCCAGGTCAGCAGGAGCCCCAGGGCATTCGAATGCAAGGAAAAGCATGGGCCCTTGGGTTAGGGGGCCTAGATTGGAATCCTGGTTTTCTTCCCTTTCGTAAGTGAGAGAACCTACAAAATATTTCTCCTCTCTGTGCCTCAGTTTCTGCATAGAATGAAGATAATAGGAGTACTTCCTCCACGGAGATGAGAATTAGCTGCGTTAATACGTTTAAAGTACTTAGAACCCTGTCTGGTGCCCAGTAATTGTAAATGTTACCACTTGTTATTAGCAAGAAATGGCGAACCTGTGAGGAGTGTATCTTCCCCATCAAGTGGACTTCCCCATTTCCCATTCTCCCCACTTATATACCAACTTCTGCAAAGGACCTCAGCCCATTGTTTATCTCCCTGTGCTATTTTTAAAGAGCCATCCTTTCAGTAGGTTTCCTTACCTCTCCATGTCTCTCTCTTCGATAAATATCCTGGCATTGTGAAACCCATTCTTCTCTACTCTTGGGGTTAACTGGGGCAGCTGGTTAAGTCTCTGACCCCCCCCTTCTTCTGATGGCAGACTTTTACCCCTGGCGGGAGAACTGGGGACCTGATCCAGGCCTAACCAAAAGGACCGGTCTGCTGCAAAGAGAGATGTTCGAGGTCTGTGCATGTGACGTCAGGTGGTCAGAGCCCTTCTAGCATTTGCTGTACGCACGTTAGGCTAAGCACGTGTTCTCTTTCTGCCAGAGTTGTGCTAAGTTGGTGGTGCCTGTCAGCGGGAAGAGCAAGTAAGGCTGACAGCAGGCTTGAGAACAGGCAAAGAATGGGGGGTGGCGGGGCGGGGGGGACTGTGTGAATGCCCAGCTCCTCGCTCCATTCTGTCACTCACCACCCTTCCTCCGCAGAGCCCATGCATTCCCTTCTAGCTTAGTCATGTTTGAGCTCCACCACAGTCCACTGAACGAATCCGAGTGCCAGAACTCAAAAACAAAAACAAAAACAAAACAAAACAAAACCAAAAAACAGCAACTGACAGAGTGAACAAGGTCTACGAGGACCGGGCAGTGACCATGTCTTCTGCATCTTTATGACGCCAGGGCCTTGCCAAGCACCGGAGGCCCTGGGAGAAGCAGAGCTCCAAGACTCACTTCTTGTGGGGCTTACATTGGGAAAACCCTGGGACCAGAAAGTGTCTCCTTGTCTCCTATGAGAAGGGCCTCCTGGGGTTTTCACCTGGAACCGGTCAGTAGCAGTGGATGCCACCAAGGGTGGGACTTCCTGGCAGCCCTAAGCCATCTGGTCATTGTCCCCTTCTCTTACTCCCACAGATCTGAATTCCCCTGGTGCCTGGAAGGCTCTTCTCCTTTGGGGAGTATCAGATGCGATACATAACCCCCTGTGCCCCAGGGTCCTTTTCTCTTGCTGTTTAAAAAGATCCCTCCCTGGGGCATCTGCGTGGCTCGGTCGGTTAAGCATCTGCCTTCGGCCCAGATCATGATCTTGGGGTCTTGGGGTTGGGCCCCGCCGTGGGCTCCCGGCTTAACTGGGGGTCGGCTTCTCCTCTCTCTCTGCCCCTCCCCCCAACTTGTGCTCTCTCTCACTCTATCTCAAATAAATAAATAAAGTCTTTTTTAAAAAATGACCCTCCCTTTGGCTATGTCGAAGCCTTCTTTATATTTATCATAAACCTTCACACCTTTCTTTCATTTTAGCCTCGCATAACTAGCAACACAGGGGGAGCGTTTTTAACCCCAGTGCTAACACAGATGGGGACACGGATGCCCAGAGTCTCTCAGCGGGGCGATCGTGGGTTAAATGCCTGGCTTCCCTCTGTCCCCAGCCTGACACAGGCACGGGGGTAAGGACAGTGCGGAGGTAGGAGTGGCCCAAGAAGACAGCATGCATTTAAATGCCCTGTCCGCTTTATGTATTTTACTAGAAAGTGTTTTAAGACTTTAAATAGACTTTATAGGTCAACTTCTAGGAGCCCAAGAGATCATCATTTCCCAAATAGCTGCAGCCTGCCCTCGAGGAATAGACCTGAGACAAAGGAATGCAAGCCAAGCGTCCTCTGTCATTTTGACACCTTTATTAATGGACCATGGTAAGGAATGAAATAACGTATTCATATATGTTTTAGCTAGGCCTGGAATATACATTTTTAAGGCAGAAGGAGGGGAAGGAGTTGAGTGGGGGGGGGGGAAGCTAACGGGAACCAAAAAAAAAAAAAAATCTGGATGGACTTTACAACCATAAATGGTAAAACTAACCCTGTTCCCCTGCCAGCTACAAGAACAGCAGAGTAAGGTTTTGATTTACAGGAACAGCTCAGCAAGGGCCTTGTAGAGAGCTTCATGCCTGCTATAAAAATGTGATTAGCTATAAAACAGGCAGATTTAACAAGAGAATTTAAGCATAGGCAACAGACCTGCTCAAAAGTAAACAAAAACAGCAGTTGCTGCCTGTGTGTCTAACCCGACTCCACAAAGACCATGAAGGATGAGGAGAATTCTTTTTCAGGCTTGTGATACAGTTAATAACTTTTTACTTTGAGAGTCGAAAGAAAGGAAGAGGAGAGATGACCTTGAGCATTACTTTCAAAGACTTCAATCTGCCTTTCATCAGCAGCTCTTTCATTGGACGTTTGCATGGTCCTAAAGCATGAAGAACAGCTTTCAGCTCAGAGCCTCCCTGAGACCCAGGCTGGGGTGGGGAAGAGAAGGCAGGGAGAGCATCCAGGGCCTTGGGAGGGGAGAGTGTTTAAAGCTTCGAGCTCCTCAGGCTCAGGACTCCCTGCAGCCCTTCCCCTGCTGTGTGGCTGCAAAGGTCTTTGGCCCGAGGCTGAATCATTTCCCAATGATGGTCCGTTTGAGAACAAGGGCTCCTCCTCAGTTAGTCTGAAGGGGTCCGATGGATGGAGTAGGTTGGGAATATTTAGTAAAAATGCCAGCACATCTAGGTCAGGCACTGGGGTGAGTTCTTCGTAATTAATCACAACAGCTGTGATCTATGGATTTCTCACTGTGTGTCCGTCACCGTGCAAAGTACTTTATATGGATTATCTCCGTGTCTCCCAAGAAACACTCTGAAGTAGGTTTTATTGTCTCTGTTTCACAGATGTGGAGACCCTATTCGGAGAGATTATCACACAATATATAAAAGTTAGAGCTGGGCTTCAACCTGGCCTGTCTGAATCCCGAAATGGAGCTGCTAACCCCGTTCCAGAAAAGTGATGGTGTTATGAAGGGCTCTCTTCTGCTGTTTCTGGCTGTTGTTTTCTCTCTTCTGAGGAGTACCAGGTCTGCTTCCATTCTTGGCTGAAGCCTGAGCAACAGCGGTGCAGAAACCCTTGGACGGTCTGTTTCTTTGTCTAGAGAGGCATGCCTGCTGAGTCCTCAGTTCACACGGGAGGTTTGCTGTGCTGCTTTCTGCCACCCCGGTCCTACACGCCTGTCTTGCTTATCCATGTCCTCCTGAATATGTTTGGCCCAAAACCATTGGTGTCTGGGAGGGAAACCCTGCTTTACTGGAATGCATGTGGTGTGCTGTGGCTAACGGCAATTTCAGGTTCTTCTGTCATTCCGCTAATACGTTTTACTACCCAGAAATAAGGTAGGCCTAATTTAATATTTTTAAACATTAAACGATCATTGTCATGCATTAAAGTTGTAGTTGTTTTTATAGACAGCCATTTTCTCTCCATACTATTATACATTGGACTTGAACAAGAGGGAAGGGATGATTTTGAAATTGAAGGGTTTCTGGACACATCCTAGAATTTAAAATAAATAAAACCATGATGTGATCTGGTTTTGTTCTCAATTACTCCTTAGACTATAAGTTGAACCTCCACCTCAATTCTCATTAAGACTATCCTGTGTGGGCCCGTGTATACAAACTCCATCTTAAAATCATACCGTGCAACCATCTCCAGCTTCATTAGGATATTGCTTATTACAAGTTTTCACCACTACTGGTATTTTGAATGAGCTTTCTATTACATGAATGCTCTATCTACCTTAATATAGCTTTAAACTAGAGGAGATTTTTTTCCCCCAAATGACATCAGAATAAGATCTGGATTAATTGTAAAATGGGCATTGAGAACCCAAGAAATGGTCCCTTCTTCCTAGAATCACACCCTTCTCTTGGACAACACATGGGACAAATGCCAGTTTCAGCTTAGGAATTCCTTCTTTGGGGGCCTTTTGTTACATTTTGTATGGTGGAAGTGCCCTAACTCGCCCTTTTCTATAGCACCTTTCTGCCTTTCTCATAACAAGTTCACCCTCATCATGTAAAGGCTTGCTTAAGGTTCTTTGATTTTTTTAAATTTTAAAAAGAATTTGAGTATAGTTGACACACAAGTTTACACTAGTTTCAGGTGTACAACTTAGTGATTTATATCACATTTAGTAGGTGATCAATAAATATTTCTGTTGAGTGAGTGAATGGAGGAATTAGGCTTTTACAAAATCTCAGGGCAGATAAGACAGGTTTGCTGATAACTCAGTGTCGGGCAGATTATGGGTAGTTGTGTGAGCTGCATGCACCGTGGAATCAAGGTCTGTGTGAGTGTGAGATCACATCCTCTTGGGATCCAGAGTGATTTCCAGGGGGCGTTTAATATTTCTGCTGGGGCTCGAGGAATGGATCCTCTGTGGCTAGGTGCAGATTGACAGAGGAAGAATACCAGGATGAAGGGATGATAAAATTGCAAGGTCTAGTAAATCTAAAACCATGATACATATTCAAGAAGAGAATGTGAGTGGAAGATAAGAGATTCATGTGAGAAAAGTAAGAGATTAATCCATTTTGGTGACACATTTTGAAGGGTCTTAAATGTCTGACCAAGGAGTTATACTTAATTTTGAAGGCAATTGGAGAGCAAATGTAGGTTTTTGAGCCAAAGAATGATAAGATTGAAAAAGTGCCATGAGATTAATATGACCATAGTAGGTAGTACATCTAAGGATAATAAGAAGTTAAATGGGCAGAAAAATCTCCTAACAGTCTATTTTAACATTGTAGGTTCAAGGTAAGGAGACATAAATTGGGAGCGGGTAGAGTGGAGACAGAATGCTGGAGGTGACAAAGACATTTTTCTTAAGAGTTGGCAGACCATCTATGCACACAAGACTTAATTAAACTATCAAAGGAACTCATTTGCTTCTCTCTCTTGTACATTTTAAAGACTTGCCTGAAAAGCAAAATTGTGAAGTTCTGTCTTTTTCTTTTCCCTGTAGTGTATTTAAATACAAGCAAAGAAACCAACTCTCAACTTGAAAGCCAATGCTGTTTGGATTTTACCAAAACCGAACAGCATCCTAGAGCAAAGAACTGAAGAAATGCTATTTTCCAAAATCAACAAAGACTTCAAACTTATATTTTAGAGGGAAATCTGATGATGATTCACGACCCTTACAGTAACATAGGAAGTTACAATGTGAAAGCTAATGGTTTCTTCCCGATTTTTAATGTGTCTTCCAGAAGTGGAGACACATGGAATTTAAGTATAAGACAAACAAAAAGCAATAGAAAGGGAGTGTTTTTAGAAAAATCACCAAAAGACAGACCATTTGTAATTTAAAAAAAAAATAACTGATGGTTACCTTTTAAATAACTGATGGTTACCTTTCATTTATATGAAAGCACAACAGCTTCCAGAACATGGTAGAGTCAGTACACGTTCTAGCCCTGTAGCTATTACCTAAATCCAAATCGTGTCTTTAATCTCAAGGACTAAGTTGTATACAAATACTGCATATGCACATCTGCTTTTGGGGAGCACATTGACAAAGATTTCATTAGTTGATCCAAGGAGTCATGGTGCCTAAAATGTTAAGAACTATAGAGTCAAAGTAGTGATTGTCAGAGCTAATCTCTTTGATCTTTACCAGTCAATGGTGCAGTGAGCAAAATAAAGGTGATGTGCTGTATTTTCTTGTAAATACAGGGAACTGTATTTTACTCCTGATTTTCATTTAAAACAATAATGATACATTATAATGGACATCTTAAGTTTTCTCCAATTAAAAGGAGATTTTCTCTGTTTCTTTCTTTCCCTCTCTAAGACAGAGCTCAAGCGTGTTTATTAATACAGTGACTCACAAATAGCATGATTGAGATCAGTTACTTCAGCAAGAATTTGGACTGAAAGTGTAGGATTATTTTCCATAACAAAGGTTAAAATCAAAACATTGTTTGAATAATGCTCAGTTAACTCTAAATTAAATCAATTGGGAAACCCTATTCTTTCAGACAGAGTTTGCAAATTGATTTATAATTGCTGGAGTAGCCTCGACTTGTCTTAAAAAGGCTGATTCTTGCACCCTACTTGCAGAGACTGACACATTAGGTCATAGATGGAACTCAGGAAAGTGCTTCTCAGCTGGGTCTGAGGTCGGTGTCCTCGGAGTGCACCTTGATCGTCTAGATGAGAAGGTAAATGTAGTATTCTAGGTGAGAGAAGACAAACATCCAGGTCTGTGTGCCGTTTGGTAAAAATGTTGCAGCGGAAGGTAGACAACCCTGGTTGAAGGTCTGCTTCCACCATTTCTTCCCTGAATCCTTTTCCTGTTGTGACATTGGCAGGTATGTTAGTTTCCTGGAGCCGCCCTAAACTAAATGGCTTTAAACAACAAACATTTATTTTCTCACAGTTCTGGAGACTGGAAGTCCAAAATTAAGGTGTCAGCAGGTCAAGTCTCCCTTGTCAGACTGGCTAAAATGCTTCTTTGACTTTTCCTAGCTTCTGGTGGGGGCTATCAATCTTTGGCTTGTAGGGGCAGTCACTCCAGTCTCTGCCTCTGTCCCCCATGGCATTCTCCCTGTATGCCTCTTTCCTCTTCCTAGAAGGACATTGGTCATAGTGGATTAAGAGCTCATTCTATTCCAGCGTGGCCTTCTTTTTACTAAGTTAATTACATCTACAACAGTCCTAT
Source organism: Zalophus californianus (assembly GCF_009762305.2). NCBI lineage: Eukaryota > Metazoa > Chordata > Mammalia > Carnivora > Otariidae > Zalophus > Zalophus californianus. The sequence continues at coordinate 141,661,998 of NC_045599.1, read as the reverse complement.
TGCCCAGTCATTGGTCATAATCGGAGTTACTGCAGGTTAGAACTTCAACATACCTTTTTTTTGCAAGACATGACTTAACCCATAAGAGAGGGAGGGAGGCCACATGGCTAGAATAAGTCAGGGATTCCCAAATCAGAGTCCTAAAGTGATCCAACATGACTGTCTGGTCTCTTAACAAACAAGCTAAGGTTACAGCTTCCTTTAACCTGAGCTCCAGATTCCGACTTAGTAAGTATGAGATTGTGCCTTTGAACCTGTTACTGCTCTGCTGGAACCCCACCCGAAGCATCTGCTTAATGATGTTTTACTGAACGCACTTGTGTAAATGATAAATTATGACTACATAAAACTTAGGTAATAGCCACATATAACTATGTATAATATCTCCACCTCACATTGCTACCATGTGTTTGTCTATCTTGGCAGGAGCAGGGAAGCAATGTTCACAGATTATGCTTGTTTAATTGATCGTTCCATGCTTTTTAGGAAAACTGAAGCTCCTCCTAAGAATGAGCTTTCATAAAATTAAACATAGTTTCAATGTTTTTATTTTTTCTACTATTGTAATTATCAACAGGTTAATGAAAATTGAGTCATTTGCCCCCATTATGACTGCTTTCTTTTCATTAATAGTGGCAAAGGCTCTTCTTGAAGTGGAACCAAGATATAAATATGAGTTCATTCAAGCCTCTAAGGACTTCAGGAGGCCATGCATTTGATCAAAATGGCATGCTTAACAATTGTCCTTTCAAGATAGAATACAGATAAAATACAGAGAAACTGAAGCCAAAAGCACTCTGCTGCAGCCTCACTCAATAACACATAACATTGCTAATCCCTGGCTGTTTCAGAGTAATTGCAGGCTTCTTCATGGAACCAATTTTCTGATTTTGGAGACTAAGATAATTCAAATTGCATGTCCTTAAGTATAAGAAGTGTAGTCTGCCAGGGTTGCTTATAGGAGTTGATCTTTCTGGAGGAAAGAATTGGGCCTCCGTGTGTCTTACAAACTGTAGTTTTGTATTGAGCTCTTTCTTCAGCAAGAGGAGTCATGCCGATCTAAGGAGTAACAAGTATGTCTCAGAATCACTGAGTTGCATTGTCGAGTGGAATTTATAATTTTAATTATGCAGTTTGCTCTTTCAAATAACACATTTTGAAAAAAACAAATGTGGTTTATTCTTGAATAATTTGTAGTCAGTTCATAGTTTCCTTTGAGTATTTTTAGTTACGTTTATGTTCCAATGGGACTTTTTCTTCTCTAGTGCCATTGTTACTGATCTGCATTTAGTTTGCGAAATCCCCTCTGGTATGTCTGCCTCCCTGGTAATGCTGCCTATCAAGTGAGGTACAGATTTTTGATGATTCCTTGCGTAAGTCTGGTACATAAAATGTTTTGCCCAAATTATTATTTCATAGAAAGTGTTTTTTAGTGTGAATTAGCCAAATACTTCCATCAGTTTCGATATGCCTTGTGGAGATCTAGATTTAGGGAAGAGTGTGACTGAATGCAAATGCTGTCTGTGAACTTTGCTCAGGGCCAGGTTGGAGATAAAATTAGACAAAAGCTATCTCTATGGATAATATCTTTTTGGTTTCATCTAGTCTCCACTAAGATTGAAACCTTGATTTCCAGATTCTTAGCAAAGGGTTGCATTCTCTTGATGGATCTACTATTCTTTGTGTCTCTGGGTAAAAAGTTATCAAAGAGAAGCAGAAAAATCCAAGCTGAAATAACACTCCAAATAGTCCAAAGAGTATCTGTGACATTCCACATAAATATTCAGACCTTTGTTGGAAAACAGCTTTAAGCAAAGGGTGGTGCGTATAGTTCAGTCTCCACGTTTAGTAGCTGGTCATCACCACATCGTTGGGTTTCTTTCCCTGGGCCACAGCCCATCTTCATTGTTAGGCTTCGGTATTTTCATCTGTATTAATGAATTAGGTATTTTTCAAACATTTACTCCTTGCATTCATTTGGATTAGACAATTTAAGAGAAACTCTGAGTTTAATTGAGAAGATTGATCCGTGGGGAAAAAATTTCCAACGTTGGAATGGACATGGACATGATAAATGATATGAAGTCCTACAAGAGCCAAACGTAATAAGAATGTGTAAGGAAGAACATAATGAGAAATCCATGGGTAGGAAGATGCTCTTGTGAAATGGACAATCATGTGGTTAAAGAAATACTCCTTTTATGATACTTATTTGCCATTTGTTTAAGTAAGCATTTCTATGTATTGGGCATTGTGTTAGCAATGACTAGAACATGGCTTTTGCCCTAAAGACTCACAGGTGGAAGGGAAGACAGCCAAGTGAAGGAAGAAGCACGGCACTGGGGAAAGGCTGCCTCAGAGAATTGGCAGCTGTGTTATGGAGCAGAGAGGAAGGCGCACCTGAGAAGTAAATACTAGGAGGTTCTCTGGCTTGCAAAGCCCACTCAAATGAGCTCAAGTAAAGTGGGGTCATTGAGAAATATCAGGAATTCTCACAGAAACAAAATGAAGGGAGTATCTGGTCTCAAGCGCACTGGGCATCAGGCAGGCACTCCGTATGTCTGTTTGTCTCTAAGTGATCTGGTCTTGTTATGCTTCTTTCTATATATGCTTAGTCTAATACAGAGTCACAGGTATTTTATTGAATGATGTATTTTTTTCAATAGATCTTCTTCTTCTTTGTTTAATTAAATTGCTGTAGTCATCTTTAAGGTAGCATTTTATGGTTAACAAATTGGAAATGATGGAAATTTCCAATTGACTCTTGTCTGGAGATTCTTGTAATTGAGAAAATACTCTTTACAGTTGCTGAGGTACCTACTAAGTTTGGAGCAAATTCTGCTGGAGCTTATTTTTAATTCTAACTTTTAGTATTTAACTCTATAATTATTTCAGCCAGAATATTCGCACACTTTATTTACAATGTTAAAATTGTGACTGAGTTTACACTGGTCATCCACGATAATGTCAGATGTTGCACCTTCAAAAGAATGAATTTCCAAAAATGTACTTTGATTCTATGAATTGGATGATGAAAACCAGAGTATTGTTGGAATTAACATTATTTTGCACGTGAAGCACCTACTGATACTGACATAAAATTTGCATCATTTAACTTTGTGGGAAGTTCTTCTGCTAATGAAGCCAAAATATTGACTGTTATTGCTTCCCATTTTGTATATGCATACTACAACTTGAAACTGATAATAAGGAAAATTAATTCAGCAAAGTATTGACTGATCTAAATGGAAAGTGCTGGTTCATGGACTGATTCGAAAATTCACCTTTCATAGCTACAGATGTTAAATTGTCCATTTTAGGTACAGTCTTCCTAAAATAACTTCTAACTTTTGACAGCACTTGTTGATCCTTCTTCCACAGATCTTGTGTCTTATGGATTTCATGTGGTCAGAAAAGTTTTGGTAGGTGGTGAGGCCAGAAGCTAGATGACAATTAAGGAGGTGATAATTTTGAAGGGAGTGGCCCAGTTGATTCAAAAGTGGAGTGTTGGACTTTTATTTTTAATAATGTAATGTTTAGAATAATGCAATGTCCAATTCAGTCTCCTACGTGAAAATAACCTCACTGTAACTGAAAAAGTGCACCATATTGAGGAAAAGACATAAAATAACAAATACAATTAGAATTCCGCCATGACGCAAGGATACGGCCAGCCTACAATGTACCGAGCAGGCAAACAAAGTCACACTTGGGCAGCGGCAGGTTCTGGTTTCTGAGCTTCAGTTCTGAGTCTTAGGCTCGCATAGTGCTAAAACTCTGACTCCTCCATGTTCCCTCTCCAGGGCAGGGATTTCTGCTCCCTCTGCTGCCCTGGGTGGTTCAGGCAAAATGTGATGGGAGGACATTGATGACTGGCATTGGGGAGCCAGATGAGGAGGGCAGCAGCTCTTCCTGGAAGAGTGAAGAGTTTACTCTTCAAGTCAGCAAAGTTAAATTTTGCTTGCGCTCCTCATTAACATGGTGACTTGGGAAAATCCTTTTGTCTCTCAAGATCTCAGTTCTCTCATTTATAAAATGAAGAATTGGCACAGTGGCCCCTCTAACTGTAATTCGGAGACCCCAGGTTCTGTAATTCAAGGCAGAACTCTTCCCATTCCTCTCTTCTCCTCCCCTCCCCTGCCCTCCCCCTTGCTCTTTCCTCTCCTGGCCCGCCCTGCCTCCCTGCCTCCTCCCTTCCTCTTTCTTTCTTTCTTTCTTCCTTCCTTCCTTTCTTTCTCTTTCTTTCTTTCTTTCTCTTTTTTTCTTTCTTTCTTTCCTTTTCTTTCTCTTTCTTTCTTTCTTTCTTTCTTTCTTTCTTTCTTTCTTTCTTTTTCTTTCTTTCTTTTTCTTTCTTTCTTTTTCTTTCTTTCTTTTTCTTTCTTTTTTTTTCTTTCTTTTTTCTTTCTTTCTTTCTCTTTTCTTTTCTTTCTTTCTTTCCTTTTCTTTTCTTTCTTTCTTTCTTTTTCTTTTTCTTTCTTTCTTTCTTTTTCTTTTCTTTCTTTCCTTTCCTTTTCTTTCTTTCTTTCTTTTTCTTCCTTCCTTCCTTCCTTCCTTCCTTCCTTCCTTCTGTCTTTCTTTCTTTCGTGTGTGTTTATTACTGAATTTACAGTCCATTTCTTTTGACCTTGGAATATAAGACAATTCCTTGAGGTAAAAGAAAGTTTTCTAAGATTTTTCAGGTAGAACCTTAGCATTTGACACAGGACTCCTGAAAGACAATTACAGGAAACTGTGATGCAGAACCCCAAGTGGTGATGTCAAATCCAAGAATTAGACTCAAATCCTCTGAGCATCCCATCTCCTATCTTTAGTGATCTAGTCAAGACATAGAGCGTTTCCTCTGTTTCATAGTTGGAGTTAAATTCTGCTGGAGACTAGACTGTATGTTTTTATTTATTTTTTTAAATCCAGAATGCTCTTTGTCATTTGACAGTGCAACATACTAAACTATTTAAAATACTTTGTGAGTGAAATCACAAGTCTGAGATGTGGTGTGTGTTGCTAGAGCACGTGAAGGGCAGGGCTCGGGCTGGGCAGTCTCCTTCACCTTACCTCCTTTCTTAACCCCAGGCATGCTTTTCTTCTCTCTCTCTCGAACCCCAGTGATTATCGTAGACATAAAGCAGATTTCAATGCATAGACAGTTCATTCAGATTGGTGGGTTGGATTATGTCAAAAAATTATTTGGGCAATTTTTATCTGGTTTAAGTGTGGGTTAAAAGAATGACGGCGCCCAGAGCTGTGCGGCTGCCCTCTCCTCTGATTTTGTATTCTGCCAAATCTCTGTCCAATTCTCCGTGATCCAAAGAAGCACTGCATTGAATTTCCATCAATTCATACTTCTTTTCCTTCTTCAAAGCTTCACATTGTTTTGAGGTGAACCCAGAGATACATATTGATGATCCCAATGTTAGAGACCAAGTACTGTAACGAGCACATTTAAGCTCACGTACACAGAACAGTGAGCTCACAAGGGCAGGGATATTTCTCTTTGTTTACTGTTACATTCCTTTCACCTTCAACAGTGCATGGTGCAAAAGGGTGAGGGTGACCCCTGCTCACTTGCGGATGAGAGTCTTGCCTGTTTTGTACAGCTCTGCATTGCAGCCCCTGGAACAATGTCTGCCTCTCATTTGTTGAGCGAATGAATGAACTTAAGAATTTGATCCTTTCTGTTAAAGAGTTTACAGTCTGGTTTGGAAGGCAGATTGGCAAAATTGTACAGAGCAGTAATAATCTGGGATCACAAAGGAAAATTATCTCAGGATAGTTGTATTTTAATTGTCCAATTAATGACATAAGTAATTGTCCTCAATATTCAAAGTAGGAAAGTAATATAAACAAGAATCGGCCCCCAGCAGACTTTGGCATCCTTGGATTTTTATTTGTTTGTTTGGTTGTTTAAATAAATCTTTGAGTGTCTCTGTGTTCCAGGCAGACTATCAGTCTGAAAGGTCAATAGTGAATAAGATAGATGCAGGTCTTGCCCAAATTAAACTCATAACTGAATGGGGGAAACAGTCAAAAAAGAATAATTAACAATGTTGTTTTCTGGGGGCACCCAGATGGCTCCGTCAGTTGAGTATCCGACTGTTGATTTTGGCTCAGGTTGTGAAAGGTTGTGGGATCGAGCCCCCATCAGGCACTGTGTTCAGCGCAGAGTCTGCCTGAGATTCTCCCTCCCTCTCTCTCTGCCCCTTCCCTCGCTCTCATGTGCTCTCCAAATAAATAAATAAATAAAATCTTTAAAAAATGTTATTTTCTGAAAAAAAGACATATTGAGTTACAGAATAACAGGGAAGGCTACTCTAAAGGGGATGAACTACAAAAATGGAACATTCAAGCTGAACTTGGAGGATGAGAAGGAACCAGCTCTGTGAAGAGCATTCCAGGCAGAGAAAAGTGTATGTACAAAGGCCCTGGGGCCCAAAAGCAGTATGGAACTCAGTCGCCAAGAGAACTGTTCCAGATAGTGGTGAACAAAGAGGCAGGTACTGAAAGGTTTAGCTCAAGGGGACACGGCACACCAGTGTACCATGAGGCACAACACTCATTCTTGTTCAGATGTGGAGAATGGATTGTGATGCACAAGAATGGAAGGAGGGATTTGCTTTAATAGTTCACCCAAAAAATGATGGCCAACTTGCTCTTGAGGTAGCAGCAGTGAAGAACACAAGGTGTGGCAGGATGTGAGGTAGAATGAAAGAATTTGCTGTTGGGAAAAAAAATGGGGGAAAGCAGGAAAGATGGAGTACTCCTAGGTTTCTGATTTAAACAGTGGGTAGACAGGGGTGCTCTTGACTGAGGTGGGGAAATAACCAGTGCAAATCTGAGTGAGAAGAAAGCATGGATTTAGTGGTGGACAGGTTAAGTGTGAGATGTCTGCCGGACAAACTCGGAGGTGTCAGGTAGCAGGAGGGAACCAGGTGTGTGAGTATGGATTTCAGAAAAAAAGTCGGAGCTCACGACATAAATGTGAGAACCCTCAACATGTTGAGGGCACAGTGATGGCAAACTAGCTGGACATACTAAAATTCATGCCTTCAGTTTACATAACATGTACCCGGAACAGTGACCTACTGCAAATGCTTTTTCATCTACCCACCCTGACTGTCTCAGCCTGGTCCTATACTTTCTTTACTTGCCACAGGACCCTTGTCCACACGTTTGCCCTCCTTGATCAAGACTCCATTCTTTATTCTCTTTTACACCGGCTCTACATTACCCTGTCATCGCTCACTTCTCCACTGCAGCCCATGGATCTTCCAACCTCCTAAGCTGGTGCCTCCACCAGTTCCTTCTCAACCTTTGGACCCTTACTGATCGCTGTATACAGTGATCCACAAATTGTAGTGCGCTGGTGGTATTTGTTAAATAATGACAATATTCTTAAGTTCTATGAGTCTTTTAAGGTGAAGCTCTTTTTCCAATATCATGAGATGTCCTACCTACTTCAGTAAAAATGAGGCTCAAGTCCTACAAAAAGGAGGAGGAAGAAGAGGAAAAGGTTGGTATTGGGCATTTGTAGATCAGGTTGAACTGGTATGTGAATCAGGCATGAAATTTGTTTTCATGAGTCATCTTACCAAATTTTTCAAATAATGGTATGAATTAGAAACATTTTATCCACCATGAAGACAAGATACTAGATGATCAAGCTTCTCTATAGCATTTGAACTCCCTCTCAGCACCATGAATACCCATGGAAGTACATTATTTGACACATTATAAAGTCTTCATCTGTACTTACTGATTAATGAAATTTGTTCTATAAATATATCCAAAGGTTTTGAGAAGCATCACTGCACAATACGGCATGTGACTACTCAATTTTAAATGGTCATACCCTCATTCTTCCATGTCTGTTGTTCGTTTATCCACATCCTTACTTCCTTCTTGGGGTGGACATAGAGGTTCTGAGGTCTCATTTTTCTCCCAAATTCCCATCCCAATCTGATGAGTGTTTAAAAAAAAAAGTCAATTTACAATAATAGTTCTGTATCAACTGTAGGCGTGTTGAATTATAGATGACAGATACTCAAGTGTTGATTCCTGAAAGTAAAATCTGCTAATAATCCAGTTCAAATATTTTGCCTATTCACAGATCTGGAAAAGAACCATGTATGCAAATTATGCAAATATTTTTAATATTCTTTACTACCTGCGTAAAATGAGAATGAATTCCCCCTTGAGATATACATTTAGTATTTGAACAGGGATTTCATCTGTTAGTTAGTATTTTGCTACATTTACAAAAGCAAATATCATGATAGTTTTTCTAGACTACCTAGATAACTCTATGCACATATATCATTATAGGTATCTCTCATTTTTAATAAAGAAATTTTATAGTGTGTTTGAAAAGTCTAAAGGATAAAGATCTAATTTTTTTTAAACTAAACATATTTAGAATAAACACATTATATGCTTGTTGGTGACACCTACTCTGTGCAGGGAGATTGTTGGTGGCTCCATAGCTGTACAAAGACATCCACGATAAAAGAAGGATGACAAGGTCTTTCCATTTGTCAGGTTGAAGCCAGGAGCTTCACAAGGAATACGAAGACTCTTTGGAATTCCCAAAATTCTTTGGAGTCAGAAGAGACATAGAGTCCCAGAAGGCTGCAATGTGACAGTGGAGTCCCACAGAATGTTGTCACAAAGAACTAAGCAATCATGAGAAGGAAGGTTTGACCCATGGCTTTCTAGAGTCTTCCACATGAAAAGCTACTGACTGGATCTGTTAGAAATGATTGTCTCCTCAAAACCCCCTTTCCCAGGACAATATTGTAGTGGGATTCAAAAGGTAAACACAATCCAATTTACAGAAATAAGTTTTATTGCTCATTTGCTAGATACACTCCATGAACTATGGAAAGTGCATGTGTGACGGGTAGAATGGGTTCATCCATACACTATGAAGTGCTGTGGGCATCCAACCTTCTTTAGCGCAAATTTTTTTTTTTTTTTTTTGACCACACTCCTACCTTTGGATATTGATTTCCTCTCATACTATTTTTACCGCTCTGTCTTCCCCTTCTCAAAGGGCTATCCTACACTTTTCCTGCCAATACAGAATTTCCAAATGAGAAATAAGGGTCTGCCTTGCTCTTTAAGTGCTGTGTGAAAATGTTCACCTTTCAACTACCTTCAATAAATATGTATTGAGCCCCTACTTTGAAATTTCTGCATAGGACAAGAGTCTAAAGTACAGATTAGTGGGATGTTTTTCTGTCTGAGTTGGACCGAGTCCGGTCAATTAGTATGCCAGAAGCCACTTCACGTTTTCTCAAAGCACCTCTGGGCACTCCACTCTTCCTGGGAGATCCTGCTCTGCCCACTGTAGGAATGTACAAGTAAGTAGCCAGGAGTGGTGCCAGGGATTTCTTCCATATGTGTCTCCAGCCTTCCGCTTATCCACCCCATGTCCTTCCTCTTCTTCCAACTCCTCTTGCCTTCCCTTTTATTTTCTGTCTCACCTCTGTAACAGCATCTGTCTTCTTGCTCTGTACTACTTCATCTTGCTCTCTTCCTAAATGGGCCCACAGCCATTTTTATTTCTATCTTTACGCCAAGCTTTGAGTGTGCATTTCCTGCAAGACCTGAAATGCTTTTCTGCTTCCAGTTTCTCTCTCCATTTTAGATCTCTTTGTGCCCAGGGGTTGGGCTAGTGTCTGATTGGGGATGGTAGGTGGCTACCCTGGTCTCTGTTGAAAAGAATAGAGACCCGACGTCTGAAGACAAGTCACAGCCACCTTGCCCTATATTGCCCACTTGCTGTGGTGGCCTCATTCCTGGAGATGAAGAAAGTCAGGCCCGTCGCCTGGTTCCCATCTCAGCTAATGGAACAGAGGTACAAACCTGCAAAATAAGAAGTTTGTTTCCAAATGAAAACCAGATGTGCTGAATCCCAGTGTAGTGCTCGGTGCACTCTCTCAGCCCTGTGTCTTAGCAGATACGGAGGGATACCCTTCCCTCTTGTGCCCTGCTCATCAACTCCCGCATTCCATTACCTAGAAAACCGGTACTCCAAATAAACTTTCAGTTACTGGCGCTAGAAATTGCAATCTCTGGCATTCAGGGAGCTGAACTGACAGTTGCTGGTGCCAAATATCACATTGCCTGACATCTCAATGCTGAGGAATTCTCTTTGCCAGTTAATTTTTGCTTCAGGGAATGAACAATCACTTATCAGATTCCCTGACCATTTGTATAAATCTCTGAGACATTATCCTCAGAAGAGTCCATTTTCTTCCTCTCTCACATAAAGCAACCCGAGCCAGTAATCTGATGTGCTTTTGTTTTCAGTTCTGTTCTCATGAATTCTCCAAGTTATGTCTTTTTCATTGGGGTTTAATTTGTTGTCCAACCAGAAGGGCACTTTAAGTAAAATCTATGAAATTTTAAAATGTCCAGGGCTTATTATTGGAATATTTGAATATAGTTAAATTTACAGCAGTAAACTTATGTGTTATAGGGCACGGGGCAAGGGATTGAGGTTGGGGGTTGTCCCAGGGAACGTTTGTCACATGGTTGGTCATCGACTCAAATGACAGGTGTTCTGGAACCATACTTGTATGGCATTGGTGGGGCTCTGGACATGGTTCGTTCCTTGTTAGTGAATGTATCTGATCAAGAATGTGTTCGAAATGCCGTCTCTGTTCTCGCTTTCTGTAAGGTGAAGTCTCTGGGGCCACCTAAGACTTAGGCCTGCCCACAAGGAGCTTACAGTCCATTCCGGAAGTTAAGACATGATGTTGTGGTCTGAAAGTCATCATTAACATTTCACCCTCTGTGAGCTCTCCCTTCTGAACATCACCTGGTCATTGCCACCTGCTCTAAGCCCCCTCCCCTTATCTCCTATCCCAGTTCTCTTATGTCCCACATGGCATCCCTGCGCTTCTACTGCTGCCCTCTTCAGCCTGTTCTCAATATTATAATCAGGGTGATCTGGTCATGTCAGTCCTTTTTTTGAGTACCCCTTGGGGCCCCCTAATCCCCTCAGCGTAGAGCTAGTATCCTTGCAACACAGACTATACCCTACACACAGTCCAGCCACATGCACTCTCAGTGACTCTCTGCTCTTAGCATTCTTGCACACCTTGCTCCATCTGTGCTCACCTCCTTGCTCGTCCTGGAGAACACGAGGAATTGCTACCTCAGGGCCTTTGCACTTACTGGTCTCTCTGCTTGGAAACCTTTTTCCCTCAGATGGTTCACTTTCTTCCATATTCAGGTTTTCACTCAGAGTGAGGTCTTCTTAGACCACATTCTCTTAAACTGGACTCGCACACACACACAAACACACTTTCTGGCTTTCCTCTTTTCTTTCCATATAGATATCGTGTGAAATTCTAATATTTTGTGTATTGTCTGTCTTTTCCCCAGTAGGAAATAAGCTCCATGAAGGCAGGGTTTGTTTTTTTTTTTTTTTTTTTTCCAATTTTCCATATCTTAGTATGTGGAACGATACCTGACACACATTAGATAACCAATAAAAAGTTATTGAATGATTATTTTATTGCTCCAAACATGAAGTGGCTTGTTAGTTTCCTAGGGCTGCTGTAACACAAATTTCTGCTGTAACAGAAATTTACTATCCCACAGTTCTGGAGGATCAAGCCTGAAATCCAGGTGTCTGCAGAACCATGCTTTTCTGAAATTCTAGAAGGGGAATCCTGGCTTGCCTCTTTCAGTGTCTGGTTCTGTATTCAGTCTCTGCCCACATCACCACATGGCATTCTCTCCTCATGTGTCGGTGTCCTCACATGGTACTCTCCTTTCTGTGGGGGCCTGTGGCCTCACAGGTGGACACAAGTTACCTTGGAGCAAGGGTCCACCTTACCCTGGTGTGACCCCATCTTAATTTAATGAATTACATCTGCAACAATTTTCAAAAAAAGTCACACTCTGAGATACCGGAAGTCAAGACTTAAGTATATCTTTCTGGGGGACAGAGCTAAACCCATAAGAGCCAGTAAAGGGCTGCATTAATTAGAGATGAAGGAAATGGAGACATGGAAAGCAAATGGCTGGCATGAGATTTGAAGGAAGAGCACACAGGGATCCCCATAACAGGTGCCTCTGGAGTGTGAGGAGATAGAAGCTGGGGATGGAAAAGCATCTCAATCCCAGCATGGGTAGATGGGAAGGTTGGAAGCTATGTCCACGTCCCCTAGTGATGCTAGCATCCTAGGTCCAGTCTTCTCCTCCGTAAGCTGCCCCACATCCCAGAGGCAGCCAAAGTCTAGGGCAGGTTATGTGTCTCCTGGAACTCTTACCAAGACACAAGTGAATCAAAGACTGTCTTTGTGCTTTCAAGAAACAGATTGTTGAAGAGCTAGTGGAAAGTGGGGGAGGAGGTGAGTGCTAATTTTCATCATGTCAAATAACAAATTGGTTGCACATTTTAAATTCTCCCACTTTCTTCACATCACCAAGAATTCCTCTTGAAACTTTCATTTATACTTCATGTTCTTATGAGAAATACTATGTATATCGTCACATAACCTGTGACCCATCTAACTCGTAAGATTTGCTCCTACCTATAGATCCCCCCTGCTGCATCCCGGCACATGTTTCTTTTTATGCTTTTCCTTTAGCCCTTATCAAGTACAGCCATTACTTACAGGCTTTTCTGCCATCTTCCTTCCTAGGTCCAGCTTGTGCATCTTCAAATGCAAGTTAACCCCTAACCTTTTGGTGGCATTCATTATTTCCTACCCTGCCTTTTTAGGTGTACATGAATGAAGTTTTTTGTCTCTTCTAAATTAGGATGCTAAACATGCCAAGAGTATGATTCTTTTGTTAACACTTTTCAGGAAACTGTAGATATAAATTTTGATTTATTTTTTGTTGTTCTGAACAAAAAATGTGAAGTTTCAAATGTAAGAACATGATATCCCTCAGCTGTTTCTGAGATAGCAATACACGACAATGAAAAGGAGTTAAGATTCAGAGAAGGGTTTGAGAAAGAAGAATTAAGAAATGTAGAGAAAGTTTGGTGGACATTTAAAAGTCTGTGTTATAGTATACTTGGCCATCTTTGGTTTTGTTTTTTAAGCATCTATGCTCTTTTTTTTTTTTTGGAAAATAAATTATTTTACATATGTGGTAGAACAAATAATGTCCCCCCAAAGATAGCCCCATCCTAATTCCTGGAACCTATGAATATAGTAGATTACATGGGAAAAGGGACTTTGCAGATATGATTAAGCTAA